>NW_026643083.1:4800000-6000000 GCF_028827735.1 Penicillium macrosclerotiorum | reverse complement strand
GAAGCCGCACTAAACGAGATATTTGGTACCCCGACTCCCAGCCGCCACGTTTCTATGCCTGTCCATACGACTCCATTGGCTCCTCCCCCCCGTCCGAACCCTGTCAAGACCCCTAAGAGTTACAATGGGTTAAACGTCTCAGCCCCGATGACTTTCCTGATGGACGTTCACTCTCAGATGGATCAGGCCGCGAAAAGACTCACAGAAATCGGTCTCCTCGGCGACTCGCTCAAGGAAGCCGCTGATCACCTTCTTCAACTGATATTGCCTGATAGCACTGTGAAATCTCCCTCTCCGGTCGCTCGTCGATCTCGTCTGTCGAATCCCCGTACTCGTTCTTGCTTTGAGGATGAGGATGACGGGCCAGGAAAACTTAACATCCGCCGGGTTCGCCGTCGTATCTAGAATCAGATGGGAATTGGTTATGGAGAGTTGTGGAGTCAGACGCTCAACATGTGTATCTAGAATTACGGGAAAAATCTTTCAACTATGCAGCAAGGAATCAAATCCGAACAAATGGAATGAGAATAGTTCATTTAATCGAGTAGGCATGTCGTGAAAGGAATATGATAAAAAATAAACCCTGACAGATATCACGGTTTATATACAACAAAAATATAATAACACCTCCCTTCTTTACATAGTGAACTGGGGTCAGAGATGCTTGCTGGCTGCGAACCAGGAACGCCTCTAGGCGCTGCAGAAGAAAAAGAGAGAATACCTAGGATAGTAATAGAAGAGAAAGGGTATCTGAGTTGCTATGGACAGCAGGGTAGTCTTATGTATCACATCTTTCTATCATTCCCTTAGTTCCCACCCGAAGCCACTTGCCCTCTATAATACCAAATGCACTCGCATCTTATGATAGCTATTTTTGTAATTATCTTAGGATGGAGTACTCTAGAAATATAGATTCAACGTTGCCAGCGCGTGTTTAAAATATCCCAAATGATGCTACAGAGCTTGCCAGCAGCCTACTATAGGCGCTGAGCCTACACCCAGGCGCGTTTTTCGGTGCCCTGGATGTAATATTATAGGGCATAAGATTAACCAGTGTCCAAGTAGTTAGGTTGAATCAAATATCTATAATTGTGGTGGAAAAAGGGTTCTTCAAAAATATGTACGTTGTGGGGTGCGCCACTCGCGAGTGAGATAACGGTAATAATTTCCCGCCGCTAAGCGCCTCGCGCCCTCCGGATGACATGGAAATTTCGAGAAATTTCTGAAAATTTAATCGCAATACTACTTATTTGATTCTCGTCAACCCAATTCACGATTGTGCTTCATTTTTGACCCCAAACAAATATTCACGTTCTGATTTTCTTCGGCCTGTGTGTCTGCGATCCTTCAACGCGATGGGAAGCGCCAATCAAATTTCTGATCCTCCATTCATTCTTCGCACCCATCAACCAGGAGATATAGGGTGGATCATCCACAGACATGGTCTACTTTATTACAAGGAGTTTGGCTGGGATGAACGCTTTGAAGCGCTAGTTGCCGGCATCGCTGCGGACTTCATCAATCAATATGACCCCGACTTAGAACGTTGCTGGGTTGCAGAAAAGGCGGGCGAATTTCTCGGATGTGTCATGATTGTGAAGCACTCATCGAAAGAATCTACAGCCAAGCTCCGCTTGTTGTTAGTGGAGCCAAGCGCTCGTGGCCTCGGTGTCGGCCGTGCTTTGGTGCAGCAATGCGAGGCCTTCGCCAGGGAGGCCGGCTACAAGCGAATCGAGCTATGGACGAATAAAATATTGACCTCAGCTCGTCGACTCTACACCTCTGAGGGGTACAAGTGCATTAGCGAAGAAGAACATTCCACTTTTGGAATCAAATCAACTGGAGAGACTTGGGTACGCGAGTTATGAAAGTGGAAGGTGAAAATGAAATTAAACGCGTTAGATTCAAGGAACTACCAAAATACGAAGCTTCAATTCTCATCCAAGACCCATTAATTCAGACTGATCGTATAAGGCGAAACAGTAAACCAGGCATCTGAGCCTGTGAAAGGCTCTGTGCCAGCTCCGATAGTCTGTAGATAGTAAGAATCGGGTACATTTTGATTATCGATGAGATACTTGAAGAAGTCGTGAATATCCCCGGAATAGTAGGCTATTGTCTCGCTTGCCACAAAGCTGAAAACTTTCCAGCCGTCGTTTGTTCCGTTATACAAGTTCCAAACAATACCACTGATTGTGACTGACGCAATCGAACCTGCACTATAACCAATAGGCTGTGCCCCTCCATAGGAAGCCAGCCAAATCATGATTTCATAGTCATGGGATGCGGTGGTGGAAGCCTGGGATGACAGAAATGCATCATACGAAACATCTCCAACAATGTTATTGCCAGAATAACTAAGGATTGTCAGCCCGAGGTTGAACCAAGCAAGAAAGCTCCATTTACCTCCATCCCCAGGTGGATTTCAGACTGGAGATTGCGCTCAACTGTGTTGCATCAATATCTAGAACTGCATTTGCATAGCTCTTAACATATGCGTCGCCCCCTTCCCAGGTCCAAGCTGTCTGCCAGGAGATTGAGTCTTGACCCTCGTAATTCAGATAAGTGCACTGAGACCCAGTAGAGGCATAATCTTCTCCCCAGAGATTATTGTACAAAATGAAACTGGTAGTCTGGATGATTAGATTCTTCTCGCAGATATACGATATGATTTCTCTAGGAGCAAGGTCAGAACTGTTTGCAGGATCATCGTTAGAACGACTTGGTGTAAGCGCAGCTTGAGAGAGAGACGACGTGAGTGCGAAAATGAGGATACAAATCCTAGTGCAAAATATACCAGTCAGTTTGAAGTCAATCATGTTTACGCTTAGGTCGGAGAAGATTTGAACCGTATCGTGGAATAAAACACCGCTGATCATCGGGGGTGGGCCTGGATTGTCTTTTAATGCTGTAAAAATAGAAACGTAAAAATTTCCGAAGATTATTGTTCTGTTCAGGGTACAAAACGGGTAATACCAACAGCGGTTCTGCCAAGGATCCCATTAGCCTCCACTGCCACCCATGTTGGATTCATGCGAATATAAATAGAAGGACCGAATAGATTCTCATAATTTTTGATCTTGACTCATGTTCTATGGAGAAATGAAACCGAATCATGGACCAAGGGGAAGTGGAACGTAAAATGTGCATTGTTTCAAGATGAAAAAGAGGCAAGGTTGTCTACCCAGGACATGGGAGGCCCCAGGGGGCCTGGGGATTGCGACCCACTCAACATAAGCATATGGCCGCGATCTGGCCCCCAGGCTTTTGAACAGCTCTCCGAACTTTTCCAATATGTATTATTAGCCAGAGCCGTGGTGAATAATATCGTGAGTTGATGCCCCCGAGGTCCATTTCTTAGACATCCTTACCAACTTCGCCGGGGAGTGAGATCAGGTCCTCTGTCGGGATTAGGGTGAGACTGATTACTCTGCTAGATGGAAGATCAAGAGGGCGCTTGGAACTACCGATCCTGTCGAGACGAGTTCAAATCGCTCAAAATAACTACCAGAAATAAAGGTACTTGAGGATGCAACTAAGTTGGGGCTATCACCTGAGTTGACATCACTCCCTCATGGCCAGTGATACCATCCATGAATGCAGACCACTGAAGGGATCTCCTATTGGCCTTTTGGCTATGATGGGGGTTGTGTTAAAGTAAAGCTTCATATGCGTCGTTTGCTAGGGTGGAAATCGAAAGAAGTCACTGTCAGAAATACAAGTGAGCTATGGCAAGGTTTAACTTCAAAATTATTATGATGGCAAGTCTTATTCAAAGCTTGTCAATGTAATTCACGAAGCTGCAACAGCAATGGAGGAAAATTGTGTCAAACTCGTTAACATACCGACTTGAACAAACTCTTCAACCTCCTCGCTTTCGTCATCTATCGACCTATCGTTCTCATACTACAGAAGCTTATTTTCGTCAAGATAAGCCAGATCCAGGGCCTCTCATCCTGATTTCTGGACCTTTTTCTCGCCCGCTGAAATTCCCTTGAGACCCCAATCATGTGAATGCTACTTCCAGGTCATAATAACTTGATGCAAACATTCAGCTTTCCTATAGAGTGCCCGAGCCGGAGACGACGGCATTTCTATGTGGTGATATGGTCGGCAGTGAACTAGGGCATTAAACATGCACACGATCTCTTTAATCATTTTCAAGTCTTATCTTCTTGTTGAAACAGCTGCACTCTCTCATCTTATGTAGCTGCCTCGCTATTTGGCATGTTAAGCTTTTGCTGCGCGATCTTTTGGCGGGGAATATCATGGGATCTAGTTTTCTTGGCGGCTGGGGGCCATCCGATGTGGAGGACCCTGGGGAATCCGATGTGGATGAACCTGGGTAATCCGATCTCACTACGAATGAGTCCACGGATAATCCGACCACTAATTTCCCCGCATACTCCACGTTTTCCCCAGATCCCAGGGATATTCCGAAATATTGCGGAGACGTCGATTCCTGATCCTGCAATTTGTTTCCCGCGCTTTCGGTTCACTTTATGTAGCTAACCCAATATTGGAAATTCCTGGGCGCCACCTGTCTAATCTACACTCTGGAACTGCCGGTCCTCCCACAACTCAAACATCGGCTACGATTACTTCCATATCGGGGAAGCCGTTTACTCAATCTCGCTTAGAATTTTCAGTAATTAGGAAAAGGAAGCTTGTCCCATTTCAATGGCTCATAGAGAGTCCGCTGCTATAAAAGAGTGAAGATGCTGCGAGGTTGCGTAACATAGTTAACAAGCCAAGGGCGAGACTGGGACGGCCTTCTCGACGTGATTTTGCGTCTGTCATAGTCTTTGCTTCATAATTACAACGATTCAGAGCTCCACACAATGTTGATGCATGGAGTATGGCTTTTTGCATCTTTGGTGGCGGCAGCATCAGAATGGCCCGTCCAGTCCTTTAAGAGTTCATCGGTTCAGCCACCAGTGATGAACGTGACAAAGAATGGAAAAACAGAGCCAGGCTTCATCTTTCTCACTATTACAGACGTCCTCAGGGACCAAGGTTTCCCTGCCATATACACTGATGACGGTGAACTGGTGTGGCACGGCGAATCGGGTCATACATCTGGATTCCAACCGCAAACTCTCCATGGCAATCCTGTATTGACATTTTGGGAGCGGTGTGATCAGCACCCTAGGATTCGGATACGGGTCCATTCATATCCTAAACCAGGAGTACAGTGAAATATACAAAGTCTCGCTGCCAGATGGAAAATACAATTTTAAAACTGCTTTGGAGTCACAATTCCCGTCCTATATTGACCTCCATGAAGATTTAATCACTGACCGAGGCTCAATCCTCGTCACGGCATTCAATGCGACCCAAGCAGATCTCCGAAGCGTGGGTGGGCCTCAAGACGGCTGGATTCATGATAGCCTATTCTATGAAATTGACATCAAGAGCAACGATGTACTTTTTTATTGGAGTGCGCTGGATAATCTTGCCATAACGAATTCGGCCACCCCTCTTGATGGCTCGGGTCACAACCAAAGTGATCCGTGGGACTTTGCACATCTCAATTCTGTAATGAGATTCGGGGATGAGTATATTGTATCGTTGCATGGATTCTGCAGTGTCTATGCCATCGATTCCACTGGCAAGATTAAATGGACCCTCAATGTATGTCTGTGGCAATGATTGCCATTGTCGAGCACATGAATGCTAGAATACTAACCTAGGCCGTGATAGGGACAAACGGGTGGCGATTTCAAGCTCGCGCTCGGCACAACATTCTGCTTCCAGCATGATGTAAGGATCGAGTCGCAGATCAACAATACAGTAACCCTTCACATGCATAACAACGATAATGCACCCTTCTCAAAAGGAACGGCTGCCACCACCGGACTCCTCCTTGACCTAGATCTGGACACGAAGACTGTCTCTCTCAATCGGCGACTATGGGATGCAGACCATATGGTCTATGCCGTGTCACAGGGAAGCTATCAAGATCTCGCGAATGAACACGTCCTCCTGGGCCATGGTGCAATCCCTCAACTCGAAGAGTACGACGAAGCAGGGCGCGTGGTCATGCGCGCACGATTTGGCTATGACAACCTTATGATGTCCTATCGTGCATTACGTGCAGCTTGGAAAGGCTGGCCGACCACAATCCCGAGTGCGTACGCATGTGCTGCGCAGACAGCAACGGGGACGGCGCAGGTGCGGGTGTATGCAAGCTGGAATGGAGCGACCGATGTAAAGTCCTGGGAAGTCCACATGGGCAGCAAGAAGAACAATTTGCATCGAGTGGCTGCTGCACTACATAATGGGTTTGAGACGGAGATCCGAATCGTATCAGAAGGGACTTATGTAATGGTTAAAGCCCTTGGATCGAACACTGCGCAATCTCAGGTGGTTAAGGTTCAAGCAAGCTGCTAGTAAATTGGTTATGGAAATCTCACTCATAACTAACGTTTATATTACGTATATTTTCGGTGTACATACACTCTGCATACTCCGTATCATTATCATATTGAACTATGACAGCTGATTATTCGTGCTGTGTGTGTGAATCGTAGTTTTCTTTGATGAATAGTGTTTTTCGTATCGAACGAGACTCCAAGACAAGGATCGGTTGCCCGGGGAGCTGCGCGTGGAGCCATGTTTGCGAGCAGTGGATCATTAGACTTCTTTGCAGATGAAGCACAGACTGGGTGCGAGTCAGGCTGATATTCAGCTCTCCGCCCGCCGTATATAATAGAAACGCGGTGTATAGCCGAATGCCCTCTTTCCTTGTCGACTTTCCCTCGGCGGTTTCGCTCAAAATGCCTTCGAAAGGGCCTTCCGTTTCATCCGTTGACTCCAACCGCAAATATAAATGAGTTCTTTCTGAATTGACATCAGAACTCCAAGTGCAGTTTTCGCAACTTGTTCCGTAATCCGTCATTCGCAGGTACTGCAACAGGAACATCAAAAGCCCTGAATGAGTCATAGCGAGGAAGAGTTTTCTTTGCACAACACTTTTGCGCTAAATGCCATTGTTACCGTGCCTTGATAATGGTAATCATAGCGTCCGCTGGTCAGCTCGAGCAGCCTAGGTGTTGTTCCCCGCGATTGGTGGAGTCATCGCACGATTGATGCGTTGTCGCATGATCCAAACAAACATCTGGGCTGATGCATGATCACCGTGTGGGTCATTCAGGTATAAGTCGACTTCCGGGGATCGAGTACGGAGTTCCGCCACATCCTTTCTCCAGACCAACATGATTTTCAATGGGCTTTTTTTTTAACATATTCTTCAGGCTAATTGTGTCCCAATGCACATATACTTCGGTGGTCACATGACCTTTCCATCGCCATGCTTTTTCGCCTGATCACTACAGATGCCTAGGGGTCATCATAAATAAAGATTCTGGGTAGCAATTCGGGCCCAATCGCTTCGGTATGAACTTGAAACACTTCTTACGGAACAATTAGGGAATTGCGCCCGTATGTCATATGCCTAGCTATGGGTGCCTTGGTTCCATGGATTCGGGCCCCATTGGAGCAGGCCAGGAACCTTGGGCGGCTCCAGCTTGGATGGGTTGTCGACCTTTTGCAAGATTTTTCGGCTTGGCTGTTTGTTGTGGTTCTTCTGGTTTGGGGCTTGCGCCTCTTCATCCCGCCGGATTGAGTTTAAGCTCGTTCTCTTTTCTTGCGCAAAGCCATCGATCAACTCTCGTGCCGTGCGGATGGCATCATGGTCGCCCGGATATCCTCAGGTGATGCTCAAAAGTGAGTCAAGCAGTTGACAGGTGGAGAGGACAGCCTTTGGGCCGCGAATCCCTATTGGCGCCAGGGTTATCAGCACTGGATGGTCTCGCTTGGTCGTGACTGGTTGCCCGAGGCCGTCGACGGGGCCTGCGCAACTAGCGCCAATGCGTCTCCACCCGAATTTTTTTCTCTCGGAAAGCTCTCGCGGGGCCATGATGATGCAGGAGGTTCGCGATCCGTCGTGCGACACGACTTATCAAGAAAGCAGAATGCTCCTGGCAGGGACAAGTGCCACAGAGCGATCCCGGTGGTCGCACACCCCTATTTCTGTCGTGGGGAGGAATGTCGGAGTTGCTCGCATCCTTTGGTCTTTTGTCAGTCCCAAAGCCTAAATGCGAGGATCAGCCATGCATCACAGCAACTCACAGACCATCGCAAAGGACCTCGGCGGACCAGCTTCACCGCATGTTGGCCAGTGGAGTCCGAACGGGAGGGCCCAAAACGCCAACGGCCATTGGGCCTCTACGGCCCATC
Source organism: Penicillium macrosclerotiorum (assembly GCF_028827735.1). Taxonomy (NCBI): domain Eukaryota; kingdom Fungi; phylum Ascomycota; class Eurotiomycetes; order Eurotiales; family Aspergillaceae; genus Penicillium; species Penicillium macrosclerotiorum. Next base: position 5,991,759 of record NW_026643083.1, on the reverse strand, counting down.
GCCAGGCAAAAAACGGGCAAGAGGGAGGATTGGCCTGAACTAGCCAAGGGCCCTTGAGACGTTTGGAGCATAGCACGAGCCGGTCACTGTGACAACTGGTCTCCACCGTCACTAGCGCACTAGTGCATCTGATGGTTGTAGACGCGAGAGCGAGAAAGAACCGAGCAAGAGCGACAGAGCTGGGTAGCTTGCGGTTATATGTGCCGTAGTAATCCGGAATGGAGCAATGGAGCAATGGAGTAATGGAGCAGAGTAAAATGGAGTCGACCGAGGGATTTGCTAGCGTTGAAGTGGACTGGGAGTGGTCGTATTGGCTGGTGGTGGGAGCGTTGCAAAGTCGTAGTACATGACGGTCCAGTTGGGCATCGGCAGATGTTTTTTTTATTGCTCGCTGTCGCTCTTTTCTTCTTTTTCTCTCCTCCTCACTTAATATCGATCATATCTCACCTCCAACTCCCCTACTCTCCACTACCAACTCCATCTCTCCCCCCCCGGCTCTGCGAGCAATTCTGCGTTTTGTGTACAGCTACCTTGTTGGATCCTGCGTTCATCTACTTTGCTGGTCAAATTGCGAATCCCGTGCTTTGTTACTCCTCTTTTCCCATTACCCTCATCCTTTGTAATTCACGACCTGTTACGATTTGACGAACCATATCTATGGCTACTGCGGCAATCCAGAATGGTAAGTGCAGAACCCTCGGCTGAGATGTCATTTTTCAGCGCCATGTTCTTTTACATAGGCGACCAATGCCGGACCAGCAAGATTCTAACACGATTTTTTTTTTCGTTTTCTATAGTCTCGGAGGAGACACTCCCTAAGGATCCTGTCTCGGTTGAGCCAGTGCAAACCACCCCCATCGTCCTAGACGAGAAGCCCACTGCCACCAGCGAGGAGGCCGAGCCCGAAGCCGAGCCCGAAACCCCTCTGACTGCGGCACAGAAGAAGAAGGCCAAAAAGAATAAGAAGAAGAAGGCCAAGAAGGAGAGTGTGGCATCGATCGCCGACAGCGAAAAGCCTGCCGAGTCTCAGCCCGCTGAAGAAAATTCCGAATCTACCCCAGAGCCCGAGGCCGCTTCTGAAAAGCCCGAAGAGAACGACTCCAAAGACGAGAAGTCAGAGACGGTTATCGAGCCCACAGCCGAATCCCCTGCTGTAGAGACGGAGCTCGAAGCTGCTCAGGACGAAAAGACAACGGAGACTATTGCGACGGAGACCGATGTGAAGGCGGAGGATAACCATATCGCCAACGAGACGTCCGAGTCGACCGAAATTCCCGAGAAAAATCCATCCGATGCCGCCGCCGAAGTTGAGCAACCTGCTGAGGCCACTGAGGTCCCCTCTGCGCCAGAGACCGAGACAGTTGAACTAGCTGAAACGGGCGACGAGCCGAAGGATTCCGATGTGACCGCGGAAGCTACAAAGGAGGCAACTGAAGAGACAAAGGTCGAAGAGCCCGCCGCCGAGTCTGCTCTTGCAAAGGAGCCAGAGCAGACAGCCCCCACTACCGAGGAGCCTGCTGAACCGGTCCTGGAGGATTCTACATCCTCCGGGTTTGTAAAGGAAGATGCCCCTGCGGAGGCCGCTTTGAGCGAGGAGAAATCCGAGCCAACATCAGTCGTAGCAGAAGAACCTACCCTTGAGCCTGCTACAGAAGCACCCTCAACTGAAGAAAAGTCTGAGGCTGCGCCTGCGGTTACCGAGGAATCTTCTCCCGAGCCCGCCGTCGAAGAGTCTAAGCCCTCTGAGGCCGCCCAGCAGACGGTGGCCGAAGAGGTTGTTCCTGAGTCTACCACCAGCGAGAAGACAGAAACAGCCCCGGAAACCGTCGAAGCCCCCGAGTCTACTACTGTCGATGCGGCTAAGCCAGAGGAGGCGATTGCGGAGGAAGCTCCTGCTGTAGAGACTATCGCCGAGGAGCCTAAGAATGAATCTGTTGTTGAGCAGACTTCAACTGAGGAAACTAAGGTTAAGTCTCAGGAAGAGCCTGCTGCCGAGGTGGAAGACGTTGAGGCTCCTAAGGAACTGGTTGAGGAAAAGCCCGCCGCTCAGGTTGAAGCCGAATCTCCTGCTACCGAACAGGTTTCAGAGCAGCCTACCTCCCAGGAGCCTGTAGCCGAGGAGACTGCCCCCCAGGAGACCACCGAGGAAATCTCCGAGCCCGCTAAGGAGGCGAGCGAATCCGTCTCCACTGAGGAGAAGGTCGAAGAGCATGTGGCTACTGAAGCTGTCATTTCCGAGGAGCCTGCTGCTGGAGTGCCGGTTGTTGAGCAGCCCGAGCAAGAGCCTGAAGCCAAGGAGGCCGCGCCCGTCCTTGAAACCACCGAACCTACTGCTACTACTGAAGATGCGGTGCCTAAGGCAGAGGAGACTGTTGTCGCAGAGTCTGCTCAGGAAGTGAGCCAAGATGAGTCTCTGGATGTTCCCCAAGCCGAGCAAGTTGACGAAGAATCAACCGCCGAGCCCGTCACTGAGGAGGTCGTCAAGAAGCCTGTCGAAGTCGCGGTCGAGGAGCCTATTTCCAACGAAAAGAGTGTCGAAGAACCCGAGAAGAAGAACGTCGCGGATCACACCGAAGAGAAGGAGCTCGAGGCTGCCCCTGTTGCTTCTGAGTCTATTCCCGCCGAGCAACCCATCAAAGTCGATGCTGATGAGCCCGCCACCGCTGAGAAGACTACCGAGGAGGCTGAGCAGGTCGTTGAGGCATCTACTGAGGAGAAGGTGACTGAGACCGAACCTGTTGCTATCGAGTCTACTGCTACGGATCCCTCTCCTGCGGTTGAGGAAACTCCTATTGCGGAATCCGAGGTCACGGCTGTTGAGAAGGAAGAGAATGCGGAGCCTGTCGCTGTTCCTGAGGCTGCTACCGAGGCCCCTATCACTATGGAGGACCCCGTTGAGGCTACTGTTGAGGAGACCAAGCCTGAAGAAGACGTTACTCCTGAGGCCGCCACTGTTGAGCAGCATGCCGAAGAGCCCTCCACCACCGCAGAGCCTGCTTCTGAAGTTCTGATTGCCGAGAAAGTGGAGGAGACTGCGCCTGCCCCCATTGAGGCCACTCCCGAGGAGCAGGCTCTTGCAGAACAACCTGCTGCTGAGATCTCCAAGGCCGATGAATCCGCTCAAGAGGAGACCCCTAAGGTCGAGGAACAACCAGCCGTAGAGGAATCTCTCAAGGAGGAAGCACCTGTCGCTGTCATTGCCGATGAACCCACTGCTCAGGAGGTATCCGAGCCTAAGATGGAGGAACTTGCTGAGGCTACCGCTCCTAAGGAAGAGGTTCAGGAAGATTCCACCCGCGAAGAGCCTGCGGTGACAGAGGCTGTTGCTGCTGAGCAGACTGGCCCTGCTGTTGAAAAATCTGCCCCGACCGAGGAGCATGCTGCTGAGGAAGTTATTGTCGAGACCACTGCTGATTCCACTGTCGCCCAGGAGAGTGAAGTTGTCGAGGCTACCCCAGAGCTCTCCGCAGAGGAACCTATTGAGGAGATCCCTGAAGAGACCACTCCTGTTGAGGCTACTCCTGTTGAGGAGGCTACTCCCATTGTTGAAGAGGCCGCCCCCGTTGTCGAAGAGGCTGCTCCCGTTGTCGAGGAGGCTGCTCCCGTTGTCGAGGAGGCTGCTCCCGTTGTCGAGGAGGCTGCTCCCGTTGTCGAGGAGGCTGCTCCCGTTGTCGAGGCTGCTTCCGTTGAAGAGACTTCCAAAGATATTGAGACTCCGGCGCCAGTGGAGGAGGCCGCTCCTGTTGTCGAAAAGGCCGCCCCTGTTGTCGAGGCCGCCCCTGTTGTCGAGGCCGCCCCTGTTGTCGAGGCTGCTCCTGAGGAGGCCGCTCCTATTGTCGAGGAGGCCGCCCCCGTTGTCGAAGAGGCTACTTCCGTTGTCGAGGAGGCCGCCCCTGTTGTCGAGGCTACTGCCGCTGCCGAGGAGTCTACTCCTGTTGCCGAGGAGTTTACTCCTGTTGTCGAGGAGGCCGCCCCTGTTGTCGAGGCTACTCCGGTTGTCGAGGAGGCCGCCCCCGTTGTCGAAGAGGCTACTCCCGTTGCCGAGGAGTCTACTCCTGTTGTCGAGGAGGCCGCTCCTATTGTCGAGGAGGCCGCCCCCGTTGTCGAAGAGGCTACATCCGTTGTCGAGGAGGCCGCCCCTGTTGTCGAGGCTACTCCGGTTGTCGAGGAGGCCGCCCCCGTTGTCGAAGAGGCTACTCCCGTTGCCGAGGAGTCTACTCCTGTTGTCGAGGAGGCCGCCCCTGTTGTCGAGGCTACTCCGGTTGTCGAGGAGGCCGCCCCCGTTGTCGGGGCTGGCCCCATTGAAGAGACTTCCGAAGATGTCGCGACTCCGGCACCAGTTGAGGAGCCGACTGCCTCTGTAGAAGAGCCTCAGCCTGCTGCTCAAATTGAAGAGCCGGCCGAGACTAATGAGGCGCCGGCTGCAGAAGAAGAGGATCCTGTTGTTAAGCAGGCTGTGGAAGAAGCTCCTGAAGCCTCTGCTCAGCCAGAGGAAAAGGCTGAGGAGGCCCCTCGGGATGCCGAGGATGAAGCTGCCAAGGACAGCGTTCTGACTCCCGGAATTCTCGCTGCCGGAGCGGCCGCTGCGGCCGCTGGTGTCGCTGCTGTCAGTGTGTCGTCTGGGTTACTACACGAGTCTGAGTCAACTCCGGCTCCTGCTGTGCACGACGGGCCTGCCGATGACAAGACCGAGAGCAAGGCACCTGTTGCGGAAACACAGCCCGAAGACTGTAAGCCGTTGCCATTCGCTCTTTCGCAAAACGCGTCCATGCCGTCCTTCGAAGCTGATCCAGTTCTCGCAGCGCTTGCAGGCGATCGTGAAGCCTTGCTCCGCAAGCTCAACCAGCCATCTACAGACCAATTGACCACTGCCGTGGTGGAGCAGACCGATGACAAGCGAGCCCGCGTAGAGACCGAGGCTGAGCCTACCCAAGAGTCTAGCCAGAAACCCGTTGAGACTTCGGCCGCTCAACTTAGTCCTGATCATGCCGCCGATAACTCAAATGAAGAAGAGGAGGCTCGTCCTGTGAGCCAGAACCGGTCAGTGACTGCTGTTTCTCTGAATAGTACACATGACAACTGGCTCAAGGCATTCCTGCGCACGGTCTTTGTGGGGTTCTTCGGTTCTATCTTTGCACCTTTCCGCCGTCGCGGTAAGAACGCGAAATAAGATTGTGCTGAACTACACCCTCATCGTTCCCTCGCTCCTTGATGCTGCACGTGGAGAGCGGGACGTATCTACATTACCGATTTCCCCATAGCACGGAGTGTCGCTTTCGCGGTTACTAACATGGCTTTCATCAGGACCCTGTTTTGGATTGCCATTGCCGCAGTGCCTCTTGCGATACTGCTCTTCCGCGCCTTAGGTCGTTGAGAAACCGTGTCTCCCCCTCGCTACTGCACACAGCAAGTCTGAGGAACGCGACAAGATTCACTTTGCACAAAAGTTATCAGACTGTTTTCTCTCCGCTATTGATTCCCCTGTATTGTTTACGAGTTTCCTTTTTTTTTCTCTCGGGATTTTGTTATGCTGATGTCGCCCTTTGGGATGCTTCATCTTTGCGTGGATTTGTTTCCTTGCCCTTTTTTATGGATTTATGATTTCCTTTTGTCCCTCTCATGTTGGCGAGCCGGGCATGTTTCCACTTGAAATCGTCGAAGCATCGTCCAGTGTCGCCAAGATGTATTTAATGAGGCCCCTTTACGATAAGTTAATGAATGGATATGACCAGTTTTCAGTTTGTTTCTCAAATGTAGTTGCAGTCTCAAAGTGGGTGAACCCTTCTTCTCTCATCTAGACCCAAGCTGCTGCTAACAATAGGTGCCCTTGCCATCACCAAGTCAGTCATCACATTTCCCCTTCTCTCAATCACCTCATCCATTTCTCCTTGACCTTTCATCTCTCCTCCCATCTGTCTCAAGTATCGAATAACCTGTTTGCTCTCCCCTGCAATATTTGTCTATCTATCACACTCTATTTGAAATGGAGGCTTCCGCTCACATTTCAGAAACCCAGAAGACCGCGGGTAGCCCGAATACAACCTCCCACGGCAACCTTCCAGCCTACTCTGGTGAACCCAGAACCCCTGGCTCTAAGTCATCCACAACACGTCTGTCAGAGCTTGGCCTTGATCTGAGCGATAAGATAGGACATCCAGGTAACGCCTTTGCCGTCATGAAGGCCCGTGGGATCGAGCACAGCAAGCTTCCTCGCAAGAGCACTGGTAAGAAACCAAAACAAGCCATTCCTAGATATGCTCTCTATCTATTAAATAAATACGGGCTTCTGATCTTCTTGTTCACTGACCCGTACCACTTCCAGGGAGCTCGAACCCAGACAGTCCAATCGAGGATACGCTCAGACCCAGCATGTCTCGCAAGCTGTCGTCTGGGCTAGATTACAATGAGGAGCTTGCACTTCCAATGCCGAAACCCCGCCATTCTCAACTTGATTCCGGCGAGGAAATCACAGCTCTTGGAGAAGAAACCATCGGGCCTCATCTTCTGAAGAAGCGTGTCATATCAGAACCCTGTCCTGCCAAGGAAATACCTATCCCCGAGCCTCCATCTCCAGGTGATGGAAAGAAAAAGTCACGTTTGGAAATCATCAAATCGAAGCTCAGTTTCAAAGACTTGCGCAAAGAGGCTACTCAAGATGAGGGCAGGGTTTCCATTCCTGGTTTACCCGCTACTGAGGTTCCTAGAGGTCACCTTCATCGCCAAACTACTATTGGTGCTATATCATCTCCTCAAAGTAGCTTTGGTTTCAAGCATAAAGCCTCCGCTATTGATTCAAAGCCCATTGAGTTAAAGAGACCCTCTCCAGCAAGCCTTGCGTCCACCATGTCAATTTCGCAGATCGCTCCTGCGCCCACCAGGATCCCGGTCCCTCCCCTAGGAGCTTTATCCTATTCCCAGGGGGGTTGGCACCTTCTAGAGCATTAAGCAGTCGTCGTCCCGGCAGCTGGGGCAGTCAACGCAGGATTGTCCCCGATCCCATGGCTAGCAAAGACACGACTGGAACTTCTAGCAAGACTGAACGACGAATCTCGGTTGGAAGCAATCAGCCAGACATTGTTGTGACGCGTTCCAGTCCTGAGACTCCCTGTAGGAAGCAAATCCCGCCTGTATTGCACACCACTGCACCAGATTACCCTCCAACCGGGTATTCCCCTCCCAACGCTTCTGACCTCACAGAGGGGACCGGTAAAGTCAAGTACCTTCCAAAGGCGTGGCTGGAAGGATTCTCTCCTTCACCAGCGCCGTCTTCAAGCACTCGGTCCACGCCGAAGCGCCAATCTCCAACTGCCTATGCCGAAAATGAGCCTCCTGTGACGTCCCTGCCAAATTACATGTCTTCTTTCAGTGAGCGCCTTGATAAGGCCAATTTGCCCCTAGACAAACCCATTTCCGCAGAGATCCGCAACCGCAGCACCGCAACGCATGTCGATAACATTGTTGACATGGTGCGATCTATTCAGCGACAGGCTGATTCCGGAACGACCAGCCTGAACAAGAAACTGGAAGAACTCTCAAGCTGGATCGGCGATCAACTCAAGAACCAGATTGAAGGCATCGGAGATTTGTCACGCGCCAACTCAGATCTTCATTCTCGCCAGTATGAAATCTCGCGGGAGATGATGAAGTTCCAGTTGGATATCCGGCTGGAGATTGGCGTTATGGAGCGGCGACTCAATGTCTTCGAAATGAGAGTCATGGACGAACTACAAGCTGAAGTGCGGTCATTGGCTCGCTCCTATGAAGAACTAAATCAAAAGACTGAAAACTTGATCGCCAAGCATTCATCTGATGATAATCAAAAGTTCATCGACTACCAGCACCAAAAGAATGCAGAAATCGAGAATGAAATCGCCTATCTAAAGAATCAGCGAGAGGCCTCTATTTCAATCCCTCCTTTCTCAACTGCTCCCCAGGCTATTCCTCAGACCCAGCAGCGACAAAGTGAGTCAAGTACTGCTAGCGCCGAGCCCTTGATCAAGCAAGCTGATCTTCTTGCTCCTTCTGGTCCTCACTCTGTTCCAACATCTCCAGCTCGAAGTAGAGTTGTGACCACTGCACTAGCGAAGTCAGGAATTGTCTTCCCGCGCAGTGTATCTTTCACGAAGAGAGGTCTTCGAAAAAGCATGAGAGACACTGCACCTACAGTGCTCGAATCAGAAGAACAAGGCAGCACGAACGAAGAGTCGAAGAAATGGAATGTCTTTGGTCTCCGCCGCCGTCGCAATCCTAGCGACAGTTCTGCCAGCAGCACAGGCAAGTTCTCCTGGGCATACAGCCGTCGTCTGAAGGATGCCCCAACTCCAGATAATGGCAGTTCGCGCTCGTCCACGCCGCCCGTCCCCCCCATTCCGGTTCCAATAATCCGCGCCATGCAAGGCAATCTTGCGATGGTGAGTGTTGTTCACCCTGCATTTCGAAACCCCGTGCAGAAAGCCCCAATGGATGACGGGTCGCCATCGTCTCCCGCATCCGCCCAACGGCATTCGGAGAGTGCTAGTTCGAACAAAGGTGGTGAAATCAAAGACAATGGAGCAAAGCAGGCTGGCGTCAAGCCTGTCTCTCCTGCTTCTACTCCTACTTGCTCTCCTGACAACAAGCCTTCTACCACAGAATTTCTCGCTCCTGATGTTTATCATGATCATCCTGAGGCTTGCATCCGCGACTCCGTCGCGATTCGCCAATCCATTGAAGATATGCAGAATCCTCTCCTTGGTGACGCAGACGAGGAGAGTCCAGATTGGGATCGCGTCTCTGGAAGAAGCGAAGTCCGCTGACTCGCTGCATCGAGTGTTGATTCCCGGAGCTATGTGATTCAAAAATGCTGTTCTACCTGCGGTGACCATACTGGGTTACCCCTCCAATCCTGTACACTATGGGGGATGCCACGGAGTCATGGTTCGAGACGTGTGAGAGATACGAGAACAGGGCAGGCGAAGTCACGATGTAGGGCAGCAGGATCGTTGATTTACCAGGTTTTCACGTAAGATCATTGACGAGGATCCAAGTTGGAAACGGCATGGATCTGCCGGTGATAACGTGACATGTAAAATTAAACTGTCTGAATATCTAATCGGTCATCTTAATTCAAATCAAAAAAATCGCTTTTCCCATTTACAACAGATCTTGAACATGCATCGCACACTAAATATGCTATATATTCACAAAAATACGCTTATTTCTGCGCAGTAACCAACTTCTCGATATTGAGCGCTGCGTCACGTACTTGCGGGCAATAATGCTGGCGCAGCAACTCGCCTTCCCACACGGATCCTGCAAAGACATTTGTAGCCTCAACATCAGTTGCGTATGCATTAAACACGCCGTCACCTTTGCGTTCGTCGGAGTGCCACAGAGGTGAGATGCGGCGACCATGATGCTTGGAGACCTGGTTCATCAGGGACAAAGTAGCAATCGCAGATTTCTCAGGCAACTGGAGTGACGTGGTCATGAGGCGTTTTGAGAAACTGGCTAGTCGGACAGGTGGGGGGAGGCCGTGCGCACGAGATATCAGGGTCGATTGCAAACAGCGAAGGAGCAAAACCATGGGGGTTTGGAAGTTGACCCTGTTTCTCGGTTTGTATCGGTAAGGTTCATCATCATCGTCCCCAGCAGCACTGGGGTCAGGCAGGCGGAGTGAGGTGTTAGGGTTAAACTCAACATCGGCGTTAGTGGAAAGGGCATAGAGGGATCGGTAGAGGTGCTTGACGAAGAAGCTCAGGTCCAGATGCAAAGTCGATGCGGCCTTGCTAGCATCCTGTCCCGAAAGCAAGGCAAAGGCAGTGATGGTGCAGAGCAGAGTCTCGCGGCGAGCATCACGAGCGCTAGCTTCGGACGCGACATCTCGTTCATTATCTTGGTCCTCCTCGTTGTCTGAGATTTCGTCGCGAAGTTCGTCACGTTCGGCGTGACCAATTAGATCTTTTAGAGCTTCCAGGAGGTCACCGAAGAAGTCTTGATTGATGAGGTGGGCATATTTCGCCAGGCCCTCAAGGACAGGGCCCATGAGGTTGGGAATACGGTGCTTTAGGATGCGGAAGTAGACACCGAAGACAAGTTTCAAAGTCTCGGCTTGGTTTTTGTCTCGTTCCTCGTGAGACACTAATGCATCCGCAACCCTCATATCTTTCTCGACAACCTTGCGCTCTTTCTCCACTTTTCGCTCTCGCTTTGTTCGAAACTCGCGCTTTTGTTTTTGCTTCTTGCCATGAGGCATATCATCCGCGCGTTCTTCTCGGTCGACTCGGTTTTGGGAGGCCTTTCTTGAAAAATCGCTGAGTAGGCGGAGATAGAGGAAAGTATCCAAGACGCTCTCGTGAATACGGAATTCTCGCGCCTTGATCATCTTGGAAAGCAAACGGACTGCCTCGAGGGAGACCATTCCATCGGCGTCCTTGGAGAAGATGTCCTCCAAAGTCTCGCGACACTTGGTCACATCGGCGTCCACTTGCTTCCTTGCAAGTCGATTTACGATAATCTTCAGCAACTCGCCGCGGAAGTTGAAATGCGGCACCGCTTCAAGCATACTGCAGGCGCAATTAATTGCGAGGCTCTTGAGACCAGGGTCAACTTGGGTCCTGCCTGGCTTCGCCAGCACAGACAATTTGTGGACATAGTTCTTGTATCCTGAAACCAGCGACTGTTCGAAATTTCGAAGCTTGCGCACATCCTTCGAAACTTTCGCGGTCATGTCTTCTTCGCTAAGAGGACGAATACGGTATCCGGGGATGACATCCTTGTAGACCGCTGCCTGCGATGCCAGGGCAAGCTTCTTCACGGTGACAGGCGAGTCGGGATTATCCACCATCTCAGCCATAGTCTTGAAGAGCGCGATATGCTCCTCGGGGTCCTCGTTGATCAAGGTAGCAATCCGAGCTAGGTCCTCTTTGGCTTGCATGATTTGCACCTTTATCGGAATCTTGGGCTTTTTCTCCTCCACTTCCTCCATCTCCTCATCCTCCCCGCTACCCTCATCGTCGTCGTCGTCGGTTCCGAGAAAACTATCGGTCTCCTCGGCAGCATTTTCCTGATCCTCGACAGCGTGAACAAAGCCCTCGGAGGTCTTAATGGGCAAACGGGTGCGTTCTTCGGACTTTTTGGTGGTTTTGCGCGGCCGGCGCTCGTAGTCCTGCTCGACGTCCCATTCGTCTTCTTGGCCGTATAACTCGGCATCTTTCTGGGACTTCGCACTTTTCCTGTCATCAGGAGGGCTCAGCCGCCTCCGCTTTGCATTCGGTCCGCGAGCCATTGTGGTTGCTGCGATATTGTTGTGAACGTTGAAGAATTGCAGGGTCTGCGGGCACCGAACGCGGTCCCGAACTTTTTTTCTGCCGCCAAGACCCAAAGCTTCCACTTTTCTGCGGCTCCACTTGACTTTTTTCTTCGCGAGATCAGGAACCCCAGGAACGACTGCGCGACCCTCGTCAAGAACCTGGATTCGTGAGCCGACCAAACGCTTGAGAACCAATACCGGATTGTCAATTGCATTCGTCAAGAAGCCCTCCAGCACCGAATCATTGACGCCCCCCACCGAGACCGCAGCCTCCCGATCTCAAGGAAGCATATCGCGCGAACTTCAACTTTTATCCCTCCCGGTTACGATCGCCTAATATTTTCACAATGCGTCAACTCACTGAAGAAGAGACTCGGTTCGTCAGACATCCTCAATACCGTTGTTACTTGGAAACTCATTGTGGATAGGACGCTCTTCACGAAGCTCGCAAACTATTGCGGCAGCGAGCTCAAGACTCTGATCGCCGGACCTTCTGGAGAAGGTCAATCTGACCAAATGGTCTTTCGCCTACAAAGAGATCGAGTGTTTTATTGCAGCCTGACCCAGGCAAACCTCGCCTCTGCTATCCCGCGCGCAAATTTGCTGTCCATTGGCACTGTGAGTAGTCGTCCGCACACGACGCACAAGAAACAGACTAGCTAATGTTATATGCAGCTTATGGGCAAATTTACCAAGACCGGAAAGTTCAGACTGCATATTACGGCTTTAGCCGTCATTGCTCCTCACGCCAGATCCAAGCTCTACATCAAGCAGAATGGCGAGATGCCTGTTGGTTTCCCTCTTCCCCACATCTCCCTCCGTATGTCCCGGTGGTGGCATTTTATTTACTTGTCTTATAGTTCTTATACGGAGGAAACGTTGTCAAGGCCCATGTCGGCCGTATCTCGGAAGAGACTCCCGCAAATTCGGGCGTTATTGTATTCAGCATGGATGACACACCCCTCGGCTTCGGCGTCACGCTGCGGTCAACAGCCGAGCTCAAGAAGTTGGAACCGACTGCGATATTTTTGGCGCGCCAGGGCGATTGCGGTGAATACCTGCGTGAGGTGGGTGACCATAACGTCCCTTATATATCACAGCATTTACTAAGATGTAACAGGAAGACTCGATGTTCACGACCTGAGCGGGAATTCTGGGCGGCTGGAAGGGATACTGCACGTTCGCATACTCGATCTGGGATTGGAGTTTATGGAGTGTATCTATGTTACATTATACAAAAGTCCTTTGACTGCTTTGATATGAATTTCATGTCCTGTTTGATCAGGGTCCTTACGCAACCTTGGTTTATTTTACCTTATCTTCGTAGAGATCAAAGTTGGGGCTTCCATATTGCAGCATGGTATGTCGACAGTATGTGCAAGTTCCCGAGTTTATGCCGATTCTCATCTGATTCATCGTGGTTAATTCGGCGGCGTATTTGAACAAGTCCTTCGAATTGGCCCTCGGCTGCTCCGATTTACACATTTTCAGGCCTCAGGCATAAAGTGCTTAGTCATCTCCGTCCCAGCGGTGCCCGCAGACAGTGCCCATCATCAGATCGTTAAGCTGGGCTTGTTCCAGAGAAAACCTCTCCATCCTGGATGACATCTCCTGTCTTTAATTCTTTCCCTTTATTTACCCCATTTAAGATCCCATTTGCCACTTCTCCTGCTCATTTCGACCTAGCTTGAGTAGCGGGGCAGCAATATCACAACCCCACCATGCCACCTTACACAGGGACGCAGAAAACAGCCATCTCTCAATTTGTGGCTCTAACTGAAGCCAAGGATAGTGTAGCTGTGAAGGTATGAGCTCCATGATTCTGCGCTCGGCGAATGTGTTCTATGCCACTACCGTTCCAGAGTCTGATTGTCAGTCCCGTCGCGCGCAAAGCTCCAGACTGATCATCCGATATAGTTCCTCAAAAATGCACTTTGGGACGTTGAACGGGCGGCGAATGCGTGAGTCTCATATTATTCGATCTTCTCCTGCATTCCTCGGGCTATTTAAGCATGCACGTGGCTATCCTGGCGTCTTTGTTCTGGAATGCCTTGTTTCCAGGTGGCGCTCCGCTTTGCAATCAGGGTTATCCAGGTTGGCATTTAGCGGCAAGAACATAACATAACCTCTGTGGTATACAAGGGGATGACAACCCAAATCCACTGCTCTGTTCATCGCCAAGCGTCGGTCGAGCATCTTCGTTACATCTACTTAGCATACATGGTCTGAGGCAAACCTCCACCAAAGAATCTTGCTGATATAACTCCGCCCGCGACAGATACTTCACAGACTTTACAAGCAGCGGTCGCAGCCCGTTGCGGAAATCACTCAGCTCTATTTTCGACAAATACTGCGGTGAGTGCCTTTCTTCCAATTCTCCCGCACAGGACTAACCTAGAGACGCAGATGACACGCCCGCCGACCCGGATACCATCGGCCTCGACGGGGCCATGCAGTTCCTGACAGATATCGGCGTTAAGCTAGATGAAGTAGCGTGCCTCGGTGTACTCGAGCTATGCAAAACACCCACAATGGGCGAGTTCCGACGCGACGAGTTCATAGCCGGCTGGCGGCACGCACAGTCCGTCACCCTTCTTCCCTTTTTCAAGTCTTCCCCTCGCATCATCCCCAGCGCGAACTAACCCCCGGTCCCAGGTGCGACACCATTGACAAAATGCGCAGCTACATCAAAACCTTGCGCACCCGGATCCCGTCAGACCCCGAGCTCTTCCGGCGGGTATACCGGTACTCGTTCCCGCTGTTGCGGATGCAAGGCCAGCGCAACCTGCAGTTCGAGATTGCATCGGACCAGTGGCAGCTGTTCTTTACAGCGGACCGGGGCGGAGCGTCGTGGAACACGGACTCGACGCCCTGGCTGGACTGGTGGCTCGAGTTCCTCGAGGGTCGGGGCAAGAAGCCCGTCAACAAGGACCTGTGGGAGCAGACGGAAGTATTCATGCGCAAGACGCGTGAGGATGAACAGTTCGGGTGGTGGAGTGCGGATGGGGCGTGGCCTGGGGCGCTGGACGATTTCGTGGCGTTTGTGCAGGCGAAGAGGGGGAATGAAATGGAGGTCGAGTGAAGAGGGAGCTTTTGGAAGCGCTGGGTGAGTTATGCGGGCATCTCTATGGCCGATGGCGCCAGGAAGGTGGTGGGAAGGAGGAAGTGGGCGTTGAGAGGCTCGCTCTGGGGCGATATCTACATCTACAGTACTGCATGGGAGCATTCGCTCCTTGACTGCCGAGGGAGGGGAGTTCGGTCAATCACTAGGTCAAGACGCCATGCATCGAGCAATTCTGCGGGTGCACGGCGGGTCCAAATAGTGGTACAGGAACAAAGCTGCATTTCTTCGGTTTCTATCTACACCGAGAGGGAAATGGACATAACTTCCAGTGTAGCCAATGCCTAGTAGAGTTGCGGGCGGATTCCCAGAGATCTAGCCTATGTATCTGATCTCCACGATCTGGGGGACCGGTGGAAGGGGTTTGTATATTGGGGGAAGGGCATTCGTCGTAAGATTGAAAAAATAAACATCAGGGGAGAAAGATATCTGGCGTATCCAACGATGCAGGATGTGAGAGGGCATGTGTACATAGGATGTTCTTCAAAACACCAAGGATCAAGACGTGAGATACAAAAGAAAGGGGAATCGGGGAGGGGGGGGGGGGGATTTGCAGATGAGATCAACAAGGCGGATCGCGGGAGCAATGGGGGCGGCCGGCGCGGGTAGCTTGTCCACCACCGGGAGCTCATCTACAGGCGCAACGGGGTCTATTTAAGGGTAGTCGCGCTTCTCGTATGCGGGGTCACGGCGCTGGTCGTAGCGCTATAGGATATGTCAGCCGGGGTCCTCTTTAGGACGGGATGAGGAGGGGGAAGGTCCTACCTTGCGCAGGGCTTCGAGGCGCTTCTTCTTGGTGTGGGTGTTGACGTAGGTGCCGATGAAGAAACCGACGATGTTGAAGAAAGGCACCCAGGTGTGCTCAGGCAAGAACTTCTGTGCGAAAGCCAGGGCGAGCGGGGAGGTGACCCAGCTGACCTTCATGACGGGCATGAAGCCGGCCTTGACGGTAGCGCGAACCTGGTGGAAGGTGCGCGCGCCGGCGATGATAGCCATTGAGCACAGGTAAACGCTGTTCTGGATGGGGGAGATCTAAAAGGGACGAAAACGCGCGAAATGAGTCTCCGGTCGGGATCGGAAGGGGCAAGAGAGGAAGGAGAGACGTACGATCAAGTTGCTGAAGAGGATCTGGAGGATCTTGGCCTTCAGGCTGGTGCGACCGGCGAAGATCTTCTGGAGAATGCCAATCAGGACGTGACCCAGCGGCGCGGCCACGAACATGCCGTACAGCGACATCTTCGGGATGCGCGAGCTGAAGTAGTGGCCGTGCTTGCCGACATCATGGGCGAGCCACGAGGCGAGGAGCTCTTGCAGACCGGAGAGGACACCAGAGGTAAGCATCTTGGTGCGCAGCGGGTTCTGCTGGAGCTGGCGGAGGTAGGCCTATGACGATCCATTCCTCGGGAATTAGCGACACGTTCTAGGCGTAGACAGCTTGGTTTGATTCTGCTGTCGGGGTGTCGGTGACACGGCGACATGGCGACCAGCTTGAGAGGGGGAGGAGCGGGCGGCTGGGGAATACTGGGGACTGGGGATATATGCTGGTCATTGTGTCGCCCGACTTGTACATACCGCCAGATAACCCGTCTGGGTCTTTCCACCGGTCAATCGCTCACCGACGCGGTGCGCGAGATCCTCCGACTTGCCGCCGGTGACCGCGCGAATGGTCTCCTCCTGGAACTTGACAGACATGATGACTTAGAGAATCGGGGCCGAGGGGCTGGGAGTCGAGAAGCGGATGCGCCTGTCACAGAAAGCGAGAGTTAATGACCCGTCCAGAAGGCGTGAAGAAGTCAAGCAACAATACCCAACGAGGAAGGTGGGAGGAGGAGGAAGAAGGTGGAGCGGGAGGTTGTTTTGTTTATGGAGGTTGGAGGCCCGAGGGGGATGTTTGGGGGTGTTTTGGGTGTTTGGGGCAGACGGCGGGTTTGGGGGGGACCGGCCGAGCCACCGGCTGGAGGACAACCGAGGCGCGTCTCCCGGCCAATCTGCTAATCTGCCAATCTGACAACGTACCGGACACAGCTGATGCAGACGATGCCGATGAGATGAGAGAGATAACAGAGACACCCAAGACCAGCCTCGAAGGAGCAAAGGACCAAGTGACAGCACCACAGGATGGACGAGGTCGAAACAAGGGCACACAGCCCATCAAGAGGGCCAAAAACGCCTATATATGGGGGATCTGGGCAGGGCCCGGTCGCTCTGGTCGGCAGATGCACGATGGGGCTGTCCCCGGCGAGATCCATGGCTCCATTGGCGGAGGCCATCGGAACCCCCCGACACGATGGCCACCTCCTGCCCGATCATGAACACGACTTGTAGCATGCCCATGGCAGACGAGCAAGAAGTGGAATATTGTGGTTTTGTGGTTTTGCGGTTTTATGGTTTTATGGTTTTATGGTTTTATGGTTTTATGGTTTTTTATTTCCTGGGGAACCCCTGCTCTGGCAGAAATGGCCTGTAAGATCTCCCCTATCTTTCCCTTATGCTCCTTATACTCCTCATACTCTTTCATCCTTTCATACTCGGCTGTTCTCCATCCACGTCGGGCAAAAACCAGTAGGAATAGACTCCATCATTGGTTCTGCTATGGCCATTCCGCAAAATGACACCCACCCCCCCCCCCTCCCCCTCCACACACACACGCACCTTTTCATGGTTGATTCGCTCCTATTCCCCCGTCGTATCCGTTTTGACGGCCGGACACCCGCACTCCCCCGTATCCGCTTTTCTCGAGAGTGCGGATGACAAGCCAGAGCAGTGCAAACGGATTTCAGAGTGAATAGAAAGTGAATTTCCTCATATCTCAATCACCATCATTTTTGGATGGTATTTATCTCATTCATTAGCGATTCCAACCTCTAGATAATCTGAGTTTGCTCTCTATATTGATCCCTAGTGCTCACTTTCTCTGAGAGAGACCTTCTATTAAGAGACTTTTTGCCCAAGTTGACCCACTACAACTATATCAACTTTCTGCATATCTACCGCGCTCCACTAGTTCATGCCCGGCTCCTTTCTTCACTTTCAGCTACACAACACCGATTGTAGCATGTATTCCTGCATCCAGCAGCTTCTCTGTTTCCATCCGATCATTTTCCGCCCACCAAAACCGCCGGGGTGCGTTATGCCAGGAATTCCGCCGCCGAGATCAGTCTTGCGCAAGCACCGGCAAACTGCCTACATTAACGAAGGAGACATCTACCTGACCCCCAGAATCATTTTGACTCACCTGGCCCCATCTTACTATGTACTTCAGTCACAATATAGCTTATAGAAAGGCAAATCCTACTGCCAAGAACCCAGTCCAGGTAATGGTCTATCAAACCCGGCGTTTGACCTTTGTGACCATACATCATTTTGCATATTAATTCAATCGCCTGAAACATAAGTTAAAAGACAAGGCAGCGGCTTTGTGAAGCTAGTCAGCGGTCTATGTGGAATGGATAGCCCATATACTGGCGGGGATGCTTAAAAGCCACGGGGACATCGGGAACCACTGTAGACATGGCGGCTAGCTTGAAGCCAGAGGCACCAATGTACTTGGCCCTGGAAGCTCTTCTTGACAGGGTGGAGAGGCTTGGTGCGCCATATTGCTGCTGAGTCGTCAAGGTGCGTGCACACTTCTGCACAAGAAAACATGAGCGATCTCATCATTGTTCTCATCCTCGTTCTCGCACCCACCCACCGTGCCCCCTCCACACTATCACCCACCCCAATCGCTTCGTCGAGCCTATTGAAGGCTCCCTTTTCAAGTCTCTTGTTGCGTTTTCATGCAGCGGCACTTCGCCGGTGTGCATACCAACATGTCTTCTCCTCCTCCATATAGTGAGGTACAGGAGTCGGCCCGAGTTCGGGCTCGACCAACACAGCCTTTCCTCGCTGGTGAGGTCGTTGATGACCTTTTCCCATCCGAAGCTGCCAATGGACCTACAGCGGCGGGGGCTGAGGACCCCCTGCATGACATGCAAGCCTCCACCGACGGCTCTGGGGACGACGAGAGCTTCATGACTGCACCCACAAATCTCCCTGCCACCGAAGAGCAGAATGGCGACGACCGTTCCACATTTCCGGGAATGGGCCATTCGCGAGCCGACATTATCAGCCTCCTCGAGCATATGCGGGAGGTCAACGAGCATGAGGATGCGGTGGCTGCAGGAATCATCCCTCCCGGCCGAGCCAGCCATCCCAGCCGCGACCTTCGGCCAGATGAGTTAGTGGCGATGGCTGACGCTGATCCTCATCGGTATGCCTGTCTTGTGGCAACGGAGATCAATATGCCTATACTCCCTGGACTCATGCCCCCAGGCGAAGAGCAGAACGAGGTGCAGCAAATGGCGGCATGGATTGCTCAGATAACGAGCATAGAAGGCAGACTCCCGGGCCTAGATCTTCTTAGCTTCGACAGCAGTGATCTCCCATCCTACTCCCCAGCAGGGCAGTCTGGGTCTCAGGACATAACCATACGGGTGTTAGGTCGGGGAACCCAGCTCCCAGTCTATTCCAGCGATCATGATGAGAGCGATGACCCTCAATTCATAGATGCGGACCTGAGTTGTGAGCAGCATGATCCAGCTGTGGGCGAAGATGGGGTTTAGGACGTTGTCGACCCCCAAGATGATGAGGACGAAGTTCATGGCGAGGAATGGTGAGAGTCGGATATGAACTCGACCACCCCAGTTAGCAACAATGATGAGAACTTTGACGACGGCAAGGAGCGCGATGTATTCTCGGTATGAAATCCAACAGTCAATCAGGAGCCACCAGGATATCCAGTGGGGTATTTTTTGAAGATCAGGGACAGTGGTCCAGAACACCCCCTGCCTAGTCAGGGAAATCATCATGGCCCTGGTGTTTGCAAAACGTCTGCTTGCCAGCAAGCCTTTCCGATGTTTGATGAGATACTACAATTGATCATTGTCACAATGTAGTCATAGTTTGGCTGGCGACGGGTGGAATCATGTGAAAAAAAGAAAAGTATTGGGGATGGTAGAAGCCTCCCGGATTCTGAATATCTGGCTGCAGGACTTGCCGAAATCAGCTGCGTGCTGAACTAAGAAGTCACCCTTCTCGTCCACTCCAACATCAGAACGAAACCCCTCCTTCTCATGATCTTCTCTCTCTTCCAGGACCTTCTCTGATAAAGCAAGTTTCTTCAAGCAACGACGATTTCACATTGAACTTGGACCATGTGGTCCAACTATTGAATCCAGTCAACGATCTCTGGTCTTCAAACGAGTATCAAGGACCAGCCACTATAGAGCAGCATGGGCAACTCACAGGCCATGAACGACCAGGATTCTGATCGGCTCGATCAGAAATTTGAAATTTTTAACAGTCCACAGCTCTTTGAAGCGACTAAAGTTTGTTCAGATCTTCCTCAGCACTCTTGCCAGTCAGGCGAAATGACTTTGTCGGCCCATCAACACTGTGTGCCTGTTGGCTCTGAAGAAAGCCCACTCGCATGTCGAGAAGCCCGCTATAGCCCTCGACCAGGCTATTTCTGCAGCCACGAGACCGTGTTGCGATGCTTCGGCTTGCTCACCAGGTTCTGGTGCAGGGTCTGTCATAGAACAGTTCGATTTCTTTACGTCTGTACTGCAGATACAGCGGACTTTTCGCCGTTCGATCCTGCTGCTGAACCTATACAGGAAGATCTCAGCATCCTGGCACCATGGGTCCAGAAAGGAATCGCAGCTGGCGAGTACACCAATGAGCAAGTCCAGAAGCTGCTGGACCAGAAAATGAAGGTTTTGACCTTTGCAAAAAGGGCACGAAGATCTGTTGCGCAACATTCGGAAAGAGAATCGATTGATAATTCGGGAAGTTTGGCAAATTGGCTCAGCAGAGAGGCTCTTAGGCGCAGCAGCCAAGGCGGCACCACCATCAGCGTACCTTTGGTAAAGAAGCAAAGGAGCGCAACATGTCGCCTGCAGGCTTGCGGTAACTGCGAGCCTGGCCTAGAGGAATGTGCCTGGGGAAGCATTGATGCCATTGCGAACGAGCCATACACCGAACCGCCCCGAATCCCGGAATACCTGCGCCGTCCCATTTCCGATGCCTCAAAGCTGCGGACCATGACTGAGCATCGCTTCCAGTAATGAGAAGATGTTTTCTTTCTAGCAGCAACGGAGGAAGCGACTGCTTGCTGTCGATCTCGAGAAGATGTGAATTTTTTTACAACACACCACCCGCAGAAGAGCTGCAGGATAGGGTTGTAGCGAATATGAGCTTGCTAACTCTCAGAGGAGAGCCAGATCAAGTGGATAATGACTTCCTTTGGTTGACACGCGACGCCTCACGCTCTCCGACGATGCTGACGCAGCAGCATCTCGACAAAGAGCCCGCGTCTGCATCCACTGGGCCTCCCAGTAAGCTTCGAGCGATGATCCAAGATTCCGAGGGTCCCGAAACCATATCCATGCTGCAGAAACAGGTAATCTCCAACCTGAGTGATCACTAAGTGATCATCAAGCAGAGGTGGAACCGAGGATGATTTGATGCATCCCGATGATAGATTGTGAGGGGAACTTGGATTATTTGCCCTCACATACACCTACTCGGAGTATTAGGCTCTCAGTCATCGGAAAAAAAGGGGGAGATTACGAGCAGTCGTGCGAGTCAGGGGGGAAGTCGATCCTGTCTACCAGGATGCGTATCGGCGCCGCTGCATGCGCTGCACGCGAACAAATCTACGTCCGGAAAGACCAGCTATGCAGCACAGACATCATTATTAATACGGCAAGAATGCAAGCAAAGATATGAGACGATCAACGAGCACGTTCACCATGATGGGGCAGTATCCATCGAGTGGAGTCCCCCGGAACCCGCGTGAAAGGCGGCCGCCGAGTCGGGCAAGCCTAACCTTGTCCGCCCCAGCCAAAGCCCAGTTCCGACGAGCCTCGGTTCCGCGGTCAAGTCAAAGGAGCGCGGGATTTCCGTTCTGATAAGGTCCCGCCGCGTGTTTTTTTTTGTATTCATCTTCTTCTCGTTTAAAATTTGAGACGTTGGTCCTCCTGACCCTCTCTCTCCCTGCACCGACATGACCATGGCGGACCCCGACCACCCTCCTGACCCCTCCAACGCAGCAAAGGATAACGTTCAGCATGTGGGGACGAGCGAAGCTGCCGCGGGGAAATCGACTACACCGCGACAGGTGATGGCGGCCTTGACGGCGACAGATGTGACTATTCGCCGGTTAGATATGTGAGCATCGCTGCCCCATATGCTTTTTCTGGCCAATTCCCGACCTTGCTATGTTGCCCGGACGTGGTTGTCGCTTGGTAAACGCCTTCCTGACCGAATTTCCAGGCTCCTATCTACGGCCGATGGACAAGAACGAGTGCTTGCGACGGTAAACTATGTCGCTTCAATGATGCATCATCTGTGCGCCTCGGCACCGTGGATTGCATTTCAAACCCGACTAGGTCTCCTCGCACGGCTGAGAGGCCGTGCCTCTTTACAAAGCAGCAAACCCACCCCGTCATCAGGCTCGAAGTGGGAAGCACTATCGAATCTCGCCTCGGAGACTCGTTACAACCTGCGCCTGTTCGGACTGCTCCCTTTATGGGTCTGGGGCTCAGCTACGCTCAAATCGCCACCTGCCGACCCCGTCATTCACGCCCTTACTCTCTTACAGGTCTTCTCCAATGTCATCTACCAGCTACTGGAAAACGTGGCGTACCTCGCTTCCAAGGGTGTCGTATCAAAACGGTTCGTCGACAGATACGGCGGTATCGATAAATGGTACATCTGGAGCACCCGCGGATGGTTTGGACATATTTTCTTTGAATTCTTCGTGCTATGGCGCCAGCACGTGCTACGGAAAAGACGCATCGCGGCGCAAAAAGCGGCCGCCAACAATATTGAAACCAAGGAGACCAAGACGGAGGAGATCCAGGAGTTGCGCATGGAGGTCCGATCGTGGCGCAAGAGTCTGCTCAACAACACTATCTGGGCTCCTCTGTGCATCCACTGGTGCCTGGAGAAAGGAATCGGCATCCCGGAAAGCCTGACCGGGCTAATCAGTTTCATGGCAGGGGCGTGGAGTCTACATGACCACTGGGCAGCCACGGCCAAGGCATAGCTGCTCCTCTTCCCCTCCTTCTACTTTCGTTCCATTTCTTCCTCGTCTCTGTTTATCTTTGAATCTTCCATTTCATATCCATGTGTCTGAATATACCATTTTGTTTTTTATTCCCATACAATGAAAGTTCTAAATACTCTTGATCCAAATAGTAATATAGGCAAAGGCGAAATGTCCTCTATCGCCGTTTGAATATCAATAATTCTCGCGTCTTTGGTAGATTGGCGTTTACAGCGAGACAAGAAGACCATAGAATCAAATTGCCCCCAGCCGGCGCTTAGCAAGTCTCAACCTTAGCTCCACCTCGCCCATAGCAAACATCTTCAAATCTGTCATTCTATTGACACCATTGAACCCGGTCATCTCCTGTCAAGACACAACCATGCCCTCCTACCTGATCTACATCGTCGAGTTTTTCCACCACAACGAGCGCAACTACAAAGCCATCTACATCGAGACCGACCTGTCTCTCCCCAATCCCCCACCAAAGACCACCTCCAACACATCACTGGACCATTCTCGCCGAGATCTCCTGCCTGTCCCGAAGTAGTGGAGTCCCCGAGCTGCAGCCGGAGCAAATCGCCGGGTTCGAGGAGGCAGATCGCGATCATTGCTCGCGAGGACTTGGCCTAATTCGAACACGAGTGCTGTCTCGCTGTGCCTCCACCATGGATCCAGGTCACCCCGGACGACAAGAGGCTCTACCCTGAGACGCCGCTGGGGCGGCGCGAGGACTGGTTGGCGGATGTGGAGAGGTTGGCGGTTGAAAAGGGTATCTTTACCCGATAGGGCCCGGTGGGGTTGTTGACGGGACTGGGGAATGCACGAAGAGGTTGAGTGGGCAGAATGGGGGGTCTGGAGGATATACTCTGTACAGCCATTTGTTTGTCCCGAAGATTTATAACAGATATGGTCATTACGACTCTTTTCACGCATCTAGATAAAACAGAGTTGGTTGGCTTCGGGACATGAGGATTGTTGTGGGGCGGAAGAGTCCCAATTCGAGACCAATGACTTTTACCACAGCACACAGGAACTTCAAAGCCCGGGGTTCAATTGATAGACTGATCTCATCATCAATCGCTCGCTGGTTTTCTTGATTCTACTGCTCTATCATGGATGGTTTTCTTTTTCTCTCTTTATCTTTCTTCGGCATGTGGACAGGTCCATAAGGATGCTAAGCAGGCAATTAAGCACTGACGGCCTTCCATTCACGTCATTATCGGCCAATATCCTTGCATATTTGCTAAGGGGTTCACTTAGATTACCAGCGGGCTATTTTGATATATTTTCATTCCAAGTTCAGTCTGTTGGCTGAACAAGTAGCCCACGTACGTAAAGTGTACAGGGACGAAAAAAGCAGAATATATATACGTACCATGCGACCTGTTCTCCCTTATAAATCGACATTCAAACCATGACCTCAAGGAGATAACCTTTCAGATATCTGAAAATACTACCTTTATCTTGTTACGCAGAGAATAACGACATACAAGATGAACACTTACCGATTCCAACGTTGACAGGTCTTATAGGCATCAGGCTGGCCGAGAGAGTGCAGTAAGGGGCAACCTTGTCTGAAGGACAATCATTTGAGGGGTATCGATTGGATGAGAAATGCTACGACCACATTGCTTCCAAGAAATAGGAAACATCTCAAGTCCCTGGCCAGCAACGATATCATGGTTGGCACTTAATACATTCTATATCAGGACTGAGGGAATGCGAGGCAAGACTAATATAAATCTCCCGTGAGCATCCACACTCCTTGTCGAACAAGCTTCTGTTGAAGCCTCCTGCTTGGCCTACCCCAAGACTTGTTTATCGAACTAGTTCTCTAGCTCGTTCGTGGAGATGATTGACGATCATGTCAGGCATCCAGGCATCAAGGCCGCCCCGGATCGACCAACTTCCATCAGATTCGCTGGTGGCGGACGACTGGCTGACATAATCTTACGAGCTTAAGTCATCCGTGCTTGTATCGTCACTTGAACAACGGGTACCTGGGAAGCTCAACACCTCTCATCTCCCTCCTCCATTGCTGTCAGGTCTTCTCTCTGGCCGTTTCTCCCTTTCACCATCTCCATCTTCGCTCTATTTTCTCTATTTTCTTGGTTCACTAGATCGAGCTGATCTGCTTGGTAGTGGACACTCTGACCTTTGCCGCTCTCCAAGCTCGGTTCCCATCAACGTCACACACCTCAGATCCTTCACGATGTCTGCGGAGCCGGATCACACCCACGAGAAGAAGAGGGTTCACCTCCAGTATGTCCCTCGCGCGACTATCTGAATGAGCCGGCTTTTACTGACAAAACTCTCCGCAGGGATGCCTCTGGCGCCGAGAAGAAGGAGGTCAGGCCGAACCTCAACCACCCTTGACCCACTCCGGGCATTTGAAGACAAAGAAGCTGACAGTCTATCTACAGGAGCTCGACACTTCTACTGCCATCCTCAAGAAGAAGAAGAAGCCCAACTCATTGATGTAAGGAACCCCTCCGTTTCGATGAAGTGAGATGCTACGGAACAGGAAACTGACAGCTCATCCGTAACAGCGTGACCGATGCCGTTAACGATGATAACTCGGTTATCGCTCTTTCCAACAACACCATGGAAACCCTTCAACTCTTCCGCGGTGATACTGTTCTGGTTAAGGGCAAGAAGCGCAAGGACACCGTGCTGATTGTTCTCGCCGACGATGACCTCGATGATGGATCTGCTCGTATTAATCGTGTTGTGCGCCATAACCTCCGTGTCAAGCACGGTGATATTATCACTGTTCACCCTTGCCCCGATATTAAATATGTATGTTTGCCGAGCCTTCGTTTTTTGACTCAGGATTTCATGTACTAATCATGCCCTTCGAATCATTTAGGCTAAGCGCATTGCCGTCCTGCCCATTGCCGATACCATCGAGGGTCTGACCGGTTCGCTCTTCGATGTCTACCTTGCCCCCTACTTCCGCGAGGCCTACCGCCCAGTACGCCAGGGTGACCTGTTCACAGTACGAGGTGGCATGAGACAAGTAGAGTTCAAGGTAGTAGAGGTCGACCCGCCAGAGTATGGCATTGTCGCACAAGACACAATTATCCACTGTGAGGGCGAGCCGATCCAACGAGAGGATGAGGAGGGTAATTTGAACGAGGTGGGCTATGACGATATCGGTGGATGCCGGAAACAGATGGCTCAGATTCGTGAACTGGTCGAGTTACCTCTCCGTCACCCCCAATTGTTCAAGTCCATTGGTATCAAGCCTCCTCGTGGTATCCTGATGTACGGTCCTCCGGGTACCGGTAAGACCTTGATGGCTCGTGCCGTTGCCAACGAGACTGGTGCTTTCTTCTTCCTCATCAACGGTCCCGAGATTATGTCCAAGATGGCCGGTGAATCCGAGTCCAACCTCCGCAAGGCCTTCGAGGAGGCCGAGAAGAACTCTCCCGCCATCATTTTCATTGATGAAATTGATTCAATCGCCCCCAAGCGTGAGAAGACCAACGGTGAGGTTGAGCGCCGTGTTGTCTCCCAGCTGCTCACTCTCATGGACGGCATGAAGGCCCGCTCCAACGTTGTGGTTATGGCCGCCACCAACCGCCCCAACTCCATTGACCCTGCTCTCCGTCGTTTCGGCCGTTTCGATCGTGAGGTTGACATTGGAATTCCTGACCCCACTGGCCGTCTGGAAATTATGCAGATCCACACCAAGAACATGAAGCTGGGTGAGGATGTCGACCTGGAGACCATCGCCGCCGAAACTCACGGTTACGTCGGCTCTGATCTGGCCTCTTTGTGTTCCGAGGCTGCCATGCAGCAGATTCGTGAGAAGATGGATCTGATTGATCTCGATGAGGACACCATCGATGCTGAGGTCCTTGACTCCCTTGGTGTTACCATGGAGAACTTCCGCTACGCCCTGGGCGTTTCCAATCCCTCTGCTCTTCGCGAGGTCGCCGTTGTCGAGGTTCCCAACGTCCGATGGGACGACATTGGTGGCTTGGAGGAGGTCAAGCGCGAGCTTATCGAGAGCGTCCAATACCCCGTGGATCACCCCGAAAAGTTCCAGAAGTTTGGTCTCTCGCCTTCTCGGGGTGTGCTCTTCTACGGTCCTCCTGGTACTGGTAAGACCATGTTGGCCAAGGCTGTCGCCAACGAGTGTGCTGCCAACTTCATCTCTGTCAAGGGTCCTGAGCTTCTGAGCATGTGGTTCGGTGAGTCGGAGAGCAACATCCGCGATATCTTCGACAAGGCTCGTGCGGCTGCTCCCTGCGTTGTCTTCCTTGATGAGTTGGACTCCATCGCCAAGTCCCGCGGTGGTTCCGTTGGTGATGCCGGCGGCGCCTCCGACCGTGTTGTCAACCAGCTCCTGACTGGTGAGTTTCAAACTCATTCCACCCCCTTAATAATGCTTGATGGTTGATTTGCTAATCATATTTACAGAGATGGACGGTATGACCTCCAAGAAGAATGTTTTCGTCATTGGTGCTACCAACCGGCCTGAGCAGCTGGATGCCGCCCTGGTCCGTCCCGGTCGTCTCGACACTCTGGTTTACGTTCCTCTGCCCGATCAGGAGTCTCGTGAGGGTATCCTCAAGGCTCAGCTCCGTAAGACTCCTGTCGCCTCGGATGTCGACCTGTCCTTCATTGCCAGCAAGACTCACGGCTTCTCCGGTGCCGATCTTGGCTTCGTGACCCAGCGTGCTGTTAAGCTCGCCATCAAGGAGGCCATTTCTGCCGACATCGAGCGCACCAAGGCCCGTGAGGCTGCCGGTGAGGATGTTACCATGGGCGACGATGACGTCGAGGAGGAAGACCCCGTTCCCGAGCTCACTCGTGCCCACTTCGAGGAGGCCATGAAGTCTGCCCGCCGCTCGGTTAGCGATGTCGAGATCCGCCGCTACGAGGCCTTCGCGCAGAGCCTGAAGAACTCTGGAGGCAGCAGTTTCTTCCGCTTCCCCTCGTCCGGCGAGATCCCGAACGACACGTTCGGCGAAGCCGGCAATGATGACAGCCTCTATGATTAAATGGGTTCTTTAATTTCCACTCCGGGTTGATGATTTGTGCTTTTTCACTTTGTTTTTAACACTGGGCCACTCGAACAGCTTTGGCAGAGTGTTTTTCTTACGCTTGAAGATCCATCATGGGTAGATCGTTTTTTTTTTGTGATAGTTGAAGGGCTTGCTTTAAGAAACGGAACGCCGGTCCCTTTCTGTTGATTTGATCATGCCGGTCCTTTACCTTCTCACCGTGTGCCATAATAGCCATACAAGTGGAGCAATCTCTTATATTTTAAACTTATTTTCCCTCTTCCCTAGTAAGTTTCTAGAGCACCTCCCTAGCACGTGCCGGTGGACTTTCGGCAGGGCTTCCGGGCGTAACTGTTTTGTCCGCTTCGGGATGTGATCTCGGCTAGCCAAGATATAGTAATTGCAGCACGAGCGATTGAAGAGATTCTGGATATGACCTACGTCTGGGATGGGCTACACGGTGTCCAAGAGTTAGCTTCACCAGCATACGCTACTCTTCCATCAGGGATGCTGCTGCTCATCAACAGGAAATCCTGTATACGGGCTATCTATCATGCCTTAAGTTGGACCTTGATGGGATTGTCCTTTGGACATTAGCGGCTCCAAGCATTCAATTTTGAGACGTGCCAGCTTTAATGTATTCTTTTCTAAACTTGTAATAAAGGCCCCTCAAACATGGGGATGCAATAGCAGGTACATAAAGGGTATAAAACGCAAACAATGCAGCTGTCACTAAAATAAGGAAAACAAAACCATCAAAATTCATGCCCAGGATATTTCAACACGGACTCGTCGAATATTATACAGCGTTTAGAACTTGGGAGAAAGCCACTCATCACCCGAATCTTAGCACCATAGACGGAGAACAAGATGGGGACGGGAATCATAGCAGCCGTAATGAAGCCCAGCAAACTCGACTCCCAGTTGACACCCAAGTTTTGGTACATTTGGTTTGCGAAGAGGGGGAATGCACCACCGGCGATGGACCGGATGAGAGTGTTGGCGGCGATGGCCGAGTTAGCGAACATCATGTAGACGTCGATGATGTAGTTGAGGCCTTGCATGAAGATGACCAGGATACCCAGGCCGACACAAGCCCAGCGTCCCCGGAGGACGCATCCTGTTGGCTAGAACTACAAACGATTTGGGGCAAGAACCATATGCATCTCCACCTTTGTTGCTAGATCCGTAAGTGGAGTAAGTGTATGGAGGATCTAATATCCGAAGACGCGAGCGAGCGAGCGTGATTACTGAGGCGTCGGCAAAAAAAGAGCCCAGTCCTAAGCGAGAACTTGGGCGTTGAGTGCCACCATGACATGGTTTGCAATTTCATGGAGCATGCAAAGTGTACAAACCCTAAAAGGCCTGCGCGAATCCAGCTCAATTAGGTGCATTGCATGAGTTGACTCGTGTCAACTCATGAAAATGGTCGGCAGGCGGCTCGGGCTCCCGGGCCTCGCGTGGGCTGAAGGCCGAAAGGGAGCGAACTCGGGCACATGCTGTGGCCTTGAATCCCGACAACAAGGAGTTAAAGGAATACAGCTCTTACGTCCGACTATCTGATCCTGACAGCTCGGATTGCACTAAATAAACCTGAAACACTCTGAACATCCCAAAGACGAGCTCCAGCTGGTCAGACTCACGCTATGCAAAACCCTAACTATATGGAGGCCACTGCAGATCAATGTACGAACCCATGGAACAAACCATCATAATCATACCAGCGATCAATCTACAGGCGCAGATCTTCAATTAATCGATCATCTCCTATATAATCTGTTCGGCCCAACAACATCATCGTCCTTGTTTTTCTAGCCAAGACCCGAATTTGTCCAAATGGTGTCTTTCTAACCGTGGGGAGCGACATTGGTATTTTGGACCTCGGGCTTTCGAATGGACACACACGGTCGATTGCATCCAGCAGTATTGATCTATTCTTCTATCTATATATGATTCTGGTCCTTGGTTTGTTGTAGCGAGTACCAGCTTGTACATGGTACCTATGAGGTACGGAGTACTCGCTAGGGAATTAGGTTGCCATGAATAGCTTTCAGTACAATCTTGTCTGATCCCGATTCGTATCGTCCACTGTACCGTCACCGAACTCTGGAATCAATTTCTTTCTCTCTCAATGTAGGATATTC
Organism: Penicillium macrosclerotiorum; assembly: GCF_028827735.1. Classification (NCBI taxonomy): domain Eukaryota; kingdom Fungi; phylum Ascomycota; class Eurotiomycetes; order Eurotiales; family Aspergillaceae; genus Penicillium; species Penicillium macrosclerotiorum. Next base: position 5,962,097 of record NW_026643083.1, on the reverse strand, counting down.
ATGCTAGATTTACAATACCACTCAACAAAAATCCAATGTATTCTTTATTCTTCCATTTGGGCAGAGAGCGAGAAGCTCTCCCGCAAGCGCAAGGGAATCCACCCGGTCGGTAGGGTAGACGCGATCCCGTGCGACGCGTCTCCGGGCGGTCAACCTCCACTCTAAACCCTTTTCGCACCGCGTCCCTCCCTCTTCCCTTACCCCATGTGAGCGCGGCTGCTATCACCATGCCTTCGCGCACTCGCCAAGGTCCCGCCGACGAGGCAGAGGATGAGACTGGTCTTCGCAGTCTGTCCTTCAGTCAGCCCCTCTCGTGGCGCGTGGGGCGCGCCGCCATTCCCATCGCAGATCTCCTTGAACGTCTGCAAACGCTCTCCCAAGAACTGCGCAAACTGGAACAGGAAGAAATCGATAAAGAGTCCCTGCGCAAGGTTTCCCAAGAGCTTGCTAGTGCCCATCTTCTCGCGCACAAGGATAAGGGAGTGAGGGCCTGGGCCGCATGCTCCATTGTCGATGTCTTGCGACTCTGCGCACCTGATGCGCCGTTCACCAGGAATCAGCTCAAGGTACGATTGACCGGTCAATTATAATGACATCTTGAAGATCACTTCAATCGTGTAGATTGAGTGGGATGTGCGCTGACTGCAAGGAATTGATGAAACAGGATATCTTCACATGCATTATCACCTCCATCATCCCCGCACTTGCGGACCCGTCCAACGCTTACAATGCGCAACACATCTATGTCTTGGCCTCGCTTGCTGAAGTCAAGAGTATCGTCCTCATGACAGATCTGGATCATCCGGATTCGTTGATTGTCCCTCTCTTCGCTAGCTGCTTTGATATAGTTTCGGGGTCATCGAAGGCCTCCACCGGCGAGGAGGTGGCCAAGGGAGTCGAGTTCGACATGACTCGACTACTCGTTACGGTAATCGATGAAACTCCAGTCCTGGCTCCTGAGGTGGTTGATACGATCGTGGCTCAATTCCTACGGGTTGACCCTCGTGTTTTGGATAACTCCAAGAAGGGCAAACGTCCCGATACACCGTTGGACGCCAAGCAGGAGACTCTTTTGCTGAAGGATTACCCTCCGGCCTACGACATGGCGAAGTCAATTTGCCAGGCCTGCCCAGAGCGAATGACCAGTCACATCAGTCAGTACTTCAACAACGTGATCATCGACGCTTCTGCCCCTGCCGGCCAGGCCAACGGGTCCAAGCCCGGCGCTCGAAAGCCGAATCTTGACGACTCGGATGAGGAGGGAGAGGATATCAAGGACTTAAGCAAGGCGCATCGATTGATACGAGAACTTTGGCGCGCTTGCCCCGAGGTCTTGCAGAATGTTATTCCGCAGGTAGAGGCTGAGTTGTCTGCAGAATCCGTAGCTCTGCGGCTGCTGGCTACCCAGACTATCGGAGATCTTGCGGCGGGTATTGGTGTAGCTGGGCCTCCACCACCACCACCTATGGACCCGGCGGCATATCCGCTTGTAACACTAGTGGAATATGCGCAGACCATCACGCAGCCCAATGCTCTTCTCACACCAGTGTCTCCGAAACCTTTCTCTCAAGTGCATGGCTCAGCCTATGAGGCTTTTCTCAGCCGGCGACTAGATAAGACTCCCTCGGTTCGCGCTGCTTGGGTTACAGTCGTGGGGCGAATTCTGTTGACTTCTGCCGGGGGTTCAGGTCTCAGTGAGACTGAAGAGCAATCTCTCGTTGACAGTCTATCTTCAATGCTTCGGGATGCCGATGAGAAGGTTCGCGTCGCCGCCGTCGATACTGTTGGCCAATTTGGTCTGTCCCATATTGTTCATAAGCTGGGCATGAAGGGCGGTTGCTCCACGGAGAATTCATTGCTTGCCGTTCTTGCAGAGCGAGTCAAAGATCGCAAGCCTCAAGTTCGTGAGCATGCTATGAAAATCTTGGCTCGTATGTGGGCGGTGGCTGCCGGGGACATTGAGCAGAACACAGAGCCCGTGGTATCTCTCTTGAAGGATGCTCCGTCTAAGATATTTGACGCTTTCTATACCAACGACCAGGAGGTCCATATGTTGATTGACCGAGTGCTGTTTGAGACTCTGCTCCCGCTTAATTACCCACCCGTCAAGTCCAAACTTTCTCGTTCTAGCTCGAACCAATCACAGAAGCAGAAGGAAAATGCGGCTTCTGAAGCTGATCAAGAAACTGATGTTGATAAGATTCGCGTTCGACGGATTCTGACACTGCTTCGTGGCTTGGACGAAAAGGCCCGACAGGTGTTTTTTGTCATGCTCACTCGTCAAATATCTATGAGGACTGCCATGACGTACTACCTGGAGGCGTGTGAGAAGTACAATGTAAGCACTGCAAGCCGTCTCTATCGACAGCTCATGTTCATTTTGGCTGACCTGATATGAATTTTTAGGGTGGTGTCGTTGATAAGGATGAAGATCAAGTCAAGGCTCATCTCTTGAAAGTCATCGACTCGTTGTCCAAAACCTTTCCTGATGCCTCTCGTGCATCTGCGGATTTATGGAAGTTTGCTAAGGTCCATGACAGGCGTAGTTACCAGTTGATCCGCTTTGCTATGACCGCTGTTAGCGACTACCGCACGGTAATTAAGGCTATCAAGGAACTCCAGCGACGAGTACAAAATGCCAATAACTCTCCACTGCTCGAAACCATCACTCCACTACTATACCGTTGTGCCTCTCTGGTTTTCAACCGGAGTCACATCCCGGCAATCATGAGTCTATCTCGGACAGATGAAAATGGGCTGGCCAATGCGGCGCAAGAAATGTTGAAGCGAATATCAACTCAGAATCCCGAAGTCTTGGAGGCCCAGGTTCAGGAAATGTGCAGAGATCTCGAATCTCAAGCTCCAAAGGCCAACTCGCCTGGTGATGCTAGCACGGAAGAGATTCTCAAAGCTTGTGCCGGATTTGCCAAGAAACTCCCCGCGAAACTTCCAAAGGAGCGTAAATTCTTGCAAGCACTCGCAAATTATGCTTTGTACAGCTCTTCACCGCATTCTGCCAAACATGCTGTCTCGATTCTCATGGCCACCGCCGACCGGAAAGAGATGTATGCAAAAGATCTAGTCCAGAAATGCGTCAAGAAGTGGACATATGGATCCGACCACTTCCTCACTCGACTTGCCGCTTTATCACAATTAAACTTGCTTGCTCCTAGAGAAGCAGATGATGAAAGCGATGCCATCATTTCTATTGCCATCAATCAGATTCTTTTGACCAACCGTGCTCCAGAGCAAGACCCAGGTTACAGCTGGTCTGAGACCACTGATGAAGAGACCCAAGCCAAGGAATGGGCTTTGAAGATCATTGTCAATCGGCTCAGAGCCGAGAATGGGTCGGATAGTGAGACAGACTTCCGTGCGCATGCTGAGCCCGTTTATGATACCTTAAATAAACTGGTTGCTGGTGAAGGTGAATTGTCTAAGAAAAAAGACACTCCTGAGGCTCAGAAATCACGTCTTCGTCTCCTTGCTGCCAAGTCTATTGTCAAGTTGTGTTCCTCTAGCGTTCTCTGCGATCAGTTGCTGACTCCAGAAAACTTCAACTCCATTGCTCTGATGGCTCAAGACCGCCTTCTTCAGGTGCGGAGTGCATTTATCAGCCACCTCAAGAAAAAGCTTGTCCAACAGTCTCACTTGAGCCATCGGTGGTACATCATCACCTGCTTGCTCGCTTTTGAGCCTAGTAGAGCCTTAAAGGAGAGCACATCGACATGGCTACGATCAAGAGCTGCATATTACTCACAACAAGCTCAAGCAAGTGGAAAGCGGACAGAACAAACGATGGTGATGGAGTTAATCTTCCCACGTCTTTTGTCACTGCTTGCATACCACCCTGATTATCCATCTGATGATTTGGACCAGTCAACCAAGCTCGGTGACTTGAGCGACTTCTCTCAATACATCATCTACTATCTTTCCGCCGTGGCCAACGAGCACAACCTATCTCTGATATTCCATGTTGCTCAACGCGTCAAGCAATTTCGTGATGGAATTACCAAGTCTGACGAGATCTCCACACGCCTCCACACATTATCCGACTTGGCCCAGGCCACCATACGACGGTTCGCCGACATCTACTCTCAACAACATAAATTCGGAGGCGGCAGCAGTGGGGCTACCAACCTCTTACAAACTTATCCCGGAAAGATGGGTGTTCCCAGCTCACTTTTTGCTTCTATGAACAGCCACCGCGAGGCACAGGATGTTGCAGACAAGAACTTCCTTCCCGATGAAATGGATGATCTTCTGGACCGTGTTGTACGGAGCGCGATGAAGTCCAAGGGCTCGTCTCATGGTGGACAGGGTGCCTCTGTCAAGAAGCGCAAGCCAGAATCCACCGGTGCGAATGGAAATTCGTCTGCATCGAAGAAGGCCCGTCGAGAAACAGACAAGTCTGTTCGTCGTCCCCGCAAGTCTACGTCCTCTGTTGGTGTGTCAAACAAGTCATCATCCAGACGGAAGCGTACTGGTGATGATGAATGGCCGTCCGATGCCTCTGGGGATGAGAAGCCCACCTCGTCATCTGCCCGCAGGCGCAGCAGCCGAGGCACCGGGAACAAGGGTGTCAGCTATGCTGACAAGGACAGTGACGAGGATGACATGGAAATGGAACAGTGGAATAATGCTCAAGAGGTCGAAGAAGATGACGAGGAGGATTCCGACGAAGAAATGCAGGAGAGCGATAAAGATGCTGAGGACCAAGGCGAAGAGAAGGCCGAGGACGAGACCAGCGAGAAGGAAAATTCGCCCCCGGTGCCCCCCAAGCGAGGCGCCAAGGCATCCGAGCAGAAGAGCAGCAGCCGTGCAAAGAAGCCTGTCACAACCACTTTGCCCACACGTCGTTCTTCTCGTCGAGGATAAATGAAAGCTTTTCAGTTCAAATATACCGGATGTCGCCACTGTTTTCGCTTGCCCGATCCGATCTGCTCTCCATTGTTATCTTTCTCTGCTGTACTGGGACATGACACTTTCTGTCTTTCATATTCATATCTCTGTCTTGTGTTGTTTTTCTCGCAGTCGACGACAATTCGAGATGTATACCCAATCTGTCTTTCATGCTTTACATCAGCCTGCTAAGTCTATGTTGTTGCTTCATGAGTGTATGCAATAAATGCTGCTGCTTATCTTTAGCGCAAGTTAAATATCATCTGTATGTCAAAACTATTTTCAGCCTTGAGGTGCGATCCGTGAAATCATGATTGAATTACTGAAGAATGTCTGTTCCTTTGAAATATTGCCCCCGGCTTATCCCAGAGAGCCAGGCAAGAAACAACTGCGTAGTAGTAATTCGTGGTCTATCCAGGCAGGACACCATGTGTTTATTGATGTAAACCTCCCACTTGCCTCCTTGCCAGCTTCCCTGGCAGGAGTGTGCTTCTATGGCATATAGCAATGGCGGCGACCAACATTTGCCGTTCTCGCAAGCTAATCTATCAAAGGCATTTCGATAGATAAACCTGAATTCTGAAGATTGTCATTTGAAAACTAGTCCTGACAACCCTTGCCCACTTGATCCTATTGCAAAATAGTCTCATAGAAGAGGCAGATCTGCCCCAGTTCATGAGACCGCTGAGAAATATATGCTTGCAAGCCTCTGCTCGATCGTAAAGAGTCTAGCAGTGGTATTTCGATGTACGATAATCTTTGAATTCTCATCATGGCAGCCAATGCTCGTATCAGTCTCTTGATGTCCACCCATGAAGGCCTGAGGCATTGAAATAGTGTTCAGGTAGTAGTTCCACCGCGCATAAAGGGGTGCATGTGTCTATCAAGGACACCCCGACTTTGGGATATTTGATAAGCATCGCGCCAGGGACATCGGTGTAGTATACGAGCGTGATGTGTACGCCAAGTTCTATAACTTGCTGAATCCAAAAAGCTCACGAAAGATGATGCGGTTGAAAACGCATGTATTTACTGGAAGCCTACCGTCCCCCACAACTTTATTACACATGGGCGCGAAACGCAGATAAAGGATTAATAAAACAAGCTGGGTGGAAAACGCATCTAGCGCCATTCGTAACACAGAAAAAGCACGAATTCGATTCGCTCTGCCGCTGCAGACTCAAAAATCCTATACAACATGACAAGAATAGTGAAGGGGGAGGGAAGAGAAGGAGTGGCGGTTGAAAGCGGAAGAGAGAGAGATCCTTCGGTATACCAAAAGAAACGGAGTCAAAAGAAAAAGGAGCACAAGCCATTCAAGGGAAGAGATTTCACATTCGGAGGATCTCGTACATGCAGGACGCCATCGTCATGAATTCGTCAAGGCGCTATATGAATTATGACTGGGGTCCTGTTGCCGGCGATGGTGAAGCGCCTGGGATTGGAGCCGCACCCAAGGCAGGGCTGGCGCTGGCTGAGGTCACAGCACCTGGAGCTGGACTTGCACTGGCGCTGCCGCTTACATCAGGGTTGACAGGAACACCGCCGCCAGTCTTCACCAATCTCTCTTCCACACGCTCCTTGTGCTGACGGTTGCGAAGATGGACTTCAAAGTTGTCGACTGTCATACCGGGACCGGGGGTGTACAGCTTTCCGGGACAGTCATGACAGCGAATACGGGGGGAGGTATTGATATTTGATCTTCTGTCCGGCTTGAAGATTGCTCGTGTTGGAGACTGGAGCGAGGGTTTCCAAATCGACAGCAGAATAACGCATTACACCTTCAAATGAATCATTGGGGTGGGATTGCTTAAGCCGGTTTAGACCAGCCTGAAGCCAAGTAGGCGGAGGAGGCTGAGAACGCACACGCATGGGTCAGCCATGGGCCACGAAATTGAAAGAACAGTTCAATATCTACTCACACCTGGGACCCCCTGCTGGGGTGGGTTCGGTGCATCGACGGCTCCGGTTTGCTGAGGTCGCGGCGGGTGGTGTAGTCGAGATTGCTTGTCGGAAGGGGGCGCCATGGCGCGTGCGGCAGCTTGTGCCGGGTCGAAGATGCGTTTCCCACTTCGTAGATCTGCCAGTTTGTCTCGGGATATCTTGAACTTGACGATCAACTTCTCGGATTCCTCCACACTCTCTTCACGCAGTTGCTGTCGTCGGGAAGACAACCGGACGGGCTCCTGCAGAACTGGCTCCGGAGTTGCAGATTGTCCCATGCTAGCACGCAGAGCGGCGTGAGCGGCCGTGGCCGCTCCTCTCATGCCCCGTGTACGGGCAGTGCCTTGAGAAAGGTGCGGGCCAATGGCTGGTGATCCTTCATCCGAGTCATCGCTTTCAAAATCATCGGATTCGTCGTCTCCACGGGTGCCAACAGCTCCGCGGCGACGACCAGAGCCGGATCGCTTGATGACATTGCTTTCGTCAAAAGACTCTGCAGAGTTAGGAATGACGGAAGAAACAATCAAGGTTCGAATCGTGCGTTGTCGATCCTTCAAGTCTGGGAGAGCGGGGCCACCTCGCCGATTGATAGATCGTTTCTGGCGACGCTGCTCACGCGATATAGAAATCTCGGTACGCTCGAGATCGGCCTCGTTTAATTCGTAAAGATATGGAGTGTGTTCCTTGGCCGCTTGGAAAGGTCGGAATGCTGAAGATACAGGAGTAGGGAGAAAAGAGGCGTTGAGATCGGGATCTTCAATGGGTCGGCCATCGAACGGATGGGCAACGATATAAAGAGATTTAGTGAAGAGTTGAGATTGTTCCCGAATTGAGTGAGCAATCGCGGTGGTAAATTCGCCAGAGAGAGAAAGGTCATCAGTCATGCGCAAGGCGAATTCTTCCGGTGAATTTTGTGGATCGTTGATGTCCCACTCGAATTGGTCAATAAGGGTGTGCTGACCAATGGTGATATTCAATTTGACCAGAATACGCATCTCGTCATTCCGGTACGCGGCGTACGGTAAGTGAGGATCAAGGGGATCCTCGTGTATGAAGATCTGAGGATAATAATCCATCAACTGCTCCTGGATACTCTGCGAGATCATGCGCATCAGCGGAGCGGATGTCTCTAGCGAAAGGCCAAGATCCTCCACCAGTTTCTCGGCGAATAGATCCGGTGACACAACGCGGTCGTGGAGATTCCAGGTGAAAGTGTCTCGAATCTTGATCTTCTCCCAATCGATATCCAGGCGAATTGGCACCAGGTCCTCAATCTGCTCATTTTGCACCTTCATATCCCGCCGAGAGATTCTCAATTCCCGAGTTTTCCGGTTCCCAGGCCGACGTCGGTTGGACGGATACAATAATTGTGGGTGTTGATTTCGCAGATCTGTGCGCGGGTTTCCAAACCCCTCGTAGCCAACCCCAAACAGTGCTGCTGGATTCCCTTGATTCTCACGACGGATTGCTAATAGAAAATCGCGTTCTGCCCGCTTCTGGTGCTGCAACTCCTGGGTTGGGTTTTGCCAAGCCACGGCAGCTGAGTATTGAAATTCACGATTGACATATTGTTCCAGCAAGATCTTATCAACAGGTGTTTCACGCGTCCTCACGGCCATTGGACCCGAGACCTCACCGGATGGAATCACAGACCCATCACGAGAGCGCTTGCGACTTTGTGCGGATCCGTTTGTACCGTTCGACTGGGGGGTTCCATTGGCGTCGTTGGCACCATCGGCGCTTGATGCAGTCATCTTAGCTTGGGCGTCTTGTTTTCCTCCAGCGATGGTATCAGGCAAGGCACCATTGGCGGTTGCGTTTATTCCAGGGTTCAGAGAGTTGACACCCCCGATATCAGACGTGCCGGTGCCGTTCTGGACACCCGGCTGGGAGCCTGTAGGAGAGTGTTGGGAGGGTGGCGAGCCAGTTTTCAATTCCGGAGATGGCATGGCCAACTTATGTAAATAGAGGGTGGATGTCGGGTATTCACTCGCAATGGAGATCGATTAAGGTGCGGCACTCAACGCGGTAGGGATAGAGGTCAGAACAATTACGGCCGCATTATTGGATGATATCTAAGGCGCAATTGGATCTAGGTCAGTTTAATGGTACTAAGTCATTGACTCCTCCGCCAGGCCTCATTGGCGCGATTGCGCAGCCCAGCTCGTTGACCGTGAAGCCGAACGACGGACGTGTCGCGACGGTCGCATGTCTCCGAAGACGCCACGAAAGGGACGAGCTCGAGCTGCGCGGAGTGGAAAGACAGTGGAAAGGAATCGAATTGGAACAGGCGTCTTATTTCAAGTAAATGGGCAATGGGAACATACCACAGTCGAAGGGGGTTGGTGAGGCCAGGTGCGCGCTCTCTCGTTCTGTTTCACACGGGCAATGCCAGTAGTCCAAGGAGAATCCGATGGGATCGGGGTCGGATTGGAAGATATTAGCCGACCAGTGACTTTGAATACCGAGACAAGATCGGTTTCTCCTGGGCGATGGGGTGTGGGTGGCGGCGTGGGTGTGCCTGTTCGCTGGAGTCGCGGGTGTGTGTGAGCGAAGTTCAAAGGAGAGACAGGATTACGAGATGTCCGCTCCCGGGCACAAGGACAGTCCTCGGTGCCCCTATCTATGCGCACCTCCAGGCAGGGACGATCAGATTAAAAGTATCAAACTTACGATACGAGAAAGAATTACAGCCCAATATTAACTTCTTTGCTAATTTTGGCCTGCGAATTACACCGGCTCCAGGGCTGGTTCGACGGCTTGCTTGTATCATGTGATCTGGGTAGGCTGCTGTGTTTATGCCTTGTTAATGAGGCCTGAATATCGAATCGACCCCGAGTAACACAAGTGAAACTCGAAGTATATCACCGTGATGGGCAGGACAGCTCTCCACGTGCAGCAAGAAATATTGATTGAATGCTAACATTATACTGCAATCGAAACAGGTATACGGTATATCAAACTGCGATAAGTTTGTAGGCTCGGGGGTTTGTAGCTAATGACTCGGCGGAGGTGGTTCTACAAGTGAACCCTTCAGCCTGGTATAAACTATCCGAAGAATAGATGAATACAGGTATCAGAAAATGCATTTATTCAACAGCACCATCTTCTGCCCATATACTTTGGAATCGGATCCCGATAGGCGTATGTGATATCCACAACACAGCTGACTCGATCTGGCTTATTTCGAAAGGGTGGTGAAGCACGGTGGATTAGCCTACAAGGGTGAGATCGGCCACGACAGCGCAGTGATCTGAGTTAAAGACTCCATCATCGAAGCGGTTGGGGAGAACAGAGTAGCCATCCACTCGCCACTTTTGACTACCAGCAGGGGCTAGAAGCACATAATCGATTCGCTTCGGAGGTGCTTTTCCATATCCAAACCCAGTGAATGTGTTATGATTCCCATATTGCCGAGATGCATCGACCTGTTTATACGTGTCTTGTAGGATTCCTGAGCCTGTCAGATCAGAATAGGCCTCCTGGTCCTCCTCACTGTTCAGGTCTCCCGCTAGAAAAGCAGCGGAGATCAAGCCTCCGAATTCACCCTTTTGATACTCATGGATCTTGGCACGTATGATCCGAGCCGCTTCCAAACGAGAACGTGATCCCTGGTCATCCAAGTGTGTGTTCATAGCGAGCACAGTATTGCCATGTTCCCGATGCGTGAAGACGCCGATGGTGACAATGCGGATCGAGGCCGCATCCCAGCTCTTCGAGGGCTTCGAGGGAGTCTCAGAGAGCCAGACAGTCTCCCAATGTTGGAGATCCCAGACAGATGGTTGGTAGAAGACCGGGGAATATTCGCCCGCTTGGTGCCCATCGTCTCGTCCGACTCCAATATAGGCCCAGGTCGGCGCCGAGAAGCCCAGGCTTGGGTTGAGTCCTGCGCGAATATCCTCAAGTTGTCGATGAAGGACCTCCTGCAAACAAATAAAACTACCGCTTACATGACGCGTATGATACTCAAGCTCGTTTAGTAACAACTGCCTGCGTTGTGCCCATGGCTGCTCCCCCTTGAAAGGAAAGTTGGTAGCATATCGGATATTATGGGTCAAAACTCGGACCGTAAGCGCTGGAGTGGATCGCATCCTTAATCACCTCTATCACAGCGGCACCGTAAAGTGCAGAACAGGTCAAATCTGAAACAAGACACGTTTTGTCCTATGTTAGCAGGTTGCGATCTTGGGACGATCCAAGAAGCATGAAGTGAGGGGATCTTACAAGGCGAAGAGGGGACGAGGGTGATTGGAGGGCAACCACCACGACCGACACATCCCTGCAGTCTCCAAGCTCACGAGACTTTGGAGAGAAGCTCCCGCCAAAAGGTTTCTTGACACATCATTCATTGCGGGGTATACAGCCGCTCTCTCAACCGACTCGAGGCTGTGACGAGACCAATGACGTCTTGGCCGGCCGTAACCCTAGTGAGCCAGTGGGCGCCTGACAATTCGGGCGGCAACGGCACCAACCCCACCACCGCTAAACGCTCTCTCGTTCGCTGCACACGACTTGCTCTTGATCCATTCCTCTCCAGCTTCCTGCGGATTCAGAAGCTGCTACTCACACCCACCTGCACAAACCCAATCCTCACTATCTTCCGGGAGGCCAATTCCATCCACAATGGCGGAGACACAAGCACCCGAGGTTGGTATGTAAACGCACTGTGCCGTCCCGCGAAAGCTCTGACGTTTTGTGGGCGTCGGTTGCCGGATGAAGGTCCTGAGCTTCACGGATGTTCAGGCCGCATCTCTAGACCTTCTTGTTTGGGCTGGTTCCTCCAAGCTAATCATTTTGTTTATTTGCTCCAGACTATACCCTCAACAACCCTGACACCTTGACCAAGTACAAGACCGCTGCGCAGATTTCGCACAAGGTTCTCGAGGCCGTCACTGGTACGCTATTGCTCCTCCGTTTTTCACGGCTATTTCCCTAGACTGCATACGTTTCTAACCTGTTGTCTACTAGCTCTGTGCCTGGAGGGCGAGAAGATCGTTGAGATCTGCCAGAAGGGTGATGCTCTCCTCGATGAGGAGATCGCCAAGGTTTACAAGGGCAAGAAGATCGCCAAGGGTTAGTCCCATCTCTTCCGGCATAGCTTTGCCCAAATCCATTTCATACTAACTCCATTGGCCGGTCAGGTATTTCTCACCCGACCACCGTCTCGCCTAGCTCCTATGTGACTCCCTACACTCCTCTGGTGTCCGATGCCGCCGAGGCTGAGACCACTCTCAAGGCCGGCGAGCTCGTCAAGATCCAGCTCGGTGCCCAGATCGATGGCTTCGGTACCATTGTCTGTGACATGATCGTCATTGCCAAGAAGGATGCCGCTAAGGACGTTGTGACTGGCCGCGAGGCTGACCTTGTCCTCGCTACTCACTACGCCAACGAGCTTCTGCTCCGTCTGATGGTCCCCCCGGGTCTGTTGGCCCAGGGTACCGACGAGGAGAAGGCCAAGGCTGCTGCCCAGAAGGCCCCGACCCAGGCTCAGATCTCCACTCTTCTGGAGAAGGTTGCCAAGACCTACGACTGCAAGATCGTTGAGAACACCACCAGCTGGCTGTTTGACCGCAACGAGATCGAGGGTACCAAGAAGATCATTCTGTCTCCCGGCGATGGAGTCCGTGGTGACGGTACCCCCGAGGTTGGCGAGGTCTGGGGTGTTGAGGTCGGCCTCAGCTTGGGCTCCGGCAAAGTCAAGTCCCTCGACCACCGTGCTACCCTGCACCGCCGTACCACCACTACCTACATCCTGAAGCGTCCCAGCTCCCGCCAGACTCTGTCTGAGGTTGTCAAGAAGTTCGGCACCTTCCCCTTCAGTTTGCGCCAGCTGGATGACGAGAAGGCCGCCAAGGTCGGTGTTGTCGAGTGTGTTCGTGGTGGCGTCCTGCGCTCGTACGAGCCCGCTGGTGAGGCTGACGGTTCCCCCGTTTCTCGTCTGCTGACGACCATCGGTATGTTATGATCTAAAAAAAATTACTGGTTTTTCTATCGACAGACATGGCTAATAATTTCCTAGCTATCACCAAGAACGGTATCACCAAGCTGGCTGCCCCCGGTACTATTGATGTCGAGCAGTTCAAGTCCGACAAGAAGATTGAGGATGAGGAGATCCTCAAGATTCTGGAGCAGCCCCTGGCCCGTTCCACCGGCAACAAGAAGAACAAGAACAAGAAGAAGAAGACTACCGGCGGTGACGAGTAAATGCATTAGACACCATGTTCATTGTCTGATTCATGTGCAATACACTCTGATCTACACGCTGGAGACTCCTGCAAACTCAACAAAAACTAAAAAGATATCCAATAACGATTTTCCCCATCCTGGGTTATATGAATTTTCTTGCTGTGAAAAGGACAAAAACCAGGCAATGCCTAAACTATGTATGCAGGAGAGGGCCGACAGTGCCTGCTCCTTGAGGCTTCTTATATCGATCGAACCGATTCGACGCTATATCAGCCAAAAAGCCCTAGGGCATCTTTCTGGCACTTCTGTCATGTAATTAGCAGTAGGGGCAGAAAAGAAGCTAGGCGCCAAATGGAGATGTCAGCTCGTCCTTCTTCTCAAAGATGTAGAAAGTCTCACGGAGCTGTCTTGCCTCCGGAGGGAAGACACGGTCGGTTCATAGAGTAGACAATCCCGAGGACTGTTCTGCCCAGAACGAGATATTCTCCAACCCCATCCCCCTCCTCTTTGCCCATGTCCATCCAATCATCATATATTCAGTTCTTTTAGTGGCCTACAGGAGGTAGTCATATTCATCGTAGCCTTGGTTCTGATTGAAGATCTCTACATTGAAGTCAATTGAGGCCTCAAGGCCAACTTCTGGAACCTTGGGCATCCAAAAAGATTCTAGAACAAGTATTCTATAGCCTATCAAGATGTCTTCTGCCTTCACTCACTTGAAACTAGGCATGTACAGGTAGAGAGAATGCCTTGGAGTTGTGGTGGGCCTTGAGATAATGCCTTGTATTGTGTCCATGCACCACCACGTCGCGGCCTAGACGAGTAGCCTGTCATCAGAAACAAATACACTATTGACATCCTCATTTGGACGCTCTTTCATCTCTCCCATCACCCCGCACGCCTATTTAAGCCCCTCCAACGCTCACTTCTCATCCTCTTTCCTCTCCTCTTCTGCTCAGTCATTCCGTTTCCTGTCGACGTGAGTCGACACTCACAAACACACACATCCAGCTCATGCTGGGTGTGTTGCATCTCGCATGCCCACAATTTCTTCAACAGAGGTACATAGGTGGACTTGAGCTTACCTTTTTTCCTACCTTATCTGCCTGTTTTAAACCCAAGGTGTCTTCAAGATGTCAGAATGATCTGATGTCTCGGAGCGCCGTCGCATTGATCTAATTGCTGTGACTTTCAAATTAAACATCGCTGACATCTTTCTTCTGCTACAACAGTTTACACCAAGAAAGCTTCAGCAAGGACCCCAGCGTGTAAGTTTGATCTGGTGTTGCGCGGCTGGTCTGGTGGTGGTAGGAATGCAGGCCAGTTAGGGTTGGCGTGGCACTCGGCACTAACCCTAGACAGGGCGGTTCCGCCTACCGCGATGGGGTACTTTACTCGGTCCTCCGTCCGCCGGGGCAATTCTCAACCCGCGGAACCCGTGAAGCCTCGCAAGCTTCAGAAGAAGAACCCGCGTTCGACACGCGCCGAAACGACTCCGCCGGGCAATGCGCCCGTGAACCCGCCCGTCGCGCAGTCTCTCCAGACTGCATGGGAAGAACCAGCCCGTGCACGCGCGCGCCCAACCTGGGCGGACCCCGTCAGCTTCTCCACGCCCGTGGAGAATACAACCCTCAAGACCATGAAGCCGATCGGCCAGTATCCGACGGCTGCGGATTACAAGAGCGTGGGGCTCACTCCCCCCGTCAAGAATGCCGCCAAGCTGAAGAAGCTGGCGACGGCGCATGTCGACATCGGTGGTGGCAACACCACCGATACGCCTATCACTCCGGTCGCGGATGAAGCGACACCGCGTGCCGTCGACGACGGCGATGACCCCATGAGTGGGTTTGAGAACTCGGTTGCCCGGGAGGACTCTGTTGAAGACGTTGTGGGGGGGAGAAAGAGATGGTAGTGAGCATGGACGATGCGCTGGACACAAATCTTGCAACCCCCGTTTCTGAGGCCGTTGGAGCCCAGACTACAAACGCTTCAATTTCCCTCATCGGCTCCCCAGTTGACGGCGCTCTAGATGGAACCATGTCTGACCCAGCCTTGACTGCCCCCCATACACAACTCACTGTGCTCAACAGTGAAACCCCTTTGGGCGGAGCTCATACGCCTCCTGCCACGGCGGTGATGGAGGGGCTGACCTCCGAAACTGAGAAGCCCGTTAACCGCGACTACATTGCTGCTTTGAACGCGTTGCCTGTACCGACATCTAGCAAGTACGATGTCACTCAGCTGAAGCAAGTGGTTGAACTGGCTATCTCTCACTCTCACAGCCTTGGGGACGACGACGTGGCCCTGAGCCTCGTTTACTACTGGTCAGACATCGACGGGGATGACTTCAAGCTCTCATTAATCAACAACATTGGCTGCGATGACACCGATCACAGCCTGGAGCTTGCTTTGAAAACAATGCTGCGCCATTCGGTGGAGGATGCTGCGGTATGGTACAAAGCGTTCCTAACACGCCGCCCCGCAACTCTCACTCGCAACAACTCAGCTAGTGACTCCAGCCTATCATCAGCCAAGTCCGTTGAAATCGAGCAGCTAGGCCGCACTTTTAAGACTGCTGATATCTACCGTGACACGTCTGGGCCTAAACTGGAGGAAGCCTTTATGAACGGCAAATCCAACACTGCACCTCTCAAACGGCCTAAAAAGCCGTGCAGAGTCAACGAAAACTCTTTTAAGCGTCGCCGTGAGTGGGAGGCAGATCCCACGCTGGATGAGACTTTGCGTGAAAAACGTTCACACTTTTCCAAGGAAGCCGAACCTGAAGCCGTTCTCGCCCGACACAGCTCTGTTCGTCCCACACGGACAACATCTGACGTCGATCATCCATCGTCCACCCAAAGCCAGCAGTCAGAAGCTGCTGGTGCCGAAGCTGTTGGGGATCTGGCCACTTCCCCTTCAGTCTCTGCTCTCCCCGATTCTCAGCAAGTCCTCAGAGAACGGCCGACGATGAGGGGGAAGGGTCGCCAGCGCCAGGCCGCTAAAGCCAAGCAGCCAGCATTGCAGAAGACCCCCCACCCCTGTCTTGGGCAAGCGCGCTCGGTCCTATTCTATTGATACCACCATCTCTGCCGAGTCTGATGCATCGAATGAGTGCTACTCTGATCGCGAGAATGATTGGAGCACTGGCTATGTCCGCCGAAAGATGCCAAATTCTATGTATGTTCTGAACTTCCTTTGCCTTTCCTGATGATTTTCTGTTGGTCTGAACTAACTGTGTGATTGCTTTTACAGCGAGCCGCCTGAGAATATGGACAACTGCTACACCTGTAATCAGGGAGGCAACCTGCTCTGCTGCGATACGTGTGAAAACGCATTCCACTTCAAATGCGTAGAACCTGCAGTTGACCCAAAGAATCCCCCCAAGGGTGAGTGGTATTGTCCACGCTGCGGTGTGCGCAATAGCCTCACCACGGTGATCGCGTACGGGCGCCACAAGAAGCGCAAGACTGAATTCTCACCCCCGGCGAATATCAAGGAGTACTTTGTGGGGGTTGGAGAGGCCGTCCAGTATGACCCTCACAACCCGACCGACCTGAAGAACCAGCGCTATTACATGCCCGTTCCCCACATACCGCGTCTGACTAAGCCTCCCAAGACGCCTGGCTCAACTCCGGCGTACAACGATGCGAACCTGCTGAAGCTGATGGACAACGGGCATGTCATCCTTTGCACCAAGTGTGGCCGATCCTCTAGTGGAGATCGTCCAATCATCCGTTGCGACTACTGTCCCTGCCGCTTCCACCTGGACTGCCTGGACCCGCCCCGCGCGGCTCCCCCTAACCCTTTCAACGGGTGGATGTGCCCCAACCATGTCCGGCCGGATGAGTTTGTGAAGGTCAAGATGGTTGATGGTCGTCCTCAAGAGCGCCGGGTGCGGCGTCCCAAGGATGGCTTGGCTGCTATTGATAATGAGCCAGCACCCTATGATGATGTCAATGAGAGCACCTTCCACGAGGCCTTCCGCCAGCAGCGCGATCTTCTTCCGGCTGGAGATATGGTTATGGACTTTATCTCCCATGTCAAGAACGATACCCGCCACCGTGAATCTGAATTCTATGGGGCTGTTGCCAACGTATGCATCGACATGACCAAGATGATGGCCGAGGAACGTCTGGGCGACGGACCTCAGGCAGCTAAGCTCATCGCAGATCTTGTTCCCAGCATCCATGGCATGATTGACAACATCAAATCTGGCAAAGTGACGGGTGATGAATACTCTGCTGCTTCTACTCTCATCGGACTTTCCAAGGGCGATGCTGACCCTGTAGTCGGTCACAATGACCCTCCGGGCTCAACTTCCTCTTCAAACAACGAATCCGGCCCCAAGGCCGATAACCCGACCGTTGCCAAAGAATCTCCAAATGCTTTTGTGTCTGCTACTCCCGCGCTCGAGAAAATGACCACAATCGCCGCATCCTCCCCAGCCATCCAAGCTGCCTCTGTCCCGGGAGAATCCGCGAGCTTGGATCCTCGTCACCCTTCACCCTCTCCCGTTCGACGATCTCCAAGATCTCCCAAGCCGCGGACCCGGACTACCCGGAATTCCCAGGCTGCTGACCCTGACAAAGAAATAGGGACTCGCTCTACGTCCAAACCCACCAAGAAGAAGCGACCCCGCGCAGGGTCCGAAGTATCTGCCAGCGAGGACGAGCGGGCGCAGAAACGTCATTATACGATGAGCGCCCCTCTTTAAACAAAGCATACGCACTTCGCTCAGAAGCCCATCAGATATACCCTCCAACATCCGCGGACGTGGCCGACAGACACGGCCACGGCCTTTGGAAAAGGTGTTGCAAATCGGGGGCAAAAACACCCCGCACCCCCAAATCTCTTTCCTCTCAAACCCTGACCATTTCCTTCTCTGATTCAGCGAACTCGGCATTAGCACCGTACAAAGACCATCTTGCTTCCCCATAGCAATGGACAGTGGCGTTTCTCTTTTTCTACGAGGCGGGCTCGTCCCCTTCCAGAATTCTTTTCTTCTGATCTTCATCTTCTTTTGAATCCCCCCCCCCCAAATCGGTTTCGTGGTTTGACGGCTTCTTCATCTCTTTTATTAATCTGGTTTCTTCATCCCTTTCTTCGAGCTGTCTGAACAAGGATCATACCCCGGGGGCCCGGGTTGCTTTGGTTGCTTTGCTTTCTGCGTTCTGCTTTTTTTGCATTTGTCGTGTTTTCGCCCTTTTTCTGTTCTGGCTGTTTTTTTGGATTCTGCAATGTTGTCATGAGCATAGGACGGCGCATTCACAGACTCGAAGAATCTCAAGTGTACGATTAGCATGGGCCCAAATGGATATTTTCTGTTCGTTTGATCAATCGATTCTCCTGTCGGTAAATCTCGTATGTTAAGAACTTCTATAGATTATACGGGAGAGGAAAAGAGCCGGAATCAGTTGGCATCGTAAACAGTAAAAGTCAAATTCGTACTCTACATGAACATGAAAGATCCGAAACAGCGTGCAGGCCGAGCGCCTTGGAAGGACATCAGAGCTAATAAACGACATGCAAGAAAGGGAGTAACGTCCACAAACACCTCCAAGACATGCAGACAGGGCGCAACGTGGAATCCCGGGGGGACGGAACGGGGAAAATTGGGATGAGGATGTGGAAAGTGGTTTCAGAGAAACTTCTTGGGCATGTTGGCGCGGCGGCGCTTGTAGACGACGTATGAGACGGCGAGGAGGACCTGGAAAGCGATGACCAGGAAGATGAAGAAGCCCATGCGTGGGGTAGATGCAGTGATGACTAGGAAGACAAGAACATATTAGTTGGAAGTTTGTAGAATTGGCGCAGGAAGAAATACTTGCCGCTCAGTAGGTGGCCCTGAATGTTCTCGGTCAGGCTAAGGTGCGACGAGCGCAGAGTATCATGGAGTTGGTTGAAGCGGCTGCTGTAGTCCTTGCCCTCCAAGTCGCGCTGGATGCTCTGGAGCAGGCGTTCAATGTTCTGAAGGCGGGCATCGAGAGATGTCACTTGATCCTTGGTGGCAGCTTTTTGGAGGAGCTCTTGGTGATTGGCTTCGCTCTTGCCAGCCAGGCCGCGAACATCTTGGAGGATAGTGTTGATGGCTTTGTTTTGGAGCTGAATCCGACCACCGAGATCGACAAACTGGGCAGTGATGCCAGCATCAAAGATAGCGCTGCCGCTGTCGCGAACCGCTGGGGGCTTCTGGTCCTGGTTCACAATCGGTTGCTGCTCTTGCTGCTGCTGCTGTGGGGTACTACCCTGGTTCGAGGGGATGGTCTGACCTTGGCCAGCAGCAGATTCCAGCACGAATTTGAACACCTCAAAGGAGTCTGGGTTCTCCGGAGTGGCAGCAGTGATACCAAAGGTGTTGCCGGCGGGAAGGGCAACCTGTTGGGTGTTAGCAACCAAGCCCGTACCAAATGTCATAACTGTTACGTACCTTGTTGGTTGAGAAACAGATCTTGTCATCAACGGTCACCTCCAAAAGAGAGTTGGTGTGCTTCAGCTTCACCACCGAGGGGCGGCCCAAGTTACGATAAGAATAGTCGCAATGTCCGAAAGCCAGGCTATCAACGCTGGGGTGGCTCTTATAGTTTGTGGTTCCGTCATTGAGGAATCCGCGAACGCTTCCGCCCTGTATATTTCGTCAGTAGACATCCACTATCTCAATAAGCCATCATGACATACTCGTCCTCCGTGGGTATCAATCACAAGCGCAAAACCATCAAACTGTCCAACAGTATATATGCTCGAAGTGCCGACACGGTACTCCCCGTCCTTGGTATACCACAATTGAAGGATGCCGCCTGCTCGTTCGGGGCCACTGGCACGGAATTGGAATTCTGCGGTCCATTCTTGTTGGGTGATACTGCACATTGATTAGGATATCGGACGACGAGTTAGAACAGGACGATCACGTACGGTTCATGTGCCCAGGCCGATCCCCGAGTGTTACCTGGGTAGGGAGGGGTCAGGATGAGTTTATCAGAGAGCTAGCGGAGAGTCAGATGGGTCCACGGGTTCATATCAAGAAAGATACGATGGATTAAACTCACAAAAGACGGATCATGGCCTTCCCCGCGGACGTTCCATCCCGGAACTGAGTCTCGGTTGGGCGAAATCCTGTCGATCTTTTTAGTGACCATAGAAGGAACAATGAACACGCGAGAGAGCTGGGCGCGTACGTTCTACCATATCCAAAGCTAGCGCTCTCAATCATTTGAGCAGAGGCTCCAGCGGCGAGCAAAGCAAGCGACGCGAAAGTCCTCATTATGGCGGCCCTTAATGTACAACAACACTTCGTTCGGGTATAGCAACAACAAAAAAAGCGATTGCTTGGTCGCCCTTATTCAGCTTCGTATAAACAATTCGTGCTGAAAGAGACCCAATGACCCAGGAACCAGTCTAATCGGCACTAGAACAATTCGAACGATTGGAGCCCCTTCGGTCACAATCGCACGGTTTGTCGGACTCGCACAGGCTGGCAATGATGCGAGTCGTAATCCACCCAACCACAATGGCAATCACGCACAGACGAGCTTCTTTCGCAACGGCTGCCGCAGAGGGAGAGACGTCGAAAAAGTGGTGCAGCTGGATACTGTTGAGAATCGTGTGGCGGATGCCGACGTCCGAGAAGTCCATGCGGAGGAATTGCTGTTGATACGCTGGCCTTAGCGGTCTTAGCTCTGCTCCTGACTGCAACTAGCACCTGACTAGGCCGATCTCCGCACGCCGCACACGTGACTGCGGAGAGATCTTCTTCCCGCCCACTCACGCCCTCCATCCCGCAATCAACTTGACAGAAGCGCCGCTGCAGCCATGGCCGAGCTGTACCCATCATTGGCACAGAGTGCCATTGTGGCAGCCGCCGTCAAGGTGTTGCTTTTTCCGGCATAGTAAGGCCCATTCCGGCACTGAAAATACGATTGGTTCGGCGTGTTATTCTAACCTTGTTTGTGGACAGCAAATCGACAGATTTCGAAGTTCATCGCAACTGGCTGGCCATCACACACTCTCTTCCGATCCAGGAGTGGTACTTCGAGGTTGGTTGCACCTGGAGGAGTTTCAGCCCGGGGCGCGCCTAACCGTCACACTAGAAAACCTCCGAATGGACTCTTGATTACCCTCCATTCTTCGCGGCCTTCGAATGGCTGATGTCGCAAGTGGCTGCGCTTGTGGATCCGGCCATGTTGGAAGTGAAGAACCTAGGTTATGATTCCTGGCAGACTGTTTACTTCCAGAGGTTCACCGTGATTCTCTCTGAATTGGTCCTGGTCTATGCGCTAGGCCGGTATGTAAACATCGACTTATGCAGGATATCCCTCGCGCTGAATTATGCTGACATTCGGTTTGTTTTGGACTTAGATTCATCAAGTCTGTTCCGCTGCCAAATAGACAAACCGCGCATGTTGCTAGCCTCTCGATCCTCCTCTCACCAGGCCTCTTCATCATCGATCACATCCATTTCCAATATAATGGGTTTTTGTATGGCATTCTGATCTTGTCGATTGTTCTGGCTCGCAAGAACCTCCTGTCTAGTGGATTTCTTTTCGCCGCTCTGCTCTGCCTCAAGCATATTTACCTCTACTTGTCTCTTGCCTATTTTGTGTACCTGCTACGCGCATACTGCCTCGACCCAAAAAATTTTCTGCGCCCACGCTTTCTGAACATTATCAAGCTTAGTGTCTGTGTGCTGGGTGTTTTTGCCATTGCTTTCTGGCCCTTCGCGAATCAACTACTGCAATTGAAGTCTCGACTTTTCCCGTTCTCAAGGGGATTGTGCCATGCGTACTGGGCACCCAATTTCTGGGCGATCTATTCATTTGCGGACCGCGCTTTGATTCCACGTTAGTTCTCTCGAGTTGGGTCGCTAAATCTGTCTATTATTTGCTAATTTACCCCTAGTTGCTCCGCGTCTTGGTCTGCCTGTGAACCGAGAGGCTCTGAATAGTGTTACACGAGGGCTGGTGGGAGACACTTCTTTTGCCATTCTGCCCGAAATCACCTCTGGACAGACCTTCCTCCTTACTTTCATCTTCCAGCTAGTCCCCTTGGTGAAGTTGTGGCGAAATCCCGACTGGGACACATTTGTGGGCGCAATTACGCTATGTGGCTATGCCTCGTTTCTCTTCGGCTGGCATGTCCATGAGAAGGCAGTCCTCCTCATCATTATCCCGTTCAGCCTGATTGCCCTCAAAGACCGTCGCCATTTCAGTGCCTTCCGACCCCTTGCTGTCGCTGGATATGTATCACTGTTTCCGCTGCTTTTCACTGCAGCCGAGTTCCCCCCTCAAGACCGTATATACGATCTTCTGGCTGATCATGTTCCTGTTTATCTTCGATCGGATTGCGCCCGTGCCTGAACGACCCCGGGTTTTCATCTTTGACCGATTCGCACTTCTTTACATCACAATCGCGATACCGCTCATTGTCTACTCCTCATTGCTCCACCAGGTTATCTTCGGATTTGAGCGCCTACAGTTCCTGCCCCTGATGTTTATGAGCAGCTATTCCGCGTTAGGAGTTGTGGGCAGCTGGATTGGATTTATGGTGGTCTATTTTACCACGTAATATGTATCAGTAGCAAAATTTATTTACAAAAAAAAGAAAAAGAATAGACCATTTTGCTACAGGATGTGTTTCTACAAATTGCAAGTTGCACCCCATAATCACCCATTGTTGTTGCTGGGGGGGTCCGCGCTGCGCGCAGGTGGTGACGTACGCTGTTTGCACTGTTTGGTGGACCACGTGGGCCCACCCCACAATAACCACAGAGTCTATTCTGCACGAGGCCCAAAGCGGCTAGGCCCACCCTGGGAATCCATGCAGCGTGCCGCCTGCGAGATGCAGGCTGGATATCAATCGAGTGTGTAACATGAGGGTGAGAATTTGGTCTGGCCTGTTTAAATGGCTTGATTGTGATGTATTCGGTCTAAGAGTGTCAAAATATTATCTTGTTTTTGTTTGTATGGCAACGGTGGGAACTCGACCGGCCATAATATATTTCTGACGATTTGGCTCTCCTTGGACTAGACGCTGCCATATTGTTTTCAATCAAGGACGTGATTTTATGCCAGGAATGAACATAGCCAAGTAAAAGTGGCAAACGTTTGGTTTTCCATATTGATCAAGGATATTCTGTACTTGTGATGCTTCACATGTCAAACCTTCCATGCGTAGGAACTTGGGATCTAATCAAATCCAAAGATCGTCGCTTTCCAGGCAGCTCTGTTTTACGAAAAGGCTTTCAAACCTGAACTGTGAGAGCCAGAGGACAGTTTTATTATGACAAATGGAAGGAAGGAATGATTCAAAAGGCGATGTGGGAATAGAACAAACACTTATGATATGCAAGAAGGCCCTGAAACCCCACTTTAGAAATCTCCTCGTTCAGGATTTTGACATAAAATGAAAGACCAAGTGAGTCTCTTCTAATCAATAATAGCAATTGACAAACATTAAAAAATCACCAGGAGGCCAAGATAAACTGTTTCACGCTGTCAAATTATGCAGAGCTTTCCAGAGGGGATTTCTACTGCATTCCTTCATCCCTCCGCACCTGCCTGCCTTATGATACTTTTTCTTACACCATGTTTACCTGCTTCTTCAACTTGTGTTTCATTTTCTTTTTCAACTCATCATTCTACTACAACTCCATTATATGCTTCCAACCAAGAGTCGAAGAGACTATGTACCTGTGTTGTGGAGAGAGGGAGGAGGGATGAAAATAGCCGAAGTGTGGTTTTGGCGAATATTGAGAGAAGTCAATAATATAGTATCTCTGTCTTAGCATATACTTCTACTTGGGCTTTCTATGGAGGATGGAGGAAACTCCAAGAAATCTTGGATCCTGACCCTTATGAAGCCAAGTCTACGAACTTTTGGAAGTCACAAGATACACGAAGGGATCATTAGGCTTGAAGACTACGTAAAATAAACGATTGACCTCTCGACAGAGGTAATTTGGGGACTGCGATTCATTTGAACAGCGGTATGGGCGATGATGCCAAGGTACACTCGCAGGTTGATCAGCACCCTGAGAAATTTTCATAAAAACAAGGGTTGAGTAAGAGTATTAACAGTTATTCGTCTGGGTACCTAAGGTACTAGTTTGAAGATGCTTGGAACCATTAGCTATTTACGCATTCTGATGGAACTTGATGAAGCTTCAACGGGCAAGCTATAACGATCTTTGTAGAAGGATAGATTTCATTTTTCTATATAGAATGTAGACTGATGAAAAGGAATGCCGAAAGTCTGTAAGAGGAGTGCAAGCACAAAAATGAAGCGAATTACATGAAACAGAAACTAAAATAGATGGTGGCGGGAGAAATATTCTACTTGTGAGGCATTTGGTCTGGATTGTTTTGATTGCGGCCAGGTGGGTGAAGCAGGAGCCGGATGAACGGGCCAATAATGAGGGTATATTTCTTCTCTGTCTCATTGAAAAGAGATTTTGCTCTGCTCACTCAATTCTCCGAGGCTCAACGAGTCGAACAAGTATAAATACGGGCCCACTATAGAGGGCATAGGGGGCGCATCCGACGGGCCCGGGCACGAAGCAGCGCGGCCGAAAAAGGAGGGTCGCCCAAAGGCTCGCCGAGGAAAGCGGCGGTTTTCTGCCTTTGGCTTCCGCTGCTCCTCCTCTCCGCCAATCAGCATCCGCCGCCGAACGGCGCGGTTGATCGACCGTCGACTGCTTTCTCGTTCTGGGGCCTTCTTCTCCCCTTCAATTCTCTTCCTCTTGCGCGTCTCCTGTCCACCCGTCCAACTTCCCCCACCCTCCTTGCAGCCCGAGCAATTGTGCTGGACTCAAATCTTTCTCTCGCGCGTTTCTCCCGGTGAGTCCATGATTTACTTCTTGTCGACTCCACGTGAGGCCCGGTTCATGTCGCTTCGCAACCTCCGCGAAGTGCCGTCCCATGTTCTTGATCACCCGCCTTGTTCAGCTTATCGGGACTCTTGCTTCCCTTGTCTTCTTGTCTACTATTGATGTTATCGCGGTCATGCCAAGTATAAAATGTCGCCTATCACGCCCAAAAGCTAACGGCGTCGCGTGTTTCGACCAGGTTCATGTTTGAGTCCGTTCGCGGTAGTCTCTGGTAGACTAGCGCGTGTCCGCAAATTATATAAAGGATAATGGTACGCGACCTTGTCTTCCTCCAATAGTGCTGTCTGTGGAGGTCACCAACGCGGCATACACGTCGCCGCGATGGAAATGGGCACAAAAAAAGCGCGAAAACTCACCGTCGCCCAGGTCCTTTTCAAGCGCAAACCGGTCCAATACCTTCCGCGACCCGTCATCGAAGATGATAGCTCCGAGGTACGCTACTCACCCGATAAGTCGTGGCGCAAACAATTTGGTTGACGTTCTTAAAAATATAGGTCTGGGTTATTCCGGAGACCAATGAGGTCTTCACGAGCTATGAGCCGTATCTTCAGCGGATGGACTTTTATAAACAACGCCGATTTATTTGCGAGATCACCGGCCATTCGGGAATGAACTTTTTTGAAGCCCTTCGCAGCGAAGTATGGGAGCCTCCACAACATTCAAATTGGCTATGGATTGCCGGGTGCTGATGATGGTACTAGTTGGAGGAATCGCGAGAAGTCAATAATAGCTTTCCCGAGGCTTTGAAGGAACCGATCCTACGCCGAATTCAATTTTCGACTGTGTCAAGAGTGGATAGCTTGGGTATGTCACTTTGCTGCAAGTGTACAGAACGAGGGACCTATGACTGACAATTGCATTCAATACTATAGTGGATGAAGTTTATGAAGTGAGCAAAACGCCTAGATGAATGCTTTAACACGTTTTTGAATGGATTTGTAACCATGACTAGGAATTCAAGTCGGACTTCTACCCAGGGGAACCGGTGCTTATTCTCTTGGAAGATAGCACTAGGCTACATGGAACAATCCGGGACAAGGCCAATTTCGCTGAACAACTATATGCCGATGGAACCATCAAAACTCCCGCATATGCGAGATATCTCGTCAAGATCTCCGACCGACCTAACGAAGAAGCCTTGCTAGATCAAGATCATATCACTCGGGATCGAAAATCTTTTACCAAGTTGATGTTGCGCGGTTTTATCAAAAACAATGTTACGCGAGAGTCCTGGACCGGCGCGCCTTGGCTGGTGAAGCCGTCGGTCGCGGAGGAGTACAAGATTTCCACAGAGGTCCCCAAGCATCTGCAGTATGGTGCAAAAGTGGCGGAAAAGAAGGCAATGAAGAAGGCAGATCAAGACGGCTTCTTTGGCTTCTTCTCCTCTCAACAGCTGCCTGAACTGAAGCCTGCCGTCAAGGGCCAGAAAGCAAAAGTTTCCGCGCAGGAGCTGGCAAAATCACGAGATGCGCAGTTTCAAGAGTATCAGCGATCGCTGAACGGTAATCCCTCTTTTCTCTCACCCGGAAATCCGCCTCGACCGAGCAAGCCGCCGCTGGCCGGCGACAAGAAGAACGCACAGCCCTCAGTTGTTATCAAGTCCGAGTCCCAAGCACCGTCACCACCACCGGTCAAATATCCCATGGAGGATTTGGAACTTGCTCCCAATCGGGACAAGGATCATCGCCCTACCTTGAAATTCCTGATTATGGGGGAAACAGATGACGAAGGAGCCGAGGACCTCTTGCCGGATGATCTGGAAACCGAATCAGTTGGATTGCTTCTCGAAACCTGGGACACACTCAACGTGTATTGTGAGGTGTTCCAGCTGGATTCGTTCACGTTCGACGACTTCATCCAAGCTATGCGGTTTTCATCGGAGGAGATGGACTGCGAGTTGTTTGTGGAGATGCATTGTGCCATTTTGAAAAAACTGGTGAACTCTGATGACAATGGTGGCGCTGTTCAGATCTCTCTTCCCGATTTTCCGTCCGAAGATTCCGAGTCTGACTCCGAGGAGGATGGCGAGGAAGACGAGGATGAGGACGAGGAAGATGGGGAGGAGGAGGAGCCGAGTCTCGCGACCAGAATGACCACCCGCGGAAGCCTGGCCAAAAAAGAGGCTGAGAGCCTGAAAGCACAAATAGAGGAAACTCCTGAAGATGAACGGATCCATCGTGCGGCAGAGATGTTCGAAACCTACGGGTGGATCGACCGTCTACGCCGACGTGACTTCCGCAACGGTGGATGGGAATTGGTCATGATTGGTCTCCTCCATCAGTTGTCCGTTCGCCCTCGTCTTCAACAGACTTGCAATGACATCCTCAAGTACCTCGCACCCTTGGATGAGCCTGCTACACAGAAGACCGCGCGGGAGCAGTACCGTACCCTCGATATCAACATGCGTGTCAAGGCTCTTCAAATGATCTGTATGCTGAGTTTGGAGACGAAAGCCATTCGGAATTATATGGAAGAATGCAGTGTTCAGATGACGGAGTTCCGCAAGGTGAAGATTGAGCACCAGAAAGCGCGTAAAGCAGCGTAAGTTGAAGATCTTCATTGGTTCTGCGATCGCTAAGACACTTTTATTCGCTAACATCTAATTTTTGACACCAGACTGAGTGAACTACGCCAATTGAACCAGGAACGCAAGGCGCTTCAACCCGAACCCGAAAAAACCGAGAAATCGCCGACTCCTGTGCCCGAACTTGATGGTCTCGATGACTCAAAGATGACTGGCCTAGAAGGTGATTCTGAGATGATTATGGATACCGAAGATGAGGATACTCCTCGCCCTCGCGCGCTCCGTGGCGGCGCGGACCGTGTTGCCGAGCGGAAGCGCAAGCAAGAAGAGGAGCGGGAGCGAAAAGAGCAGCTAGCCAAACAGCCCAAGGGATCCAAGCAATATCAACGGGTCCTCAAGAAAATCGAAGATCAGAAGGCGAAGATTGAGAAAATTGAGGAGAAGATCGAAATTGTGGATAATGACTTGCGAGAGGCCGACTGCCCGCGAACCCGATGCCTCGGACTGGATCGTTTTTGCAATCGGTACTGGTGGTTTGAGCGCAATGCGATGCCCCACGCCGGCATGCCCGACAGCTCGACTGCGGAGGCGCAGTACGCGAACGGCCGCCTCTGGGTCCAGGGCCCCGACGAGATGGAGCGAGCGGGATTCATCGATCTGACCGATGAGCAGCGCAAGCAGTATCAGAAGCATTTCCAGACGACGCCGGCCGAGCGCAAGAAGAATGAAGAAGGCCCGACGCATGTGGCGGATGCTCGCGAATGGGGCTACTACGAAGATCCCGAGGCGATCGAGCAGCTGATCGACTGGCTCGACTCGCGGGGTAATCGCGAGTCCAAGCTCTTGAAAGAGCTCCAGTTGCAACACAAAACCATTGTGAAGTACATGAAGAACCGCCACGACTACCTGACCGAGACCGCCGAACGGGCCGAGTCAGAGGAGCTGCCCACTAAGCGTGTGACCACTCGCAACAAGACATATGTGGACGTCAACGAACACCGCCTCCGCTGTCTACGATGGAAAAACATGACCGCACTCAGCGAGAACGGCCAGCTCCATGTCGACCCCGAGCGGCCGGCTAAACGCACCAAGCGGAACGCCGACGATACGCGGGGGACCCGGGCCACGCGGGGTAAGCCTTTGACCCGGCGGGGATCGCGCCGAGGGTGATCTCCAGCCCGATATCGCCAGTCTTTATTTTATGTTTTCCTGTTCCACCAGCTCACGCGACCACGATTTTGTTTTGTGTACTATTTTGTCGGGGACCGGAGGGAGGTGATCCTGTATACAATTCTCAGCATCTTTGGAGGAGTCGGCGGTGGCATTTTCAACTATTTGTGTGGCGAAGAAATCAGATAGAAAAAGGAAGCACATAGAGTGGATGATTGTGTACTATACTACCTGTAGTGTTGAGTCCTGCTCTGCAAAGGGGCGTTGTATAAGCCACAACTATATACTGATCCACCGAGACAACCATGTCCGCTTACCCGGGATCCGAATAGCGTAGAAGACTGATAGAGTGAGCCATACTCGAGCCCCTCTCTGATCTCGGTCCTAACGGTCTCAACGGTCGAAATATCGATCTCTCACCCGAGGGGCGGACTACCACGGACTCGGCTACGCCAAACGAACGCTGACAATTCGCCGGCTCGGGACTCGTTTGGCCACTCGGAACGGTAATGGTACCGTAATCCGCCGGCTACACGCGGGGGGCGGCTGGTATCGGCATGTCAGCCTGTACGCCGAACCCATGGCAAACCGACGTCAGCGAGGAATAAGAAACAACACTTCCTCTACACTCTTTGCCTTTCAGACACTCCTCATTCAGTGCTGCAAGCTTGCGCGAACATTCCAGACAAGATAGATCCCTGTTCCGACCAAGCACTGCAGGGCCCGTCCACCATCCCGACGAGTCTCCGGTAGCCCGAAACTGTTCTGCCAGATTATCGCCGAGTGATCACGAGGGGAACCGTTAAATCCCCAGACCCTCTTTTTCTCCCCGGGTGCGCCTCGGCCACACAAGACCGTTCTTCCTCGCCCCCCTTCTCTCCCATGTCAACTGGGTTTCCAGATCATGCGCAACTTGACCTTCGCGCACAGTCACGCCCTCGTTATTCTCAAAGCGCGGAGTCTTCGTTCGACTCTCAGATGAGTGGGATCGCCCATAGCAGATCGCCGCCGGGCCCCATCACCGGTGGCACCGCGGAGGAGCAGAAGACAACCGATACCAGAGCCACTGCCCAAAAAAGGAATTGGGATTATGTATTACGAAGTGGCCTGGCTGGAGGGTTGGCCGGCTGTGCGGTAAGTGTGCTGCGCCCAAAATGAAAAAAAATTCGAAGACGAAGGCGGCAAGTGAGATCGAGACCAGAGCGACTGATGTTGAGACTTGGAACAGGCCAAAACCGTTGTAGGTCCTCTTGACCGTGTCAAGATTCTTTTTCAAGCACAAAATCCGCAATTTGCCAAATACAGTGGCAGCTGGGCCGGCCTGGCGCTTGCCATCCGCGACATCAAGCGTTTCGAGGGCGCCAAGGGCCTGTTTAAGGGCCATTCGGCCACACTCCTCCGTATCTTCCCCTACGCCTCCATCAAATTCCTCGCCTACGAGCAGATCCGCGCTGTCGTGATCCCGACCCCCGATAAAGAGACCTCCATCCGCCGCTTAATATCTGGCAGCTTAGCCGGCACCACCTCAGTTTTTTTCACCTACCCCCTCGAGCTCGTACGCGTTCGCCTCGCATTCGAGACAAAACGATCATCACGGTCGTCCTTGACCGATATTTGCCGCCAGATCTACCATGAGCGCGTTGTGCCTCCATCGACAGGCTCGGCGATCGCCGCAGGCACCCAGCCGGCCTCTACCACCGTTGCTGCAGCTACAACCATCTCCGCTACAGCCAACAAAGCGATTCCACACTCTGGCATCGCCAACTTCTACCGTGGATTTGGCCCTACAATTCTCGGCATGCTTCCTTACGCTGGCATTTCTTTCCTCACACATGACACCGTTGGCGACTGGCTCCGCATGCCCGCTGTAGCACATTATACCACCATTCCGGCCTCCGAATCGAAGCCCAAGAAGGGCTCCCGACAGCCGCAGCTGACTGCCGCCGCCGAACTATTCTCTGGCGCTGTCGCGGGCCTCGTGTCACAAACATCATCATACCCGCTAGAGGTGATCCGCCGGCGGATGCAGGTCGGCGGGGCCGTTGGCGATGGCCGCCGGCTTGGCATCATAGAGACCGGTCACAAGATCTGGCTTGAGAGGGGCTTCCGCGGGTTTTGGGTTGGTTTGACGATCGGGTACATCAAGGTCGTTCCGATGGCCGCGACCGCATTCTTCGTCTATGAGCGGTTGAAGTGGTCGTTGGGTATCTAGGGATCTCTCCTCAACCTCCCTGGGTCTCTTTCATCTGTCATTGTATTGGTGCCTTTTCTTTCCTTCTTACATATATCCCCTTTCCTGCATCTCGTGTATGCGTGTTTCGGCGATAGAACGCATTATTCTCGTTTTGGATGCTCACATTGGCATCTCTTTTGTGATTCCCACCGTCGGCGTTGCTTGGGTATTTGAAGTGGACATTTATTCCTGTCTGTTTAGCATTAGAAGAGCTTGGGTTGGCTCGTGTGAAGATAAAACTAACCCGGAAGACCGCACATCTTTTCCTTCTTTCCTCCTTGTTCATCTCGTTCCTAGTATTGAGCTCTTAAGAGACTCCTGAAACCTTGGAAATCTTGAAGGTATCCTCGCTCATAGTATATCTTTTCCGGCCGGCTTGTTGCCGGCGCCGTTGAAACGCTATCAATCCCAAGCGGTTGGGGATGATCAGGATGATGCAGGCCTTCCGCAAACAGTCACATGTATGACCGAGTAGTTGAGTAGTTGTGGGGCCAAATATAAATACTGCAAACCCTTACTAGGCTTAACCATATCGGCCTGATAATTGGCAGCATATAACGGCCGCTTACGGCAGACAAAGAGTGGCCGGCCTCTTTCTCCATCCTCCGCCATCTCCGTTAGACAATTCTGGATCATGGAAACTGTCAGCAATTAGCGTAGAATTTAAATACTATATCATCAGAATCCGGGCCAATAATTTATTAGAAGAGCCCCAAACCTTATAGAATTATGGTTTCAGAAGAAGGTCATTCAGAGAAAGCCCAACCCAAGATTTTGGAGTAGTGTTACTGCGGAGTCTACTAAACATCAAACAGGGACCTGAATTAGTATTAAGTTCAGTCTCGCCACTTAAAAGCAAGCGTAACCGCAAAGTTGCGTATATTTTGGGCCGTTTTTTAGTCGCGAATTCATAATATTAGGTTGATACATGACTCTTCAACTGTAAGTCTATGAATTTACGCAAAGGAATTTAAGGAATGGCGTTGGAGGCTCAACTCTGCCTTATATCCACGATACTCTCAGATACTGCTGAATAGGGATAAGAGAATATGTTGTTATTCATATATGGAGGGATCAGTATGAAAGAAAAGAATGATCTCTTGAGTATCTGATGTTTGCTAGAAATGCTGTTAGTAGTAAAATGAAAGTTTAGATTTATTTGCTCTCTGGACAAGTATTTACAACATCTTAGAGATACCGAGGCGTATTGAGAAGAACTTAATAATGATTTGAGTGACAAAATCAAAATGGGCATTTATGAAAATAAGAATATAATAGAACTACATCTGTTCTTTAACGATTTGGAGACACGGGGGATCGGATGTAGCGCACGGACCATGTGGATCCACTTCAAAAAAAAGCAACTCCAACACTTGACGCTCGCCGACTCTTCAATTTTTCTCTCGATGAACCCCCCTCTTCCTACAAAATGACGACTCGCAAACATACAGAAATTCTAGATCTTCATTCCAGCGATGATGAGGCCAACGACCGTGGCTACGATTCCGAGGAAAATGTGTCGAAGAGTAAAGGACGCGCAGTGAAGCGGCGGAGGACCGCAGACACAGCACAGGACTTCTTCGGTCTTTCCAATGACGACGACTCCGAAGACGAGGAAGTGCAGGACCAGGTCACTAAAGCCGGTATCAAGGGCAAGGGTCGCAAAGTACCGAAGTCGGACGACAATGATGAGGACGAGGATGAAGACGAAGGTCTAGATGCAGATGGTGGCGCATACTTGGACGTGACAAAAACCGCCAAACCCAGCACCAAAGAAAAGAAGACGACCAAGAAATCCGGGAAAAAGCTGAAGCCAGGAGTTGTTTATTTCTCCTCACTGCCTCCTTACCTCAAACCGAAAGCGCTGGTCAGCCTGTTGGAAAAGCGAAGTTTCGGTCCAATTACGAAGGTCTTCCTATCACCTCATGTCCCTGGGAGCTCAGCCCCACGGAAACGCAATAATAAACGACAACTATTCACCGATGGCTGGGTTCAATTTGCCTCCAAACGCACTGCCAAGATTGCGGCCGAAACTCTGAATGCGACCACGATCAACGGACCCAAGCGCGGCTATTATCGCGACGATTTATGGAATATGAAGTACCTAAAAGGTTATAGCTGGGACGATTTGACGGAACAAATCCGGAGGGAGACTGCAGAG
The DNA here is from genome assembly GCF_028827735.1 of Penicillium macrosclerotiorum. Taxonomy (NCBI): domain Eukaryota; kingdom Fungi; phylum Ascomycota; class Eurotiomycetes; order Eurotiales; family Aspergillaceae; genus Penicillium; species Penicillium macrosclerotiorum. The sequence continues at coordinate 5,929,099 of NW_026643083.1, read as the reverse complement.
AGGACCCATCGCATGCGCATCGAAGATGAGCGAAGTCGAAAGGAGGAGAAGGTCTTCTTGGCCGGTGTCGAGGCTGGCCGTGTTGCAGATGGAATTGCTAAGAAGAACGAAGAGAAGCGGAAGCGTAAGGCTGAGGCGGGCGCGGAAGATACGTTGGAGCCGAAGCTGCCTGCCCCGTTGCGGAGGCGCTTCGTGCAGAACGAAGTTGTCGCTGCGAAGAAGGAAGGGGGCATTGTCGGAGAGGATGCAAAGAGGGTGCTTGGGAAGATCTTCTAGTATCTTCCTTTTTTCTTACATTTACATTTTTTGACATCTTTGGCGAAATTCTCACATGTGCTAATAGTTTTCCATCCATTTTTGTGACAATGAAGTATCTTTTTTATCACATTTGCATGCTATGAACACTTAGATCTATTTCCTTAAAAACTTTTTTTATGTCCAAAGAAACCCAATGAGACAGTGCACAAGAAAGAGAAAAAAAAGGATCAAACGCCAGCCATGATCGTCAAGGATATCACTTCAAGGTGTAGAAAGCTCATTCATCATCCATGTTCAAGTCGTCAAAGTCATCAAGCAGCTCGTCCATGTTGATCTTCGGCACTTCATCATCACTACCGCTGTCTTCATCCATCTCATGATCGGCAGTAGGGTTCTTGCGGACCTTGTACAAGTCCAGGGTCTCACGTAGCTCTTGGTCCTCCTCCACATCACGCAGGAACATTTCGAAGTCGGCTTCGAGCCGGTCCTGCTCTTCGCCCTTGCGACGAGCCCCACCGGCACCGGCGAGAGCCTCCTCCTCGTACTCGCGAGCCATGCGCTTGAGACGCCATGCGCGGTTCTTGGGCTTCTTCTTGCGAGCATAATACTTCTTGACTAGGATAACATCAGGGATCGTCGAGCCGTGCTGGTGGTTGCTCTCCATTTCTGCGAAATTGTCATCGTTGAAATTGGTATGAGTCAAGTCATAGCCGAGCGCGGAATCGCCAACATGCAGAATACCACCAAGGTGAGTGCGGACGAAGAAAGTAGTGTCATTGGTTCCGAGATCAGACGCGCGCGCAACGGTGGCTTCGGCAAGGAAAAAGCGGCCGTTAGACTTGCCAACCGGCTCAATGTCCATGATAACATACTCCTTCAAGGAAGTGACATCGGCAAGAGACTTGAAGGGCGAGCGCCAGTAGGTATCGTTGGGGACACTTGCAATTTGCAGAGTCTGTGGGTCCATCAAGGTGATGGCAGTACCGATACGATGGCAGAGAGTCAAGGGTGAGACGTTGCCCAGCTGGCGGGCCAGCTTCATTGGCATGCAGACCAGGTCGTCACGGCAGATAGGAACAATTTCCAATGAAATCTATATCATCTTAGCTTTCAGCCCTCAAGAAAAAGGCAGGGCGTTTCAACTTACAGTCCATTTGTACGACTTCTTTCCGGAATGAGTGTCCTCCGAGATGAGTTCCTGAGATCGCTTCATCTTGCACGGTACAACGGCAGAGACGAACTCCTGAACACGCTCTGCCGAATTCTTTGCGGCGAAGAAGAAGTCCAGACCACCACCTGATCAATTTTTAGTTTTCTGGTATCGTCTGATATATGAATCCAAAGAAGGGGGTGCGCAGAATTGGTGACTGACCTCCTGATCCGATGTTGACCTCCTTGAGGTTGACCACATCACTATGAACCTTGTTCCTCAACATTTGCTATTCGAACATATATATTAGCATCGCCATCGACAGAGGAATAAAAAATTCCAAGATGAAGAGATTGCTACATACCTGCTCGAGAAACAAGAAAGTCCGCTTGTGATTGACACGCTGACGAACGGAAACCATCGCTCTCCAGGTATTATGGGTATCTAAAGAGTAGATAATCAGTGGTCAGTCTTCGACTAAGCCCGGCTTCTCAGAATTTGAACTTACATGATTTCTGACAATCAGTACATTGCTGAGTGGCCACAAAGTATTCCACCTCGAATGTTTGTTGAATAATGGTGCCTTGCATACTCTCCTGCTGGATTGTGATCTTGACCTTGATGCGACGAGAGTGCGGTTCGGTCCAGATGAAACTGGCATCCACAATACGGACACGGTTGAGGCCACGGAGACGGCGGAGACAAATAGCGAGAAGCTCTTTCGACTCGGGAGATGCGACAACCCAGCTATTCGGGGGTTGCAGCCATCGCTCGCAATCTTTGCATGTGTGGAGGGTCGCTTCGCGTTGAATACCTTCGGAGACGTCGACGGTAAGTCTCACGCAATCGGGACACAGGGCTCCAGCAGAAGTAGTTCCATCAATGGCGACACCACAGTTGCAGCAGAGAATACTGTAAAGAGACTTAGTATGCACTTCACTTTTATCAATGCACCAGATGACCCCGCGATAAGAACTCACGTCGCATTTATAGTCTGCTCCTGCTGCATCCCCATCATGGGAGCCATAGGGACCGGGGCATCCAGATCCATCGACATATTGGCCGGATCTATACCGTAAACCACGAAAGACCGAACGAGTCTGGGAGACGAAGACTGATCCTCGAAAAAAGATAAGTTTTGCCCCGCCTCATTTGGAAATCTTTTTGTTGCTGAGTCATAGTTTGCACTGTTTGGATTGGAGAACTTTCGATTACTAAGTTCCAGGACCCACTTTTACATCGGCCAGCCTGCGATCATCTTCGTCAATTCGTACGCCGGTACAGCCATCGCGTCGCCATGAGCAGAGCTCTTTTAAGAGGGGCCGTGTGCCAATCCTGTCGGAATGAGGTATTCCGTTCTTTCCTTGCCATCTCAGGCATGCCTATACCCCGACAAGCCTTTCCCCTTCGTTCTCGTCTCAACCACAGGGCTTTCTCCGCGGCCGGTCCGCTGCGGTCTGATCGCCCCCCTGTATCGCAGCAACCAGACCTAAACTTGTCGCCGGCGGAAGAGTCTTCTGCAGTGTCGGAGTCAAATGTCTCGGCAAATCCATCCCATATTCCCTGGTATTTGCAAGAGGAGACGCCAACGGACGAGAAACGGCCTGTGACAGGTGATCATATCCCAAAGATCCCCGAGAATGCGCCTCAAATGTTGCCGATCCTTCTTGAATACACATATAAAGACCTTGGTCTGGATGATATGAAGCTCTTTGATTTGCGCGGGCTCGAAATACCGGCTGCATTGGGCGCCAATGTCATCATGATCGTTGGAACAGCTCGCAGTGGGAAGCACCTCAATGTTGCCGCGGATCGCCTGTGTCGGTGGCTTCGGAGCCAATTTAAACTCGCCCCTTATGCTGACGGATTACTCGGCCGCAATGAGCTCAAGATCAAGCTTCGACGAAAAGCCAAGCGAGCGCGCGCAGCTGCTCATGCTGGGAGAATGGTTGACGAGAAGGACGATGGGATTACTACGGGCTGGATTTGTGTGAATGCGGGCGTGGTGGACAAAGAGGCGCCGAAGATGGATCTGAACGAAGCTGGATTTGAAGGATTCGGTCAACTTAACACGGGTACCACTGTGGTAGTTCAGATTTTTACTGAGGAGAAAAGAGCGGACCTAGACCTGGATGGCCTTTGGAACGCGACTTTGGAACGGGCCGAGCAGCAGAGACTTCAATATGGTACTGAGCCAGTACCTACAGCCGAGTCGCCGTCTACTAGCAATCTTTTTTCGGCGGCGGCGCTAAACCCGGTGGGCAGAGGAGAGGCATGCATGCCTCAGCCCATTCCGCGAACTCATCCAGCCTAGCTGCTGCATTGGCTGATACATCCGCCGGTAACCCGGGCCCTGGCGTCGGAATAAGCACAGACTCCCTACTTACCATGTTGAAATCACTTTCCCATGAAAGTGCCCGGAACGAACTTGGCACTGGCCCTGATGACCATAACTCCACCCTTTTCTTGCAACTTCTATACAACGGATTGCCTGACGATATTTCCGCGGGAGACATGGCCACCCTGCGCTTGGAACTTTACTCCATTGCAGTCTCCCGGCAGCATCCATCATATACCAAGGATGATCTGCTGCGTGAATTCACGGATCTCCTTCGTGCTGGCGTCGATCTGGAAGATAGTCTCGCGTTCGAGACTGTTGGAGCTCTTTTGACGCCGCGGACAACAAAAGACCAGCAAAATCAGGCCGTGAACTATCTTCCGGAAGGTGACATCGAGCTTGCATTGCAGGTTCTCGATCGTCTCAGTCTTCGTGGCGTCCCTATCCTGAACTTCAAAGTGTTCAATATGCTGTACGGCGTTGTTGATACACCAAGAGAACCGCCAACGACCTCCCCCTCACAACCGGGCGCCTTGGACTCTGACATCCCCACTTTAGCTACAAGTGGAAAGGCGTGGACCCCTGCTCAGCGACAGATGTTGACACGACTCTCCAAGATCGTATCCGCCGCGGAGGTCGAATTCGATGTCGAAGAAGCTCGCCGGTTGATGGTGACTCAGTTCCAGTGTGAAGATTATGATGGCTTCTGGCGGCTGTGGCGACAATTACCCCTCAAAGGTGCTCAGCGGACTCCTGAAGACTACCGCCAGCTGTTCCAACTACATGCGGATCTTGGAGAAGAAGGCCGTGCCCGCGACTGCCTTTCGATGTGGGTGCCTATGATGGACCGCGAATCGCCTGTGATTGAACTGAAAGGGCCTTTGGTCACATCGATCATGCATTGTCTTCTGGTGGCGGATCCGAATATCCAGGACCGCACACAGGAGGAGAATTGGAGTTTTTTCCTGGAACTTTGGCGTCGATGCCAAGCTGCCCTGGCCCGGCCGAGCGTTTGATGGTGTTTGGGAGGCAGAAACAAACCCAGCAAAAGAACATGATGTATTATAATCTGCATATATTGTATCACTAAGATTCAAGAGGTTTGTATTCCTCGAAATTTGATCCTTCGATCATCCCATTATTCTACCAGCCTATCCATGTTTTCCAGCCGTGCTTCTGGCTATACCAGTATGATATTGGATGATAATTGGGACTCTATACTTGATGCTCCGTACTGCATACCCCGTGTATCGTCGTCTATCATACATCATATCATCATACCTCTCACTCCAGGAGTGGAGGGCAGCAGCCCACTACGCACCTTCCTCGTGTGCTCCCACTCGTATAACACCCACGCACAAGTCTTACTGTCAACCAAATTCCCCCTGTGGCCTGGTCGGAACGCGTACATCCACCATCCAGTCATGTGCAGAAATTGCTGGGCTCGGGGGCGATCGCGCGACGAGGCCTCTGGCATCTTGGGGCCTATCTTCGGGGGGACGCCCTCTGTTGAGAAGTCTGCTTGACGTACATTGAGGTGCACCACTCCTCAATCTGGGGAATTCTTTTTTCACATGACTCTTCATGATCTTTGGGGTCTTTTGTCCCTCTTTGATAATCGGGTTGCTCTGAGCCATGATTTGAGGCTATTCAAAATATAATCTTCGTATGACGACAGCGAGGTCCAAGGTCGAGGGTTCGACTCCGCCTGGAAGATTTAGTTACTGTTTACTTTCGAGCAAGTTTTGTAATGGTGATGCGTTTTGCATATTTCCAGGCCCAAAATGAGCCCAGATTGACATTTTGGCAGGGCTGGTGGTCCAGCATGTGTAGTTAGGTCGAGTCCTCGGCCGTGAGTACATAAGCCGAGGTGGTTGAGCCTCGGCATCATCCGAACCCGGCGAACGGGCACTTCCACCTCCTCCCTTCCTACCGTCCATCGACGCCTTGAGGATGACCGGTGCTCCTCACAATGGAGTACCTACCTAGTCTTCAACAGGAGTTCGACGAGCACAAGCCGTCGCTCTTCGGTGAGTCCATCTCCTTGTGGTCGCCCCTCTGCGGATGCTCTTGCGGGGGGAGGGGGAAATGGAGCCCATCTCCCAGAATCCGGGGAACCCCCTCCAGTAAATGACTCTCAGTCGCTGACCATCGCATTGCTGGAAATAAGAACTTCTCGCGGAACAACAGCTCTCCGATCTCCTACCCCCATCGCTCCGCTACCTCCTTGCGGTCGCAACACACCGCCACCCTCGCTACCTCCTCCGGATTCTTAATTCCTACGATGAGGTCTACGCCCTCCTCTCGCTTGTCGTCGAGCGATATTACCTACGTACCTTTGGCGGATCATTCACAGAGAACTTCTACTCGCTGAAGCGGGAGCGAGTTCTTCGCACTAAGAATGGGGAGATTCCACGCGCCCAGGTCGGCGCCGGCGGCCCCGTGCGCGACGCCCTCAAACTGCACTCGACAGACGTGTGGAAAAACCTGTTGGTGATGGTCGGAATCCCATATTTAAAGCGCAAACTTGACGAAGGATACGACATCCACGCCGCGCCGCAGGCGGCCCTGGTTATGGGCGGCGGGCCACGATATCACCCAAGCGACGACCTGCCTCACAACCCGACTATCCGGCAGCGAATCTTTCACTACTATAAGTGGTTTTTGCGCAATGTATACCCATCTGTAAACGCGGCATACTACTTCTCTATTCTCGTCTTTAATCTCGCCTACCTATTCGATAATACCAAATACTCATCGCCTTTCCTTTGGCTCATTGGCTCACGAATTCGCCGTCTTGGAGCCGCAGATCACCGTGCTATTGCTGAGGTTTTGGACCCAAAGCCAGCACCCAGTGGTGGACGCTCCCAGCGACCGGGCTCTGGCCTGATGGGCCTCTTGAGCCCCCAGAACCTCTCCCCACAGCTCCTCACATCTCTCCGCTACTTCCTTCCCGCCTCGATCTTCGCCCTGAAGTTCCTGGAGTGGTGGCATGCAAGTGATTTCTCCCGTCAATTGGCTCGGAAAGCTACCGAAGTTCTGGACCTGCCCGCCCCTGTCGTATCGGGCCTGACCGATCCAGCCGAGCGACGGAAATCCGGCCAGGAGGAGAAGGAGGAGAAGAAGAAGCAAGCGGAGCAAGAGAAGAAGTCATCCGGAGATTTGAAGTCTGCCCTCAAATCGCCCCGTCGCCATCAGCCTCCTATTTCTGCAAGTTCCTATCTCCCGATTTTCACTGTCCCTCTGCCACCGGCCGAAACTTCCAGCGCCAATACCTGCCCTGTCTGTCTGAACCAACTCGTGAACCCCACTGCTTGCCAAACAGGCTATGTATTCTGCTATGTGTGTATTTTCCATTGGCTTAATGGTGAACACCAACGCCAATTAGATTTCATGAACGGGGAGGGTGCGGGAGCGCCTTGGGAAGAGGAGATCACTGGCGAGGACGAAACTATTAAGAAGTCCTTGGATGCTGATGATTCCGCCGAGAAAGCATCCCGCAAGCGTGGGGGAAGTGGGAAAGTGGCAAAGGAAGGTGTCCTGTTACAGGACGGCGAGTACTCGGTGGAACCGAGGGCTTACGGCGGGTCTTGATCTGATTGATTCTGCATTCTGCACATATTACTTCGCATATACTGTATCTTTATACTACATATACCAAACTTGATTCTGGAGCAGCATCTGGACAAGCCGCCAACAATGAGATTTCTTCATTCATTAGGCGGCAGCCTACCTCTACACTATTTTTTTCTGGGGAGATTCAAAGCTAGATTTTTAAACCCATGCATCGAATTTGCATCGAAACAGGTTCAGGGTGGATTTTCCTCAGACTGTAGCTGGTGGACATCTTCCATGAAGGAGCATTCAAAAATGGAGGAGATCGTGAAGCTTCCAGAAATGGCAGATGCATACCTCTACATGCGCCACCAGAGCATGGCCATCTCAATGTCATATGGTTGGATGGCTATTAATGCAACTCTCAAGCGATGAGATTGAAAAGAATTTTGTCTCCTCTTCCTTCTGAACTATCACCAAGCGCTTGTGATATATTTTGCAGGTTATTCGTTGTTGTAAGCTCGTATTATCGGTGGAAGCAGTGTTTTGATTTTTATATCTGTGCTGACTGCTTGGAAGCAGAGTGTATCTTGTGTGAATGCCTCTTATGGGTTATATTCCCAAGAGCCCGATGCTATGAGAAGAGAGAAAAGACCATGAAAATAGATAACTATCGCAATTGAATTTACTAAGACAGTGTTCTAGTGACATATCTTTACTTGCTACTGTAGCACATTCTACATAATCTTCCTCGCCACAGTGTCGAATCACTACCTGAGGTACCGAAGGGAGTCATTTCATTGAGCATACTGAATATCAAATCTCATCCTCCAGGCAAACAATAGAATAAGTTTGTTTTTATTAATTTGCGTGGCCATGCTTGGATGATGAAATAGTACGTGGTCATGTTGGGGCAGCCAGCACGTGGCAAATATTTGGCTTAATATCTGGCGTTCTTATGATTCATAAACTAAGCGTACGTGAATGGTACGAGATTTATTATGGACTTTCACTTTTTTTTTTTTTCAAGACTCTGAGATGGAAATACTATACATCTAGGCTTTTTCTTCCGTCATTTTATGATAGAAATCCTGCACACATTACGAGCATAATATTACAACAGCAATTGGAGAAGGAATATTTAAGACATAATTAAGTACCAAGTATTTCGGCATATATAAGGTCGGGACCGACTCAGCCGTGAAAGCCAGAGATAAACCTCTGAACTTCCGGAGTGGCCATATCTGGTGGGCAAAAGAAAGAACGAAATGCCTCAGGACAGAGGTGATAATAAAATGTTTAGGCTGCAAGGCATACGGGGGCTTACAGTCGCCGCCCTAGGGAAAAAGGGACTGCCTCATTTCGGGCACTCCAACTTCGCTGGCTTAGGGGGCGGTCGGACCTCCACACGGGCGTGGTAGAGTGCATATGGATGAAGGGGAAGCCGGGGCGCATTTTCAGTTTGCATAATGTCATGAAACATACGTGTTTGAATCCTAATAGGCCTTGGGACAATAAGCCAAAGGGTTTGTATATGTCCATACTGCATTCTTGTATGGGAGGTTGACTTTCGGTCTGTGTGTTTTTTATTTTTCCAGGGAAGTTGGCCTTAGGGGAAGAAGGCATGAATGCCAAACATCAGGATCCTCACATGCAGCCTGCGATTATAACATGGCCAATGATCAATCATTTTGTTTTTGTTTTCACCCAGGTGAAAGTCGACAGTCACCACTCAATGGCGGACAATTCGGGCATCCCAGCCAGTGTACATGGGGGAAAAGTGCACTATAGCTATAGAATAGACCCCGCAATTTGCGAGATACTTTTGGAGCCATTAAACAAATCTAGTTTCTAAGAGTTCTAATTGTTAATGGTTCCCTATACTTATATTCAGCTGAAGAAAGACTGTGTGACGAGAGTCCCTGCTCCTCATAGGCCGCCCCGCCATCACCCGGGTATTGCTGACGCTCACGCCTTCTTCCCTCGCAACTCGATCCGAGTTGCATGCGTGTATGCCCGACCGCAAGCCTGTGGGGGCATTGTGGCTAGGTACTGACCCATGCTTGAAAACGGAAAGATTCCAACGATCATTTGATGGAATCAACAGCCAAACATGCACACCTCCAGCGGAGAGTGGAAATGATTCCTCGGCTAAAGGCTACTGGGATTTCTACACGCCCAATCCACGATACATGAGAATCCATTGGCTGTGTTGAGAGTTAGTCGGGGCTGCGCCTGCGTCCTCAAATTGCTGTGCACTCTGGCCCTCGCAGAGAAGACAACTGGCTTAAAAAGCGCCAACTTCTTCCTAAACCTCCATCGTCTCCAGGCATTCGTGGTTTTTTTCTCTATCTCTTTTCCATCTTTTCCATCTTTTGATTTCGCATCGTGGACCTTCGTCTGCCCCCAATTCAATAACCATTCTATCATTGGCCAACTGTAATATTAGCAATCTAGGTTGCTTGTCGCCTGAAAGCCCAGGGCGACTAATAAATCCGTGATGAACGACAACAGGTTTTTTAGAGATCCGTCTACATTGTACCACGTGGATCAAGATCTATTACCTGCCAATAATGTCCAGGATGATGAGTGTAATGACTGGATGCAAACCTTACTCAATCAGTATGGTTTGCGGGCTGCCCAGCCTGGTCAATTGATTTCCCAGGATACTGCCGTTTGGAGCCAGAGCCACAGACCATGGATGGATGGCCACAATATACCCCAGGATTTCCATATGCCAGATTTGAACCCTTTTGATCGGATGGTCTCCAAGGAAACCGCAGGTGCATGTCTCCGTGAAGCCAATGCTGCCGTGAACTCACATTGGTCAAAAGGTGATAGCGTTGAGGTACTCAAGAGACAACAGTCTAGTCTGCCATCTTCTGGTCCATCTACAGAAGGCTCTCTCGCCGCAGCGAGAAACACTCAAGTTCGTGCTGTTGGCCAAATATCTCGTCACGTTCGTCACTTTGCAAATGCCGAGTACGTTTCTTCAATACTTTGAATACTTCGAACCAAACAGCCCACCTCTACGTTGCTGACGAATGCACCCAATCCCAGAAATGGCGCAAGTGACATCAAATGTGGCTGGGAAGGGTGTACTTACACCGGTCGGTTTTCATGCGCATCTGCCCTAATGCGGCATCTTCGATCTACCCATGTTGCCCCTGGCACTTACAAATGCCCCATTTCAAACTGCAAGAGGGCCTTCGGACGAAAGGACAAGCTGCAAGAACACATCCGAGTTCTTCACTCGAGTTTCGAATACCCCCGCCAGCAATGATTTCGGTCATTTTGCTCTTACTAAAGCCTTTGCGCTAAAGAATAGTCAATTGACAATTGACAAAATGTTAGGGCTTACCTGAACATCGGCTGCTCTCACCAGCCGCGACGAGGGGAATTTTCTTCTTCAATATTATGTCCCCCTTTCTCTTTCTATCATGTCTTCCATATCTATACAACTTTCTCTCATTCGTTACTTGGTTGGATGCCTATATTTTTCATTAATATTCTGTCTCTTTGCCGACTTCTCACTCTTTCTCACCGATGGCTTTTATCGCTGGGGTATTGCTTTTTCTTCTTCTTTTTGCCCCCTTGAATGACTGGGTGTTTGGTGGCGTGGACGAAGGGATCTCAAGGATCAATCGCGGGACAGGCTATTGAACGGTCTCTTTCTTATGTGCATATTGACGATTGATTTTTTTTAATATATTTCGAAGCCTCTGCACTCCTTGAGAGCTCTTTACTCTTGATGACTTTTCTCTTGGGAACTCGAACCGTGGAAGGGAGAAATAGTGTGGATGTGAGCACAGTGGTTTTATGCATTTTTTTCTCACCATCAAAAACGTGTGTTGACTGCCAGTGGACTTGGCTTGTACAATGGGCTATGGATATTCAAGTATTGGGGTCTAGCAGAGGCGTGGCTCTCAGAACAGATGTGACGAAATAGCCTCAGCTTGATGTCATGACACTCCAACAAAATCACCCTGGCGAACCTTCAGTCGTGAGATGTTTACGTCTTGTCGGGCTAGATTGGTCTTCGGGGGCCAACTTATCGTGGAAGCCCATGCCTGCATCGTCACTGCCACGTTGGAGCGCCCGCCGCCATAACTCAGGCAGTAACTGCTACAGATCATCCGGAAAGGTCTACATGCTGACTAGTCCAGTGTAAGATCCTACCTAGACAGCGGGGTCAAGGAGATTAAATTGTCTGAATCAGTGATCTACGAAGAGGGAGTGGGTCATTCCAGCAAATCCAGTGCTTAAATGGGATAAGCCTGACCACCAAAACCCCACTACTCTGGTTGCTTACTTCAACTTAAAGCCCTACACTTGATGGCGTCAAAATATTAGGTGCTATGCTAGATCTCTGGAATGAATATATAATAATTAAGGTCTAGCAAATTGATAGCACATTTTCGTTCTGGCACTGTTATATAAGTAGTCTCATTTCACTAACTTTATGTCGATTGAAAAAGCAGCCACTAGCCTCATTTCCTAAGCTGAAGCTCCCCAAACACTCTTGGAACTCATCACAAAATAGATAAATAGCCTTTGATTTGCACATATTTGTTATACTATGGACCCAGACAATCAAAGTGGCCCATTTACTGTGTTCCATCATATACAGACGCTCAATGCCTCATTGAACCCCCAACCGCCAATCAATATCCTAAAAGGAACCCGGCATTTAAATATACTGGAAAAGGTCACTCAATGGTGGCACATTCAGCAGGTTTAAATCAACGGGACACTAATCCTCCTGCTCTCACTGTGCTTTCATCTAGAAAAAATGTGAGCAGTGACAGTGTTAGCCAAGGCAATTCTAACCTATGTCAGTCAAACCGGATCCTCCATGAAGAACGTCAATACGAACCCGCTTCTCTGTCGTCTTGTTCGCACCATATGGTCGTTTCCAGAGCGGTTTCTCGAATAAAAAATACAGAGGCATATGAGCGTAGCTGGTCGGGGCGTTCCTATACTGGAAGATTCTCTCGCAAACTCTCACTTTGGCGGCACATCAAATCGAAATTTCTTGCACCGGATGAATACAAATGCGCCATTTGCACAAGGACATTTGGTCGAAAGGATAAGTTCCAGGACCACTCCCGACTGCTGCACACAAGTGGTTTCGTGCGGGAGGCGTGAAATTATCGGTCGGTGTCTTGACTCTTCTATTTTTATTCTTTTCTTTTCATTTTTTCCCTTCCAATGCTTGCTGGCATGAATTCGGTGCTACTTTGAGGTCATTATTTTAGTTTCTATTTCTGTTTGATATTCTCGATTTTCTGAAAACCCAAAAATCGGTTGATAGGTTTTTTGTTCCATTTATCAATTATGTATGAGAAAAGAAAATTGATGTGAGAACGCTGGATAATGCTGGCCTAAGAGACTCAGCGACAACCCGGACGGAAGGATAATTTGACTGGTTCACTGGCATGGAAGGCAGGCGACGGCCCAGGAAAAAAAAATAGGAGGACATGGATTCCGGCTGAATACTCAATTTCACAATCTACCGGGCGTCAGTAATAATGCTGTAACCCGAACAGTACTTTTGCTTGATTGTTGACCCCGTCGATGACCGGAATCTTTTATCTTTCCCCGACGCTAGATCGCCCCCGTCTGGCAGCCACCTCGGGATCATCAGCACGGTCAGCCCCTTTTCAATCTCCTCTTTGCTCTCTTTGCTCCACTTTCATGCATCTGACAGAGCCAAGATCCAATTGGAATGTGTGCGTTGGCCCTTTAAAATACAAGCAAGCTGCTTACCAGCAGGAATGGCTAAAAAGGAGAGCACAGTCGAGATGCAGAAATTATCAAAAGATGTGGAATTGCAAAGAATCATTGCGTATTTCACCCCAGATGACATGTTTTGGCCCATCTAGTGCGCACCCTGTTTTCCGCCGTGCAAGTATTTAGGACCTACAGCACCCTCCAATTCCTGTTCAATCTCAAGCCTTTCACAGCGCCTCCAATGCTATTTTTCTCTCTTTTTGCTCTTTGAAATTTAAAACCTCATTTCTCTCTTTTCCCTTGTCTGATATGTCAAACTCTTCGGTTCAGAGAATGGACCATATGTGTGAGGGGCTGCCTGAAGCTATGTGTCCTGCTTGCTTCCTGTTATGTGAAGCTCTGTTGGCCTCTGGCACTACCCCCCTACAAATATCGGCCTATGCTCATCATCTATCCACCGCACATGCACCCACAGAGGGTTCTCCTTTTGAGAGATATATCTTCTGCACCCCGACGCCAATACTATCCAGGTCGAGGAAGCCCACAGAAAATCCCAGAGATGCCGCGAAAAGCTCTGAAACTTCGGAAGAGACGTTTCTCTCTAGTCCACACGTCTACCAAGACGATCATCCATCGAGTGTCTCTCATTCGACATTCTCACCTCCTGTGCCTGACCCGAGTCTGCCTATGGATACGTCAATGCTGGAAGGACCTGGTCACCCCACAGAGCACCAAAACTCGTCTCGAGAAATTGAACTTAGGTTTGAATTGGCCGATGAAACAAAATAGGGGCGTTAACTAACGTATCAATTTCGATAGAGCAACTGAAGCTGGTGCCCTCCGATGTGGCTGGATAGGGTGCTCTTATGCTGGCGAATTCTCGCGTGAAGGATCTCTTTGGCGCCATATCAAGGCGACGCATCTTTATCCGAATTCTTTCAAGTGCCATCTTTGCAACAAACTCTTTGGCAGACGAGATAAATACCGGGAGCATTTGCGATTGGTTCATCACACTGATATCATCTGACTGAAGGCATCAATCGGATTTCTTCGACAATTAGAGGGAAACAAACTGGGAGCAGGCAATAGTACAGTTTTGAGGAAATTTTGCAGCCAAAAAGAAATTCGCCTGTTTCCATCGCTGGCTCATGGGCTCATCTTGTTACTGTCATTTTACCTTTACCTCGCACATAGAGACCCCAGAAAGTTAGTTTCTTTTGAGACTCTACATGATTTGACGGTGCCTGGCTCGGACCAAATTCCACCAAGAATAAATTCGTCTTTTTAGTGAATCGACTTCTGATGAGTGATTGCACCACCAAAGGGAATGATGTATACAAGGCCCTCCTACTCCCATCATGTTATTGAGGTACTTTCTTTTGTTACTATTTGACTATGGATATATGAAGAATAACTGGTGTATCCATGGTCTTTCTATGAGAAGAGTCCTGAGATGTCGAAGTATATTAAGGCGGAACTAAGCTGGACTAAGATTGCGGGATGAACTGTGGGGTACGTTCGTCCTTACTGGCAATTAAGGAGGGCGGCTGGAACCCAGTTCCGGCCTAGAAACTGACTTCTCCGGGGCGGGAGCATCTCTTTACATGAATAATGCCACCAGTTCACCCCGCCTCAGTTTTCGCCTGCAACTTACGAACAAGAACACTCCCCTTCACCCCTTTTCCTCACCCAATTGCTGCCCGCCAGTTGATTGGCACTTATCGAAGTGCTGCCAGATGGATGGCGCTAAACTTCGGGTGAGAGGGTCGCCCCGCACCGCACCCCTTTTCTCCACCGGGCAATCCCAAGCGTCCGAGGGCTTAAGGGAATGGGCTACGCGGGTGCTAGAGCGGTGGTGGCAGGGTAGTGAGGACCAGGTAAGTCTCTGAACATATCACATATCCCACAGCTCATCATAATCTACGGATGTGGAGTGAAGTGAGGTGAAGTGAGGTGAAGTGAGGTGAAGTGAGGTGATTTGAGGTTATGTGCGGTGATGTGCGGTGATCTAAGTGGGAACTTACTGGTAGTAGATCAGGTAACTAGCGAGCTCTCATAAGACAACCTCTCGGATGTTCAGGAAGAAGGCGCCACTCCTTATTCCAGAATGATACCAGAACTTGCTTATTCTTGGCTTGTTTTGATCTTTTGGAGTGGAGACTGAAAACCTTCTTTTCTCCGGGGGTGGCCAAAACAGATCACCTTAGGGCTATTGTAAGGTACGCCCGCCCAAGCGCCCGCCCAAGTACCCGTGGACGAGCGCCGGCGTTCACACTCACAAAGCCATTCCGATCCAGATCCACTGCTGGCAGGTGGCCTGGCTTGTCCTCTGTTCCGGCAAAGGCCATTTCCGTTGACAACTATGGCTTTCAGTGGCTGTGCTGGTCCTGGCTGTCGTTTTTCACCCGTTGAGGCTGTGGAGGCTTTGTGGTTGCCTCGATGCCACCCGTATGGCCTGGGTGGAAAGATGTGATAGCAGATATTGAGGTTCGTTCGGCCAGCTTCTAATCAGGGACTCATGTCGCAGTCGGGATTTGAAGGGGAAGAGGGGGGCACGGAAAAGAGAAAGTGCACGGAGCACAGAACCAAGTCCAAATTCAGACTAGAAAAGATCGACAGATCGGAAATTGCCAGGGCGCCAAAGTGGGTTAAGGGCTAAATGGAGGAGGTACGATCCGAGCCGAGCGTGCGGGTGGTGGCCATCTGACTTTTTAGGAGCAGAGCTCGATACTCGAAGCGCAAAGTGGGCTCTCGTTTGCTCAGGATCAGAAACCAGTATGCTTGGTTCTACCTGATCCCATTGGGTGCCCCCGGGTTCGATCGTGGGTGTCGTGCCATTTTCTTCCAATCCAAATCCGAACCATAACCACGGTGTTTGAAGGGTGTCCTGTTTCAATAATGGAACTTTGAACAGATAGCTGGTTGAAACGGGGTTTACTTAAGATGTATGAAGAATGTTGGGGAGAATATTCTGGAATGAAGAGGCATTTTTCTAGACGGTAAGCCATCATTTTGGTATTATAACATATCCTCTATGCGCCCTGATCATGGGGCTTAGCCAGTAGTTGCCAGGTGAAGAATCCTTCTTTCCATGGGTGTGCAGCGTCATGGCTGGGCTCGTTCGAAAGGGCGATTTGGTGCAGTATGCGTCAATCTCCACGCCCTGGCCTGCCAATCTCCACCAGCTACCTTGCTTTTCTCCCCCTGTACATCATGAATTGTATAATGAGCCCCAGCCTATGGAATATCCCCAGTCATCATCATTACATGCAGTGGGTCGGTGACTCGTGGGTGAATTATCCGCCGCAGCACCAATGCTCCCACGGGTGTCGAAGGAGGTCGATTCGCCCTCTCTCCCATTACCCCCAATGGACCACTCAGAAATTATTGACTACTTGAAAGATGTAATACTCCGCCTCCCATGGGCTCAGAGGGTGCAGTGGCATTCTAGGGAGACTCGGTGAGCTGGTGCAAGAGGCCCAGCTCTCAACCTAGGTTAGGAATACATAAAAAGTCACTTCGGAGTCGTCGATTCTGTGTTGGTTTTTTTCTTCTTCACACAAGAAGCAAAAGCCGCGACCTACCCCCTCTTGCGGACACGCTTTACTCTTTTCTAAGTCTGCACGGGATTTTCTCACCATGGCTTCCTCCAATGTCAATCCAAGCCGCAGTAACCGCCGGTCCTCCCAGGATCAACAGCCCATGGGGACCTATTATTATTCGGCGGTACCTGGACCGGGGCTGTCACCCCCTCTGGTTAGCTATTCGGCTCAAGATACCTGTGTGATCCATGGGCAGAGCCCCTACTACCAGAATCTCTACCACCAGTCGCCCCCGGTCATCTATTCCCAGGCGCCACCAGGGCCGTCCCCGGCACCAACCAGTCCATGGGACGATCTCAGCACCACCGATTTCTCCCCAGTTACTAGCCCGGGGTTGCCATTCTCAAACCAGGCCTATAATACCACAAACTTTGCAGCAACGGTCCATGACCCTGGATCAGCGGACAACCCCGCGATCTACCAGCATCCGATGCTAGTCCCAGCGCCGCGCGAGTCCTCTCGCACAAGCCCTGAAGTCCGTCGATCGTCAACCCATACGGTATCCAACCCTCATGAAGGCCCAAGCTTAGAGTATGATGAACTCTCTTCATTTCCTATTGAGTTGGAGTATTGATTCTCACATCCGCATTTTCTAGGTCAACCCAGAACTGCCCGTTCTTTTGCAAGTGGGAAGGTTGCCGGTACGATGGTGGCTTTAGCCGCAAGTCGAGCCTTTGGAGGCACATCCAAGATGTGCATATTCCCCATGACCAGAAATGCAAGAATTGCGATCGAGTCTTTGGGCGAAGCGATAAGCGCACGACCCATATGAGCAAGGCTCACAAAGACTCTGGCAAATAGCCTCGGTCTTCTTCGCTCTTATTATAGACCCTCTCTGTGGCGAGAGAGGCTTGCGCTCGGGCGCTGCACAGAAGAGAAAAAACTTCTGCGCTCTGGGTTCCTGATGAATCTTGTTCACTCTTTTTGATTTTATTTGTACTTTCTTTCTAACATCGCTCGGTTAGGGTCTTGCTATACCACGGTCCGGCTCGGAAATCAGACAACACCTGTCAAGTTCTACCTGAACAATTATCAGTCGATTTCTTGGCTGGAAATGTTTTATGGCACCTCTTTTAATCGATGACTCTCTGGCCCATATCCCTTTCTTACCCGCTGCTTCCCTCTTTCTCTACCCCCCCACGACCGGGACGACAGCAACGCTCTATCGTTCCATAGCAACGATACCTCTAGGAAACTATGAACCGCAACGAAACATACATTCTCTGATGATGGGGCATAAGGATGAAGGCGTGGATGCGGGATTTGAATATGAGTCTGTATTCGCGTTTTTGCTGCATGTCGCGGTCGGGGTTCACCGGCGTTATTAGTTTTCTTCTTCCCTCCTGTCACCTTGAATTACGAATTATCCCTGTGAAATTTTTGGTCAGGCCATATCCGTTTTGCTTTTTCTCAAGATGAATAGATGAATAGGTGTAAGGGATCGGTAACTGCTTTTTTGGAGCCCCCAAAAGTCAGTTTCATTCAAGCCTTCGGCATTGACATCTGGGGCAAGTGATCCGCAAGCCCATGACGTTATGAAGATACTTTTTTTACCCAGTCGAAATTTTGGTTCGAAAAAGTAGATATTGCATGCCAAGTTGGTAACCAACTCTTCAAATTTTCGCCGGGGTTGTCATCGGGGTTTGGGTGGTCCAATCCATCAGGTACACGTCGCCTACCAGCCCAGAGTCAGGGATATCTCAGGGTTATTGGGTATGACGCTCTGCCAAGTGAAGCAAACATTTAGCAAGCTGCAACCAGAAGCGACGCAGTGGTAACCGAGGCTGCGCCAAGCAACTGGCCATGCACGCGGACGTGTCAGCAGGGGTTAGGAAGGATCGGACGAGATCCGAGCATTTGCCTTGTTCGCAATCCAAAGGTCCGACCTTGCGGGCGAGGTTCATGCAAGCGCGAGTGGAAGTACGAACCGGTATGAAAAGTCCCACTGGAGGTAGTACTTTTTTTTGGCGAAAGCAGCCGGATCACGAGAATTCATCGCCTTAATTCCCACATCGTGCGCCTCATTTTCTCATGAGAAGCAAAAGTACCAAGTACCAAGTGCCGAGTACCAAGTATACAGTCTTCAAAGGGTGATTCCAAGGCTCCACGGGCAACATGTTTCCGAAAAAGCGCCTTGGGCCGCTGGCATTGCCCACATCCCCGAGGTGATAGCTCGTAGTTACAAGCATCGTGGAGGGGGTGTGTATTCCTTACCCATTTTCGCAGCACTCAAGATATTTCGAGGCCTGACAACTCGCCACGGGGAAGAAAATAAATGATAGATCACAAAGGTACCCACAGTTCGCGCGAGAGATCAATCGGGCACGAGTGACAGTGATCCACAGCCCCCTATGCTCCCGGATCCATACGGGTCTGGCCCAAACCTGATGAATCAAATGCAAGGGCTCTTGAGATCCGAGCCCTCATTCCCTTTGTAATCGGCGCTTTCAGCGGGTGTAAAGCCGATCCGGGGAGCTTCGTCACGGAATCCGGCTTCCTGTTTTGACATGTTCTGTATGATCGATCGATTGGTCTCTTCATACAGGGTAATCGGCGAGAAGCATCTATTCAGTCACGAGAATACCAATTGCTATCCCGGTGCTCTGGGTCTGTCGGCGTCCTTAGTTGATTACTATCCGGGTACCCGGGGCTCTCTGCAGCTCAGATCAACCAAGGGAATCTGCAGAAGAAGTAGGTTATCTCGATCTGAACAAGGTACTGGAGATAGATATATGACCTTTGTATCGAGTCGTGATCAACACAGGCCAAATCGGAATCGGCATTTGGATTCGAGCCGTTCCAGCCATCCTGCTTCGCCGGGCAAACATGAGGTCTCGACCCACTTGGGAAGGGTGAAGTAGTGGCCTTCACCGCTGGAAGAACCTCCCCGAGACTGCCTAGCAGATATAATGAGTCCTGCAAAATTCGGATCAATACATTATCACTAATTATGAGTGCAGTAGCCTACGGAGAATTAAGGCCAGATATTTCAATTACTACACCCAGCTTCGCATATATAGACGGTGTCCCTCTGTCGCTTGAGTAGTGGCCTATCCTCCTCTTCCCTTCGTCCGCACATTTTCTTATCATTTCTGTCGTATAGCACTCATAATTTTGCTTTGAAGGCCCCCGCCAGTCCTGTCCTACCGATGCAGTATTTGAATTGGGCCCGGCGTGTCCCGCAGCGGGGAAGACGTGGTCGGCAATCAATATTGTCACGCGATGACCCAAGTTTGCTACCGTCTCCGACGGAATTCTTTTCCTCGCCGTCAGCAACAAACGATGCTCCTGCAACCTGCCTTCCTCGGCAGTTGCCTCTACAATTGTCAGAAGTACAGCCTGTACCCGGCATTGTGGTTGCGTCCGAGTCAACTCAGATTCCATTCGGTGCCACCCCCGCTCCGCCTAGCGACATGGCTATGCGCCCCCGGCCTGTCGAATCTGACATAAACAATATGGACCGTTCAATCGATGCTTTTCTTGATTATGTCTTTGATTCAAATATAGAAAGACAACCTCAGGGCATATCTAATGATCGCATCTCCTTTCCAAACCACATAGATCACCTTCATCAGCCACTCAAGTCTGGGTATGTCTTTTTCCACGCCTTTGCATCCTTTGCTAACAAGCAACATTATTCCCTTCAGTAGAGAAACACCCTCGATGCTGTACTGTGAGTGGATCAACTGCACCTATACCGGCACCTTCACACGCCAGACTTCCCTCTGGCGACACATCAAAAGCAAGCATCTTAACCAAGGACTATTTAAATGTCCTTCTTGCACAAGATCTTTTGGAAGAAGAGACAAGCTAGGATGTCACATTCGCAATGTGCATTCTACGGTGATACAAGAACGTGGTGAAGATCCTCCCGCTTTCGCGGACACTAAAAACAAGCTTATTTGAACCTTTGTCCCATTCTGTCAAGTCAAGCCACGTTTATTTTACCTTTCTCCTTCGCCCATTTAATTGTGATTTGCCCTTTGGCGATAAGTGTGTTGCAAGTTTATACTTTTTCCTTGAGATATGTGGATACCAGTTGTGGAGATATTTGCAGCGATGGCCGATGACATATCGGAGTCGTTTTATTATTTGCCGATGCTTTTCATTTCCTCTTCAGATCACAATAAAACCTTACTGAAATCACAGCATGGAATTTAACAATGGAACCCTGATAAAAAAATTACCAACTACGGAATGATATATCAATAATCCATGAAGGGTATGACTGATTATACGAGAGATTTTGTCAAGAATATGCGAGTCTGTCAGGAATGTAACGTTATGTGAATACCTCAATCATTTGAGGTTTTATCTATATAGAGGCTGAGGAATATCTAGATATGCAGGTGGTAAGACTCCCACGAGGTAGGCTTGGATCTGAAGAGCTAGTGTGCGTGAGTGCCATCGATACCGCTGAATGACCCATTTCCCAGATGTTATCAAGATGTAAATGACAAACTCACAAGCCTAGAACTTCACCCTCAGAAAAAATTCCCCAAGTGCCATTCACACGTGAAGCGATGAGGGTCTAGCAGGTTCCCAAAGAGAAAACAGATGCTTTCTGAGGAAAAGAGTTTGTAGAAGTTATGTTTCTTTCTATCTGAGATGTGAGACGATATTTGGAAACAATAGTCCGCTGTAGATGACGTCCAATCAGGTCCAGCCTAAATCAGGTCCAGCCTATTGTAAATTGTAGGCTGTTTCCTCATTACATTATGTACATCAGTCCCTCAAATTGGGTATGTCCGCAGCTTGAGGTGGGCCCTCCACTCATTAAGTTTGAAACGTATTTAACATCCTCATCTCAGATTGTTCTTCACATTGGGAGGTTTGGCTGTTTATTCGACGCATTAATGGCTTGAAGCGCGAGGAAATGCAGAGCAGACCTCATGAATGTAGATGCCCTCACGTGAGGATCTGCATGTTGAAGCGCTGACATTGGGCCCGTTGTGAGGGGAGCTCTTCTCCTCAATCCTCTTCCACTCCCCCATACCTAATCAACACCTTTGTTGCGCTGTTGGTAACTCGCTGCCATTGTAGTGTCGTCATGTCTGGAATAGAAGCCCTCGGTATCGCAGCCAGTATCATACAAGTCGCAGACTTGGGCACCAAATTATCCATCCAGACTTTCTCCTTCTACCGACGGGTCAAAAATGCCAACGAATTTGTTCAGCTTTTGTCAAACGAGATTGCACTCGTTAGCGCCATTTTGCGAGAGCTGGGAGACAACTTGAAAGAGGAGGAGTCATGCAAGCTCTGTTCAGATGAGGTATTGCGAACTTTGGGCAGTGTCATGCATCAATGTCGGGACGTGTTTAAACAGATCCAGAATATGATTGGGAATAATGAGCAGCCTGAAAAAAGTCGCTTTCAGCAAGTCACTGGGAAGTTTCGCCTAGTAGTGCTTGAGCCGAGCCTGGATCGTTTAAGGACCAAATTGGAGAGGCTGAAGTCGACGATGCTGCTCTTGCTTAACGTGATTCTGTATGCGGGGCAGATTCGCAGGTATGTCAGCCTGTTCCCCCACCCTATACAATGACGACTTATTCATAAGTTCGAACAGCAACAATGTTCCAAACCTACTCCTAGAGCAACGTGGCTTAATACAAATCCTATTGGAGGACAAAAGGAATGACAGCCACAAGCCACGCCAGCCAGATGTGGCTACAGAAGCTTCTCAATCTCTCTTAACAGAGACTACAAGCAGAGACTCCGCCCACGTTGGGACTGATAGGTTCACTAATCAGCAGAAGCATCCCAACTCACACCAACCCTCATTCAAGGAACAAACTTCAGAATGGCAATTTAAATCTACGAATGAGAGTGAAGCTCAAATCGGAATCCATAGAGCCATGAAGAGAAATGAACCCACCGATCTCAAGGAATACAAAAACCTTATCCAAAGTATGCTTCACGAAATTGACTCTTCCAGGAGCAAGCTTAAGGAGAGCCGCCACGTGAGAATCAAAGATGGTGTGTGAAATATCCACGTCGGGGAAATGGCGCGATTTCAAGCGGAACACGGTCCCTCAATCCAGATCGATTACTTGCTCTTTGCGTACGTATACCTCATATTTCTCTTTGTCTTGAACTTGACTGAGATTGATAGCGAGCAAGAAAACGAGAGTACAGGCTCAATCACTGATTCTTCATATGAACAGGGAGTTGTTCATACCTTTAGTAAGCAACATCCATTGAAAATGCGAGGACAAGTTCAACACATCAGTGCTCATATCATCAAATTAGGTGATAATGTCTCGATAGATGAGACGCCCAAGCCCGGCGGCGAGTTCAAGCGTAAGGAGATCCAAGCTACAGAATTAAGATTGTTTGTTCAGTACGTGCATCATACCTAAAAATGCTCAAATCCCGTTTCGAGGAGAAATTGACTAGCGTTTCGGCCGGCATAATCCAGTGGTCTTTCTTGGCATACAACCGATGAAACTCTACGCGAGGGTTTCAAAAAGTTCGGCCAAGTTGAGGAAGCTGTGTGTCTTTCCCGTCTTTATCGCCACATTATAATTAGCCAGCTAATCTTTATATAGATCGTCGTCAAAGACGGTGCAACTCTGCGAAGCCGCGGCTTTGGTTTCGTACGCTTTGCCAGTGCTGCCGAGGCGCACGCAGCACAGGCTGGAATGAACAATGCCGAGTAAGAAAAAAACTCTTTTTCTTTTCAGTAATAGTGTTAATAAATGGAATCTCCAGGTTCGATGGGCGGGTTATCCGTGTTGATTTCGCCTTTGACCGTTCTTCTATGCCTAGTTTCGGTTTCCAAGGTAGGGGTGGATATAATGCGGAACCACAGGGGTTTGGTGGCTATGGCAATGGTGTCTGGGGTAATAGTGGCTATGGAAGTGGTGGCTATAGCTTTCGCACTGGCTTTTCTGGATTCTGGTGTGATGGTAGTAGCGGCTCTAAGCAGGGTGAGCTCGCTAGTACCACGACCAAGAGCGATGATAAAGAATATGATCATCTTGAGAATGAATCACAAGGGAATACATCTATGCTCGATCACATTGCTCAGGAGAGCGGGATGCCAAGCCATTTTGATGAGGATGATACTCAAAAGCAGACATTTTCCGAAACTCTCTTGCTGCCATGCGATATGGGAGACTTGCTAGCGCGGTGGACAACCCTTGACAACCACAAGATTCAGAGTCCTAGTGTTGACATTCTAGTTGGGTTTGAAAGAGAATAGGAGAAAGCGTTATGAGAGATATGAAAGTTACGATATGTAATTTGTGTGACTCGCCATTCTATGATGTTACCTCGTTTTCCAATTGATCAAATTGCACATGTCCAACGACAATTTGTTCACGCTTCAATAGGCGCGTATGGCTTCAACTATAAGATTGAAATACAATTACTTCCAAGTTTTCACGATATTTATATTGTTTCAATAGTTGATATCGGCGGTAGAGTGCTAAGAGCCAATGTGGAGTGAAAATGCGTTTTGTGCTGACCGGGCATACTATATGCTGGGCGATTTTTGATCAAATATATCTCTTAAATACATCTTAGCAGAGGAGTACAGATAGAACATCCCCTATGCTGAAGGCATTTTCCAGGTAGACCTGGAGTGTTGCAATGGGCATTATTACATTCCTTGGAATGACCGCAACAATCTACTTGCATAGCCTGGTCGTCATTCTCGCTCATGAACACATCTGCTCCGTTTTCACCAAGCTTCTTCATGATCTCGATGGCCTCTTCGTGATATCCTTCTGTAGCCAGCGTGCGAGATAGAAAGATGTGTGATCTGTCCAGTTCGACGCTCAATATATCGGAGGACACTGCCAGAACTTCACCGCTCTCAGGGTACTTTAAGTAATAACCTCCATTCTCAATAAACAGCAGTGTACCTGAGTGAGCCCTCTGGATTTCAGCCAATCTGGGCTTTGTGTCCACAATTTGAGCATTTTGGGGGATCGGGGTCTTGTAGCGCAAGACAGTAGCATTAACACTCGTAGTCGCCCAGAGACAAAATAGAAGAGATGTTGAGAAGAAAAAAGTGACTGTCATCATTGAAAATTGTAGGCTTGTCTGGAACAGGGAGACAGTTTCTCCAAAGGGTAGGTGGTGTTAGACGAAAACTGGAAGTGTGATGGAATTAGTTTATGTACTTCTCCCGAGGCATGCGTAGTGAAGCATTTCATCCAATTCCTGTAATTTGGAATTATCAAAGCATATGCTGTCGGGTGGAAGTTCTGTTGAATGATATAACAAGTCTTTCGCCGCTGTTAATTAAGTTGCTGCTTTGGGGATTACTGCTTTACCCACCGATTGGAAGTTACTGTATATAAATTGGGTGGATAATGTTCACTGATGAAATAGACTGTGTTGTGTGACAATGACCGGGCCCAAATTATATAGATAGACTTTTAAAATATAGTCCCCGAGAGGAAATAATAATAGGCCTGCTGTTTCCCCTTTGAGGGGACTGTTGTACAGTTGGCTGTTTTGGTCGTACGGTGACCTAACCTTGGGAGCCCGGAGGAGTGCTACGCGTCCAGTCTTGCAAATTCAAGATACCCTACGGATATTTGCAAGAGGGAAAGAGTCACATTGTGCAGCATGAGGCTTGACAATATTAGAGTGAAACAAGGGTAATAGCTGCGTCAAACTGTCTGAACTTACTTATTACTTATTGACTTCGTTTGACGGTTTAACAAAACTTGATATTTTCTGATCACATACCCCAATGAACGAAAAGTTCATCTTGGGCCGAGGGAAAAAAACATTGAAGCCCCCAAGCTATGTAAAGCGTGCTAGGAAAAAATGAAGTGAACTTCGGTGCATGGGGTGGACAGGAATGATCAAAGTGGTTACCATTGTGATGAGCGGTATGATAAGATTCAGATATTGAGTGTAGATATCACGAACTACAACAGTAAAAGAAAGAAAGTCCAATTGTTACTCCATCCGATTTACCGTAGAGAAAACACCAAAGCCCGAGAGATAACCTCCATACAATCCATGAAAATTGAACGCCAAGTGGTAACTAGAACAAGTACGGAATAAACCACTCACCTAGACCCATCATTACAGCAGGAATGGCAATGACTTGCATGCTTCATATGAGCCTGTCGCATGTGACTTTGCAACTTATCCTTCCGGCCAAAGGTTTTGTTGCATTGGGGATCGGAGCATTTGAAAATATCCGGCAGAACGTGGGTGGATTTGATGTGTCGCCAAAGACATGACTCACGGGTGAAAGTTCCTGTATAGTTGCATCCTTCCCAGGCACATTTGAACTGGATAGTCGGACTCTTACTAAACGGACGAGAACGTTAGTGAGGTCAGAATTGACTTCGCACAATTCAACGTACTCGGAATTCCGTGTGTGGCAGCATCCATGGGAGACCTGGCTTTCACCGACGATGCGATCCTCGGAGCTAGAGTTTGGTGGTCCTGTTGGAGAGCTGAAGGATTGGCTGTATGGTAGGCTTTCTTGAGACTGGGGGCTGCCTTCATAATGCATCCACTGATAGTTCTGAGGACTGGAAGAAAGGCTGGGGCCTTGTGTTGGGCTGATAGTACTTCCCCAAGGGATAGATCGAGGCCCGTAGATTGGCGGGTGATTCGCTGTAGGGGTTGATCTATGCGGAGTAGAAGGATGCTGAAGGGGAGTTTGCAGCGGAAGATTTGGAGGCGAACCACACTGTCCTCCCATCAAAATGGAAGGGGATGTGGTTCCAATAGGAAGCCAGGGATATGTCCAATCATCCTGACTAGAATGAAGATTAAGACCATCTGGGTTGATTTTGCGTGAAGACGACGCCATGGTGAGAGGGAAAAAAGACAATTGGAGTGCTATCTGGTGTGCAGTTGGAATGACTTGGGGTCGGGTGAAAAATTGCAATGTGGTTTTCAGGGAGCAGGTTGCAATATAAAAAAAAGTCCCCCTTTATTGAGATTTTCGCTGACGTTCTTCGAGAGCCTCTCCACAGGACCGAGATAAACATCTCACGGACTGTACGCGGGGGAGGGGAACGGCATTCCCCGTCCGCAGTGGAGAAAGGGTTAGTTGGAGTCAGGCCAATAGGAATGACAATCAATAGCCTAGAGCGACCGACTGCGTGCACTGTCCAAATGCAACTGGCGCAAGTGGAGTTCTCGAAATCAGATGAGGCTGAGAGAGATCATCCATTACGCCATGCATATGCAGGAGTCAGGCAGCATGAAGTCCCCTGGATGGCCTGGACACCTTGATCCACCTGGACTAACCGGGATTTACCCCGGCCCTTAGCGCGAAGCTCGAATAGATCGTCGTGATCGGGCATTGGATAGGTAAAACATCTGGCCATGGAAGAGCCACAATTGCTAGGCAACCTCGCTTCGACTCATAACTGCTAATTCCGACAGGAATTGTTTCAGTGCTGGGTCTCCCAGCCCCCGAACTCGTGCAGAGAATGTAAAGTCATTCACATGGTTTTGAATGACTCTGCTGTAAAAAGCGCTAACCCTCTCTTCTATTCTCATGTTTTCCGCATTGAAACATTGTAGACGAGCAAAACAATTACAGACTCAGAAAGAGTCTGCAGGCATACCAAGGACCCGGAATCGGCTCCTAAGGGATCTGGAATATGTGTTGCTGCAGCTTGATCCCGGATTGTGCTCTCGGCCAATGGGTAAAGATCGACCGCAGGGCGGCGGATTGTCCTATAATCTTCCAGCAGGTGGGCCATGCCGGCCTATCATCATGGTGGGAAGCTATGACTACTTTTATCTGAAACCCACCAAGTGACGATACTCGTGTTGTTGTTGGTCCATCGCCGATATGGGACGACGGATGCTCGGACGAGGGTGCAGGGCGCCTTGTGATCCCCGAACCTAGGAGCTTTGGAACGGGACGAGGATCCGCTCATGCAAGTTGAGCTAGTACCCCATTGAATGACCATTCTATAAAGATCCAAGGTTCTTTGGTCAGTTCCCCCAATCTCCCTTGCATTGGACTCATCACCTTGCAGTCCCGAGCTTTTTCGAGTGAGAATCCGGGAGCTATGTCCTCTTCAAGTGCGCGAGCGGTCCTCACAATCTTGTCGTTGAGTAGGGCTGCTGCAGATCATTTCAAAAGGAAAAGATCACCAGCCCTCATGCTATCTTCATCAATCTCTATCCGATAAGAAGAAAGGGTGTAGCACGCTGGCATAACAGCAGTAGCAGTAATGGAGCGCAAGATAATAATGGATGTGTCATTTGGTAATAGTTATTCACAAGAGTCTGGGCTCGTGGCCTTCCATGGTCCCATTTACGAAATAGTATAAGGTTCAGCATTAGCCCCGAATATAAGGTGCGGTCTCTCCTCCGCAATCTTGAGGAGGGTCTGCGAAAATACGGAGTTGGCCCAGGAGAACCACGGGCGAGTGTAGTCTTTAATATTGGTGACACTAATAGACTCGTGCACCAGACCGAGCAAGCTCGAGTTTCGGACGAGGTTTATTGACTCAATAATTTCGGTGTCGTTGTCGGAAGTGAGCGCCTGCATTAGGAGGGACATCGGCCAGGCATTCTGAAGACCAACTGGATGGACTAAGGTGAGTACATATTTCAATGATTTCGGCCATTAGAGAATTCGAAACTTACTATGAGGACCACCAATACCATGAAAAGCTGGACCCTCCAGATAGTATGGGTTACCGGCCTTGTCGGTGATCATCTGGCGGGTGTTCTGGTACACTTCATCACTGCGATCGAGGAAGCCAAGGTAGGGCAGAGACAGGAGGGAAGGTATATTTGCATCATCCATGAGGATACGTGAGCCATAGCCGTCAACCTCGAAAGCATACACTTCGCCGTACTTGGCGTGGCTCACAATACCATGCTCCTTAACTGCCTTAGCAAGTTTCTGACCCCGTTCTTGAAGCTCTTCGACCAAATCATCGTGCCCACCGGCAGCCTTGAGGACTCCGGCAATCTTCTGGAGCTGCACAGACATCATGGCATTTGGCGGGATGAAATAACCCAAGATAGTGGCATCATCACTGGGTCGGAAAGCGCTACGGATCAGACCCGTGTCGCTATTGAGCGGATTGCCGACGCCCTGGAGGTTCAAAGTCTCCGTGCCAATGGTGGTTTCGCGTTGAAAAGTATATTGATTCGTCACAAACTGATTCTTGGAATTGAATGTTGGTTGTGATTGGGCGTCAATCACGTCAAGCACGGTCTGGAGTGCTTTGAACCAGCGATCGGTCAAGAACTCAGTCGAGCCAGTGTTGGCGTGGAATTCGGTTCCCAGCAGCAAAAAGTGAGCCAAAGAGTCTAGTTCATATTTGCACTCATACACGAATGATTTCTCATAGGTGGGGTGGACAGTGTCAACTTGAGTGTTGTTCTCGGGCCGAATGCCGCTTGCAGATGGAGCCTGGAAGGCATTGCAGTAGGGAGATTGAATGACAAACTCAGCCTGGGTGTTGATGGCTCCCAGGATGAGGTTGTACAAGCTCTTGTCCTTTTTCGCCAATGCCTGGTAGTTAGTCAGCTGGTTAGTCGAGTCACGCAGCCACTCTGCGTTGATGTCGCCCGTCACAATGAATGTCTGCGCGCCGGTCCACTGGGCCGTATCCCGCCTGCTACGGCGGCTGGAAGTCGCCGTTGTGCCATTCTGGTGCCACCGAATGGTTGTGTCCAGAGTATTTGGAAAGGCATTACGGAAGAGCTGCGCAAGGTCCTTGTCAACCAGACGCGAGGTCATATCTTCAATGACCTTCTCCACTGAAGGCGACGAGAACGTACGGCACGCTTCGGCGGGGCGTTGGTAGGGTAGGTTCAATGGACCTCCGCTATATGGGCCGCTAGAATGGTGTCAGTCTGTGAAATGCTCCAGTTGAGCCGAGAAGGGGCACTTACTGCGGCGTCGAGGCATATGAAGTGTAATCAGGACATGCTCGGCGCAAGATTGCAGGGGAATCGCGTCCCGGGAGAGCATTCACCTGCAAGGTCAACAGCGCACCCACCAGCAAAGTAGAGAGAGACATGGTGAATGGGTTGAGGAAGAGAGTAGCACGTCCTCAGAACGACCCGCGGATAAATAAAAAAGGAAGAAGAACACAATGAGGGGATGAGGCAGAGCTCATGCCGATCACAACCAGGCAGGGATGCGCATTCCTCCACCACAAAACCCGGAGTATACAGTCGACTCGTGCATCGTGACGAGGATAGGGTGGATTTCACCAGCTCTAGACGCATCTCGACATTTCAACATCCCACCTCTCTCAAGTCTCGGGGAATAGCGGGCACAAGGTAACATCGTCCAGCATTGTCCAAGGGGACCGTTGCACCATCTCCACTGCAAATGCGGAGAAGCGATCGGCGTTTTTTACTTGGTGCGCCCTCGCCGCTCCATACAAGCCGCATACAAACTCCGCCAGACAACTTCCATGCGTATACGATCGGCTCCATGCGACCGGAAAAATACAATGCGAGATGGATCGGCATTTATTAATCTCTAGTCTACAATTCTGGGGGCCCTCTTATCACTTTTTTCCGAAGAATGACATGATGCTGCCTTGCCCAGTCTTACCTCCCTTGCTCTTCGCGACATTCACGGCAGGTTTTTTCTTTGAAGCCGGCTCATCTTCGGAGAAAGATTCCCAGCTCGGTTCCTCCCGAGTGACTGTATCGGCTAATTAATATCGGGGACATGCAGTATGGGGTGGAAGGGGCATGACGCGGACTTACCCAGGTACCCTTCCTCATCCTTGACTGTTCGCTTCTTCATGACTTGGCGTTTACCACGTCGGCGTCCACCTTGTACGGTGACCTCCTCTTTGAGCTCGACGGGCTTCGATGGTGGTGGTTGCTCGACAGGAGTCGTCTCTCGTACAGGTTCTTCCTCATCGGCATCAGGCATTTCCTCATCTGGAACGGAGTTAGCGGCTGGCATATACTCGTAAACTTTGGAACGCACTAGCGCAGGGGCCTGTACCATCTGCGTCGTCGTCTTCCATCATCTTTCTGAGTTTCTCTTCCCGCTCCTTCTTAGTTTCGCGGTTGGCCATGGACGCTTGATTGCTGTTATCTGGGAATAGTTCTTCTTGCTCATCATCAGAAGCATCATCGAGAACAACTGCAAATCATTAGCTGGTAAAGTTGATTTTAATTGGGGGTTTTACTCACCATCCTCCGGTCCATTTGGAGTGACCTATACTCAAATATCAACAATTGGGCTAATAAATCATGATATGCTTTTACTCACCGATTCTACGGGAGTACTTGGCTTCGGCTTCGGCGGTTTGGTTTTGGCAAAAGAGCTAAAGAGGCTATTCTTCTCGCGCTTCGCGGGTGCTGCCTTGTCGGTGGACTTGTTTGACAACTGAGAGGCGGTGGCCGGATTCGAGTCCTGACTTTTGGTCTCTGAGTTCGTGCCAGATGCGTCCATTTGTAGGGGGCGTTTGGAAGGCACGGTTGACACAGCCTGCGCCTTCGGCGCTGGAGCGGCCGGAGGGGGAGGTCGAGCTCCAGTTCTCCGCTGAGAGGGCTATAAGTCATATCGAGATCATACAAGCGAAGTGGAAAACTGACCTTGACGTTGCGATTCTGAATCATCCCCCATTTCTGACCACATTCTAGCGGGTCGTCTTGCGCATACGTAGTCGCAACTTCTCGGCATACGTCGGTCAAGGCATTGAGATCCTGAAGTACAGTCGCCTGAATACTGTAGACATGGATGGACACAATAGTTTCAAATGTACATTTTGCAGCTTTGCGAGTCACCCTCTAGTATCAGCAGAGCAATTTGACAAGGGACGCAGCTGGCGGACCTACCTTCCATGTCCTCCTCCCGAGCCAAAATAATCGAGGTAGTGAGAGTTGAGTCTTCGCCATTTTGCTCATTCGGCATTGAGCTTGGCAAATAGGGACTGCTTTGCATGATCTCGTCTTCGTCTCGCGCATGACCGTTGATCGCAAGCGACGCTGGTGGTTTTTGCACTCCTGAAATGACATATGTTGCATGGACGCTGTGCGATTTTTTGGCATTTTCATTCCTGTGGAACTCAAAAAGCAGTCTGAATTGATATATAGAGTGTCAGTAGCTGTGCGATCAACGTAGCTCGAAGTACGCCACTCACTGCTTAGCCCTGTTCGCGTGGACCTTGAGAGCTCGACTCAACGCGCGATAAGTGACCTGTAAGCTATCAGATTCTGAGGTCAGGCCAACTTAAACGCAATTTGATTCTCACCGTGCGCTGCTCGTTAAGCACATTCTCAGCCAGGTACGTTTTTGAATCCATAATGTTTGCGGTCTGCAACTTGAAGTTGCTTGACGCGTGCCAAACCACTCTACGCGTATCAGTCAGCAATCTTGGCACCCCGGGACTCCACCCTTCGCCGTCTTCCTCTCGATGCAAACAAGGACGTAATCTCACCTTCCAATCGTTGCTGAGCCTTCATCTGCGCACGACTGCGCTGAAACCTATATGGAGCAGTCATTTGACCTACCTGACTCCACGGACTGGCTGGACACGCCGCTATCCCTACTTGCGCCACTTGAATCCAGTTTACGCTGCCAGGTCTGCAAAGACTTCTTTGACAATCCGGTAATTACCTCGTGCAGCCATACCTTTTGCTCCCTTTGCATTCGCCGATGCCTCAGTACCGAGGGGAAATGCCCGACTTGCCGATCCGGTGACCAGGAATTGAAACTTCGTCGCAACTGGCTGGTACAAGAAATTCTAGAGGCCTTTCAAACCGCACGTCAACCTACACTTGCACTGGCCAAGAAGGAGGCCGCACGTCTTGCATCGGGAGAGGAACAAAGTCGGCATCCCGAGCCAAAAAAAAGAAAGATAGACCATGGAGACCAAGTGGAGGAGGCTATTGAGTTGGCAGAGCGCAGCTCTCAACGCATTCGTACAAGGTCACAGCGGGTAAAATTGGATGTCCAGGATATAGCGGAAATAGATGAGGCACCGGAGGTTATTGAGGATAGCCAAGATGAGGACTTTGCACCTGGTAGGCCGTTTAATTTATCTCTACTATGACCTCGCGGGTTGGAAATCTAATCATATTTATTGCAGATGACGGCATGGTTGCTTGCCCCATATGTCAGCGAAGGATGAAGCATGAAGCTGTCTTCGCCCACCTCGATACTTGCACTGGAAATTCAGCACCAGCACCACCGAAGCAATCCGCCTTTGGGTATGTGGAATGGATTACATATTTGGTACATTCAGATATCTAATTAAATCCTCTTCTAGATCTTTACAGTCACAACCACGCCGAGCCCCCACTTCCCCCACGAAAATACTGGAAAGGCTACCGGCCATAAATTATTCACTCTTGAAAGATGTTCTTTTGCGCAAAAAGCTTCGTGATCTGGGTATTCCCAACTGGGGGAGTCGGCAGCTTTTACAGAAGCGTCACACAGAGTGGATGAACCTATGGAATGCAAATTGCGATTCCAAGAACCCAAAATCCAAGTCGGATCTATTGCGTGAGCTTGATGTGTGGGAGCGGACGCAGGGTGGTCATGCAGCGACACCATCTCCTTTCGTGGCGAACAATACGGTGATGGCGAAAGATTTCGATGCAGCTCAGTGGTCTGCAAACCATGAAACTGATTTTAAGCGTCTCATTGCAAATGCTCGTAAGAAGAGTGATGCCCAAGTAAGATCCACCATTCAAGGAGCTTCTGCGGACTTGGGAGCCAGTGAGTCCAGCAGCAAACAACCAATATCGCCAGCAGATTTCCGCAATGTGAATGGAGGCCCAATTGAAATCAACTCAGACCCAGATTCTCCTGTCGCCAGCAACCCGTCTAGGTGACTATAGACTATCAACCTGTCACAGATGGCCAGCAGCTGCAATCAATGACCTCAAAGATGGGTGATGTGCGTAGAAACATCTAATTTGCTGGCAATTGGCGATCTTCGACAGACATGTTGGACAGTCTGCCAATGCTCTCCGCAAGCTGGGTGTCGACATCTTCCTCACTCTTTGCTTGGCGAGCAGCCTCATCCGAGGCTTGTTTGATGCTGTTTAGCTCGGCAAGCTTCTTTCGAGTTTCCTCCGCCTCGTTCCGCTCCCGTGCTTCCATGTCGCTTCTCTCCAGAGCCTCTAGCTCCTCGTCGATTTCACCATCGTCGATGATGGGACCGGCCTCATTCATGATTGTTCCAATCTCATCGACCTTAGACATCTCCTCACGAAGCTCCTCCACCACATCCTCAACACGCTCTGCGCCACCGATCTGAGCGTGCATGCCACGGAGCACGCCGGTGCTTGCCTCCATCACCTGCACAATCTCCACCTGCCCGGCAGCTTGCTCGATCTTGGCGTAAACGTCCTCAAGCTGTATGAGCGTATTCAGTCGCTGTTGGAGATTATGCTCCACCATTTTCTTGGACTTGACCGCGGATAGTGCCGAAATACGGTTCTTGTTGGTCAGTGCGGTCTTTGCAGATGCCGTCAATTCCGCGGCTTTATCCTCTAGATTCTTAACCTGCTTCGATATCGTTGTGATTAAAGTTTTAATAGAGGCGATAGTGGCATCTTGCTGTGTTATTTGTGCCGGTTCGTCTTTTGACTTGAACTTGATGGTCTGATGACTGCCAGTTACTATCGATATATACCAGTCATGTTTATAATACCACATACCTTACCATCGTACGCGATGGCGCCGCTGTCGCGGGATAGAAAGACCAAAAGAATATCAAAATCTCCGTCTGACAGTTCAGTCGCAGCATGTAATATAGTGGCAAATTCTTCAACAAAGCTTTCTTTGGTAAATATGAGGTCCAACTTAGTCGGATTTCCACCCGTGGCTTTCTTCACGACCAAATCTGCTGCTTCCTATATCAGACACGTTGACGGTCAGTACAAATGTGGTGTACGTATGAATCTGGGCGACAGAAGGCATACCTGCAAATTGTCCACCAAAACTAACTCTTGGACCTGCAACCTCGGCGAAGGCACTCCATCCGAGCCTACCACCAGTCCCTTCAGTTGTCGAACTCCCCAACTCATGACATTCCATGGACTCAGCGCTCCGGGGTCAATCAGCTTCCACTGGCTCTTCTGGAGACTCGCCGCACTCGCTTTATATGCTGGCAATGGGACCATAGTGTGCTTTCTCATAGCTTCATCCTGAAGACAAATAATCAGACTGCTGATATTCTATAGCAAATAGCAATTTAATTCGATTGTGACATACAAAAACCGCGCCAAGCGCAACAGGTCTGCCCCACTCAGGGAGCTCCAAGTCTCGCAGGAGCGACTCATCTGTGCGAATAATAAGGTGATCGGTTTTCTTTCGTTTAGGTGCTGTACCTTCATGTGACAGAATTGAGCTCGAGCGTACGCGTACACCGCGCGAAGATGTATAACCCCGCCTGGCGGCTCTGTTGAGAGCTTGTTCCCACGCGGCGATGTTCACGGCGTAGCCATCAGGATTTGTTTTCTTCTGCAGCGTGAAGTCTGAGTAGAGTGATGGGAGTCGGTTCCTACAAAGTCGGTTGCAAGTATTAGCCGTCTAGCTAATATGTTTGAAAGACTATTTGTTGAAAGAACTGGAGGGGCTCAACATTGTACCTTCGAAATGCATCCTCATGGTTGAGGATGTAGTTCAGAAGCTCGCTCATAGTGGGCGAGTTTACAGAACAGTAATGATTCCACACTTGTATAACCCAAAGCTTTGAGGTTTAAAAAACGAGCGTAAGAGACTTTGCAGCTCATAGACTGCCAACAGGCTGTTGCGTCGTTGTTTGAGCCAGAAAGTTGCGGACGGGAGTCCACTTGCTGTCAACATGCGCCCGCATGAACCGGGCAGCTTTATCGATAAGCACACGTGACCGATTATCTACATAAGAAAGTTGGGCAGCCATGACAAGCAAGGGATGATAATTTTAGTTATGATGGACGAAAATGTAGATCTATTCATATAAGATGGGATGGGAAGGTGAAGTTTCATGGCCTAGGCTCGTTCAAAGTCATCACTCGGCGTATTTTCAGGGTCCCTGGCACCCGGGATCATGGCGAGGTGCCCGGCATCCAGTTGCGCGGGAAGCCCAATCAGAGAGCGACGATGATGACGCTTGTCAAGTTTTTCACTGATCTCTTCAGTGCCGACTAGGTCTTCTGATACAGGCTCATCGCGTGTGTCAAATCCTCTCGCTTGAAGATACTCGACCTTCACAGCATGGCGTAGGTTTTCAACGAAGCTCTGCATCTCTGGCATCGGGAACGTCCCATCCGCCTCCAACACATCAGCATAGAGACGCTCGGCCTCTTCGAGACACGCCGAAGCAAGATTAGGTCTCCCCGCCTTTAGCCATTGATCTGCAGCAAATATGCTCCACATACCCGCTTTCCGGCGGCGTGCACCCCATTTGGCTCCCCCGGCTGGAGTTTTGGAAGCATAACAAGCAGCCACTCGCTCCATGAACAGAATTTGGCCCAGTGAGCCAACTAAGCCAAAGTCCATGACCCGCATGGCCCATCTGGCTGCGCTCTCTGTGGCAGATCCACCTCTGGATTTCAGAAGTTCGACGCCGAGAGACAGGCATCGCAGAGCGTGGGGGGCGTCTGAACACCGCGTTAGATAGGAATAGCAGGCGGTCTCAAACATCTGGTCAACGCTTTCAAGCTTGATTTTGGCAGACATTGCGAGAGGGTTCAATAACATGCTCACGGCGCACATTTCATGGGCTCCAGCATGGTATTTCCAGGCTTTGTCGTTTCCAAAATCCGATCGGATCATCTCATACGTTGAAGCGGAGAGCTTCCAATCTCGAAGCATAAATGCAAAGTCGGCCATTTTCCGTAGAATAGCTTCAGGGGAATCTTGGGGATAAAAATGATGCTCGGGATCGTAATTGCCACTGTTCCCACTGGAAGAGCCGCCAATGCCAGATCGCGAGCTGGATCCAAAGCCGGCCCACCGTCGGGACATCGACATAAACCGACCACTGATACCACGTCTTCGGGAAGCCACTTGGTCGTTCCACACCGCTACGCGATTTTCCATGAATGGAATTACCGACTGTACAATCAGCTCACGAACGAAGGTTCTGATAGCGCTAGCATCAGAGTCAAAAAGATATGGAGTGCCGTCTGTTCCAAGGTCCACCAACGTCTCTGCCCGGCGGTTAGCTCAGTAAAAATATGGAGGAAGTTCATGATACGAACCTGCCTCCCCAACTCCAGACAGCCGTTCTTGAGGCGACAGCCATTCACATTGAGGAACTTGAACACTATCGTCATCCGTTACCACGCACTGGCTGCTCCGGAGTCTCAACAGGTGGCAATGTAGTCCAAAGTGCCTTTTCATCTGGTCGTATAGTTTGGTAGATTCAGTGATATCATCACGCTCCTCGTCGTGAACCAACACGTAATATCGAAGGTACTCTTGCTGAACCCATTCAGGTAGACGCCGGTCGCCAGTGCTGCTCTCCGCATACAGCTGCCGCAATGCCTCCAAGGGAGACCCATTGCGTGAGCTGATCGTGATGACACTGGCTACGGGGTGGCTGAACGTTTCATGGGGAGCTGCTGGTGTAGCTGAGAGCAGTTGCCTCAGGAATATCTTCGCCAGAGGCGTGGTTGCGGGAAACCCTAACACTTCCTTCGAGGACAAGGGGCCGTCCAGTGGATTATCTGCAGATTCCAATTGTTTCTCCAGGACTTCCTCCATCTGGGCCAGTGGCGAAGGTCGTTCAGCTCCTCCAACGGCAGGCAACCGGCCAAAGGTTTTGAAATCCACAAAGCGGACTCCATAGTCCTCCCACGCTCGACTTGATCCGATGCTATCTCGAATGACCACTTTCCCTGGTACCGTCTCCCCAAATGGCCGAAGTAGCTCCCAAAAGCCCCCTTTAAACCCCTTATTCCTCACCAGCTCATCGGTGTCTTCGGACGCATAGACGGCGACAGTCGGAGAAAATGCGCGTATGATTAACGACCTGATATCTTCGGACCCATCGAATCGACCATCAAAGGGGGAACCGAGCGATGACCGAGCCAATTGCGGGGTGGACGACCTGGCAGATCGAGAGTCTGTTCGGATTGGCAACTCCGCGGTCGGGGTCGATAGCGGTGGGGTGGGAGAAGACCCTGAATGTGGCTCTGCCACCTCGGCACCTATGGAGGGAGTTTGATTATGCTCATCCGGGTATCTCGAGTCGGATGCGCCTCGCGCGGTGCCGGGGGAGAAAGACGGCGGAGGTTTCACCGGAGTAGCATCGCCAGGCGATGTCATCGACGACGCTTAATATTTGCAAACTTTGAAGCTAGTTATGAGAATTGGTGTACCCCATCGACAGGGAAATCAAAGCCGGATGTGCTTCGTTCTCAGACAAGAGGGCGGCGTGGCAGGATCGGGCTGCGGTTCGGTGTTTTGTTGTTGGAGAAAGAGACAACCCCAAATGACGGTTAGAGGAGGATGGCAGAAAAGACAGACGCTGATAATGCACGATGATTAATGTCCGCAAGGATGAATCTGACTTTGGATACAGTTCAACAGAGAAATTGGCAGAGCAGACTAGGCCTTGAAAGTGTAGATCTCCTAGTTCGGGCGCATTGGGAGATTGCGCGGGTGGTGATGCAACCACGTGAGGCCGCATCTTATCGCCGATTAGCTCTTTGAATCTTTTGAGTCACCTTTGTTTGAATCTACGTCTTAACCAGCGCTGTGACTCAATGGCTGTCATTGATGCCTAGCTTGCGCTATACAAGGTCTTTACCCAAGGCCTCTCGCTTCTTGTCAACCAAATCTCCACTTGCCCGCACAGTCGGAAGATCAACCTTTCGGATACATTCACCACGCAGCTCCCCACAGCTCCCCCTTCGACCTTGCTCAAGCACTAGAAGTCCTTTCATGCTCAGAGACGAGCCTGAGTTGGACCGGTCTGAAAGACCAAGCAAAAGACAACGTGTTTCGACCTGTGTTGAGCTGAGAGCAAGCCCCGAAGACATGAATCTTTCCCACCCCACCATACAACTCACGCCGATTGAGAGCACACTGCGAACCCTCCTTCTAGACGTCGCACACCATATTCATGATAATAAGCCTGCTGAGGAGGGTACTGTTTCTTCCAACTCTCCGGAAACTGTGCTGCGCTTTACCGGCGGCTGGGTTCGAGACAAGCTCCTCGGGGTTGACAGTCATGATATCGACGTAGGGATCAGCAGCATGACAGGCTACCATTTCGGCATGGCACTCAAGAAATATCTGGATGAGCCCGGGGTGTTGGAGAAATACAAACAGAGCCTTCCAGATGGAGAAAAGAGTGATGCTGTTGTGAGCCTTCACAAGATCGAGGCCAATCCAGAGAAATCAAAGCATCTTGAGACTGTGACGACAAAGATCTTCGGCATGGACATCGACCTAGTCAACTTGCGCAAAGAGACATACTCGGAAGAAAGTAGGAACCCGCAGATGGAGTTCGGAACCGCCGTTGAGGATGCGCTACGGCGGGATGCCACGATAAACGCGCTTTTCTACAATCTCAACCAGTCAAAACTAGAGGACCTTACAGAGCGTGGGTTGGAAGATATGAAAAAGAAGATCATTCGAACACCACTCGAGCCATATCAGACATTTAAGGATGATCCGCTTCGTGTACTGCGATTGATTCGCTTTGCAAGTCG
This sequence comes from Penicillium macrosclerotiorum, assembly GCF_028827735.1. NCBI lineage: Eukaryota > Fungi > Ascomycota > Eurotiomycetes > Eurotiales > Aspergillaceae > Penicillium > Penicillium macrosclerotiorum. Next base: position 5,889,870 of record NW_026643083.1, on the reverse strand, counting down.
GCTTGGATACCAAATCGACCCGGAAACAGAGGCGGCCATGCAGAATGAAGATATCAGTATCGCACTCAAACTCAAAATTAGCAAGGAACGCGTTCTAACCGAGCTGGACAAAATGCTTCATGGTAGGTCCCAGTCATTAAACTCCACACAGCTTTGCCATCTCCTAATTAATGATCTTTTTAGGCCCTGACCCGCGCGGTGCTTTGCATTTAATCGATCGACTCGGACTCTATCCAACGATCTTTGCCAATCACCAAGATGATGTCACTGCAGATACCTCAACTTGGCCTCTAGCCTACAATGCTCTTGCCCGATTGCTACACCCCGATGCAGATGACGATGAGGACGTCTTGGCCATACTTGAGCGCATTCGTCGAATACTGCTCCAGGACGACTTGGCCGCTTACTATGGATGGATGATCGCCGCATTCGCTCCATGGACTTCCGTTCCTACAAGGACTTCAAAGGGCCCTAAAGGAAAGCCTGCTCCTACTCGCCCAGTGGAGATTGGCCGGGATAGCCTCCGTGCCGATAATAAAACCTTAAACATCCTTCGCGACACAACCCTGAGCTTTGCCGATATTATCGAGTGCCTTTCCCAGACGTTCCAAGGTACGGCTGCCGAAATTCGACAACAAATTGGACTCCGTATCCGAGCCTGGGGTAAGGACTGGCGACTTTGTGTTCTCTTGGCCATACTCCAGGAAATTATGAAGGGACGAAATTTCGTGGATGGTAAGACTCGTATCTCAGTCTCTTTCATGCAAGATGACCATGTGATGCTAATGGAAGCACATAGTGACCCGAGAGTATGACCGATTCCTTACGTATATTGTAGAAAATGACCTGGACGGCGTAACTGAGTTGAAACCTATCGTAAATGGCGCCGACATCATGCAAAGCCTGGGGGCCAAAAAAGGACCATGGATGAGCAAAGCAACGACGATGGCGGTTGAATGGCAGTTGTTGCATCCCGATACCGATAAAGAAGCCGCGTTGGCGGAGATTTCGCGGCGCCGCAAAGAGTTGGGGTTGTGAAAGTCAAGTGACGCGGGGCATTTAGAAAATCAAATTTACCAGATTCAAGAATCCATCACTTCTCTTTACATTGTGGAACAACCATATCGAATCCATTATGGATAAACTAAGGAGAGAGGCTCGTGAGGCTCTTCAAAAAAATCCTTCTGTGTCACCTGAATTTCTCTCCGCGGCTTTCGATGCCACCGCAAAAAATGGACTACGTGAATTGTGGGACGACCTGGCCTCTCATGATGGCACAACTCATATGGATGTATGTCTGCTTTCCGCCAGCATTGACAGATTTAATGTCAATGTATTAACTATCAAGCTAGGTCTGCGTGAATCTATGTACTGCTTGCTGCTTCATCGACTGCTGGAGCCCACTCCTACCTGATGAAAGCGGCCCGAGGAAGTTGGACCAAAACGAAGTCCAGGCCGTCTGTAATCTCTTTCAGTGGGCAAGTGAAGTTGCATTGCCATCGTCCGAATTCGTAACGGCCTTTGATGAAAGTATCGAGGTCACGAAAGGTGTGCTTTTCTATTAGGACATATCGGAGCGCCCGAACTAACTGCCCTTGAGGAATATGCAAATCGCAAGATGAAAGTCGCTTCAGATCAGTGTTAGCGATCCAACTTATCTTACAACTTACATCCAAAGTTCCTGATGGACTGCCAGATCGGTCTTTAGTATCTTCTCCAGACGTTGTTCTGGCAGTAGCTAGCTTCTCGTCCGAGAATGACCCGTGGACCACGACTGACAGTCTCGACAATGCATCAATGTATCTCAGTGTGACATTCCAAACCGGTGCCTGGAATACCATCGAGCGGGTTCTCAAAGAAAAAATCAAACCGCTGTTTACCAAGACCGAAAACCCAGCTATCACGAATGAAGGTCGCAAGAACCTTCATCCGGTGCCTTTAACTCGTTTTGACGGAAGCACCTTAGATGACGAGAGCAAGCCCTGGAAAAATAGGGACATTTATGCCACAAGAGTGCTGTACTGGATTGTCTCACAATATAAGGTAATTATTTGCCCAGACAAAGTTCTTGTATATTGGACTAGCTAACACACTTTTAGCCCGTTGATAAGGTACATTTAGAGCGACATTTCCCTCTGCTTGTGCCAGCCATGCTCGCTTTGATAGACGACAACAATGTCGCGTTCAAGAGATTGGGCTGTGAGATATTCAGCCAAATACTGGAGTCTATTAACAAAAGTGGTTCGGACATTCTGACCCGGACGAATCTTACCTCGGTCTTTGAAGATGCAATCACACCTTGCCTCCTTTCATTGCCTACCATTACGCCGGAAGACAGCTCGCTCATGTTGTTAGGGGCCGCTTACCCAGCATTGCTTTCATTATATAAGACCGCATATCACATGCCTACGCCCAAGAAATCTAAAGAGCTACTCGAAAGGGAAAAGGAAACATTTTCTTCCAAACTCACCAACATTCTCCGATCGAATCTCATATCATCTTTCCATCACATTAGCTCCTCGACACCCGCTGCCATCTCCACCTCCGCTACCTTTCCCTATCCTCAACTTTCAACATACCTCCTAGAATTGATCGGTATATTCGTTGAGAATATTGGCATCCACACAACGAAGTATCTCCAAGACCTTGTGCCAGTTCTCTACACCACCCTTTCCAATCCCTTTGGGGCAGCCCATCTGCCTCTTCTCCTTGCCGCGGCATCAACCACAAAGCTTATTGTCCTGAACGCCCATCCCCGAATTTGGAGATGGCGTGGTGAGATTCTGGGCGCACTCTGTGCCTGTTGGCTCACTGTTGCTAGTGAGAGGAAGGAAAAATCGGAGTCAGCGACGAAATTGGTGGATTTGAGCCGTGAGCTGCAGAGTGCAGCATTGGCGCTGAAGCACGCCCTACAAAACCCCGTTGCTGTTCAAAATGACAAGCCAGATGCGGACCAATTGCTAGCAAAGGACAGCTTGGAGCAGGAACTGAAGGCCCTCGTTAATGCAGACAACGAGTTAGAGGTCCTGCTTTTTGCCAATGTGAAGTCTGAAATCGTTTGAGTCTTTCCGGAATGCAAGTCACAATTGCTTTGCTTTCTTAAATCTAGTAATGCTGCTGCTACATTTGACGGAAAGCTGAGTAGGATTTTCCATAGTCAGAATAATTATAAGACGATAGGGGGTATCATTTTCAAACTATATTCGCTAATTAAACAAATAGAAGAGATAGAAATGAGATCATCACACGTCAACGCGTTGTTTGAAAAGGCTTTTCCCACGTAGCCACTGGCGATATCGCTTGTACCGCTTTTTTTGGTAGTCTTCACCGACCACGGTGAGACCTTCCTCCGAGACGTTCAAGAATTCAGCATAATCAGCCATGTTTGCCTCCGCGTGAGCTTCAAGGGCAGCATCTTCAATTTTACATTTGTTGACATATTCGTGTAGGTCAGAGTTCGGGCCATCCTCGCGTAAAGATGTGGCGGTGGCTTCCTCTTCAGATGTCACGACTAGCGGGACTTTTAGAGGATGGTTGATGTAACGCTCATATTCTTCTGCCTCGGTCGCTGTGACTGAAGGATTCAATGAGTCTGTCACAAGTTGTCCTAGAGTCCACTGCGCAATTTGTGCTTTGCTAGGAGTTGATGACATCGGAGCATTAATAGGAGGGATGCGCGATGCCTGGCCCATTTCAAAAGTAGGCTCTTTGATAATTCCTGCCGGGGGTGGGTGCTTGGATGAAGATGGAGGTTGATGGGTCCAAATTTGAGTATCCTCCGCAGGAGACGGAGCTGCGTCCGATTGCTTTCCATGCATTTCCGATGGCACCTGGATTTTGACGCTCCGTTGAGGCGCACGGTCACGTTGAGCTTGTTCTGCGGGAATACGAGGCACGAAAGGACTGAGATCAGGGGCTGGTTGCCCAGGGCGGAAGGCAGGTAGATAGCGAAGCGTGGAATTCATCTTGTAAGAAAAGATTTTGGACATCGTAGATAGCGCTAGAGGACGGTAGTATTCTAGCCAGTAGTCGTCAAAATGTGAAAGCGATTCATTCGGGCGAATTGGGAGGGCAGGCATCTCTCGCTCTTTCAGATATTCCGGTGTGTACCAGGATATGTAATTTGGGCGTTTTTTCTCTAGGTATGAACGAGGATCTGCGTGATGCAGATAATAATCAGTCGAAAGATCCCACAACATGGGAGCCCCCTGCGAGAAAATGTAGTTTCCCAGGAAAAGGTTGTATGCTTCTTGACGCTGTGCGTCGAGGAAGGAGTTATTATAGTATCGCTTGAAACTCTCGACCATGTCGCGGGAGTGACTGCTCCATTGATTGATTTTGCGGTAAGTGGCCATTGTATTGACCAAATGAGAGCCTCCATACTGAATGGCAATGGTGTCTCCGTGGTCATGCCACATGTTGGTGAAAAGATTGACCGCATCGGTGTCGTATTCAACGGTTGTTTCATCAATTACACCAAGGGCATGGAGCTGATGGCCGAGCGCACGTTTACCAATCACAAATTGTGCAGCGTTCGTGCGATCCAAGCAATCAATGCAGTTCGTTCGTGCGATGCCATTCTGGAGCCGAAGGCCGGATTCGATATCCGAGCCATTCTTGAAAAATCCTGTCTTTGGTATAATATCGCCTGCGATTCCCTCCAGCGTCTGTATCACGTCTTGATCCCGACTTTTTGCTGCACGACTCATATCCCATGCCTTGTAGACGAGCTTTTTATCCTCAGGCAGGAATTGATTCAAGTAGGTGACAGCGTTGGTGAATTCCTTGAGGAGCTTCGACTCTCTTGGAGTTCGTTCTCTGGATTTGACGAGATTCAGGATGTATATTGGGGCTCCATATCGCTCGAAAAGATTATCAAAATGCAATGCCGCAGCTGAATAGAATGGGTCAACCAGATTCAGCTCAATGTCTGGCTTGGGTGATACACCAGTGTTTTCTTGCGTCCAGTATAGGGGTATACTTCCTCGATGTTGGACATACGAGGTGTAATTAGGGTTCGCATGCAGTTCCGGTCCAGCGGAATGAAATGAAGTTGTAGTCTGTTCAGACACGATCTGTTCAGTCTCCACATCATTCGCCACGTATCCCAGGTCATTGGCACCACGCTTGAGAAATCGTGCTCCTGCGAAGAACCTGGAGCGACGTGCAATTACCGTGATGTAGACCACCCGCCCGTAAACGCTCATTTTAGACTGGTCTACATATCCATGGATCACAGGGAGGCACCACTCGTAGGGATGCTTAAGAGCATCCACGGCAGGGGCAAGCAGGTGATGGTTCCAAACGAACATCGTATTGTAGTCTTGGGACAAGCTTCGAGGGAGGCCATCTTGGTGAGCTTTTCGTTCCCGGCAGATATTATGCTGCAGTGACCGGGTAATATCGTAGGAATAACTGAAGTAGAAGGACCGAGTAAGATCGAGGTTGTTCAAAATCGCCTTGTATCTGTCCTCTTCCGACTGTTTCTCGGGCTTCATCTTGGAAGATTCAGAGGTGGTCAAAGAGATAAGCTCGGTCTCATCGATTTGGTAAACGTTGTGGCCTCCAACCATCGCGACCTGACTTCTTTTGGTAACGAGAAGCATGTAATAGGCTCCTGTGAATCGAATAAAACCGAGTAATGCCCACGCACTGCACTTCTGCTTTAAGCCTCCCGAAATCTTATTGCCATCGTCGATTGCATCCAGCAGCTGGACCATCTCCCTCTTGCTGTAAATCATATCGTCCTCGGTGATACTCAGCTCGCCCGACTCTGACGTCCGGTCGATTTTGAGGATGCGAAAGCGTGTCTCTGCAAGATTGATACCAACCATATAGAACCGAGTTGCAGTCTCATACAGCGTAAATTTATGAATGCGGTTAATACCCTCCTCTTCCACGTCCAGACCTGATCGGTTTTTCTGCGTTGAAGGGAGTGATGCCTCCCGCTCGAAGGATGTGGCCACGCGGGGTTCTTCATCATCCTCTTCTATAGGGAAATCAGAAGAAATCGACGGCTCTCCAGTGAGGTTACTGGTAGCTGGCTCGATCTGGGGAGCTCGGCTCGTAGTCAGCGACCGGTTTGAAGTGGGAGTGCCCGGCTCTGTCGATTCCGCATCTGCGGGCTTCCGTATCTTGGTATCATTGTTGGTAGGGAGAAGATGCTCGTCATGGTCCTCAAGAGCAGAGGGATCAGACACCGGGCCGATCAGAGTCACATCATCGAAGCTCTCCATCGCTTCGCACAAGGAAGCCGTTTGGTGTGTTGACGCTTGGCTCACAAGCGCGGAGGAAGCTCCCAGGTTCCCCACATGCGTGACGTCGGACAGATGTTGGTGCCTGAGGCCTGAACGCCTTTCCCAACTCCGCCTGCTCGAATACACCAGGTACATAGTTGGGTTAGTCTTCATAGAGAGAATAGGTACCCTAGTGTGATGGTTCTGTAGCATTAACAAGACGTTGAACTTGTTACTGATAATTGATGTTAGGTATTGCTGCCATTTTAAGTATATATAGACGTTTGTTCAATGATTCTGAATGTCCCCTCGATTTTGGGGGGTCATATTCCCAAAATACATGCGTAGATCCCATACACAGTCAAATCATTCCGTACTACAACGCTGTTTAAGCTTTGCCCGGGATAGAGCCAGTGCTCTTCGAAATTTGTATGTAGCAGGTTCATCCAAGCAAACTCGCCTACACTATGTTCTCTCAGTATATTAAAGCAATTGTTCGAAGAATTCCGGAATGAAGAAAGGCCCACCAGAAATCGTAGGTTCGGAGACGTGGTTTAGATCTTGGACTGCTTTCTTTTTTCAAGAGCCTTTCGTCGTGTCCTCAGAGCCTTGGTTTCTTCTTGTAGAGCCAACCCCATCATGATCTCTTCACTGCCTCCGCCAACAACATGCACTCGGGCGTCCCGGCTAATTTGTTCAATTCGTGCGCCCTTACCTGCCTTGTTATACCCAGCCCCTCCGAGGATCTGCTGTGCCTCCCGCACGCTCTTTTCCAAAGCCCGCGTGGACATAACCTTCAATAAAGCAGTCATCCCGCCAATCTTAACATCGTCCACAGGCTGATCTTTGGTCAGCTCGAGAATATTCACAAGCTGTTCCATGAAGGCATAGGCCGGCTCAATCATCAATCCGAACTTGAAGATCTTGGATTGGATTGCCTGCTTCTGGATCAAAGGTGACCCGAATGTCTCGCGCTGAATTGCGTAGTTGAAGGCATCTTCGGCACAGACGCGAGCGAGTCTCAAAGAGGCACATGCCAATGCTAGACGCTCTGGATTGAAGTCTCAAAGGGAGTCAGATTCCAATTATCTAAGTGACGGCACGCAGACTTACTTGACATGATCAGAGGGAATCCCTTGTTTTCCTCCCCAATCAGGTTTTCATCTGAGACGCGCACATCGTCTAGCTCGATGAAGGTAGAGCCTGTTACCCTATTAGCTCATCTAGACGCAGTTCACTGAGAAAGAGAGAAAGTCGCACCACTGGCATTTACGCCAGAGTTGAACATCCGACGTCGAGTAACGCCTTCAGCTTTCAAGGGAATCACAAGCAAGCTAATTCCCGACCTTCCAGGACCACCAGTGCGCACTGCAGCCGTGCAATAATCGGCCCAGAGACCATTCGTAATCCACTTTTTTGCGCCGTTCACGATGTAGTGGTTACCGTCCCGCTTGGCAGTCGTCTTGATATTAGCGACATCTGAGCCAGCTTAGAGCCCCCGAATTAATGTTAGCACGCAGCATTTACGCGATTCACATCATATGAGAAGATAAAAGTCTCTCACCATCTGGCTCTGTGATGCCTAAACAGAACCTGATATCTCCCCTTGCGACTCCAGGCAGCCAGCGCTTCTGCTGCTCAGGCGTGCCGAACTTCGCAATCGGCGGACACCCGATTCCATTGCCTCCACCGAGGCCCCAAATGACGCCCACATATCCCACGCGCGTAAGCTCGTCCGACAAAATGAGCGAGCACCAGGTGTCCCATTTTTCGCGAGGCACATTGCCCGGCAATGCCAGACCGGCTGTATTCTCCTCTGTTGTAAGGGGGTGGACGATGCTAAATCCGAGCTCGCAATGACGTCGTCGTACCTCCTCAGGTACTTGACCTGCGGCTTCCCATTCCTGCGCATAGGGTGCGATGTTTGTGTCGACGTAATCTCGCACCCAGGCACGAAGTTTGTGATGCAGGTCGGTGTAGTAGGGGTTGCGAACGTCGAGCTGGGGTAGGAGAGACTCAGCGTAGGGAGCAGTTGGTGCACGAAGCAAGCGCGCCATAACAGTGATGTTGTAACTGCGACCAAGGAGATTTCTAGCAGCGCAATTGTTCGGTTCGAGGGTTTACATGGCTATAATGTTGTACGAGAGTTGCGGGTATTTGAATGCGGGGGATGGACTCGGTCGCGCCTGTGAAGAAGGGAAGCACGACCAGGCCGAGGCCCGAGCGAATCTGCGCCGATCAATTGAGAGGAGATGCATTGCTTTATGCTTGGGGTATAGACATGCTATGAATCATAGAAAAATACAAAAAAAAAGAAAATCATAAATCAAGAGCCGCCAAGTTCCTTCACTTTGTCAGGACTTATTCACTCTTCTCCTGCTGGCGCTTCATGAATTTATAGATGGGGCGTAAATTATCCTTGACCTCTTGACAAGTCCAGCGTTGGCGAGACTTGGGAGTCAACATTTCTCGAATACAGGCCATCAAAGTCTCGGCGACCGAAATTCCAGAGTCCCACCGAGCGTTTCCTTGGTCGATCTTGTTAGCGAAGTCGCTGGGAAACGAGATAGAGCGGGTGAGATCGTTCAGTACGAATTGTCGCTCCATCTTGGTGTTCAGACGGTAGATCAGTTCGAAGAGGATCACACCCAGCGCATAAACGTCGAGCTTTTCATCAATGGTATACTGGTCAAAATAGCCCAAGGCATCTGACCCGTTCATGTTGACAGGAGGGCGGTAGAACTCGGTTCCTACGACTCGTTGTATTTTGGGACCTTCGTGATATGGTGTCATGATACCATTTTCAGGAGCCTCAAGACGCGAAATATCTGCAACAAGTCCGAAGTCCCCAATACGAGGTCGAGAGAATTGGGCTGAAGAGATGGAGTCCGAGCTGCATGAAGGACAGACCTGCAAGGCATGCTTTTCGGGAGCGCACAAAAAGATGTTGGCCGGTTTCAAATCCCGGTGTACAATTTTTTTGGAGTGAAGATATTCAACACCAGAGATGATTTCCAGCATCAGCTTCAAAGAAGGAATCAGATGAAAACAATGACGCCGAGGAGGAGAACAGCCATCGTCATCCTGGGTTGTCACTTGAGGGTTCAAATAGGAACTGAGTGAAATTGGATGAAGTGACATCTGAATATGAAGGATGACGGCTGGCTGTTGCTGGCCAGGTCGGTATTGTCGTTGGATTCGAAGCTTCGACTGATCCTGACTCATCCCGTCCGTGAATATATCATCCGACCCTCCGAATGTGGAGGTTTGCCCATAGGATAATGACCCAGAATGGCGGGGGATAGATTCAATGTCTTCATCGTTGTCAAGTGCACTCCTAGAGCTCTGCTTGGAGCGATGAGAGGACGACGTTGCACGGCTATCCCATCGTGATATATTGGGGAATCCTTGGTCATTAATTGGCGAGGTCTTATTGGAATCTGCAAGAGAAATTTGGGAGTGCTCGAACACAACACCCATGCTAGAATCGAATTCGTTGGTGATCCCGTCATTTGTCATGGACACCTGCGAGGATTCTTCCCCAGCTCGTGTTGGAAATTCAAAAGGAAGCCGAGTCATAACATGCACTTGCTCCGCCCAAGCAGCATAATATCGAACGATATTGGGATGCTCAAGTCGGGCCAGAGTCCGAATCTCCATCATGATGGCTTCTAGCTGATTCGTGTTGCCATATTGGAGTTGATCTAGACGTCGCTGGCTCAGAGGGATTTTCTTGACGGCATACTCCTGACCATCCATATGGTTCATGACGTGATAAACTTCGCCAAAAGATCCGCGTCCCAGAATCTTGAGTTCATTAAATTCGGCCGAGTAGCGGGACCCATGGTTATACGGTGGCATCGAGGGCGAATTAAAAAGGGGCATGCTGACTGGAGAACTTCCAAAAAGCGGGCGAGATTGATTAGGCAGATTCCCCGGTCCCATAAGCATAGCCCTGGGAAATTCTAAGTGGTCAATTGTGGAAAAGTGTTTGCGGAAGGTCATCTCTTGACCTTCGTTCTGCCAGAACTGCACGGCAGAATTGCCGGCGCTACTCCCCGGTTCGCCTCGAAAGGTCCGCGTAACCAAAGCCATTTCTTCTCCGCTTTCAACCGGGGAATGGGGGTTGGATTCATTCAAATTCATATCCTTAAAGAAAGCACGCCCGAGCAGATCTAAGTTATCTCGGTAGCTTTGCCGTGCGGCGCCAAACTCGTCCTTGTCAATACCGTTTGATAAGACGCCGTGAGTCGCGAGGAACTGTGACTTCGACTTGTACAGTTGTGACCCAAGGTATTTTGCCTCTGGACACTGCCGCGTGAATTTTCGGCCGGTTTCATCTTGGGCATTGAGAATTTCTGCAGCCCGACTCTGACAATAGAATTCCAGAAGAGCAGACGTCATAAATTCTCTATGATGCTCAAGTGGATCTTGTGACAAGGTGGCGACATCTTCCACTGAAGTAGATGTTCCGAGTTCGCTGCCAGAGTCAAGTTCGCGTTGCGGCTGATCAGATACATTGAGCTGGCCAAGACGCTGAGAACGGGTGCTGGTACCCCTCGCTGGTGGAGAAGGTTGCAATTGATCCTGATCGCTGCTGTCGGAATCCGATTCAGAATCCGACGAAGATACTTCCGCAGCAGACCTGAACATTGACATGCTGATTATTGGATAGTTGGATGCCTGGTAGGCCGAGCAAAGGAAGTCGAGACTTCAAAGATCAAGGGTGTTCCATGTAAGCACTGCTGGAGCTGAATCGAGCTTGAATTTAAGTTGCTGGGGGGATCCGGAATGTGGCTTGCATGGGAATATTCTGGCGTGCAAGATTGCCTTTTATAGATATGACGAGGTAGGCACTGAGAGAGAGTAGGAGTGATTGGCAGCAGCCAGCGTGAATTGTAGAAGAGCAAAAGTGTTCAGAAATGGAAGAAGACTTTATGTTGACTGGAGATGCCACGCTGGACTTGTCTCAAATGATGCCAGTCAAAAGAGAAGTCCTCCCTTAGAGCGAGACAGGAGTTGTGACCCACGTTTCCAGTTTCCATTCGATTCTAAATGTCTCCGGCAGGGCGCGTGATGCAGGCCAATGCTGGAGACTCAATCCTCAAAATGAAATCAATCATATAGGTCAAGGGAGCTTCATGTAAAATCCAAAACAAACTATGAAGTTATGGTCGACACAAAAAGGTGAAAAAGAAGAGTTGGGAAGGCGATGCGCGTAGCCGCCAGAGGCGAAAATAGAGCAGCCCAGTCATCATTTTCTGCCGGCGGAACCAACCTCGGAGAGCGCCGCCATGACAGGTATGATGATGTCGCAGGAGCAGGAATGAGAAATTGCCAGAGAACTTTCCAAAGTAGCGAGCGAAGGTTGTTAGAAAATCTCGGAGACCATTTTGTTGTTCTTTGAAAGACGAACAATACATATTACGCTGCAGCTTAAGCTGCAATGTGAACGTATCACCAACCTAAACACACCTCACACAATTGGCCAGTCGTGCTTATCTTATCTTCATGTGACCATTCACGCGTAAAGTAGCGTCACGTCAAGGGCGCGACTTCGGCACGACTTTCTGCTAGTTGTCCGCCCAACTCGCTCTCCTCGCTTTCATCCCACGCGCTTGCAACCGGATCTGGAGGGTGAATGATCCTGACAGCGAATGCACCACCATCATGCCTGAAGCGATCATGCCCCAGAAACGGGTGTTGGGCGATGCAACTAATAATACTCGCGCGAATATCGTGTCCCCCACCGCGCTCAAGAAGCGGAAGCTGGACAATGAAGCATCGCAACTCAAGCCTCCCTCACAAAGTCTCCCGCGAAAGGGATTTGGCTCGAGTCAGCCACAAAAGAGCCAATTTGAAGAGGAGGTCCTGGAGAAACTGACGCAAGACATTGGAGACTTGAAACAAAATAATGCGGAGAAAGACCAACAATGGGAGCGCCCGCCGCTGGGTGCATTCGACCCCACGAAAGAGAATATCTGTTTCCAGCAGATCGATGCGGAAGAAGGCAGGCTTCCTGGCGACAGAATGGCCGTTCAGCTCTTTGGCGTTACTGAGGTAAGTCGGACCCGGCCGTACCCTGGCGGCCGCTATCGACGAGAACGAGATCAAATCTAACAATCTTTGCAAAGGCCGGTCAATCTGTCATGCTCAATGTGACTGGATTCCAACATTATCTCTATATTGCCGCTCCCGTCGGTTTCACCAAAGAGGATTGTGATCCTTACCGAGCCTTTCTCGAAACCAAGCTCGCCCAAAGCATTCCAGTCATCCAATCGGTCCAAATTGTGCTACGCGAGAACATTTATGGTTTTCAGGGCAATCAAAAAAGTTGGTACTTAAAGATCACCGTGACCGACCCGAAATTTTTCGCCAGGGTACGTGGGCAACTTGAAACAGGCAGTGGATCTATGAATTATAAAGGTCTATGGGGCAACTCGGATGGAATCCTCACATTCGACAATATTCAATACCTCTTGCGATTCATGATTGATACTGGCCTCCATGGCATGTCCTGGGTGGAGGCAAAAGCCGGCAAATATCGTCTCCTACCGGAGAATGAAAAGCAGTCGACCTGCCAAATCGAAGCAATTATTGACTACCGTGATATGATTGCCCACGCACCAGTCGGGGAATGGGCGAAGATGGCACCATTGCGCATCCTGTCTTTCGATATCGAATGCGCTGGTCGTCAAGGAATATTTCCGGAGCCCAACGTGGACCCGGTTATTCAGATCGCCAGTGTTGTCACTCGCTATGGAGAATCGAAACCTTTCGTTCGAAATGTGTTTTGTTTAGACACATGTAGCCTGATTGTGAATACACAGATTTTAGAATTCGAGAAGGAGGAACGCATGCTCGACGCTTGGACTGATTTTCTTCAAAGGGTCGATCCAGATGTCATCATCGGATACAACATTGCCAATTTCGATTTTCCATACCTTCTTGACCGTGCAAAACATTTGAAGTGCAAGGATTTTCCTTTCTGGACCAGATTGAAGGGAAAGAAATCTGAAGCCAAGGAGGCAAATTTTTCCAGCAAGCAGATGGGCAACAGAGAAACCAAAGCCACCAATACCAATGGCAGAATTCAACTGGATCTTCTCCAGCTCGTTCAAAGAGATCACCAACTTCGAAGTTACACCCTCAACTCCGTTTCATACGAATTTCTGGGCGAGCAAAAGGAAGATGTCCATCACACTATGATTACCGAACTATTTAATGGGACCCCGGACTCCCGCCGCCGATTGGCGGTATACTGTTTGAAGGATGCATATCTTCCACAGAGATTAATGGACAAATTGATGTGTTTGGTGAACTATACCGAAATGGCCAGAGTCACGGGTGTACCATTCAATTACCTGTTGTCTCGCGGCCAGCAGGTCAAATTCATTAGCCAGCTTTTCCGCAAGGCTCTTGAGCAGCAACTTGTTATTCCCAATTCCAAGTCACAGGATGAACAAGACTACGAGGGTGCCACTGTTATTGAGCCGAAACGTGGTTACTATGGTGTCCCTATTGCAACCCTTGATTTCGCATCCCTGTATCCGTCTATTATTCAGGCTCACAACCTTTGTTACACCACCCTCCTCAACAAGAACAGCGTGGAAAAGCTCGGGCTCAAGAAAGATGAAGACTATATTGTGACACCAAATGGGGATATGTTCTGCACCTCCAAAGTTCGCAAAGGTCTTCTCTCTCAGATTCTAGAGGAACTACTGGGCGCACGAAAGCGCGCAAAGAAGGAACTTGCAGTCGAGACCGATCCATTCAAAAAGGCTGTCCTGAACGGTCGACAGCTTGCGCTGAAGATCAGCGCAAACAGCGTATATGGTCTGACTGGCGCTACTGTCGGCAAACTGCCCTGTCTTCCCATCGCCAGTAGTACGACGAGTTATGGCCGTCAGATGATTGAAAAGACCAAGCAGGAAGTGGAAGCGCGCTACACGATTGCAAACGGATATTCCCATGATGCACAAGTCATCTACGGTGATACTGATTCTGTTATGGTCAAATTTGGCGTTACTGAGCTGGAGGAAGCGATGAAGCTTGGGCAGGAGGCAGCTGACTACGTCTCATCCAAATTCATCAAACCCATCAAGCTCGAGTTCGAGAAAGTCTACTTCCCGTATCTCCTAATCAACAAAAAGCGTTATGCAGGACTTTACTGGACAAATCCCAAGAAACATGACAAGATGGACACCAAGGGTATCGAGACTGTGCGACGAGATAACTGCTTGCTTGTCCAGAACGTTATTGAAACTGTTCTGAACAAGATTCTTATTGACCGAGATCCGGATGCTGCTCAAGAGTAAGTTCAGTGATTTTGTTTCTTTTCATGAAAACATAACTCACGCCGACTCTCAGATATGTCAAAGCAACCATCGCCGACTTGCTGCAGAACAAAGTTGATATGTCGAAGCTTGTTATCACCAAGGCTCTTTCTCAGAAGGAATACGCAGCCAAACAAGCGCACGTCGAGCTTGCGAAACGTATGGCCAAGCGTGATGCCGGCTCTGCACCTGCGTTGGGTGATCGTGTCGCTTATGTCATGATCAAGGGTGCTGCAAACTCGAAGGGCTATGAGCGGGCCGAGGACCCTATCTTCGTGCTGGAGAACAATATTCCCATCGATACAAAGTATTATCTGGACAACCAGCTTGCGAACCCGCTTGGTCGTATCTTCGAGCCTATTCTTGGTGAGAAAAAGGCCAATCAGCTTCTGACGGGCGAGCACACCCGCTCCATCTCGGTGGCTGCGCCCAGCTTAGGTGGGCTGATGAAGTTCACCAAGCGCACTCAGACCTGCATGGGCTGCAAAAAGCCATTGTCTGGCAAGGAGGAGATGGCTGGTGCGGTCTGCTCCAACTGCCGGCCCCGCATTGGTGAATTGTATACGAAGGCCTTGACTAAGGTCTCTGACTTGGAGGTCCGCTTCGGACGTCTGTGGACCCAGTGCCAGCGATGCCAAGGTAGTCTTCACTGTGAGGTTATCTGCTCCTCCCGCGACTGCCCCATCTTCTATATGCGCATGAAGGCGAAGAAAGATGTCGAGGATTCGCAAAAAGAGCTGTCTAGATTCGATTTCGATGCTGGAGCTTGGTGAGCACGCTTTAATTTGATCATATATGGGTTTAGCTTGCGGAGCATCTGAAACGTCGGCGACGTGGCGGTTCTTGGCGTGTTTCTTTAATGGCGTTTTGAAGAGTTTCGAGCCTGTACAACACTATTTTACAGAAGACAACCCTGATATTTGGATTGTAAAACGACGCCATGGCTTTTTTTATTTCCGTATCAATCTCTCTCGTGTCGAATAGTTCATTTCCACAGGCGCAGCGAGATCTGAAATGGTCGCCATTATTGTAGAATTGTCGGCTCCCAACGCCCGAAAATATCAGACAACATGGACAGTGATATATCCATGCTTTTCAACCAATTCACCTTAGATAGGAACATTGGCCAAAGCACTACTAGATCTGGAAAGCTCGGACGGTCCGGGACACTCCGGTCTTGATTTAATATATAGTTTGGGATCTCCCAAATGTTTCAGTAACCAAGGTAGTTGCTTACTTTAATGTCCCCCGTGGTATCTTAAAAAGATTTACAGAATGTGGTCGATCCACGGAAACCGGTCCTCAAAATATTTTCTTACTGGACATACGTATATTTGATACTCCACGACGGGACTTGCATTAGACTAGATACCCAGGGATGATTTGGTCTGCATACAGGAGTGAACTAGACAGCTGTACGCTATTATTGTTAGAATAATAACCCCAAATTGTCTACCTTTCAGTATCATACCCCATGGTCTGTGGTGTGGAGAATATGGTAGACCCAGACTTACGGGATCCATCGAAATATGCAGAACTAAAGAACGTTGTGAGAATATTCACTACTATGCACTGAATTACGAAGGACTTGCAACATTACCGGGAAGCCTAAATTTCCTAAAGCAAAGAATTAGTCATGTGTCGACTTGGTATGTACTACGATGATGACTTCATATGCATAGTCCCAAGGTTGCCAAAAGTAGCCCTGATCTATGAACAGGTGATTTGTATCATTCTAACTCTCTACTGATGCCGTATCTGTCTTCGACAACGCATATATGAACAATTATCTAGATACAACTGTATAATGTACCTATTGACAAGTTCGTCGCGCTGGAGCCAACATATCCTTCTTAATCGACAACACTGGTAAGATTCTTTGGCAAAGAAACATGGTCCCAAGTATCAGTAAGCCAATCCATTGTAACTTGAGCCAACTGTGCCTCGGCACCCATCTGACAGTGCTCACCCGCACCGAGATCAGTACGGAAGAGGTTATAGGTGGCTTTATTTCCGATTACGTTGGCCATATGTGCAGCCTGGCCGGGGGCGAGACTGTCGTTCTCACCTTCGCCGATGAACACAGGACAAGAAATATTGCTAAGCATAGTATCATTGACTGAAAATTTAGACAAATGTCCCCACCATACAGAGGGGCTGGTGGTGTTGAAACTGAACAAGGACTGTGCGATACCCCACCGTGTTGAAGTATCCGTGGAACTGCTCTCCTCCACTTCTAAGAGCTCTTTGTCGAAGGCAGCGTAATTTCCTTTTTCGTAAAGTTCAATAAGAGACGTTGGGAGTGTCTCTCTATAACGACCGTACAGGTCGTTTATGCCGTCGATACATAATACAGCCGAAAGACGATGTTCCCGAGAGGCAGCCAATGGAGCAAGCTGGCCGCCAAAGGAAACCCCCACGAGAGCGACATAATCCGTTTCGACATCCTTGCGAGTCTCCAGGTAATCCACTATGGGTGACACAACATTCCACCAATCTGGGATGAACCCTAGCTTTTGATCACGCAGGACAGTAGGCTGGCCGGGTCCTTCGTAGGTAATCACGTTCCAGCCTCGCTCGAGGATTGAGACTCCTAGCTCATGGTACAAATCCTCCTGTGCCGCGTCGTATCCTGTACCGAGAATGATGGTAGGTAACCTTTGGTTACCTTGCTGTGCCTTGAAAAATCTCGCAGGCACATAGAATTTGTCGCCCGGGACACTGGGACTCAAGGCTGGGACATTCAAGTTCTCGACCGGCAAGGAAAGCAGTGCCGCGGCTTTATTGAAGTCCTCCACAGCCAGAGCTCCGACCTCATTGATTCGTTGGTCACTGGCATTCTGGTGAAGAAAGAACGGCGCATTCCTGTAATACGTAGACGACCGGAAATAGGCTTCGCGAGCTGAGACAGGGAAGCGGGAAGTGTCGAGGGCAGATGCTTTCGCGTGGATAGCATCACCAAGGAACTTGAATTCTTTGTACCAGCTCTCAAAGTTACCGGGAGCAATCTGACTGGCAGCACGCAGGACCTCCCCTGTCGACGCGCCACCATAATTGCTGAGAGACAAAATCGTCTCTAAAACGAACGCAAACTCCGAATCACTGCTCAACTGGAAGATGGCAGAGGAGTTATTGTCAACTTGGGCGAGCTGGTTCAGACGCAACATGTCAGTCAGAGTAATTGATAGACGTTTTATTCAATGTTCCATATAGATAAAATCGCGTGTAGAGTACATACCGTTGACTGAAAAAATTGACAGCCCAAGAAAGCAACGGCGAGGATGCGCATAGTTGACGTCAATGACCAAAGAATGTCAAAGTACCTGCTGGCTTTGACTCCTCAACTCTAGTTTTGGTCGTTTAGAAGTGATTTCTGATAGAAGTTATAGCTTAGAAGCCCAGGCAAAGTTGAGATATAAATACTTGTCGCGAAAGCCAAGCAATGTCATCTTTATTGGGCCTAGATTGATGCCTAGTAAGCAAAAAATCAGGATTCATACGAATTGATTTCCGATCGCCATAGATATGGTAGGAGTCGCAATGCTTTCCTATAAAGACATCCGTCGCGAACTATGAGCCCGTCGTTCGATAATTTTGTTGTAGGCTAAAAAAGGTAGTCCAAGAACAGCCAATTCGCGAGGCTGAGAAAGGTATGCAAAGCGAGAGAACAGAAGGGCAATGTGGAGATCGGCCCGCACGCCCTGCATATGGTACTAACTGTATCCGGTTATCAAATCGGTCTTAGGCTGACAAGGTTTGAATTAATTGATATTAGGCGTTCCAAAGTTCTAAAAGGGTGATTTCCAGATTCTAGAAGTGCGGATTATCTAGAGGCGCCGATACGATGTGTAGTATACAGTAGTATACACTGGATACCTACGTAGCATCCACGCTAAGGCCTGATGCGTCTGTGTCATTATTGACTTTTGATGATGAGTTGGGGAAAAGTCTATTCTATTGCTGATTCAGTCCCGACTTTTGTATGGAACTCCATACCACATAGAAAAAATTGAGGAGATGGCATATTCCAGTATGTCAGAATGGAAAGTGATCCAAAATTGGTGGACTAGTTGGTTGGAAGGCAAGGAAGGAGGCAATCTGAGTATCTAGTCTTGAGCCTGCGGGGGCATCCTTTTAACAGAAATCCCCTATCATGAACAGGATCACGTACCAATCTCGCACTCTACCATGTCAATCTTATATAAACTTGGGTTTCCGTTTTGCGGCCACCGGCACGGCTTTGTTTGCTAGTGCGTTACTGTACCTCGGCTACTATCCGGCCTGGACGGCGCGACATGCGTTCTGACATTCAAGGATTTTGGGTGGTCGGTCTATAGGAACACAATCTATTCGAGCTTATGATAAGTCTGCAACACTCTCAATAAATTTCTACGTCTATCACCATGAAGGCATGGTACTAGGACGTTGTTTGTTTTGAGTCCCCATACCCCGCATGCTTGAGTACGAAGAGTGATTAATCCTCATATAGCCGATACAGCCTCGGAGATCAAGTAAGCTACAGTTTCGGGTCTGGTAAACTGCATATAATACTCCGCTGGGTTTTTCGAAATTGTGTTTATGTTGTGGAAGCACCCAAGCTATTCGAGCTGCCGTTTAAAGTTGCGGGTAGCAAGGCGGCAGTTTCTGGCGCCAGATGCTGTCATTTTTGGTGTCGATGAGACGATATTTTGGATTCTCATATCAGCATGTCTGGGAGAAAATGATTCGTTGCAGCGAGTGCTTTGTCTTGGGTTGAGGGGCTTTCGGCAAGACAAAGGAGCTGTTGGCTAACCAAAAGGCTTCACCCGATTTAGTCATCGCAGATCTCTTGGCGCGGAGTAGCTCCGTCCCCGCCGATCCTTGAAAGCTCCTTCTTCGCCTTTCGCAAATCACGCCTCCGGGCCTGCAATTCAAAATGGATGCAACTGGCAGAACTGGAGGACCCAATGACAGCGGGATAACCTCCAGCTTCCCTTTAAATAGCGGGACTATTCCATGGGCAGAGGTGTGTTTTCCACTGCCTCCCCTCAGGAACACGGCGAGAGGAAAATGGAGAAAGAATGCTCGTGAGGCGGGGACTTGCTACCCTGACCGAGTGTATTTTCATACAGTGACTGTATCTGACGAACTTTGAATCTAATTCTAGGTCTTCACGCAACACGAGACCGTCCTTCAATCCCATCTTGAGCTACTGGATTCAGTGAAATGCCATGTTGCGACGGACTGTGAGGCGTTTCGAACGGTGTCGGCCATGGTGACCAAGACTATCCAGTCGATAAATCAATCAAAAATGATGCGAAAACATATGGTTTGTCATTCTTGCTCTGCTGGCTTGTCAGGAAATCGCGATTGACACCTTTCTTCTAGCTAAACAGTATGTCGACGAGATTTCTTCTCAATATTGTGACACTTTACTCCTCTTACAATACCCTTGAATCCAGCCAGTAACAAAGAAGGAAATAACCTCTTCTTTGCAGATAAACCTACCGATCATGCTTTCAATACGCCGCTTGCGTCATCTTCGGGCTCCAGAGTGAACGGAGAGCCGGCCTCCACCACGCAATCAACAGATACCGAGACCAATACAAGGCGTAAGCGATCAAGAACGGACAGAAAAAAGACGTCTCTATAGTCGATTCAAGAGAACCGTCCTCGGATGCGCGGGCACCCAAGCGAAAGCGCGACATAACCTCTCAGCCAGGCGTCGGCCCAGAAAATACATCCAATACACCCACCAGTGGGTCCCATGAAACAGAAGACATTTCAGAGGAAGTCCAACGACGGCTCCGAATCAAAGAAGAGCTTCGGCGGAAGAAAAATTCCAAGAAAAGAAAGCGGGAGAGCCTCCTGTCCACCGAGAGCACATCACCCGCGGGCCAACGGCCCAAGAAAAAGCGCCCAGACATACCCTGAATCACACGAGGTCTATAGCATTGCAACTATTTGAATACTCTGCAATTTCTTGGTAGTCTGAAGCTCACCTATGAAAGTAAAAATCATCCACCCCTGCAAAAAGTCTTTACTACTACCAATCCATGTAGCTAAAGCACAGTCCCAATTTGACAGAGTTAATCAAGAAAACATGGTCCTATGGCCATAGTTTGAATCATGTTTCAGTTCTCAAATACTCTTTACATTGCTCATTCTACTGCCTTCCGAGGCTTTCCATGGCTAGGCTTCGATCATATTCGGAAAATCTTTACCCTCCAAACTTCTCACGTAGTAAACGGCGCAGATTATGCCGGTCGATTGAAAGATAAAGAAAAGTGATGGTTCCAGCCTTACGGAATAACTTCATCGCTTTCGCTTTGTTGAATCATTTCTGAACTTCTGACACATCCGCTTCGGCTCGCTCTTTGTTGGTTGTTTGTTGTCCCTCCCATCATTTTACTTCTGGTTTCATCGTTCGGAACTTCCATCGAACACAGTATTCTCTTTTTAAGAGGCTCCTTGTGAATTGTTTATTCTTCCTAACTATCCCATTCTTTCACAGAATGGCGACGGGACCAGGTCTCATTATGTTCAAAAATAGAATCTTTTGACTGCTTGAAATTTCTTTGAAACTTTGATTCGGAGAAGATCACTAGTAAAGAAACGTGTACACCTCTCTATATAAGAATAATCGTCGACCTGTCTATTCGCATCCCACACACATCGATCGAAAGCCAGTATAAACATTATCGCTTCAACCCGTTGTTCAAAAATTTCACTCAGCTGCAACTTGCTTTAATGGTGAGCTGTCTCGTACCACCGTTTTGAGATCTTTTAACTGCATCACAGTTGCACATTCCGCTAAATTCATTTAACTATTTCTCTTGTTGAAAGATCACGATTATCTGACCTTTTCGGGCATCAGTTTCGCATCAATATTGGGACTGGACAACGCAATCTGGTGGATCTTCATGCAAGCGTCTCTCCGATGCCAAATTAGGGTTTCTACCTCTTGAGCGTCCCTGAACTTTATCCCCCCATCTCTCCGGTCCCAAATCGGACTTCCAGGCCCTGTTGAGGCCTTGTTTCCTCGGTCATACCAGCTTTTGACATTGATACCTTCCCAGTTTCGGACACGCCTATGCCCGATCAGCCCTCACCCAGCGCCTCTGACAATAAACTGACATATTTTATCCCCAGGAATCTTGAAGATCGGAGCCCAGGGGCTACAAATTTTCCCAAATTCCCTTCTCTCCAAAAATCCTTTTCTCCTCTTTCCATCTCTGCTTGCAGGGGCCGGGCCTCGCTCCCAACCCTTCACTGTCACTATCCACATTGCTCAGAAAATATATATGGTCGTTCTTTGCTGTACCCACACTCTTTGCCCACATACCGTCGGTCTTGCATTTCACCCACAGGGAAACAACCCAGCGACTCACCTTGACAGCTCAAACCAGTGTGCCAGGGTCCCAACGCCATCTTCAAGTGGTCGGACTTGTAGGGCTCTGACTGCTAACTTGAGGGAATTTCTTGCGTACAAAATTGTTCAATTTTAACCTCAAAAAGGATTCAAAATCTTTCATTTGCTTCTTTTCCTGATATCCCAAAAATAGAAACGTGGAAGAGACCCTGAAGTGGAAATCCGGCTCTTGGGAGAAGGCAGTTAGATCCCTCTGGTTTCGAGACGTTCAACAGGTTCGCGAGTGCTGGGCAGTGGAATTTCACCCACATTGCTCGTTACCAAGCAAAGATGTTTCAAGAAATCAAACACACTGCATCTTTCGGCGGGCAAAATGGTCCTGCCAATAATCAACAGGCCGGTTTCCCTCAAAAAAACCAACCCACAAACGGCCCAGGACACCGAAACAATAGACCGAATGGTGGTTCGCAACAGAACAGGTACAAAAGACCAAACCCAAATGGCAATATGAACAATCAGAACAGCCTGAGCCGTCAAAATAAAAATCAAAACAACGATTGGAAAAAGAACGACAATCATCAGGGTTTCAGCCAGAACAGCAACAATAATTGGAACAAAAAGCAAAGCAAGCAGAATAACCAAAATAACTGGAACAACGATAACGGTCAAAATAATAACAATCATCGGAACTACAACCAGCACACCAACCAAAATAAATGGAACAAAAATAACACTCGAAATAACAATAATATTCGGAGTTACAGCCAAATTGATAATAACAACAACAATCTGAATATCAACATTCGAAATAGGGATAATAACTGGAATGATAACAACAATAATCGGAACCCTAGTAAGAAAAGATTTCGGATCAACAGCAATGACTGGGTCAAGAGCAATAATCGGAACAATCACAATCATAAATGGAACAAAAATGGCAACAATATCGAGAATAACGATAACCAGCACAAGAAGCGAAAAAAGAAGAACATGAGGAACAACCAGAATGGCCAGCAAATTCAGACCCAGCAAGATCTAGGCCCATATTCCCAACCTTTCCCTTATGATGATTTCCAAGATATGGATATAGATGGCGACGATGTAAGTGCTCTGAATTCTAATTCCAATCGCTTTGATAACAGTCTCTAAAAGCTCGCAACAGTATTATCTGGATAACGTTGAAATGATTGACGCGCCTCCTCTGGAAGGTTACTTCCCGCAGTGCTACGCCTATCCGCAACCCATTGGTTACGGTCCCCGGCATAATTCCACTCTGCATGCGGACTGGCAAGCACGACAGAAGATGCAAAACATTGCAGAAGGAGCTTTTCGCATGCAAGAAATTGTGAGCTCCGTCCATTCTCGTCTTCCCGGATGAGCTCTAATTTTACTGATACGTCATAGGCCTCTGTTATGTATCAATATTCTATGAACCACGATTGGATCTGAGAAACAGCCTTACCACTGAGAAAGCCACAAATTATATTGAAGCCCACGGTGTCGTGGATTGAAACTGAATCTAGCCAGCTAATGACAAGATGAATCATGAAAGAAGAAAACAACCGTATTGTCAAATGGCAAACTCCACAGTCAATTGCACCGTGGGCTCACCAACTTGGGGATGCTAAGAAACATGAGTGACCAGGTGACGGAGATCAGAATTACAAGAATGTAAGAGGGGATGGCATGTATTTATTTACTACAGGGACCTGGTCCGGGTTTTCACCTCGACGTGCTACAATCATCCAGGAGCTGCGAGGACTTTTCCCCGGAACCTTGTGGCACATCCACACGACAGCCACGGCTCAAATGAGGGGCTCCTGTATATATCAACACCTGGATATACACATTGTTTCATGTTAGTATGTATTGTATTTCTCTTCTATGTGTCGGGCGCCTGTGATTGATCATGTGCACATTTCGTTTCATTTCGATATATGATAAAGAACATTTACTGTCTCAATCTGAGCTTGGAAAGTTTTGCCTGGGGAGTCATGGCTCCAGGCGGGCTATCCCAGCTTCACGGCAACTAGCGCTGTGCTTGAGATTGTTGACATACCTTTTTATTTCTCTTGATGGCAATAAGCTCGCATCGTTATCATTGTATCACCTTCATTACATGCACCACTCGTTACATCTGCGCTGCTTCCCTGAAACAAGTCGAAGATTGGCTTGAATGCTTGAATATGACGCATATCGAATCACTGTGTAGGGACTTTTCTGTGGAGCGTCATAGCTTTATGGAAGTTCTCTTGCGCTTCGTCGTGCCAGCCACAACCAGTTTACTGGGTGACTGAGATTAATATTTGTACCCTTCTTGTATCATGGTGCTCAAAATGGTGTCGTTTCTCTTTTTTTTTTTTTTTTTTTCAATATGCATTGTTCCTGTCATCTGTATCATAAGGAGAATATGACTATTTTTCATCACTTCTCAGAATGTGCCTCATATAGTATTTTGTATCAACGATGATCGAAAAGGATAAAATGTGTAGATTGACTTTGCTCGACCTTGAAGGACTAATTATATGTCCCACTAAATTATTGTGGCATGGCTCTCGTTCACTATCACTTTCTGAACCCTCCAGCGTAGTTTAACTTATATCCAGAGAGCTGCAATCTCAAAACATGTCTAGAAGACCATATTATCAGAATCCTTAGTCTTGTCATTTGCTATAATGTGCATGATTATACTCTAAGTTATCTCCGGAGAGGATCGAAATATAAGTTATTGAGGACCACCCGGAATACATTGGTCCATTAAGACGTCGACAGAGTGTTTCGGTGCGTGAAAATTCTCGTTTAATGATCGATCGATCTGATTTTCGCATACAAGATATGATACGGGTGGATGTTTGTAAATGGCAGTCACAAGGCATAGTGGCCGTAATGACTTTTGATATTGTACATTGTTTCAACTCGGTTTTGTGGCGAGGGAGTTTCCATAGAGTGGAGGAAGATATAGTGAGACAGAGAAAGACAGAAGCGGAGACAAGGACATTAACCAAACGCCGGCCCCAATGCTGATGAGAGAACACTGAAAACCAAAAAAAGACAGAGATGGTGCTCCAGGAAGAACAAAGGCGAGTGTCGGATCATCGAACACAAGGATATATGCAGTGAAGTCGAAAAGAATGGTTGAAGTAAAGGATGACAGGTCTCGAGGCAATCTGATATCAGATCTTCGGCATTTACCGAACATAAATGCGATTAGCGTAGATCTGTGAGACCGCGTCGAGGCAAAGATGGAGCATAGCAATGCAAATATCAATGCCCCTCAATCAGTCCTCATCCTCTTCCTGCTTCTTGCCCCAATTCCACACCTCCCAGATATGCTCATAGATCAGATCACCATACCCCTTGCCCTCATCCAGCGCCTCCTGCTCCTTCTTCAAGCGCTCCTCCATCCACCCATCCTTCTCCCCGCCCATCCACACACGCTGCGCCACGCCCTGCTCCTGCACTTGCCGCGCCCGGAGCTTTTCCACCTCCTCGCTGACCCGCCCAGACGCACTCGCTTGGGCATCACGAATCTGCGCATCGCGCGCTGCCCGCAACCGTCGCTGAATTTCCTCGGCGCGCTCGCTGGGCAGCTCGCGCATGATATTGGGGCGGGCGATGCGGGCCTCAAGCCGATCGACGATGCTGCGACCAGTCTGTTCGCGGGTTATGTGGTTGGCGGAGATGGCGAAGGCGCTGGCGAGCAGGACCGTGAGGTGGTCCAGTTTGCGAGGTGGGAGGGCAATAAGGATCGGGGAGGCGACGAGAAAAGTGTATGCGGTGTAGGTCTTGAAGCGCTCGTAGTCGGCTTCTCGGCGGGCTTGAGTTTCCATGGCGGTGGTTTGGTCTGGCGTGGCCATGTTGGGAGGTTTCGTAGGTAGAGATTCGGAGATTTGGTTGTTAAAAATCTTAATTATGGGATATAGAAGAATGATTTTCAATGGCCGAGGATTTGAATGCACTAATCCATGTGCTCATGTCTTTTTGCTCTGGTGCAAGTGGCTCGAGAGTGGTCGAATCTCGGCAGAATCCAAAATTTGCGGCGTGCGAGACCGACCACCCGCGCAGGTCATGTGATATTGATCATTCCTTGTATCAGTGATATCCACTACTTCGTTAGGAGAGGAGAGAAGGAGAGAAGAGCATTCTCTCTCGTAGAAACGATTCAATTTGCTCGCTTGAATAGAGAGTCCCCCCATTTGCGCCACTTCAACTTCTTGTTCTACCGACTCTCGCCCACATTGCTGTCGCACCGCCTCACTTCGCCGGGTTTACTCCATACTAGGCTTTTTTGATATTGACGAGAATGACATTCTTCACTTTATGGACCTTGTGCCGCCATGGACTGGCGATTTCTTAGGGACTACCTTAGACGGCAGTGATTGGAGAATATCGGAGAGATCAGGAAGCAGGGGGTTGGCGTAGTGAGTCCAGCATCGCGGGATTTGCGAATGACGAAGCTTGACCGAAGGCTAGCGCTTAAGGGGTTAACGGGGCTCTTAGGATGTATAGCGCCCTGCGGACCCAACGTCTCCCAGCTTTCTTTTACTGACAAATTGATTAACGTCGTTTCGAATGATGAATATTATGCGACCCATAATGATATTGAGGGCTGTTTAATCGATCGATGGGGGATTAGGAGCCCCTACTTTTCCTATTTGAATTCCCAGAATTTGCTCGCTCGTATATTACGGCGGAACTACAGTCGGGACAACACCGTTCTGTATCCCGCAAGCTGCATGCTCTATGCTGTACTCGATCTGTACCATGAACCAAAGAAGGGAATTCCAAGGCCCCGCGGACAGGGCTGATGTAGTCGAGGCCCTCCACGCCAGCCATATGCGTGGAAGTCTGTAATAGATTCCGTCCTAAACCCCCCGTAAGATTTTTATTTATTTCTAGCTTACTAATTGTCATATGATTCTGTTTTCATAAGGATGACATAGTCAAGAACAAGCGATGCCTACAGTACTACGACAACTAGTAATAATTAGACCACGCAGACAATCCTTGTATCATCATAACTAGTCGGGCCTTTGCTAAATAGGCGGGTTTGGCACCGTCTATTCTATAAATAGCATTTGAGAAGAGGATAGTCTGCGGGGCTTCAAGGGCGTCTCGCGCATCCAAGCGCGTTTTCTTTTCCCAACACCAGCCTGACCCACATCGCTTTTCTTTCCCTACATGTATTAGCGGAAGCTGGGGGCGCGCTCAATTGGAGGTAACGAGGTTTCATAGGAGAGATAAAATGATCCTATTTATATGCATAATTAATCTTGGACTCTATTGCTTTCTTCTGGGTCTTCATCAATGAATGAAGAAATACGGAATCAATTCACCAGCCCCGTCTCAGTCCTGCGCTACGAACTCCATCTTCGTAATAGTACCCACTAACCACTGCCCTCCTTCCCCCCGAGACACATCAAGCCCGGAGCGTTGCTGGGAGGCGGTAGTGGAGCTTCCCATGTTTCCATTCATATGCCCTGCCTTCATCCTTCGAAGCGCGAAGTCTCGCTCGCGCCAGGGCCACGTTTCATGTCCCTTCTATTGGGGGTACGGCTCTGACTATTCATAGAAACTTGAGGTTGAATGCGAAGAATACTCAGACCATATCCATCTGACTCGTTGAATTTAAATTGCCAGAAACACATATATAGATGTCACCATGCATTTCCTCATCATAAATCGCTCATCCTCACCCTAGCACACAATCCACCGACTGGATCCCTTCTTACCTTGAGTGGAGATTTCCTCGAAGGCCCTTGTGTCCTTGACAGAATGCCGCCTCCAAAAGCGCGCGACCTTTTCGACCTGGGAGGCAGAAGCGCGAAAGTGTCACTCGGGGTGTCAACTCGGGACCCACCAAGGACTACTGCACAAACAGCACCTGGGCCGAAAAGTTCCAAGGGAGATGACAAGAAAGCATCCAGCAAAGATGCCAAAAATCAAAAAGCAGATGAGTTGAAGTCATCCAGCGAAGATGCCGCGAAACCCAAGCCAAAAGCACTTCCCAAAAGTGCACCAATCAGAATCTACCTCTGGCCAAAAATCAACAAAGGAGCGCAACAGTCACAACGTTCACACAAGGATCCAGGCCGTGATGATGCACGCACGAATGCTCGT
Organism: Penicillium macrosclerotiorum; assembly: GCF_028827735.1. Lineage (NCBI taxonomy): Eukaryota > Fungi > Ascomycota > Eurotiomycetes > Eurotiales > Aspergillaceae > Penicillium > Penicillium macrosclerotiorum. The sequence goes on along the minus strand of NW_026643083.1, from coordinate 5,861,827 downwards.
CGAGGAATGTCCGGATCCAGAAGGAGCACACACGCACATACAGCGTCGGCACAGCAATCCCAAACTGAAGTCAACCCGCCTACCAACTCTGAACTTGTCATGCTCGGAGGGAGACCCTCATCCATGAGCGCTTCCGATCCAGATGTTTCCACCAGATCTTCAAACTTGGGGATCATATATCAGACGCTGAAATTTCCCAGCACCAAAATGAAGATGATCTTGATGGGAGGTTACGGCATCGTGATCCCAGGCCAACTGATCCAGAAGGTACAAAAGCACCCTTCCACTGGGGCTACAAGTAATGGAAAAAACCCGCAATATCAAAAGTTTCTAGCGGACTGCCAGAACCTCGCTGTTCATTTTAGCACACCTGAGGTGAATATCATCGAGGATGCCTCACGCGCCATCGTGCAGGTGAAAACGCCATCACAATCAACTTCCAATTCCTCCACGGCACTAGTTCCTGAACGCGGAGACGCGCAGATCTCTGCAACACACCAAGTCGCGGTGTCCCGGATGATCGGTGTAGACGGGCAGGTTTATGGCCTTTCCAAAGACCAAGTTCCACCCAATTGGGATTTCTCGACGGGTTCACAGGACGAAAGTCAGGGGCAAAGCCAAAGCGCGAATGAGAATGATGCTGGGGAGTACTCAAAGTTCCTGCGTGAAGTTGAAGCAATCAGTCGACATGGAACTATCGGAGAGAGATTAGCCCGCCAGCGACGAGATATCCCCCTTCCGATCTCAGAACTGGAGAATAAGTATGAAATTGCGCCCAAGGGCTCCGAGCCAAAGCAAGCGAGTAAGAGGGGATTCAGGGTCTATATAATTCGACTTCGACTGGGAGATACTGGGCGGGCTGAATTACTGTTGTTTGTAGAAGACATGCCAGAGGAAGGGAGCGGCACCCTTTTTAACGTCTTACATATCCCTGACTGCTATGAGCCGGGAGTTTGTGCAATCGTCCCAATGCAATCACGTAAAGTCAAATGGTGTCAAAGACCTGTTGGCTTTCGCCGCCCTGCACATACAATACTTCACTCGCGCATTCGGATCGGCACTGTTACGGCGGAAAAATATAAAAACTGGGATACATACCTGCAACCGGTCGACTTTAGAAAAGCTGATCGGCGAGACGAAGGGTTTCCACCTTACCCCGGTGCTTATGCAGAATTCTTCGGAGGAAAGGATCATATATATCCGGGACTCATGCATTATTGGAGCGATCTGACCGATCACAGAGCTCTCACATCCCATATTTTGTTTTCAGACTGGCTTCCTATATTGATTCAGAGGAAATGTATCGATTTGGACAATGACGGAAAGATTCTCATGAGTCACAGCCCGAGATGGATCCTAGAGACATATTTGCCATTGTACTACTGAGTTGGGTTTCTATCTCTTTGATTTTCAATTTATTTGTGTCTTTGTGTCCTTTCTGGGGTTCGCCGCCTCTTTTCAACAATCAAATCGAGTCTGTCATGGATAAATTTATATGCTTTAACAATCCAGTTGTAGTATAGCACTTGTGACACTCTGCGTAGCTTTTATTCGAATGACGATTCAAAGCCAGGCCTGAGAAAAGTCATCCGGTATAAAAGACTAGGAATGATGGCTAAGTGCGTAATCTAGGACTGTTTCAGAGCGTAGACCGAGACTTGATGAACACAACCCAGTATCCCGACAATAATAAACGAGAACGTAGTGATCTAAGAACCGAAAATTGGAGAGATGGACAGAATAGACTAACGATTTTGGCACACATAGATCAAGTAGTGGCCGCCCATGAGGTAGATGAATAGAACTACGATCTAAGGATTTTTTGGGACGTCTATAAATGCCTATGTAGGGACTTTTAACTAGGAATAGGATTCGTGAGAATAGGGTTCGTGATAATATTGTTGGCAGAAACATTCTAAGGATCTGAATAATAGCCGCCCCCATATCTTCATCATATCTCGACCGTTATTGAATAGCGGGTCTGGAGAAAGGAGCAAGGAGAGAAAAGCAATACGTCACACAAGCGCAAGACTTGGAAGAAGAATCGTTACATTTAATGAATAGCGAGTCTGGAGAAGGGAATACGTAGGTAGAAACTTTACGCTTACGCATTGACAGCCTAGGACCCAGATATAGTAGGAGTGATAGATATATAGCAGTCGTTTATATATTGAATCTAGCGAATTAAAGCTTCTTCTGAGTAAGCTTCAAGAGCGTGTTTAGCATTAAGTTTAGCTATATAAGGCCCTGCTCCCTTTTTTGATTCGATTATAGAGTGTATCGATTAACACCAAATCCGCGCGCCAAACGCGCAATATTTGGCTTCTCCACGCGTGATGCTGCTAGACAGGCCTCAGCTATACGAGATTCATCGATTTTATGCATATTTAGATAGTGATATTGGACAGAGAAGCAGAAAATAGAGGAGTAGGAAAAATGTTGAATCTGTGCGTGGCACACCTGCAACGCGGAAGCGGTGGTGGGCGGAGACACTGCTAGTATATCGCCCATGGAAATATCATGCATTAAATGGATTTACCAGTGGATGCGTGATATTATCTGAAAGAAAAACAAATGTTACACGAGAGTCGAGCTAGCAGTGTCTCCGCCCACCCACGCCGCTTTCCGTGTTATGGGTGTGCTACGCCCAAACATATAGCCATACACTAATGCATAATTTTTGCTTTTTTCCCTATCTATTAACGCATCCCAGTAGTGTTTATCAAGAAGATTTTACCTTCCTAGCGCGCTTCCACTGCTCTTTCAAATGCTGTATCTTGATTCTTCTTAGGACCTGGTAGTAGTGATTGTTACGGACCATGCCTCCGGGGTGCTAAATATAGGCGCACTACAGCTAATCACCTAGACCCTAAAGGGCGATTAAGGATTCTGCTAGAAATAAGGTACTTAGAATAACTGACAGTGACGCAACAAAAGTATTTGCGCTCTTGTGGCCCCACATCCCATAACATTCTGCTAGTCAAAAACTTCTATTTCCTGTTCAGCATCACCACTACTATCTGTCAATAAAGTAGGATACGGTATCGGCTAGGAAAGCTGGGATCCAATGGAATGAGATGCTCAATGTGATGATATCTTTTATGACTGATTATCTAAGTGTATGGGCGGGGGATGTTGAATATCCCCTGCCTCGCTGCCTAGCGCGTTATGGCGCTGTATTCCGAGTCTATCCAGGATATCATACAAGATATGCAGTAAATCGAGTATTCCTGTAACAATCTGACGTACACAGGGATACAGTGACACAGCAAAAGTATTTGCGCTTCCTTAGCCCCACACCCCCTATATTACATAATATTCTGCCAGCCAAAAACTTCCAATTTCCATTCAACACTACTACTACTATATAGTAGCTATCTAGTAGGGTGTATACCACCCTTGGCTCTCTAAAATCGCTGCAACCCTATTTGGCATAGTCTCTGCGAGATGCCTAAGATGCTGAATATCTAATGCTTCCCACGCCTGCTGCGCTGTTTCCACTAGAATAGCCTTAGTTGTATCATTATTTGGCATATGTATTAGATCAGGTCGAATCTTATAGATTTCCTTCTTTAGTAACGCCCAAAGATTTTCAATTGGATTTAAATCTGGCGAGTGAGGAGGCCAATCCATAACCTGAATCCCTAGTTCTGCTAAGGCTTCTCGTACAACAACTGCTGTATGTGTAGGAGCATTATCATGCTGGAATATTGAATCTTCGTATATAAGTAATGTTGGTAGGATACGGCGATATAACTGCTCGATAACAAAGCGATTAACGCCGCCACGTTGAGAGTTAGGATCTCCGAATAGTGGAATTAAGCCAGTCTTTCGTTCTGCACCTGAAAATGCAGCCCAAAACATCTGCTTAACTTGCTTTCCACGATGCGGTAAACCCTGGCATTGACCCTCTCTTGGTTGATCCTTTGGACGTGTAAAAGTCCACTCTCGTTGCATTCCAATTCCTCGTTCAACTGTGCATTCGTCGGACCAGAAAACACGGCCCTAATCCTCTGGTGTAAAGTGTTGATATGTAAGTGCCCAGCGGAGTCGTTTTTGAGCGTGTTCCTCGGTAAGATAGGGACGCCAGCTGCATCGCTATTTTCGCATATTATGAGCGTTTAGAAGCCGTCTAATAGAGTCATATTTAACCTTATTAGATACTGATGCAAGAAGATCTTTTTGTGTAACTTTTGGGTTCTCAACAATAGTAGTAAGGATACGTTGACTATCCGTTTCTGTAAGCTTTTTAGGGCGACCAGAGCGTGGCTTAGATACACCAGACCGGCGCTCTGTCTCCTTCTTTATTGTATAGCGAATAGTAGAAAGTGGTATCCAAGGATATCGTGTCTTTCGAATATGGGTAGGGCCCCATCCAATAGCATGCAATTCGCAGATACGCTCCCGAATAGTAGGTGTAAGCTCGGTTGATCGCGCCATAGTAGTGGTAGTAGTAGTAGTAGTAGTAGTAGTAGTAGTAGTAGTAGTAGTAGTAGTAGTAGTAGTAGTAGTAGTAGTAGTAGTAGGAAATAAAATAGGGGAAACATAGCATGTGTATGCGCGTGTTGAATCCTAGCGTGTTTCCTACTGCGCGTTTTTAGTAGGCGGTGGTTAAGGCGGTAGGGGTGTGGGGCTAAGGAAGCGCAAATACTTTTGCTGTGTCACTGTATGTGAGTCTTAGCCGTATTGTGCAGTCTTCCATCCCATCACTATCTAGTAGGAAAGGTGAGAAAATAGGGGCTTTACATGATCAACATGTTTACGGAGGACGCAGCTCATCATGACACCTAAGAGGTCTAGTATATGTAAACTGAAACCCTGTTTATATCGGCTTGACACATGTCAAGAAGGAAGACTGCATAATACGGGCGAGACCCACATATCTCCATGCGAGTCAGGATATTACAGGGATACTCGATTTGCTACGTGTTTTGTATGGTTTCCCGGGTATACTCGGAACCCAGCGCCGTAACACGCTAGACAGCCAGGTAGGGGATATTCAACATTCCCCCGCCCACACATTTAGATAGTTCAGTCACCCAATACATCACTATATTGAGCATCTCGTTCCATTGGATCCTAGCTTTCCTAGCCGATACCGCATCCTACTATATTGACAACATACACTCCATGCTTACATTGGAAATTAGCGTGTTTCCTACTGCGGTTTTTTTTAGGCGGTGAGTCTGGCGGTAAGATATGGGGCTAGGCAAGCGCAAATACTTTTGCTGTGTCTTTGATATCACAGCGATATAAATATGTTAGAGGTAACTGAATATTTCCCTTCTAAAATACCTCCTAAATACAATACTTCAAAATAATTAGTTGAGACCACTTTTAGATTTTGGACTTCGACTGGACTTCGACTAGGACTGGCACTAGAATCTCGACTTGCATTTTGACCTGAACTTTGACTGGATGATGTAGCCATGACTAGTAGATTCAAATTTGAGAATAACTTATATAAGCTCATTGGTTCCATGCTACTGTGAATGCAAGTACAGTTTGAAATTTTCTCCTTCCTGCAGAAATAGAGTCCGAGAGATATAAGAGCATCAATTACAGACTGTCCAGCAACAGGTCAACTTTAAATATGGGCCCGTGGATTACAACTCGTTGTGTACTTTGCCACTACCAGGATCCAAAAAAAAGCTTACGATACTGTCAGTTTTGTTGTTGAACCTGAGAAACTAAATATTTTGAAATGCGGAACTAACATAAATCTTCAACTTAGTTGAAACCTTCCATAGGTTCAGAACGCCGGTATATTTTGATCAAGTTTCCAGCTCATATGATCTGTCGAATTTTGATCAAGCTACAGGAACTATGGGGTCTACGTGGTTCGCTCATGATCTTTGTTGGAAAGCTTTGATGAAACATTTTGACCAAACACCAAACCTCAATATCATGAAAGACAGATGGTGGTATGTCATGGGCTCAGAGTTTCACTCCAGTATGTTTATTTTATAGAGAATTACTACATCATAATCATAGGTTGCTGACTTCGGGGATCAAGCAATGGGCCGTTACGATCTTCCAGCAGGCAAAGGACCAGGATACGATGGCCTCAGGCGAGATCTTCAAATACGCACGGCCCGAAATGCTTTACCGAACCCTACAGCGCTCAAAGTCAACATTACGAATTGCACAGCATCTGGTTTCGATCCATTCCTGTTGCTTTCGCCCGAGATCCGAATTGAAATTTCTCAATATCTCCCTACTGTCGATTTTCTCAGTCTTAGGCTTTCATCAAAAGCTATGGCACTTCTATTTGAAAGCCAGCAGTTCTGGAAAACGAGATTTGATGTACTTGGCGAACGAGGTTTCCTGAGTTTCTTGACAGAGATGGGTTGCAAAGATTGGAGACTAATTTATCGCTGCACTCATAACATAGTGAAAAGGAATCATACGGCGAGAGATTTTAGGAGACAGTGGCTCAGAAATGAGCGGATCAGGGGCATCGTTCTGATTACAGAAGCATCGGGCCTTGTTCTACCAGATGAAAATATACGACCCCAGAATTTACGCTGGACAATGACTACCGAGACAAAGGCAAGCCACGACAGCGTCCCGATGCATTTAAAGCACTTGCAAGATGTCTCTGCGTCTAGAGAGCCTCGCTGTTCTGTATGCCAGCATCAAAGGCATATTCAGCGATCTCACACAATTTCTCTGGCTCATCCAGTTATAAAAATTGCTGTTTCTGTCTTTACTGAAAGAATTGACACATTCATAACGGGAATTGATTTTATTCATGAATCCGGTGAGCACGTAACATCCTTCGGCTATCAAATACCAGGGAAAAAGGCCATGGTTGATCTTTGTGGCGGAACGTTGACGGGTTTTGATTTCCGGGTGGGAAGAGATAATGATTTTATTATTCCAACTATACGTGCTATACGGGCAGTTACAACAAAGTCTGATACCATACACTACAAATGGGTAGGCAAAGAGAAATTCAACAAATCCAAGTCACATGTGACTCGACTGAATACAAGATCGGGTATTGTGTCCTTTTCGGGAGACTTTTGGGTGAGTAACATCTGCAAATAATATAACGATTTTTTACATCATCATCATCATCATCATCACCAAATGGTGCTAATATTGGACAGGATTATAAGGTGATAGCTCTTGCACTAGGCTCAGCTCCCTAGGCCATTATTACCGTGATAATCAGTAACATAATGGTGCAGTTCTTTCGGTCAATGCACTATTTGCTAGCTCTGTGTTTGAAGCTACTGGCTACTGAAAGCTGTGGGACTTTATCTTTCCTAAATTTCCTTTGTTTTGAATTGCTAGTCAGAGTCATTCTTTTACGAAGGGCCAGGTGAAGTTTCTCGGGATTTTGACCATAGGCTCGATTGCCGTTTACAAGATTCCTTTTATCCTACCTCTGAGTGTGTTTTTCTCCGAAGAAAAAGAAAGAAAATAGGCTGTGTTATCACATTGCTATACTTCTCATATATACTCAGAATAGAAATAGATAGACTGAGGTATCAAAGAGAAGGGTATATTACTCAGTAAGACCGAGATACTTATTTAACATCTAAGTTTTGATTAAATTGATCGAATTCCTATAATCGAGCTCGTCCGAGAAGATTTCCTACATAAGTGAAACAGAGGAGTGAGCAAATCCTGTATTTTATTGCATACACTAGCGCTCTATCGATTTTTCGCTTCTAAAGATTCGACGATATTGCATCTAGGTCAGGTCAAATCATTTGGATAGCGACTGTCAAAGACTACGCTAGGGGTGGAGGGACTCTATATCTTAACATAGACATCTGTATCTTGAATATCAACATTATAAATATCGGATCTTCAAACATGATTTCAATCACGTTTGACATCAACACTATCAACATTATCAGCATCCTCGATTCTAACATCCTCCTCCACTCAAATATCTTGAGCATCAAAAGCTCGAGTATCCATATTAGTATCTTCTATGCACACTAATACTCCCCACTTTTATATCTCAAATATCGAGTCATTAAAGATTATTACCTTCGATATTAACACTGTCTACATCCATACCCTCGAACCTAATATCCTCGGCTCTATTATCCGCCTTGACTCAGATATCTTGACCACCAATAGCTCGATCTACCTCTAAATCTTGAATATTAGGTTATATATCTCGAGAATAAAACCATTAAATAATACTGTCCACATCCGTATCTTCTAATCTAAAATCCTCGAATGTATTCTTATCAACTCTAACACATTCGACTTTGGCACTCCTTCCTCGAGCTTGACACTTCTTCCTCGAGCTTGACACTCCTTCCTCGAGCTTGACACTCCTTCCTCGAGCTTGACACCCTCCTCGATTTTGACCCCCTTCCTGATCAGATATATCGAAAATCAAAGTCTGACAATATCATCATAACATATTATGTTTTCGCGAATATCTCTTGCCTCGATACCTTCCACAATAACAACCATCATTCACATCCGAAATACCATCATGGCAGTGAGTCCTCGTAATAATTTCTTCGCTCCAAAACTAAGATTTCTTGTAGTCTGCCGCTACAGATAGCGGAGTGCAATCATATTTGCACGAAATAGTCAATCACTCTGTCGTGAGGCTACCATCGACCATCTATGGCTGCGGCTCATGACCATACTCTTTCCCTGGCATGAAGGTTATCTACATCAGCGAGAAGATTATTCAAACCCAACATCTCAAAGCAGGGCGAACGTAAGTCTTACAATTATTCGAAATGGCCAGCGATGCAAGGCCATAATTATCGAGAATAAAAGGCCTTCTCGAAGCCAAACGGGTGTGCCCGCCGAAAGCTCTTGGGAAAGCGCCAAAAACCAGCTAGCTCGATTTATGGTCCGGACCCACAACAAACAGGGCAGCCTGTTGCTCCCCATGTTCGGCGTGGTGGGCATTGGTAAGCTTGCTAGGTTTTATAAATTAGCTGACGACAACGACAACAACAACGACATACTAAAGCCCTACCAGGATGATGATGGAAAAAATTACGACCTAAGTACGGAGTTCAGTTTGATTGAAAAGAAGCTGCTGGATATGAAGCATTCAATTGAACATGGATAAGGAACCTTGAAGTCTAACACAATGTGATAGCTGGGGCTTGAATTCGCTGTTTCTTTTCTAAATGTGTGCGCAGGGATTAAGCTCTTTTTTTAACTTTTCAATCAAAGATTGAGAGTTTAGTATCTTTATTTTTCATATCTAGGGCGATTACAATTGCAGCCGTATTATTGATTTGCCAACGAACTTGTATAGAATAAGTAGACCCATTAGTTGATTACACATTGACTTGATTAGTAATAAAATAAATAACAGGAAATCATCGGGCTCTTACTTGAAAAAAAAGACTCCGGGTATTAATTCAAAATGAAGGAAAATTGAGAAGGCAAGGTCAGTTTGGTAATCAGAGTACTATTTCAGCACATTGTGACGGTGGGCTGGTAGCAAGTGCTAGCTGTATAAGCGGGTGGCCTCTGCCTCCTATAGAGACAAAAAGGAGTAAATTTTAACGTTCTTCATTCACTTTGGCCTGCGTTCTATTTGTTCTGGTTGCCATATACGAGATATCCCTCATGCTATGCGTTTCTTGCAACCTTTCATGCACCCCGGCCTTTCATGGCTCTTGACTCGCAAAGGGACCACGTTTCAGAATAACCTCTAGCGAAGCAATCCAATTTTATATTACTGACATTCTTCATCGCTCTCTAGTCAAGTATACTTGTTAAATTCTGGCCCCTACGCTGAGCGTGATGATGTTTCTAAACCAGACGCGGTAGCAAAGATCCGGAGATTGAAAAGAAATGGGAGGAAATAAAAGGGATTAAAAGCTGGAGTATATACTAGAAGAAACCAGGCCATTTCCCCTTACACCTCTCCGCTTTTCTTTACCTATCCATTTTTCTTCAAACGGAAAACCATATTCCTACCAAAAAGAAGCGTTCTCCCGCCTTGGATCTCTCGCCCGCCAGTCCAACTCCTTCTCCTCTTCCTCTGCCCCGGCCACCTGCGACATATCGCGCCACTTCCACTGATCTACCATGGCCTGCGCGTGGGCCTGGACTGACGCCGGGCTCGGAAGATCACCCGGGCCAAGGGGCACCTGGCCAGGGGCGCGGCGGACCCCAGCCGTGATCTGAGTAATAGCGGCGGCTACAGCGCTGGGCTGCTTCTTGGCGCACCGAGTGGGACCCAATTCGAGGTGTCCGACGAGAGCGGCGTAGGAGAAGAAGGTCTTGAGGCAAAATTTGCACCTGAATCTGGTTAGAGAGCACATGACGGGGAATGATGGGCTTGGTATAGCATGGGAAGAAGGCATCTTGGAATTGAAAGGTAGTGGTAGAGCGTGAGGAGATTGCAAGGGTAATTTATCGACGCACTGGGGCTTCTGGCGCTTTGATGAAATGCTCCCTTCTTGGAGCGCGCTTTGGTGTGGGTGTCCCGAGATGTGAGTCTCGAAGTTGTGCCAGTTTGTGGTGCTGAAGCTGCATGGGCAGACGTAGCGGCGAGATTCGAAATCCCAGAAGCAGTCTGCGGTCTGCGGTTGGTTATTTGTATAGATTGTCTTAAGTGAAGCTGGGCTCTTTGGTGGGAAGGATACGAAATATCTGGGATTCTTAACGCAGTCCTCGTCGAATGTAATGAGATCATTGGGCGCCAGGGGGACATTGGCAGCACCGGGTTGGGCCATGTACAGAGGTGGACTAGGGCCATGGTTTACAGAGCCGCTGGTACTTTTGACGGTTGAGTTCTGTTGATGATGAGAGGATATGTGTCGGAGCTGGTTCTCCAGGGTAGCTAGTGCTTCATGGCTGAGCCTGGGGCTGCCATCTTTCAGATAATTAGTGGCTGACCATGATTTTGTCCAAGGGAATAGTTTGGCTTTACCGTGCGAAGTGACCAGAGGCTGCAGTTGATGAGCTAGTCGACGAGCCAGGTCTTTTTGAAACCCGAGGGGGAGATTTCCTTGCATTGGTCAGACTCGATATGTTGCACCAAACCGGTGGCATAAGAGAAGATGTTTCCACAACCGTTGCAGGCGACGTCATTGGTAGGAGGATGGGTCTATATGAGTGGCACTATGTTATTGAAGACAGTTTCCAGCTGGGGCCATCGATGTCAACGCCCCTATATCAGCTCTTCAACTGGAAATAACAGCACTGACCTTCTTAATGTGAAATGCCAGACCGCCGTCTGTTTGGAACTCAAGCTTGCAGATGGGACATGTGAAATGTTCCACGCTCAGAATCCGGTGAATAAAATGCTCCTGCTCACTTGAAAAACGTTCTCCACAACAAATTATATGATCAGGAGTGTTTTGGATGTGCTGTTTCATCTCTGCCTCATTGTCAAAAACCCGCGGGCAGGACTCAAACAGGCACGGCAGCTTGGATGATTTGTGATAAGCCGACATTTTTGAGCCTGAACGGGTAAGCAAGCAAGTTGCTCAGTAGATGAGATAAGTGGTAAAGGCGTGGTCAAGAGAATGAGCTACAAAATCAAGGTGAGAAAAGGGAAGGAGGATGAAAGTGCTTGATAGGAAAACAACTCTTGTCATGGGTGTCAAGAAGCAGACTAGCGCCGATTTCTAGCAACAACCAGGTACATCATTAACCCCTGCAATTCATCACATATGGATGGGTCAATTCGATACAGCCAATACGGATATATGTTTCATAACCCTGCCCACTATTCTGCGAGGATACCGATTCTGTATCCACTAGAACCGCGAAAAGGGTAGCCTAATAAATATCCACCCCCGTCAACAAGACATAATCCTACTTTTTTCAGGGCATCAGTTGTAAGGTGTATGGGGGATACTGACCATTTGCCTCGTAGTGTAATCACCGCCCAGTGATTCCCATCCTCGTCTGTCTCCTTTTCCACTTTTGTCGAGAACGAGATGGCACTCATAATGCCATCCCCGAATTTCTCATTCAGCACTGCCTTGTATGCATATCCATAGTTCTGAACAATCTCATAGAGTCGATAGATCAGTGGTTCCTTGGGCGGCATTTCTACCGATCTCCCTCGGTCAGGGAAGCCATCGAGCTGCTGCGTGAGTAACCCTAGGTCAATGCCGAGGAGTTCGGCCAGCTTCTCGGTATCCTCTGGTGAGGCCTTGGCCTGACCATAGAAAATGGCGGCGGTCGCGACTTCGTTGCGGCCGATATGCTGGGCAATCTGCTCGAAACTAAGCTTCTTGGTGGACTTGGCCTGAAAGAGGGTATCGGAGGCGGCAGGTAGATAGGGGTGCTGGTAAGCCTGGTAAGATTCAGGTATTGTCAGTCCTACGTAATCGAGATGGAGATGGACGGAAGAGGGAGTACATCAAGAGTTGCAAGAGACATGATGGTGACGCTGGCTTGTTCGGTGCTATATATGATTGAGAAAGACTGGAAGAGTCATTGGAAGATGGCCTTCAACCAGTGTACGATTCATTCAGCGTCTCTCGGCGCGGGGCTAATGTGACCTCGAACGCCAAGCGGTCGCGACGAGATAACAACGTGCGGGGAGTTCCGAGACCCGTCCAATAAGCTTAACTGAGCTGAAGCGTTTCTGGCCTGTCGATCCAATTCCCGTCAAAAATTCCCAAAATTGCGTGTTAGTCATACAGATAGTTTCTACAGAGAATTCACAGCATTCTAGTTCGACGAAGTGAGGAGTTAGGAAAAATAAGACAAAGCAAAGAAATTCAAAAAAGGAGAGCTGGCGGGGAAAGGCGCCCCGGTAATCGGGTTGTTATGGCTCATCATCATGACCTTGATTGATCCTGAGGTAGATCTCTGTTTTTGAGGATTTTGGAGGAGGTCACATGGAGTATCACCCAAAAGTCTTTTTTTTTTTTTTTTTTTTTTTAGAATTTCCCCCTTATTTGTCTTCTTCTTTCGAGGGTGGCTTGTGGTTGTACGTATATCCATTTTCGCGGGTAATGGTGTTTGTTTTGTTATTTAGTATGTGGCATGATTGAACACCGAAGGCGGATCCAGGTCATGTGATGTGCCCAGTGACGGGTGGAGCGGGACTTTGGGCTGCCGATCCACGCGGAAGCCGGCCACATGGTTGTCGCGGGCATGGGATGATGCGTAGCGCCCATAATAACAATGCACGAGCAGAGGGCGATATACAGTGTACAGCCCAAGAAATTGTGTACTTGGTTATATGAGCGTCTGAAAGTAGAATCTTGGTTCAATTCCAAGTCGCCCCGGACACCCACAGGCCTGGGGGGTACGCATCAGGGGGCACGGCGTATACGTTGCATCATCATGCATCTATGTAAACAACCGGAACATGGAACTTCGGCGTGGATCATACCAGTCAGATACCGATCGGACGACTATGGATATACGAATACAGGCAAAGACCTTTGCCTGCTGTTGCGCCTACTCTACCAGAACCTTCCTCGTCATCTAAATCCATTGCGACACAGCCACGTTTCCATCGTGGCTGGGCAGCGGGGCTTCCGAGCTCTCAAAACCGCCCCCGCTTCTAGGCAGCCGATGCTCAGCTGATTTATTTCTTTTCTTTCTCTCCGTAGTTTTCTCACTATCTTCCCTCTGTTCCTTCATTTCCTCTTGACTGGCAGTGGCAGTCATGTCTCAACAGAACGACGATCTGGCCTACGGCCGTTACCACGAGTCAGAGCGGGGCTCCGACGGCTCCCGCAGTCTCGGCGACACCTTTAAGAAGTTCCGCGACACCTACAAAAGCCATCAAGGTTCCTCTAAGCCATCGAGCCAGAGTTACGGTCCGGGGGTATGTATCTTTCCCATATTGTCCATCCCTCATAGATCCAACCACATGACTACTGTGATCTGACTCGGAATCCCAGTCATCCACACATCAAAGCGACCAGAACCAGAGTCAAGCCCCATATGGATACAGCCATGGCGCTGGCGACCAGTCACAACCATATCAGCAGCCATACCAGCAATCGGAATATCAGGGACACGGTCGCCCGCCCAAGGAAGACAAACTTTCGGGCTTCCTGGGTAAGATTCAAGGAGCCGTCACTGATTTTGGCTCCGAGTTCGCAACCAAGGTTGGCACAGCCATCGATCCACAGGCCTATGCCCAGTATGGTGCCAGCAAGCCCACTACTGAGCATCGCTTTGGCAGCTTTGCTCCCCCGAGAGAGCAAAATGATGTGAAGTGGTATGTGGATGGTTGCAGTTATTTCTGGGCCGTCTCGAGAGCCCTGGAAACGGCGCGAGAGTCGATCTGGATCCTGGACTGTAAGTAGGACGGGTTATATCTGCTCTCTTTTCGGCGTTGCAATGGAGTTTAACCGATTTATCGCAGGGTGGCTGTCTCCAGAACTCTATCTCAGACGACCACCGACGAAGAATGAGCAGTATCGGCTGGACCGCATGCTCCAAGCCGCCGCTCAGCGTGGGGTGCGCGTCAATGTCATCGTCTATAAGGAGGTGACTCAGGCCCTGACGCTATCCTCGGCTCATACTAAGCATACACTGGAGAATCTTCATCCGAATATCTCGGTCTTTCGTCACCCCGATCATCTCCCTGACCGCCAGGAGCTGGCGTCGTCCATCACATCGTCTCTTCAGAATTTGTCACTTGACTCCGCCAGTCTGTCAAAAATGTCTAAGGACACTTTGAAAGGTCTGTACGGCATGAACGATGATGTGATTCTCTACTGGGCCCACCACGAGAAGCTCTGCCTCGTCGACGGTCAAGTTGCCTTCATGGGCGGTCTGGATATGTGCTTCGGTCGTTGGGACACCAATCAGCATTCAATCGCAGACTTGCACCCATCCGATATCAATGAAACCGTATTCCCTGGGCAGGATTTCAACAACTCACGTGTCCTCGACTTCCAGGATGTCTCGCACTGGGAGAATAACCAGCTCGATCGGAAAACTATGTCTCGCATGGGCTGGTCTGATATCTCAATCAGTCTGCATGGTGCTGTCGTGGAAGACCTCCGTCGTCATTTCGTTGAACGTTGGAACTTCATTTACGAGGGAAAGTATAAGGTTCGCCGAGACACAAGATACACACCCCTCGCACTCTTCGGACGCCCTCCCTCGTCGACAGGCCAACACAGTACACAGCAGCAGAACAACCCATCACAGGCCGGTGCTTCACCCCAGCCGTCGACCCAGCCACAGCAGCAGCAAACGGGAACACCTCCCCCTCAATGGCAGGGTTCTCAACATTCACAGCCAGCTGCTGCTCCATCCTACCTGCCTCCCCCTGTGCAGACGTCTGCTAGCCTTCAGCAAAATCAGCAACAGCCCACCCAGTCATCGTACCAGGCTTATCAACCAAATGCGGCCCAAGGCTCTGCTAGCCAGTCATCCACTCCAATTCAGGGCACTCATGGGCATAGTCAGCCGCAACAGCAGTATAACACCGCTTCTTCATATAATCCTGGAAACACTCAGAGCTATCAGCCACTTCCTAGTCAATCCCCAGCCCCTAGCCAGAGCTCGCACCAGTATTCGTACACTGGTGATTCCTTCCCGCCTCCTCCCCCTGGCCCCCCTCCGAGCCAGTCGTCGTCAACCCAGTCCTATCAACCCCAGCAGTATGGCCAGCAGCAGCACGACCAGCAGACCCAGGCTTCTTATTACGCACCACCTCCTACACATGTCTCTGGAAGTCCTGTACCGCAGGGTCAGCCACAAAGCCAGACTCCTTACTATCCACCTCCACCTAGCCAGGAGGCATCTCACTCTGCTACTCGCGGACTTGGTGATCATGTATATGGAGGTGATCATGAACGAGGCCTTGGAACTCGTGGATTGCGACAAAATATCAGTCAGTATGGGAACCAGTTACGTGGCGAGTTGGCTGGGCAGATCCATCAGTACCAAGATCGTCTGACCACCTACGGACGGCCGACGTCCCAGAGCCGCGGAAATATGTCCTGTCAGATCGTCCGCAGCTGTGCTAAATGGAGTAATGGAAGCCCCCTTGAGCATTCAATTCAGGACGCGTACGTTGCGATTATCAAGAACAGCCAACATTTCGTGTACATCGAGAACCAATTCTTTATCACCGCGACGGGCGACTCACAGCACCCAGTGAAGAACAAGATTGGTGCAGCCATTGTTGAGCGTATACTGCGCGCCGCCCGTGCTGGAGAGAAGTACAAGATCATTGTTGTGATGCCTTCTGTGCCTTGCTTTGCTGGTGACTTGCGTGATGATGAGACCCTGGGTACCCGCGCTATCATGGAATTCCAGTACAACTCCATCAACCGCGGCGGAAACAGTATCTACGAACTGATCGCCAAGGAAGGTTTCAACCCAATGGATTATATCCGATTCTACAATCTGCGGAACTACGATCGCATCAAGAACGGTAGCATGGTCTCTGCGATCGAGCTGGAAAGCGGTGTTTCCTATGAAGATGCTCGTAGACAGTACGATCAGCAGGTTGCAGGCCCTGGAGGCTATGTGCAAGGGCCCCCCGGTGGTGCACCCAGTGCTACACGCAGTGCCTTCGACACTTCTGCTCCATACCCGCAGTACCAACAGGCCGCTCAGCATCAGACCCAGGGAACCAAGGGCACCGGTTCTGATCGTTGGGACACTGTTGCATCATGCTACATGCTAGGTGGAGAGGACATTCGCAATGTCCCATGGGACGGCCACCCCGATGCTGAGATTGACGCTTTTGTGAGCGAGGAGCTCTATGTGCACTCCAAGGTTTGTTTGACTGATATTCTTTACTACCTCTGTTTATTCTAATATTGGAACAGGTGATGATTGCCGATGACCGAATTGTCATCTGCGGCTCCGCAAACCTCAACGATCGTTCCCAGTTAGGCGACCACGATTCCGAGATCGCCGTCATCATTGAGGACTACACCCCGGTCCAGTCTAGCATGAACGGAAAGCCCTGGATGGCTAGTCGGTTCGCTGCGTCTCTGCGCCGGGAATTGTGCCGCAAGCACCTGGGTCTGTTGCCCCCACAAGACTACAAGCGGCCTAACGCCAACTATGAGCCCGTTGGTGTGCCCAATCAGTTCGATCTGGACTGCCCAGAGAGCAAGGTCGTCGCCGACCCGCTCTCCGACACGCTCCAGAGCCTCTGGAACTCTCGCGCCCGCACCAACACCGAGGTTTTCCGCAAGGTCTTCCACGCTGTTCCCGACGACTGTGTCCGCAACTGGGCCACGTACAAGGAATTCTATGAGTACTACTTCCACGGCGCGGACCGGGATGCCGAAGGCAAGGAGGGATTCCACCGACCGGCGCGGTACCAGTGGGGCCATGTCGTGCGGGACGATTTCGCCCCTGGTGCGGAGGGCGCAAAACAGGTTAAGGAGCTGCTGAGCCAGGTGAAGGGCAATCTTGTCGAGATGCCGCTCATGTTCTTGTGTGAGGAGGATATTGCGAAGGAGGGCTTGACGCTGAACGACCTGACGGAACCGCTTTACACCTAGGCTGAAATGCCCTGTCATGATGCAACGAGTTGACCCGATTTTGCGCCATTTTTTGTATAATTTCAAGCTAAATTGGTTAGCGAGTTTCGCCGTTACTTTTGCTTTATAATTATTTCCTTTTGCCGTGTAATCCTGGATCTGAGGAGAACCCCGAACGCTGCAGCATGTTTCCCGTCAAGGCCAGATTGAGTTGTTGTGTCGGTAATTAATTTAATTCCCGATGTCAAGTCTCTTTGTTGTAGCAAACTTCCCCACGCCTTTTCCTCTGACTTCACCTCTTCTGCATCAAAATGATGCTTTTCGGAGATATTATTGCTCCCTCTGCTGCGTACCGTTGCCTGTCACTTAATATTGTTGTTCGATTGACAGGTACTGAAAATAAAGAGCCTCCCCAGTTCTCAACGGCCCCTAAAGCCACAGGGCGCTCCGGCCTGAAAGGCATTTCTTTGAAGCAACGGAAAGCCCACTCTTCCCCTCAGAGATCTTAGTATTGTTCTTCCGGGAACAATATTAATATTTGCTATGACTGGGTCGGTTTATGCTCCTTAACATAAGTCCCGAGTCTTTGAAAGCATCGGTTTTTTCCAATAACTTGCTCACAAGTTGACCTGACAAAGACCCTGAGAGAAGCACCGTAGGTCTAGAAGGCAGCCACATACACTTTTCTACCGGACAACAATGTGAGAGGCTCCTCTCCGAGGACGAGAACAATACCAGTCAGGCACTTTACATCCCAGACGGATCATGTCCAGATTTTCACTCTAGGCCACGCCAGGCACTATTCTCGGCTTCTTAGCTTCAATCGCTCTTTATCCTCCTCCCTTGGTCTCGAGTAGGATCTCAGAACATCTCTAGTCAATGATTGAAGCATAAATATCTCCATCTTCAACCGTCCTCTTCTTCTCTCCACCCGCATCCTTCCAAATTCCAAAAACAACTCACATTCATCCTTCCGCTTTTTCAAAGCAAACCAATCATTCGCAATGGCTCCCGTGCAGACCGTCGTTATTAAGGGTGTGTTAAACATTCACTTTCCAATTTTCCTATCTTGAAAAGCTAAAGTTCTTTTCTAACCCACCTATTCACAGCTTCTCCCGGTGGTGGCTGCGTTGTCATGTAAATATTTTACATAAACGCCCCCGAACCGCCCACCGGTTGCACCATCATGACTTGATCTGGCACACTGGCCAGGTCCATGCTATACAAAATAAAAATCCACAAAACATATGACTCACGCCTCTTCTGCTGTATAAGCCTATCCATGGTTTAAAAAAAATCATCACTCAATACATGATCAACCAACTATTTGCTATAGTCGTCGATGTCCAGTTCATTCTTTCCCAGACTTTGACGGGTTTCCTCATCTCCATCCAATATTTCTCTTGTTTCCTCGATCCGACTCGCCTCATCCTTCAACAATGCCATATCGGTCTCAATGCTGTGGACAAATGGTGGAAACAGGGTCTTTGGAGAAGGAGAAGCTGTTACGCACTGATTTATGTGGACGATCTGGTGAAATAGGAGATAATCCGTCAAGAAGATAGATTCGAGCAATGTTTTCATTTTCCTGCAGCTGCCTATTGAGAGATGCACAAAATGCTTTCCAAAAATGCCGATGGCTTTGCCTTTTGCTAGTGGATGAAGGTGTGGGTTCCAATGGGTTTTTTTGTGCGCCGGGGGATCATGATTCGGGATTCCTGTCTTTTCTTTTCTTACTTTGATATTCATCATGACAGTTGCAGGAATTTAATACAATAGTTTTCGAATTCAATTCGACCTGACGTGTTATCCTCTAAGCTGGGGTCACCTGACCCTCAGCACCTTCTTAGCTAGGCTTAGACAGAACCAATAACATCACCTTTACATCTTCTGACACTGTCACATGACGCTCTTCAGTCTTGATTCCTAGAATAAACCAAAATACGTTTCTGATAGAGTCCGATCTTTTCTCGAAGGGTAAAGAACTTATGCTAAAAAGCAGTTTCAACTATATAGAGGATCATGATTCTCCTTAGCATACACTGCCATATTCGAAAACAGATCCCCGCCGCATACAATCACTGGTTGCTTTTTCCAGCCCTATCCTGAAATACCCTCGTCCAAATCCCAGTTTAGTTACAGATCCGGCTCTATGCTACAAATATCGTACAAATTCTTTCGCAGTATATTGCATACTATTAGATAGATTTTATATTGTTATTAAAATTACAACGATTCCTACGAGTTGAAGGAGGAGAGGTTAAAAGGCTTGAACAGAACTAAAGGGAGAGGAGAAGGAAGTTATTCATAAGAGAAGCAACGAGACCATCAAGGCAGAGGGGAATTATTGGGCATACACGCTGGCGAAACATTACTATACCGGGTGGAAGTCATTTAGCACATCATTGGGGGGTGGGTCTGCATTATGACCGCATATATCACAAAAACATAATATTTTTTATTCGGTTCATCAAGAATAAACAAAAGATCAGAATATGACTCATAGTCACAAGTATGATGCCCTACCAACACAGAGCAGCCGGTCCCCATAGTTCCACTTCGTCAAGCTTGTCTGCATTCTCATCCTCTTCATCGTAACAGCAATAATCGACCTCCTCTTCAGCACGCGACTTCTTCACTGCGAGTCTTTTTGCTACCTCATTAGCTTCAAAAAGAGTGACCAGTCTTCTCTTCCCAGGGTTCCGCTGTGCCCGTTGCTGACAGACTTGCATCATGATCTCTTCCCGCGTCCTTGTATCTTGGTCTTTGCAGAATTGCTTAGAGTCACGCTCTACCGCATTTTTCCACTCATGGCCATGACTTCCGATGCTTTTGAAGCAAGTCTTGAGCGGTGTGAGGGTATTCCGATTCACCCAAGCGTCAACAGCCATTTCAAGTGGCGTATTGCCCGTTGCATTTTCTCGGTACAGGAGATCCGGGCGACAATCCAAAATGGCTTCAAGAATATGAGGGAGGCATTTCCTGATCGTATCATGGACCGGGGTATTGCCAGCACCGTCGAGAAGTTCCAAAAACTTCTGGTTAGTGGGTTCACCAAGTTTGAGGATACTCTTTGTAACTTTGGCGGTGGAAGCAATTGCGCATTCTTTGGCTGAGAAATCTTGATAACAAAAATATATGTCTTGGCATGTGTGCAGCCAGCGAGCAAAAGGTGTTCTTGAGTTTTCGCCACCAGAACGCTCTGTTAACATTCCTGTAACGAGGTCTTTATCCAGCAGCTCCACAAATTTTGTGACAATTTCTGGATCTTTGCAAGCTTCACTTCTGCGATCGGATACTAACAGCAAGTGAAGAAGGTTGTTGCCTTGGGAATCGCGAACTGCTTGGTTGGCTCCAGCCTGGATCAATATTCGTGCAAAACTGTGTCGACGGATAGAGAATGCCAGAGAGAGTGGAGTATGTCCTTCTGATGATCGTACTTCTAGACACTCGGGGTGGTGGTCGACCAAGTACTGAACCAGCTTTTCCGATTCCTCACATTCATGAGACATCACTGCGCAATGAAGCA
The DNA here is from genome assembly GCF_028827735.1 of Penicillium macrosclerotiorum. NCBI lineage: Eukaryota > Fungi > Ascomycota > Eurotiomycetes > Eurotiales > Aspergillaceae > Penicillium > Penicillium macrosclerotiorum. Next base: position 5,840,902 of record NW_026643083.1, on the reverse strand, counting down.
CAAGCTCATCTATTCATTCGGTTAGTCTATATCTTCATATTGTTTAAATTCGCCAGATCCGGTACTCACTTCGATCTTGAAGCCATTTCATGACTGAAGCATCCAGTCCGATCTCAGATCGGGCAAGTCGCTGGATTGTCTCGTGCTCCATATGCCCATTGACATAGTTTAGGTAGTGGCGACTGGGCGCGGTGCTAAGGAACCACTCAGTACTGGCGAGCTTGCCTTGCGTTGCGGAGATGAGTAGAGGGGGACGGCCAGAATCTTTAGACATAGAACTGTTGTGACCAGGTCGTGCAGCCTCTACCCAGTCCTTGCGCTTCTTGCCCCGAATCGAAAGACCTTGGTAATACTGGGGCTCCTCTCGACTCTCGACCCCTGAGGCTTCGCCCATCTTGGTGAGCGGGAGGCCAGCAGCGGTGGCTTGAATGAGTCTAGCAATGCACTCGGTATGACCTAAAGCAATTGCAAGCTGAAACTCCTCTTGAGACAACATAAACGGAGATTTGTTTTCCTGGTCTCGCGCTGTACAATCCTGCGCAGCCTTGATGAGCCAGTCCAGCAAAGCGAGGTCGTTCTTGAAGATTGCATATTTGAAGACAGTGCTAATCCTGATATACCTATAGCCACTATTCCTGTCTGTAGGCACCTTCTTAAACTCATTATCGGCAGGTTCGGCCTCCAGGAAGCGAAACGCTCCGCATTCTTGCTTTAAGGCCATCAGAGGTGAAACTTTACTTTCGACCTGAATAGCAAGTTCACCGATATTCTCATAGGTAAATTGGTCGTCCACAGCATGGCCGACGATAGGCAGGGCCTCGTCATCTGAAGAAGCACCTTCCAGATCAAGTTCAAATCGCACCTGAGTCTGAGACTTCTTCACTTTGTACTGGGCCTGAAGTATCTGAAGAATGATCTTCGCTGCGCGTAGATGACCACGTAGAACAGAAATTGACAAACAGCAAGAGCCCAGGTCATCACACAATGAGATTTCTAGGGGTGGCTGATCCTTTTCTGGTCCCCACATGTCGATCGTCAGAGCTTTGATTGTGTCAATATCGCCATCCCATGCAGCCTCGAACCTGTTCAGACAAAGTCAGTGTTTGTGTATCTTTCCTAGTTTATAAAAGTCAACATACAGTTGCACATATCCCTTTCGAGATGCCTCAGTAGTCCGAGATCTCGAAAGATGGAAAAATTTGGCTTCGAAAGTGGTGATCTTGTTCTTTTCTTGATGCCTTCTCCGTTGAGTGGATTGCTCGGATTTCTTTGTTTCATCGGGATGAAGCTCCGCGTAGGTAACTGCATTTCTTGACAACAGCTCTGTCTCAAGTAATTCGTAGTTTTTCACCAATTCAGTAATTGCATCTTTTTTCTCGGGGAGGCCAGGCTGGTCCACAGAACCCTTCCGACGATCTTCCTGTTCCTGGAACTTCCGGTTGTTCTGTCTTGCAATCTCCAATTTGTGCTTGATAACAAATCTCTTATAGCTTCCTTTTGGGAAGTCGGCCATATACTCATCATCGGTCTTTTCAAACTCAGTCTGGTGATAAGAATTGTATATGTTTGCCTTTGAAGGACCATTTTTCAAGAACGTTCGCATTTCTTTTAGAGCATGTCTTGTTCGGTCAAGTACCGCTTCGCCATCGCTGTACTTTGTCTTCCATTCGCTGTTGGGATTCACTCCACGGCGAAGTAGATCAATCGCAACCAGAGGCATATCGTTTTCAACGGCGAAGAGAATAGGCTGCTTAGGCCCTCTCTCTCCCCATGGCTCTTCTTTATGATAGCGCATTTCATTGGCCATTTGAGCTTTGGCGGTTTTCCAACAATCGTCGACTTCAAACGAAGCAGTTGCACCCATTTGAAGCAGTTTTTCTGCCGCGATATGATTCTTTGCAGTCAGAGCATTCACTAGTGGGGAGCAAAATACCATGCTGTTTGACCACGCTGAGCCTGACGCAGCCATGTGGTTGATCGCACGCTGCAAAGCAGGCCCATCATGTTCCAAATAGACATCCAGCAGATCACTGTAGTTGGATTGAGCAATGTAGTGGATTGGGGTCCAGTGGTTGAGGTCAGCCTGGTTTGATGAAGCACCGAGCTCAAGCAACGTTTGACACATCTCCTTCGCCTTATCCAATGGAAGAGCAAGTACAAGTACCAGCGTTAGAATTGCAGCCCATGGCTTGTTTCTGTGGTTGTCTGTGATCTTGATCGGCATCAAGACATCTGCGCCAAACGAGCCAACAAGTTCCCGGACGGTTTTCGTGTGGCCGTGTAAAATGGCGAGATGCAAAGGGGAGGCCAGACTATCCCATGCGACCACGTTGATATCATATATATCCGGGTCCATTTCATTTTCTTCGATAGTGTCATGGGTCGGGGGTAGCTCTTCGTCTCCATCTTCGTCCAGCTTGACATATGACGCAGAGGTATGCGATGTGTCATCTTTATCATTGCCACCCTCGCCATCATCTTGAGATTGACTATATTTCACTGACGCCATTTTTTGGTGCTCTTCCTCTTCATTCTCATTGCTCTTCTTCAGCAAGATGCGAACAATTTCGGCATTGCCTCGTGCAGCAGCCAGGTGCAATGCCGTCTTTCCATCCGCCATCCTCGCAATTAGTCTGGCGCCTTGATCTACAAGGAATTGAACGATCTCCGGAGTGGATGAGATACAAGCCAGCTGCAGGGGTGTACGTCCAGTGTAATCACGACGATCTGGATCCCAGGTGCACTGAGTAAAGAATTTCTTGACAGCCTCGAGATCATGCGACACGATTGCTTGGCAGAGTAATTCGGTTCGACCGGTATAGGCCATTGCTGCAACGTATGGTTAGATTTTCTGTCAATCCGTATGCTCATTTACTACTTGTCCTTACCTGTCCAATCAGTCTCGGTAATTGGATTGAAGCTGCCAATTTCCTGCCGACCAGGGTCGTCTTTGATGAAGGTCACACTCCCAGAAATAAAGGTCTTGCTTTCCTCTTCAGCAATCTTCTGCTCTTCCTCGGTGACTGGTATAGGGCAATAGCCACAGCAGTCACCAACCACATGCTCTGCTTCGCCAAAGAATGCAGGGTGGCGGTGAAGATACACTTCACGGTCCTTGGGTTGATTCCACTGAGCATTGAGTAATAAGTCCTTTGTATACAGTAGCTTCTCGATTTTCTTTGCATTGAACCTGCGCCCATAAGGAATGGTCTGTCACTTCGTTAGTTCATGCTCAACCCGTTGAAAAATAAGGACAAAGCTCTTACAAAGGTGTGATAATCTGAGATTTGATCATTTTCTTGCCAATCAGGCACTTCGTCCTCCCAATCATCTTTAATATTGCCATGCAAGGCCTTTCCTTGACGACGTCGTAGATAAAGGCTTAGAGGAGGTCGACCGCGCTCTTCGCGTCGCTTCGTAAGATAGCTGTCTCTGTCGCCAGTCTTTGGAAGCTTTTCGAGAACCAATAGCCGTGCGAGACCTTCAGTCCTCATGAAGCTCCTTTCAAAAATTGTCTATCGTATTTGTTAGTCTCTCAACCCCATGTTCCCATAGGATAGGGGATCTCTTACAGGGTCAACTTTCGATCGGTCAAGGGCAGGCCAGAAAATTTCAAATCCGCGGTGAGAGTACTTTGAGAGTCTGTTCTCGTATGATGGGGAGCGTCGAGTCAGATCAATCTGGTTTATCTGGGTGATGTATGAGGCAATTGCGCGAGGTGACGCGTAAACCTGTTGACCGTCATACGCAGCACATGAACAATCCACATCGAAGCCGGTAAGAATCTCGGCTATTGATTTGTAGATACGCAAGACTATCTGGACATGTCGTGTAGGGTACTGTGAGACAATAGTAATTGTGTTCTTTGTGCGAATAGTCGTCGTTTCATACAAGATTGTGTTGCGGATTTTGTTCTCGATCTGCTTGATTTTCTCAATGGCCTGCTCCTCAGTCAATCCGTACAGAAATAGATCAACATCAGATGCTGGGGCAAATTTCTCATGGTAGTATTGTCGAAGACCTCGCTTTGAATTGCGATATTTGTCGGGTACAGGAAGCAGAGAGGTCACCACAGCACTACCAGCCGCCACCACATTGCTCCAGTCCAGATCACTTAGGGCCGCTTCTGTGAAGAGAGCGAAATTGTTCTGGAACTCAGCTAGCGAAGACACGGTCGCGGTAGAGCCACTTGGGCGACGGATTTCATCAGGAAGAGTCAGGATGTATTTTTCCTTTTGCTCTGCAGTCTCCGTGGTCAGATCTCGAGCCCGAATACGGATGTCTGTAGCGCCGGCGTCTGTGTAGAGAGGAACAATATTGGCGTGATTGTCTTTCACCAATGGGTGTGATGGATCTTGTGCAAATATTTTTCTGGCAACCGCGTCGAAGTCATTGTAGGGTTTGATTATATTTTGAATAAATGTCTCTGGATTGGCGTTGATATATTCCACTAAGTCGGCATGCTTTGCCGGCAGTGAGGGTAGTGAATAAGCCATATTGCCAGGCTCGTAACAATCAACAGCAGATGTATACTATTGCAGGAGCTGATAGTATTTTGGCAGATGAGGTTCTGATTCTGGGAAATTATCGGTGGAAAGCAATGTCATTTAAGTAGGATAAAATTGGATGTACTAGTATCAATAGAGCTGTTTTGTTCCTCCCCCAAGCAGGCAGCCTTAGGCAACAGGGTCCGCCCCACTCCGCCCAGCGCCAATCAAGTCGACGCCAAGCCAGTAGTATACTCTTCGCCTCGTCGCGGGTCATAATTAGGCAGAGCTAGCCGAGGAAACGGTGGCAAGACTTACGATGGGTTGGGGCAGTCGAATTATGAAATTGAGTTTTGCGACCCAGAATCAGGCCAAATGGGTTTAATCTCGATCAGCTTTTCATGGTCTCGCGATCCTATCTAATTACACTAAAGCACTGCTCCTCCTTATTCTAAAAGCAGATGAAATTCCTAGATATCAGCCTTCACATCTTCTGCCACCTGGCTTTTGAGGATGTCGCGGACTGCCTCCCATGAGTTTTCCACGGTGTTGACGCGAGACTCCTTTTGCAAAAGGGCTTTGAGCTCATCGGGAAGAACCTGGGTGTCGAAATCAAAGCCAGCCTCATCCTTCAAGGCCGAGGTGACCACGTCAGAGAACTTCGCCGGGTGAGCCGTGGAAAGCGAGATGTGATGGGCGGCGCCGTTGGTGCGGGCAAGTGATCGCTTGGCGACGGTGATTCCGACGGCAGAGTGAGGATCAAGGACATACTTAGTCTCTTGATAGCACGACTTGATAGTGGCCGCGGTCTCCGGGTCACTCACGCGGTCACTCTCGAAGATCTGTCGGCCATTGGCCAGCATATCCTGGTTGATCGGTCCGAAACCGCCTGATGACTTCAATGACTGATACCAGGCCACGATGTTCTCACTAGCCTGCTTTTTGCTAGCGCGGCTATCCAGACCATTGGCCAGAGCATTCTCTGCAAATAATTAGTATGGACCTCGTATATCAGCAAGTCGAGCTCCGCATACCTTTAGCCAGGAACCACAAAAGTCTCTCGAAGTTACTGGAAACCAAGATATCCATAGCAGGGCTATAAGTCTCCTTACAGGCGTCAGGCTTGCCAGCAGCCTGGCTCTCCTCAGCAGGGTGCTTCTCGTAACGGCCGGTAGTCCAGAACCGATGGAGGATATCATTTCTTTCCAAATCAGTAAAATTCCGGAAGCCAAGTCGGGAACGGAGATAAAATCTAGCAACTTACTCATTGGTGGCAACGACCAGCTTATCAACGGGAAGACCCATCTTATGCGCAAAGTAACCGGCAAGGATGTTGCCGAAATTGCCAGTAGGAGTCACAAATCGAACCTTATCTCCAAGGTTAAACGAAGGTGACTTTCTCACCAGGGAGAAATAGGCATAGAAGTAGAAGGCAATCTGGGCGAGGATTCTGGCAAAGTTGATGGAGTTCACAGCACCCAGCTTCACGCTCTGGTTCGTATCGGCATCACCAAAAAGCGCCTTGACAATATCCTGCAAAAATCATTAGACTTACTCCAGATTTTTGGATCAAAATTTGATAATTACCTGGCAATCGTCAAAAGTTCCCTTGACAGCCAGATTGTGAACATTTGCTTCCGTGCAGGTGGTCATCTGCACTTCTTGGATAGGGCTGATACGGCCCTTAGGGTGCAAAATAGTGACAGTGACATCCTTCTTGCCCCGGAGACCGTAGATTGCGGCGGAACCAGTCTATAATTGTGTTAGCCCAAGTTCCTCGCCTAATAAACAGAGGTCAAGAAATACATACGTCACCACTAGTGGCACCAATGACTGTCAAATGGTGCTTGTCTGTTACCCAGTTAGTTTGTTCGGAGACTCTATCTCACGTAGACAATAAGTGAGTCGACGATGATCTGTGCGTTTCCGAACCTTTTGCCTCTTTGCCTTTGTTCTTCCGTACTAGGAAGTATTCGAAAAGATTGCCCAAGAATTGTAAGGCACCTGAAGGTGTCAGCTATAAACGCCCGGTAATTGCAGTGCGGCATTATGAAAGACCGTACAATCTTTGAAAGAATAGCTGGGTCCGTGGAAGAGCTCAAGAATGTAGAGATTATCGTCCTGGAGGTGGGCCAATGGAGTGATGTCCTCGGCGCGGAAGGTGGAATAGCTCCGGTCAATGATGGCTTTCAATTCATCGGTCGGGATCTCGGAGGGAGAAATGTAGAGGCTGAAGATCTTGAGGGCTAGTTCTGGGTAGGTGAGATCTTTCCAGCTCCGCTATAGTACACCGTTTAGCTTCCAATGCCTTCATGATCGCCAATGAAGTCCAAAGTGGGGCTTTGATAATGGTTTTCCGTTTTTGAACACATACCCAATCGCTTGCGCTAGGAACCTCATGTGGCAAGAATAGACCTCCATCCGCAGCAAGACCCTTCAGCACGACGTTCTCGAAAGAGAGCTGCAATAAATTAGCCTGTGGCTTATTATAGAAGGCCATAGTATAGAGATTGGCGTACGCCGTAGTCACCACCGCGGGTAGACAGATATTGTTGAGACTCATTAGGAGTCACACTTCCAGTATTGGTCGCCATGAGGTTCGAATGGCAGCGCTTGAACGTGACACTCGCAATAGAAAGTTTCCCAAGAGCTTGCCCCTCCCGACGTCGGAGACGATTAGTACTGCGACCGGGTCGGAAAATAGATTTTTCCTTAGAGTTGCCCGCGCGTGGGATGACTCACTGGCCCTATTGGTATTGTCACGTGACTTCGCCCTGAGGAGCCAATTGATTTGCTTGCGAATATCCCTCGGAAAACAAAGTGCAACCTCGAAATATGAGTTAGGTCCGTCCGTAAACGGGGATTTGATAGAGGAATGCTTTTATCCAACAGTGATCTGAGTACCAAGCCAACTATTATGCCATTTTCATCTCAATCGGAATCTACATGCAAAAATGTCTGAAGCGGCTTCAATATAGTTCTCCTGATGCTCCATACATTTGCGATGAATTCTTCCCATATTGACGAACCCAGTCGTAGTCTGCTCTGACTCAGTAATGAACAGATGCGCTCGAAATCAGTTTCACCTCTTTGCACTTCAATTCTTCGTCGAATCCTATTTTGCTCGACGCTCCTCCTTTGGCGATTAGCCTACCCCTAACCCACACTCTTGGTAGTATCGTCGTACAATAATAAATAGTAGCATAAAAATGGCTATCTTATTTTGATTTTATAGATCATGCCCTACCTAGAAGCACTCACCCGTAAACAAGGTAAATAATCTAAATAATCTAGCTGGCAGGAGATTCCATCGGTTGTCTAGCTACACACTACGCACATTCCTCTACCTTCAATCCTCAACGTTCATTGTTCTGCTAAGATAGTGGACGAGTGAAGATACAGTTAAATTCAATACTGAAAGGATAGAAATATTATTCGCAATAGCCAACTTACATACCCTACAAATACTGGATTCCTTTGTCCCCCTCTGTTGAACGTTAGATAACTAATATATACTTAAGTTCGATGTAATAGGAAATTGATAACGATATTAACCGCTCCTAGGGTGATGGATACTACGCCTAATATCTCGATCCTTCGGACTCGGATTCGCAATACGCTCCCGCTCCAGGATATTACGAATACACGCTACCCTCAGAATATAAGTTCCGCCCGCTACTAGCCGATACTCCTAGGACGTTCAGAGCCCTTATCCTCTACCCAAACAGAAATTTATAAGCTGCTTTAGCTATCCGAGCGGGAGGGCAAACAGGCTAGATGACAAGCTTCCCGAGGGTTTTATTCGATATGGTATAGTCATTCTCGATATCGGCTTGACCGACTTCATCACTCTTTTCGAGACCCACTGACCAAGGCCTTAGCGCAACTTAACTAATAATTGCGCGAGCCGCAATGACCTAACTAAATAAGGAGCGCTGAATGATTACTCTCTGCTTTGAATGTTACACTAGTTACCCGCGTAAATTTACAAGATGGGTCCCGGAAAGTCCATATAATTTCTTAGAAACATTCGCTCTATCGGCCAAAGAAGTTGATGGGATGACCTTGATTTCAGTCAGGTCAGGCCGACTAACTGACAATGGAGCCAGTAGGATGGCAACTCTGGAATCTCCAAATCTCTTTTACGACCCGTATCCCGAAGGTGGAACGTCGATGCCAAAAATTTTTCATAATTCTTCTACAAAGGTTATTTACTCTTATAAATGGCATTCTTGTCCCTTAACTAGGATTCATATCAGTCCACACCTTACGTTAAAAAAATACATTTACTGAGCAGCGAATGAGACAAAACGTGATGGCGGGACTAGTACGATGCTGGTGTACTTAAGAAGCTGCACCCCGCACGTTCCCCCTGAATGTCAGCCAAAGTCTTTCGTGCCGTAGACATGGCTTCCACAACGTCATTTGCTGGACGACATAATTCTGGCTTCCAAGTTGGTTTCAACAAAGGCTTTGTTTCTTCTGAATTTCGAGTAAGATATTATCTTGGTTACACGCATGGCTGCAAGAACTTATCTAATGAGACAAGCAACGACAACCTACTCAAGAGGACCATGACGATCTTCGAAGGGAAATTGACAATCTGCGAGTTGAAATTCGAAAGGAAATTCAAGAGCTCCGAGTCCACCTTGAGCAAGTAAAGAATCTTGACTCTAATACTACATTACTATCCACTAAAGTCTCATCATCTGTCCGGTTCCGAACTTGTTTTGTTCTGTTTTTCTTGATGTTATTGAATATTGCTGGAAATGCTATTGGCATATACTGGACGGTCCACTTTAATAGGATGGGGGATGGTTTCACTGCGGCGGGTTGGATAATCGCAATTGGCACTCTTCTACTGGCTGGGCCCATTGCCTATCATTACCCTCGATGTTCCTGCTGGAAAACAATGAAAAGAGCCCATTTGAACAGGGTCAACACGGTTCAAGAATAATTGGACATTGGATGAATATAAGGATATTTGACAGCAACAGCAACATAACATAGACCGTACAAGGGGCCTTTGCCATTCGCTTTCAAGCTCAGGGGAGTTCATCGATAATCATACAACGCGCCAATGTCATTCACGACCATGTTGCCTTAGTCAAGGAAACACCTCATAGAGTATGACCTGCGGAAGGGGTACTTGCTATGCAGCTTGGTGAGGAAAGTAAAAGTCACATGGTAGATCGTCCGGGAACAAGGTTCCTGGCGGCGCTTTTCGCATAATCTGCAGACTTCATTTTTCTGAATCATATACATTTTGTAATTTCGTTTATCAAGATTACTATGATATAGGTATATTACTCTAGTCTCGTGCTTAAACCGTCTAGTAGCCTAATTAAATGGCCATAATTAAGAACTAAAATAGACATATAGTAAGCTAAAAGTTAGAATAGTTTAAAGTCCTTTTCCATAGACTCTTGACGGCTATAATCAGTATGTGAACTTAGTAGTATCCTTGAATAATAGCTAGTGACTTGGATTAGACTCTAATGATAAGATAGTTAAGATCTAGGATACCACTTCTGATAATCGCCTGTATACATTATTTATTAGTAGGTTTATATTTAAGTTTATTCGACCCTGAAAATAAATTTCCGGGTATCTATAGAGCTTAGAGCTTGTAACCTACTATCTCTCGCCAGCACGGCTATATTTAATAGCGAGTGGGCTTGGCCCTGCGATAGTAGTTACTCAAGTTATAATATAAGTGCCGATAGTATATTGATTATAAACAAAGGGCAGAATATACTTCAGCTACCTCTAAAGTATCGTCCGACAGTGCTCGTAGAAGCAGAATTTGGGTTTTTGTTCAACAGTCAACAGAGTACTGGCAGTATTCTATCTTTGGAGAGAAGCCTCGATTTGGAGACGATTGACGCCCTTGCTTGAATACTTGAATAAAACCCGCCTCTTTACATACTGAAAATCGAAGATTCGCATAGATAAAAGTTTGTCGTGTGCTCTATGAACAGCAACTTTGTGTCGGAAAGAATCAGTTCATGATATGCGCAATTTTTGAACGATCAATAACAAGGGCCCGCCCTTGTGATGAATGACAGAAAATCTAGAAAAAGGAGTGTACAAAAAAGAGTTCAAAGACTAGTCGTGCCGGTGTCCAGGACTACGCCGGACTCAAACTGTCCGTCTTCTTCCTAATATCCGCCACCAAAGCCTCATCCTGGTCCGAATATACCTGCAAATCAGTCTCATCCGTCCCGAAATGCTCGTCAGACACCTCCTCAATCTGGTCCAATGTGAGTCCGATCAGTCCAACCGATCGTGCAATGCCTGCCTGGCACATCTCCTCCCCGACTGCAGCTTCGATGAGACCGTCGCCGCCTTTGGAGGTGAGGTCGCCCTCGATGGCGCGGAACAACTCCCGGAGCGGAGATAGAACTTGTGAACGGAAATACTTTGCGGTCTTCTCAAGCTGCAGACTATCCCGAAGTTTGTTTGAAGAGAGCAGGAGGTAGTAGAGGTTTAAGGTGGAATGGAGGGATGGGCCTCTGGTCTGGGTGAAACGAACCCAGCTTTGGACGAGATGTTTTGTCTCAAAGTCGACATCGATGGGTGGAAGTAGCATTGGAAAGATGGACCAGAACCAGAGCGGATCGTGGAAGACGGTGTTGCATGAATCGACGCCGAGGAGTTCTTCTCTCAGCCATGAGATAGCGCTATCCCGGACTGGGAGAAGCTGGTCCTGCTCCAAAATTGTCCGAATAATCTTAAACCGGGTTTTTGGGTCCGGGTGGCTTCGTACCACGGCTTCAGGAATTTGTCGGGCAATAGCATGGGTCTGACGGGCGGTGCAGGCCGTTAATGTAACCACAAAATCCTTGAACTCAATCTCGCTGGCTGGTGGTTTGATGGGTCCTTGCATGGCAAAGACAGCCAACGCCTGCAGGGCATCGAGTAGCACCTGAGGTTGCCCAGAAGTAGTTTCGTCGAGGTTGGTCGGCTCTCCCAAGAAGTTAGAGAAGATCTGTGCAAGATCCGGGAAAACCGACAGCGAGGGCATAGAGTTGGCGGATGCAAAAAGTGTGGTGCCGGCGGCGCGCAGCCAGGAGTAGAAGTGAGCCATGACGTTCAAGAGGAATATCACTGGCAGTTTTGGGGGGCTCTTCAAAATCCAAAGGTGGGGGTTGCGTGTCAGATGATTTGGAGACGATTGAAAGAAGCTCGTTGCTGTCCACCCCCACATCGCGAGCTAGGGCCTAGATAACGTTAGATTCGTGAGATGGTCTCCACTTATTTTTTATATCGATCAGAGATCAGATGATTCCACAAAACATACCACAATCTTCCCCATAATCATATCCCGCTCTTTCAACTCCTCGATGTTTGAGAAGGCATCCGTCAGCGACTGTGTCGGCAGTCGCAGATTTGGATGTAAATGTTCTTGCATGCGCAGCGTCCATGACATTCCCGGGTCCAGGGGCCCGGAAAAGCTGAGCAGGTAGGATTTGAGCAGCTCCAGAAGGCCAAACTGGATGAAACGATGGAGCAGTTGTGTTTCGTTATCCTTGGTGGGTGACGGCGACACCGGTGTTTCGGCTTCTGGATCGGGGGCTGAGGCTTCTGAAACTCGGAGAACGCTGGATTCACTGAGGGCTCTGGGAGGGGGTGCTGGGCGTTTGCTGGGAGACACATCACGGAAAAACTCAAGGAAGGCGAGGGTTGTTTCGTCGCACGGCATTGCCTCGTAGGCCTCGAGCGCGGCCTGCAGGGAGGTCGCGATAAAGCGGCTGGGGGCCTTTGTTTGAATCCGACCATGGAGGACCGACAGCATCGCAAGCAGGCAGTTGAACTGCAAAATATGTTTGGGGAGAGGCTTGGCGGCATTGGTGGAAGTCTTCTCTGCGCAGGGCTCATCCTCGTCCTCGTCCTCATCCTCCGGCTGAAGCCTCATCAATGCCTCTGACACCCGCAGGATGACTTCCCGAGGGTTTCCCAGGCGGGCTACATCATGTAGGCATTCTGTAGAGGCTGGAAGCATGGGCAGGAGGAGGTTGACCAGGTCCCAGCCGATGTTGGTTGTAAGCTTCTCATCCTGCAGCAAACGGTGCAGCAGCGGCAAACGTTTGGGGGTGAGCTGGTATTCGAGGAGGGTAAGATAAGTGAGATAATCAGTTGCAGGCGGCAGGGCCTGCACCAGTGGGTCCTCGTTGTCCATCTTTGGAGAAGGTTGATGGAAGAATGGTCGCGATGGTGGTTGTTGACGAGTGTTGTGCCGTGTTGGAAGCGCGGGGGAGCGCCGGTGATGTCACCCACGGCAGCCCACCGCCCTGCAGAACCCGCGTGGCTGGTGCGACCGGGAAGGGAATTCGGTGGGGTTCAACCGAGTCCATGGTGAGGGACTCAAGATAGATGATAGCAAGAGGGAAATAATGCAGTGGGAGAGGCATGATCGGTGATCTGGGCTTTTGGATGGTATAGTTCGGAAGCAGGTGTACCAGCATAACCATAAACATACTAATCAAGGGCTCGTCATCGCGTGTCCGTGAAGAACTCGGGCCTCTGACTCAGCGGGCCGAAGAGTTCCAAGGTTTGTGCCTGGGAACTCCCGGGCGATCCGCTTTCTAGCCCTACAGACTCAATTCATGAACTATCCCGACTCGAAAAACGAGAGGGAAGTTCCATGCATTAAAAGGGATCACAAGTTGCGATCAATCTATATCGATCTATATAGTAGCCATGCCACGTAGACAGCACTACCGGGCGGCCTTGAACTCGTCTGCATTCTGCATATCTGTAATAAATACCATTCTGCAGCGTGATCAGACTCGGACCGATCCAACCGAAGCTGCTCCAGGCTGGATTGGGCTGAATACTCCGACTAGAAATCGTGTGCCGACAACTCCGACTTCGTTTGCCTTGTTTTCCTGTTTCCTGCCCCAAAACTCTTCTAAGTGGCTTCTTCCTCCCATTCGTTCATACTCTCCCTTCCATCTCTCGACTCTGCACCCTGCATTGACTATTCCTCTCTTTCTCTCTCGTGACTTGACGTTGCATACCGTATTGGTTGTTTCGCGACGACTGGGTCCGAGCTTCCATTTCTCGGTTCCTGTTCCGGTGGCTGCCCCAGAGTGTCGATCATTCAGTATTACCGGCCTGTGCACTTCCGCCTGCATCCGGAACCCTCAGCGCAGGGAGACTTCGACCTGGTCCAAATTCTTGACACTATCCAGTCCTCCGGGGAACTCCGCTGCGCGTCATCTCTCTGGACGGACAGCAGACACCGAGTAGTGTCCCCAGACCTTAAGAAGAAGAACCCCAAAAATCACCCCATCCTCCGCCCTCCCGGGAATCAAATACAACTATCGAACGGTGATTACGAATACGAACAGTCCTCTCTGCACCGAGTCCTCCCCGTCATCGCGTGCTTATCGCCTTCGCGGTTGGCGAGCTCGCCCCAGGCTACCATGGCGACCGAGATGCAGTCCTTCTATACTCCTTCCGCCCATATCTCCCATACGCCGGCCGCCGTGGACGAGCTGATTAGCAAGTACTCCTCGAGTATGAACACCAGCGCGACGGCCCTACGGAATCAGCGGCGCAACCCATTCCAGCGCTTCATCGATCGCGTACGGCTCGAGTACTACCGCTACGAGGTCACCTTTGGCCTTTATGTGATGACTCCCAGCGAGAAGCTCGTCGCCAATACCTTCGTCATGGTTGTCATGAGCCTACTATTGTGGGCGCTGCTGCTCTACTTCCCGTCCTTGCTCTACAGCAAGCTCAGCCGTCTCGTATGGCTGTTGACCGGTCACAGCGGCGAAGAGGTCGGCGCCGTGTTGGGAATCCTCGATCACCACGGCAATCCCATCTCACCCACCTCGGTCGCCGAGCAAGCCATGGCCTCCTAACAGTCGCCGGTGTCCACCATATTTCCTAGGACGAGCGCCACCTCTTTGTATATATACCAGCATATTATCGCCCTCCCTCTTTCTCTCTTGGCATCGAGTCCGCTTGAGGAGGGATGTACACTGCTTGGGACTCTTTGAGGAAGGGAGCTTCGACTATAGTCCTTGCCAGTTCAAGAACTAGTCGATTTTCTACTCATCTTGTTTTTTGCGCATACGCATGCTCGCGTCTAATCGACTCGATGCTTTCTTTGGTTGACATGTTTGGTCCGGTTTTTGACTTTGCCTTTTTTTTTTTGTTCTTTTTGAGAGGTTTACTCCGCTCCTTCGGGGAGATATACTCTGGCGTTGGCGGACCAAAAGGACATACCACATTCGTTCTGCGACACGATACCTCGCCCTCTGCGATCCTTTAATGATGCGCATCGCTTGGGTCTTCATCAGCCCCGACGGTCGACGACACGAACATGAGCACCACGACCCGACGCTGGGCCCGACGTAACAGCTTGACTACCCGCCACCCACATTGATTCGGGGAAGGAAAACCTGCTTGTCAATCTTATTGCTACTCACTCTAATACCTAATGTCAAATGGGCATGGCAACAATTCTTGTATATTACGTGTTTCGTCCGGTAATTTCTGTGCAACTCGTAGGCCTCTCGGGCCCTAGCCCTTCCTGTGCTCCATGACAAACAATTCTATAGTTCGTCGTGGCGCAGTCACTAGACTGGGAAGACCGCGATCGCGCGCGCTTGGCACTGCGGCTGAGGGTGCGTGCGTCGCGGCCACCCTCTTCGAGGACAGCGGTGTAAGATCGACGGATCGAGGGATATGAACGGAGTGGGATCGATTGGAAAGGCTAGGTCAAGTCGAGAAAAGGGCATAGTCAATTTGGACTCCATAGTGGAGCGCGGCCGCTGCTTGTTTTACGTTGTTTCGGGTTTCCAACGGCCACATCCTGGAGCCAAGCCTGGGCCGCGTCCAACGCAGCCAACCCGCCGCGCGGCTGTGTTGACTGCTGTGACGATCCACCCAAAAATAACTGCTCAAATGTGACTGCCTGACCCTTGTTCCTCTTTTGTTGATAGCCTCCGCTCTCTTTCAACCTCTCCACCCTCTCCAACCATTTGACCCTTTCGACTCTTCAATCCTTCATAGTCGCCTCTCTCCACCTCCCCTCTCTAGTCTGACAAGAATCGCCTTGAGGACGACTTTCTTCCTCCCTTCAACACCCCCGATCGCCCCGATCGCCCGCTCTCCCACCCTCCAATCCCACAACCTCGGCAGGCGCCCAGCATGGCGGCCAACGAATACTATCACACCAACATCCCCAGTCCGCCCAGCTACGATCAAGTCGCGGACGGGCGGTCGAACCACCTGCCGACCACAAACACTGGCGCCGGCTTCACCAGTCACAGCCCCGTGAGCCAAATCAGCCATCAGGACGACCCTTCCACCCCCTATCACAACCGGGAGAGCCAACATTCATTTCAATCAGAAAACGGAGCATACGCGACCGCGGGTCGAGTGACAGATGGCGACCATTACGCCGAGAACATCCCCCTGAAGACACAGGCCCCATATGGCAATAATCCAGAATGGATGCACCAGCAGACCAATTATCCGCCTCCCTCCCCGGGAGCCTTGGAGGATCGAGGAGTGGATCGCAATGGCAATCTCAAGAAGAAGGGATTCTTCCGGAAGAAGCCCGCGTGGGTAGTTTGGACTTTGACGCTCGCTCAAGTGATTGTCTTTATTGTGGAGTTGGTGAAGAGTGGTAAGTTTCGGATGTGCCTGCCCAGTATTCGTCGTCCCAAGTTCCCTACCCTCAATTAACACCGATGCTTCGTTCGTTCTATAGGGACCTTGACCGGATCGCCAATTGAGATTCACCCCTCGTTCAACCCTATGATCGGCCCCTCGCCCTACATCCAGATCTACATGGGCGCTCGGTATGACCCCTGCATGAAGAATATCCCTGGCGTCCAAAACGCCACGGAGGTTATCGATTGGCCGTGCCCCAACACAACCTCGAGCACGTACGACTGCACACTCTCCGATCTCTGTGCTTTTGGTGGTGTACCGAATCCCCATCCCGGTGGCTCGTTGGATGATAAGCCCGCGCCCAACCAGTGGTTCCGGTTCATCGTCCCCATTTTCCTGCACGGTGGTTTCATCCATATCGGTTTCAACCTGCTGGTGCAATTGACGATGGCAGCGGATATGGAGCGGATGGTTGGGATGTGGCGTTTCACCCTGACGTATTTCGCCAGTGGGATCTTTGGATACGTGTTTGGTGGAAATTATGCCTCGCAGCTGGAGCCGAGTACCGGCTGCTCCGGCGCACTGTTCGGTATTCTCGCCCTCTTCCTGCTTGATCTGCTTTACGACTGGCCACAACGTGAGTCGCCGTGGATAGAGCTGATCATCATGCTCCTCGGAGTCGCCGTCTCGTTTGTGCTGGGCCTGCTTCCAGGCCTAGACAACTTCTCCCACATTGGCGGTTTCATTATGGGACTCGCTATGGGTCTTTCCCTGATGCGCTCGCCCAATGCACTACGTGAGCGGATTGGGTTGGCGCGGCAGCCCTATCTAGCCATGAGCGGTGCCGCGGGCGCCGATAAGGTAGACAGGAAGAAGACTACCTCATTCATGGACTTCTTCAAGGGTAAGGGCAACATGGTCTCTGCTTCCGGTGAGGAGAATGGGCCGAAGGGCCCCCTTGCGTTCTTCAAAGGCCGCAAGCCGCTGTGGTGGGCGTGGTGGCTGGTGCGCGCCGGTGCATTGGTTGCGGTACTCGTTGCCTTCATTATGTTGATTGTTGATTTCTACAAATACCCGTCTTCGAACTGCTCATGGTGCTACCGCCTGAGTTGCCTGGTGAGTCCCACTTATGCCCTGGTCTCGATATTTGCCCCCGCAAAGTGCTAACTTATTTTCCCATTAGCCTGTTAAGGACTGGTGCGACCAGGACACGCTGCAATCTTCATCTACCACCACGTCAACATAACGGGGTTGTCGATTTTGGCCTTCTCTTATGTCTTTCCATAATTTTCATTGGCGTTACTCTGGATCCTAAATGAGGGGACAATGTCATCTGTAAATAGAACATTCTTGCATGAAATGTACAAATCCAGGATTCGCTCTGCTTCCGGGGGCGCACCCTCCTAAAAGACATTGACTATGACTTCAAATATCAAATTACTTGGGCAAAGCCAAGGTCCTGATTTGATATTCAGCCCTTGGTCCTCGCGTAATTCGTGCTACTTTTGTCTATGCCACAACAGTAGGGCTGGTTTGTATCACCAGCTCACTGGCCTGTCAGGAAATTGCACAGCATATATAGGCTATTAAAACGAACCGAGGATGACTTCCATGTTTTTACGATGAGCCAATCCATATGAAGTCATAATAAGTTTTAAATTCCACACTGACGGCGTTGTTCCCCGCCCTACAAAGCCCCGCTAAAAATATCGTGGCTCAGCCCCCGTGGCTGAGTAACAGTAAAGGCTCCGCGGGCTTACGCAATCCCCCGGTTGGCTCAGCGATCCCCGTATTAAGGGTAGTTCGGCCGGCCTAACTACTCCGTGCTTGCTCCGGCCCAGCCGCATCGCGTTCACGTCCACCTCCACCACCCACCACCGTTTCGTTCCTCGGTCATGCAGACTTAGCACTGAGGAATCAGCACTCCTTTCATCCCGATGTACATCGACCCTCCCTCGCTTGGCCGATAAGCATCAACCATGGCCACCCTGGCCTCGTCCCGCCCAACCTCCCCGACCTGGCCGAAGCGGCGCCCGCGTGCGTGGGCGCTCCGCTGCGAGCGGCTCTGTTGCGCCGCGGCCAGCTGTTTTCCTCTTGTTTTTGTGTATGGATTGACGACATGGGCTGTTTATGTGGCAGTCAGCATCGGCTTTCAAGAGCACCGGAGTGCCTGGATCGGTATGTCGATATCCCGTCAAGAAAAAAGCGCCGAGCTTGGTGCATTGCATGCGGATGAATTAGATCAACCATGGAAGGGATCACATCAGCTAACTTGGGCTGGTGCAAAATGAATAGGTTTACCCAGTACCCTGCTCGCTCTTTTACTGTACGGCTGTCTCAACGCCAGCTACACCGTCGCCGTCTTCACCGACCCCGGTTCGCCGTTGACGACCCGCCGCGGCAATGACCGCCACAACTACAGTGCCCTCCCGGTCACTGAATACCCGGAGTTCACCTCCTATACTGTCAACTCATCGGGTGGATCGCGGTATTGCAAGAAGTGCCAGTGTCCGAAGCCTGATCGCGCGCATCACTGTTCTACATGCAAGCGCTGTGTCTTGAAGATGGACCACCACTGCCCTTGGCTGGCGACGTGTGTTGGCCTGTATAACTATAAGGCGTTTCTCCTCTTCCTCATCTATACCTCACTATTCTGCTGGGTTTGCTTTGCTGTTGCGGCCGTGTGGACGTGGACGGAGATTCTGAATGATACCCGCTACATGGATACCTACCTGCCAGTCAACGTGGTTTTGTTGGCTATTCTTGGCGGTATTATTGGTCTAGTGCTCTCCGGGTTCACTGCGTGGCATATCAGCTTGGCCGTACGTGGCGTGACGACCATTGAGTGCCTGGAAAAGACCCGATATGTTTCGCCGCTGCGCAAAGCGCTGGAGAGACCGCGCCTCGACCAGAATGGGCATAGTAATGGCCTTGTCGACTCAAATAACGAGAGCCTCGCCCATCGACTGCAAGATTACGGTAACCAGATACTCGACGCCCACGCCAATGCCATCCCAGGCGTGACTCGCGCCGAAGAAGGGGGAGGAACGGCTCTCTCCTGCACCCTATCCGCCGGGACAAGGTCCATCCCTGGCCTCCGGTACCCAGAATCTCACACCTGCACAACAAGCGCTTTCCCGTTCCTACGCTGAAATTGAGCGCCAGCGTGAGCGGGATCGATACCAGGAGTACCTAAACGACCAAGATAGCGAAAAGATGCCGAGTGCATTTGATCTGGGGTGGAGGCGCAATCTTCTCCACCTCTTCGGCGAGCGACCTCTTCTCTGGCCTGTTCCTGTTTGTACAACGACCGGTGATGGTTGGCGCTGGGAAGCCAGCACCCGCTTCCTGGAAGCCCGCGAGGGACTTCGTTTGCGACGTGAACAGGATCACTCCAACGAGCAGCAGTATTACCGTGATCTATACACGCGCAATATGAATAATAGCCAAAGCTGGATCGGCGATGCGGGAAATTCCCAGGAATTCCCATCCCAACCGCAGCCGCAGGCTTGGAATCACCACCGTGCCCGTGAGGGTCCACCCGATCGGCCGCCCACGAGTGTGTCCTTGCAGACTCTTGCGCCGAACTCCCCGCGTCCTCGACCCGGCGACAGTGACTTCGAAGATGGCATTGACGAGCATAGACTCCTTGATCCAGAAGATGGACGACAAAGAGGCGAACACAATGCCCAGCGAGAGACAGACGAATGGCGCGATTGGGATTAAAGAGATGAAAACACATTAAGGACTCGACGCGCGGTATGTGACGTTTTACCATTGCATAGCTGGGCGTAAGGCGATAAGCGATAAGGCGATCAGGCCAAGTTGGCATTTTCTTGCTGGATATTTATTTGTTTTATGTTTGTATGAGTATTTCATTGAGCAAAAATATGACTTGATTGTATATTTGATCCTTTCACCTTCTCTTGACAATTTATCAGCTATATATCCTGTGTGCTTTGTGCTCGAATTTTCCGCCCCTTGCACTTCGTGGGTGCCTCGCTGCCTGGCTGCTATCCATCTAATCACACTTATCGTGTAATCGGCGATCTTATCCTCTCCACCTTCCATACTTCATCGTCATTTCAACTCCCTCTCCCTCCCCCCAAAACACCCCCAAAGTTCTCTGTCCAGCTCTCCCACAATGACATCTCCCTCCACACGCCGCCTCCTCAAAGAATCCAGTGACCTCCACAAAAGCCCCTCACCCTACTTCACCGCACACCCAACAACGGACAATCTGCACGACTGGCACTTCACTCTCGCCGGCCCTCCCAGCCCAACCCCGTACGCGACTGGCCTCTACCACGGCCGCATCACTTTCCCGCCCACCTACCCCCTGCGCCCCCCGTCCTTCCGCTTCCTCACCCCCTCTGGCCGCTTCGAGGTCAACCGCGAGATCTGCCTCAGCATTTCAGGGCACCACGAGGAAACATGGCAGCCCGCATGGGGTGTGCGCACCGCGCTGCTCGCCATCCGCTCTGAGATCATGGGCGCCGAGGCGAAAGGCCAAGTCGGCGGCATGGAGGGCAGTCCCGAGGTGCGCCGCGAGTATGCGCGGCTAAGCCGCAGCTGGACATGTCGCGAGTGCGGCGGTTCGAACCACGAGGCCATGCAGCGCTGGTGGGATTTGTGTCGAGAGAAGGGCGTCGTAGTCGACGTTGAAGGCGTGGAGGACGGGTCTACTCCCGCGGCTGGTGGGGAGAATGCGCAGGTTGCGGATGCGGATGCGAATACCAATCCAGATACCCCCGCGCACAGTGCTACTGAGACTCAACAATCCCCGGTCCAGGAGGTGCCAGTCGCTCCACCCCAAGCGCCAGTTGCTATGATTGTGAATTCAGAACCCGTTGCGTCAAGTGCTTCGCCGGCGGCTGTATCGACCTCCACACAAGCCGCAACAGCTCCATCAGCCGCTCAGTCTGACGTCCGTCCGCGCCCAACACCAACAACTCGAATCCCAGCTCCAACTACAGATATATCACCAGAGCCGGCAAGCAGCGCCTGGCTTGACCGAATCATTGTTGGCATTGTCATCGCGCTGATCCTGCTGATTACGCGGCGGGTAGTTGGGGTCGACGACCTCTAGACAGAAAGTCTAGATACATATATTTATATATCTGCGCGAGAAGCAGGTCTTTTCGGCACTCGTTTTTTTTTCTGTTTTTACATGGTACATGCTGATATACAACGGCGTGGCGTTTGCAGACCCAGGGGGTTATATGTTCGTTGATTAGTTTACAGGATACCACACAAACTGAGCGATTCTCTTTATTCTGTTATTCTGTTCGAATTCCATTGTTTCCGGTTATTAAATCATTTCATCCTTGCAACCCAAAACCCCGTTGTCAAAACAATAAGTCAACAATTGTAAACAACGCCTGGCAGTTCCTGAAATGTCCTTCTCTTCGGGATATTGCTGCGCCAAATGGCACGGTAACTCCAATAGCACCTAGACTGTCCTCAGTGCTGCAGTCAATGGTAGTAGGTTCGAGGCGAAAATAGATCCAGGACTCGAGTAAGGGATGAACAACCGTTAAGGAGAGTCAAGACCCGTTGAATAATGCCGGGGGGCATCAGAGCCATCATTCGACGACATCTCGGTGCAATCAGATCTAAGCCAATTAATCTCTTTCACGCCATAACCGTATCGCCATCAACATCATTCGTAGCCCCAGGCAGTCCAAGCGCCTGGTCCTTCTGCACCAGCACCATCCACCATTTCTCGAGCACCATCCAGCCGGTGTTCTCCCCGCTGCCCTGCCGACGCACAACACCGACTTCAGCCAGCCAGCCCAGCAGCAGTTCCACCTCCCACGGTCCCAAAGCGGGCTTGAGCATGCCGGCAATGCCCTCCGCGCTTAGGCCCTGGCGGATAGAGACACAACCCAGCACGGAGGCGATGGCCATTTCCCATAGCTGGGTAATCAGGAAGCCGTGGATATCAAACCAGAGCGGAATCTTGGGCGGGAGCTTAAGGTCCTCGGAGGGCGGGGGTAGCGGGGGTTTGATATTTTCGATGGATACTTGGACAGGGTTACCGTAGACGTACGAAGTGGATGGGCGAACCTGGATGGGGAAGCGGAAGCAGTTTTTGTCGACCATACGGGTTAGGTAGTTGGAATCGGTGAAGCCAAACCGCTCGCGTGGCGCGTCGCGGGGGCGCAGCTCAACATGGCCACTCACAGCGAGGTTGATGATGGCAAGGATATCGCCGTCCTCGGCGAGATACTGGATGTCAAGTGATCCCGTGGTCTGCAGCAGCGGGTCTAGGACGGACGACTTATAGTAGGTGGCGCGCTTGAGGATGCTACAGTCGATGCCACGTTTGCGGTTAAGTTGTGAAAGGAGGTGGTCCGTAATGTCATAATTGCGGCCAGGCTGAACGCGACCTTTGTTCGCATGACCAATGACGCGGGCCGTTGATAAAGATTGCAAGGCAGACTCGAGGAGTTGATCTCCGAACGGTCGAAGGGCGTCGCTGGCTCGTTGAGAATCGTAGGTTTCCTCTGGAGCGGCGACATTTGAACGGACCCAGGTCTTGACAACCTCCAGGCGAGCGAGGTCTGCCTTTCGCAATCCTTGATTCTCTGGCGAATCAATTGAAGCGGCGAATGGAATACGAGCCATCAAGTCACGCTTGTGAAGAACGGTGATACCCGTTGTCTGGGTGTAGAGTTCATCACCTGAGGAAACAGGCTCAGGGCGAAGTTCAAAGATGCTGTCAAATTCTTCACGAGTAGCAGGGAGGAGTGGTGCCTGTTCGGACGTCGTAAACTCCAGTTCGAAATTTGCCCATTCCACCACGGCGGGCCAGTTGTATTGTTCCAGGCGCGAATAATCGATTTGCGGCACTTTATTTTTTGCATAAGCCGCGAGGAAAAGTTCTTGGAAGTCACGCTGCATGCCCACGATTTGCAATCGACTTTTGTTCAGGATTGCTCTGGCCCGTTCTTGAATGAACATCGCGTCATGTTTTGGGAACGCAGCTGATACCAAATCCCAATCGATCAACCTTCCCTCTGTGCCGCCCGCGAGAACACGAACAGCAACAATGGCAACCATGATCTTGCGGTACAGAGCTCGGTCGAGGGGCACCACATTTCGTCGGCGAGTTTGGCGTGAGGAGTCTGCCTGGAGTATGCTCTGAGCAGAGATCGAAGTGTTAAATCTATCAACCCGGCGTTCTTTGAGAGCTCCCGAAGTCCTGAATTGAGACGTATAGGCTGATAATGTCGAATCATCGGACACAGCTGTCTTCGGTAGCAAATGGCGATGAGTAGACGCTGTGCGAGTCCGCATTATCGATCGCGGTGTGCGAGGCACCGGAGCCGGCTGATCGAAATCAAAGCGGATTTCCCCTTCGATTGGTGCATGAACAAATTCATCTCGGACTGTTTGATCAATGTATGGGTGATCGTCAAGGATTGCATCGAACATCTCTTCATGCCCAAGCTCCCACCTGAGAATTTTATCAGAGGTTTTGGATGGATTTTTGGCCTGACGCGCAAGCTCAGCCAGTTCATGGACAGAGTCTGCAAGGCTGCCAGGAAGTTTTCTCGTGATAGTCCTTGGCTTCCTAGCAGCACCAAACGTAGCAAAGGTACCGGAACTTGGGTGGAAGACCTGCTTTGGGTGCATCAACATGGCATATGGGCCAATTGTAGTCATTGTCTTCGTCATACGAGAGAATCCTCCATCCTTGCTTGGTCTTCCCCGGGGCCGAGCGATCGTAGTTTGAGGCTGAGACATAGTAGCCTGGGGCCGGAAAATCGCTGTCTGAGAGCCCATCATAAGTCCCGGCTCGCGAGGACGCCGAATTCCCAGCAGACGTTTAGATCCTGATGATCCATAATCCATTGGATTTCCAAACTCATCATCCAGCTTCTTGAGCAAATCTCTTTGGATCCTTCGCTCCACCCTCTTTTCTTCTCTAAGTACGCGAACAGGTTTCTTCTGCAACTGAACAGTAGCACCCTTGACTAGAGGAAGCGTGGTCTTCTGAAGCCCTGTTCTACCGCCAGATTTGGTAAGACCGGGGTCAAGCACAATATTAGGCGAATATGAAACCCTTGGATCAACGCTTGTAAGAAGCTTCTGCCTCATCTTCATTATGAGAGGGTCATCCGGCGACATCCCAGGCTTGGCGAGGATCGTTTTGGTGACCATGACCCCTTTACTGTCCTTGCCGCTGAAGGTAAGTTGTCGAAGCTTGCCAGCATCAACCAGATTCTTGACTGCAGTTCTGACCGTTCTCATGTCGGGCTTCTCCTTATATTTTTCTTTGAACCAAAAGGTTGCAAATGGATACCATAACTCAGTTCCGGAGGGATAAGCACCGCCAGCCTTTTCAATGATCTCCATAAGGATTTTCCTTCGAAGAAGACTGATTGAGCCACCTCTATCTGATGAGCGAACAACTTCAATTGACGTTTGCCTAGGTGTGCTGCGGATGACAGGTGTTTTGGACTTCGCAAACTCATTCTGCAATGATGGTGTCTGCATTTCCTGCGATATTGGCTCCGGCGTGCCGGATGTACCTAGCTTTCCAGAATCAGAGGGAAGAGATGTCCGTGGAGTAACAGGTTCCCCTGGAGATCCAATTCGACGTCTTTTGGGTGATATTCCTTGATTTTCCTTCGGGTTCAGATGATGCACAGCAGAACTCTTCGTAAGACCTGTTGAAATTTCGCTTATAGCCTTATTCTGCTCAATGCTTTCACGCACTTCAATCTCAGAATCAATTGTAAGTGGCTCGATCTCGTCTTCATTGGAATCTTCAAGGCGTGGTTGTTTAGCCCTTCCCCTGCCGCTGCGTCTAGGTTGTTCAGTTGAACCGGAAACTGAAGTAGGAGAATCCGTGGCTTCCGGATAAGCCCCGCGACGTTTTCGCCCTCTTGAAGGTACGGGGGTGACTTGGATGTCTGGAGACGGGTTGACGGCGATGAATCCTTGAGAACTGGGCTCTGCAGGCAGGGAGGAAACGTCAAGATTGTGAGTGGACATCATAGGAGTTTCTGGCGTCGGGTCCTGCTCTTCATCATTAAGAATATCTTGCCCTTCAGCGAACCACGGGAATGAAGCGAGTTTGGGTGATTTGAAAACTGCGATGCGGCTTCGGCTGGGCCGGCCTTGCTTCTTCCCTGCTGGTCTTCGCTTCCCAATAGGAGTAACGTAGACACCAGGATTAGGGATGTCATTTACAAGAACATTGTATTCTGTCCACGTTTCATCCATCCCTAACGCTTCGAACATTTCCTTCTCGGGTAATCCTG
Organism: Penicillium macrosclerotiorum; assembly: GCF_028827735.1. Classification (NCBI taxonomy): domain Eukaryota; kingdom Fungi; phylum Ascomycota; class Eurotiomycetes; order Eurotiales; family Aspergillaceae; genus Penicillium; species Penicillium macrosclerotiorum. The sequence continues at coordinate 5,815,503 of NW_026643083.1, read as the reverse complement.
AAGCCTTTACCTTATCCCTCCTTGTGTACTTGGGTACCCGAGGAGTTGTCGAGAATACTAGGTGAGCTGGAAGTTGCCTTGCAACTTCTTCGATATCCTCAATCCCCTGGCTTTCAGGAGATCCTCTGTCTAATTTGGACAGTTTTGATGGTCTTCCAGAGGTGCCGCCTAAAGCTCCCTTTGGGCGACCTCGGCTCGGGCGGTTGGGAGTTGAGAACCGTAAAACAACGCCGGGTTGGCCCTTGGTACTAGCTTCAATAACTAGATGACTTTGTAAGCTATGACCCAGGAAACGCTGGGAATTTGGAGCCAGAGAAAAAGAGAACATACCAAACCGGCCATCAGGGAGTCGAACAGGCACAGGGTCACTGCTAGACAGCAGATAGTTTGAAGGCCTGCAAACTGCAAGGGATTCAAATAGGCTTCCATTACCGTTCTTGAATAATCCCTTTGAAACGCCTGTCTGTGGGAACCCAAGCTGGTCAAACTGCGCAGTGGCATCAACAGCGGGAATCTGGATGCTAGCCGCCTTGGTCTTTTGAGCTGGATATTCGACAGCCTCCCACAACGACTGGCCACTCTCCACAAGTTTTGCAAAGTTATCTGCTGAATAGTGTATGTAATAGAAAACAGTCTTTTCGATTGCCGTGTCACGGACGATGGCAAGGTGCCGCAGGTGAGGCGGTTGAGAGAGCTGCCAGCAGTCGACTAACCGATGGAGAATACATTCGGATGGTCTGCGATAGTAGCTTCCGAAGAGAAGACGATTTATTTCCTATGAAACATATGGTCTTCTTAGAGAAGAAGTAGATTCAAATTATGAATAACAAGACTTACCAGGTTCGTGACTCCTATAGTCCCAGAGGCAGCCACAACATCAAAAATTTGGTTCCCAAGAGGACGATCCGGTGTCCAAGATGGAACTGCGCGCCCAACATCGACGACCGTCTTTTCTTGTTCAATCTTAAATCTTCCCTCGTCTGCACCAGACGCGTTCTTCCCCACGGCATCGGCCTCTATGTCTTCGTCCAGATCCGCTTGATCATCCGCACTTGCATTCAGTTCGCCGGTAACATCATGAAACTTCTCCAAATCGCGCTCTGTAGGATCGCGAATGAGCATTACACAGGCATGCATCAGTTTGTATTGTGATGCAGCCTTCACACGTTTCAGGACACCGATCCGTTCAAACTTGCGAAGTGCGCGAGACAAGATTCGCCATCGCCAGGGGTCCTCGAACCCTAACATCCTTTTCAGATCATCACGAGTCACAATATGGTGTTCTTTGAGGATCTCAAACAGCTTCTGGGTAAAAGCATGAAAATCAATCATCACGCGCTCGTGACCTGCATTTTGGGCAGCGGAGGTATTTCTATCGCTGGAGCTTTGTTTCATAAAACGGCTATGTATACAGAGACTGGTTCGGGCAGCTCTGACCTGAATGGATCGTTTCTCGATATAGCCCTTTCTGTGGAGTGCGTCCGTTCGTTTGGGGACAGACCGCTTGTCCTGACCACTGAGTCTCACCAAGTCTGTTTGCACCACACCATCGGATTTGTGTGAAGCAATGATGGAAAGCAAGGCAAATTCGCTGGCCGGAACTTTACCTTCATCCGGCTCGTGACCAGAGACCGCGTACCAGGTTCTTTCTCTCGAGACAAAGACGCGAATGTGTGAGGAAGTCGACGTGGGAGAAGCTTTTTCTTGGCCAGTTGAAGCTTCTAATGCTTGCTCCACTTGACCATCTTCATGCTCCACCTCATCAAGGCTAAGATGGTTCCATTGATTGCTCTCCCCCACAGACACCTCAGGATGGCGCGTGAGCCATGACCAAACCTTAGCTTTAAAGCGACGATCGACCCTCTGGCGACTTTGGGTAGAATCATGAGAAGAGCTGGAATAGAAACTTTCAATTGCTTTTAAAATTTCTGACAAGGTCGCGCCTGCAGAAAGGTCAGCTCTATATTCTATCGTAGCTTTGTATCCCCACGCCGCGTCTGAGATTGCCGAATCGGGACATATGGAATGTGCCCAGCCGACAAGAAGAAACAGAGCGCGGCATTGCAGAAGAACGCTCAATTTAAAGGCAACTTCATGAAATTTTCTCTCGAGGATCAATCAATAAAATCAATTTGTGGTCTCTGGTGACAGACGAGGTGCAGAAACTTATAGATTGTACTGGGAAAAGTGGGTCTCGGAGGTCAAGCTATACGTACCTTGGTTGCCGCAGAGGGCGACCTCGTTCAGCAAAAATTCGATCAGTTCCTGTAAGCTGGGAGCCATGCCGATTCCATAATTTTATGAAAAATGGATCAAATCAGGGGAGATGGTGGTGGGAAGAAGAGGGAACGGCGTGGCGAGAGAGGAAATTGGAAAGCGAAAACTCCGTTTCGAACGTGCGTCACTTGAAATCGAACGGCTGGGCGGCATTTCAATCACGTGATATTAGTACATTTGGTGCCCCTCTTCTCAGGCAGCTAGACTTAGAATACTAACTCTCATCAGAAACGACGATGCAGTGTGGTCCAGGTGGAATTTTCGGTTGGCAGATCAAATGAACCCATAGTTACACCGAATAAGTCAGGATTCTTCTGCTATATATGTCAGATGCCATATTTCATGACTATTTTGAATACTCTAGGGATTTTGAACATCCCAAAAAAAAAACAAAGTAGAGGCAGTATTTTATCATTTACGTCGTGATAGCCATAGGCTTTTCGGGAGTATTTTTTTATTATCCTAGCTATGTTTCCAATACATCTAAGCCGAGTAGCTTCGTGGTAGAAACCACTGGAAATATCCGGCCGGCTTGGCCCAAATGATACCCATTCTTTGAGCGACTTTGAAACCAATCCCGAACTCTTGAAGCAAATAAAATCTAGTTGAGGGGTCCCATAAGATCCAGGAGAGGAACACGATGATTCGAATCATTAATTAGACAATTGAATTTCACCCAAAATCCGGCCAGAAGATGGCTCACTACATGACAATGCAGGCCGAGGGTTACACTCGCGCAAAGCACTTGATACAATCAGTATATCGGAAGGGTCTCTCTTGGGTATCTGCAATAGATTTAGCTAATATTTCCATTCTCAATCTCACTTACAGGCATCGGCGTGCGGTGTCGACAGTGGCTCGCAAGATGATGAAGGCGAGCGTAACTTCAGCTGCAGACAGCCACATGAACGGGTGGCTCGTGTCTGATTATTTAGGGGCAGTGGCAGTTTCATCATTCCGTTCCTTTCGTGTCGGACAGAATCTTCTTGGGTTTTTCGAGAATTTTAGGAAGCAAAGAAGGAGAGAGCACATCGGGAAGGAAAATAAAGTTGTGCCAAAAGTTCAAAGATGACTACGGTCCGCCAAGGGAAGGACAACCGCACCCAATCCCACGGCAGTGCTCAGAAAAGTAAATGATTGTCAAGGATCTCTTATGATTATGGGAACCTGAGTGACATGCTATCCTGATAACGTGGCTGTGGTCGCCGATACACAATATTACTATCTAGAAAAGTTCACAGAGTCGACGCCCTGAGCCCATAGGGTTCTTATACAAAGCTTGAAGCCCGGAGAAGATACCAATGAGGTATTATGTGTTATGAGAAATACTAGAGATGTTTTATTGACCCCACAACCCGGTGGCCCGCGCACTCCTCCTTTATTTTGAGACATCCGGGTCGATCAGACTACTATAGAAGCCGGCCGGAAAGCAAAGGGCGCCCACCTCGGCAAGGGAATTGCTAGATGTATACCAGGACCACATTTGCTCCACTATTCATAATTACAGAATGCCCTTTTTCCCAAATGCGGTTGGAGTGTGGATCTTAGACACCAAATATTGTGCTTTTCCATATTCTCACCGTTGCACTCCTGGGCGCGTCGAAAACCCCATATAATGAATTATTTGATTATCCGGGGGGAACAGAATCACTGGATTTATGTCTATGTTGCCGTATGTGGATATGTTCTGGTATTACAAGGAGGGGGAATTTTGACCACGAAAATCGAGCGCCTATTCAAGCACAAAACAGAGACAACGCATGTGGTGATACCCGCTCAGCCTACCCAGCCTTCAGGTCAAACACGATGTGACGGATTGAACTAAGTGCTTCTAAACTACTTGTACGAATGATATGGTGGATGAGGCAAGTCGTATTGTCTGTGTCAATTTCTGGTGAAAACAAAATCAATTCTGTCTAACGTAGTATGAATATCTCATGTAAAAACGTGTCTAGCAATGGCCAAGATTCCGTTTTTGCTGATACCGAAATCCGTTCCCTTCCAACATCCGCATCAGCCCGTCTCAAATATTCCTCTATCAACCTTTCCACGTCAACGCGCCCAAGCATCTAATCCTTAAGACTATTACAATGAATATGCATCAGTTGGTTGCCAATCCTTCATATCGTAAATTGCCCCTACTTTGACTCGAATCATATCGCCTTTCTGCACCTTGTATCCATAGACAGCATTTTCGGTTGGCTTCGTATACAAATAGGTTTCCATACAGAACGAGACGTCCGTTCAATCAATCATGACAAATATCGCAACAGCAGTTTCTTTCGCTGAGTTTTGTACGACCGAGTAATGTTTCTTGATTCCATCTGAGCCGTATAGAGTGCCGATTACAGCGTCCGGATGACAAGACGAACGTCGGGATGATACAATCCAAGCAGTGCCTTGTAGTCTTTGGCGTTGACGACCTTGATATACTGGGTAGTTCAAATTTACTGCTCTGCCGATCGTAAGGACTAGGTTTCGCCGATCTCTTAAATACAACTTGCGCTAGTCAATTCGGGATGTGGACAACCTTGTCAGATTGCGAGCCGAAAAGTTAATTCACAACAATCCTCTTTGCCAACAGCTCTCTCTTAGTGGCAGCTACCACTAGGAAAAGATTGACTATTGGGTAAAAATTAGACACCCCGCATTATCTAGTCGGTCTGTTCCCACTAATCTTGCGTCGCCACACCCCACACCCCCAGAGCAATGATCCAGGGAGAAAATGTTGTACCCTATATAGCTCGGGGGCTCTCTGATTTTCAAACAACGAAACGCCCTCCAAGTCCAACGCACCATCAAGTCTTGCGAAAACCCCCTGCTGCCTCTCTGGATAGTAACGAAATTGGGCATCCAAGCTCCGTTGACCAATTTAGGGACGTGCGCGAGAACAATTTGAAATTCGATCATGTGAATAAATTAGGAAGCGTTCAGCTTCGGCATCCCACGACCAATGACTTAATTCTCATTCCAAAGCCTTCGCGTGATCCAAACGATCCTCTTAATTGGTATGGAGAGAAGATTACTCGTTCCAAGTATCATCGTTGATTCTCATTGATTCTCATCTGTTGGCAGGTCGAGAGCATTCCGGATCTATATTGCGATTATCTCTTGTGCTGCGATTTTCTTGGCACAGTTCCTTGCTGCGGGCCCCAGTGTTGATATGGCGAACATTGTTCATGATATTTTTGGCGTCTTACCAACTGACCCTGGCTGGTCAGCCGCTCTGGCCAAGGCATCATATCTTTTCAGTGGCACAGCGTTTGTACAAGGCATGTCAAACCTGTTCTACATGCCACTCATCTTGAAGTACGGCCGTCGTCCAGTCTATATATTTTCATTCCTACTTTATGGCGGATGTTCTCTTTGGGCTGGCCTGGCTACAGACTATTCCAATGCCTTGGCCGCCCGACTTATCCTGGGATTTGCGGGAGGTTCTGCTGAATGTGTCGCCCCTTTAACAATTGCAGATACATTCTTTCTTCATGAGCGTGGTCTAATAATGAGGTATCATGCCCTTATATGATTCATTGTCTGGGTCATCAACTAATAAGAAATAGCTTCTACTCAGCCGCCCTCTCTTGTGGTATCGCAGGTGGAATTATACTTTCCGGCTTAATGACTATTCATCAAAGCTGGCGCGTTGTATATTTTCTTGCCACTGGTCTCATTTGGCTTTTGGTAATTATCGTCTTTTTCACCATGCCTGAGACAGCTTATCAAAGAGATTATTCGAGTCGTTTTGGTACGCCTGAATCAGCGCCTGAGCCAACGCCTGGATCAACCTCGAAGGAACCCGAAACAGTTCATGCCGAATTTCCAGTGCCTTTGAAAAAAACATGGGCTCAGCAGCTCCATCTTTTCAGCTCTGTGTACACGACAGAGTCGCTGTTCACGCTCTTCTGGCGCCCTCTCCCCCTCCTTATGATTCCATCTGTTCTTTATGGTACTCTGAGTATGTCGGTTAGTATAGGTGCATTTGTTGCAATCAGCTCGAACTACGCAACAGCTTTCACTGAGGTCTACGAATTTTCAACCTGGGAGTGCGGTCTCACTTATGTTGCAGTCCTGATCGGTGCTCTCACCGGAATTTATGGTGGTGGTTGGCTATCCGACAAAATCGCAGACAAGTTGACTCAGCGTCAATCGGGTATCCGTGAGCCAGAAATGCGACTTCCTACAATCATGATATCCATGATACTAGCGCCTTTGGCACTAGTTTTATATGGAGTTGGTATACACTATTCATTACACTGGATGGTTCCTGTTCTGGGCCTGGGATTTTGTGGGTGTCCGATATACTCCAAGATCAAAGCATTTCAGTACTAATCTAAATTAGTGGGGTTCGTTATCACGCAGGTTAGCAATATTGTACTTGTCTATGCGATCGACGCCCATCGACCAATCGCCGGCGAGGTCGTTGTATCTCAATTGAGCTTCAAAGGTATGTCGTTGTTCATGATAAAATGTTCTTTCAGATATCAGATATTCCAGTATGACTGACACATACAGCTGCTTTTGGTTTTCTTTTATCATTTTACACAAATCCTTGGATTGATTCGGCTGGTTATGTGAACTCATTCGGGTGCCTGGCTGGTATCTGCGCCGCTGTCTTGGTCATGTGGATTCCGCTCTATTGCTGGGGTAAGATGATTCGAACCTGGATTCTAGGATCACGAGTTGCACAAGGAATTCGATGGGGGGAGGATCGAGAGGTTGGAGAATGAACAAACAAGAACAAAAATTAGATCCTATAGAATCATTCATTTGAATTTCCTTGCTGGCATACAGCAAAAGAGTGGTTATATACCTGTATTGGAAGGAGCGGCCAAGCAACGACAGACTGCCCGTAAAAGAAAGGTACGCCAGTAGCAGTGAATCTGCGGAAGACACTGGCGGCATTGGGATTAAATTATTGGTATTCGGAGCTTCTTCATTGCATGGGAAAGATCAAGCACATCGGACTGCAAGTAAGGAGGATGAAGCCCAGCCAATTCCGCAAGGTTTGCTTTGCCCCTTCCCTCTCTCCTAGGAGCCATATGAAGTGCGGGAATGCTCTGGTTTAACTCCTTAGCATTTCTTCCATTTCATTGGTTGAAGAGGATGCACTAAGGGCATTATTATGAGTTTGAGCATAATAGTTAGGGAATCTATTGGTAGCCCAATTAGATGACACATACGCTACAATCTTGATTCGGAGAAGGCTCCCGCCAAGATGAGACCAGTGGTGACAGCAGCCGCGCTCTGCAGTCCAGAGAGATTGACATGAGAGCACAGTGCCGATTTCCATGAGGTATACAATAAGGGTCTGGGCAGCAGTACCATCCTATTTCCTTGATAGCACGACAAAGCTATTAACAATAAGGCTGCTGCCCCCCCCCCCCCCCCCCCCATCAGCCAGAGACAGTCGAGACAAGCATGCAAAGATCAGGAAGTTTTGCGTCAAAAGATTCAGAGCACTGACCAGAGAGATGCATGGGCCCATCCTGTGTCATATAGATAGCTTCAATATTCCACCCAATTTCTTCAAAGGTGTTGAGATTGCACGTTATCACAGCTAGGGCTGGGGACAGCATAGTAAGTTATGTCCCTGGTCACAAATTTACGTAAACCAATCATGATGTTCAAATTTCTAGCAATACGGAGCATAGAAGTATTACGACAGCACGAAGTCCATGAACTCAATAAATAGTTGCAATAATGACGCCCGTGCTATATTGATGGGATAAAAAGGGCAATTTTGTGAGGGAGGATGGGAGTGAATGGGGCTAGCGTAGTGCTTTTTATTGAAGTCGCTTCTTCGGCTACTCACCCCTACGAAGACTCGAGGAAGTAGATTCATTTGATCTCAGCCATGCAATGAGTTTGATTGACAGAATACTTAATTCCAGAATCCCCTGGCCTCAAATATAACCGTCACGGTTATGAATCCAGGAGCCTTTCTTTGTCAAGAGCCCAGACGAAACAAGCTTATCTGATGATCGAGATAGAGCTGGGAGAAACTCTCCTCTGTAGCCCCAGCGAAGTACCGGTGGAAGGTGCTTTTCTGTAGGGCAGTGAGCTTTTTTCAACGTACCTTTCGCTCGAAGTTTCAATTTATAAATTCAGTCAAATAAATTGGAACCCTTTTCTAACCATTTGCTCACATCATCTTTTACCAAGGCTAATCCTCAAATGGTTCAAGCTTCGATTCATTATCTAATTGAAAATTAGACTGAATTATGCTAACAGGTAGTCTCTTCATGAATAAAAGCTAAAAGAATCTTGAGGGCCATCCTTGTTGGCAGTTGTAAACTAACTTCTAGGCGCCTTGATAACTGACCAATGAGACCTGTGTGAATTCTCTGCGTAGGTGCTCTTGAATGTGCATAAGATAGTTCATCTCAATTTCGGCTTGACCGATATACATACTGGATAATTCTTTCAAAAGGTCAATGCCGGCTTGGTCTACACTGGGAGCCCTCTGCAAGTTCTGGGAGGTAAATATAAAAAGAAAGAAATAGTGCTTTGATCAATCATCAATCCCAATGCAAAATCCGACGCCCCAGTCTACCAACAGTCTATACATGCCCAAAGAAAAGCCAAGATTTATCATGAGAAACAACCAACCATCAAGCCCATCAGTGCTTTACCCACTCCGGCCAATGGCATTTGCCCTTTTTCTCCATAGCAGCATCCACACGCCACATCATCGTGCCGGACTGAACGCCGTTGTCGGCATGTCCGCGGACAGCCCATGCTGAGCTATAGCATTTGCCCTTGGCATCAACTCGATACTGTATACAGCCTGGCATCATGGCGCACCGCTCAGCGCATTGATAGATGTTTTGGGGTTTGCTAATGGTATTTTCGCCTTCGTGCTCGATTTCCTCCGGGGCGAAATTGTTCCAGTTCTCGACAATATGGTGCGTGAGTGTGGGGCGTATGATTTTGCGAAATATATCGCTGTATGTGAGAGTGGTATGGTTCTCCTAAGTAGTAGGTGTGAGTAGAACATAAACCCGTCGTTCTGGGAAGCGCAGGTTATGCGGTGGGGAAAAGGCGTACCTTTGAGTGCCACGCTAGGTCAAATTTCCATAGTAGCTCAATATCCGGGGGTGTCATATGGTGGAACGTAGTAGGAGGGTAGCACCACTGCTCTTTGTTGAAGGCCTCGCCAAGAGCATCTTGTTCCCACACGGATTCCTTGGTAACATGGGGCCAGGACCATGTCAGGTCGATTCCGTTCTCTGCGAGTGCCATGCCTAGCACACAATCGCCTGCCCACTGCTGATCCGTAATATGGTGCCAATGCTCAAGTTGTCGGGTGTAGGAATCTGCCACCGAATGCATCGCCGCATGAGACAGTACAAAGCCGGACCCGCCGTGCGCAAAAATAGTCGCACCGATCTGCATCTGGTTTCCAAGGTATAACTTCTCCTGCGGGTCGAAGTGCTCGAGCCAGGCCAGCAGGTTCGGCCAGAATGGATAGGTATCGGCCTCAATGAAGAAGTACCACTGAGCATCGGGACGATAGGCCCGTGCTTCTTGGACCATGGGCAGGAACTTCCATTTATCTAGCTTCCAGCCCGGGTTCTGGGTCATGCCAGAGGCTCCATTGGCGACTTTATTATGATCCTGTTGGAGCAGGGCAGCGCGGCCACCTGCGCGGGCACGATTGTATATGGCGAAGTCATTATTAGCTAGCAGTAATTCACTGGTATTGCGCAAGACATCGTGTGTTTGGATGCCATCGATATCTTCCTCGAAATCCGAGACGATCAATTTATGCGGTATGCAGCGCAGCGTGGTGCGGAGATGGACGGGCACTTTCTCCTGTGCTTCGGTAATGCCGGTCTTCAACACAACTAGGACATCCTCAATGCCTGGAAGTGAGGGGCATGGTTGCGGTGTTGTATCGGCCGATGAAGAATCGGTTTCGTTGGATTCGATAGGGTAGGCGGCCGGATCGATGATGACCGGGGAGACCTGTGACCTAAAGGTGGAATTCAGGTGGAGGATGAGAATCATCAGACTCATTGGGGCTAAAATAGGCACCCATCGGCCATACCGAGCCGGGAAGACGGCCATGGTAGCCAGAGCGAGCCCGAATAGTGATTATCAACAGGGAAGAACGGAAGGCTCTTGCCCTCTATGTTCCAGAAGGTCGATATAAGATCCCGACCGGCAACCCCAGGAGAACATCCTCAAGTTCAAACCGGTCGGCGAAGAGAGCTCCTGGGGATGCCGTGGGGCTTGTTTCGGGGCGGGCTGGCCGGTTTGAGGCTGCAGGCATTGGCCCAGGCCTTGGAAAGTGGCACCACTATGCTCGACCAAGTAATGTTAGCTGCACATCCTGGTTGCTTGTTTCAGTGTCCAAGGTAACCATTTGACCATCCGCTGGAACCGGGTCTGGCATCGTGATTGCAACTGGTTTTTGTGAACGTTCGGAGGTGCCCAGTCTGGTTCTATTGCCCGTTGCCTGCTTGATTCGCTCACGGTGTCACCAATGCCCGCCACGAGGGGCCCCCTATTGTAGGCGATGTGCAGTGGGTCTGACGATGAGTCTCATTCAAAGTAACCAGTCTTTTTGAGCAGGAATAGGCACCACTTTGTGCCGCAAATTGATGGCACAGAACGTTCGAGGGTCAGAATTACCGATAGGCCATTAGGGCTATAGATGGTTTAAAGGTGGAGGGTTGCGGCTGGAACGTCATGCCGACTCGGCACATAATGTCTCTTAGGGAGAGCTTGTACTCGAGTCGAATGGGTATCAAATCAAAATACATACATTTTTTGTATATCTGAGCGGTAACTACATCCTCCATACTTCAAATGATGATCGTTCGATCATTATTACAGCGTATGTGACAATATAGGCCGATGAGAAAATTGTCGAGGTTGGCGTCCTTCATCTGTCCAATCTACGATATTTTGCAGATCAAAATGCAGATCTACAGGCGTCGTCCTCTTTAAACGTACGTAACATTAATACACAAAGTGCATCCTAGAGGCTCGCCAGAAGAAAGGCTTTGAAATTTTGTTTATCATTTCAGAGAATATAGTTCTCTCGCTCGACGCCCAGCACAATGACCAAGCACGAGCCGCACATGGGATTCCATGCACAATCCTTGAAATTCGTTATCGCCAGAGAGATAGTATCACGACCGTACAAAAACCCCGACCCTCTCGTGCTCCGCAATGCCCCACCGAAAAAAAACGAAACAGAACTTTTTTGGGTTCAGTCCATTTAGGCCTCAGTGGTGACACGGCCCTTAGCGTTGGTGACCTTGACACCGAGAGCCTTGGCCTTAGCGATGATGTCGACACGCTTGCGGGAAGAGACAGCGTGGGCGATCCTAGAGAGCGAAAGTTAGTACTGTCGTGCCCAAACAGTTTCCACGCAATCTGGCAATAGATTTTTCTTCTTTTTCTTCTTTTTTTCCAGGTCGCGAGCGGGTGAGGAATCAGAACGTACTCAGCAGCGTAGGTGCGGTTGTGCATGAGGAGGAGCTCAACATCCTTGGGGTTGTGGACGAGGAAAGCCTTGTGGCCGGAGGGCATCATGTGGCGGGTCTTCTTGTTGGAGCCATAGCCGATCTATTCAATCCCGGATATATTAGCGGGGCAAGTTTGACAGATTTTTTGAGGAGTCGTGTGGAATCGTACAGAGGGCATGGCAATCTGGCCCTTGAAGCGACGGCGGACGGCATTGTCAATACCCTTGGGCTTGCGCCACGAGGGAGCGACACACTTGAAGCGGTCCGACTGGTGGCGGTTGAAGCGGTTGGTGCCTATAGCGGTCGATGTCAGTCCTTCAATTCCATCTTGGTCGTGTGTGATATCGGTGAAAATGTATGGTCGATGCCCGTGGATTCGCTATCGCCCTTCGACCGGTTTTTCGAGATACCAAATTGGCTGTCCAACACTCGTGCAATTCCAATTAAATTTCCTCCTCTTCCTTCTCGGGGATGTGTTCGTTTGGTTTCGTTGGCAGGGCGAAGAGCGACGCAATCCAGGTTCTTCCGGGGATAAATGAGGTCTGGTGATCGGGAACATACGCTTCTTGACGATGGGGATGTGCTTCTTCGCGGAGACCATCTTGAAAAAAGAAGGACCGTCAGTATTCTGGCAAAGTGAAGAACTAGAGACACAGAATGATAAAACTCACTTTGGCGGTGTTGTAGGGTCTCGCCGGGCGTTCGAGAGTTGTCGAGTCGGAGCGAAATCAATCTCGAAAACTTCACGCTGGCTTCGCGGGCCAGTGGGCGACCCACACTAGTGCGCTTTGAGCGACCTAAGCGAAACTACTGGTGTCTTATGTCAGCGTAGGGCTTATCACGGGAGAGCCCTGCCAAGACTACCTATTCGGGATACCCGCCGTTGTATACAATCAGCCTGGATTTGCTAAATGCAGTACGAGCCAGGAAGCATTATCAAAGTACAGAAATTAAAGAAACTGTAAAGTGGTACATGTGGAACTCTATCACCTGTAAGGATCGTAGTACGATGTTTACAGCCCAGCTCAGTTTGGGTGGCACCCATTAACCCTGCAAGTGTAGCTTCACTCTCTCTCCTTCCTTCTCTCCGCTTTGCAACATCTGCTCCAACACCTCTAGGTCTGCCAATGCCTCCTCTGGGGACTGCCTCTTCTCGACAGGCCGTCCATTTACAATGGCATCGGCAAATTCAGCGACCTCGGGGACAACACCCTTGCCATCAAACGCAATGTGGTGATCTACACCGTTGACGGTCACCCCGTCAAAGTGCATAGTCACCACACCCTTTTCGCAGGCAAATTCGAAGATGTTGTCGCTGAATGGCGAGCCCCAGGAGAGGGAAACGAGGCCCTTGGCGCCAGATCTTGTTTGAACCACGGCATCTACAGTGTCAACGGGTGGCAGATAGGACTGTTGCTGTTGCGATTGCGCCGAGACTGCTGTGATCGGCTCGGTCGAGCCCAGAATCATACGCAATCCGGCAATCATATGCACTCCACCGTCTAACAGGAATCCTCCCTGGTACTCTGGTGTCTTCCGCCAGGCAGTCACTTCAAGCCTTGGTCAGCGTACTGTTCTATTTATCCCTTGGCACGGTTCCAGGTTTCAGGTCACGTACAGTAATACTTGTTATCCGGCTTCACCAGGCTATGGACATTGGCTCGGAAATGGCGGATCTTACCCATCTCCCGCACCTTTTCGGCTGCAAAGAGAAACTTGGTCAAATATCGGTAGTTCTCGCCGACCGCCCAGAAGAACTTGGTGGTGTCAATATTAGTTCGGTACCATTGCAGAAGGTCCTGGGCTGTGGCGACATCCTTCGCAATGGGCTTTTCAGACAAGACATGCTTGCCAGCCAGGAGAGCCTGCTTGATGAATTCCGGTTGAACGAGAATGGGAAGACTAGATGCGCTGTCAGTTCGAATCCAGACCGGACCGAGATTCATGATTCCATAGATGGGTCAATTGCCCCATAGAGCCATTGGGAAAACATACGCAATGATCACAGCCCCGATGTCTGTCCGCGCTAGTAGATCAGCAAAAGACTTGTCAGAGCCGGAGTCGTCCGAGTAAAGGTCGACAGAAGAATCACCGCCCGCGAGAGCTTCCGCCGACTTCAAGGAACGTGAATAGATGGCTTTGAGTTCCAGGTTGGTCGCGCTTTGCACGGCAGGCTATCAGGATCATCAGCTTTGGTTGCATTGAATACTGTATGCGCATATTGTCAGTATATGGGGCATACCAAGTGCTGCTCTTTGGCAAAATGGCCTGTGATAAGGCAAATATATTTATTAGTCCAGACTGCTGTCAAACAATAACCAGGCATAGGTCAAACAAGAATACGCACCGCTTCCAACGATAGCGACACCAACAGACATCCTTTCGATCTGTCCAAGATACTTAGAGGGAATCAAAGAGAGTATTGTAGCCGGGTACACTGGCAAGGGAGTCGCCTCTAGCAAATGTCATGCAGCAGCTGCAGGGTCCGGGTGGGGTTCTTAAACAGCCCACTAGCCACCTAGACCGAGAGTCCACCTCGCGGGCCTGGGAAGGTCCAACCTCCAACCCCCGGCTGATCGGCTGCCGAGCTTCGGCATGCCTAAATTTTCGGCTACAAGGCTACGATTCGTGGCTACGCCAATGGACTGGAGACTACTCTCTATAGCTGCATAGGTAATATTGCCGCTGAAAAGGCCTGGTTCACAGGCTCCCCATGGAAAGCTAGGCGCACATTTAGCCCATGTATGACGCAAGAACTACACAGTGAAAATGCGATGCACGCCACGAGCTACTTTGCCTTCTCGCATCCTCCATTCTTCCACGTCCAACTTTCTTTGATTGGAGTCATTATCTTTGCATTAACACTGGACGGAAAACTCAATCAACTCGATTGCTCATGACATAAGCCTCAGATAACCAGCTAAGTACCCATTGAGTACAGAATTGAGGACACGAAAAAGAAGAGACTTCGTCTGCCATTAGTGTCCGATGGCAGACATATACCCATTAACCCATGCCGATTGCGCCGACAAAACCCAAGTCCGGGAAAGATAAACGGACAGTTAAACATACATGCAAGGCGGGAATCACAAAAACCAATCCCTCCGAAGGCGCCTAAAACTCATATCGATCATGAGACGAAAAGAATAAACAAAAAAGAAACCCAATCATGCCAGTCATAACGCAATTAAACCAAATACCCTCCGGGAAGGAAAAGGGATTATAGATGTGAGGCCCCAGAAAAGCCAAGCTCTATGAATTCACCAGCGCCTTCAGCCGCTCCACCCGCGCCATCGACTTCTCCAGCCTCTCCAGCCGGCTGCGCTTCTCAATGTCACGCCGCTCGAGCACGGCCACCCGCTCTTCCAGCTTAGCACGGGCCTTGCGCTCCTGCGCGACCATCTCGTTGGCCTGGCTGAACAACTGCACCGTCAGCTCCTCCAGCTCCGTGCTGGCCTGCGACAGCTGCGTCTCGGCGGCTTTGCGCAGGCCCTGCTCACGGGTCAGCGCATCCTGCAGCTCAGAGGTGTTGTCACTGCTTGCGGGGGAGGACTGCGGCTGGGCTGGGTGGATCGGGGCGGTGGGGGTGGTGGGTGCAAGTACGGTCTGCGATGTTGCTGGGTTGGCGCTGCCGCGGCGGTAGGGGAGGAGCGAGGTGAGGGTTGAGAGACGGCTGTGATGGGTTTGCGTGGAGGTCTGGGACGAGGCAGAGGGCGAGGATACGGGGAGAGTGCTCGGGGCGAGGGTTCGTTCGCCGTGCGAGGACGAGGGCGGCCGCGATGCGCTGTTGCGGGGGGTATCGTAGGCGGGTTGCGCCGAGCGCAGTCGGTGCAGTTCGTCTTCGTAGTCGGCGAGCTTGCCGGCTGCAAGAGTCGGTCAGCGGGTTGCTCTGGATCAATAACAGGCAGAGCGCTGGGCGTACGGCCTCAGACGTGCGAAATGCGCTCTCTTGTCGGGGAGAAAGCGACGGGGCGTCAGGGCTTTGGCTTACCGGTAATTGCAGCACGCTCGGTCAACTCCTGGATGTGCCCCTCCAACTCCTGGATCCGACGGTGAGACTCCGCGGCATCATGCGATTCATATCCTCCGCATGTTGGACACTGCTTTTCTGAGAGAGTCGTGACATGCGTCATCGCGGAGGGCGCTCCGACAAGAGTGGTGGACGTGAGCGTCGTGGTCGTAGCGGACATGACAACATGAGGGTTTGACCCCGAAGATCGTCCAAGTACTTGTAGCGCCGAGATCGAGAACAGCCGTACTGGAGGGCCTGTAGAGAAGAGAGAGCGTGATCGGAATCAGAGGGCGACAAGGGTAATGCGGGTAGCGAGGATTATGAGGAGAATGGGGTGCGGGAGGATCGTGAAACACGACTCATTTCCATTGCTGGGTTGGGCCTGTGAAGGGGTTCATCAACTCCAGACTGCGCCACCGGTCTATTGGGCGCCCAATGGGCGTCGGGGGGCCGGCGACTATTTGGCTTGTCTCACCCTGTTTGACACCCTCGTCTTCTCGTCTTTTCGGTGCTCTAATTTTTGACAGATATTTTTAGGTTCATAATACCAACATTTATGGTTTTTCTTCTTTTTTTTTCTTGTTGTTCGTTGACTATTAACATTTCACTTTGGATTCTCGGTGCAAGCGCGGGATGTGATGATTTGGTGTACCGCAACGGTTCCCCACGCCCCAGCCTCCCCGTGGCCCTCGGCCATCCTCCCATATTTACGTATTGCTTGTGGATGTGCCGAACTGCATTGACAAAGACCCTCGGCGAGACCTAACTATACTATTTATAACGCCCTTGCCGAGATATTGACTTAGCCAATGTCTACATTAAGCGCTCCCTGATATTCCTACCCCTGGAAAAGAAAATGATTATCATTAGCATCATAGCCGTATTTGCGGGGGGGGACCGATGTAAGGTTCAGTAGTCCGGCAGGGGCCTCATCTGGGTGTGATTACTAGCATTCGACGAAAAAGAACCAAGCAAGATCATTATTATGCGATGTACGGAAAATATACTGCCGCAGTGTACACACGAGCAAAGGAGTCAATGTATTAACTTTACGTACCACCCGTGTGCCCCCTGTGCTTTCGTCCTTTGCTCCACAAAAAAAAGGAGCACACCAAGGAAAAAAAAAAAAAAGGCGGGATGACACGTATACTTTTTTATGTACAAAAAATAGTGGCCAAATCATCATGGTTAATGCGGCGCACATTTCTTTTGAATGGATCTTCATGTATTGTTCCAAAACGATGGCGAAACGGCTCCCATGCTCCTTTCATATAGGAATCAAGTTAGCTTTTAGGGTTTTTTTCAAAGACCGGTCTAGGTATTGATTTTTAGACTAGTTGCCACACTTCTTGCTTGTACGCTTTGAGCACAATGGCGAGTAAACTGTCAATGAAGACTGCATTTCAATCTATACTGGAGGAGGGCGAGGCATAGTTTCCATCATTACTTGTGCGGGTGGAGCGAAATGACGAGAGACACAGATGCACAGCTCTGGTTCGGCGCCATGCACAGGAATTGACCGAGACAGAGGGGGAGTGGGGGCAAGAGAGGAGACAAGAGCCCGAGAGCAAAACACCACGGATTCATCATCATCATCGACGAAGAGTTAAGAGACAATGCCAAAGATGATTGCCTCGACTCTTATGGAATGTTTTCTGCAGATGCATTGCTTGACAGACGAGATCAGGAGCAGCCGTGAGGATACTCCGAAGAAAGATGACCAGGGCTCTTGAAATCCTGACTCTGGCGTCGAGCATGAGGCTCGGAACAGGGGGTAGGCAGAGGCGAAATAACGAAACCATTTAGAGAGTCAATCACAAGGAAACAATAAGAAGAGAAGTGGAAAAGTTCAGGTAATCTTCATTTCGCGTCGGCTGTAATGGTCATGGGCAAATCACTCGAGTCACTCGCATGGGAATAGTAGCTAGATAGCGAACAGCGACAAGACATCAAAGAGAACAAACAGAAAATAAAGGCGGAAGAAACTTTTCAGACTGCCAAATCATCAGAGCGAGGACTAGATGTATATCGGGAAAATCTAGCCCGATAGAGACAAAAAAAGGGTGGGAGAAGATCATGGAACCAGAGACAACAGAGAAAGGGTGAAGATGGAGAGGGAAGTTCAAGACATAACAGCTACCGTCGTCAAGCACTCGTGAAGACAGATGGGGAATCATGCTCATGGCAAACAACGCGGAAACCAAGAATCGAGACCGTCATCCTGAAGATATTCTGGCCTGAAGTGGCGATGGGAAGAAATCATCAGCGTGCGCGGCCCTTCTCAGGCGCATCTGTTCGGCCAGACCACAAGTCAAGGGCGTAAAGCGGAAGGTTGCTTCAGGGTATCGATCCGTCTATTAAAAACGACCACCACGGCGGCCGCGCTTCTTCGTTGTGTCCACAGTACTCCATCCGTCATTATCATCAGCGGTCTCCGCGGCTCTCCAGCTGCCATTAGTGGCCGACTCCTTGGCCGGCTCCTCGGTGGCCGCAGTAGAAGCGGCGGTCTCCTCGGGCTCCTTGTCAGCAGCCATGCCGCTCTCATCCCCACCGGCCCGCCGGAGGATCTCAAAGTTACCACCACCACGAGGAGGCTCAATAGCATCCTTGTTGGAATCCATGCCGGGCTTGTGCTCCTTCGAGGGCTCCTTGGTGTTCTTAGGCTTCTCGGACTTCTCGGATTTCTCGGTCTTCTCCGGCTTCTCAGCCTTCGCCTTATCATCGGCCTCCTTCTTTTGGCGAATAGCAAGCTGGCGCTTTTCCTCTACTTCACGCTCACGGGTAGCGGTATCGATGGGGCGGGCAGCGCCGAAGGGGCTGGCCTTCGAGTCGCCTCCGGAGGACGCTGGGCTGGACACGGCATCGGAGACGGTACGCTTTGCGAGATTCAACTTCGGGCGAGTAGCGGGAGCAACAGGAGAAGTGGGGCTGCTGGACTCCTTGGGAGCGGCGGGCTGGTCGGGGCGCATTTTCGAGCGCCACTGGTTGTCCATCTCGGCGGCGGTAGGAGTGCGCTCGGGGCGCGGGGGGCGGGAGCCATCCTGCGAGCGTCCCTCACCCCAGCCAGGGGAGCTTCGTCGGAAGCCGGATGAGCCGGGGCCGTCGTTGTTGCGAGGGCGGCCGCCCTCGCGGGGAGGGCCAGCGGGGGGGGGAAAGAGGGCCTTTGCGCTCCCAGTTACCGAAGTCACGGAACTTTCCATCACCTTCAAAGTTGTTGCGGCGACCACCGCGCTCGCTCCCAGCATCGGAGGCAGCATCCATGTTGCGGCCAAAGCTGGAACGGTCAGGCACACGACGCTCTGGGGGAGGGGGAAGAGGTCCGCGGCGGGTCCAATCCATCTCACGGAAATCAGCGCGGGAGGACTCCTTGGCTGTATTGGGATTAATGACACAGTACAGAAGCAAATAAGATATTTGGACACTTACGAGGCTCAGCAACGCTGGTACGGATGGTCCGGCCCTGGAGGGTGGTACCGGACAGATCGAGGGCCTTCTGCAAACCATCGACGGTCTCGAATTCAACGTAGCCAAAACCCTTGGGGGCCTTGGTCAACTTGTCCTCCACAATGCGGACATTGGTCACGCCACACCCAGCAAACAGATCGGAAATATCATCGGCGGTCGCTTCGAAGGACAGATTGCCAACGTGTGCAGTGAACGGAGGCTCGGTGGGAAGGGCGAGGGGCTCGCGGACGGCATATCCACCACGGGTCTCACGGGGTTCTAAGTCGCGTCTGTCAGATCTTGTTGTCGCGGGATTTATACCCGTATTCATGAGATATAGAATGCCATACCGAAACCACCGTTGAACCCCATGCCACTCATGGGAGGAGGGCGACGGTCCCCGAAGCTGGGACCAGAGGGCACTATTCGGACTCATGAGCAAATTCCTTGTCGTCGTCGAGGGTCTATGGGATAAAATTGGATTGCGCATGACATACCAGCTGTGAAATTTGGTCAGTAACTGCTGTGGCCAGTACAATAGCGGGGAATCTGGATTGGGAGGGAGGAGGGGGGGCATACCTGGAACGGGCATATCCTCCATCTCATCAGCCCAGGAGCCGAGGCCTTTTGGTGCGGTTAGTATCCACCGATCTCATTCTGCATCATCCATCACTCACTATCGTCGGCCAAGAAGTCCCCAATGGACATCTTCTGGGCCTTTTGTTTAGAGGGCGCTTGGTGGGAGAGGAAAAGTCAGTCAGGTTCAACCATTATCGACAGAGTATATTGAGTAAACAAGGTCCCTTCAAATCTCCTCCATAGACCGAGCAGTGAGGAGCGCCATCTACTCACCCATGATTGCGGTTGAAAGAGGGCAGGAAACGCGCCAACGGGACTTGTGCGCGCTTCTCACACAGAAGGTTTAGGAGGGAGGGAAAAGACGAAAAAATCGGAGACACCTAGGGGAAAGGCCAGGAGTCTGCTCAAGGTGGTGCGAGTCGTCAGAATGGTCAAGAGGGTCAAGGCCTGCAGATAAAAACTCCACCGTGGAAAAGTTGGTAGAGGGGAAGTCGGCAATCGGGACTGCACGAAGTGGCCGGGTTAGTTAATCCGTGATAATTTTTAGTGGTGCCGCTAGTCCAATCAGGGCACCGACCACCCTTCCCCAAATGTCCGAGTCGGCGCATCGGACCAGTTCGTTCACCTCCGGGGTCTTGTCGGTCGCGACTCGAGAATGTCCGGTCATAACGAACCTGTTGTGATTTATCTATGTTCCTTGGAGCCGCCCTGCTGATGCGTGTCCAGGCAGATCTCCCTTTGAAATTCCACCTGGTCCCTGCGGTGGGTCCCTCCGCTTAACGCTTAAGAAGCCCTCTCCGGGCGCTCGCCCTTGGGCTCCGATGGTGATTGGGGTTCTTTCTCTAGCAGGGGCCTAGATCCATCCTCGATCATCTCTCGGAGACAGCGTCATAGAGTCACTTCCAAAGTACTCTTTGTCCTGACCCGGCTTCTTGTCGTTAACCCAGGGGAGAGACCACCAGTCGCAAGCCGACTGGCTGTTCCTGACCGGGTATAGTGGAATATATGGTAGTCGATCATCATTGCTTCTCTAATAATGCACCCAATCCGAGGAGGACGGAACTTAAAGCCTATGATCAGATCCACATGGAGATAGGGTAAATGGTATTTCGAAATGGTAATCACCTCTCTCCTATTGGGGTATTTTTATTTGTGAATGTGCGAGGATAAAAATGGAGGGAGGCTCTGTCGTGGGATGGAGTATTCAATATATATAGATTGGGGGCCCGAACGGGAGATCTGATCTCTGCAACATTCTATGTATACATGCTTATACCAAGTCCAGCCAATCTGCACCCAAAACAAGAGAGTGCCCCAAAGCCATTCCTCGAATTTGAATGTGATAGATCTCCCCTTGTGAGGTCATGATCGAATGCTATGAAAGCATGGGACGCCCTGGTCCGGGACCGTGGAGAGACACGATTACATAAGGAAACATACACGTGACCGTATTCTTCGTCTTCCACGCGGCCGCGATTCTTCAAATCTGTAATGGTCGACACAGGGAAAGCTTCAGCTTCGTTCGGTCCGTTCGCAATATGAGCGGAAACAGTTGGCCCAATGCCACGGCCGCGGGCGATCCGCTGTTGGCGGCGGCCAAAGTGGGTGCCCTGAGTGGTTCGTATATCCTTCCCCGACGTTTGGAGGTCTTGAGGCTTTGATGTCTTGAGGCCATCTCGAACCCAAATTCGAATCCCACCTCCAATGTATTGCTTACCGGTTGCATCCAGGTGCGGCGGGCTTAATCTATGGCGGCGTGGCGGGGGTGCTCCGATCCCCCAACCCAGTGGTTCATTCGCTGTCATGCGGCATCCACTGGTTTGCATGTGGTTCAACATTCTGGTGTATGTACCTCATCCCAACATTTTACTGACAGACCGGCTTGTTTTGACATGGTATCCCAGGGCTTCGAAGCAACATTATCAAGATTCACTTCCAAGATCAACCATCCCCGTCGGAGCGGGCCTATGTTAGCGCCCTCTGCGGTGGCCTCTCCGGCGGCGTGGTAACCCGGCTCATGGGTATGTACCGCAACCCCTCGCAAGTCTGTGTCGAGGGTGCTTGAAACCCAGGCTCATTCACTTTTTTATCTCTAGGAGGTCGACTAGTGCCAGGTTTGGTTATTTTCTCCCTCCTCGGCTACGGTGGCCAAAGTGCCTTTAATCGTCTCGATGCCTGGCAGATGGACTGGGCCCAGCACCCTTCGAAGCCATTTGGGCAACGAGTGGCCGAATCCAAGTGGATTCCACTTCGACATCTCTCCGATCAGGAGTATCGCGGGATGTTGAGCGAGAAATTGCTCAGTGTCGAGGCGGAGATTGCGCTTTTAGATGAGAAGATTGAGGAGCTCGAGAAGACCCGACCAGCGCCTGTATCTTCCACTTCCCCAGCAAAATGATCCATGCTGTGTCAAGGAATCATCACGCTCTATGGTCTTGCACGCTGGAAACTCCAGTACGACACTGCCTCCCGACCGTCTGGGCAATGGAGGGGAGGGGGAGGCCTGGATGCAGTGCACGGACAGCATAGCGCTGACACTTTTTTTTCGTCGCTGTATTGCCCCTCCTTGTTTCTGATGAGGACTTTGCTCGGGGAATTGTTCTAGCTAAGTGTGTCAGATTGGCATACCTAGGGCAGCAGACGCCTGTTAGCGCCAAACATGGCGCCGTTTTGTATATTTGTATGATACCAAGAAGCGAGACTATGTATTATTATTATTCCGACTATTTCGACTCATTTCCGTTTGACGTATTTCCTTCTAGCGTGGAAGGGAAGCAAATAGGGGGTCGAATTATGGAACGCCGATCACAAGCCATGAAAAGGCCCCACGGTAATTCCTGCACAGTGAAATCATTTTGGAGCCTCAGCACACGAGTCCTTGCTGGAAGGAAGAATTTCGGCCGAACGAAGCGAGAGCAGGGATCCGGAGGGAAAGTCCAGAGAGGCTGTAGTCACCGTAGTATTCCGGCATGACTTACGAAGTAAATGGGCGATAAGAAGTGTCAAAAGGTTCCAGACTGACGGGCGCCGAGAAAAGCCGGTTTGGGTGGCAGATTAGCGTTCCGCTCCCAGTGGTTTCTCCGGCGCGTCCGAACCATGAATCTGGCTTCTCCAGATCTCCACGACACGGCACTTCGACCTCTCCAACCCACACCCCCCATGGTTCATTCGCTCGGCTCTGGTGCCTGGCAAGGTGTGCGGTGCTCGTTCAACTAACAATCTGGACTTGAGGACCCTCGAACCCCCACTTTTCTGAGGTCGGGGATTCGTGACATCGTGTGGTCGTCCCTATCGTGCTCGACAGACTGGCCCAGACTTCGGCCTGCTTCCTCACCCCTCGCGCCTCCTCCCAATACGAGGGAGGATTGAAAAGACTGGGACCTGAAAGTACTTTTAGTGATCGACACAATTGACTGTGCTGGTGATTCGCTCGATGTTCGGTGTGCTGTGCGCCTTTGTTCGACAGATCAGCCCCTGCTGATCGCACGTCGTCATGACTCTCTTCAATCCGACCTCGATCCTCGTCGGCTTCCTCCTACTGTATCTCTCGTCCTTCTTCGTCTTTGCGATTGTTCGAATTGCCACCGGAATCTCGATCCAGCGCATCGGCTACTTTTCGCTCCGCCGCATCGCATATGCTCCGAAGGAAGGTCTCCAGATTGAAATTCGCGGGCTTGGGTTCTCGCTACATCCGCCGTCCTTCGCGCAACCGACGTGGATCAGCATCCGCCTGACGGACTTGAAAATCACGTTGGATACAGCTGCTTTGTCGAAAGGGAAGAGTGAGCCATCACGAGACTTACTCGGATCGCCGGACTTGGGGAGCCCGCGGAGTCCAGGTAGCCCGGGGAGCCCGGGAACCCCCTCCAAAGGTCCTGCCACACCGGAATCGTCTATCGCACGCAGCAAAACATGGAGGACATTGACAAGCATCAAAGAACGCCTGAAGCGGCTGCACCGACAAATCAACTGGCTGGCCCTGGTTGATCTCTCCGCTATCAATACCACCATCCACTTCCTTGATGCGGGCCAGATTCAAGTTGGCTCGCTCGCACTTTCAGTGGATACCCGGAGTAAGATGGTGGAAAGGGGCAAACTTTTTCGTCGCAAGAAAGATATGTCCCGTGAGCAACGCCCCGCCGAGTGGATTATGAATGTTCAAAATGTCCTGCTCGCGGTGGAGGGTCGAGAACCAACCGAGCTCTTGGATAACGTTGGTGTCAACATCCACGGCTTGCTCTATAAAGACCTCGATGGCCTCAGGGATGCGTCAATCGCACTCAAGATTGGACGACTTCACATTCCGTACGATGACCTACACACGTTACTTCAACGCCTCAAGTCTTCCCAGAAGCTCTCGAAAATCCCCGTGCTCAATGAGACTGACGATGAGATGTCGTTCGCAGACTTTGTGGAGGAATTGGACAAGCCTGGCAGCCGAGACGACTCTATCGTGCAGACTGTGGCCGATTCGAAGGAGTTCGCGAGCTCTTTACTTCGTGGTATCCAGGAAATCCAGGTTGCTCTGAGTTTCTTCCGGCTATCACGGGGCCTTGAGTCCTTGTCTGCCGGCCAACATCCCGTTTATCTGAATGTGGTATCCCATGAGCTTGGAATTGATCTTCACCGCATGGATCAGAAGAGCCCGGAGCATCGCATGTACTTCCAACGCAACGACATTGCCCACCAAGCATTACTTGCGGCAATTTCCTTGTCTGTCAGCTTGGACGATGACTCTGGTGAAACCAACAACATTCTCTATGTTCCCATGGCTACAACAACGATCAAAACTACTCTTCCATCCAAGACCGTCAGTGGATTTGAGGAGGAGAACCCAGAAGAGCGAAATTCCAATGTGCTTTTTGCCAATTTGGTCATCACATCGCCATCGCTCGACATGCAGCCTAAACATGTATCCCGCTTGTTGAAGTTGGCGCAGGCGCGGGCATCTTCCCCTCGCGTGAAAAAACGCGATAATCATCATCTCATCTCCCGTTTACTTCCAAAGGCCAGCATCAAACTTTCCGTTCCCGAACCTGTCATTCGATTTGTTCTACCTATTGAAAAAGAGTCCGGTACTCCTGATGACTACAACCTCTTGATCTCCTCCATATCTTCTATCTCACTAGATGTCGAATCTTCTCACTCGTCTGAGGGCGGCGCCCACTACTCTCTTTCCTCTGTCTATCGGGTGGCATCTCACAAGTTTTATTACCAGACCCCTGCTGGGGACAAACACAACCTCCTCACAACAGAGAACTTGGAACTGAAGTGCCACCTGAACGCAAGCCCCGAGGTTTGTGTCATTGCTTCAGGTAATTTGAATGATTGCTCTGTTCACATGATCAATGGAGACGTCAATCGTGGCATTCGTGAAGTCCTTGAGCAATTCCGGACCCATTTGCAGCCACAGAAGAGGGCACCAATGGCATTTAACGAACGCAAATCGAGCCCTCTGAGAAAAATACCCCCATGGCTTCTTCAATTTTCCTTTGAAGCAACTGGATTCAGTGTGGAGATTGCAGGAGTTGATAAACCCGTCTCTGAAATATCTCGTGGCGTTTCTTTGCAGTTGCAATCCTGGAATGCAGAGTATAAAGCCCAGAAAACAGAACACAGTGTTGGGAGTATTGCCAGGCGTCGTACTTCGAGCCACTCTACAATCGGCGATGAGTCGCCTTTCCGTTTCACGCCAACCTCGCCTCCTAAGAACACGAGACGTGGTGCCACAGATGGGAGAAGACTCGCTTTGCATGCCCGTGGCTTCGATGGCTTTGTCATTGAATCCGATGACTATCTGGAACCGGAGCCTTTCTTCTCTCTACCTCGTTTTGAGATTGCTCTGAGTACCCATAGTGACCGCCTTGGCCCAGTTCTTCACGTGAACTCCGTCTTTAAGGGAATATACCTTCAATATTCTCTGTATCGTTTCTATTGCTTGGGCGTTGCCGTCTCAGTCATCCAAGATGTGCTTACACCCCTACCTCAGGACCGGACCCCTGGCGCCAGCAAGCCAAAAAGCTCGGCGAGCATTTCAATGCCACCGCCTCCATACTCTCCATCATCTCCAAAGAATGAGCTTATAACAGTAGATGTGAAAGCCACCCTCGTCCAACTTAAGGCCAGCCTACCAAACGATCCTCAGATGATGGTTCAGATCTACGGTCTGGCGGGTGGTTCTCAACGACTTTCCACCCCTCATATCAAGGCCAATCTTGTTCGCTTGCACTCGGAAGCGCCCAAGCTGAAAGGCGTTTGGGCCAGAATTGGTAGCATGAACAATGTTCGGCTTGATTTCCGCAAAATGAAGCTGAAACAAGGCGCTAATTTCCACGAGGAGAGATCTATTGACTTATGGGCGGATTTCATTCGGTTGGGCGTTCCTCACCATATGGTGATGCATCGTATCTTCGACAATTTGATTAATACCTCAAAAGCATTTAAACAGCTCGCCCATCGTTTCAAAAACAGATCTAGAGAATTTGTTTCTGTTCGGGAGCCCGAGGAGCCGAAGAAGGTCCCAAGGATCTCGCTTCGCAGCAAAGCCTTGCTCTTTGAACTGGAGGATGACGCTTTCGAATGGAAATTGGGCTGCATCTATCGGACTGGTTTGATTGAACAGGCCCAGCGCTTGGCCCGAGAGGAAGCTTTCTACTTGAAAGCCTCCAAGATCAAGGAGACAGACCAGAAGCGCGCATCATCCCGCCTACGAGCCAAATCAAGCAACCGAACTCTGCGCAGCGAACGTACTAGCCAAGATACCCGCCGAAGCCAAAGCGCAGACACACGTCCGAGAAAAGATGAGCAAACCCGTGGCCGTGGTCGCAAGTTTCGATATGACACTGAGGGAGCGACATGTCTATCTTCCGAGTACAAAATTTCTACTGATGCAGCCTGGAACCGACTTCAGCAGCACAATGCTCAGGTATGGAAGGAGAAGATCGACTCTGCTCTCAAGTTCCAGGGCACGTCTATCAAAGAGGTGCGGAATCTGTTTTCTGGTGCAGATGAGCCCCCTGAGGACGTGAAAGAGACTGAGACTATCCTTGCCATTCCAAACCGGCCGGGTCTCATGTCTGCGCTGATCAGCGATGTGAATCTGGTTATCGACAAACCATCCTTCCCGCTCGATGACTATCCTACATTCCTCAATCGAATCGGTAAAGGAATGCCTATGTCCATGAAGTATGGCTTGCTGCTTCCAATGAGCTTCAACTTGGAAATGGGCGAAGCACGGGTCAATCTGCGCGACTATCCTCTTGATCTACTTCATATTCCAGCATTGCGCCCGGGGCAATCTCCCAGGCTTCCTAGTTGGTCACTGCGCACAAATTTTGTTATCGCTGAAGAATTCAGGGACCATGAGTCGGCGAGACAGGTTGAGGTGGAACTTGTTCCGCCGACTGAATTACCCGACGGTTCTCACAGTGATCCATTCAATATCAAGGTCTGGCGGTCTGTGACACCCGTGAAGACGTACTCCGACCCTGTTTTCGAGATCAATACCAGCTTACCAACAAGCATCTCATGGGGAGTTTCGTACCAGCCAGTGATCCAGGACATGATGAAGATCATTGAAGGCTTCACCAAACCCGAAATTGATCCGTCCGAGCGTGTCGGCTTCTGGGACAAGATTCGTCTTAGTTTTCATTCCCGAATTCAAGTTCTTTGGAAGGAAGATGGTGATGTCCACTTGCGCCTCAAAGGTTCACGCGATCCATATGTGGTGACTGGCTTTGGAAGTGGTTTCGTTATGTGCTGGCGAAGAGATGTCAAGTGGGAAATCCACACGAGTGACGATCCAATGGAGTTCATGAGTGTGACAAGTGGTGAATATGTGCTGGCAATACCTGACTACAGTGCCGAGGCTCGATGGGCGAATGAAATTAATATGGAAGAAATGGAGAGCAGTTCTGCATCTAGTGAACAGAAGAATGCTGCACACTTCAAGAAGGTTGTCATGAAACTCTCAGGCGATGTCAAATGGGCCACTGGTCTGGTCTTTGAACGCGATGTTGATGCCGACTCGCGATCGTTTGCATTTAAGCCTCACTACGATGTCGTCCTCAAGAACCCAAAGTTTGTTGACCCGGAAGAGCGTGCAAACTACGACGCATTCCGTGGCTTCCGCAGTGATCATATTCACCTGTCTGTGTCGGTCATTGCACCGCAGAGCCGAAACTGGACTGTTGATGATATTCAGCCTTCTTCAAGTTACAACACGACACACTTGACTCCTCGATTCTTCACCCATTTCTTCAACTGGTGGTCTCTGTTTTCCGGCGTCATGTCTCTTCCTGTTCGCCAAGGTCCCCTCTTCCCTGGAATCACTAAAACGAGCAAGAAGTTCAATCGTCACCTGGCAACTGTCAAGTATAAACTTCTACTCGCTCCTCTATTTGTGGCACACATGTACAAGCATAAGGACCGTGAGGACTATGAAGAGAATGTTGTCACTGCTACAGGTCTCAAGGTGCGGCTTGACAGCCTCAAGCTCGATATTCACCAGCGTCGCGAACAAATAAAGACGCAGACTCGAGGCCGTTCTAAGCAGACTAAGACAAGCGCAATGCGTATCAATCAGGCTTTGATTGACTTGCAATCTGCTGACTTCCGAGCCGTCTCTGCCAGTATCGAAGGCACGACAGCCGAGGACATTGAGAAGAACCGTGATGATATCATCTCTTCTTTCCAGCAACCTGTGCCTTCTGTTGATCTATCAAGATTCACCATTCCTGACCAGAACTTGGACTGGATTGATATGGATGATTTTGTGGAGCCGGATTGGATTCTCCCTCAAGAGTCAAACCCCCGAACCCAGATTCTCCCGCTTGCCTTCACTCCGCGATTCACTTACTTCCGCCAAACTGATCATGGGGAAATTGGATCCGAAGAAACAGGCTATAGTACTTTTGGAAACGAACCTACTCATGATTGTGTCATGTCTGAAACCAATGATCCGCGCCGTGTTCAAATCGAATTGACTAAAGACCGCCTCGCTACAGTCGAAGCTCAAATCCGGAATTACGAGCGTACCATTGGCGAGCAAGAGTTGAAGTTGATGAATGATGTTGACGATGACGCAAGCCTCAAGGATCAGCATGAAGTCTATCGTCGCCAGGCCGACTCTCTTGCGAGACGACGGAGGTTCTTGACGTCCACATTGCAACGGCTTGAAAGGCACCTGGCCCGCGAGGAACGGACTCCCACCAGTGCCAAGTCGAACATTAACATTGCTGAGAGTGAAACCTCATCCCGAATGGGTCAGGATGGGGATTCGACTGCCGACGGGCGTACGTCTGGCCTCGACGGGCTGTATTCTTCTGCCGCCGATGACTTCTCCAGCGACTTTAACAATCGCTTCATGATTCACAATGTGCAATTGAAGTGGAACAACTCTCTCCGGAATATCATTTTGCGCTACAGCCACCAAGTCAGCCAGCGTCGTGGTTTCGTTTATTACATGTCTCGACGTGCGGTCAAATTCATCCTTGACATCGTGGAAGAACAGAACAAGAACAAAAGAAAGAACCCGAAGATGTCCAAATCACAGACACGCAGCGACAATGATGATGAGAATGTTGAGGACCGCATTGAGCAGTTGCTGAACGATGCCAAGCGCTTTGTGAACGCCGAGGAGTCTGAGGCTTCCGATTCAAATAACCCGTCACCTACAAAATCTGACGACTCCAGCGAAAATATCGCCCCAGAGTTCACGCCCCAGAACAGTTATTACTTGCGTCTTATTGCACCTCAGATCCAGCTTTTGAGTGAAAAGAACCGCAAGTCCGTCTTGCTGGTGGCCGCTAAAGGCATGGAGCTCAAGGTTGTGTCAATTATGGATAAGGAGCGTGTTTCGGACGATGTCAGCGGCTTAGTCCAACGGCGCTTTTCTCTCGAGATGGACGGGGCCCAGTTCTTTGTTGCAACGCAGAAGAATCTCATGGCGAACTTGCAGTTCTATGCTGGCAACAAGTACGGCAATGCACCGGGATCTGCGTGGCCTCCTTGGTTGACCCTGGAGGCCATGTTCGACTTTGAGCTCAACCCATTTGGATTCTCGCGTATCGTTCAGAAGACCTCTGCTACTCTCCGATATGACAAGTACAACAACCTTCGTCTGAAGTACAACGAGGAGGTAGCCAAGGGCCACCAAGGCCCACACCCTGGAGGTGACGAAACCCGAATCGATCAAATCAGCGTCGACTTCCCCCATTTCCGTGCCATCTGTGATTCTGCCGAGTACTACTCCATGTACATCATCGTCTTGGACCTCATGCTCTACAGTGAACCGCTCGAAAAGGTCCGCAATGAGCGCTTGGAGAAGATTATGCTCACCTCCGATTTCAGCGATCTTCGTGGCGCCCCCGAAGCGGTGTTCAAGTTACAAGCACGTATTCGACAGCTGGAGGAGATCAAAGAATATTTCCAGATAAATGCCAAATACCTGGATAAGGAGGGCTGGGAAGATCGGTTGACTCTTGAGCGTGACTTATCTCAATGTGAGGATGAGCTCTTCTTCATGATGAAAGCTATTACAACTTCCCAAAGACGAGCCGACCCTAGCTCTTCCAAGACAAATGGAGTCCTGCGATGGAGTATTTCCGCGTCAGAGGTTGTCTGGCATTTGATGAAGGAGGCCTCTGCCCCGCTGGTCGAGTTTCAGCTCAAGAATGCCCAGTATGAACGGACCGACAATTCCGACGGCTCCAACCACAATCTCGTCGCTGTTGAGAACTTGAGTGGCCTAAACCTCCTTCCTGATGCTATCTATCCTCAGATCATTGCACCGTATCTCGACCAGCCGCGTCCTTTGGATGATTGCATTCTCCGCGTTAAATGGCATATGCTCGAGGCTGTCGCCGGTATCCCTGTGGTCGACAATTTCGAGGTATCGCTGTTTCCGCTCAAGATTCAACTGGAGCGGGAACTTGGGCAAAGGCTGTTTGAGTACATTTTCCCGAATATGGGCTCTGGGGCCTTTGAAAGTGGCGGTTTCTCTCCTTTCATGATTAAGAACATGAAGCCAATCGATGCTTCCGATGACGAAGACGATGAAGGTGATATATCAAGTAACAACTCACCAATGACCCAATCGTTGCGCACTGACGATGACAACGTCTCAATGGAAGACTTGCAAGGAACCAAGGGCCCTGGGTCGATTGAACTGAGACTTCAGCCAACTCTGTCTCTTTCTGAGGAGAGCAAGTCCAGTCGACGTTCGACTCATCTCAAGGGTCTGGCCATGACTCCTATCCACCGGAGCAACACCAGCCGTTTGGGAGTACCCGAAAACACTAGAGGGCTGCCCCGGCCTTCGACTACTGGTGCTTTGACAAAGAAGCGATCTGTGGATAGCATCCGCATGTTGTCGAAGCAGCCTACGGACAGATCTTTATCTAGTACAAGCACCGAGGAAAAGAAGAAGTTCGGTCTAAGCAAGGGCCGCGATAAGTCAAAGGAGCCTACCGATGACTTGTCGCAAATGATGTCCCGAGCCTCCAACTACATGACCTTGGCCCGTGTCAAGGTGCATGATGTGGTTCTCTGCATGAGCTACAAAGGAAAAGGCGAACACAACCTCGAGGATCTCCACGGGTTTGTCTTCCGTCTTCCCGTTCTAGAGTATGGCAACAAGACATGGTCGAACCTCGATCTTGCCTTACGCTTGAAGAAGGACGTTATCAAGGCTCTTATTTCTCATGCGCCAGCCATTCTCGGCAACAAATTCTCGCATCACCGTCCTTCGAAACAACAGCAGAAGCGTTATCGCGAACTAGCATCCTCGTCTCAGCTTCTGCCTAGTGCGAGCAACCTTCCTTCTGAGCGGAGCCAAGCCTCAAGTCTGAATAGCTTTGACTCGAACAGCGAGTACTCTGAGTCTCGCTCGCGCAAGTCTATGCAGTCGAATGCCTCACCGTTAGCTCGATCAGTGTCTCTCAGCTCGGACATGCGTGACCCGCAAGAATATGATCCCCCAATTAGCGATTCTCGGTCTGCAAGTGAAGTGGACGTGGACTCTCGCTGGGAGGTGAGTTCTTTGAGTATTCTCGACATCAGCCTACATACTAATTGATGTTCATCTAGGAATCTCGCCGCTTTGTCAATGCACCTGTCCGACCCATGACTTCTGGTAATACTGTTACCACCATCACCGCAGCCAATGGGGACGAACAGGATGATAGGTATGAACCTTTTTGGAACTAGGCTACTCGGTACCAGAATGCTAACGAATGGGCATTAAACCAGCCACAAGCGAACCATCCGCAACTTTGGCCGCAAGCTGATGAACCGCAAGTGATGATCATCACATCACACCTCGTGAAATTTCAACCCTACCCCTCCCACCTCGATACTTAATTTCTTCCATCCTCTCCATCCTCCTTCCGTGACCTTCAACCTCCGGTCACCCTTCCCTTCATGTAAAGCATTCTCCGCACCCTCGAATCCCCCAGGCCCCGCATTCCTTCTTAGATACCCTCTATGTGCAGCGGGGCCGTATATAGGCGTTAACCCGTGATTTTGGTGCCCTTTTCTTTTATTTCTTTTATCTATTCTTGGGCTTGTGGCTACCGGAAAAGAAAATGTCTCTCGTTTTCTTCTTTCCTGCAGCTTTATATATTGTATTTCGGTTTTGCATGCATAGATGGAGTGGTGGTTCTTTTTTTCTCTTCTTTCTTACTTTATCTTCGCTTTCATAATTCGAACTACCTTTCTTCCCTGCCGCGGCTTCGGTGGAGCTGCGGTTGTTTTTTTGGCAAACCTGATATCTGATATTTCTCTTCTCTTGTATTTATTTTTTTTTTGGTTCCTGGGTGCAGGCTCTGTATATTCCTTCCGCTTCAAATTTGCATTTAGCTTGGACTGAGTTGAAAGGGGTTGCTTGCCTCGAGTGAACGAGATAAAAAGCCCTTGGGATGTATTTGGATCTACTACCTCGGGCGTTGAGGAAAGTTGCTCGGAGAGTAGCGCTAAAGCCCCGGGAGAAGGCCACACCATGTATGTAGCTTCTAGCTTAGTAGCGTTGGCATTGGTGAGACCAAGATATGAATCGCAAGACTACAGAGACCACAGAACACACTTAGGTGACAAGACACCTTGGATGACTATAATCCACTTGTTTTTTGCTCGAGATCAAAGGGTATCTATATACACAGACAAGGAAGCTGCTATTCAAAAGTACATTGCCAATATCAAACCAAAGCCCACCGAGTCTATAATTTGTTACGAAAACAAAAATCAAATTGAAAGGAAGTCTTCATCTTGCTGTGCAAATCAAATTGAACAAAGATCTCTCAATGGAGAAAGTTGCGGCTTCATTGAGCCCGTTTAAGGTAGAGAAGATGTGTCGTCAAATCATGGAAAATTACAATATAGGTCAGTTTATTTGTGTTGACGGCATCTCGGAGGAATGGTTGGGAGTGCCTGTCAGAGCAGCGTCAGGTGTATGGGTCGAAGTATCAGGACCTGCTGGCGCATCGTCAGCACCGTCAGGTGCGGCGTCGGAGGCGCGCCCGACTGATTCGGCAGCGCCGTCGTGGATATCATCGGGCAAGCTTTCGGGGTTTTTGTTCATGACGACGCCATCTGCGGAGGGCGTTGACGGGGCGCTCTGTTTCTCTCGCACCCACGGAAGGAGGTTGGGAAAGCGTTCTTGAACAGATTCGAATCGTGTGCGTGCGGTCGGCGCCGTAATGTCGTCCGTCCAAGGAATGCCGCCCTGGCCACGATTCTCGGCCCACGCTTTCTTCTCACGACGAAGATCACTTTGGACCCAAGGGATGGTGATCAAGGTCCATATACCGGCCCAGGCGAATGGCAGGGACCAGCCCAGCTAGTAACATGACGTCAGCCCAAATCTGCATCTTCCGGGAGTCTTCCACATGCATCAACTTACCGTGTACGCAACGGGTTCCGAAACGGTGAAGATAACTGCGGTGATGGCGGCGGCGCAGATTATGGACCCACCGCTCCAGAAGCAGTTCATCTCGAAAAGCATTCGGCGGAAGTAAGGGCTAGAGAGGTAGCGCGTTCGGAGCGCATATCGGTACATCTGACCGCCTCCTCCGTCAACTGCCACGACATCCTCGATGAGAGCATATAATGCGGTCGGCATAACAGACCCTTTGGGAGTGGAGGAGATTCGGAAGGGCGCTTTGAATCCGGCCATGCGCAGAATATCGAGCGTGAGATGGACGAAGCCAAAATAGAACATGACAGTTGGTAGAACCATAGCCACAAGGCGCACTAATGAAATGGTCAGCTGGGAATAGCTAATATGATAAGAGTATCCGAAAACCCTACCATAAGGTTCCTCAGGGACAGTTCCACTGTGTATCGGTTAGCTTAGCTGGTCAGTCTACGTGGAGATAAATCAACAAACATACACGATAAGCTCGACAGCCAAAATGAGCCATACGATCGTGAAATTGATGTGGAAGAAGTCCAGCTAGGGAGCAATCTATTAGCGAGCGCTCATTTGTCTTGTGAATTCGCGAAGAAGATCGTACCCATGACTTCCGAGCGTTGAGAGGGCGAGCGCGAGAGTTTTTCCGAAATAGATTGTGTAGGCGATAGAAGTATTCGAAGACGGAGATACCTCCCAAGCATGCCGTCACAATTGAAAACACTGCAGTACAAGATTAGCTGTTGAAACTAATTCGACTCGTTTCCGACTTGAACCCTACCCAAGTTATGCGACAAATCCGTGGCGTACCATAGCGCCCAATACAGCACCAGCGGCTGGCCTAGGGTATCGACGACAAACAGGATCCAGAAAAAAGCGATAGCCTTCTTGCGGGTGTGTAGCGAGTAGGGGAGAGGGGGGAGGCTCGGAGGGTAGAGGGCCAGTTCCTTCTTCCATGAGCGTGGCGATGGCGGCGAACCGCGCAACGGAGGTACCGGAGTCGGATGTGGGTTGTTCAGGGGAGCGGTCTGTTTATACGACGCCAAGCGGGAGGACGAGTAACGGGGCGGGATGGAGGACGGAATAGTCGGCCGTTAGGACATGACGGAAAACTGGAGACTGGCAATCCCGGCTCGAGGATTTGGGAAGAAGAAAACAAATTGTCGACAAGCGGAAAAGCGAGACGAACAAGCGGTTTCTAAGAAAAGCGAGTTTTTTTAGTCCGGAAACGACGGGAGGCAACGGGTACTTCCGCTCTCATACATTTTTGGGCGGGATGGAAGTACCTGACGTAAGAGGCCTGTGATGTCATACGGCCCTTCTTGGCGAGTGTTTTGTTAGATTCTCTTGACACAAAACCCCTTGATCCCGAACAAAAGGGTCCATGCAGATCCCTGGAAATAGTCTGTTTATGTCAATCTTCTGTTATGACCGCGACTATGATCATAATGATGATCATGGTGGTGGGCAAACTCGGGGCTCTGGCTTTACTTGGCTGACATCGCATTGGTATACATTCGTATGATTTCCCGTCCCGAGCGTTCTCCAAGCCCAATCCGTGGCGGGATATCGTGCACTGCCCAGCCCATTTGCCACTCCATCACCCCGGCGCGTTGTGCTAGACGTGGGAGTCCAAGACAACCTAATACCACAGATCAGCATAGATTGATACCGACAAGGATTCTTAGGTACTGTCGTCTCAAGGTGAGAGATACGCATTCCAGCTTGCTTGTCAGGGTCCCGGGCCCTGCCGGGTATAGTTAGCCCTGGCTGGGGGTTTAATCGACTTAATAGGGTGTGTCTCTACGCAACCATTTGCCGATAGACATACAGGACAAATTGGATCATAGCTAGCAAAGCCTCGGAGCTTTTCTTTCCATCCTAGTGCAACGATTCGTCCTCCCATACAACTATGCATCTGGTCTCAATACTCTGTCTGGCCTCACCATAGTCATCGGCCGTGTTGAATGCCCTGCAACAGACCCGTCAGCATCGACTTTGCAGATTGAGACTAGATGAACTCACGAATGCGGTGAACACCTCGCTCTTCCATCAGTCTTACTATCGTAAAGTTTGATCCAAAGCACATCCTCTGGTTCCATCTCTTTCTTGTAACAGTACCTGTGCGCGGAGTTGTGGTTGACCGAAAACAAAAAACCCGCCCTCCTTTGCCGACCATCCACGGGCATATCAGTACTGCCATCTATCAAGTCACTGTCTGGGATAGTCCTCTTGTCTCCAACGCAAAGTGCACCACGGGTCACCCTGTTCACCGGTCGCCAGCAGCTGAAGCTTGCCCATCGGAATCGAGAGACACGTTCCCAGTCTGGAGGTCGCTCTGGCAAGGTGCGTATGTACTCCGGGGCGTCGTTATAACTGCAGTCGACATGGACGGCATGTGCTGGGGGGATGATGAATTTGTCGATCTTTGGCCGACTATCTTAATTCGAGGTCCGAAGGAAGTGCATGTAGCAACTGAGCAAAGCTAGGCCCTGTCCTGTACTGGAATTAGCGTTATGCTCAAAGAATCGCAAGCCAGAATCTGACATGACCTTCACGAGACTGGGAGCTTCGTCGTAATACTTCGAAGGGACTACTTCATCGTCTTTGAGATCGAGATCGAGAACTTCAGACTTATGATGTATGAACTGATAGCCTGCTAGGTCATGTGTAAACTGCTGCTCGCGACTAGATATCTCGTGAATAGCCACATCTTGGATGTCTCGTTTGGGTATTTGCGGGTTCCCGACCTCGTTATGGTCACAGCCACTGAGGGCTGGGTTAAATCGGAAGGCCAAGGTCGTGTGAACGGTATCGATGATATTATGTTCGATGGACCTCATGCTTTAGTCGTTGCTTGGATGAGAGTTTTGTATCCAGATCGAAACGATCACTCATGGGCTTCACGCAACAGACTGGGACGCCCTCCAGAGATACTAGTATATAGTAGAATTCGAAAACGGATTACCCAATTCGGCCTTTAACATACGCCTTCTTTCTCAGCGCTCCACCCAAGCCGCGCTAATCCTAATTCACTAGGAAAGTCTCTTCTCTCTTTGCTTGGGTGTATCTCTAGTAGATCGAGAAAATTACTGTAATTATAGGTTGCGGCATCGGGTGAACGGTACCTGCGGAAACTGTTCGTGGCCCTACTAGATTTTGTAAATACTGGAAGAACTAGTACTGCTTTCGATAACTCGGAGCAGGCTATTTCCGAAGTAGTAAGACCGGGACCTAGAACAAAAAAGTTATCAGCGCCGCCAAGGTCAGGCTATATAGGCCGATAGCTATCGAGCCCCACTAAACCGGATAATACGTAAATACACGCCTGTGTTTAGCTGCCTAGAACCTTCCTATATAGAGTATATTCAATTTATTAGGATTAGGATTTGATAGTAGGGAATATATAGTACACTCGCCTAGATCCTTTCTTTTTTTACTCTTTACGAAGTAGTGGTAGCCACGCCCTGCTCTAAGAGCTTAATCTTGAGCAGATTATGCGAAATGCTCGCGGTGATGGCGCCTGAGTGGATACTGGTGGTATGCAGTCTCTGTCTGCCATAGAGATGCCCAAACAAATTGGACATATTGATAGCTGTGAGGTTGGACTTATTTTTCAAGAGATTTGGCCTGTTCCATGGGTTGCTGGATTGTGGTATTCTGGAAATTCTTCTCATTGATATAAATGTGTGCGAGAGCTTTTTTTGTTTTCCTGAGGACGTCTCAATGCCCAGGTGCATAGAAGCCCTCCTGGTCCACTTCACAAAGGGTTGGTCGTTCCCTACTATGTATTAGTAGGCAGTAGAAAAGTGAAAGAGTCGGTTATCAAGGGGATCAAACACTTAATTAAACATCACTGCAGTCTTAGGTCAGACCTCAGTACTATGCACAAGACCCTCTAAGACCCATGGCCGGTTAAGAACAGTACTATATAAAACTAAAGAGCATACTGTTGACATTTTAATTTGTGGAAAGTTACGAAAGAAACTACCGAATGAAGCATGATCGAAAATAAACTCATTTTCATCCGGAGTTGTTGCCAGAGCATCAGCAAGACCAACCAACTCTAGAATGAACACTGATCTAAATCATGTTTGTTCTCAGAGTGGAAGACCACTAACAAACAAACCCCGAGATCAGCCAAGCGAGGGCAACCTTCTTAAACTTCTTAGGGGACCAAGATCCTAATTGAGGGGGAGAACAAGAAATTGGAAATCGAGGTGGCATTAACATAAAGAGGAGAACCGATCCTGCAAACAAATACGCCTGTGTATGAGGATGCTAAAAGGGGGTGGGGAGGGGTTACATGACGGTGAATCTTGTTTATCGTGAATCAAAGGGGGGGGGGGGGGGGGGGGGTGGAGAACCAGAGAGTGAGGAAATGAAAATCGTCACAAGAGCCGAGGGTACGGGGAGGTAGAGAGGGAATAGACAAGATCCCATACCCGGCTGATTACTGACACCTGCGAGTCGGTGGCTATTTCAGGCGGGATATAGGGGGAGAAACCGAGACAGTGTGCAGGGTCCAAAAGGAAGGCTCTGCAGATCGACACCTCTTCTTTAGCGGTGATGTCGATTGCCACTTGGTCAAATTGCGGGGAGGGCGAGTCGCAAGCAAATTGCAAAGGACAACAGGCGTAAGGTGATAATGGATAAGAGGGCTGGAAATATACACCATTTACATATCCATAGAGTCACCACCGTTGGCGAAGTTGAATCCGCCAGCGGGTTGCTGTTGGCCAGTGCCAAGGGTGAAACCGGCCTGGGTCTGCTGGGGGGCCAGCTCATCAATCTCACCAGCGGCTTCATCCTCATCAGAGAAGTACTTCTCGATAATGTTGTAGGCCTTCATGTAAATCTCCTCATTGGCGTTGTTTTGACAGTCGTGGATCTTCTCCATGCCGCCAGCCTCCTCGATAAACAGAGCATAGCGGTTGACGCGGGCCTCGCCCTGGCCAGCCTCCTTGTCCATATCGCCGACCTTGAGAATGTTCTCAAGACCATCAAGAGCGACCTGGATGATCTTGTTGTCGGGGCAAGCAAGCAGGTCACACAGAGGCTTGATGCAGCCTTGGGAGACAAGGTAGCGGATCTGATCGGGCTTCTGGAGACCACCAGAGGTGGCGTTGGAGATAGCCCAGCAAGCCTCCTTGCGGGTCTTGAAGTCACCGTTGGCCAACAGGTTGATGAGAGGAGCAATAATACCAGCGTCAATGACGGCTTGGATTTGGCTGGAGTTACCAGCGGTGATGTTGGAGATGGTCCAGCAAGCCTCCTTGCGGATACCATCCTTGGTAGAACTCAGGAGAGAAAGCAGGGCAGGAAGGGAACCGCAATTGATGATGACTTGGGTCTGGACATCATCACCGGTAACAATGTTACCAACGGAGCGGAGAGCGGGTGTCTGAACAGAAGTGGAGGCGTGCATGAGAAGCTCAACTAGGCGTCGAGGGATGCCAGCCTCAATAACAGCCTGGATCTTGTCGTTGGCGCCATCTGAAAGATACGAGATGGCCCAGCAAGCATCAATCAAAACCTCATCATCCAACATATAAATGAGCTTGGCAAGAACGGGAAGAGCGGGGGCAATCTAATTTCCAAGTTAGAAAAAAAAAAGATCCTATCCATCACGGAGAAGTGGAGGGGGATAAGGACATACGGTGTTCCAATCAGGCTGGGGGGTCTTGCCACGGCAGAAGTTGCTGAGGGTCCAGGTGGCGTTGCGCAACATGCTCAGCTTCCGGCCATCGTTAATCAGGTTGAGCAAGGGGCGCAGGGCACCGGCGCCCAGAACGAAATCACGGCAGTGGGGGCTGTCACCAGCAATGTTACCGAGCGCCCAAACAGCCTGCTCGCGGACATCGGGCTCGGGGCTGCTGAGGAGCTCCACGAAAATGGGCACAGCACCAGCCTCAATGACAACCTGGGTCTGCTGGGCAGAACCGGAGGCGATGTTGGTGAGAGC
The DNA here is from genome assembly GCF_028827735.1 of Penicillium macrosclerotiorum. Taxonomy (NCBI): domain Eukaryota; kingdom Fungi; phylum Ascomycota; class Eurotiomycetes; order Eurotiales; family Aspergillaceae; genus Penicillium; species Penicillium macrosclerotiorum. Next base: position 5,775,841 of record NW_026643083.1, on the reverse strand, counting down.
CCACGCAGACTCAAACTGGACCAGGGTGTGGGGGGAGCGAAGGAATTCAACGAAGCGGCTGACGACTCCGGTCTCAATAACGCGCTCGATGGGAGGGTTGCGCTCCTTGGACAGCAACTTGCGGAACTTAGTGGTGGCTTGGATCTGCTCCTCAACCTGGTCGGAGAAGACACCCTTCACCATCTGGGGAAGTTCGACATTGAGCTAGACAAAATTCCATCGTGTTAGCTTATGGCCTCTATATTTTTTTTTATTGTGGTTTTGCTGGTCCGCTATCTCGCATAGTGGGGTCGTGCGTAGTAATGGGCCGTGTTGGAGGGGTTGGCCCCATGGCAACAGGGCGGTGAAAAAAAATTCCGTGTTGATGATCGCATCATAAAAACAAAGAGCGAGTGGGCTGAACGGCAACCGGCAGGGAGAGGGAAGAGCAAAGCGATGCACTCCCGGCCAAGCAGCAGGATAGGAAGTAAAAGCAAGCCCGGGGGACCAGAAGCACAGGGGCGAAGAAAAAAAGTGATAGAAAAACCTACCTCGCTCTCAATAGCACTAGCCTCGTCATCGCTTTCGGTGGCAGCGGCCATGCCGCCACCGACACCAATTCCTCCATCCCGAGTCTGAATACCACGTCGCTTGGCGAGGTTCTCCTCACGCTTTTGCTTTCGGATCTCGACCTGCTGTTCTTCACGGCGGCGGCGGAGCTCATCGGGGCGGAACTGGTTCTTCGCCTTGAACTGCGTCCGACGGTGTTCGGGAATGTAACGATCCGCCATAGTGATGGTAACGAAGTAGAGAAAGCGCGCCTCAAATTTCAAGAATATCAAAAATGATGGTGATGGGCGCGCTGGTGATGAGAGAAAAGGGAGGATGTGGGGGAAGGATGAAGAAGAAGAAAGGATTCGTGTGTGCAAGGAGGGGAAATCATGTGACGCCTCCCCCATCATTTCTTTATTTACGCGTCAGGAAAAACCCGGCCACCAACTGTGTTTCTACCGTTCACGATCAAAATTGAGATCGAAGAAAGATTCGCGAAGATTATTAATTGTTCTCGGTAATATGATCTTTTCCTGACCGGCCGTGCCCCAAGGTCCGATCGAGTGAGAATGGACATCTATTGAAGGCTTGCCACCTCCCAGAGAGCTATCTATACTCAGTACTTCGGGTCTTTCTCTCGAACCCATTTGTCTTTGGTTGGCAGTCATCGACGTCCAGAGACCCGGCCATCGCTGGAACTTTTTCTTCTTCTTGCAAGTCTCCGGTAGAGTTCCGTTGATCATGGCCTCGACTGAGCTGGTAGACGTTTCCACAGCGTGTGCTCGGCGCCAGCATATCAGCACCATCGGTGTTGTCGTGGACACCTTACCGCCTATTCGAACCAGAGGCTCGTCAATGTGTGTTACTTTTACCATCAAGGATTGTCATTTCGACAAGGAAACCTGGTATGGGGGATTGAAAATCAAATATTTCAACGACAATATCAGCGCTCTGCCTGCCGTCCAGATAAACGATGTAATCTTGCTTCGAAATATTCGAGTATGTATTGAAAATAAACTCGTCTTCTCCGTGCACAGCACGTATTGACCTTGATTCCCCAGGTGAGCATGTTCAAGAATAAGCTGACGGGGGTTGCATCTCAACACGACCGAGTTCCCTGGGCAATCTTTCGCTCGGAATCAGATCCGAGCTCAGGCCCTTCAATCACCACGGGTCCCATCCCTTTCCCGCTCAAGCAACTAGAGAAACGAGCGGCTTTAATGCTGTTGGATGGCGCTACCGGATGTGCTCAACCCGCCGTTTTATCACCTGCGCCTCGCGAATCCCCTCAAGTGGTCCAAGCCTTTGTTGCCCCAAAGCCTAAGCCTGGATACCTTCCACTGTCTCTCATTGAGGATCTTCAGCCCGGTCAATTAACTCAATTGCTTGGGCAAGTAGTGAAAATCAACACTTACAATAGCGATAGATGCATCATTTATCTTACAGACTATACTACAAACCCCGCCCTGATAGATATCAAAAAAGATGACGAAGACATAGGCTCCGAAGGGGACACGTATGACTATCTTTCTCGAAAAAAGAAGGACTGGCCCGGTCCCTGGGGCCAGATGTCAATTCAAGTCACCCTATGGGAACCACACGCCAACTTCGCTCGAGAGCGGCTCAAAGGCGACGAGCTCGTTCTCATCACTTATTCGCATGTCAAACCGGGGCGTGGCAATGGCATAGAGGCTGCTGTGCATGAGGACAAACGGTATCCAGAGAAAGTCCATATCCGCATCATCTCTAACGACTATAACGATCGCTCTCGAGCGTTGACGGAGCGGCGGAAGGAGTATTGGAAAATTCACGGCAAGCCTAGCATGGACCCCAAGAAAGCCGAGAAAAAGAAAAAGAATCAACAGAGGAAGAAAGAGGAGAAAGTTGAAGAGGGACAAAATAAAATATCAGTGACGAAATCACGAACAAAAACAAATGAGAACAGTAAGTCAGCCTACTAACCAACGCTTCAGAAGGACAGCAGAAAGCTGACAAGGGTTTCAATAGTCAAAACTCGGTCCTATGATGTCCCTGTCCGATCTGTAAATGATATTCTTTCAGGTGAATCCCACGTCAATACTCTACCAGGTGGAATATCCTACCAACTCCCTTTTCAAAATGTCTGCTACCGGCTACAGGCCCGTGTAGTAGACTATTTCCCACCGAACCTGGAAGACTTTGCCGTGCAAGTCCCCATGGATTCCATCGTCACGGGACATGATGATGAGAATGCCCCAAGTGCCCAACGCATGGAGTGGGAATGGCGCTTTTGTCTTCTTGTTGAAGGCACAGATCCGGTCATCTCGAAGAATCAGGCTCGGGCACAAATGAAGCTTTTTGTCACCGGTGCAGAAGGTGTACATTTACTGAGCCTTGACCCGGCAGAGTAAGCTATTCTGTTGCCCATTGGCACCTCATCTCAGGTATAAAATTGCTGATCGCTCATTTCTCTAGTCTACGTGTCCATCCAAGGAGGCTGGCTGAACTTCGGGAGAAGCTTTTTATCCTTTGGGGTGATCTCGAGGAGCGTAAACGAGATCATGATGCTACTCAGGCAAATAGAAGTATCTGGGTTCCGCCCAAGCCCTCCTCACTACCATTCATCTGTTGCATCAAGGAGTATGGTGTGCGTTGTTCTCATTCAAGAGACCCAGATGCGATGCAAGTTGATGGGGCCAAAGAGGAGTTATGCATGTTACCGGACTGCTTCGGATGGGAGAGGAGATTTGCTATGTTTGGGACTACAATCCACTCATGATTCTGTAGCGTTAGTTCGAACATAGATTCAATGGCGTTGGCAGGGGGCATAAACAAGGCCTAGCATATTTGGAGTTATGTTCCAAGGTTTTTTTCATAAATGATCAATATCAAACATAACTTAATTCTTCAAATCAGTTCTAGTTAAACTAAGTTCCATTTTGAACAGACGTTCATGGTGCATGAAGATAAATATGGTAATTTGGATCCGACAAGCCTGTCAACACCCCAGAACCTGAAACCCTCGCTGACCATTGATCGTTAATAAGTAAAAATTCTCCGTGACCATCAAGTCCCACCAGTACGCCATCCTTGCAACTCCCTGAGAAAAAAGGACAGCTCGTTTGTGGCTCGGAAAGAAGCATGCAGAACCCTCTGGGTCAGACGCGACTTCCCTATACAAATGAAGGGGTCGGGTCAGTCGTCTCTGTGTAACAATGATAGAAGAAGAAAACCAAAATGCATGAGATATGCAACTCCCTCCTTGTCCCACATCGTAAATTAGAGAAGGAATTAACCCGATTATGCTCCAGTCACACCGAATAGAAGCAGGACGCCATTTCACAATATGAGACAGACGCAAAGGCAATTTTCTCTAGATAAACAATTGCCCAAAAAACACATATTTAAGAGATGAATGAGCACACGATGTATGAGTCTAAATTTTTGTCACTTTGACAATGTTCGTATCGATGCCATGAGCCACGGGCTCAAAGCGACAGGTGTCGCCACGGAAGCAGGTCTTTTTGCCGGGCTCACTCTGTGGGCAACGGTGACCATAGATACACTCTGGGTCATCGCATTCCAAGCCAAAACGACAAGGAGTCATGCGAGCGATAGCAGACAGAATATGGAGTTCTTGCCGCGTCAGCTTCCGGTCGTGATCATGGTAACAGTTTTCCTCGTTGGGGCATTCGCCAAGTAAGAAGTGATAATTGCATAGTTTCAACTTCTTTAATCGATTCAGTTCATCACGAGGAATGGTCTTAAAGTCAAGCCGGTCCACACGCTGTCCGTACTTGTTCCGCTCCACGGCCTTGAGGGGAGCTGATCCGGGCACTTTGGTTCGAACAATCTGGAAATCGGGAGATCCTCCAATAGGAAGATTGGGGGTGGAGGCTGACAGCGCGGTTCCGGAGACACTCGTATTTGTAGAAGTGCGTGACAATGTCGGTGGGTTGGAAAGGTTCGAGAATTGCCGAGAAGGGGAAGGAGTAAGCAAGGAGCGGGAGGGAAGAGCACTCTTCCAAGGGGCCGCCCAATTTGGCGCCAATCTGGCTGAACGGAACACTTCAGGAAATTTGGCAATGCGATATGAGTTCTTCACCGTGTCCAGCTCTTTTTCAAAGGTGAGACCTTCCACCAGGGAGATGCGCCCGGTTAGGTCACAATCTTTAGATACTTCGTCAAGAAATTGTGCATATTCAATATTTGAGGGGCAACCGATGAAAATCTGGTGGCAGTGGCAATTGTATAGAAAGACTTGGAACGTCTCTACGCAAATGATCACAAGATTAGCCGACCCTTCTCTGATACTGTCGGCGCAAGCCGATCAAGAAAATGGACAAACCTTGTATCTTATCATGAGCCTTATTCTTCCCTGACCCGATATCCACGATCTCCGAAAAGGATGTGGTTTCATTGAAGCCGCGAATGAAGTCATGAATCGCTACGGGCTCTGAAATGAGCCCCGCACGAACACATTGCTCCCCGAAGCATTTCACATTCAAATAAATTTTGGTCATTATCTTGGGCGCATTGATGGTCGGGAGACTTGTCGCCAGGTACGCGAGGATAGCCGTATGAAGCTGCTCGGCAGCATTTTGGCCGCCCTCTTCTCCTGCCTGCAGGAATTCATCCTTAAAGATCACGCCCTCTCCATCTAACATCACGACGACGAAAGGTTCGCGGTCCTGTAAAAGACCCGGCACGTATCAGCACATGCTCCAAGAAGTGATTACACATCACCGCGCTCACCATAATAGTCTTGATCTGCGATATCTGCTGCATCAGCTCCATCTCGTGTAGCTGAATATCACGATTGAAACGGGTTTCACGTTCATGGTCAAGCTTTTCTTGCTGGAAAGAAGCCTCTAGATCGGTTACTCGTTGCAGAAGTTCCTAGGGTGGCGCGTATTCCATTAGCTCCTGGACAGTGCACAAAAGGGAGTAAGAGAGCTACCTCGATTAACTGATTCTTCTGCTGGTCTAGCGCGCCAATCTGGCGATATCGATCGAGATAAGGTGAGGATTCCATGGTTTCTGATTGTTGGTTCAGGTGAAAAAGGAATTTTGGAAGAGGAAAAGAGGGAAAGAGGGAGAGAAGGCGTGCGTTTGAAAGCGATGTGACCTGGGCGTTTCGGTTCTTCAGAGAAATTCCATAAAGTCGGCAAGCGCTGTGGCGCGATCTACACGGCGGTTAACTCTCTGGAAGAGAAATGACGCTTAAACAAAACGGTTAGGCGTTCTTGTATGCAGATATCCACACCTGCCTGGTGGAGTAACGTCTTGTTTTAGGACTGTCTTTTTGTTCTTCCAAAAAAAAAAAAATCAATCTCCAAAGGGCGATAGGACGCGATGCTGAGTCAGCTTCCCCGGTACCGCGAAGTGGACCTACCTAAATTGCAACGTGTGATCACCCCTACTGGTCTCTTCTCTGTTGTCCCTTCCCTCATCTCACCGTGTCCTCCCTGCTCTCAACATGACTCGCTTTGGATTCCTCTCTCTGGCACTCCTCTCTCTCCAGGCCTTCGTTGGCACCGGCTTTGCGGCTGTAAGTTTGGTCTCCCTTCTGCGCGTGGTCTCGCTCAATCGCATGTGTCTCGGACCGTGGAGAAAAGCCAATTGACTAACGTGAACATTTTTCCACCTGAAACAGGATGCTGAGAAGGTCGCGGAGGCTGAGGCACCTACCCTTGCTGTCAAGGCGGAGGCTTCGTTCCCGGCCTCTGAGATCTTTGGCGTGAAGCTCGTCAATGGTCACCCGACCCAGGCGCTGATCGCTGTCACCAATGATGAGCCCCATCCCGTCACCGTGAACTTTGTCGGTGGTAGCCTGTGGAGTCTTGACGAGCAGAGCAAGCCGCTTCGCAACCTGACTGCTACCCGCTATGGTGTCGAAATTCCTGCGGGTCAGAAAGAGAGCATCAGCTACAGCTTTGCCACCGAGATGCACCCCCAGGATCTCCGCCTGAACATTGCGGCGATTCTGTCGGACAGCGAGGGTCAATTCTTCACCGTTCAGGCCTTCAATGGCACTGTGAGCGTGGTGGAACCCGAGACCAGCTTCTTCGATCCCCAGATGTGAGTACAATACCCCCTCTCCAAAAAAGAAAAACTTCCATTGAGCCTTTTAACTGACTATGTTTTGGCAGCATTTTCCTCTACTTCTTCCTCCTATCCTGCTTTGTCGGCGTTGTCTACTTCTTCTACACTGTCTGGGTCGCTCCCTACTTCCCCCAGAAGCGCAAGGGTGGTAAGACTGGCGAGAAGAAGACTCCTGCTAAGCGCGAGCCCGTCGAGGAGAGCCCCAGCCCCGCCGTCGCCTCCGCTACCACTTATAACGCAGACTGGATCCCCGCCCACCACATCAACCGTCCGGAGGCCCGGAAGGTCAAGGGCGCCGGCAAGTCCAAGGCCCGTCAGTAGACCAGCATGCGACAAGAATCTCAGAAGGGGAAGATGGGTTGTACAAGAAGCCACAAGGCTTGTGTCTGAAATTCTGTCTGGTGTAGCAAAGGGAACATGGATGTGATGTGTGCTGGGAATGCACGCTTTCGCCTTTTGCTCCCTATGGCACCGGAGGCATGTACATTTACAGCAAAAACAAATTGGCCCGATATAGCATCTCTGAAGAATAATTGAAGACTTTGGAGGGTTCGATTGGCATATAGAATGTTAGAACCTGTCTGATTGGTGCCAAAAGATTCATTCTTAAAGCTACAAATTGCTATCTTTCTATTTGTAATCTTAGTACTGGGCCGTCAGTGAGCTGCCAATTAAGAACCATCACAATGTATACGACTGCCCGGGACAATATGAGCATATCCTTCAAAATGATCCAGGAACTGACTCTACGACAAGATTATATTTCTTGAGCTTTTGAAAGCGACGAGGAGAGACGGAGTCAGGAGCTTTAGTTGGCCTAAAAAGATCTAGATGACATCGAGGGAGCATGGTATTTCGCTGCCGGTCCGACAAGGTGATTCAAATAGGGATTGAGGATGAAACGGAGTGCATTTGTGGACGTAGTGGCCTGCACAATTAGGTCTGCCAGTATGCTACAACTTTTTCCACTCCTTAAACTCCTGTTCGAGATGCTTTTTCAGCTCAACAAACCGGTTTCCGAAACTTTTTCCACAGCGCCAACATTCAAAATCTCTTTTGAGATATCCTTCACGTGTGGGATGCCGCCGCACATCTTCTGGGGCCAAGGGAAAGTCTTCAATGGGCACGAAGAAAGGCGTCGAAAAACTGTTGTAGTGCTTCCGATGTTTGAGCCGATCACTGTACCGGTCCACTGCAATAACATGCACATGCAAGTGGTTCATTGACGGAACAGCATGCACTCCGCACATGATCTCTTTGTCCCAGTCTCTCCCGGCTGGCAGCTCGTCCGGTGGTGGATCCGCATTTAAGGCTGCCTGTCTCTTTTGCTCTTGCGCAGAATCCTTCCCATATTTCCGGCGTAGCTCTCCCGCAGCTAGGGCCCGGAGCTTCTGTGTTTGAAATCTAACCTTTGCTAGAAATTCAGGATCCTCAAACGCATCGAATGGATGGAGCCGGGTTTTGGCCTGGTCGCGTGGGAGAAGGAGCAGATGTAGGGACGACTTCGGGAACATGTCATGGATTGCGACAAAGTCTTCACTGTGGTATATAACCACATTTGGTGGAAATGATTCAGGCTTCACGATGTAGGGGTTTAGCCCTTCTCGACCTCCCGAGGCAGCTCTACTGCCTTGTCGCGCGCTGGTATTTGTTGAGCTGTTGCTCTCGTGCTTTGGCTGCTTATCACGAGATGATAGGAGCTCGGTAACTAGTGAATCAATTGATTAGCCAGGTCATATTTCAAGGTGTGATAGAGAAATTGGAAGCTATCCCACACGCATTTCTCTTCTCGGATGTCCTCGTGTGTCCCTCCGAGGGAGCTCTGGACGTCCCTGTCTGGGCATTGTTTTGCTCCATCTCGACCAATATTGGCAAGAACAGGAGATATAATATCACATGAATATGATATATGGTGATAAACACCGATCAATCAGACGGTAAAGCAGAGATCGAAACTGCTGCAAGAACAAGCGTAGTCGCCAAACTCTCGAGGGCGTATCTCCCCGCAATTCGCCCAATGCGGTTTAGTGCGGGACAATTGGCCGAAAAGCCCAAAAGATCACTGCAAATGCCCAGTCTCGGTCTCCTTTGAGCTGCGTCAACTACACAGACAATGGGTCCCAAAAGAAAGCCTCCGCAGGCGCTGGGTCCGGACCCAAACCTGGCACCAAGCAGGCAAAAGCTGCTGCGGAGAAAGCCGCGGAGAAGAAGCCGGCCGCCACGGAGGAGCCCAAGAAGCCGACCGTGAAGGAGATGATTGGCGGCGCATCATGGACAGGCAAACTGCCAGTCAATATGCTGTCGGAGCATTGCCAGAAGCAAAAGTGGGAGAAGCCGGAGTATAGCATGGTAATTGAATGCACACGAGCACTACCCTCCGGCGCTATCGCCATTTCCTGGACATATGCTGATAGATGAATTGCGCCAATATCCAGACTCAATCTCGCGACGGCTTTGTGTCCGCGGTGACCCTGAAAAAAGTCGATCCCAAGACGAGAGAATTGATCGTTCTTCCGCCCATGAAATTGCCCCCGTCGCATAAGCACCTGGCCGCGCAAGCAACTGCCCTTGAAGCCAGACATTTCGCCGCCGCATTCGGTCTGTTCCGAGTGTGCAATATGCGCAACTTGCACATGATGCTTCCGCCTACCTATAAGCAGCTTTGGAAGGAGGAGTTCGCCCAAATCAAGGTAGCAGAGACAAAGGAGGGCAAGGGTTGGATGTACGAAGCAGATCCGTTTCTGGCAAAGCAGGAGCGTGAAAGTGCAGCCGCTGACCTGGAAAAGAAGAAAGTAGAGCGCGAAAAGGCTCAAGCAAAGGAGAAGGTTTCTGCGACAGATCTAGGCTTAGGTGGAGGTGATAATAAGGGCAAGCGGGTCTGGTCGCAGGCGCCGAAGGTGGACATGGGAACTCGTATACGGCGCGAGATCGAAAGCCTATTGCGGCAGCATACGGTCTGGAATCCTTATGGGATCGAGATTCCACAGAAAGAAAAGAGCGCTATTGTGGAAGAATTCTCTCGTCTTGGGTTCCGCCGCAGTCACGTCGAGGAGGCTGTGGTAGAGTGCAAAGACCGAGAGGAAGTGCTGGAGTGGCTGTTGATCTATGTCCCTGAAGATGATCTGCCTCCATGGAGTCTGCCCGAGGGATATTCGGCTGGTGTCAGTCTCGCAGCTGGGGATCTAGCCCGAGAAGCTAAGATCAAGCGACTGGCGTCGATTGGTTATCCCGTTGATCTCTGCTCCCAAGTGGTGGATAGCAAGAAGGGCGACGAATTAGCCGCAGCCGAGTATCTACAAGGAACATTAGCCCATGGATCGGCCTTCGCCTCTATTGACATCCCCGAAGGCGATGCGGGAGCTTGGGCCGAGGAGCAAGATACTCTGGAGGCTATCTTCGGCGAACGCTATTCTCGTGTTTCTCCTCGAGTATGCGAGATCAAGAGCGAGGCCCCCGAGATCCCAGAAAATGCTGTGTTCCGCTTTCAAGAGCCGTCGAATCATTACCCTACTGCCCCTCCAGTCATCTCAATTCAAGCTAAGGGTATTCCGGCATATATACGCCTCAGCGCCATTCGTCAAGCAGTGCAATATGCCGAAGAAAGCTTCTCTGGGGAGCCTATGATCTTCAACATTCTGGATTGGCTAGAAGTCAATCTGCCCCATATTATGGAGAATCCAGGTAGACTGCGGGATATCTCTACTGTAACAGCTTCTGTGGCGGCGGAAACTCTAGAGATGCCTGTGCGCTCTAGCCGCAAGCAGCGGAGAGGTATTGATTGGAAAGCAAACTCGCCACAGAGCATGACAATTCGAGAGGCCTGGGAAGCGAAGCAAGCAAGTACGGCACAAATTGAGATGTCCCGGAAACGACAATCGCTCCCAGCGTGGAATACTCAAGAAGCTATTATCGAAACAGTCAACTCCCATCAAGTCACGATTATCTCGGGTGAAACTGGTAGCGGTAAAAGTACGCAATCCGTGCAGTTTGTCCTCGACGATATGATCAAGCGTGGACTTGGAGGCGCCGCGAACATCATTTGTACACAGCCTCGCCGGATCTCAGCCCTAGGTCTGGCTGACCGTGTGAGCGATGAGCGGTGCTCGTCTGTAGGTGACGAAGTTGGCTATATCATCCGTGGCGAGTCGAAGGTCAAACATGGTGCTACTAAGATCACATTCGTGACAACTGGTGTCCTTCTCCGCAGAATTCAGTCCGGTGGTGATGCAGATGGCAATGTTGCCAGTTCCCTGGCCGATGTTTCGCACGTGGTGGTTGATGAAGTCCACGAACGAAGTCTTGATACGGACTTCCTGCTGGCCCTATTACGAGATGTTCTACGTCACCGCAAGGATTTGAAGGTCATTCTGATGTCCGCCACACTGGATGCCGAAATCTTCATGAACTACTTTGGCGGGCGCAAGTCAGTTGGTCTGGTCAACATCCCCGGACGTACATTTCCTGTGGAAGATTACTACTTGGACGATGTCATCCGAAACACCGGCTTCGCTCCGGAGTTGAATGAAGACTTTGAAGACGACGACGCTCCGCGTGGCGAAGAGTCTCTGGGCAAAGCTCTTCGTAGCATTGGGATGGGTATCAACTATGAGCTGATCGCGTCTACTGTTCGATACATCGATGCAAAACTTGGTGATCAGCCAGGCGGCATTTTGATCTTCTTACCGGGTACCATGGAGATCGAAAGATGTTTGACTGCCGTCAAAAGGATTCCGAATGCCTACCCACTGCCACTTCATGCCTCTCTCCTCCCAGCTGAGCAACGGCGTGTATTCCAAAGCCCGCCGAAAGGCAAGCGAAAGGTCATTGCTGCGACAAATGTCGCTGAAACCTCCATCACCATTGAGGATGTGGTTGCTGTAATTGATACCGGCCGTGTTAAAGAAACCAGCTATGATCCCAAGGACAATATGGTCCGTCTCCAGGAAGTCTGGGCATCACAAGCAGCATGCAAACAGCGCCGTGGTCGTGCAGGTCGTGTCCGCGCAGGCACCTGTTACAAATTGTACACCCGCAAAGCCGAGTCTAACATGGCCGCTCGCCCGGATCCTGAAATCCGACGCGTCCCATTAGAACAGCTTTGTCTGTCCGTGAAGTCGATGAAGGGGATTGACGACGTCGCTATGTTCCTAGCAAACACCATCACTCCGCCAGAAAGCATTGCCGTCGAGGGCGCTCTAACCTTCCTTCACCGTGTTGGAGCCCTAGATCACAGCCGACTAACAGCCCTGGGTCGATATCTCTCCATGATCCCAGCCGATTTGCGCTGTGCAAAATTAATGATATACGGCTCGATTTTCGGCTGCATGGAGTCCTGCCTCACCATCGCCGCCATTCTCACCGTCAAGAGCCCATTCGTATCCCCACGTGAAAAACGCGACGAAGCTGATGCCGCAAAAGCCACCTTCTCCCGCCCCGGTGACGGCGACCTCCTTACAGATCTATGCGCCTATCAGGCCTGGTCCGAGCTAGCCCGCTCCCAGGGCTACTGGCAGACTCAGTCGTGGTGTGGTGCCAATTTTCTCTCCCACCAAACCCTGCGTGACATCTCCTCCAACCGCGCACAATTTATCACCTCCCTCAAGGACGCCGGCATCTTGCCCGTCGATTACACGGACACGACAAGCGCACTGAACCGCAACGCCTCCAACAAGAATCTTCTTCGTGCGCTAATCGCAGGCGCGTTCCAACCGCAAGTGGCGCAGATTTCATTCCCGGACAAGAAGTTCGCCAGCTCGGTGACCGGCACAGTTGAAGTCGACCCGGACGCTCGCACCATCAAGTACTTCAATCAAGAGAATGGCCGGGTGTTCATCCATCCCAGCTCGATCCTGTTCTCGGCCCAGGGTTACCCCAGCTCGGTAGCGTACATGGCCTATTTCACGAAAATGGCGACGAGCAAGACCTTCATCCGAGATCTGACCCGTAAGTCCACACTCCACCATGCCACATTCCCCTTGCTGTTTGTGTAACTAACTACCCAACCCCTGTCTCTAGCCTTCAATGCCTACTCCCTCCTCCTCTTCTGCGGCTCCATTACCCTTGACACCATGGGTCGCGGTCTGCTTGTAGACGGCTGGCTCCGACTACGCGGATGGGCCCGGATTGGCGTGCTCGTGTCACGGCTGCGCACAATGCTCGACGAGTCACTGCAGGCACGCATCGATAACCCGACGCTGGGGCCTGCCGCAGGCACGGGCGACAAAGTAATTGAAGCTGTGAAGAGACTGATTGAGTTCAACGGGCTAGATCAGTGATAGAGCTTGTAATTGGCATTGGATAAGCGTATATGATATAGTGGCTAACGGCCGTTCCTACGGCCAGTCTTGGATAAAGCGGTTGGTTTTAGATAGACTTTAGAATTCGGGTTGGGTTTCGTGCCTTGGTTGGGTCCACTGAGGTGAGAAAGTTTACGCTTTGAAGACAACTTTGAACTCAAAAAGAGCGTTGTGCTAAGGCCTTAATAGACGGAATACAAAATTTTGATGTTCCGAGTAATGGAATCAAGATTTACTGCCACCATAATTGTTTTTCCCTAAAGCTATGTCCATATGCAATATCTGCGTAGCAATAGGCATCACCTAGCAATAAAAGCAACGGTACGCTCAAGGGACAGGCAGTGTATCATGCGATATGCGACTCAAACAAACGGTGCTCTGGTCCGGGGGAAATAAACAAACAGCAAGTAGCAGAAAGAAAAGGACCGTCATTAGGGCAACCAGCTCGGACGAGCGAGGTCAGTAAACTGAGAAATGCGAAAAAGGCTCATAATTGGGGAAAGGAAAGAGGTATGTATCGTGAGTCAGAAAAAAATAGAGGGAGAAGAAAGAAGATTAGGAGACGCCGAATGAAAAGTAGACCATGTGCGAAACGCCGTCCGACCTGTTAATAAACTCCTCGTGTCCGGAAAATGGCGTCAAGTCATCCCATCCCGAGGTCATAATGGTAGGGGGGAGAAGAAGAAAAAGAAGAAAAGGGCTTGATCGGAGCAAGAAATAAGAAAAATCAAAGCACAAACGCCAGGCGATATCCGATTTCCCCATTCACTCCGAAGACCACTCTTGATCCCAGAAAGTAACGCGGTGAAATTAACGGGAGGAAATGAAAACATGGTAGAGAATGTGTTCTCGCGGCATAGCGCACGGAAAGAGAACGGGGAGTCCCCCGAACTCATGAACGTAACTCAATAATTGGCGAGGCCGTCCAGACGGTCCGCGTTTTTGAGGTTGGTCGGTCGTGAGAGATTGAAACCACGCTTCATTTCAGCCTCAACATACAAAGAGGCACGTTTGAAGCGACGGTCTGAGTATTTCTCATAGATTGCTTGGTGATGACGTTGAGGGTCCTCACAGCACTCCAGCATGGTCGACATCACCGGGATCAGCTGGTCATAGAGATAACCACTGTAGAAGGCATGAGCCGGGGTCTAGCAGTATACATGTTAGCAACAGAACTGAAAATATGTGAGTTTGGGAAAGTTACATACCCAGCAACCCTTCTGCAGCATCAAACGAGCCAGGCAGTGAGCTCCGGCAGCGGCGAAGCTAGGAGGCGTGCTGACGAAGCGCTCATCCATGATCGTGAGCTCGAGGAAATATTTGGCGACAGTCCGGGTCTCGAGATCATAGTCATCCGCCTTACTAATGCGGCGCAGAAAGCTCATGGGGCCCGGCCAGCCGAGGTCAAAGTTGAGAATATTCAACATGAAGCGCTCAGCTTTCAGAATCTCATCCACAGTGTAACCACCATCAACCATGTAGAAAATCTCACCAACTGATGGAGCAGTGATCTCTTCATATTTGGCGGCAATGAAGATCGCAGTGGCTCCAACCAGCTGGAGCTTGCCCAGCGAGACGATTTTATGTGAGAGAAATCGGTCAATGTAATTGACACAGAGGAAGAGAGTCTCAGGAAGCAAGGCGAATCGGAAGTGGACCTGCACTAACCAATCCATCAGGACAGAGCGCATGGACCACTGAATCTCAGCCTGATTAGCCATGTAATCGGCTACCGGTAGCATAGCAATCTGTTATAGTCAGTGAGCTTTGAGCTTGGTGAATCGCTCATTTCGTTCCTGGGTCAGAGACGTACCTCCTTGGTCCGCAAGTGAAGGAAGATCTCGTTGCTGTATTCAGCCACCATGCTTGCATCATAGAAATCCTCCATTATCTCCTCCTCTGTCTGCGAGGCTTCCACAATAGTCTTTGCTTGCTGTAACTCACGCTTGGTTACGGCAGTAGTCTTCGGATAAATTACAGTGGTAGTGCCACCGGTGGTGTTGTCAGTGCGGGAAGGGTATCCCCGCGCTGATTCTTCATCTTCCCACTCTTCACACTCTGAAACTGCAGGGCCAGTGGTGTCTCGGCGCTGATATTCAGGGTGAACCTCTGGCAAGCTAGCACGGTGGGGAGGTGCAGGAAGCGCGCGGGGTTTCTCGAGTGCTGGGGCAGAAGAGGGAGCCTTGCTGGGCTCCGACAGTTGGGGAAGCATTTCACGCCAATTACTGAAACCAGCGTTGCTTGCTTCAACGACTGCAGCAGACTCCTCTGGCAGAGTGTCAAAGTACTCCTGCTCCGACTCCGACTCATCCTTATCCACATTCTTTGAGACAGGTGCTTCGGCAGGCCGTTCTTCGCAACGAACAGCCTGGGTGGTGATGACTTCCTTGGATGGCGCCTTTTCGACAACGGGTTCTAACTGATCGCGGAAGACCACATTGTTACGCTTAGTAGTTCTGGCAGCGGGTTGGGCTTTGCCGGCAGGGTTGACTGGTTTTGCAGTTACATTGCTCAGCAGGCCCTTGATGCCAGACACTGACATCGGACGTTGGGCCGGTTGTGAAAGGGCGGGTTTGTTGTAGTCCGCCTGCGCTGCTGGCTTGCCAGGCAATACCGAGTCATCACGAATAGTCTTTACGTTGCTCACATCACCAAAGGCTCGCCGGGCCCCATTCTTCGCGCCCTGGGCAGCGAGGTTGAGGGCCGGGGTGGACTTGTTGC
Organism: Penicillium macrosclerotiorum; assembly: GCF_028827735.1. Classification (NCBI taxonomy): domain Eukaryota; kingdom Fungi; phylum Ascomycota; class Eurotiomycetes; order Eurotiales; family Aspergillaceae; genus Penicillium; species Penicillium macrosclerotiorum. Next base: position 5,760,209 of record NW_026643083.1, on the reverse strand, counting down.
GCTGATGAATAGCTTTGGTGGCATGCAAGGAAGGCGGCACATTTTCGTCGCCGCGAACGCGAATACGCTGTGGCTGGAGCATCTTGTTAGTATTGGTAATTCAGGTGGATAAAGGTTCGTGATCATTAAGTAGTCAGTCGTTGACAGGCAAAAGCCAGGCACGACCCTAGATCGGACTCAATCGCCACCAATCGATCAGGTCGACATCGTCACACCTCAAGCAAGAATTGCATTCCATCCACGTACCTTCGCATCCATGTTGACTGTTGCCTAAAAAGTGGCCGAGAATCACGTCGTCGAAGAAAGATGGAGAGAGGGAGTTGTTTACGTTTTGCTCAGTTGAGGATGAGAGTCGATGTGGACCCGCCACGGCTGATTGGCCGAGGGGAGCAAAACAAACACTGCGGACCCGCGGGTCTCGTGCAGGAACCAGTGAGATCCCGTGACACGGTCGTTACGGGTGGTCCAGTTGGTCGCTGGGGGAAACAAGAAACCGGTTGATATTCCACTGTGACTTTTCTGCACGGGTTTCTACCATTCAAAGGACTGATAATGGTAAACCCATGCACGGTGTTGGTGCTAGAAGAGATGAGAAGAATCAGACGTGTTTCTCGCGACGACCAACAGCAAAGAAATGCAGGGGCGAGCGACAGGAATGCACTCCCCACGTGACAGTACGATACGGCATTGCGAGTTTGCATTGTTTGTATGGCTTATCTAAGGTGCCGTGTGCCAAGATAAGCTTATCAGCTTATCTATGACGTGGTGGCCTTATCGTCACGTCTCCCTCGGCCCCCCCATTTTCACCTCTTGATATTTCACCTTCCCCTAAGCCAGAAATTTCGCTCAAAACATACTTTTCATCGTGCCACTGGGCTTTTGCTTTCTATCCCGATCCTTTTCAGGGTTTCATCATGTTGGGGGTGGGTGCAATCGCCCTCCCCACCGATTATTAGCGCCGGACGCGCTAGCACGCGGATCCACGTGACCCACACCGCTCGCACCGGATCGAGCGGTAAACGTGTGGCTCCTCAGCCGAAGCACATCCGAACTCGCTCATCATTGCGACAAGTTGGGCATCGTGAGTTCCCGCTCCGAGGCCTCGACCGAGAATGCGGGGTCTACCCGTCAGGCGACTGGCTCTCGATCATTCTCCCTGCCCATCCCGAAACCGTCCTTTCTTTGGGTGCAAAAGGTGCGGATGAGGATCTAACAACAGAAGAACAAAACAGAAACAATTTGTCGGTCTAGACAGTCCGGACAAGCCATGTCGTAACGCACGTTCCGCCCGGCACTTCTCAGCCCTTCGGAGCCATTCAATCGCCTTGCAATGATCGTTCCTGCACCACCCTCATCTGCGCTGGTCGCCTTTCTTTCACTGGGTCCCCCAACCCAGCCTAGAACTCGGCCTCACCTCTCGTCCTATCCCGGTCACTTGTAGTCCCCGCCATCAAGCCCAAAGGCAAAACCCCCCCAAATTCCAGGCTGGAGTGCTTTTCTTTCCCGAGGACCCTGCGAGACTGGCATCCCCCATTACCTTAGACTCTTTTCCCGCCTGCAAGGTTCTAGGGAGAATGCTCTGTAACCTTTCAGCCGTTTCCCGCCAATCCCTTAATTATTTTTTCCCTAGACTACGTCGGTCCCGAGGAGGGGTAAACTCAGCCGGCGCAGATCATGAGCAACACTCTGTGATGAGCATCGGTCATGCGATTTGCGCTTTGCGATTTTTCCTTCATGCATCCGGGCACAAACAGGAAGGTCTTGGATTGGGATTGGGATTTGACTTGGGGGGAGGCTTTTGGCGCGCGGCCAATCCTCCATCTTCCCCTCTCGACGCTTCCCTCCCGGACTCACCACACCCTGTACTCTGCGTCCACCCCCGCGCCTGGTGATTTTTCCGCTTTCCAGGTCCTCGGAGGGGTGTCGCGATATCGTAGTGGCTCCATTTTGCGTGACAAACTTGGCATGCGACAAGCCAAAGGGATTTGGATATCCATACTCGTCCCTATCGTCCATGTGCGACAGGGATTGTCGCAAGGCCACAAAGAGGGCCTTCATCGACTTCTCCTAGTCCTAGTCCCTACGTAGTCCTCTTTTCTTCGGTCCTGGGGATGACAAGACATGACGCTCCTCCATTGACCCATGCATTTCGAGTTACGTCGATCCGTTGAGGTCATTCGAAAGGGGCGACCAGGTACCTGCTTTGTGCGCCGCTCCAGCGATGTGGTGGGCACTATCCACTGCAAGACAAAGCCGTAAACCTTCCGTTCCCCTCGCCAGAAGAATTCGAATCCGATTTGTATCGAATCGGTCCCCGGGTGGTTAGACAAAATGCTCGGCGCAATGGGGATATCCGGGTTGCGACAGCGAATGCGCATTGCGAAACAACCTGTAGGCGGAGGGGGAGGCGAGGATTAGGGGAAAGGGACGGTCTCGTTTGTACTATCTATAGAAATCAAATCGATCGCAGTCTACCGATAGATGTCTAGATGGATCTGTAGTTCATTCTTACGTGCTGGGGGAGGGCAAAGTCGCAGCGGGAATGTGATGCTGGGCTGCTGGACCGGGCGCCGGAAGCGCAAATCGCCATGTCACCGACCCAAGACCGTTTTCTCTTAGGTGAAACCACATCGTACGCACCCACTCAACCTTCTTCCATCCAACCCATCGACCACCTCTCTCTTGTGCTTATCCCCGCCTTCGGTATCCTCTATCCTTTTCCTCCCTCCCCGACTCCATTCCAGCCTCTGTTCGAGCCTGGCTCCGTTCCTCGCTCTCGGCTACTGGGCCACCGCTGACATAGCCCCAAGCGCTTCGTAGAGAGAACGACAATCCCCCTCGTCCACCACCCTCGTCAACCACCCATCGACCCTCCCGTCACCCTGTTGTGGACATCTCCGGTCCCTGCGACTCGATATTAGGCAGTTTGGTCTGTGCTAGGTACGTCGATACTGCTCTCCATCCTCTTCCGAGTCTGCTCTCGCTTGCCCCCAATGCCCCCAATGCCTACACCCCAGGTCGGACGGACTCGGCGAGTCGAACGTCCATCGATCCATCCTTCCATCCTCAAGACCCCTCAATCCATCCTGCTGTTAATTCCAACCCTTTCGGATTGCATTGTGCTGACTTGGTTGGGGTTCTCCCCAGGTTGCCGACGACTGCCCTCGTCCCGGCTCGTTCTCGGTTCTTGCGACAGCCAGATTCCCCTCCTCCATCCCCATCGAAAAAAAGCCCTGCATCGAACACCGTTTCCCACCTTATCAACCTCGGGGGTGGTCCATCCACCTACCAACCTTGCTTGATTCATATAACTGTGGTAGGTTTGATGGAAATTTTACCCCTCTTCCTCTGCCTCAGCACAACTCGCACTCTTCCTCTTTCCCCGGTCATGGAGCCCCCGTTCTCCCAATTCCCTTTCCATCACACACAAGCAGTGGGTTGATCCAGTCTTCGGTACAGCAATCGAGGCCTCTCTTTTCCCATCCTGGATCTGCTCAGTATGCAAGCGGTCCAGCATGACGGGCTCGCTGGCCTGCCAGAGCCGCCGGTTCTGGCAGAGGTCTCCTCTCGCGACCTGTCGCTGAAGAGTCCTGTACCCAAGAACGTCGCTTTCGAGCTCCTGCTGGATGAGAACTCCAAGGTTCGAGCCCGCATTCCGATGCGCGTTCAAATATACCCCCATGACACCACAGACTCGATCGTCACTACGGTCAAAAATTTCTATGGGATCTACGATGGCACCGCCAGTGGGGTGAGCTTCGAAGATGAACATGGGACCACCCTCATCGCAAGGTACGAGAACTTGAAGAACAACATGACTGTGTACGTCAGAGTAATCCCAATTCAACCGTTTGGGGATCACTTCTATGGCGGTTTCTCTGCTGAGCGCAAGCGCCCTAGCCTGGGTGAACCATTCCAGATGGCTGATGGTGTTTCGCCAATGATGGAACAACCATCGCGCCCATCCTCTCGGCTCGCAAGGAAGCGCAGTACGTCGCCGTCGAATCGGAGTCTGCGTAGCGCCTCCCAGCACAAGCAGAGTTCTCGCAATGGCCTGAAAAGCCGGGGCTCCAGTCATGCCGGGTATCCAGACGAGGAACCTGGCATGAGTGACACTGAATCCACTTACAGTCGCAAGGCCCGCGGCGACACATTTGCAAGCTCAGAAATCAGCATGGAGAACATACTACAAGATGGTCGTCGTAAACGTCCCAAGTTCGACAGCTCGGTGAGTCAATGTCCCCTTGCGCTTCAGGATTTCACTTTTCGTCCCTCCTTATCCCTCTCTCGCTTCGCTTCTTGTCTTTTCTATCCTCTTTGCTAAGACCTTTCCTTTCTTCCTCTTTCTAGGAACTCCCCCTCTTTGCTCCTCCCCAAGTCCCCCTCACCACCTCAACCTCCTCCATCTCTCCTCAACGCCGATCGGTTGGTCAGGAAGGTGCTGGCTCACCCTTTGCCCGCCCCACCCACCGCCCATACAACTACCAGCAAGCGTTGCCGTCGCCGCAAAGCTATGGTCACAGCGAATACGGGGCACAATCGGGTCGCACTCCTGTGTATGCGACACCGGTCGTCCCTGACCACGCACATCGCGTACCGTATAGCAATTCCGCTCCGCGCATTAGTGGGAGTGGCATTTTGCCGACTCCCGATCCCACCATCGCAAGCTGCATCTCGGATGAGGATGTCGCAATGCAGCTGATCCGTCTAGGTGATGCGTCCAATTTCTCCCACGGCCGCACATCTGCTTCAACGCTTGATGATGCCTTTAGCGGCGTTGCTGATGCCGCATCATCGACGGGCGCCACCAGCGACGGTGAGGAAATGAGTGAGGATGAGGATGATCTTCCTGCTCGTCGCAGACTTGATTCAAGCCCCATTCTTCCTCCGGGCCACATCAAGCGTCAACACAAGCGTCTTGATGACATCCTGCCTAGCGCGGATAGCAGCGACCACAGCTCTGATGGAATTGAGGACGGCATCAAGAGTGAGGGCGAAGACGACATCTTGTATAAGGAGTTTGCGCCCAAGGCTAAGAAGCCAAAGAACCGTCCTATGTCAGCCAAGTCCCGTGCCCCCAAGCCTTTGCCTAAATTAAACAAGAGTAAAAGCGCTCTTGCTACCGCTCGCAAACCCTCGGACAAGCCTACCTTGGGACCTGTCCCGCCTCTCAGCCCCAGCTCCGCGCGCAAGGTGTCTAATGGCTCGGTCAACTTCCAGCACCAGCTCGGTGCCGACGAAGAAGATCTGTCTACTAAGCCCCGATGCCAACGCTGCCGCAAGAGCAAGAAGGGCTGTGATCGTCAGCGCCCTTGTGGCCGTTGCAAAGATGCTGGCATTGGCATTGAAGGGTGCATCAGCGAAGATGAAGGCAATGGTCGGAAGGGACGGTATGGGCGCCACATGGGCGTTCCAGTCAAGAAGACCTCGGACTCAGCACAGGAAGAATATGAGATACCGCCAATGCCAGGTACCCCTCTGGATGAAGTGGCGATGGATGACAAGAATAAGAAGCGCAAGCGCTAGTTGTGGCGTCTCCGAGACGATACAATACGTCTATCCTTTTCCGTCCTGTCTCCTATCCTGGACAGATTCCTCAGCGCCGCCCGATTTCTCCCTCTGTCTTCGTTTTGGTCCCGTAGGAGACTGCGATCTTCAAATGCGCTGGCATACTAGCACGCACACACCTCATTGATCTGCCCTCTTCCTCTTACTCTCCCTGACTTACTCATCTTCTCGCTCCTTATCCATCTTCCAAGGTTTCGCGGATTGGGGATTCTACATTCCTTTCTATGACACCAACTTCACCATATCACATTCCCTTTCCGGCTTCTACACCGACCGTCTCGATTCCGATTATACAAAGTCCAATGGGTTGATCTGATGTCTTGTGCTCTTCTCTTCGGCGTCCTCGTGTTAAGGGTTTTATCTCTCTTTTCTTCTCTTGTCATTTTCCATTCACTCTTTCAGACTCAATGCTACTGGTCCCCTATCTGTCTTTTTTCCTGTCGGTTGTTTTTTTTTTGCCTCCTGTTTTTGTGCGTGGATGGCATTGGTGGAGGCACTGCCGCGCCAGGATGTAGTGGGAAATATATACTTCCGGTGGTACCAGGGTGGAGGCGGGCAATGGGACTGGCACAAGCTGTATAAGACGCTATGGGTTTTTTTGTTTTCCGTTTCTCACGAGCAGTTTGGGAATCAACTGAAGTTTTACCTATTTTAAAATCCTATCTTCTTGTCAAAACCGGCAGCACAAAATAGCTCCTCCTTCGAATCCTGCGCCACCAGCAGAGTTCAAATCACGTGATCTCGACGGCGGTCGGTGGCGGCAGAAAGGCCCCGCAGTATTTTTGAATCAAAGATGAGCGTAACTTTTTTGCTACAGTCATTGCACATCTACTCTGTACCTTTCTTTATTCTTGCACCTACCAGCCGCTGCTCAACACCTCCAGCTCACTACGACATTAGTACCAGGATCACAGTGACCCCGTACGGAGCTTTCCACGGCCTCTTCTACTTCTGCCCACTGAAAATCGCGGGACGCCAACGGCGTCTTGCCCGCGTACCTCAAAAAGCTCAGCCATGCCCCCCAAAGCAGCTCCCCGGCGGACTACCGCGCCCCGGCAACCCAATGACTCTGAATCTACACCAGCGGCCGGCGCTGCTTCCACCCCGCAGAGCGCCACGCCAGGTCCGGGTCCGGGCCGGCCCCCCGCGCAACGCCTGCAGTCCCTCAAAACCCGCCGAGCCCCGGGCAGCATCACCCCCTCCGCGGCGCGGCCGCCCTCTGCACTAGCCGGTGAGCCTGCCAAGCCTGTGCCGATGAAGTACAAGCCCAAGGCGGTGGTGCGCCGCAGCGAGGCTGAGCGTGAGGCCATGCGGAAGCTCGAGGAGGAGCGGAATAGCGAGCGGCTGCGCGAGGCCGCGGCGATCAAGCGCGGGCGCGGCGGGCGAGGTGGGCGAGGCGCGTTCCGAGGCCGCGGCGGGCCGGCTGGGATGATGGGCGCACATGGGCCGTTCGGGTCTGGACTCGGCGGTGCGAAGCGTGGTGGGCGTGGCGGGTCATCGACGGCCGGACGGATGATGATGCGGGATGGAGAGAGCGGTAGCCATGGATTTGACGACGACTCGGATGAGGATAGCTCGATGGTGCGCATTGCGATTGATAATATCGAGCTGGGCGACGACGAGGACGACGAGGAGAGTCGTGATATCAAGGGCAAGATGCCTATCCGGTCGCGGGAAGGCTTGCGGCCGGTGCGGGTGCTTCGTCTTGAACATGAGGAGCGGGTCGTCAGCGTCAATATGGAGTCGAGCTCCAACAAGTCTGCGGAGATTCGTCAGGAGAAAGAGAAAGCTAAGGCCGCAGAGGCAGCGCAGCAGAAGGCTGCAGAGGCAGCACAGGCGGAGCCGCGCGTGAAGGCAGAGCCGGTCGACGACGACACCCCTATGGTGGATGTGGTACCGCACGATGATGATGGGTTCTTGCCGACGCAGAAGGTCCGCGTGCGCCGGAAGCTGCCGAGTCCTCAGCAGAAGGACGCCGACGTCGAAATGGTGGAGTCGGCGTCACCCGAGGTCGTTCCTGCGCGAGACCCGCGCGAGCTGCTGCGGACGAAGGAGGAAATTGACGAGTATGACCGACACCTGGAGGACCTGGATCACGTCCGCAACCTGCTTTCCTATGAAGAAGAGCAAGAGCCAGTGGGCGAGAAGGGCACCGTCGACGCCGATCCGGATGTCCAGCCCACGACCGAGGGCGAGCCCGAAGCGGCGGTCGAAAAGACCGATAACGATGGCGATGCCGAGCAGCAAGAAGAAGAAGATAATACCAACCAGAAGCTTCTGGGCCAACTTTTCCTCATGCAATTTCCCCCGATGACCCCCAATCTTACGCTTTCCGGGTCTACTGCTACCACCAACACCACCACCACTACCCCTGCCGAACGAAACCCCTCCCCCTCCCCAGGCGAGGTCAAGCCCGAAGACAACGTTCACGACCTCGACGGCCCGCCCGAAACACCGAAGGTCATCACAGCGGCGACGGACTGGGCCCTGCCGGCCGGTCGGGTGGGCAAGCTCAACGTACACAAGTCCGGGCGGGTGACGCTGGACTGGGGCGGCATCAGCTTCGAGTTAGACCGGGCGACCACAGTGGACTTTGTACAGGAGGCCCTGATCGTGTCAAGCCCCGAGCCGGAGGTGGAAGGCCGGGCACCGAAGGAGGACGAGCAGCGGGTCTGGTCGATGGGCGAACTCTGCGGGAAGTTCACAGTGATGCCGAACTGGGACCAGATGCTGTGATGGCTTGGGGCATGGCTCATTAGATTTCTCTGTTTTAAAGGGGGCGTTTCTAGGTCTACGGGTGTTAATGTTAACATAAGGGCTTTTGTGTCTTCATTCCCTTTTTACTTTTTTATTTTTGTTCTCTTTCTTTTGTTCTGTAACCCTTCTTCCTTCCCCCAATCCCCGGAGTCTTGTTGAGCTTTGAGTTGAGCTTGAGGTTTGCAATTGTAGATACGAAAATGGATAGCCCATTCAAACAAGATCCGGGTCTGATTTCTATCAATCTCAATTACCAAAACGAAGCTGTTCCTTGGTCACTGATGTAGTTGTCTTTGCGTGGTGGTGGGCTCAGGGGGTTACCATCCATACCGGGAACGACCAGCCTTTTTGATCCCTGTTCGAGATGCGCTTGTATATCCATCACGGCTCCTTGCGGATTGGTTTCTAGATGTTACCCCTGGCGGAGGAGATGTGCGAGGGGCCATTCAACTCCCCAATTTGTATGCACTGCTTGTTTGATATCACCACAACTGGGACGAACTAGAATAGAGACGGCGGAGATAATGTGCTGGTACTAGTTGTATTCGACATTCAAGAACGAGGAACCACCTCACGGGCTCCCCGTCGATCAGGTAATTATCTACGACGATAGGAGGGCCATAAGAACCTCGGACTCGGAGATATATATATATATATATATAATATATCCGTCCTGATATAGACTATCAAGATCAAATCCCCAGCTCATAAATGAATCCAGTCCAAAGCCATTCGACTCGCGTCCGCGCTCGCCGCGAGGACCTATTATAATCTGCCGTGGTGGATGGAGTTCCGGACGGGGGTCGCGGTGACTTGGGGCGAAGCTGCCGGGCGACATCAGGAGATGGCAGCCTGCAAAACTAGGGTCCGACGCCTTGGGCGTCTCACCACTTGCAGGCCCTAAAAGCAGCTTCGATCGTCGCTTTCAATGATCTGCAACGGGGGTTGTGGGCGCTACCCGCACTCCGTCCTGAGGATTCCGCCCATCTCAAATATATCGGAAACCGCCAAGACACGACTATTTGAAACGGCTGAGGATGCCGGGTTGGGGTGGGTTGGGGTGGGTTGGGTTTGGAGAGTAGGAGGAGAGGATCGGAGAGGACAGGAGAGGACAGGAGAGGACAGGAGAGGATAGGAGAGTACCTGCGTCCTGTCCGGAGGCGGGAGAATCGTTCGATGACTGGCAGGCGAGGGCCAGGCACTATTGGACGATGGCTGCCGATATGATGTGATTCCGCGGGGGCTTGACCCCTTGTGGCGTGCTCAATAGTTCCGTCGATGCAGGCTCTGTTGGTTCCGTAGGTTCTGTCGGTTCTGTGGACTCTGTCGCTTCGATAGGTTGCATGGGTTGCACGGGTTGCGTGGGTTGCATAGGTCCTGTATACGGGTCCATCGCTCTATCTCGGGGCGGGTGGGAGATTCGAGCCAGCTCGAGGTTCTCGACTGACGTGCTGTGACTTCATCTAGTGCATCCCACGCCCGCAAAGCAAGGAAAGTGATAGGCAGCGCACGATCATTGGCCTGGACCGCGCGGGGCCGCGTCGAGGGGCGCGCCAAGCCCGGCCAGCGCCAATGGACGTCGCGCCAAATATAAAGTGTCTCCACCGCGAGTCCCTGACTGCCTCGACCCGTGGCTCGTCCAATGAACCCGGCCCGCCCTGAGTTGCTTCAGTGGTTCCTGTCCATGTTTTTGGGACTCGCATCTGGCGAAACCAGCCGGACCAACTCGAAAACCGAAAACCGAAAAACGAAGAACGAAGAACGAAGAACGAAGAACGAAGAACTTCACCCCTGCGAGTCCTCGCCCTCGCCCTCGACCGCATGCTGAATATTGAATTGCGAGACTCCCCCTGACGTGGCGCTCCGGGAAACGTGCGGCTCGGTGGTGGTTGGTGCTGGTGCGGGTGCAGCTCATTAGTCTTTCGGCCCCCTATTTTCTCCCCCTTCCACCCTTTTTTTTTTTTTTTTTTTTTTTTGGCTGCAAACCGCCATCCACTCGCGACCCTCGACCCTCCTCCCCCTCTCCACTCTCTAACTTGCAACTTCCACCTTCCACCTTCCAACCTTTCTTCCTCTCTTTCCTCTCTCTCCTCCCTCTCCTCCCTCTCCTCTCCTCGCGCTCTCTGCACCTGTCGCGTCCCCCGCCTCGCCGCACCTTGTTGCCTCGCCAACTACTTCTCATCCACTCACGACCCGCACGACACCCTTGAGCCCTTGGCGTTGCTTGTTTCGCGCGCACTCGACTCAAGGTGCCTCCCAACGACCTGCAAAAATAAAATAAAATAAAAATAAACAGACCTGGTCCACGCTCACCACGGCCTCCCACTCTGGCTTCTGATCTCGCATTCAAATCATGAAGCCATCCTACTTGCTCGCCGCTCTGGCACCCGCCATGGTGCTGGCCGACCCCGTCCCTCTCGCCAGTCTCGACCGCGTGGTCGCAAACCTGCCCTCGAACTCGAACCCGCTTGCACACCGTTCCCCCCGCCGCATCAATACCGGACATGGTCCCGCGCAACCCACTCCCCGTGGACCCGGCCGAGTCGTCCACCCTGGCGAAACGCGGTGCGCGACATGTTCTTCAGGTCAGCAGCGAAGGCAGTCTGGGCCAGACGCCGTGGATTGGCATGGCAATTGGTTTGACCTGTACCGCTCTGGCGGCCGTCATGCTGGGGTGACCCGCTTCATCAAACGTGCCTTCTGAATGTGCGATCGACTTCATCGATTCGCCTCCGTTTCTCCGACCCGATATGTGAACACGCGCCCCCCGACTGAACCTTTGATCCGACCTGCAATCCTGAATACCTACCTCTTCTTTTTGGCGTGTCCTTATTTTACCCTCTCCCGTGGACATGTAACTTCTCTCGCCCTTCACGCCCTTCCTTGCGCCCCTCGACCTCTTAATCCGGTGCGCCTAATATTTTCTCTTCTCGACCAATACTGCGATTGTTGTGTGCGATCTTCAGCGATTTTTTTTGGACCTCTACCGAGTTCCCTCATATTTCTTCCTCTACTTATTATTTTTTTTTCTCTGCATCCATGGCCCGGGACGGTCTGCGTTACCTTTTATTGTGACCTTTTTTTTTTTTTTTTTTTTTTTCTCTCTTTGCTCATCTTCTTCCGATTACCCTTCTTGTGCCTCATTTGTCCCGGGCCCATGAGGATTGATTCGTTTTCGAGCACCGTCTTTGCATATCCCCTGCCCGCGGTCCACCCCGTCTGGTCTGGTCTTTGGACAGACGGTGCGCGCGAGCCCTGGCGGGGGAGTATAGAGCTTGCATGTTGTACATGATACCCAGCAGGGGTTTTCTATTCGGTTCCTGGAAGCCCATGTACAGAAATGGGAACGACTACTATCTGGAACAAGACGATTTGTTGACTAGAACTTGTTGACCAGGGGCGATTGATGGGAATTCCTTTTTTTGATATTTAATGTGTGTATATACCAGAGATCCCAATCGATGATATACCTTACTTCTGTGTTTTTTCCCCTTCCGTTCTGTCTTCAAGCCCCCAAATTGCGGGGATTGGTGCCGTACTGGATCGGCTCGATTTGCGAGTGTCGATCTCCTCGATCCTGGACTTGTGGGCGAATCCAACCTGACCGTTTCCTCTCTCTCTCTCTCTCTCTCTCTGCTCCATCTGCCTCTTACCTTCACATCCAACTGCCACCTGCCAGCCCCAGTCTCTTCCTCTCTCTCCCGCGCAATTCCCCGTCCAACCTTCTCGGACAAACATCGGCACAGACCGCCATCCCCAAGCCCTGCTCGGCCCCCAAGCTTCTGCATCCCACAACATCATCTTGCAGATCTAAACCTTGTCCACCGGGGCTGAAACTGTGACTCCGCCCCGCCAACCCTCTCGCTCAACGGCATCAACTCCAATCCTTCCCCCTCCCTCCCCTCCCAAAGCCCCTCTACACTGACTTGGCATCCGCCGGGGTTTGTACAGATCGACGGAATCATCCATCCTTCCATCCATCCCAGACCAGAAGAAGAGACCAAGGAACCCATTATATCTCCATAACCAGAACCCGATCTTCATACCTCAGCCCCGTTCTCAGAATCCTACCTCTCCTCTCCTCTCCCCCCACCAAAATAACAGACAATTCCGAATTCCGACCCTCCATCCCCGCCCAGCGATGACCCAGTACCCACCTTACACACCGGCATCCTCGCTGGGCCGCGAGCTGGGCATCATGTTCGGCTTCCTCGGCGCCTGCGCCGTCACCATGGGTGTATACTCGCTGATCTGGCGCTGTACGTCTTCCCCCTCCTGCAGCCCGTCCCTTGCAAATGAAATGGCTAACCCGAACCCCCTCCTCTCCTTCTCCCCACCTCCAGCCGTCCAGCGCCGTGCCCTTGCCCAAGATCTCGCCCGCCGCAAGGCGTTCCACGCTCATGCGGCGTCGCGGAGCTTGGTCCATGCCGGGCCGGACTTTGGCCCGATGAGGACGGAGGGCCGCTCACGCGTTTTTGAGAAGAGGGTGGGGGATCGGGCGGAGTTACCAGTGCAGCGGGGTGGAGGAATTCTGTGATCGAAGGAAGGGGGAGGAGAGTTAATTGTTAGCTTGAGGGATAGGCGATTGAGAATTGAGGAATGGCGTAGTGTGTATGTGTGTGTGTGGACGATCGAGGACGAAGGGGGTACGTCCGGCGTTGCGAGGTAGTGTTTTTTTTTTTTTTTTTTTTTTTTTTGGATTTATGATACCAGGGATTTCTTCTTTTTTGGGAGTTAGGGCACAGAGCTGTACGAGCATTTGAGTGCATACGACTGTCCACGCCTCGGAGTCTTGTATAGTTATTATATAGTGATCATTATTCATTAGATAGGGTATAGGCTAAAAGTTTACATCATAAGTTTTACATATCATGTACCGTACAGATCCCAGATCCCAGATCCACACGTAGAACCAATATATCCGCGAGGCTTCTTTTCTGTCTTACTTTCTTGCGTGGTTTCTTTCTTCCTGCATCGCTCTCACCCACACACAGGATCCGCAAACCCGCGCGTCCACAGCAACGACCCCATCACGACAACCAACACCGCCAACCCGACGCCCACGCTCACGCCGCCATACACGTATGCATGGCGCCGCCTCGAGAGGCCGTTCAACTCGGCCACCCACGTGCTGACCGTCGTCGTGCTCCCGCAGAACCCATCCATGACCCCTTGCAGCACCTGACAGCCGACCAGGCCGCCCAGACCGGCGACATGCTGTAGGTCGTAGCACATGCCCTCGATCAGCGTGCCGAAGACGTTGACCGCGAAGGTGCCCAGCGGGAACGCGGGCACGCGCGCGTTCCAGCGCAGCGACACGAAGAATCGCAACAGACAGCCCAGCGGCGCGAAGACGAGCGCGAACACCGCGCGCCCGCGCCACGTCTCACGGTCCGCGCCGCGATCGGGCGGCCAAATGGCGAGGAACACGGCGCCGAGCCAGCAGCCCCAGGCGAGGGCCGCGACGAACGGATCGACGACGCGGCGCGTGAAGGCGAAGGGCACGGTGGGGGTGAAGCGGGCGAGGCCGAGGGCGAGGTGAGCGCCGACTAGGAGGGCGGAGAGGCTGAGGGAGACGGTGAGGATGATGATGGCGACGAGGGCCATGAAGCTGTGGCCGCCGTTGCGGGAAGCGATGGCCGTACCCGCGGGGAGGGAGGGGTCGGGCAGGGCATTGGCGAGGGCCAGGAAGACGTCGCGCATGAAGCTGGAGAAGCTGGTGCAGCAGCCGCAGAAGCCGGTGGTCAGGCCGATGTAGAGCGGGATGGTCTTCTTGACGGCCTTGTGGTTCTTGGCGAGGGTAGCGGCCTCGGCGGAGTGTTTTGGGGGTGGTGGGGAGGGTGGTCTGGCGCCCCATTCTTCGCGGAAGAGGTTCTTGTCTTCGACGAGGAAGCCCATGATCAGACAGCCGGTGACGTTGGCCCAGAGGACACCAGTGACGACGGGCGCGCCGCTGTAGTAGGTGAGGGCTTGGAGGCCGAGGCGGGCGAGGGTGCCGAGGAGAGCGAAGAGGATGAGGTAGGAGATCGTATAGAACTGGGTCGCATGTTTGGAGAGGCTGACTGTAGGGGAACGTGAGGGAGAGGTCGTTATAGGTGCTGGTGTGGTGGCTGGCGCGGTGGCTTCTGCAGGGAGCTCCGCGGTGTCCCAAAGCTGTCGTTGGGATGGGTCCGCACAGACTGGTTGCGGCGCGCGAGTCTCGGACAATGCGAAGTCGCCATCTTTTTCGGGGTCCTCGAGACAGGCGGGATTGCTCCCCACAATATCCGTGGATGTGTGGTACGCCATAGGGCGAGCGGGAACAGGAAGGGAGACGCCAGGTGAGGTGAGGTTGGAGTTTGGGGGAGGCTAAAGTGGAATCCAAAAAAAAGTGGGTTTGCGGTGGAGCCGATAAGAATGCGATAGCGATCTAAGATCGTCAACAACGCCTCGGCGATATGGCAGTATAGAGGCGCCTTTGCACGACGCGTATAGAGTATGTCGTCTATATGAGGACTGAATATATGGATTCATGGCGATTACTCTTAGCTGGTGATCCGGTTGCTCATGGTGGGAAGATCGTCTATCTTGTTCAGCAGGAATGCCGCGTCAGGGGAAATACTCTGCCATAGATCTTCAAGACCCAACTAATCTCGAAACCGACTCCAGATCCTCAGATCTGACGGAGTCGGCCCCTTTCCATCAATCATTGCACGTCCAGACTATCTTAAGCTCCGACCAGCGGCTGCAGGACTGTTGAGCGGGGGAAACCAAAGTGATAAGGTTAAAAGTCACCAGATAAGAACACCGCTTCTTCCCCCGCTCCAACAGCCTGGTTCACGATCTCATCCATTCTCATTCTTCTCGGCTTTCAGCTTTCAGCTTTCTAGACCTCTATATTTGCCTCTCTTGCTCTCCCCCTCCTCTCTCAATCACTCCCCCTCTCCCCTCTTCCCATTATGTCCCTCCCACCCCTCCCCGCCAACGTCCACGTCTCCTCCCATCCCTGCTTGCAAGCCAAGCTCTCCCAGCTTCGCTCGGAACACACCACCCCTCGTGAGACAAGAGCCCTTGTTGAAGAGATCACCTCCATTCTGGGCGTCGAGGCCTTCGCCACCGGCCTCCAAACCACCAAGACCGGCACGGTACCTCCCCTGCCAGCCCCCGTCTCTTCCCTCCTCAACCCCCCACCCTGCTGAACCACCCCCCTCTCCCCCACACAGGACCGCACCCCGCTCGGCGTCGACTACGACACGCAAGGCATCACTCCCGCGGACCTGGCCCTCGTCCCGATCCTCCGATCCGGCCTGGGCATGGTAGACGGTACTCTCTTTCTCTCTTTCTCTCTCTCTCTCTCTCTCTCTCTCTGTCCCTCTCTCCTTCCAACTCAAATGCTCCAACCTACCACAAGTCTACACAATCACCATCTAACACCCACACCCCCCAGCCATCAACGCACTCCTCCCGACTGCCGTCCCAATCTACCACCTCGGGCTCTTCCGCGAGAGCACCACCCTCCAGCCCGTCGAGTACTACAACAACCTCCCCTTTCACCAATCCGCACTCTCGCCCGCCTCGCCCGCCTCCCTCTCCGCCACGACCAACACGGCCGCGGCCTCGCTGGCCGTGCTCCTAGACCCAGTCATCGCGACGGGGGCGACCGCCGACGCGGCGATCCAGACGCTGCGTGACTGGGGCGTGGACCGCGTCCTGGTGATCAGCGTGTTGGGGTCGCGGACGGGGGTGGAGCGTGTGGCAGCGTGTTGGGAGGGGGGCGTGCAGATTTGGGTTGGGGGCGTGGATGGCGAAGTCAATGAGCGGGGCATGATCGTGCCGGGGCTTGGGGATATTGGGGATCGGTTGTTTGTGGCGATTGGGAAGTAGAAAGGGGCTTGAGAGGGGCTTTGGTATATTTCGGATGAATGATAGCTTCTGGGTTTTATTTCTTCGTCTTTTTTTTTTCTTCAGGGTTACACTTTAGGAGGGTTGGGTAAAGTAGAGAGCATACATATATGAAGAAAACTTGACTGAAGACCTGGACTCGCTTGGATCAATGTGAAGAGGGGGGACGCCGGGAAGGGGCAGGGGAACTGTGATGGATACAGAGAGATTGATAGTTGATTCACAGCTGCGAGAGAGGACGGGAGAGATACGTCAAGTATAGAGGAGCAAATATGCAGTTTTCAGTTATGCTCGGGGAGCAGAAGGCATTCAACACGACGTCCGGCACAAGCACTACCACACTGGAACTACAGAGGGAAGAAGTCAAGTTTGTCCCCGCCAAGATATTGTATTCATCGATTACGTATAGTACATGGAAAAGTAGGTAAAATAAAAAGAAAAAAAAAGGGCCATCAAATAAACATGTGCAAGCGAAGACAAAATGCGCGAACCAGAATGCTGAGAGGAGAAAAAATAAAATCAAATCGAGACACGTAAATCAAACCAAAAAAAAAACAAGCAAATGGCAAGAGTAGAGGCGGGGGCATAACACACGCAGATCAAACATGCAATTAAACATCAAATACAAGCGGCCAAATTCGAGAGGCAAAAGGAGAGAGAAAAAGGATATTTCTCCCTTTCCGCCTCCCAATGTCGGCCACACGAAGTAGAGACGGCGAGTAAACACGACGCAAGATCAAGCACAAAGACACAACACGCGAAACGATATCAGGATGAGAAATGATAAATGGGAAAACGAGCAAAAGGTATCAAAAGATCAAAGACGATGGTGGACGGAGGGCACTATTAGGGGCTAGAGGTCCGCAAGCGCAAGACAAGATGATAAAGAGAACTCCATCGAGTGCGAGAAGAACACACAGGACCAGCCAGGTGTCGAAGAGGGGATAGCCCAAAAAAAGCGCAAAGAACACCACACCGGACTCCCTGGTGCAAAAGCAGAATCGGGAGGAAAGAGAAAAGGAAAGAAAACAGACGATGCAACCCAGAATAAAGCAGAAAAAGTCAGGAATCACCACACGAGCGTCGCGACGGCGAAGAGGTATTTCCAAAAGCCAAAAACACCCCGCCTAGCCCACTGGCATTAAACATTCCTGATATTTCCCATGTGTCCCAATGAAAGCGTCCAGATAATGAGAGTAAGAAAAACGAGAAACCCGAAGGAGTCGAAGGTGACCGATAGAAAGAAGTGAAAAAAATAGACGGTTGTAGTCAAGGAAAGTGGTCGACAATTAATAAGCCGTGCCGACGCTGGCAAGCGACTTTGTGGGCACGGCGTGGATCGGCTGATCCTTGGCGACGCGAAGAGAGTCTTCGTAGCCGACAAGGGCCTGGGAGTGCAGCTTGAATGACTCGCCCATCAACTTGGTGATGCTGTGATTAGATGTTAGCAAAGAAGGTCTAAAGAAACCAGCCGGAGATCCGAAGAGGGAGCAAAAACAAAAAAAAAAAAAAAACTTACCCCCAGACAACCACGCCGTCAAGGATATTACCCCAAACACGGGCGACGGTAGAGCTGAGTTTGCCAAAGGCGTCGATAGCATCATCATCAAACAGGTTGCGCACCTTGTTGTAGATGGCCAATTCTGCCTCAGTCGCGGGCTCATCGTCATGTTCCAGGCGGTAGAGCCAGAGACTTAGGATGACCATCAGATCCAGACCGCAGAGCGGGTGCTCGACACTCCAGTTGGTGGCGGAGGTCTTGGCCACCCAGTTGATGCCCTGAATGGCGGCAATCTCGATGCATTCAAAGCACTGCTGGACAACCTTGTTCATCTCCTGCGAGCGCTTGACCTTCTCGCGAGCAACGGTCATAGCGGCAGCAACCTCATAGGAGGAATGATAGCGCATGGCCTCCTGGATGGACTTCAGGTCAACTTCCAGGCGAGCGCGCGTGTTGCGGTAGACCGCCATCGAATTGAAGATGAGGGGGTGACCCTTCTGAGGGGTGCTGAGGGGAACCACAATGGTCTCGGGCTCGCACACCTCCAGGGAGCTCTCCCAGGTCTCAAGGGCCAAGCGGAGCTTGTACTCGGTCACCACGTCTTGCAGCGCCTCGAAGCTGCGCTTGTGGTTCCACACCTGCAAGAACAGAGCGTTGATGAGCACGCGAGTGGCAAAGGCGCTGTAGCGAGTCTGCTCGCCCTGGAACAGGAAGTCGTGAGCTTCGCGAACGGTCATGGTGCTGGCGGAAGCAACGCTCCGGCGCCAGCTCTCCTCATCAGTGGCGTCCAAGTTCCAGAGAGACTCCGATGACGGAAGCTCCAGGTTATCGAACTCGTCGAAGCTCATTGCCGGCGTATGGTTGAAAGTCAACGTCAACATGCCGAAAAAGATGTACACGGCGAAGTAGGTACGGCGGCACGACTCGTCCTCGATCCACTCTTCACGCGATGGCTGCGGGCTTTGGCGGGCCTCGGTACGGACCTTGAGCTGGTACCGGTTGCCGGCAACCATGTTGGCTAGAAGACTCTTGATGGAGCAAGTCCACTCCAAGCCCTTGGGATCGCCGCTCCAGCTCTCGAAGACCATGTTGAGCAAAGTGCTTTGCATCAACCACAAGGGACACTTGCGAGAGTCGAAGTTTTCCTTGTGCTGCAGGAACTGGTTCACCAGCACCTTGGAGCCCACATGGAGCATGAAAGCGTGGTCGCGCTCGAAGGTGTACAGAGCACCGATCGACAGAACTGCCAGCAGAAGCGGGGTCGGGGCGGACGCCGGATTGAAGGACTGCTGGTGGAGGAAGGGCAAGTGAGGGTGGTACAAGTTAAAGTACGTAGACAGGTACCGGTTCAGGGCCAACAGACCCGGGATCTGGAAGTTGTCTGGCAGCGCGCCTAGACTGTCTGCGGCCTGCACCCGTTCGAGCACCAGGTTGCGCTCCATCTCATCCGCCAATTGAGGGGCCTTGGGAAGGGTTAATGCCTGGCTGGGTCCCGGGGACCGACGGTAGTTGACGGGACTGACGGGTCCGGTCATTGAGGGATACGGGGACAAGGCATTCGGGGTTGAATTGCCGGACATGGGCAGCGAGTTGGACAGGAGGACGTCTCCGACGGGGCCATGGCGATCGACCAAGGGGGGGCATCGAGCCGGAATCGGCGGGGGACACAAGCGTGTCCCAGGGCATCTGGGGCAAAGTGGCGTTGCCCGACAGGTAGGGCTCGAAGGACCCGCGTCCCGGGGAAAGAGACTCAGATCGCTCGGAGGCCTGGCCCGTCACCGCTGCTGCAGCCTTATGTTGGAAATCTGTCATCAACATGGCTGCTGTTTCAAGGTCGACCATACCATCACTGCTTGCCTCGATCTGCTCCAGGGTCGCCGGATCGATCGTGATTGAGGGCTTGGAGGGGGGTGCGGGAGTGGATTTTTGAACCCCTCCGTTGCCACCGCGTCGGCGACCTTCTGCCACCAGGGGGATACCGCCATCTTTGGCGTGGACCGTTCGGTCGTGACGCAGGAGAAGGTCACGACGAACGAAGGTACTCCGACATTTCAAACACTTGAAGGGCCGTTCCTTGGTGTCTACATGATTTTCGGTTAGCCTTCTTTCTGCGATCTCTCTTTCGATGTGTCCGTTTCCAATTCTATTTCGTGGCTTTCACGCAGTGGAAATACTGGAGGGGAAGGGGAAGGGGATGAGGCATCG
The DNA here is from genome assembly GCF_028827735.1 of Penicillium macrosclerotiorum. Lineage (NCBI taxonomy): Eukaryota > Fungi > Ascomycota > Eurotiomycetes > Eurotiales > Aspergillaceae > Penicillium > Penicillium macrosclerotiorum. Next base: position 5,740,297 of record NW_026643083.1, on the reverse strand, counting down.
GTATGACCCGCGCATTGGGCAGACTTACGAGAGCGTTCATGTCGGCTGCGGTGTTCACTGCGGCTGAAGGCGCGATTGCAAAATTGACACTTGTACTTCTTTTCGGGAGCTGAGGTCTTCTTGGCCGGCGAGTTGCTGGCGGTTCCGGGAGCTGAAGGAGCCATAAGGGTGGATGATCGGCCGGATCGACTCGGTCTCAGGCGAGGCGCGAAATGGACGAGGGTATGGTCCCTTGGGTGAGCTCGCACCGGTTTTGGAGGCGTGTCGACGACAGAAGTTCGTTGGGAAGTCTGATCATTCCTTGTGGGTGGGGAATCGGGTGGAAAAGGTCGAGGAGGGGGGTTTGGGAGTCGAGAGGGGGGTGGTCAGCGGCGAAAGTGGGAGTCCAGCCCGGACGGTGACAAAGACCAAGGTTCAAGATAAGGAGAAAAATGAATGGAAAAGAATGGCGGATGAGTGTTAAAGCACCGCGAAAGGAGGGGGGGAGGAGGGGGAGGGGAGGGAAGATAAGGTGTTGAAGTGGGAGGGGAAGAGAAGAAAAGAAGAGGGGGGGAAGTGTGGATGAGGAGAAAAGAGGAATTTAGGAACGAGTTTTGGGGGGGGGGGGGGCAGGACAGACCGCAGGGCCGAAAGTGAGTGAGCGAAGGGAGGGGGAGAGGGCGTGGGCCCAAGCATCGCTTACTACGAGGACTACGAGGGGCGAGGGCGGGACTGGAGCGAGAGGGGGGGGGACTTCAGTGAAGAACCGGATTGACCGAGTGGGAGCCAGTCGAAGCCGCGCTGGGCAGCTGTCGAACGGCCCTGCGAGTCCCCAGCCCCCCCCTCTTTCGCTGTCCACCCCTCCTGTCCCTCGTTCCGGCCACGCACTTTCAGTTCCTATGCCCACTCCCGCCCTTCCCACTGGCCGTGACTGTTGTGCCCCCCTTTTACCGTACAGAATCGACACGTCGTAATAATGCCAGGACGCAAATCACCGTCCCGATCGAAAATTAGGCGGTGCCCACATGGCGTCCTTTTGGACTCCCTTTCCATCACGTCGGGACCGGACGGTTGTTCCCTTCCTAGTCAGCCGCTATCTTCTACGCCTTCCTACTGGATGTGCAACTGGATGTCCACCGGGACGCGCCCGAAGGACCACCCGATAGCCTAATGGATGTTGATAGTCGCAGCCGAAGCAACGGCCACGGACGAGGTCTAGAGGGGCAGATAGAATGAGACCCTGACCATTGTCCACCGCGAGGGGGAGTCCCTGGCCCCCCTCGATGCCCCTCGTGGAGTCCAGGCAATGACCGTGAGGTCCATGGCAAACGACATCAAACAAAAACAAACATCAAAAAGCAAAGACAGCCAAAAAAAAATGCAGTATTCCGAATCCCGAGACAGGAGAGCCCGGCATAGATCAAACGCAACGCCGACCTGAATACAGGAGACAAAGGGAGAAAAATAAAATTAATGAAAAAAAATTAATGAAATTAGAAAATAGAAAAAGTTAAAAGCGCCCAAATGGAAAGAAGAAACGAAATAAGAAAATAAGAAAATAGGAAGATCCCCAACTCGACAACCCCCGAAAGAGAAATAAAGAAAAGAAAAGAAACCAGCCAAAAAGGATCAAGGGAGCAACGGGTCTCGTCAGGGCCGGAGGATTGTGGCTGGCATGTGAGGCGAGTTCGATCGTGGCAGACCAGCTTCCAGTGGATCAGCCCAAGTCCGACAACAGCGATATCGAGCGCCCCTCTCCCCCCCCCCCCCCTAAGCCCCCTTTCTCCATGCTCGCGTTGGAGGGGACGACAATGTCCCCCGTCGACAGTAAACAGTGTCCTCTGTCGCGCAGGATTCTGACCTGGTCCCGCTTTTACGTGTCTCTCGCGCGGTCGTACGTGATACATTCGACGCGATCGATCGAATAGGGAACATTCTATCAATCTTGTTTTATACATCATCTATACATCTATACATCAAGTATCCATCCCATCCCACCCCAGCCCTAATAGACGGTACATAAACCCATCATACGCGATCTCTCAATGCATATATTCCCCTAAGATCTTGAATTACCCCGCCATTGTCGTCCGGTCGCAACCATGGTTCGCGGTCGCGCCTCCGCTACCCCTCTTCAGCCTGTCAGGAGAACCAAGCATACCCTCCTGATCGGCCCAGCGCCGCCGTCTCCTCCTGGCCCGCGAGGATCGACAGGATCCCAGATTGGCTCCCTCGGGCGGATCGGGGAGGAGGTTGCATCGTGACACAGTTCCGACTCAGACCCCGGGCCCTCGGGCAGGTTGGGAATGAGGCAGGGATGAGACCCCGCCAGGGCCATGATTGGACGAGAGGAGCCCGGAGCCGACCGTCGAACTCCGGGAAGTGAGGGAGGGAAAGGAATCGCGACTATGGCGGGAGCAAAGTCCCATGAGATGGAGTCGCCAATCAACTAGACCACCCACGGAGGATTCAACGACTGTGCGCATCGAGCATGGCGGCCGACGATGTCACCGCCATTAGGTGGAGATCGTAAAATTGGGATGTCTATACCAGAAGCTCAAGGGAGAAAGATCCTATGCCCAACCGACGGACGAATGGAGTCAGTATGAACAGACTCCGTTGTCCTTTGTCCTGCGGAAGGCAGCAGAACGGCGTGAACTGGTTCGATCCCACTCTCCAATGAAGCAGCCCCACGAAGAAGGAAAGGCTCGACCTCGATCGGCTCGGTGAAATCATCGATGCGTGTCGGTGGGAGGGTCGATCCCTGTATTGTCAACAAAACCCCCCCATCGTACCACCGCGAGCCGTCTTGACGTAGTTCGTGGACCTATCCACCCCCTCCACCCCCTCCTCGCCTCAAAACGATATACATCGGATCTCGACCTTGATCAGTCTGATGAGAGGGAGGGGCGACAAGTGTCTGACCCCAGCGCCACAGCCACCGTTGGGCGTCTCAGCTCCCCCGTCCAGCGGGAGTGTAGGCACCCCTTAAATCGATAGGTCGGGCTCTCCCCCTTAAACAGACCTCCAGGGTGAGGGACGAGGGACCTGGCCGGAGGGAGAGGGGGGGGGGAACCAACCCGTCAGCCTGACTGGTCCAGAACCTGCATCTTTGCTGCTCAGGCCCGGGCTAGGGAGGAGGGGAGAAGCAGAAGAAGGCCCCGCTCTGTGGCGGTTTCGACTGTGCCACGCTCATGGCGTTCGTCTGCCATGTCACGAGTCAGTGGGGGGGCCAAGGGTGGTCGCGACCTGACAACCGGTCCCACGGCAGCCCCCAAAAAATTATCATCATGGGCCGTGTTACGTAGGAAAGCAATCGTGGCCACAGCGCGACAGCCCTGTTGTCTGTACAGATGGGACGTCCAACCGGGACCATGCAGAGGGCCTCGCGACATCAGCTGCCTGGCTGCAGGGTGATCTGCATGGGCGATGCGAATCGGGGCTGGATTCGCGATACCATCATCTGATGCGGACCTACTCTTTCTTGTTCTGGGCAAGTTTGCCTGCGATTGGGGGTCCATTCTGTGTCTCTCGAGGGCTAGACAGGGTGCGTTCGGATATCTGGTGTACATATCTATCTGTATTCTGTATTCTGTATTGTGTATTCTGTACTTTCTGTACTCCGGATAGAGAGTACTTCGTCCACTCCGTCCACTCCGTCCACGTCGTGCGGGACAGACATGCAGGATAGAAGACTCCGTCGATGGGACGGGATGTAGTGATCCGCCCCTCCCTGGGAATCCTGGATCCGATTCCTCCCTTCCCAGTCTGGATCAAACAGCATACATATCGAGTCCCTGTCGGAGTCTGAACTAGCGAAGCGTGAGGATCCCGTGTCTTTCCCATTCTCTCTATCGGCAACGCGTGGACTTCTCGGGGTCCACTCCGGAAGTCACGAAAGGGGGGGGTCCCAAGGAGAAAAAAAAAAAAGTGAGCTGGCACCGGATACACCGCAAAAAGGCACAGAACACGGCCATGGAGCGTCGCAAAGAGAATGGCGAAAGTACGAGATCCAGCGCGTCGGAATGGTAGGATTGGCGAATTCCTGGCATGCCCCTCCGTGGGGCACGGCAGCATTGAAGCCCGAAGATCCAGGACGCGGAGAGGGTCGACGCGGTTACTTGGGAAACGCGTCTGGCGACGCGCTCCACCGGAGTGGGGAGGGGATTGGATAGTCGAGTGGGTTCAGTCCCGGACGGCTCAGCAGGGGTCGATCCCTTGATGCTGGTCTATCGAGTTTGCGGAAAGGGAGCTGGCCGGAGGTCCGGAGGTCCCAAAGTACCTATCAGATTCACGCTGTCCATCTGCGATAGGTAGAATGGGGCTTGTATCCCATCGCAGGGACGCTGAATCATCTGGGATTGACGAGACAAAAGCACATCCGGCACATCATACCGATAGGTCTCACCTGGCACCTGGGATGAAGCAGCGGCAAGGCAAAGCAAATCCCCCGAGGTTCCTGCAGCCGAGCCTCGAATCTTCGAACCTTCTCTCTGCCCTGGATGCTCTCAACGGAAGACGGAGCACGAAAGTATGAGCGGTGAACCAGGGTGCCTCTTCTAGCGAGGAGCGAGCCTCTCAACGAAGAGACTAGCGATGGTTCCGGACGTCAGCAAAGCAGGAGAAGGACTCTGATTTGGGACCTTTGGAGCCAGGATTTCCTCGATCCACTTTCCGATGCAGCGGACCGTCCCCGTTCCTAACGTTCTCGACCCAAGCAGGAACCTCGAAAAATGACGACGCGGCGCAGGCGAGAGCGGTGACTTCACCGCCCACGGCCTCTCGCGTCCTTGCATGTCCCAACGACCAAGTTGATCCCCCTCCCCCTCCTCCTCCCTTCCTTTCATCGTTCAGTAGATCGATGGGGGATGGAGTCCAATATTCAAAGCCGATCCACCATTCCCAATCCCTTTGGCGGGGGAGGGGACAGGAGGAAACCCATTCTCCGCTCCCATTCCATTCCATGGTGGTCAATACGTAACACTATCAGGATCAGGACGCCAGGTCCGAATCGTCCTTCCCCCCCCCCTCCTCCCCAAACTGACCATCACCCACAGGTCTCAGGGCGGCCCAATGAATGGATCTGCAAAAGGGATCGAGCACTATCAGCCCAGTTACGAATCAAGCCCCTCCCCGCCAGTGCAGCTCCCCGTCCGACTCCACCACGCCTCACCAGTGCCGTGGCAAGAATTCTCAGGAACAGCTTCCCCGGCGCCGGCCCCTGAGCTAAGGGCCACCGGCAGTCGAGGGCTTGGCTGGGGGTGGAGGGTCGACACGCCTATCGTCCCGACAACTTTCCTTGGGGCCTAGGCTAAGAGAGCGCCTTGTGCGCTCCACCGACACCAGGCCGGTCTGGAATTTTGACCGACCACGGGCTGGGCCATCGTGCCTGGCCAGATGTCGGTGAGGGTATATATCGCGCCGTCGCATCGTCGGCGACGGACTCGCTTCTGCTCATCTGTGCTTCACCGCCAATATACACGGTCACACCGGCTAGTGACTGCTCTCTGGCGCAACGATCTTTTCCCCCTCCTCCCCGCGTGCGGGTGGGACGCCAGTGAAAGAAGGCGTTGATGAAGCGGGCCCTTTGGACGGTTTGAATTTTGAAATTTTCGCCACCTTTGAAGATCCATTGTGCGCGCTATCTCTTTACAGTTTCGCTAAGGGCTGGGTCTGGGAAGAGTAAGACCTCCGAGATGAGCGAGCGTTTCCACCAGTGAACGAGGGCTCCCTTACGTACGGGTGTGCACCGAATCGTGGGTGGGTGGCATTCTCCCCCCCCCCTTCGTAGGCCCCCGGTTGCTCTGGAAGCTCCTTGAAGTCGCGAACTCTGATCTCACCTGTTTCATCTTCGATGGGCCCCAGGCCCTTTCGTCCGGCATCCTCCGTTCATACTTGGCAGGACCACCGCGCTATAGCTTCCATAACCCACCCGGTTTGCCCTATGTGCCGTCCCGCGACAAACAGAGGCCCTGTCCTCAGCTCGGGAACAGCGTCCCGGAGCACCATTGAATTTCAAGATGGACCTTGAGAGACATACACAACCGGCCACTCTGCACACCGATAGTTCAGTCTGTAGATACCCACAGTTTCCCCCTCCCCCGTTGGGAGCAGCCCTTGGGGGGGGGCCTTCTCCAAATTCAAAGCTCATCTCACAGGGTCTATTGAAAATGCTACGCACTATGTGAATTCTCGAAAATCAATTCCTCTTTGGAGTGTTCGCCTTCACCTCCAACCCGGTTTCGTGGACGGAGTATACTCCCTTTTGGAGGACGGTAGACTGGACCATCTGGGGAAGGGCCACCCGTGGTTCGCTCCCGCGATCTCGGCCCAGATCTTGGTTCGCGACTTTGTCCGTTCCCTCGCGTCCCGTGTCTTATACACTCTCCTTTCTTCTTCTGATTCCCGAGACCTGATGAAGAACGGAGACCAGCGCAGATAAGCCTCAACACATCGGACCCAATTGCACTAGTTCACCCAAGGGCTGTGTGATATCTGCGCCATATAGATACGTACGGGCTTGAGACATAGTAAGACTACAAAACTATAGGCCTATAGACTGTGTAGGGGGGACTACTCCAGCCCCTACCCCCAAAGCGCGTCCGCGCCAAAGCCTCCAACTCCGGTATGTAAACACGACTCCTCCAATACGGGAATACGGAATGGAAAATAAATCGAGGACCGCCCCCTTCTTCATCCGATGCAGGGGATATACGGGATCGAGCGGGCAGCTGCAGTCGGGAGCACCGGAGGCTCCGGTCCGTTCGCATCGTCATTGGAAGACGGGGGCTCCAGTGGCCATTGCCGATGGTGAATTATTAGCTTTCCACCATGAAAGGGAGGAGAGGGGCGGCTGCGATGTTTCCATCTGTTCCAAACGCCCCGCGCCGGGGGAGTCGGACCGCCGAATTTTCTCGAAGGAGGTGGGGGTGTTTGGTAGCCAACTGGACTTCGTAGCCTGGGCTGTTTGGAGGAGGGAGGGGCGGACGGCGTTGCTAGGAAAGCTTCGTGAGGTTCAACGTCTGACACCGGTTGTCGAGGGTTTTGTTTAAGTGGTAGAGGGAGGGGGGAGGGGGGCGTTTGACTAGGATTTGTTTGGGAGTGAGAGTGGGTTCTTGAGGAGCTGGCGGGCTAAACGGAGTCAGCGAGTGGGGGGGGCAGAAGGGAGAGAGAAGGTCGAGGAGGATGCGAAGGATGAGAACGGGGATGAGGTGTGGGTGGGGACTGGGTGGAGAGGTGAGGGTTTGAGACGAGCGACACGAGGCCCGTCGATACCGGATACCGTTTTTTGGGATCGCAGAATCGAAGACGCCGCCATCAAAGGAACTGAAAAAGAGGAAACGCAAGAAAAAGGGGGCTGGGCGATGATCCTGATCATCGTCCCGGCACGCTGGTCCAGTCCGCCCCGGACCCTCGATGATTGGAAGCCACTGGCAGGATTCTGTCTCCGCTCCCCGTTCACTTGTTCCTGCGTCGGGACCTCGGGCGAGGCTGATGGTCGCTCGTGGGCTTCCGTCTGGCTGTTACTGAGGTACTACGTCGTTCATGGGCAATTCTTATGTGGTTTCTTAGTTGAAGATGGCATATATGGACTCTATGGCGGGGTCTATTATGTCTTCCTCGGTAAGTGTATCTCGAGATAATCGAATCTGTCGATTGCTGTAGTATGGAGAAGAGCCACGGACGCTCCGTACAAGGCATGTGGAAGGGACGTTGGTCGCTCGAGACAGTATATTGAAAAAAAGATAAATGAATGGCCTATGTATCGAGTTTCATCTGTCATACTCAATGACTATATTCTTATAGATGCTTGTAGAGAAGAATTTGAATTCCGGCTTCAAAGAAAAGAGAATATATATATCTCATCATCGTCTGCATTGATTTGGTCAAATTGCATGCTCGGTTCAATTCGATCCTGTCAGAATATATCTCGGGTCTATTGTAATCGAATTCATAGGTAATGTGTACATATATGTATATACATACTTTCGAACCGTGCAGAGAACATACCCACATAGCCTATATAGGTATTCCTCGCCTTCGTGAATCGGAAAGTCTCCTCCATGAGAGCACATCTCCGACGGGATCACCTGCCCCGTGGATCTACACATACGGATACATGTTCAAATATGGGACCAGATCCTCGACCTAGAGTCCCACGGGCGGTCGGTGTGGAACATCACCAGTTCCATGGATCTGGACACCATCCAACAACCGTTTAATTCAACCTCAATTTCCTATAGCCAATCGCTGCATGTTCACTGTATAAGAGATAGCATGCGATGGAATGTTCAGGAGCTTGGCATCTTACACGTACGGAGTTTGAGCAGGCATTGTTGTGGAAGCACTATACGGTTCCAGCAATTGATATACTTCAAGGTGCCGAGAATGGGCCTTAGCCAGTTCAAGAACCAGCATCAAGCCAACATTCAATCAATTGCAAGTCAAGACACCTCCCACATGCTGAACCCGAACTATGAGCTCACCCATGAGCTCTAGCTCCAACAGAGAGTTCCGTTCTATTGAACTTGAGCTCCCGTCGCGTTCACATGCCCCAATTCCAATAAACCCAAACTCTCCGTTCCCTGGCAAGAGCGATCATCTCGCTGATCTACAGGCACTATGGTGGTTTTCAAGAACTCGCCTCCCAATCCCACCCATCCAGAACTTCTAGATATCCCCTAGACGGTGATTAGCTGTCGTCCTTCCCCTGCTGCTTTCTCCGCGGACTCGCAGCCGGCGCCCGTCTCCAATCGCGTAGGCTAAAGGATTCCCACGAGGGCTAACTGGCCCCGCCCACATGGGTGGAGCTGGTCCCCCTCCGTCGGGTTCGCCAGACTCTTTCCTCGTTGCTGGGTACCCAAACGGTTTTGCATAGAGTGGAACGTTTGCAGGAGGAGGTTTGGCCTCAGTCACCGTCATCATTACGCAGAGTGCTCCTTCCCAACGGCAGGATGGGAGGCATATGCAGGATGGACATGGGGCAAAACTAGGTTTTCGGAGATTGGAGGCTTGTCGAAGTTATACTGTAGGTCGCGCGGGCGAGTCAACTTGGAAGAACCTCCGAAGTAAACCAAAACTCAATTGAATCATCGTTTTTTTCTTCCCCTGTTCCCGAGAGGCCCGGAAGTGAAATGCCGACTCCCCAATATCAGCCTGGCTTCTTAGTCGTATCGCATCTGTCTTACGGAGTTCTCCGTACATGTTACCGTCACGACACAAGACGGGGTATATGGGATGTATTCTAAGATGTATTCTAATACTGTTATTACTTCTAATACTATATCCATATATGCTACCGCTGGTGACGTTCTCTGACTACAGGGCATACATGCATACTTTTGTTTTTTCCGCGTACGCCTAGATCGATGTCATCGAGCAAGAGCCCGAGCAATGGCCTGATTACCACGTCGCATCGCGCCGGTTCATATTGCAGACCAGGATTCGAAGCACGAGCCCCCCCAACATGGTCGAGTTCAAGAGACAATGGCCGGTCGGACAATGGGCACCGCCACTGCGCTTCCGACGCCCTTGGTGCCTTCGCCGCGTGGTCTCATCTGCGTCTGCAGCCACTGTCAACGGTAGGAACGTCAGCAGCTCCCATGCATTCATAAGCTCGCCCCCGAGGCTCGGCCTGGAGCGGAAGCTAGGCAAGCCACATGGGGAATGTGCAATCACTGGGCCTTCTAGAATGGTTCTGGTGCTGGGTGGGAGCTTCCCCTCCCCCCTTTTTACTCCATAACCCTGCGCTGTTTTCATGGTGCGATTGGCTATTGTTGCAGGCAGGGAAAACATAACTAGAAACTCAAAACGATTAAAGGCAATAACAACAAAGACCACGATTCAAGACCGTTGTTTGGAACTGGAACAGGGGGATCGTGAGAATATTATCCGAGATTCTGCCAATGACCCGTCCACGGGCTGGACAGGGATGTGTAGAGGGGCCATCTGCAGTCATACTCGGGGGTGGGGTTTCACACTCTCTTCTGGCCTGCTGTTATGCGGGTTACTGCCTGTGTAATTGGATGTCTTGAGAAGAACAGGAATTGCAGGAACCAGGAGGCCAAGAGATTTGGAAAACGCCCCGAGTGGTCCACGCCGCTGCATCGCGTCAGTCTGCTCGTCAACCCCAACCACCATCGATACTCCGGGGGTAGTGGTAAGGTCTCTTGCCGCGTCGTGGGCCGGGATTGTCCCTGAAATCCTCGACTCCCCAGGCCGCCCATCAAGTAGTTCGATTGGTTCAATTGAAATACGGATCATCCAGGACGAAGTATCGCACTTTAAATATCTTATTGGATCACAACTGGCGGCGAGATCGAAGAAAGTTCACGCGCGACGTGCCCACACCGGTGTCACATCAGCGGGAGCCGCGGCTGGTCCACCCGGGACGCGGTCTTGTCGCGAAATGAAACCCGGCGTAAGAAACACGCACATACGCCTTTCGGGTCTGAATTTTTGGTTCTGTTTCATGGCTTTGGAGTTGTGATAGAGCATACAAGGACGTATGATCAAATGGTATGATCACAAAAATGCCCGCGCACCGACTTGATCAACCCCTCCCCCGGGTTGCCTGGGCGTGGGGGAGGGGGGCACATGACGGTAACCGGGCAAGCAAAGAGAAGCCGTCACACCTGGGCCGTCAGAGCTGAATTTCCCATGTCATGATCAGTATACTCCAAAGTCCGTAGTGAGCGCGCGAACGTGCCACGGCCGATCGAAGGGAATAATGGGAGCTTTCCGCGAATGGAGTACAGAGGAGTCGAGGGTGACGAGGAAACCTGCCTGGTGTTGTCCTCCGTACGGTTGGTACCTGCGGTGGTACCCGTCAGACAAGTGGATAACGGCTCTGCGGTCCTTGGTTTGTCATTGGGTAGCAGGTAGATGTCAGTTCAGAAGGACCACCTGCAGGCAGGATGAAGGATGAAGAACTGCTCCTTCGGGTGTTCGCCGTGGGCTGTTTTACTTATGCTCGGTGCCTATTGGAGGAATCTTGTCGATCTCACGCTTGACAAAGTGTCGATGATTGATCGTTCCGGGGAAGAGAAGGAGAGAAATGGACGAAAAGGGCGAACTATTGATTAATTGGGTTCTTGATTGTCAGGAGCTCCGGAGCCTCGTTGTATCCAGTTTACGGTACGCGAATACGGGACAGCAAGGCCTGGATCGTCTACCGTAGACCAGACCCGATTCCCCGATTCTCACTGTACCCCGATGTCACCGCATGTAATCTATTACCAGCCTCTGACGGTTGGATTCTCCACGCCTTGTATGATTGGCCAAGGTCATGAGATGCCCGCTCTGGGTGTTTTTGACACGAGTACGGGCCCATACCGCCGTACGACCATACCACTATACCGCCATACAAGCCATACAAGCCATACAGACCAGAACGCCGGACTCCGGCCTCAGGCCTCAAGGACACTCCGCGACGCTCAACCTCAACAGAGCAGGCGCTTTGATCGTCTCATTCGTCCCCCCTCTCCCAGACTCCCTCCCTCCTTCTCCCTGGAAACGGATGGAGATCTACGTTCATCCTCTGATATTCTCCTCGGTCAGGCTCAACATACCTCCAGAACTGTGATTTGAAGAGTCTTGTTCTGGTGTCTTGTCCCCTACCAGACTTCAACCCCCCCCCGGAAAGTGGGTTGCAAAATTACCCACCCGCCCCCTCTCTCACACCTCCAAAGTACCGTCAAATATTCCTCCCCTAAAGGCCATGAGCCACGGGGGTCACTGAGCACAACCTTTATTCCCCCTTCCCTCTTCCTCTCCCCTCCCCTCCCAACCGTGAAACGAGTGTCTCTCTCTTTCTCTCTCGCTTCTCCCTGCGAGTGACACTCCATGTTGGATTACCGCGCGGCAGATTTGGCTGTCGAGACTGATTCCGCATTGGCCTCCAAGGCCGGGGCTTTCGCGACCGCTTTCGAGTACACCGACGAACAGGCCACCACCCCCACCGCCGCCACTCGCCATCGCGGCCGGGGGACGAGTATCTCGCACCCGGATCGCTGGGATTCTTCCCCCAAGAAAAAGATGGCAACAGGATATGCGGTCAGCCCCGAACCGCCGGCGCTGTTCGTGCGGGCCATGTATGATTATGACGCCGATGACCATACCAGCCTCAGCTTTCGCCGCGGAGACATCATTCAGGTCCTGAACCAGTTGGAAACTGGGTGGTGGGATGGTGTGATCGATAACGTACGCGGCTGGTTCCCCAGCAACTACTGTACGATCATCACGGAGATGGATGACTTTGGCGAGCACCTGACGCATGGCCACGAAGATGGAGACCTCAGCGCCGACTCCGGACTGGAGGAGGACTACGCCAACGGACACGAAGAAGAGGAGGATTTGGACTCCGAGGGTAACCCGCGCGACTCACAACCGATCCTGCCCATCGAGGGCATTCCCGTACCAAAGGAGCAAGAAGAGGCGGCTTTCTGGATTCCGCAGGCGACCCCGGATGGCCGGTTATTCTACTTCAATACACTGACCGGGTACTCGACCATGGAGCTACCGTTTGAAAACCCAACGTTGACCAACGAAGTCGGCCCTCGCGACCGGACCAACTTTTTCGTCCCCGATCAAACTCGGCCACCTCCTGAACTGATGGCCCGCGGGTTTGAGCGGGACGAGGATGAGTATGACGGTTCCGCATCCGAGGCGGAGGGAGAATCTTTGATGCTGGCTTCGCATGACTCGATGTCTCGTCGCCGCCAGTCCTTCATGGATGGCGTATCTCCCGCCACCTCCATGGACTCCCTCTACCCCCCTGCCAAGGAAATGAAACCTCCTCCCGTGACTAAGAGTCAGACGACATACAACAGTGGCGCCACAACCAGCGCCAATACGTCCATCGCCGAAAGCTTTTCCAGATCGTCGATTTCATCCAATACCCCCCTACATTTCGTTGACGATGGTTTCGCCCCGCCCATTACCTGGCCCCTTCTGGTCGATAACATGCGCTACGCCGTGGAAGCGTATCGCCAAACCCTCTTCTCTGGAGAACAGTCTGAATATGTGAGAAAGGCCGAAGATATCTCTGATCACCTGCGGATGCTTCTGGCTGCTGGATCCGATACAACGGATAATCATTCAGGCAACCCGTCCATCATCTCCACCAATAAGGCGTTGTATCCTCACTTCCGAGATATGATGTCTAAGTTTTCCAAATTGGTCCTTTCATCCCATATCGCTGCCGCTGATTGGCCAGGTTCCGACTCGGTCAATAAATGCCTGCAGGAGGCAGATGGGGTGATGCAAGGAGTCTATGGCTATGTGGAGGTTGCGCGACAGCAGCGCGGGGACAATATTCACCGTATTGTCCCTGGTTTCGTCAGCGGAAGCTCTTGTGGTGGCAGCTGGCAGAATAACGGTGTGTCTTTGAATGCATCTGGCCCCACATCCTTCCTTGTCCCCGAGGGTGGTGATTCGCGAAATGAGCCCTCGGTCTCCTTGGACTCGGCCTTGCTAGATCATATCGACGTTCTTAGACGGTCCTTCGTGGGCAGTATTCGTCGTTTGGAGGAGCGATTGTCGCTTGACCAGAACATTATTACTGTCGCAGAGCATGGCGAGTTTGCCGATGCGATCTCAGCGGCTGCTATCAAGGTTGTTGAACAGTTCCGCCCGTGGATCTCCACGGTGGAATCGATCAACCTTGTACCCCTGGGAACCAGTTTTCAGAACCCTCAATTGGTTGACTTCAGCTTGCAGAAGCAGCGGGTTTATGATGGCATTGGCGATTTCATTTTGAGCTGCCAGGGCGTCTCTGCCCCTCTAGCGGATGAATGGGCTGAACTTCGCGGCGATTCTCTGATTGACCGAGTGACTGCCGTGCGCAGTGTAGCTAAACAGCTGGAAAACTATGTCTCGCAAATCGGGTTCTCTCTATCACTTCTTCTGGAACAGATCCCCGAGGATCAGTCATCTAATCCTCGAGCCGACAGCCGTTTGGAAGAGGCGGATGAGTCCCTTAACAAGACCGTTCATAGCCGGGGTGAATCCCAAGCGAAGATTGCCACAGAGTCAATTGGCATCCCGTCTTCCTATGCCCTGGGCAAGGAAAACAACAAGGTTCGTCGCAACATGGACAAGGCTCAGAGATTTTTTGGCCAAGCACCACCCGCCGCCATTACTCGCGAGCCTATCCGCGAGCCTGTAAGAGAACCAGAAGAGACCCCATGGTTTTTGAAAATGGACCATGAGGGTGAAGTCTTCTATGATACGAAGGGTGATGTACCAATTCTTAAGTGCGGAACCCTATCTGGTCTGGTTGAACACCTCACACGTCACGACAAGCTCGATGCATCATTTAACAATACCTTCCTTCTCACATACCGCTCATTTACCTCTGCCTCTGAACTCTTCGAGATGCTCGTGCAACGGTTCAATATCCAGCCACCATTCGGCTTGAACTCCGATGATATGCAAATGTGGATCGATCGCAAACAGAAGCCAATCCGCTTCCGTGTGGTAAATATCCTTAAGAGTTGGTTCGACAATTTCTGGATGGAGCCTAACGATGAGATCAATATGGATCTCTTGCGTCGTGTGCACGCATTCACCAAGGATTCCATTGCCACCACCAAGACCCCGGGTGCTCCTACCTTGCTCGCTGTCATTGAACAGCGTCTCCGGGGCCAGGATATCTCTGTTAAGCGTCTTGTTCCAACCCAGAACACTGCCGCGCCGCCGCCAATTACCCCAAAGAATATGAAGAAGCTCAAGTTCCTTGACATCGATCCAACGGAGTTTGCTCGGCAGCTGACCATCATTGAGTCGCGCCTCTACTCTAAGATTCGACCTACTGAGTGCTTGAACAAGACCTGGCAGAAGAAGGTTGGCCCCGATGAGCCGGAGCCGGCTTCCAACGTCAAGGCCTTGATTCTGCACTCCAACCAGTTGACTAACTGGGTCGCGGAAATGATCTTGACTCAAAGTGATGTCAAAAAGCGTGTTGTGGTCATTAAGCATTTCGTAAACGTTGCCGATGTAGTTTACTCCCCTCGTCCATTTTGCAATCTTGATTCAAGACTAATCGGATCATACAGAAATGTCGCGTCCTCAATAATTATTCCACATTGACATCCATTATCTCAGCTCTTGGCACTGCGCCCATTCATCGGCTGGGCCGAACATGGGGCCAGGTCAGTGGCCGCACCTCCGCCATCCTGGAACAGATGCGCCGTCTGATGGCCAGCACCAAGAACTTCGGCGAGTACCGCGAGACCCTGCATCTTGCAAACCCTCCGTGTATTCCATTTTTTGGTATGATTCGTGACCACAAATACCATTATGGTGTTGATTGAAGTCTTCTTCTCTCTCCACCGTTCCTGGGCTTTAGAACTCATACTTGTTAGGTGTCTATCTCACGGATCTGACCTTCATTGAGGACGGTATTCCGTCGCTTACCCCGTCGGAACTAATCAACTTCAACAAGCGAGCCAAGACCGCGGAGGTCATCCGGGATATCCAACAGTATCAGAACGTGCCATATCTCCTTCAACCCGTCCCCGAGCTCCAGGACTACATTCTCAGCAACCTGCAAGCCGCCGGCGATGTTCATGACATGTACGACCGAAGTCTCGAGATCGAACCCCGGGAGCGCGAAGACGAGAAGATTGCAAGGTATGCAGAAGCTACAAGCAGAGACAAGAATTCCTTGCTTTTTGCGACTACCGTCGCAATTCTCCGGTGATCTGTCATGCAGCACCTTTTTCATGTTTCTTTGTTTGATTTTTTTTTTCTTTTTCGGGCATGGTGTCTGGCTCTTTCGGCGATACCCAAATTTGACCATCATATTTCCAACTTTTTCAAGAAGGATGCGCTTTGAATGCTTGTGGAAATTGAGACTAACCACATTTGACGTTTCAACCCGTAGATTGCTCTCCGAATCCGGTTTCCTGTAAGCCGGGTGGCGGAGACACCCCTGTTGAAGCTGCACCTACGGGCGCGCGTCCCCATCCGAAGATCGCAGATGCCCCTTCGCCCCCAAAGAAATGCGCTAGAATCGCGCCAATCAAAGCCACCGGCCATACGATGCATGCCGACACTGGCATCTTCTCGTCTCACCATCCTGGGACTAGCAGGGTTCGATACGCCCCCTCTTTGGGGATCGCCGGGCCATGCGACCGTGCCCAACGCATCCTAGTCCCCGCACGAGCTCAATTTCCTTGGAATCATCGATCACCGGTGCATCCGCCGGGCCTTTTTCTATCCCGAATAGGCACCAAGACGATGCATCTTCCTTCTCATACAGTACCTACTTTCTCGTGCCCCGCGATGTGGTGGGGTTTGGTGGTACTCCCCCTCCATCTACGAATCATCCTGACTGCTCACACGACCCCCTTTGCAGCAGTCATTTCTCATGCATACCCTTGCTAGTACAGCGATACCCTCACATCTCGCATTCGATATACCTATTCTCCGATATAGAATTTTTGTGGGGCCGGGATCAATTCTGCCATTTCCTGGCATTGGCCTCGGAACGCCTAGTCCGACCTCGCTGGTGCCCATTACCTGATCCCTTTCCCCGTGTACTCACTTTTGAACCATCACACATACTGGCTATAGGTTCGGTGTACATTTTTTTCAAGGGACACGTCGACTTCACTCCCGACTTGATCTCCTATCTCATTTTTGGCTCTTTGTCTTTTTGTCTGTTCCCACATATCCCTTCTTGTTATCGCTGGAGTGAGGTGAGCCATATTTTCCAAAGGGCTAATGTCTGGACGCCATCTTCTTAATGATCTGTTACGATTTGAGACCTCAGTTCATGCCGGATGGACTTTATTTTCACTGTATTCTTCGGAGCAGACTGTTTGATTCTGTTCCGTTTTCTTCTGTATCTATTGTTTCAATACCACCTGGTTATCAACTGGAAAAATCCATGCCTGCCGGATCAAGAGTTAATTCTGTTTATCGATCTATTATGCTAAATCGTATCTATCAGCTAATCCACTTCATGCCAGGGTCACCCTCAGAAGTATTTGAAATCATTTGGTCATATGTAGCTAGCGCAGTTCAGATGCAAGTTCTATGGCTGTGATGTATCACTTCTGCTTATCTGAATGTGACCCACAGAAACAGCAATAACAGGACAAGGAGTGGTCCGGGAGATGCCGCAGCCACGCCAAGATCGTCAAGGCTTGACTCGCCAAGCGCCAGAGACGCCGAATCCAGGCACAAGTAAATTGATGAAAGAGTTACAAAAGAGCGGTAAAGGAAGCGTGACAGTCGTATCAATATCTAGGTAGGTAGATGGTATGCAATGAAGACCAGCCTCCTTGCCGGGGCCTAGAATCTAGATGCACTTTAGGTTGCGGGAGCGGTCTGGCCGCCAATATCTTGGAAGAGCTTTCTTTTCACCTCGGAGGCCAGGAGCCCCTTGACTTCCTCCGACACAATCCGTTGCCCGCCCCGCACGACCTTATCTAACTGCTGGTCTTTGAGGTTCATGGTAGGACCCCGCGGTCCACTGTTCTCAATTCCTCGCGACGCCTTGCGCATCTTCTCGCTGAGATCCATCATTTGCTTGCTGCTGAAATCGCGGGATGTGAATAATGGGCTCTGACTGAGGGTAGCAACCCAGTACTTGTTCCAGAGGAGAGACATGATCTCGGTATCCAGGGTGCTCTTGAAATGGGTGGTTTCGAGGGAGTAGTATTGATTTGCATGGGCGCCAAAGTCCTCCGCTTTGCCCAGCGGAATGGTCTGGTACTCATCGTCCTCGTGTGCCTCCTTTGGCGGGGTATAGTTCATTGGGAAAGTGCGGAATGCGCCGATCTCAACGCGGCCCGCCGAGATCGTACGCTCTGGGTCGATCACAACCGCCACGAACGGCCCCGTCATCTGCTGCGTCTGCTGCGTCGACACATCGATACCGGAAAGCCAGCACCCGTACCCGGGGTGGCTGTGGTACCAGCCCACCGCGTTTTCCATCCGGCCCGCGTCCCGGCATGACTGTAGATACGACACCATGTATTCGTTCGCTTCATCCTGCGCATTCACGCGCGTCTCTGTCCCCTCGACAGGCAGCCGAAAGGCATCTGTTACGACGAATGTGTTTGGTAGGATGTACCCTTGCATCAGGCCCATGACTTCCAGGGCTCCGCCGGACCGGGCGTGCATCACCATTTTCAATAACGCTGTTGCGGATATGCGAACGGATTTGAAGTAGTATGGATCTTTGGCCCAGGGTTTCTCGTCGTTCAGGGCCTTTTGGGTGGCTTCATTGTATTCATAGAGGGCATCGCGCTGAGGGTCGAAGACGCTGATGGAGTTCTCGAGTTCTGATGTAGATAGTTAGGTTTATCTCGAGTTAAACTGCTGTTTTGTTGTCAAGATGGTGGGGGAAACGAACCCCAGGACTGCTGTGCAGCCTGCATTGTGGTGGGTGAAACGTTGATATGAGGTGTTGGAGTACTTAGGAAGAGATGTCATGAATTCGTGGGGATCGAAACGCTGAGAAAGCTATTTGGTGGGGAGTGCTAAGGTAGCTTGTCGTCGACAGCAATGAACGCGGAGAGAAGCGGTGGGGCAGATTGAGGCAGAACTGTGGGCGGTCAGATCGAGGGCCCGGATGAGTCAGCGGTTGCCCATGGAGACGATCGGCCCCAAACATTGGGGCTTTGCAAGATGAACCTGTTATCATCATCGGTCCCGCCCTGTTCTCTCCCTCCCCTCATAAACACCCCCCAAGTCTCCATCCTCCGCTTTTCATGTCTCTGAACTGACCACTCTCGCAACCCACCTTCGTTTCGCTTTCCATTGTTTGGCATCGTGTGTTGGCCACCCCACGCGCTGGGCTCTGTGTTTGGATTCCTTCGGCACCGCTGTCGCAGAGTCGACATCCTGTCGTTGGAGTGATTCACTCTCCTTGATATTCAGATTCAATAATTGCGCCGCTCATAGCAGGGTCTCAAGCAGTCATGGCCGTTGACACAAGTTACTTGACCACCCAGGTCAACAATATCGTTGAGCAGCTGCATGGCATTTTCGATGAAATTGGCGTCCCCGCTCATGAGCGCGAGTCCCGCGAAGCAGGGGTAGGATCGAACGTGTTGCCATGATTTAAATGAGCGCTAATGAAATCTTTAGCTTTTCAGCGCTCTGT
Source organism: Penicillium macrosclerotiorum (assembly GCF_028827735.1). Taxonomy (NCBI): domain Eukaryota; kingdom Fungi; phylum Ascomycota; class Eurotiomycetes; order Eurotiales; family Aspergillaceae; genus Penicillium; species Penicillium macrosclerotiorum. Next base: position 5,721,198 of record NW_026643083.1, on the reverse strand, counting down.
CAGAAACATTAAATAACCATCTCAAACTTGTTGATGAGTAAGTGGCCACCATAAACACACTCTTCGTGACAGGATCAAAGCTCATCGCATCCATTGCAGAGAAAAAGAGCAGATGACACAGGAAGCCCAGCGCCTCATAACAACCATTCAACAACTAGAGGCGTCCTTGGGAGATGAACAAGCTAATGGACAATACGAGCTGAGTCGCGATGATCTTCGCATCACCTATCCGCTTAACCGGTGTATTGCCTTCCTGCGCGAGAAGAACGACGCCATGAGCAAACTGCACCGGGAGCGCTTCGAGCAAGTTAAGAGTGAGATCGATCAAGTGTACCTCCCCTTAAATACCAATGTGCTGACAATCGCTAGAACTTGTCGACGCCCTTGAATCATATTCGTCTCACCTCGAGTCCTCTTTCCTGATAATCGAACTACCCCCCACTGCCCCCGGATCAACAATTCCCCCAAGCTTCGATCTTTCACCTGCATATGTCACTTCCCTGGACTCGGAATTCTCCCGCGTCTATGAGGAGTATCACCGTCGTGTTGCTTATGTCCAAAACACATCCGAGGAGATCATTAAGCTTTGGGCTGAGCTTGGAACCCCTCAGGTGCAAACCGATCCCAACATTGTAAAGAACTATCGCGAGTCACCAGAGCAGCTTGGACTGCACGAGACTGACCTGGGCAACTTGATGGCCAAGCGTGACAAGCTCCTCGATGAGAAGAAGGGCCGCGAACGTAAGATCAAGGAACTCCGGGCCTCCGTGGAGAGCCTTTGGGAGCGATTCGGAGTTGAAGAGAAGGATCGTAAAGCATTCCTTTCTGCCAACCGTGGCTGCGGTCTCCGCACTATCAACGAATTTGAAGAGGAGCTGACTCGCCTCAACGAGTTGAAGAGACAGAACATGCACTTGTTCGTCGAGGATGCTCGCTGCCGTCTGCAGGAGCTCTGGGACAGTCTTTACTTCTCAGAAGAGGAAATGCTTGACTTCACCCCTGCGTTCTCTGATGTGTGCAGCGACGCCTTGCTTGAAGCCCACGAGGCCGAAATCTCCAGACTCGAGACTCTAAAGGAGCAGCGAGCCCCTACCCTGGAAATGATCGAGAAGCACCGCAGCCTTTTAAGTGACCGTGAGGCACTCACAGCCTCGAGTCAAGATGCTTCCCGTCTCATGGGTCGCGGAAAGGGCGAAAAGCGGGATCCTGGCAAGCTGCTACGCGAAGAGAAGTTGCGTAAGAGGATTGCAAAGGAGCTCCCTAAGGTCGAAGTTGAGTTGCGTAAGGAACTCGAGCACTGGGAAGATGAGTTTGGTCGACCTTTCTTGGTTCATGGTGACCGATACCTTGACAGCTTGACTCCTGCCGTCAACAAAGCGCCTCCTCGCTCGAAGACTCCTTCTGCCCCCCCGTCCACTAGCAGGGCCAGCGTTATCAGACAGCAGCCGGTCTCTCGTCCTGGTAGCTCTATGCGAGGTCCGCCTCCTCCTCGCTCTGCCACCAAGACTCCCACGGGTAGCAGACCTGTGAAGCCTAACACCATCGGTTATTCTGGATCTAGAGCCGGTGCGAAGTCCCCTTCGAAACTTCCTGCTCGTGCGCCATTAAGCAACATGCCGCACGGTAACAATTCGCCTGATCGTCGCACTGGTCCGGGTGCCTACTCGGTCAGCACTATCAATGGCAAGATGCCTCCGCCCCGAGGACCGCCACCTAGAATGCGTGCCTTGACCGTGGAGTCCAAGGAGCGCAGCAGCTACTCCCTAGATGTCCCGCGCGAGATCCCGCGCTGCAATAGCGCCATGTCTACTGCCTTCGTCCGGCCTGTCAGCCCTGAAGACGTGTATGACGATCGTCAGCGCTCTTTTATGAGTGCCTCTGTCATGTCTAACTCTCGGTCGACGGGATTCTCTCATTCCTCTCACTCCTCAATGTCATCCTTGAACTCTTCTATGCAAGGGTATCCTCGCGCCAACCCATATTTGCAGCATGCCCCGCCTCCACCAGCTCTCCGTCAACCCTCCAATGCTTCCAACTCTTCGACTGTCAACACTGCCACTTCCGGTTCAGAGAACTGGGAGACTTTCGATGATGCCTCTGAGTCTGAGGTTGATGCCAGCGACGTCTACTACTCCAAATTGCGAGCTGCTCATGGCAAGCGATTCGCGCCAGATGATAATATGGATCTTTACGGAAAGAAGGCCAAGGGAATTCGCAGCGTGAGCCCTGACGGGCCACATCCAGGCCAGGTCCTCCGTGTCGCCGGCAGTGACACGGAGTGGACCGATGATTTTGAGTCTTACTGATTCCTCCTAAAAGTCAATACGATATTCTCCCGCCCTAAGCGCCTGGCGCTTATTGCATCTTTCCGTTTCCCGAACTTTGTTCTGCTATTTCCCCGGCGCATCAGATTTTGAGCTGTGGTTATGCAATCGTTTGGTTTCACTGACGATCCCATGACTGGACTTCTGCATGGCTCATGGCTCATGGTTCATGACGGACTTCGACGATCCATTTAATGACTGAGCTTTTGCTTTTTCAGATTCCTTCCCCTATCCAGTCGCCTTTGGGCTGGTGTCTTTCCCGCACACAATTTCTCCTCCTCTCGCCGATTCCCACTTGTTTCTTTTCGCTTCTGTGTTCAAAATTATGAGTTCGCCATGTCATTCCTGTTCATTCTTTCTTCTATTTCATCTGTTGATGTTTATCAAGTCCGTCGCTTTCAAGGTGGCTTCTTTTGTCCTGGCTGTTGCTCGATTCTTGTTCCAGACGGACTGCGTTCCATCGCGATGGACGTGTTTTTTTTTCTAATTATCCTCTTCTTTTGACAATTCTTCTTTTCTTTGTTTTCTGATGGTGGCATGGTGTTATCTGCTCTATCTCTTTTTGTCTTATGGTTTTTTTGTCCTCGGTTCGGTGCTCATGGTTCCTTTACTATTCCCCTGATCTCCTACGGCCTCTGGAGTCAGGATTCTTTTTTTTTTTTTATCTTGCGTTTAATTTTTCCCCTGTGCGTTCGGCTCTAGCGCAGTACAGTGTTTCCGTTGTGTAGTATTTGCTGATAATATCATCTTCTGAACTGGAAATTTTCCTCAAACTCAACTTCTCCAAATATTTGAGAGGAGCGTAATACTGCGTTGGTAATTTGAATTTCAGATAATAAGTATATATGCTGGCCGTTGTTTATATGCTCCGCACTTCTGCAACTACAACTATTTATACATGGACGTCCCATAGTATCATACACTGTCGCCTTTATCTGTCCTTGGCATTCTTTCCCGGTCATTTCCTAGGAGCCAAAGACCCCATCCAACTCCGATCCTCCTCCATCTGCTTCTCCGCAGAAGTCTTGGGAACCCGTCGTCCCACCTGCGGCACAAGAGACTGCGTCAGTTTCTTCGCATCCTGGATCCGGCGCAGTGTCTCCTCGCGCCCCAGAATCTCCATCGTTTCAGGGATTCCGGGCCCAGGGGCAGACGCAGACAGCGCCCAGCGGAGGTAGTGATACAGCTCTTTCTTAAACACCTTGTCAGTGGCGATAGGCGTACTACTCCTTTCCTCGGGAAGAGTGACCGAGTCGGAGCCGTCATAAGAAGTGATGTTAAAACGGTGCGTCTCAACGGCCCAGTGGGCTGGGGGAACGAGGGTCAATGCGGCGGCTGCGGTGTGCAGCGCTTGCATAGGTACCGTCGGGAGCTCAGGGGAAGTGGAATTGGTGAATGTATATGGGACGCGGTCGAGGTGGGTAGTGAAGAAAGTAGAGTTGCGCTCAAGAAATTCTTCGGCAGTTGTATAGGATTTGGCGTCTGCGCGCAGGAGTGGGGTTATATAATCCGAGAGAGTGCGGCCTTGGAGAATTGCGACTCTATGTTGATGTTAGTAAAGGAGGGTTATTTTACTTGATAGGTAGTGGTGGTGAGTTGTACAGTTTCTCTTCTGGGTGAGTTTCTTTCACGATAGCGCAAGTCCTGTTGACCATCTCATCAAATTGTGGGCCACTATTAGCTGCGAAGCGCTGTGCATGGGCTTTCTGGAGGAACCAGAGTTTCTCGAAGGCGACAACAGTGTTGCCACGAGTGATCTTGAGGTTGAACTGAGGATGGCATTAGTGAGTCGACTGGGTCTGCCGCGAGTGGGAGAACTTACAATCTGCTCGAGCTCTTCTAAATTGAACACATCGGATTTCTGGGAATGAGACCAGCCCAGAAGTGCAGCGAAGTTGACTAGCGTGGCAGGGAAAATTCCCTGCTTGTCCTTGAACGATGACAAGTCGATGTCGGCGTTTCGCTTGCTTAATTTCTGCCCATTCTTGTCGACCAGCAGAGGAACATGGCCAAACTGTGGTGGTGTCCACTTGAACGCATTGTACAAGGCCATATGCATCGGTGTTGAGGGCATCCATTCCTGTTAAACATTAGTAATAGGTCTTCAATTATCGGAGTATGAAGAAGGACTTACTGTTCCCCGGATAACATGGGTGATCTTCATACAATGGTCATCCACCACATTTGCCAGATGATATGTAGGATGCCCATCAGATTTTACCAAAATTGGATCATCATAGACTCGGTCGATGAAGTCCAGTTTGCTGTTGTTGGGCTTATTTTGGCCGGTCTTGCCGTAAACCAAATCATTGAACATGGGGTATCCTTCCACCTTCAGCCGAACAACGTGGGCCTCGCCCTTCGATGCTCGGTCCTCGGACTCTTCCGAGGAGATCCCAGCGCATTTCCTATCGTATCCCGGAGGCAAACCCGCTTGACTTCGATGGCGCGCGAAGGAGTCGAGACGGTCGGATGAGCAGAAACAACGGTAAGCATGACCGTTCGAGATCAAGTCGTCGGCGTGGGATCGGTAGATAGCATTTCTATCGGACTGTGATGATGGATTGTTAGTGGGATTTTGATTAGAAAAGGGAGCAATGCCTTACTTGTCTGTAAGGTCCGTATGGCCCGCCAACAACAGGGCCTGTCGCGGAAGGGTTAGCTTATTCGGAAACTCTGCGTATCCATAGCCCATTTATCCTACCTTCATCCCATTGCAGTCCTGCCCATTGCAAATCATCATAGAGTCGCTGCTCGGCATCCGGAATCGTTCGTTTCTGTGCCTGTCAGTAGCCATTCCCACCTGCCAGATCACCCCACACTCACCTGATCGGTATCTTCAATGCGGAGCAGAAACTGGCCTCCAGTTCTTTTAGCAAGCAGGTAGTTGAATAATGCCGTCCGTAGAGACCCCAGATGGAGGTATCCAGTCGGTGAGGGCGCAAAACGCGTGCGCGCAGGGGCGTCGGGGAGCTTGGTCTTTTGTTTGCGAACATTTGCGCCCGCCGAGGAGGAGCATTTTCTGCATTGAATACAGGTCCATGATCGCCGGGCAAAGAGCCCTGAGTATGAACTCCTCATAATGGGCAAACCTGGAGCCTGGATTGGGGCCTGATGGGAATGTTTGCAAAGTGGTCCGGTTGGATGCAGTTTTTCTGCGGAGGTTCGGCAGCTCCGCGCGACTCTCCGACAAAATTTCGGCTGCGAAACTCCGTTGCATCAACACCATCGCACTTCCCCCTCGTGTTGCGCTTTTCGTCGTCCTTTGACTGTTTTTGTCTCGCGGACCACTGCGACGTCTTTTGCATCCTACATTTTTGCTTCACATTATTCCCATCTAGACAAGACCCGCACTCAGTATGTTCTCTTCCCTGTCGGTGGTGGCCGAAACTTCCATCGCCCCCGGTTTTACTAACTGGAACTGTAGTGGCTGAAGTTGAAATCGACCTCTACGGTATGTGATTGTGCTGTGACGACAAAATGAAAGAATACAACGCTGACAAGGCCTTCCCATGACAGAGGTCCTAGAAGTCCACCGAGGCGCAAGCAAAGATGAAATCAAGACAGCCTACAAGAAGGTAATCTAAGCACCTCTCGCTCCACAATATGCCGGATACTAATGAATATATATAACATAGGCTGCACTTGCCAATCACCCTGATAAAGTCCCGGAGGAGGAGCGCCCTGCTGCTGAAGCCAAGTTCATAAATGTGCAGAAGGCCTACGAAATTCTCTTTGATGAACAGAAGCGCCACATCTATGATACACATGGCATGTCCGCATTTAATGGCGCCGGCGAACCTGGAATGGGCGGAATGGGCGGTGGGCCTGATATAGATGATCTCCTGGCCCAAATGTTCGGCGGGATGGGCGGGATGGGCGGAATGCCTGGTATGGGCGGAATGCCAGGCATGGGTGGTATGCCTGGGGGTGGACGGCCCCGGAGAAGTCGAAATGAGGAACAGGACTGGGAAGTCAGCCTGGAGGATCTTTACAAGGGCAAAACCGTGAAGTTTGCCAGCACCAAGAACGTTATTTGCAGTCTTTGCAAGGGCAAGGGTGGCAAGGAGAAGGCGAAGGCCAAGAAGTGCTCGACCTGTGATGGTCATGGAGTCGAGGAGGTAATTACCCAGATGGGACAGTTTCTCACCAAGCAGACTCGCTCCTGCTCCGTGTGCAATGGACAGGGCCAGTTTTTCAGCCCCAAGGACAAGTGTAAGAAGTGCAAGGGACAGCGGACCAACGAGGAAAAGAAGATGCTGGAAATTTATATTGCTCCTGGCTCACGGTAAGCTCCACGCCCATACCCTATGCTCTGATGATTGTACTCACAGCTAGACACAGCGAGGGAGAGAAGATCATTCTCGAAGGCGAGGCAGACCAGGTGCCAGATCAGGAGCCAGGCGATATCGTTTTCAAGCTGGTTCAGGAGGAGCACCCGGTTTTTGACCGCGCAGGCTCTGACTTGCGGGCTGCTATCGAGATCACCCTAGCTGAGGCCCTAACTGGTTTCTCACGAGTTGTTCTTAAGCATTTGGATGGGCGTGGAATTGAGATCAAGCACCCCGCTGGCAAGGTCCTTTCCCCGGGCCAAATCCTCAAGGTCCCCGGTGAGGGTATGCCGATCAAGCGCAGCGACGCACGAGGTGATTTGTACCTTGCTGTGGATATAAAGTTTCCGGAAGAGAACTGGAAGCCCACACCCGAAATCCTGCAGAATCTTCAAGAGATCCTGCCTAATCCCCAGGCACCGATTACTGCAACCACCGTGGATGAGGTCGAGTACGACCCCAATGGTAATATGGAAGAATTTGGTGCTCGGGATGCGCAAGGTGGTTCCGCGTGGGTGGATGATGATGAAGACGAGGATGAGCCAGCGCAGTGCGCAGCTCAGTAAACAAGCCTATCGAGTTTTCTTATGCTACTGCGACATAGAAGGCGTTACGGGGTTCTGCATTTTCGTGTGGGTTTTCATTCTATTCTGGATATGGACATCTCCCTTCTTCGATCATGATATTACAGTAGACCAGATACAACGGAATTTGCTAGAATTGAACTTGTTCATCCTTAGAATTCTATTAACCAAGTGACGATAGATTTTCCATCATTAGAGTCCGTATTGAGAACAGATCATGTGACTTGCTTGTCACTGAGTCCCGAACTCCGACCACGTCCAATGGGAAGTCCGATTCTTTCAACTTCGTTTCCTCCATCGCTGTCCCTTGGACTATTCACAATGCGTTGAAGAACTTCAAATTTCCCATGCTGGATGCTGAGAAGATCAAGTCTCCGGCGTATTGTGCGCTGTAGTAGCGACAAAGTTGGCATCAGAGCCATCCGCCCTGCTTTCCTGGATGCTTCCCACCACTATTTCCACAGCGTCACAAGAAAAAGAGTCGACGTTAGTCAACATGGAAAGATCGCTACTTTAAATCGCATTCCAAAATCCCGTACACTCTTGACTGGGTTTATACCGCCCATCTTGGTCCCACCGGCCATTTTCTTCGGGCTTCTTGTCGGCCTCTGGACCTGGAAATGTTTCTGGATCATTGTTTTGCAAAACAAACTCCTATATCTTTCCTGGCTTCCGCCATTTTCCCGATCAGATAAAATATCTGAATACGAGGCTGAATGCAGACCGATTCGATGGGAAGAAAAGAAAATCCGCAGCCTCGATGGCACCAAATTAACCGTCTGCGAGGGAAGTATTCCGGTTGGGGATAGTACCAAATCACTTCCTTCGGACCCAAAAAAAAGATTGGTTGTAATTTGTTATTTCCAAGGGAATGGGGGGTCAACCCCCTCCGTCTACCACTTCTATCACAAGTTTTAAGGACGATTTCGACAATGTCAAAACCGGTGGCATCACTTGACGCGACTAGCTTCAAAATACTCGCTTTGTCGTATCGTGGCTATTGGACATCCTCGGGCCGTGCAACTCAATCGGGTATTGAGATGGATGCCCAAGCATTCTTGAAATGGGTGTCCGAAACTTACTCAAAGCCGGACACTGATCTCCAAATTATTCTTTGGGGGCACAGCCTCGGATCGGCCGTCGCAAGCTCTGCGCTTCCCACATATCTCTCTTGCCGACACATTAGAAGTGTTGAGAAAAGTGCTAATCTCGCACCAATATCTGGATTGATCATGGAAGCGCCAACTTCTAATATCAGAGACATGCTTATCAGCTTATACCCTCAGAAATGGCTTCCATATCGATACTTGTGGCCATTTTCGTGGAATACCTGGTGCAATGCTACTGCCCTGAAAGAGCTATCTGACTGGAGAGACCAGCAAAGTCACCGGCTTAGCCCACAATCTCAATCGCCATTTATCCCTGCTATACTCATCCTGTCTGCTGAAAATGATGAAGTCATCCCGCCCTATGTGGCCGGTCAATTGGAATTAAGATGCAAGGAGCTCAATCTGCAAGTTTCTAGAAAACATGTACTTGGCGCTATGCATACAGAGGCATTAATGAAGGCTGATGGAAGAGACGCGATGGTCAAATTCGTTATGAATGTTGTTGCTTAATAATTACGGAGTCAAATCTCATGGAATCTTATAATCTCTTTGGATTGGGGGAGGTAAACACCTGCAATATGCCGGTACCAGTCATATTACGTGGTTTTAAATGGCGGTGTGCTTGGAAATCTAGATAGAATAAGTTTATTGCTATAATTAGATTAGATTTCAAAATAGTCAAAATTACCTATAGGGTTTTAGATATATTTATAATAGATTATTTGTTAGAGAATAACTACTTGTACAGGGTAGAAAGCCTGTCGACTAGGTAGGAAGATAAACGTCAAGTAAGGAAAGCAAAACACTGTTTCTTGCTATCATGGATCTCTCCATAATCCTCAATTTATGTACAGGTTTCAACACCTTCCCACATAACCAAGGCAAAGGCGATGGATCACATTACAACATGCGGTCTGACGTGGCCTATATGTAACAGAGGTAAGCAAAGGCTACAGGGAAGAGGGGTTCATGAATCCCTAATGGAAGGGCACCGAACCCTCAGGGCCTTGTAGGTCATGCATCCATGTTGGGGAGAAGTGGGGCTGTCATGACGGAGCCTGACCGATAAGGTGTCTAACTGACACCTGAGGCGTGTAGTTGGGAATAGCCTCATGTTGCAATATCATATGACATTATTATATAAAATAAAGCTTGAATTTAAAACTATGTAGTTGAATTAAGAACACTATGGCTAATTTACTATTTATTCCTAAAACTAAATAAAGTATTTACTTCCTATTAGCCTAGAGAAGATAAGAATTATAGAGGGAGTATCTAGAAACTACTAAAATAATAATATAAATAATATATAACTCGAAGAGTTATAAGGCTTAGTAGGTTTATCCTATTTAAAAACTTATAGATATCCTTATTAATTTCAGGCGAGGATATGAGGATACCCGCGGGTATTGAGGATCCTACGGCAGCCTAGGTAGCCTAAACGCGATGAATGGTCAAGAATGGTATTTCCCATCGTAATCACCCTATGAAAATTTTGCTTAGGGTTCTGAAATTTTGGTTAACGGACAGTATTAAAATTTTCTCTTGGTGTTCAACGGTTAAAGCCGCTATTTTTGGGCAAATTATGGATACAAGATCACTATTGTCGACAGACTTGCAGGAACCAACTCTGATTGTTAAACACGCAGCGATTGTTTGAGCCTGGCAGATAGATCAACAGACATCAATTATCACGACCTAGGTAGGTTCAGTACTCTTCAGATATAGATTCAACCGGGTGGTGAAATTCCGTATGGAGATTCAATGCTTCTGGTCTCAAGATTTGATGGTATAGGCCAAGTCTGTAACCAGAGGAAGCCGCGTTAAACAGGGCCTCATTCAAGTCGCAATTCAAAAGTAACTCAAAAACTGTACCAATAAATCTAAAATACAGCAATGTCATGTAATCCACTATTTTCTTGTGACACATGGCCTTCTGCTCTTTGTTGTGGACTCTTTTCCCAAAGTGACCGATGGCCTATCGCAAGCTTCCATTCCCTCATCACTTTAAATAGGCCGGGAAATATCATGATCAGCAAACTGATACCGATAACAAGTCCAGTCAAAGTGCCGAGCCAATAGCAAAGTTGCTGATAATAAGGCGCTCGAATATCTCTCATTGGAAATCGAGGCTGTGAGGTTGACTTGCGTACAATTGATACAGCAGAAACTCAGAAAATCCTAACGTGCCGAGCGAGTCTATGAATCTAAAATTAAACAATAACCGCTCATATATCATACTTGAACATTCTGCTCAGCCTTACGCTTCTCTACCGATTTTGAAGCAGCTTATCCCTGGATTTCCACCTTTTTTCCGCGTGGGGTCTTGTTTCATGAACGTCATGTCGCATTCCTTCCGCGCCTCAACGATATTGTGGTAGCCATTGGTCATAATGGCCTAAATGTTTCCCATTGAACATTACGAGAGATGGAGTGAGCTTCAAAGGCTGCTTCCGCATGTGAGAAAGGTAATGAAGTCGATATCTGACGAGCATGAAGAAGATTGACTGCATGTGGCTACGATTTGCTTCAATCACAGATGGTATCTACGGCTTCGAGGAATGCACGAAGAGGCAGAAGTGATGCAGTGATTGGCGTTGGATGCACGAGAGAAGGTGGTTGGACTCGAGTATCCTGACATTTTCACTGCTATCAACAACCATTCTCAGCAGGATATCACTAGCATCGCATCGCCGCCTTTAAATCCGTTGCCCGTAACTCCGTCTAATTCCGTTAACAGCTTTGGGGATGACGCCGAGTAGGAGACCGTAGCCACAGCTCGGATCTGTACTATTGCAAACTTTTCTCTTTTGTGGTCTTGTAACTGCTATTGGACCATTTTACTCGTGAATCGGAGCAAAAAAAGCCTAGCTATACTTCAGGCAAAGTGTCATCCTAGCTCCCAGGACATCTCATCTCGAATGAGTGAATCAGAAATACAACAGCCTCCACAAAAGAGAGTCTAACCCCCTCCACCCGCAGTGATAAAAAGGATCTGAAGGATCTTTCTCACCTAGAACACTTCCCGAAGGGCTCATCAGCAACCCCGGGCCTCGACCACGGCCGGGATGGATGCAAAAAGATTCGGCACTTCGGCAACGGCCCGGATGAGAACGGTAGTGGCAAGTTGTCCGAGGAGACTTGTCTCATGAACATTGCCAAGACCCTCAAGGACGTGAAGGTGGAGTATGCCAAATTCGAGACGTTCCTGCGGCGGTACTACAGCGAATGACTCGCAGACGAGGAAGAGGAGCCGATGGGAGGACACAAAGAAACCTGCGGATGAGGCCGAGGTGACATCAAAGAGGAGGAAAAGCCCAAAGCCGAGCCTGAGAAATAGGTAGGGGGTATTTACAAATGCCACATCTATATTATGAGAGCATTGTGATGTACATGAAATCGTGACTAGGTTTCATTTCTTGAGGTGCTGTCGTTTCGGTTTTTTTTGGTCTGTGGGGTTGAGGAAGGTGATATGGGGAAGGAGAGGGAAGGAGAGGAAAAAAATGATAAGACTAAGGGATGAAATTCGCTTCGTTGAATTCGTAGGCAGTCTCAAACTAAGACCTGGATAAATCACAATACCAACTTGAGCAGTTAACCGCCTTCAAGCCAGATGCAACGTCATATTTGTTGGTCATATGGTAAACTGTGAGGACATGGCACCACCATCAGGAATCCATAAATAGGCGAAAATGTCAATGATTGTCGGCGTCTAGACTGAAATTATGTCACAAATTCATGATGCTGTGAAGGGGGTCAAAGTCCTGACAATGTGGCTGTATACGTCACACTAGATCAGTTTTAAAAAATGTGATCCCGCCCCAGGCGCTAATATCAGAGGCGCTACACTACGCGAATTTTACTTCTTCTTGACCAATCAGTTTTTACCATGTTCCAACCGTGCGAGCGCCTGTCTGTTGTAGTGGAGAGGCGCTATGTGGGTTTGATTCGGCGGGCGCTTCGGTCGTGGATGATCCATAGTCACATAGAATCCTTTCAGCCTCATGCCCAAGTCAACGTTTACTTGTGACTCATGCCAGTAGCTCTTTGGCTCCGTACTGATGGTGGTCAAATAATAGATTTTCAAGTGGGAGATGCTACTTAGTAGGCAAGGGAGGACACACCTTGATTGAGACGATGGTGTGATTATCGTCCCCTTAGCACCCAACTTGAAGTTCTGAAGTCGATAAGACCCGCATAACTGATATGTTGGTAGCATAGCATTGAATTCTCGCGGCCTACCAATCACTCAGTCCATCTGCCTGCTCTCTATTTTGGACTTTTGGTCTAGTGGTATTCTAGTTGGTAGTAAGGTCGGCTTCAACGATCGTTCGTTTACAACTCTTATAAGAGGAAGCAGTAACTGCCACGATAGGAATCATAAGTGAATAAATTATAGTCTGAAGCGCTGACGTTGTTTTCTTTTTTTAGAGACCCGGTATCTATATAAGGAGTGTATTTCAGGAAGAATTAGATATTCAATCATCAGATATCGTCATTCACAGTTTCCTGCTATACTGAACTTCCATAAAATCTCTTCTATCCTTCTACAAATTCAAAATGGCCGCTGCTCCAATTAGATTCTTGACCGTCGTTGAGGTTGTCAAGCTTCACCAAACGCTTATCCCCGGGGGTAAGGCTACCCAGATAGCTATGCTTGAATCTTCGGTCAACGCACCGGGGAACAAGAATCACTTCGGGGGCGAAAAGGACATTTTCAAGCTGGCAGCATCTCTGTCCTCTAGCTTGATGCTGAATCACCCATTCGCAGATGCGAACAAGCGTACCGCTTTGCTCGCAGCTGATGCATTCCTGAATCTCAATGGCTATCAGTTCATGGACAAGAATAATCAGGCCATTAAGGCCGCTCACCTTAATCTTGTTACCAATAAAATCAATGCCGATAAGCTGTCTGCCGTTTACAGAGCGCAAGCGCAAAAGATGTGAACAGATCGCTAGCAATATACTAGCTTCTTTCGAGACTTGGAAAGTATGTGGATCATAGCACCTTGATATTGTTCACGTTGAGATCAAAAAGCGGCGCTGTCAAGGATCGGATTGTCTCTTGGAATTCTTCTTTTCATTGATGGATATATATGTTTATATAGCCGTGGAAGGTAGACAAGTGCATTGTGTTTCTTCGCAGCCCGAAACAAAGGCGATACTAGGAAATAGACTTGACATTCAATCTTTCAGGTTGTGAGTAGAGAGGAGAATATAACATTCGTTTTTTCACATATAACCTGACTTGGTTACATATGCGCTAGGCTATCAAGGATCGGCTTTAGTCTTTTCAAAGAAACCCCGGTTCTCTCGGCGAATTCAGCTATGTAGATATTAGTTTCAAAATCGTAGAAGTAAGATACTAGCTCTGACCGTCGGGTGTTCCATCCAGGGTAATCTGATGTGTTGCCCCATATAGCCAAAGAGTTGCGGGACTAATATTCGAGTCTGATTGGCGAGGAAGTTGACTTGGAAGATATAGTCGAGGGTAGCTCGCTGGTTCTGATTTATAAATGTCAGCAAAATCTATATAAGTAATATAGGAGTAAGGGTATTTCACCAAAACCAAAGTGTTGTGTGGCGTGGTAAAATAATATTTTACATCGCTCTTGAGTCTCGAAATATTCTGAGGTATTCGGTCTACTATCACGGAACGATTGTCCAACAGTAGTCTCAATATTCACGAAGGCATCTGTGGGGTTCTTCCCGATAAACACAGGGACCCTATCGGTGGTCAAATTGCCTTCTTTATCGCGGGTAACGAAATTCGTGGTGATTTGATGTATTCGGCGTGCCGGAGGACTCCTTTTAACCCGTGGCAAGGAAAAGGGGCGACTTAGACTGCGCAACATAAGAAGGTATTTAAGGTTCGTGATGCTTGATAGTTGATATTTAGAAGACCAGCAGTTAAAATTTAAGAAGAAAGAACCATTGAAAAGGAGAAAGACAGGGTTAGTTTTGAGTGAGGAGTCAGCCTGAGATTAGAGATGACTCGGGTTCCCCAACACCGGGCTGAGTAAGAATCTTAATAAGCACGATCTAACGTAACGTGTTTCACTATTAGTGCCTTACACCGCCCCCAACCCCTCCGGGTTGTGGGTGCGCCAACCACATGAGGCTGCCATTTTTTTCTACTACCCTATTTTTTGCCTCCCTATCCAACAATACCATCTAATATGCCTAAATTTGATGAATCTCGTATGGCAGAGGACTGCCTAGCAGTATCACGCGTTGCGAAGCTAAATATCGCGCGTTTAGCACGTGAATTTGGTGTTCCTAGGCGTACACTACACGACCGTGTTAAAAAGAAAACAGTATCTAATACTGCTAAACACAGTGCTAGGAACGCTCTAGAAGCCTATCAAGAAGAGGCTTTGATTCGCTGGATTCAATATATAAACGATTGCTATATGCCTATCACTCCTAGGATACTAGAAGCGTAGGCGAATCGTGTATGCTAACGCGTCGGGAAGCCGTCGGTTAGCAAGATGTAGGCGTATCGCTTTATTAATAGGCTTCCTAAACATCTTCAATTAGGGCCTACTAAGCAGTATACGAAGGAGCCAAAGCGAATTCTAGCAGAGGATCTAGCAGCATTACAGCATTAGTACGATCTACTAGCCTAAACTATCAAGAAGACTACACCTACACGTCTAGTCTATAACTTTAATAAATACGGCTTTCAACTAGGCGAAGGAAGGTCTAGAAACGTTATATCTACTACTACTACTACTACTACTAGTAGAAAGATAGTAGACCTTCCTTAGCTAGACTAAGGCGAAAATATTACGTCTATCGAGTATATAGCTGCCGACGGGTAGCAGTTAGAACCCGAGTTTATCTTTAAAGGCAACGGGATCTTTATAGAATCTGTTAGGGAATAACTACTTGTACAGGGTAGAAAGCCTGTCGACTAGGTAGGAAGATAAACGTCAATTAAGGAAAGCAAAACACTGTTTCTTGCTATCATGGATCTCTCCATAATCCTCAATTTATGTATAACCCACAAGGCCCTAAGGGTTCGGTGCCCTTCTATTAGGGATTCGTGAACCCCTCTCCCCTGTAGCCTTTGCTTACCTCTGTTACATATGGGCCACGTCAGACCGTATGTTGTAATGTGATCCATCGCCTTTGCCTTGGTTATGTGGGAAGGTGTTGAAACCTGTACAAGTAGTTATTCCCTAACAGCTGGCTAGTGTGCGTCACGGGATAGTGAAATACGTTAACGTAATTCACTAGCGAGTGGTCCACCCAACCGAGAACCACGTTTCTACGCGTTATCTGACACCCACCATGCTAGCAAGAAGATGCCCTATCCGCGACATAAAGTCTATATTGAATCACAAAATGATTTCGCAAAAGCCTACTTGAATAATGGCCAAAGCAAACATGCTATCTGA
Organism: Penicillium macrosclerotiorum; assembly: GCF_028827735.1. Lineage (NCBI taxonomy): Eukaryota > Fungi > Ascomycota > Eurotiomycetes > Eurotiales > Aspergillaceae > Penicillium > Penicillium macrosclerotiorum. The sequence continues at coordinate 5,705,447 of NW_026643083.1, read as the reverse complement.
CTTCTACTCGACACAACTTCAACAAAGAAGACTGAATTTGATAAGCAGCGTCACACAGACATGTCATCTCTGGTTATCCTTGCGAAAACCTACCTTCAAAATGCTCAGCCATCGAAGGCAATTAATCTCCTACGACCGGCTCTCAAGATACATATGAATAAAGTTGGAAGCAAACACTATACTCTTTTCATCCTGTGCACAGAGCTTGTACATGTATAGATACGGAATGGACAGATGGCGGAGAAGAGCCTGCGACACGCCTTGGATTGATCAAAAAGCGCAACTGATAACACCATTTCCGTGACTACAAATGCAACATGAAATAGCTTGTGAGTTCCTGCAGAGTGGCAACCTAGAAAAAGCTATTGGAATCTTGCAACAAGTCGCTATGGTAAGAACCCGTTATCATGATGAACAGCACCCAGAATGTATTCGATCACAATGGGACCTTGCAAACGCGCTTTCAAAGAATCGAGGAAGCAATTAAACCTCTTCAACATGTTGAAATTCCACAGCAAACTTATGGGAATGAAAACCCACAGTATCTTGCATCGGTTGAGGCACTCCAAAACGCACGCGAAGCAGCCAATCGATTGGAAGAAGCAGGTGAAAATTGCACCAGGGTCAAAGAAATCTCCCAACACACTCCAAATTGAAGTCAAAATAGATGATAACAAGCTTCCCGCGCATGAGAAGTCATTTCAATGAAAAGGGAGGCAAGTCTCACCTCGGAAAGCAGTTGAATGTCTTTCTAGGTAACAAATGGGAGGGTTGATCCAAGATCATGATGATTTGATAGAGAGAAAGTCAAGAAGAGATGACTTCTCGGATGAAATGGGAGTGGCTTATTGTTAACTCCGTGCACCGATCGATGATTATTCGTGACTGAACTAATAATTACTCCATGCTGAAACTATGCTTTCATAGAATAAAGAAACAACACTATTCTACAATATTTGACTCAACTTTGGTGATGTTTGGTCGATATTAGGTGAGAAAAATTTAAACTTTCGAGGAAAAAATACAGCCCACTATAAATGCGCTATGAAATAAAAAGAGTCCAGGCAACTTCACCCTATTTGACCCTGGTACAGATACAAATTATATAGTTATAAGTTCTACAGATAGAGAGATAGTAATTACACACACTATGCTTCTTTCGTTGCATTCTAGAGTAAGCATTTTGCCAGCTTTGGTGTATCTGGATAGTGGATACCATATTTAAACCCATATGGCAAATATAGATAATGGAAGAATTTGGGGATTAATAAATCAATGAAATCTTGCCTCCTATCCCATCGCGCTGGGTGTTGGTCCTAGGCTTGCAGTTATTCGAGACCGGCGCAGACGTGTCAATCCCAGCCTCCAATGGGCGGGGTTGACAACGTCGACATCCGAGTTTGACCGAAGCTTCAACTTTGTTCTGTTCCAGACTTCCTCAGTCCATATCTTCAGATTACTAGCATACTGATGTTTCTATTCAATTAACTCAAGCGATACTTTAATAACATGGACGCTCTCATTGCTCAGGCCATTCAAGACACTACAGTCTTGAGAAAGACCTCGGTATCATGGGAGCCTGATCAGCCCCATCCGCAGTCTTACTATGCCTTTGATGCAACCACATCTTCTTGGATACGAAAGTCACCATCTGGCCAAGAATACTGCCCGGCTGAGAATAAAACATGGCTTACGAAAATTGCTGTCTACAGCTGGAATATCGACTTTATGCTGCCTTTCGCTGAGTCTCGCATGAAGGCTGCCCTGGCTCACCTCGAGTCCCTTGTGAGCTCAAAATATCTCTCGTCGGACACAGGTCTCGTAATATTCCTCCAGGAGTGCCGACCGTTTGACTTGGTCACCATTGCCACTACTCCGTGGGTCAGAGAGCGATTTCATATCAGCGATCTCGATCACACGAACTGGGCTACGACCCACTATGGTACCGTGATCCTCGTTGACTCTCGTCTTCCTATCACGGCCACCTTTCGTGTACACTACTCCAAGACACGCATGGATCGCGATGCACTCTTCATGGATCTATCGGTCGGGTCCGACCGCAAGAAGGTCCGCGTATGCAATACCCACCTCGAGTCCATGGCCTTTGAACCCCCCTTCCGGCCGTTCCAGATGCAGCTTATCGCAGGTTATCTCCACGATGAGTCCGTGCATGCCGCGCTCGTTGCTGGGGATTTTAACGCGATCCAACCAGCGGATCGGACGTTGCATGTGGATGGAAGTAATGGCCTGAAGGATGTTTTCCTGCAGCTGGGCGGGAAAGAGGACACCGAAGAGGGTTATACGTGGGGCCAGCAGGCGGCCACAAAGTTACGGCAGCAGTTTGGCTGTTCACGGATGGACAAGGTATTTTATTGCGGATCTTTCAGGCCGACAAAATTTGAGAGATTCGGAGAAGATATCCTGGTGGAAGAAGAAGAGGAATCTAAGGAGATTGTCGAGCTCGGGTTCGAGAAGCCATGGGTGACAGATCATCTGGGGATCATGGTGGAAATGGAGATTTTGGGACTCTCCACAAAGGTATAGATCTCGGTCTAGCCTTGAGATCATAACATGCATATGGCTATCTGCCTACCAGGGGGCTCTTTGTTCACTGAAGCAGATTCATCATCAGATCTAGTAACAAATAACATGAAGCGCGTGAGCATATTGGTAACATTGGTTGCAGCTATGTGCATTGTGTCTATGATCCCTATTTTTTCTATGTTATCTATCTCAAGTTGTGTAAAAAGACCGCAATCCGACGATACATCTCCACGGGATTCGAGTACATTGGGAAATGCCCGCTCTCAGGAATCAGCGCCAACTCCACTCCCTCCTTCTTCAGCCGTCCAAGATATGACAGCTCACGGTTCTCCTCTCCGAACATGAACATCTTCGGAAAGGGCAGTCCGATGAACATACCCAGCAGATCCTCATCATCTGACATCTGCACCATGGACTCAAAAATGGCTCGCACGGCGCCGGCGCAGACCCGTGCGCGGAGAGTACTCGCATATAAGGGACTAGCCAAAGATTTAGATTTGCGTGTCCGATCAATAAACTCGTCCAGAAATGCCTCGGGGTCCTCCGAGGAGAAGGTGAAGATCTGCCGACTTAGGAAACAATCTTCCGGGGCGAGGTTGCCCTTGATATCTACAAAGCTGAGCACCTGTTCTGGATGACGGTGGGCCAACTGAAGAGCAGTCAGACCTCCCATAGAATGACCCATGAGATGGAACTGTGTGATTTTGAAGTGGGCCAGAACGGCTTCCGTGGTGGCGACCAGGAACGGGATGTCGGTGGCGTCGAGCTTATCGCTTGTGGAATGGCCACAGCCAGGGGCGTCGAACGCAATAAATCCATAGTCTTGGAGGGCTGGGTGGATCACCAAATCTGCTAGATCCTCCTTACAGGACCCAAAACCATGAAGAAAGAGAATGGGCGGCTTCGAGTTCAGACTGTAGATAGTAGACAGCTCGAGGTTGACACCCTGCACTTGAAGCGGAAGTGTTGTGTAAGTGAGTGACATGTCGCAAAAGCAATGAATGAATGAATGAATGAAATTCGATTGGAATAGTGTCTGAGACCAAAGACTTTATTTCTATTTTCACCCAAATCCCAAATTAACTTCTGAGCGGTGGCTATTTATGAGCAAATGGCGTTACAAATTGGAGGCGCTGAGATCGAATCGCTCGGCAAAATGTCTTTTTGCCGCAGGATCCACAGAATGGCAGGCTTTGGTTCATGAGTCAAAGTGCATTGCTTCAGCCAATGATTAGTAATGTGGATTGGTTTGTTGAGGATATACTGTCACCGCTACTAGGATTGAACACTGCAACGTGAGATTTTGAATACCAGCTTTGCCTGTTATAGCACCACAGTATAGAGCTCAGCTAAAGGCCCTCCAGCCGATACAGTGGCTCCAACTTGGCAGACCGCCGAAGAAAAATATAACGCCGAACAAAGCATGGCAACCACGTTCTGAATTGGTATTGAGCGTGTCGATAGATTGGTATCCCAAAAATGTAGTCGAGCTCTTCGAGGGTCCATTACCTGTAGATGGTATTAAATATCCGTGGTTTGAATCCCAAAAACTGGGAGACCCTTACATTGTCTCAGGAACCACCAGAAAAATAGTGATGAAAGCGAGTATGGTCAATGCGCCATAGTATCCAAATGCTAGTGATTCAATCAGTTAAGAAATATTCAAGCGAGTTGATTATGGGTCGAAGCTCACCTCCCGTTGGTGTGATCGTGGTTAACAGTGACGGGAAACATAGGCTAAGGGCGCTGCCGACGGCATTATTGACGCAAATCGTAAATGAAGCACCGAGCTCACGATGTAAAAGCGGGAAGGCTTCACTTAAGATCGATGGAATGGGCCTAATTCCTGCATGAGTTAGCTAGTACATCAAGTTTCATTGCGATAACATCCGACACACCTGGTCCATAGAGGGCCGAAAATAGATATACGAAGAAGGCAACAAGTGGGATCCAAGCAGTGGAGTCTGATGGGATCAAAAAGCAACAACCTGCTACCAGGAGACACCAAGCCATGTTAACAAAAGTGAACAGTAGGAGGTTGCGACGTCCAAATATGTGCATCGTCCAGACTGCGGGAAATGCAAATATGAACATCGTCAGACCAAAACCTAGAGACGCAAGCAAGCAGTCTCGTGGAGAATAACCAGCCTCTGAAAATATTGTTGACGAATAGAAACTCATTGCACTGATACTTGAGAACTGTTGCGATATGACAATTATAGAACTCGAAATCGTTACACGACGAAGACGTGGGACCGTGAAAAGTTCCCAGATACGAAGTGAAAGGGATTTACCTGAAAAGGCATCTCTCTCGGTCATAACCTGACAATGTGCGTAAAACTAGAAAAGATCAACACTACACTTAAGATAGGGTTTCAGTATTTTGAACAAGTGCTTACAAGATCCCTGGCAGCAATGAGCTCGGTGTTACGTAGTCGACAAAATGCCATGAAAGCCTCTTGGTACCGGCGTGTTTTCATTAGCCATCGAAGAGACTCTATCAAGGTGAAATGCTATCAAAAAAACTCCGAAATCCGCCATAATACGGATCCTTCTCTCTATACTGTTCTTCAAAGCCTTTCTCGAGATCACAGTACACCCTCATCAGTCGAAGAGTCAGGCAATATACTCGGTCATCAAGAAAATGCCTCTAGAGCCTTTGAAGTACCAGTAGCTTTGAGCATGGTTCACAAACCCAAGCCCAATACCGAAGCATATAGTTCTTGAACTCTGGTGAGCAGAAGTTTTGTATTTACAGAGGAGTGATCTTTTCCGGAACGATCAAATTACGTTAATCCGAGATCAATATCTTCGCTGGCGAGACAACTGCATAGAAGAAGATGAACATAATTCGGCATTCGATCGAGTTTTTGCGGCTCCTAATCGCCTTGGCATGCTTAAAAATGAGACGATTGGATCAATTCCCTTTGGAAATGGCGTACTTCCATCTATACTCCCAATATAGACAAAGTAAGCTCGGTAAAGATGTGGTATCCCTTACCAATAGAGACCTTTGTGATGTCATTCTTCATCGACTGTATGGAGAAGAATGGAAAATTCTAAGCGAGGAGGTTAGGCAACGCAATCACGAAAAGTTACAGCGCCAACTTTTTATCGGTCGGAGATGGTCTATTGCCGCGGATCGATTATCCTATGGGGTCAAACTTCTTGCTAGCAAGAAACTATCCGCTTTAGTGTAAGTTAATATTTGCTATGCTCTCTATATTCTTAGGCCTTGGAAATACTGATAACCCCCCTCATTCATGGCGCGGTTGAGGGCCATTTGGTAGTTCCTGGGGGTACTCTCTTCGCCCGAGAATGGTATACTCCCACTGTTGGCCATACTTGACCTGCAAGAGGGAAGAAATGGATTACCATCGACAGGACCCTGTAATTCAATTATACTTATCCGGTCCTCCTTAAGGTATGTATCCTGCCAAGGATTCCATGGTTTAGCAGTGATGTTCAATTAGCAATCCAATGCCGAGAACGATCGTGCGTTAAATAACGAGAGGCTTGGACGCTAGTTTCCTATTCATGCCCTCTGCAAATGAAGCCTTTGAATAGGCCGACCATTACCCGTGATTACCTACTGAAGTCTTACAGCTTTGGTTTCACCAATCATCGAACTCGAGAAGACGGAAACGATGTTTAGTGGTTCTGTGTTTTCTTTCGCAGCTCTGTTCTTTCGCAGCTGCTTCGAGTGTAGTATTGTAAAACTTGGTAGAGAAAGATACTGCGGTCAACAAGTTCATTCAAGCGCATACGTTTTCATTCAAAAAATATATTCTACGACGCAATCAGGTTTCCAGAAAGGGAGGCGTCTGAACCGACGAAGTATTCCGATCCTGCCCGTATGCCAAGGAGCTGAATGATGGCTAATAATAATTAGGCGATGGCGAGCACGATCCCAATAGAGCAGCCCGGGAGAGGCTCGACGCTGCCGAAAGTCAAATTAGATAGGATGTGTCAGACGGCTGGGAGGGCTGTGTTTGGAACCCCGGTCCTTAACAGCCTGCACATAAGGCTGAAAAAAACCACGAGCGCCGCGCCACTAGTCTTCATGTCCTTTGAGACCGGAGAACACAGATGCGGCTTGCCGAGAGTTTCATAGGGTGCAGATGCCAAGCGCCCGGTGTGCAGGTTTGTGAAACGGCGAGACCGATGATCTTTATACTTCGCTATGGCCTCGAGGGCAGGTCTGGACAGCCAGATCGCTAGCGAACCCCCAAAGGGGGCGATGGAAGACCACTTCAACCTGGCCGAAACCCTCAATCGCCCCCTACCTCATCTTTCAAAAAAACCTCGCAGCCTAAACTCTATACAGAAGAAAAAATGCCGCGAACCAGGGGATTGGCGCGCCAAGGCTCGGGAAGAAGACTCCACCAGGAGAAAATATCAGCGATCACACCTGTGCTTCGACCCAAAGAGCGGAGTCTAGAAGAGCTATAGCGCCAACAGCCAAAGAGATCTGTTATAAATTTTATTCCAATCATGATTATTTCTTCACATTATAACTCCATGCGGGAAAGGCTGATGGGTCCGTGGCGAGGAGACCTTTCCAGACCGCCCCATCCTTCTCCAGCGAGGCTGCGTGCGCTTACTTATTCCCGGTTTTCATTCCCACCTCTCCACCCTTCCCTATAATATCCTCCCTCCGCGGTCAATGCAAATCGCCATGGCACTATTCCTCCAGTCAAATGCTTTCCCTCTAGCATGCGCCCGCGCTGAGCAATAACACCGGCTCTCTGACGCGACTGTGTCTGCGTGTTGCCGATTCCTGAGCAGCCCGACTCTGACCCCCCAATCGTTCCAGTCCACCGTCCAGATCCTAATTCACCTTGGACCGGACTTGTTCTTACTCTCCCCAGCTTTGCATCCCAGGGTCAAAGCTATTCCTGCCACCCGAGGCTAGCTGCAAGCTTATCACGGCCCTTCCCGACCCGAAAAGCAGTGTTTCACAACCCGGGGAAGTTGAACTGGCTCTTCACCGCAACGATAACGCGACCTCTTCTGAATCCTGGTGCCATTGGATATTCTCAGCCACTCCTGGTCTCTAATCCCAGCCCGTGCCTGCTGCAGTCGTCTTCTCACTCATTCCTTTGTGATAAGAGAACCGCTCATCCCCCCCTTAGGTGGCCTTGGAACCTTCACCGAGCTTCTGTGAAAGCCGAAGGAATCCATTCTCCTTTCTTTTTCGAACCCTCGATCTCGACTGATTGATCTCAAAACCTCATCACCATGGACGTCCACTTATAGCCCGGTCCCGTCCCGTCGACTTTTCTGCATTTCAGCGCTGTTTATAATACCCGCTCCTGATTCCTACTATCCATCGATCACCCTGTTTCTTCCTGGCCTTCAGATAAGACCAAGACCCCAGCAGACCTCACTTGTCCCTTGCACATAATATCGTCAACTCTATCTTATCCATTATGGCCCCCAACCTCTTCCTGTGCATACGCACCCTCTGCTGCCCGACCTACTGGTTTTCCCGAGGCGAGCGCATTGACGGCGCCGTCAATCGCGAGCAACACTGGGAGACTCCTGTCCCGGGAACTTACAAGTTCTTCCCGAGTCGTGGCTGGCATCTCGTCCAGCGTGACGGATGCGACCATGAGGAAAAAGTCCCTGCCGCTCTGGTCTACTGTCGCATCCTCCACCGCTACATGTTCGAGTCCGAACTTGAAGAGCGCTGCCGCTGGTTCTCGGCTTCGCTGCACAAAGGCGCCCAGCCTGAGCAGCTGCGCTTCTTCCTCCTCGACGACGGCGTCCATTGGGTCGCTGGCTGGGATTCTCAAGGTCGCTTCATCCCCGGACCTTACCCCAAGTGGTGGCTTGAAGAGGATGGTGAGACTTTGCGCCGTGGCGTTTCTCCCCCTACGAGTGCCAACGTTTCTCGATGCAGTAGCATCATCGCGGGCAAGTTGGATTGAAAACTTTGCTAGTTGAACTGGCTACTTCCATGCCGAGTGTTATCCTCCACCTTTGCGCTCCATGTCATATTGGCAATGATTCCCAACACGTACCGGTTAGCGCTTATGTTGCATTTCTGAGAAGCGTTCAAGCGTCTTTCTGTTGCCTGATTATCAAAAGTTTCTCTTTTCTTTTTTTCTTCTTGTAGCATATATATTATATGACCAAGAACCTGTTTCGGTTAACTTTATTCATTTCTCTGTGCTTATCGTGTTTTATTGGACTTTATAGACACTACTAGGGGTTGTAGATTCAGGTCTTGAAAATATTGTATTCAACTAATATAATGATGTGATACTGGTATATCTTTGCTTTGACTATAAATGGCCAGGCACTCCTGTGTTTGGGTAATAGTTGTTGGCTGTGTGTGGTGGTTAAGTATTAGCTGTTAGTTGTGAACGGCAGTCGGGATTCAAAATTGAAGCAAGCGATGGTTTGGGCGACACTTGTATTTAGCATGAGAACGGTTGTACATATTATATAATTTCCATTGAATTATTAGCGCAACAATTCTAATTCCAATAGCAAAATAAATTAATATATAGGATGAAGAGTACGGCCCTAAGGGAGATTATAGATACTTATATCACTAAGAACTTCAAAGACCTTAGCTAGCTGATTGAAAATATTGCAAATCTAAGATCAAATATTCTCTGGCTAGGCTTCTTATTAGCCATATTTATTCTCTAGAGTATATATTATAAAAATAATAGAGTATAGGCTCGAAACCCCTTTTATAGAAATAATTGTTACGGAACAGCTGAGATAAATGATAACATTCGAGGTTGGTTCAGATCCGAAACGTACACATGAAGTGATAACCGTCATTATTTATCTTTAATCTTATCTTTCAATATAGCGAAAACATGCCCAGGCTTGTAAATTTGGGATTCAATGGAACGTGATGCTCAATGCTCAGATGTTTAATTATCTGTTCTTGCTGGCAGGGAGGGTTACATATCCCACGCCTCGTTGACTAGCCTTTTATGGCGCTGATTCCCCAGTATATCAGGGATACCATATAAAACAACCAGGAAATTGACTATTCCCGTAATATCAGGACGCATGGCGGAATATGTGGAACCTCGCCGTATTAACGGTATCTTTCCTCTCAACACTATCATCTATAACAAAGAGAAAAATCCCATATTCGAACTGAATCTCTTCAAGGTTCAATTATTGATCTTCCATGATTCATTCCATAATTTTCATCTAGTGAAGTACCGGTTCTTCTCTGATATTCACTCATTTCCTCGCCCAATCATGCCTTCCAGTGGCCCATTGTTTCCCTCCTCAAAAACCCTCTGTTCTTCAGGGATGCCGTCAAGCACGAAGCCAGCCCTACCCTGGAACTCGCCTAAATTCTATATGACTTGATCACAGGCAAGTGCTTTGCCTATTTCAACCCATACAATGTCGGCATTCGTGTCGCCTTCACTCCATCCACAACTTCTTCCGCAACCTCGATCGTGGCCCGATCGACTACTGGTTCTGGATCGCCCTCGTCCCCATGTTCTAAAATGTGCCCATTATGATGATGCATATGTGAAGTTTGATCGCCGTATTCCAAGACGGCTGGGCCATGTCCATGCGGTCCACGAGCGAACTGTCACAGCGCGGCAAGGCCTGGAAGCGATGGAACGTCCTGGGATTCTTCGTTGTATAGATGGGCACTGTTGGTTAGACACATTATTTTTGAGAATGGCTAACTAGGATGAGATGAGGCCTTGAGGGCTATTATCCTGGTATGATCATGCCTTGAGCCGTGTCATTTTATGGGCCTGTGGTGCGTGGATGATGATTAAAAGACTAGACTCCTGTATAAATTTATCTTCTCAGACCTAGGTCCTATAAATTTCCTGCTTGAATGCGAATGGTTAATTCTCAGTCATGAGTTGATATACTGAATACATCATGATGTGCCACTAGTTAACGTAATTCACTAGCGAGCTGGCCACACTAGCGAGCTGGCCACCCCATCCAAAACGCGTCTTCTATCTTCCACCTACTATCTTCCACTATCCACCATGCCACCAAAACGTTCTGAAAAACGCTCAAAATCACCAGATAGGGAGGGTAGGATCCTATTAGCAATTGCCGCTATTCAAAAGGATAAAACCCTATCTATACGCAAAGCAGCAGCGGTTTTCAATGTGCCCCGCTCTACACTACAGACACGAATCAATGGCGTGCCAAATCAGCAGGAAAAACGATCATCTTTGAATAAGCTTATAGAAGAAGAAGAAGATTCGCTTTGCCAGTAGGTCCTATCACTAGATACGCGTGGAGCTTCCCCTAGGCCTTCGCATATTAAAGATATAGCAAATCTTCTACTAGCAACGCGTGGTGATAAACAGCCTTCTTCTATTGGAACTTATTGGGTAACACGCTATATTAAACGTCGACTAGAGTTGCACACGATTCTCTAGGCGCTACGACTATCAACGTGCACAAAACGAAGATCCTACTAGCCTACGCGCGAGGTTTAGGCTAGTAGAGCGTACGATTAATAAAAACGGGATCCTTCCTAACGATATCTATAACTTTGATGAAACAGGCTTTGCAATAGGCTTGATATCTACTACTAGAATCGTTACACGGAAGGATCTATACGGTCGGAAGCCTCTACTACAACCTAGAAATCGGGAGTAGGTAACAGCAATTGAATCTATATCGGCAACCGGCTACTCGCTTCCGCCGTGTATAGTATTCAAAGGGAAGGTTTATATTGCTAGCTGGTTTGATAACCTACCGAAAGACTAGCGAATCGAAGTATCACCGAACGGTTGGACTACCGACGATATAGGCCTACGCTGGCTAGAAAAGCTCTTTATTCTAGCGACTACTAGTCGTACGCAAGGCAAATATCGCTTGTTAATATTAGACGGTCATGGAAGCTATCTAACACTACAATTCGACCAAATCTGCTAGCAAAATAACGTTATACCACTCTGTATACCGCCGCATTCGTCACATCTTCTACAGCCGCTAGATATAGGATGTTTTGCTATCCTAAAGCGCTCATACGGTCGCTTAATCGAGGCCTAAGCTCGCCTAGGATATAACCATATCGACAAGCTCGACTTCCTAGAATCCTATACCCTAGCACGCCAGGAAGCCTTCCTACCTAGCACTATACAATCAAGCTTCGCCAGCGCCGGCCTAGTTCCGCTAGATGCCGACCGAGTCCTATCGAAGCTTAATATATCGCTTCGAACACCTACACCTACTACTAGTAGGCCTAGTAGTAGGAGTAGCGCTTTCGTGCCTACTACGCCACATACGATTAAGCAGCTTAGCAAGCAAGCTTCATCTATCAAAGCTCTACTATATAGGCGCTCACAGTCGCCAGGAAGCCCTACAGAGAGAGCGCTAGATCAATTAATCAAAGGTGCTGAACTAGCGTTTCACAACACTGTTTTACAAGCGGAAGAGATTCGGCAACTATATAGATTCAACGAGAAGAAGCGTCAAAAACGCACACGGTCTAATCGCCAGATATCTAGGCAGCAAGATCCTACGGTCGGCGAATCTATATCTCTAGATTCAACGTTGCCAGCAAGCGTTGAAGCTATTCAAAACGATGATGCAGAGCTTCCTCAGCAGCCTACTAAGGTCTCTAGGCCTACTACTAAGCGTGTATTTCAATGTTCTGGATGTGGGAATATAGGGCATAAGATTACTCGGTGCCCTAGTAAATAGTTGAATTAAATATATGGCGTTTTGGTGGAAAAATAGTGTTTTCAAAAAGTAGTAGGTGGTGAGGGTGGCGACTCACTAGTGGTGGCGACTCACTAGTGAAACACGTTAACTAGATTGGGACAAGATTATCTAATCTGATAGGGATCATCAAGCGATCGGCATCCACGATTCTTGTGCAGTTCGGTTAGATGCATATGCATATTCCAACCCAAGTGTACGAACCTTATAACTTCTATGAGACACTCATGATAGCTTTGATTAGCTTATATAACCAGGTTTAGGAAGGCCGAGGACGCGCGGGTCTCTCCTATCAGTCCCTTCCCGTCATAGTCGAATTGGAAAATAAACAAATTGACGCTCTAGGAACACCAAAATACCCAACAAATTCTTCAAAGAATAGAAAACAAATCAGGTCCATTCATTCTTGCCGTATTACCGGGAAAGGGCTTCTGACGTGGGAATACTTGGCTAATGTGCTGACAGCAACGGATCGTAAGGAAACGTTAACATACCCTCCACAATAACGAGAGATACACGAGGAGAAGTGACATCATACGAAACTAATTAATAATTGAAACATCGTTCCCAATTGCTTGTTCAGCTGAACAAACAACTAATACATACAAAGATATTTTTAAAGTGCCTGCCATATTAACATAGCCCCGCCTATAGCTAACGGATTAGTGAGCGAAAGGCCCGAAGGTGCAGAATTCTTGCTGCTAGTTGTTGAGCCGGTAGCATTGCTAGCGGTGGAGCCCAAATTAGTGTCTGCAGTGCCACTAGAGCTTTCGGTAGCAGATGATGAAATGGAGGACGACGAAGATGATGGCTTGGGACACACATTATTATACACAAACTGCTCAGGATCGCCACTGCAAGTGGATGCAGACGCAGCGTTGAATGTGCCGTTCGGATAGATCCAGCAAGTGCCTGAGGCATACGGCGAGTTGTCATCATTGTGTGGGTTAAAGACAACGTAGCTGCAGGAATCGGCCTTTGCACATTGACTCAAGCAGCTCGATGCGCCCGTACTGGCAACACAATTATCGAAGCAGTCACTAGGCGCCGGGTACCCGCAGACCGAGGCAATAGCAGAGGGAGTCGCGGTGGCGGTGCAGGCGCCAGTAGTGGTTGTTGCGCTCCCATTCGGACATACGGGCTGGCTGTAGACGGACAGGGTAGGATTGCTGCAGTTCGAACTGCCTTCACTCGCATCGTAGGTTTCACCCGGGTACAGCCAGCAAGTGCCGGTGCCCGTGTTAGGGTTGCCGGCATTGAAGATAACAAAGCTACAGGGAGGGTTGGCGTTACAGTAGTCCCAGCAGAAGGCCGTGCCGTCACTGGCGACGGCAAAGTCTGCGCCAGGTTCCGGGTAGCTGCAGAGCTTGGTGATGAGGGAGGCTGTACAGCTTGCTGCCGCGGCGGTAGAGGTAGTGGGCGTAGCAGATATCGCTAGAGCCCGTGGAACTAATAGAGCGATAGAGGCCCCGAAAGGAGTGACCCTCATGGTAACGAGCGTAGGTAAGGAAATATATAAGACAAACCGGGGGAAGTATTTATTTTTTATCAGGGGCGGGCACTAGAATGGTCCTGCTTATTTGTACTCACGGCCCCCGCGAAAGATGCGCTAGGGCGGGCGCACCAGGACCCCTGCGACTTTTAATTCCGACACTAGGTAGCGAGGGGTCCAAGCCCTGTTGTAGCCCCTATCCTAGTGGACTTGGAGGGTTTAGTGTTTTTTTTTTTTTTTTTTTTACCATGGACCGGCCTAGTTCACCGCCCTGACAGCCTACGATGTTAGGATACAACACACGCAAAGGGGTGCTGTATTTTCTGTCAATATAGCAGTTGAATGTGTAGGCGGGGAATATTGAATATCCTCTCCCTCGCTGTCTAACGCGTTATGGCGTTGGGTTCCGAGTCTACCGGAATACTATACAAAATATATAGTAAATCGAGCGTCCCTATAATTATCTGACGCAAATGGGAATATGTGGGTCTCGCCTGTATTATGCGGCTTTCTCGACAGAATAGAAGCAACGAGCGAAAGAAAATCAGTTGGTCACTCTGTATCGGCATTGACCACATTTAAATACTTGCTCATCACGAATGCCGCACATCTCCAATGGCTAGTCCTCGTCCGAATCTAGTCATCAATACCAAAATATCAACGTCCCAAGACCATGCATTTGCATAAACCATGTCTAGTTGGCTATTCATAAAGTGAGCCACTCGCACCACACATGAGTCATGTATCGTGCGGAATAGTGAAGTGCTAGGTAGGAAAATTGATATTCAAAGTGGTTAACATCTATACATATTGTCCCAATGTATATCTGAAACAATCTCACCCTAGGAATGAAGACTGCATGCACAGAGCGAGTGCGCTAATAAATATGCTCGTATCCATACTCTCGTTTCTCAACCACTTAGACGTAGAAAAACTTGAACTGTCGCTCTCCCTCCACCACAGCTGTGGTGGTATTCAGCTTAGCAATCCCGCCGTCATTCTGTAGCCAGACAATGTACTTTTTAGTTGTCATGTCATAGAAGTCCACACGGATGAGATCATGGGATCCATTTGTGTCAGGCTCATTCGAACGCTTTATCATCGCCAATCTTCCTGAACTCAACAAGAACATTTGGTTCTTCATCGAGACCGGCATACACAACATTCTCTTTTTGGTATTGCTCTTCTTGAGTAGTCCGACGAACTCCGTAAACCAAGCTGTCGCCAAAAAGGCGCAATGGGTATTGGATTCCATACTTGAACTGCAATGTTGTTAGTATATCATGAACTGGGAAATTTCCTCAAAGTAGAAGAAAGGAGTGTTTACCCGAGGTGTTAATCCTGTACTTCCTTCCCAGACTAGCTTGTTTCTCATCGCGAGCACTTCAAGACCGGCTTTCATATGCTCTTCCCCAGAATGGGACTTGTTCAATATATGGCGCTTGGCACGCCTTGAGAAGTTCCCACCTCCGCCTTCTGGCCGTTCAATGAGTTGCTCTGTTGTGTTGTTAGTTGCGCTGTATCCATATGGAAAAGACTCATCATACTGACCATTATTCACCATCCCAAGGTAGGGCTTCGCCTCGGCATTGGTGGAATCCCACTTGCAAATCCTGAACTGAACTCTCTCAAAGTAGATCTGTTCAAAGCGCCTGGAGATATCTGACTACCCCTTCATTTGGCCGATGAGTTGCACAATATCGACCATGCCGATTTGTTGCGAGGGTTAGCACATAACCCATTAAATGAGCTATTAATGTTGCTGACTCACATTCATCACCCTCCAGTTGTAATAGGAGTGCACAGTAGGGCACCAAGCAGGGGGACTAGAAAGCTGTTATCAGGCCAAATATATCCAAAATGATGATTAATAGCAGCGGGTAACCTACTTGTTGCATAGCAGTGTATCACCGCCATCGGCATGCCAGGTGATCGAGTGATTCGAGCTGCTTTGAGACTTCTCAGTTTTCTCGCCCTTGATAGTCTCATGACTGGCGCTAACAGATGCCTGGAAGCCCCATCCAGAGACTGAAGCGCTAGCAGCGGCCTTGAGAGCAGACGCCTTCTCTTCAGTGCTGGCTCCGGCGATGCTAGAAGTAGTCTCGACGGAGTAAAGACGACCTCCAAGCTGAACATGCGGGACAAAGACGTGTCCTAGGGTATAAATTTTAGTTCATGCGAAAGTAGAGTGTACCTAGTAAGTAACCGAATTTGCGGAAGAAGCTATCAGCGTCTTCCTTCTTGGCTTTAGTATTTCGGATTAGCTCCAAGAGCTGCTTGCATTCTTCAGTTAATTCGAGATCCTCAACTTCGAAGTAGAACTCGACACGAGGGAACTAAGAAACGGATTAGAGCTGGTCAAATAATCGGGGGGTTTCAGCCTTACCAAGTAGGCAACGTGCATGCGGCTTTCACCCGAGGAAGATGATTGCGCAAAGTTGTTTGATGATGAGGTGGTCGCACCAGCTTTTGCAACAACGCTCACGCCAAGCCCACGCTGGCCTTTTCGGGGCAGGCACAGCTGTTATTGTGCCAATTAGATCTTGTTGCCCTCTGAATAGATCTTCAGCAAGATACGTAATGGTTTATGTCTATGTACAAGTGAAGTGCAAATTCCGCAACTGAGCGCATCACGTTACAGGTCTTGGATTCGGGACTTCCTGTAAATCTGTGGGGTTCGGTTCGAGCAGCGGTGAGCGATAGTTCCAACACCTATTTTGTCACATTTGGCTACTACCCTATTTTTCGCTTCCCTATCCAACACTGCCGTCAAAATACTATTAGTGTCTTATACCGCACCCCTTTCCCCCTTCCCCCTCCCAACCCTTCACAACCCTTCACAACCTGAAGGGGTGGGGGGTGTGGGAGCGGTGTAAGACAATAAAAGATAGTGTGTGGAGTTATTCATTATGTAGGAATTTACGTCATATGACGATGGTGGCTTTAGAGTGGAATTGGATAGATGGATCCTTTCAGATCCAAGTGGTGTTCGGGCGACGTATAGATCGCCGATTAACTCAAGACGAACCACTTTTCGGGTAGCCCCGCACTTTAGCGCATCGCGTGTTCGTGCAACCATATGAAGTATTGCCAATGGGGTTCACGTGTTATTCTAATAAGAGCGATGGGATATTTCTGACTTGAGCCCTATTGCTCAACTTGATGGCCGATGCGCGTTGTGCTGTCAACAACCGGAAAAGGAATCCGTATAATGCCGAGGCCACCACAATCGTCCAATAAAGGCAAGCGACTCCAAACTACTGTAACATGCGGCCCCAACCCCTCCCCCCACCGCCAACCGCCCCTCTCTCTCGCTGAGTGTTGGAGCGACTCAAGATGCTGAAACGTGCCCTAAAGCCAGTGGAACCCTAGGATCTCTTGCTGCGGATATTGGTGATAATTCAATTTCTTATCAAGGGACTTGCGTTCTGTCTAGACTCACTAGCTTTGATTTTACGTCCTAGTTAGATTTGGTGGGCCTTGAAGTTCATGGCGGAAATTCACAGCCGAATCGGCTATGTCCACTTCTTCTGTGCTGGGAATGTTCAACATCACCCTCGTTGCTCATGCTCTTCCACCAATTGCAAGGATTTGAATATTGATATTGGGTTTTTATTGATCTAGGTTGAGAAACCTTCCCCGTGAACATAACCTGTTTCGTTCCAAGCAGGGTGATCGTTGTCATCTTTGTGATATCATATTCTTAAAGTCATCTATGAATAACACTTCAGATCCTGGAAGAATTTAGAAGAATACCACTAGGTTAGACCGCCAGACAATTTATCATTCAGTCAAAACTCTCTCAATAACACGTGCGTGCTGTGTCAGAATTTCATCTTTCTGTCGGCGGCCAATAAACTGCATATGACAGGGTGCTCCCTCAACCTCTTTGGGTAAATCTAAAATTTCTAGCAACCGTGTTGTCACCAGGAAAGATTGGGGGCTTACAAGGTGGGATATAGGTGAAGTCGCGGACAAATTCCGCACTGGTTGTTCCATTGGACTTCCCAGACGGAAGGACACAAGCCAGGCTCTGGGTGCGGGTTAGCAGATGCAATATTAAAATGGAAGCTCATATACGAAGCTCATATACATACGTCAATCAAGTTCACAAGAACCGTGTATGCTGGGACTCCGTAGGTGTCATGAGGGACTGCGGTGCTCTGGTACCGGGTCCGATAATGACATCTAGCTTGTTGTCCAGGTACACTCTGCGCATGCGCGCTGTGATGTCCGCCCTAGCCGCTTTCATGTCAAACAACCCAGACAGACTTATTGGTTTAGACTATCCCTCAAGATCATAGGTGTATTTCAATGATGGGATAAGAGATTTACACACCATTACGTATGTGCTACACCTGAGGTCTGATCTGGATCGATTCTGAAGAAGTTGAAAGAGAGATCGGATGCGGTATTCACAAAAGCAATCTGACCAGACAAGTCAATGATTTTATGGCCCGCATCAGCCAATTTCTTCACTGCTAGTTGAAGAGAATGTTGCACGTTCGGATGCAATGGAATCTTGGAGTCTTCTGGCAGAACACCGATCGTCAAAGTCTGCGGAGGAGTCTCCTTGGGCTATATCCAGGGAAAGCCTAAGGTCGAATCGTTCATGTCATCACTCGGGGCATCAAGCATGACATGCAAGAGCATTTCTGCATCAGTATTGAGTGACAGAGAGGACCTGCTACTGGAGCAATACCAGTCATACCGGATCGGGAGGCACTTGTCTGATCCCCATACGGAACGTGGCCAATACTTGGTGTGAAGCCAATCATACCACAGCATAGTGCGGGGATACGAATTGACCCAGCAGTGTCTGTACCAACTCCAATTATTGACCCTCCAAGTGCAATCACCGCACCTTTACCCCCACTGCTACCAAGGGTTTAAAACACGACCAAAAACATTGTTTTGCGAGTCGGCTGTCATCATAGTTGGCAGAACATTGGTCTTGGCATAGACCACTGCGCCAGCTTTGAGCACAAGGGCCGCCAAGGGTGAATCATGCTTGACTGGTTGATGATCCAAGAAAGGAGAAAAACCCCAGTGAAGAATGAACGCCTGCGACGTTAAATGTTTCCTTCAGGCTGTAAGACACGATGTCAATTGCTGGGCAATAGCAGCACGTTTGCAAAAGGCTGTCGCAACATTTAGTTCCCGGGCAGCCAGCTTGTCAAGAAAGATACTTGCATCAGATAGTTTAGTGATCACAATTCTCAGCGGCACTAAGATGGCCACATGTGGATGGTATATTGAGAACATAGCCATGGTTATTTTGTAGCATTTGTAATACTTCTGGTGATAACCGCAATTCAGATGGAATTTTGGCCTCAGCCTCGGCCCGCTTAACGGCAGCCTTGTCTTGCCAGGTGGACACGGTCATTGTTGTGATATGATTTTGACGTAGATGCTTTAATTAAATTGAAGAGAAACATCACCATATTTATACATCGTGAAGTCTTTGCGGGGTTATACAACTATGATGGGGCTTTGGGCGGAATTAACCAATGGCATGCTTTTGCGCGCAGAGAAAGTAGATTTGCTATTATCGGCACCATCTCCGATATTCACGGCACAGGAGAGATCACAACAACTTTGATTGAATACGGTCATTATTCACCACGGCATTCGACCTCGGATATCTAAAAAGTTCCCCAAGATACGTTCTGTTGAACCTGCGTGCTATGTATCACGCCCCAGTCTCGTATTTCTCTGAACTATCCAACCATGTTTCTCCTGTTAAAGGCATCTCCATGATGATCATTTTCAAATCATGTAACGTATGAGATCTATTATCATTTGTATAGCTCCAACTTTGATATTCAGGCAACTATTATCCTGGTAGTATATGAGTATAAGCATTGAACTGGGAACAGAGACGGTCGCTGTCTGCGAACCAGGCTCGCTTCTAGGGGTTGTGGAAGAGAAAGAGAGGACACCTAGGGATAGTGTAGAAGAGAAATGGATGTCTGAGTTGCTGAAAACAGCGAGGTAGGCCTTATATATCACATCTCATGTCACAGTGCTAGCTCATGCCTATATGCCACTTCCCCACTACATCATCTAGAAATATCAGGCTTCCTTGTCCACGGCCTTCCCCCTGTCTTCCCCTGCCACTTTCAATTTCTCCTCCTATCCTTCCTTGTCATCTTTATCCTCCATTTGCGCGTTAAGTAGGCTCACAAGATGCTCGGCTATGATTGTGCCCATAAAATCATATCCAGCCGGCGTCAAGTGGAGGCCATCATCGAACATATTTTCCTGGAATTCAGGCGACGCAGAATGATAAGGTATTCTTCTGTGTAGGTCAAATGCGTGGCTATCCTAAGTTTAGTACGGTTTCACGAAATCTAAAATTCATGAAACTCACAATCCTTCAGCTTGGTGTGCAAGAATATACGAATTTAGCTTCGACCGTCTCTCATCAAGAGAGCCGATACGAGCTTTACATTCAGGAATAGTCAAAGCGAGTACTTTGGCACCTGTTTCAAGGGCGACGTTCCAGGACTTCTGGATAGCAGAATAGATCTTATCAGGCTGATATCCATACCCCAGATCACTGGTTATCGGCAAGGAAAAAGCGAATTAGCAAACATATAACACTTGGGATAGGTATAGAACGTGGAAACCTCACTTAGTCCCGCCAAGAAAAACAACCCAGTCATACTTTGTACGGTCGCATTTCATCTCGATCCGTGACAGGAATGCCCCTGGAGGAGATACCACCAGATCGCCGGATTGTCCCGCCACAGTTGCTTGTACCTCTAGCCCCGGGAACTCGTTCTTGATGGTCTCTACAAGTTTTTGTGCGTATGGATGAAATTCAAGCCCGTAGGAATGGAAGCCTGCTGTAAGGGAGTTCCCGAAACAAAGAATCGACAGCTTTTCGGTCATTTTGTCTCCTTCGTTTCTTCACTCTGTGTGGTGTAAATTGAAAAACTAGGAGATTAGAATATTTGTGAGATATTTTTCTAGTTGATGATCGCAGAAAGAGCTAGAGGATGAAGAGAAAGAACACAGCTCAGTAGGCTGCGACACAAACCTAGTTGGGTCCTACACTAAGAATCACGTGCATCCTTGAAATATATTGGTATCCTACTTAATTACACTCCTGAATCGAAGGTTTTCTTTCCGTATCATTTTATATTGACTTTCTGGTACATGTTGATTTTCTACTTCGTATATGCCTACCACCATGATAATTGAATAGAACCTGGTTTATACTGTCAGTCTTCACACTCCTCGAGTAATTTTATGAATCAGATATCAAAATTATTATAGAGTGTAGTGGGGAAATGGCGGTCTGCAGGATGACTCAGGATTGATGTATATAAGACTACCCCGCTCGCAGCAGCAGATAATCAGACACCTTCTCTTCTTTATATTCCTATGTCTTTTCCCTAGCATTCCTATTATTCCCTAGAGGCTGGACCTGGGTCGCAGACAGGTGTAGCCTTACCCCAGTTCAATAGCTATATTTTATTTTAACATTCCAATTTACCTTCGTCGACCAGGCGTAATTTTTCCTTAGAAAAGATGGGTTTCCTAGGAAACAGATCCACTCCCGAGTCGAGTACCTGGGACTCATTGCACAGGCTACCGAGTCTATCAAAAGCAGTGATTTTAGCCGGAACGCAAATATTTCAAGTTTGTCCAATGACGCAAATGGCACGTGTCTCTTGGAATCCGTCCATAACTGGCATATACATGTCCATAGAAGTAGTCATATCTCCTTTCTGCGAAATCTGAAACAGTTTATCTGCCATCATGTGCCGTATCTGAAGCCGTGACTTCTAGCGAGAGCAAACTTACACGCGCTAAAACGTAGCAAACGAAAATCTGCAGATTTACGAGATATTACATACCAGGATGCTGTGTACTTCCTGTTTCTGGTCGATTACCTGGTGGACCACCATTGTGGAGAAGAGGAGCCAGTCCATAACTCTAAATGAGTGTATTGCAACGACATGCTTCTGGGCAAAATTCATGTATACTGTCTCGGAAGGGGAAACTGGCTACTCAAAAAGAGCATCTTGACGATTTCCCCAGAGGCGGTGCTGGGTGCTTAGGGCAAATATTCAAACGAGATAGGCTGTCCATAATCAAGCGATCTCGTATCGTATACAATAAGGGCCGATATCTAATCCCTAGACTCCGCACTTTTCCCCTTTGTTCGTTTGCCACTCCATCCCGCTGTTCCGCTCATCAAAACCTATCAATTATACTCTATCAGCCTCCATATTCATTTCACCATGAGTCCGAACGAAGAGCATATGAATCTCGACGACCATGGCCCCAGTTTTACCGCGGAGCTGGAGGATCCAGTGTGAGTGGAGCTAATCCAAAAGATCCAGGAAAAGTTGGCTGATGAAGTGCATTGTCACTTGCTCTCTGGCTCGCGGATATTAAGAGAACATCTCGTATCAGACATCGACAGGGAGTAACTCCTCTGAGAGCTGAGCTTGCCAAATGCCTTTGCCTCTTCATTGAAATCGAACACTGACATGTTGATTGGTCAATGTAAGGACGTTTTCCCACTCACAATATGGCTTTTCTAGACTGCTTATATGATATGATTCCTATGGACTAGCCGTATCCAAGGGCCCAAGTAAATCTCTCAAATCCGAAGGAAGTAACCACGCTCTGCGACCATCAGTTAATCCACCTGTCCATCATCGCCCATCATCGACGATAGTGTAATCTCTGAAGTTCTTGTCACTCGGGACCTGGAATCCTCAAAGCCGTATAGTTTATCGAGATCGATTTAGTAGATAGAGTTGATAAAGCCAGTGAGACCGGGGAGCGTCTGGTGTCGGATGAGTGTATCCAGTTTGGTGATATTATTTTCTTCGATCGGCCAAATGATTCAGGCTTATTAGGTGGAGAAGAACTTAGAAGCTCAGCGGCGTAATCCCGTGCTAGCGCAGGGAGTACTCAGGCTGGACTGTTCTTTCACCGAGGCTCCGGATCAAACCCGCCTTTTCACTTATCCTATCTCCCTAGTTGATCGATTGCAGGTCGATAATTTGCAACCACAAATGAATCAACAGAGTTTATTTCCTTAGTAGCTCGCCTTCACTTTTCGCTAGATCTAGTACCTATATTAGTGCTATCATGGAATAAATTGCGTATCACCACTGTCAAAGCACCAATTTTCAGTGTGGTAGACTGCAGACGGAGAAATTACAGGTGCGGAGAAGGAGAATATTAAGATCAAGAGGTTGAACACCGGTGTCATGTTTGAAAAAAGTCGTCTTTTTGATAATGAGCCTTGAGTGTTTTAGTCTGTGTGTGAGTGGAAACAGAATCTACCATTGGATAAATATGTAAAATAGCTGCCCTTAGGACAAAATAGGATTGATAAAATGAGACGAGAGTGCGAGAGCTAATTTTTCATAATTGTTGCTATACTCGGAATTTTCAACCGCCTTCCACCACAACGAAGATTTTAGATTTTAGTCACCCACACAATTAAATGAGAAGTCCTAACAACATTCTGACTCCTTTTCCTCGGCGTCCTTGAATTATCCCACTCTCAAAGACCTATGATTTGTGTTTCTTAAATTCTATATAGTTTCAAACTCATTAGCTCACACCAGAGATTATAACAGCGACACTAAACTAACATTTCATTTTTGCTTCAGTTCACACCCCACACGGCAGTTTACCTTGTATCCCACCTATATAACATTTTATACGCTGGTCCGCAGGAAATAGAGCGTTGCAGCACTTGACAATCTCGAGGATACCGATACTACTTAGTGGAGCTGCCGTAACGGTAACGAGGAGTAGTGAAATCGCCAGAGCGAAAAAAATCTTATTCTGGAGGAGAGACATGTCTTGGTGGTGTTTCTCTTGTTGAAATAATTTATAATATGGAGTAACTTCCTAAATGTGCAGATCTATAGATACGGGAAGACCCATCTTATACTTTTGAAAATAATCTATGACGCTCGTCTTCAGTTAGTGACTGTGTGTTGAGCGGCAAATCGGTTGATCTAGAACGCTCGAAACGCTGCCTCGCCAAAATACCAAGGTCGGTCAAAGGTCTGCTCCGACCCCACTTCCCATCACCACGCTAACCACCTATGCACCTTTCCTTCTTCTCTCGACAACCACGGAGTGTCCTTGCTTATACCAGTAGGAAGTGAAGGATTGAAAAAGCCGATTACTGGAGGGTTGTAAATCCCTTGGTACGAACAAAGCAATCACGATACAAACGAAACTAGATTATTTCGGGTTTCTTTTACTACCCCACTAATCCTTGAACACTCACGATTTGCGCCAGTACACCTTATTCCAGAGGGTTTGACAAACAATTGAAGAGTCAAGGTGGCAACACTCGTTCCGGGAAGTATAGTAAAAAGTTGCCTGTGGGTACCGCGGCTTTCCGTTTTACGAAACCAGCCCTGAGTTTATTTGAAACTTCGTCCCAGACTCTACCTTGAAATGAGACCGGGTTCTCAACAGGCGTGTTAGGGAATTACTTCAGATCAGTAGTGATTTGTCACTGTAACGCAGTAGAATTACCCCGCCCTATTAAGCTCACGGAGCATAGTATACTCCTATAAGGGGGCGAGGATTAACTTTCCTAACTACCAGAATACACTAGTTAGTTAACTGTCTCTCTTCCTTACCTAGCCCACACTAACCTATAAGTATCTATTTTTAAAGTATTGCTAAGATTCTTAAGTATTTTTTTATAGTTTTCTAGCTTTCCAGTAATATACTCTCGTAGTTTTATCTAATAAGCTTTGTTATCTCGGTTAACTTAATTTAAAGGATTGATAGTAGGTAGGATAGGAGATATAGGAGATATAGGAGAAAGTAGAAGAGGGAGTTTAATAGGTAGATAAAGCCGCTAAAGGCTAATTTCCCTACCGTGTAGACTTTCCCTTCTTATAGTACGTATTATGATCGTAGTCTTCACCCTGCTAGGTAGAAGAGTATTTAGGTAGGTGAACTACCGCCCGAAGCCGCCTGAGTGGCCGGGGGGTTAGGGCGGCGAGCCGCAGACGACCGAAGTGAGCGCGAGGTAAGCGGAAGAAAGTGAAGGGAAGAAAGCACATTTATAATTTGGGAGAAAGGCAGTCAATCTGGAACACATGAAAAGTGCGGAACTCAATTTGGAAGATCCGACAACATTCATGTCCTAGTAAGATGTAGTTTAAGTGAGCGGTTCCTTTTGGTGGCGGCCTGGGTCCTAAGAGGAATAGTTCAACATATTCATCGGGAGCTGCTAAAAACATGGTAAAGACCAAATACTTCGCAACATTCCAAGGTTTCAATATAGTAGGACGGTATCGGCTAGGGAAGCTGGGATCCCATCGAACGCGATGCTCAATTTGATGATGTCTAACTATCTGAGTGTGTAGGCGGGTAATGTTGAATATCCTCTCCCTCGCTGTCTAGCGCATTACGGCGCTGGGTTCCGAGTATACCCGGAATACCACACAAAACACGTAGGGAATCGAATATCCCTGTAATGAGCTAACTGACGCACATGGAGATATGTGGGTCTCGGCGGTATTATCCAGTCTTCCTTCTCGACTCAAAATTGCATGAGAGAGAACGGGTCTTCTCCCCACATAACGGACACAATCCATTTACATCAAACCTTTGGCACCATTGACAAATAGCATTCAAAATTTGACATTGGGGGCACACTCTCGGCTCGATGAGGCTCTTGGGCATAAAGTTGTAAGCGGATGCTCCCCGCCATTCCAAGGGCCCCCAGATTTCGCGACAGTGTGGCACCTTGGTTATGTATCGATTGAAACGCGAGGAAAATACCCTACGTTGTAGGCCATCGTTACCAATACTCCCTCGCCTAGTACACGGAAAATGTCCCAAGAATTGACCCAACGGCCATTTATTGCGAATCGCATCAGGATCCCAAGTAAGTGAGAGAGGACAGCTCTCAGACCAAGGCGATAGCTTGGCGAAGTGCTTATATGCAATGTCGTGACACCTTATTAGCATCTAAAATCGGTCTCGTGTGGCATTCAGCTCGGGATCGACCATCATGATGGCACCGAAGTCCGTTATAAGTCTTTCCAAAGCTTCTGTTTGTACTCGGAATCCCACTTATCATCAGATTTGTACCAGTAGTGAGCTCTCTCGCCCTTGAGGACGCAGGATCATCACTGCTACTGGCTGTGTCGAGCTCGTGATCGATGACTCGCCGATAAACCAGGCGCCATCCCGGAATTTCCTGAGTTTCCGCTTCAGATAAATAACTATATGGAGGAACGTTGTTCGGGCCATGCTGTCTGAATTCGTACACAAATGAGGATTCGAGTCTCTCATCTGTTGAAAGTATTGCAGTAGATTAGGAGGTATGCTGTAGTCCCAGTTCGCAAGTCGAGTGAATGGTATTATCACACTATCGCAGTCAAAAATAAGGCGGTTATCAATCGCGGATTTTCGTTCCCGAATTTCGTAGTAACTCAATGGAATGCATCCTCGTAGTGGAAGTTTTTCAATAATCCACTGTCCTACTAACACGACCCGAACATGAGATATCCATGCTAGATCATGAAAAATATCGACAAGTTGGTTGGCCTTTTGTCTCACACAAATCCTACCGCCGTCACCACGAAATTATGGTGCATCAATGCTCACTATAATTTCGGGAATCTGCAGATAAACTCGAGAATCGGTTCGGATGAGATGTGAATGAAGTATTCCGATTATGATACCCGCTGGGCAGTGCGGGTAAAGAGCAGGCGAAAGGGTCCGCAAAGGGAACCCGACCGAGAGAACGGATGACGAAAGGAGCGACTGGGCCACAATCACCCTGGAAATAAAGGGTGATAATGCGTTTGGGAAGACGGAGGATGGGCGGGAGGGGAGAAGAAGATGCAGAAATGATCTTACCCTCCCCGATTGTTATTATCGCGCGCCGTATCGAAATTATCACTTATCGCGCGCCGCATACCTTGGCCCACGGGGAGAGATACTCGGTACGGGAAGACGCGTAGACGGTCTTTGGCACTTAAATCGTCGTGAATGTCACGAGACATTGGATACCGAGCTTTGGGGATTTGACCGTCAGGACTCCCCATCGAAGGCAACGGGTGTGGATGAGAATGTGGAGACTGAGGTCTCTGTATAGGTGATTAGAGACTTCGAGATGCAAAGTCGAGCTAGAGCTCATGATGGATAACGGATTTGGTGCTGGGTTTAACGTGGGAGCTTGGCGGATATTGCTGAAGACAAATTCCCAGGTTATGAAGCGAATTTTAATAGGCGATATACGAAATTCTCCGAGTGGACTGCGTACCCAGATCTTTTGGGGCTCATTAACACGAAGCGACATGATCAATATTGATGAAGATGTCATTAAGCATCTGAAGGCAGTGTATTTTATGTGTGGTGAGTTCAGAAGGAATGGAAGAAAGACGAGAAAAGCAAGTACTTTGGGAACGGGCGCACAAAGTGAACCGGCGCCTAGAGAAGCAGTGAAGGTAGTTCTCATAAGTGCCAACTGCCACCATGGGTCCAACATGTAACCCAAGCCAATTCAAGCCAAATTCAGATCAAGTTCGTTCAGGTTTTCACGATTAAGCTCCGTCAGATTACTACTGCGGGTTCCGATAGAGCGCCGAATCCCACCGGTCTTGCATCCAAGACTAGCTCCATTCGAAGGGCCTATGCTCGGATCCGTACATTCAATCTGGCAATGGGCAACGCACAATGTGGAAAGATCTCGCACGGAGAGATCGGGATGCTCCATAAATTCTGCTACAATCGAGAAATCTCTTTAGATTTCGCACGGAGATGTTAGGATACTAAGCCGTAAAGGGAAATTCAAGGGCATCGATTGGTGTTAAAAATCAACGAGGTCCTAAGGTTATAGATGTTTGGAGACATGACAAAACGAAGTGGTGTCGAGGACATGAATCTGTTCATCTCAGGCTATGTAGGAGGGAGAAGCAGGGACACACTCGCATTCTCCAATAGAGGTAATGAACGAATCATCTTCAATGACTCTGTGGCGACCTTTTTTACAAATCCAGAGAATTACAGATTGTTGAGCTCTGCTTTTAGTACTCGAGAATGGATGAACTTTGTAAACAACGACAATTAACATTCACGCCAGGGACACTTTAGACAACAGATGGAGAGTACTATCTTCAATGGAGCTATATGTCTAAATATTCTAACTACAATGAGCTCGTCTTAGCTTTATCCTAAGCAGGACTACTAGATCCCAGCACCACATTGAGGTGCGAGCTCTTCGCTGGGGTAAAGATACAAATAAAAGATACAGGAGAAAAACCAAAATAAGGGGCATACATACCTCATACTTACCCTGATCACTTACCTACTGAATTCCTACCTCGGGACTGATCACTTCTCCGATGGGCGTTGCTGCTTTCGCGAGAGAGACTACGGCGGAGACGAGGTCGACTCACGCTTGCGAAGCACATAGGGAAACGGATCGGACCTTACCGCCTCTCAGGGTCCGGTGAGGCGTGTGCGGTTTTTGTTCCCCTCCATCACAAAGATGCTCAAGCTCCGAATGGAATAAGCCCGCCATGAGGACCTGTTGGAACTCCCGTTTTTCGGAAATGGAGTGTCGACTCAGTGCGTTGGCGCAGAAACGAGTGAGGCTCGTATCAGTAGTAGCAGGAGCAAGCTCCTGAGCTAACCGCTCTTCAGCACGATCCCACAAGTTGACACTACGTACCCAAGCCCCGTGACTGGTCACCCAATCACCAGGCAAGAGACTGGCGAGCTCAGAGCAATCCTTACGGAGTTGTTCCTTGGTCTTGCTCTCACGGTGGCAGACTTGGTTTCGAGTCGCGTAAGCTTTGATTACCTCCATTGCTGCAGCTGTATCAAGGTCACTCCAGCCATCTTTCCGAAGAGCCTTTACGGATCCTTGGAGAGTGCAGAAGATCTGATGACCTCCATCAAGACGGTCCGTCTCGAGGCTAGAATTGACAGTGACCACAGATGATGGCAAAGGATTTGGGGTACGTCGTGAGGCGAGCTGAAGACACTTCCAAACGCGGCCGGCATAGTCTCCATACCGAAGGAGGAATTTCAGTTGTCGCAGAGCCTTCTCTATCGTCTCTATTTCGTCGATCACACTGCTGGTGCCGGCTGGCCCGCTCAGCATAAAGTCGTCATCTGGCGACGCCGATTCGATCCTGAATAGCTGTCGGTAGACATCCAGGGTGTCGCCAACTTGTCGGATTCGAGACTCAACGTCCGGTCCTGTCGCCACAGACCCGCTCGATGAGGACTCTGCACCTTGAAAAAAATGGGCTCTAGAAGAGATCCGTCGGATTTCTCTATTGGAGTAAACAAAGATTAGGGCACTATAGTGCATGCAAGGACCGATCACTCAGCTTTCTCTTCTCTCGCTCGGTCAACGCCACCACGGCGGGGGGACCTCTGAAAAAAAGACATCAAAATGGTCAGCAAAAATTTGGTATGCTGCGTACGAAGACGTTGGAGAGGAAAAGAGAGAGAGCCTACGAGCGCAAACAGAGGGTTGTCAATCAACAAATCTCTTAATTTTGAGGAAGTCGCGATGCTGAGAAGGTTGGTTGGCAGTAACGTAGTTGCACCCAGTAGTTAGCCACCGATAGTGCCATTCTGTCAGAGAACCCCAATTTTCCGCACTCTGTGGTCGTATGTGCTAAGTGTTACAACAAGAAGAAACACACACTCATTTTGCTAAAGTGAAACCAAACTCAGATTATCGTGATATATAGGTGAGTAGGTTTTGAGGTTGACACCTACCATGCCACGGTCAATTACAATTTTTTTTGAAGTATTAACTGCATCTCTTCATAGTCCAACATTCCCCGCGAACAAGACTCGAACTGACGAAGTTCCAGCCGCCATCGTAGCTACAAATCTGAGCAAGCCCAATTTTCCCACCGAAAATACATCCTTCCTGAGAGAAATGCATCCAGCTCTCCAGGTAGATAATTGGTGCTGACTGGCTGCAGATCATGATTACCTACCCACATCATGAATGAGTGGCAACGGTTGTGCACTTGAATTCACAGCTGTCATCTTCACAACTCCTCGCATCTCTCTTTCGCGTACCGACGTCTTCCACAATTCCTAAGGCAATGAAACTCAAAGTTTCTCGAAGCCTGCCCATTTCCCGGGCCAGGGCAGCCGAAGTACTCGCCGTTGAAGGAGTCCAGCACCTGGCCATCCCCCAGTCGGCCTTCGATATTGTTGAGGGACCGATCGGAGTGGATTAACGTGACAGCGACACATCACTCCTCGTGTATCAGATCGTTCAGGTTGGGACTTTTCGTTTGCACCAAGAACTCTCTGTGCCTGGCAGAGAAGACGCCAAGCTCGTTAAAATCTATGGCCGTCTTTTCTTGGCCACTGCCAGTCTCCAAAGCGGTCAATATCTGCATCATTAGTTACAACGTGATTTTAAGTACTCGCTGAAAATAATATCTAAATATTGAAAATTTCCTACGTTGAATGTTCGTTCAATTTAGCGTCTGGCTCTATTTGGCCCATAAATATCGATACTTGAGATTGTAAATTTCTGTAATTGCAAGTATATCGGCACGCGTTTGTCAAATTTGTTACTCAGACATGTATTTAGGTCGGCTATTTGTCGAATTATTCGCCACTTCTAACTTGCTAAGTAGGTATTGAAGGAAGAGAAAATCTATTAAAAATAATTAGTAAAGGTCTCTCTAACACTTTACAGTCTTGGGTTTTCACAAATTTTCATTCTTGATACCGAGGGCTTTGAAAGCATAGAAAGCAGTATATTATATGGTAGAGCAAGCCTCATACAATACACAGTTATTCCTGATTTGGGTTGCAATGTAAGTACCTATATGGCTTTCTAAAAACCTGTTTCGAACGTATTATGTTCCATCAAAATAATCTCTGTTGGGAGTTGCGATCCCTTTATTATTATTGATATCGAAAGAAAATCGCTTGTATCACCCGGAAAAGTCGCAAGTGCTCGGGTTCATTTTTCTGATTATTGCCCATTGCAGTGGGGGCAATTTGGAGTACGTACATTTGCATTTTATATATAGGTATCTAGGCGCTGCGCAAGGACGAGAAAAGCCTTCAAGGAATTGAAATCTATTGTTTGAAAATGGACGGAATTTTGCTATTCAGCTATTTGTTAGAAGCGGATACATAATGGAGCGATTATAGACCAAGTCTTGCAATCATCCAATTCTTTTCTTCAATGACGCCGAGTTATCGCACCAAATCTTGAATTCCAAAATGCAGCATGGATCTCCTGCATATGCGGTTGAGGGACTACCAAGCCATCTTCCACCAATTTATCCAGCCAGGCTTTTGCTGAGTCGCCCTTGAAGCCACTCTGATGATATTCGTTCAAAATCCAACCTAAATCGAGACCTTCCTTCCATATTCCAAAGAATTCTAGAAACTCGTCGTCGGGGCGAGACGGTACGCGCACAAGCTTGACAGGCCGTGATATCTCTGGGTCAGTATTTTTGCACATAACTATTCTCAAGGTGGAGAAGTAGATATGTTCTGGCCTGGTGGTAGGGCCTCGCCTGTTGATAGAGCCTGGCCTGTAGATCCAAACACTACGTGTTGGATGTTCTAAAACAAGACCATCTTGCGGAGCGTTTTGACGAGACTGAGTCATAGTGTAATGGGAAGGATTGAGTATTGACGGATGCGTGAACTATTCTCTAGAGAAGCTGTTGACCTTGGAGGCTGATCTAGAGATATGGGGAAAGAAATTGAAAGATATGGAGCGGTATAAATATTTTCAGAAGACAGTGTCAGAAAATAGCGTCGTCATCAATATATTATGATTTCCTTATTCATACATTACTAAATATGAAATCAATGCTCTATTATTGGATAAAAGTTCTATTTATCGATACAACGGATATTCACCCAGAATAGCATCGCCTGCTCAGTAACAGTTCTAAGAACATAATCACTTTCTATATTTATCCAGGTATAAATATTCGGAAGGCGCTTATTACTCTTAGGGATATGTATTATAGCTACATATTACGGATCGACACGAGCCAACAAAAGGTGTCAACATAGTAGGATGCGGTATCGGCTAGGAAATCTAGGATCCAATGGAACGAGATGCTCAATATAGTGATATATTAGGTGATTGAACTATCTAAGTGTTGAACCAGAGCGCTCTACGGCAAGCCTGAGAATGCAGGCAGGATGAGATAGGTCGGCGAACAGACAAACAAATCACCACACACCACGATAGAGGAAGCCTCCCAGAAGGAAAGCAGAAACAGATGAAGCGAAGAGAGTGTGAATGGTTTCTTTTTCTATCGGAGATGCGAAGCTACATCCTGTAAAGACTGTGTACTAGAAAGATATCCTCCAATCAGAGACCTCCCTAGTGTTGGCCATTTCCCCACTGCAGTGTGTAGGCGTGGGAATGTTGAATATCCCCTACCTCGCGCTAGATACCTCGCTGTCTAGCGCGTTACGGCGCTGGGTTCCGAGTATCCCTGTAACAACCTGACGCACACGGGGAGATGTGGGTCTTGCCTGTATTATGCGGTCTTCCTTCTTGACAAAAGACTCCAGGGGCAGTATGTTAGCCCAAGGTTACGTGCAGTCAGGTATATCTATCAGGCCCTAGGCCTAAGGGACCCTAAAGGGAGATTTCAACTAGTGATCAGGCTTAGTGACCTACGGGGTGATCAAACCTCCCGCCACATAAGACTTTTATATAGATTGTTGCACCCCATGTGACCTCCACCCCCCCCCCCCCCCCCCCCAACGTGAGGATGTGACATGTGGGTCGCGATTCGCGTGCTTGGGGCCGGTTGCGCGTGCTCGTGGTCCTGCTCCATAGATGATCCATCTCGTCGTTGCCGTCTCGCATCGCTTGCGGGCCTATGGAAACAGTCTGTGCTCGACCCCGGGGTCTTCCCTCCTGCTCTGCGGCCTGACGAGCCGCATGTGGCCTTGCGCGTCCGCAGCTGGCCTTCCCTCCGTTTCTGCTGGATACATAACCTCGCCCTGCTTCCATGAACCTGGTCGCTGCGCGCCGTGGAATGTTCCTTATTCCTTCAATGCCCTGCTCCTGACTCCTGCTTCGGAGAAGCGGGTGTTATGTTCTCGGTGCGCCCATCCTTGGTAGTCCAGTCGATACCAAGCCTGCTCTCGCTGTCGGGAGCTTCGACGGTACCGGCTATCCTTGTCCCAGAACCATGCTCCCACCCAGACAACGTCGGGGGGCGGCGCTAGCGCATGGCTTTCGCCCCTTTTGAAGAAAAAAAAAACCGTTCTGTGGCCCCCGGGAGGCAGCACCGGAAGGCGGGCACTGGCACATGATACTGACACTTTAGAGGAAACATGATTTGGACAGATGGAATACATGATCTTTAAGCTACCATGAAAGATGTCTGGGAAAATTGGACAGACTGTCCGGCTTACGCGCCAAAAATTGTGGCTCGTTGGGTGTTCGTTACTACAATATGTCAGTCCCTCTGGGGCGAGAGCGGTCGTACAACCGGTCGCAATTTTCCCCTTTCGAAGCCATCATCAGAGATGTTTGTCGCGACGAGGGCCATCATAGCTCCTTCTCATGGCAAGAGCGTTCATATGGTAGGCGTGATCAGCAACCTTACACCGAGAACGAAGGACGAATGACTGAGATGCAGACCGAGTTACTGAAACTGTTAGAATTACCTTTTAACGTCCGCATATGTAAGAAAGTGGACCTGATTCTGACAGCACCAGCCTTTTCTGTTGCGATGAAAATATTTTACTCACGTTACTTGCGCTGCTGTCAATGTTTTCGAGGTCGAGTAGCGATCGAATACACCTATAAGGACAGGTTCGCATAAAGGACGAAACTCTGACCTCTGCATTTTCTCTTGGCCAATATTGGTAGATTCTCTGGTGTCAGCGACAATCACATTCAGGGTGTCATCAAAAAGATAGAAATTTTGGGTCGACAACGCTTTGGGAACGGCTGAGGACAATTATTCAAACAACACGAACTTAAATAGGGAAAGACCTGACCCGTTTGCTGATAGTCTTGATCCTGACGGCACTCCCGTACAGCAGCACGTATTACAACGAGCCTTGAGAATATGGAAGGGTTGACTGGCAACACTCAGAAAACGTATTTGTCGTGACTATAACTCTTAACCCTGGAAAACAGACCCCTGCCAAACGTCGAGCATTCTTTGTCAATTTTTGAACAGGCAAAAGACCATATTTATTCTCATGTGGCAAATCCGGTCTCTGGAATATTGAGCTCTAGGTGAGCGTGTAGACAGCGCGTAGCTGTTCTCGCTCCTCTACGTGATAATAGCCATCAGCTGCCCATCCAACCAAAAGCAGTTAAGTGGAGAAAGCAACGCGAAAACACGTCTTCCGTGTTTCATTGAAATAAAGGCAGGATTTGTAACCTAGGGAGATGTGCTGGCTTACAACTGAGCACAAATAAAGGTTAAAAGGGATTTAACACTACAAACCACTGATCTCGTAACCGCTTTGACTGACGAGGCGTAAGTTTGATAATAGAACCTTTTATTTTGCCTGGTCGCATCTCCCATTCTGCTTCCTACTAGGCTGCTCTTTTAGGCGCCCGCTTTATCCCGCAAAAGGGTAGTGTCAGATATATGCGGTGATTAATGCTCAGCGGATAGGAGACTTCTGCGTTGTTCTAAGATTTCCAGCATATAACCTACAGACTATATACCTATATAGAATGAGCACCTAGCGGTCTAGTTTTAAATAAAATATCTTGCACTCTAAAATACAATTTTGTCTTTCCTAGGAGAGTTCCTCCTCCGTCTTTCAGTATTTCTCTTCTCAAAAAGTTCATCTCAAAGTATACGATTTTTCTCTTCTAGCCGTTATATCTTCTATCTAACTGCCTTTTGGAACTCTTGAAAGGGAGTGCCCTAGTCTATTACTGTTAAGAAACAAGGAAATTTAGTCTTTCACGACAAGAAGGGTATGATAAACGGGTATAATAGTATTAGCGTGCATATAGGATAGCTAGACCGGATCTATCACTATCAAAACAATACTACATAGTATTGGCAAAGGTCGCCATTGATCTGTAATTGGTATCACTCAAAGAAGATATGTACAGCAGCATTGGGCCGGAAGGGATCTACCAGTATCACAGCTTTGCCTCCGGTGGGCTCAGCAGCTTCTCGAGTCCCTGGCGCACTCGGGGCTCCATGCCATTTTTACCAGTGCGCATGGTCTCTCTCAGGACAAAGACATGTGTATACGTCCCAACCATCTTCACGTCTTCCTCGCCTTTACGGAAAATCCCGATTTCCCAGGTAACGCTGGACTTGCTAAGCCTAGCGACACGTAGCCCCACCTCCAGGAGATCTGGGAATGCCACGGAGCCAAAGAAGTCGCAGTGTGTCGAGGCAATAAGCCCAATTTGATCGGTGCCCGCATTCAGGATGGACGGTTTTCCATCAGCGCTCTTGGGGGTGGGGTTGTTCACGCTGAAGGGGTTCACGCCGCAGTGTTCGATCAGGTATGTGTTTGCAATGGTGTCGAAGAGAGCAGTATAGACGGTATTGTTCAAGTGCGCGTACATGTCATTGTCAAACCTGATCATCCACATTAGAAAGAATGGATCAATGGAGGAAATTGGCTGCCAAGAATCTCGTACCATCGAGTCTGGTGGACTTGGTGGTAACCATAGTCGCGGCGTGTGCGATGCTTCTTGGCCTCATACTCTGGAGGGGCCATCTTGTTTCTCAAGTATGCCCACTGGGCCTCTTCTGTTAAGTAAAGAAAGATAGAGTCTCCTGTCGAGAAGGTCCAGCGTGTTTATCGCAGTGATAGTCGCCTGCAATGCGGCATCTCCACTGCCGCGGCGACGGACAACCGAGGTCGACTGGTGATTAGGTAAGCCACATGACCACTTTCATTTGATCTAGATTTAGCAGGCTGAGCTAAGAGATCCGAGAGAGAGAGAGAATGTATATGAGCCAGAAACTGACTAGAATGGGATTATCGAGACGATGAGGACGGCTGGTGCTTTCCGCGGGGTCGTGATCCACCTCCACGATCGAGCCGTGCCTGGCCTTATCGTCGCAATCTCCAATTTTTTTTCTGCCCAAACTCTGCTGTCCGCCACCACTCCTCCAACTGCCTCCGTGCCTGAAACTCACTCCATCACTCATTGCCATCCTCCCTGGCTCCCTCACCTCGAATTACGGCCTATCTCTTGCGGCGAGGCAAATATCCTCTGCCCCCGCCGCCCTGCATGGCCCTCGTCAACGTCGACACCGCCCTCAAGGTGCCCCCTCCAGACTCATTTGAACAACCCCCC
This sequence comes from Penicillium macrosclerotiorum, assembly GCF_028827735.1. Taxonomy (NCBI): domain Eukaryota; kingdom Fungi; phylum Ascomycota; class Eurotiomycetes; order Eurotiales; family Aspergillaceae; genus Penicillium; species Penicillium macrosclerotiorum. The sequence goes on along the minus strand of NW_026643083.1, from coordinate 5,669,415 downwards.
GATGTTGTTGTTACACCCTGTGACCCCTGGCCGGCTCCTTATTATCTGGAGAATGGATTTCGTCGCGTGAAACCCTACCATTATACTTATAATACTCACTGCAAAGAGCGATGGCGGGGTCGTACTCTGGAGGACATTTTCACCTCCGAATTCCGTGACCGAGCCCCAGATTACTATGTATGAGAATTGATTGAATTATTTTCAAGTTTGTTGGTTTTTGGCTAACGAAAACTAGCGATCCGCTCTGGATAAAGGTCTCGTGGCCGTCAATGGCAAGGCTGCAGGCCGGGACACAGTCATCAAGAACGGTCAGGTCGTGTCACACACTTGCCATCGCCACGAGCCCCCAGTGACTGCCCTTCCCATTGGAATCATCCACGAAGATGATGACTTAATAGTCATTGACAAGCCTGCCGGAGTACCGGTGCATTCTGCCGGTCGATACCACTACAACTCCGTGGTTGAGATCCTCCGCGCCGAGCGTGGGTCTGGATGGCTCCCACGGCCATGTAATCGGCTGGACAGACTGACCTCCGGAATCATGTTCATCGGAAAACACCCCAAGGGAGCGGAAAAGATGGCGACTAAACTGGCAGAGCGATCTGTGCGCAAGGAGTACCTGGCACGAGTCAAGGGCAAGTTCCCCGATGGCGTCGTGGTTTGCGATCAACCTATCATGCAAGTCAGCCCGAAGCTGGGTCTTAACCGTGTGCGTGCGACGGGTAAAACGGCGACCACCAAGTTCCGCCGTCTTGCTTATTACCCTCCCCAAGCGGCGTTCGCTTCGGCGGAACGTCACGCTGCTACCGGCGCAACAACCCCGCCTCCCGCCCTATCTAACGAGACTGAGGGATATAGCATTGTTCACTGTTTTCCTTTGACCGGGCGGACTCACCAAATCCGTGTTCACCTCCAGTTCCTGGGCCATCCGATCACGAACGACCCCATCTACTCGAATCGGCGCGTGTTCGGGCCGGATCTCGGGCGCAATGAGGTCACCGGAGACCGCGATGAGGAAATAATGGAGCGTCTCCACCGTATGGGCAAGACCGAAACAGCCGACACAGTGTCTTACCGTACTCACTTGACCGCCGCGCCGGATGTCCCCCCGGGCACCGACCCTGCCATCCTCGCCGAGATCATGTCTCGGGAACAGTTGGCCGCCGCGGAAGCCTACGAAAAGCGCAAAGGCGAGCGCCTCTCAGGTAAAATGTGCGATGTCTGTGGCACGGAGCTTTACACTGACCCCGGTGCCCATGAACTGGGCCTCTTCCTCCACGCTGTCGCCTACGCGGACCGTGATGGTGACTGGGCATACCGCAGTCCGATGCCATCGTGGGGTTTGCCCCCGCTTGGTATGGATGGCCCCAGAGAAGTACCCGACTGGGAGCCTGTCCCCAAGAGCGAGGAGGTCGTCTTTGGTCATGGCACTGTGCCCCCGGAGATTGGTGTTGACGACGACGAACCCAAGGATCCTCGCAAGACCACCAAAGTGACGAGCACTGTTCTCGTCACGGGTGTCGGTCTAGTCAATTTTGCGGACCCCAAACATGGCCTGGTTGGAGAATCTTTGGAGGGAGCTACATCTGACGCTACTGCTACGACATCTCCTGGTGTCTGATGCATGACCTTTTATACGAAGATTCACTTTTTCTCAGATCCATTCAGCTTCTATGATACCACATCATTAGTTTAGAATTGAAACGGCAGGTTTCCTGCCCGGGCATCAAAATGGGTTATGAACATAGCATTTCAGGTTTGAGTTGCACTGGGCTTGACTATAGACTTTCGTTACCTCAAGAAGAATCTTTTTTTTTCTCTTATCCGTTTCAATTATCCAGTATAAACTCCCCATTTTGTCATGATACTGCACGCGGTGAAGTCTGAATTATGAACTATTTTGAATGCCTAGGGACACTTGCCTTGCAGAGTAACTGAACAAAGCATTCCAGATACACGGAAATCTCAACTACTCTTTTCTCCCTTGAACTCCCTCTTTGTATCGTAGAACTATCTCTTCTCATATCCAGCAGGGTGCCCGCTACAGGCGGCTTTTCAATTGCATCCACTGCATTTTCTACTCCATAAATCACTATTATCAACAGATTTCAATTGTCCGTCAAACCATCTCTTTGTACTGTTTTCTGAACGGCGATATACTATCTCGAGATGATTTTGACTGATCGTCCCGTGTCCCTTACGTAGGCGCCTTCGAGCATGATGTTAAGAAATGATGACGTATTGTGGGTGGACATGGTCTCTGTTTACAAGATAGGATAGTTATATTCTCACCACAGGTTTCAAATTTGGCGATAAGAGAAAGAAAATCTCAGGAAGAAGATAACGGGATATGAATGTCGGGAGGATATAACTCGGGGTCCCATCGAGTAAAGTAATACAAACATTCTGTAAATTCCTGTAACCCCATATTCCGGGGTATTTCCCAGTAAGCCAAACTGACTCTTGGCATTAGAGGTTTGGAGAAACAATCGAATATCCTTTAGTACTTAAAGTGCAAGTTATAGTATACACTTGCCACACAGATTTCGTTCTGGAAGAAAATGGGTAATGTAAATAGGGATTTCACACCAGCAGGTGAGTAGAGTTTAGTATACACATCGTTGTAAAACGAACATTACATTTCTTTCCTTAATAAACGGATCCTTGGATAACCGGTTCAACTTTTTCAAAACATTTACGTGAAACCAGGCGGTATAGTACAATAGCACAGGTGGCATGGGAAGGATATTCATAGCATACAGATCGATCTCAGAAGAGAACATTGGACAATAAAAGTTTAGACATCGGAAATATTAAAGAGAAAAGGAACAAAGAAAAGCAAATCAAGGGCTCAGACGCAAATCACAATTCCCTTCCGTATGGGTGTAAATAGAAATGACGGAGGATTCTCAATCACCCATCACTTCATCCTCATCGGACTCAGGCGCCTGATCTTCCATTTCTTCGTTTTCATCGTGCTCGCGGTCAATGTCCTCCTCAATGAGACCGCGTGCACGCAAGTCTGCTTCATCATCCTCTTCCATAGGAGCGGCGTGCTCACCTTCATCTTCATCATCCTCAACACGCTCGGCCGATTTGAAGTCTTTTCCTCCTATTAGAGGTGCCTGTGCTTCGGCAACAGGCCCCTTAGCGGGCTGTTTGCCTTTACTGCGAGGCGCACTGCGTGGTTTGCGCTCTTCTAAGTATGACAAGACTTCGCGGTAGTTCTGGCCGAGATCATTCTTATTGCGAAGTAGCCGTTTCTTGAAATTACCTCGTTTCGAACCAGATGCATCGACAATGCGACCAATGATGGCAAGCACAAGTTTCCCAGTCAGCTCACACAAGCGTTGTTCGGCTACCATGCTGCCACGAAGGCGCTCAGTGACCACACTCTCATCCTCGGAGTCACTCGCCTCGTCATCCTCCGGCTCATCGTCAGAAGCGGGGTCATCATCTTCCGCAGGCTCGAGATCCAACTTGGACTTCTTAGCAAAGGTGCGCTCGGCAATGCCATGGATCTTCGAGATGAGAGCTTGGGCTTCAGTCGAGACTTCGTGGACGAGATTCTGAGACTGGAAAATCACATCTTCATCGTTGCCAACGCCCTGGCCCACATTGCGAAGAGTGCTGAAAAGGGTCTGCAGGTCCAGGTAAGTTGTCGTCGCTGTGAACCGCAAATCATCAAGCCCGGTTCGCTTCTCCATGATTTCGAGAAGTGCCCCACTAAACGACTCACGACTTTTTGTGAGCGCCTCGAAATAAGATGTGTTAAAGGAGGCCTTGCCAGTATTCAAGGCTGCTGTTAGTGCCTGAACCTTCCACATGAAATAGAAAAGCAGTGAACGGATACTATTGGCGACCAGTTCTGTCTCCGTCCGTGCAACATCCTCGTCCCCATCCAGCTGAAGAAGACCACGCTCAGTAAGGTTGAGGAGTGTATTGAATGGAGCCTCGAGACCGTCTTTCTTAGACTTTGAACGAGGCTTAGGTACTGTCTCCAAAATAGATGTGCAGTCTGCGATAGCAGCGAGATTGGATACACGTGTTACGGTGTTGGTGAGATCTGTGAGAGTTGGATCGGAGATTGAGCCGCCAGTTTGAACAGCCTTCTTGCGGGACAAGGCACTCAGTGTCTCCACCATGTCATCCCAGAGCTCTTGGACCTTGCCCTCGAGCGCTTCTCGCATCTCATCAGAGCTCTTGGCGTGTAAGAAGGCCACGCTCGCCTCGGCCAGGACATCCTGATCCGAATGAGTTAAGAACTGCTTGTTGATATCGTTGAGCAAAGAGGAGTAGGCGGTGGCATCCTTTTGCAAGTCTTGGATGGTATCGAGGTCCACAAAATGCTCCAGTCGTAAAACAGCAGATGCTGCTTCGGGGGCGGATCCGAATTTATTCAAGAGCTGTGGGATAATCTGAGCAAGGTTGTGGGAAATTTCCTCCTGAAGCTCAGGGATCTTGGCGGTCAGGGCCTTGACTTTGCGGCCGCGCCTGTCAATGTCGGACTTGGCGACATCAAGTACTCGTAGCTTGACTGCAGCACCAAGGATTTCTAGAAGGATGGATTCCTGTCCTTCCTGCATCTTGTACAGCGTGCGGACGACTGCTACAGTATCATCTTCTTCTGGCTCATCGACGATTTGTGAGTGATCATAGAGGAGATACCCCGCCAAAGACTGCCATTGAGAAAGTTCTTCCATGTAAGGATAAATAGCCTCCGTTGCCAGAACGAAACGTGAACTTGTCGGGGTTCCTGAGAGCACATCCCGTGTTGTAGCCGGCTTTTCTTCTGATTCGTCTTCCTGGTCATCGTAAGCCTGGAAGATATCTACCAGGGTCTTGAACTTGATCCATGAGCGCTTGGGTGTTTCGAAATCATCCTCGTCATCATCAGCGAACATTTCATTCATCTCATCGCCAACTTCCTCAGTTGTTGATTCGAATGCATCCTGAACATTAGAAACGAAGAATTGACCCGCCGCCTTCCGGATGCGAGGGTCGACATCGAACACCAAGCGGCCAATTGCGTCAATATCATCGGGCTCCAGCAAGCCACCTTCCCGCAAGTGATTCAAGAGCTCAATCGCGGCCACGCGCACATTGATCTCGGTGTCGTGTGTCGCTATCTCCACAATACGCGGGCGGAAGCGATCCGTAAAAGAGTGAAGAACGCCGATATTGTCCTTATTCTCGTAAAGAGGTAGTAATTGCATCAATGCAGTCAAACGCGTATTGGCGACAGTGTCCGAAAGAGTCCAGCCAAAGTATCGAATGTACTGAGTTTCGAAAAACACCTCTCGGTATGCATTCACCCACCGACCCAAAGCTATCAAGCACTCGGCACGAATTGTTGGGTCGACGTCTCGGTAGCGGTGGACAAAGACCGTGTCAAATCCATCTTGTAAGAACTCATCTAAAAGCTCGAGTTTGTGTTCTCCGTCGCTAACAGCTGTCTGGATGACTTCTACCCGGCCCTTGTTGACAGTCTTTTTCTTCTTTTCGCTCTCGAGCTGTTTGCGTGATGTTGTCACGGTTGCCATCACTTCACGCGCAATATCGCACAAGGTCGTAGTGATCGACAGCGAAATAACAGCGGCCGTATGCCGAAATGGCCGGCAGTTGGCCGTTGACATGGATGAGATCCAGATCTGAATATTTTCTAGAAGCGCCTCGTCGGTGTACAGTAACGAAGAGTGGTGGAACGTCTGGATTATTGCGCCAATGAACTCCTCCAGGACTGTTTGGAATGCTCTGTATTTCTTCACGCGGGATATCAGAGGATAGTCTGTGATGCCTTGGCTCTGGTAGACGTTCTGGAAATCTCGGATGCGGTCGGGGGCATGATCAATATCTTCCACCTCCTCGTGGCTCACCTCCAGCTCCGAGCCAGTGCAACGAAGGAAGAAATTCACCAAGTCACGCATTGCTTGCGCGGCGTTCCGCTGATATTGACTCAACCACTGTGCGGCGGCGGCGTCGGCGTTGTTGCTCTTCCCAAAGACCTCCGCTAAAATGAATTGGTTAGACTTAGGTTTTATTGACCTTTGACTTTTAAGGGGCACTAAGTAATTCCACTCACCATATAATCCACGTTCTCCTGCTGCCAGGCTGGGCCGAACCTTCGGCTTACGGGGACGCGACGCGGGGAGTCGCCCGTTGAGAGCGGGTCTAAAGGCCAGCTGTTTGCCCACCCCATTTCCAGTGACCTTGGGCTTCTTTGCCGCGTGCGATCCCTTCTTTGTAGACTTCTTGGTGCCGGTCTTGCGGGCGGCGCGTCGCTTTTCTCTTAACTCTTCCTCGTCTGTCTCATCATCGTCCACGTCTTCGCTATCCGATTCTGACCCTTCGTCGTCCACATCCGACTGATCAGGCGCCTCGCCCCGTTTGCGCTTCCCGCTGGAATTTGCGTCGGTAGTGGAGTGTGTGCTTTGTGAGAAGACCTCGGGCCGCCGCGTCATGCGACCCGATTTCCGTCGATCCTCGGCGGGCGTGGACGGGCTGTTGGGGCTATCAACTTCCATTGTGGAAGAGAACTGTGAGATTGGGAATCTCGCGACTGCAATGGTCCTCAGAGAGGTCAGTCAGAATGGCAGGGTCGAGGGCGCTGGTGGAAGTGCGGGAACGCCGTACGTTAGGTCCAAACGCGCCCCGTGGAACGCGCCGTGCAACGGCAGCAAACAGGATCTGGCGAATAGGCACGCCAGGGAAAGGGCAGTGATCTGAATTGAGCTGCCGGATGTTCTAATGGGTTGGGGCCGATCAATTCAATTAAGTTGGTTGTGGAGAGTGAATCGATCGCGCCAAATAGAAACAGAGCCCGATTGAATCAAAAGAGCGGGGGTCTTTCGAGGAAGCGTAAAGGAGGTGCAGACGCGACTGAGTGCCTGAGCGGCGAAACACCTGGACACCTTGACACCTGAACACCTTTTGTGCCTTGCAGCCTTGCAGCCTTGAAGCCTAATGAATAGGGCGTCTAGATCACGTGCTCCACTTGGATGTCCCTTTGCCCAAACAGGTTGACGGTTCAGATTGCTTACTTCATCCCGGCGGGCCCCGGGTCGATCCCGTGACTGTCCCGTGACCCATAGTCATGTGATCTCGGCCTGGTCACGAGGGGTCACGATGTCCCCGGTCCCCAACACGGAGGTACAGCGCCAAGTCCCGCGCCGAATGACAAACGACATGGCCGAGACCTCTAGTGCGAAGATCCATGGATCTTGTGTGTCATAGAAACTCCCCTTTCACCACTCTCGCCCACGCTTGCTCGGTCTCACGGAGCCAACAAGTCATGAGATTCCCCCATTGCGCCCCCGCTTGACACATAGTGCCTCCGTCCATGGATAGCTGGCCTCGACGGGGCCACCACAACCGACCAGTGATCCCCTCTCAGCGGCCGAGCGGGTTCCGCCATTGACTAATGAATGCCATCATTGCCCCAGCGTGCGCAGGGCTAAAATTATATACCCAGTCACAGCCCCAGCATCCCAAGATTCCGGGGTAAAATAAAAACTCGGTCTCTGCAGAAGCACATCATGCTACAGCGTTTTATCCACTTGTCTGACTCGCCCTAACTGATCGCGACATTCATACATTGCCAGTGTTGCTTGGCCCATTCCTCGTCCCGCCCCTCCTGCCTTGATAAACCATCTGCCGGCCCACTTCTTCTCGTTCCCTCTTCTCCTTCGGCCACCAGACCGCCTAGACTCAAAAAAAAAACAGTCACATCACCGTCACCATGCGACAACCAGTCATGCCAATTCGCTCGCCCTTTGAGTCTTCCATTGCGAAGCCGGGCCAGGGCAACGTCGTCCTCTCTCTCCTCCCTCCGAATAACCCAACTCTCACCACTCTCACCTATAAATACCCTTTAAAGCTGGTCCCCCGAGCTCCCGGCTTCGTCCCCAGCCCAGATCCCTCGACTCTTTCCGAATCCTGCCCCTCACGGCCGGTACATCTCTACCTTCTCACCTATGGTGGTGGCCTACTGCCAGGTGATCACATCGAGGTGTCGATCAAGCTTGAATCCCGAACGCGAATGGTGGTGACCACTCCGCAGGGCAGCACCAAGATCTTCAAGACCGATCCTACCTCAGACAATGGTCTGAGTGTGATCAAGGGCCACCGCAAGAAGATGCCCGCCAACGACCATCTGTCAGATATGAGCCAGCAATCACTAGATGTGCGGATTGGTCGTCAAGCTGCCCTGTGCTACCTGCCAGATCCGTCTGTGCCCTACAAGAACAGCCGGTACGCTCAGGTACAAACATTCACGGTCGATGCCACTGCCAAGGGTGACCAGCGCAGCAGTCTCTGTGTCCTGGACTGGGTCACGCAAGGTCGAACCTCACGCGGCGAGAACTGGGACTTCCGGTTTTGGCGCGGCCGCAACGAAGTCTGGGCCACCGACGAGAAGACCGGCAAGAGCCGCTTACTCCTTCGAGATTCAGTGATTCTGGACGATGAGTCTGAGGACTTGAATGAGTCAGACTCTGACATTGACGACATCGAGGGTGGCGGTTTAAATAGCCACTCCAGCCGCGCCGACACGCCACCACCGCTGGCCGGTCTGGTGCCATTGAACGTCATCCAAGAACGTACTCGACCCCACGGTGTGGTCGGCACGCTGATTTTGTCGGGCCCGGTGTTCGACAGCCTCGGCGCCTACCTCATGCACCAATTCAACTCACAGCCGCGCATCGGCAGCCGGAATTGGTCCGCCTCTGAATCCGCACCTGAGCCCTCGCTCAGCACCAAAGGTGATGTGACGTGGACAGCCGCCCGCGTGCGTGCCGGCTTCGTCCTGGTTAAGTTCGGCGCGAAGGACTTCGAGACCGCGAAGCACTGGCTCGGCGGACTGCTCCGCGAGGAGGGTAGTATCGCGCGTGAATTTGGCGAGGAAGCGCTCTTCTGCCTCTGATCAACTTGTTTTTCTTTCAACACCCTGCATTCGCGTGCTGAGGAGCCTTAGGGCGTTCTCCCTGCAGCACGCTTCAACCCGATGATACCCCCTAGGGCCCACATGGGCATCTCTATCTATCTTCTGGGCCCGCGTGGGTCAGATCCTGTGTTAATTCCTTTTTTCCCCTTGATTATGTCTGTTATTTAGCATCTTGCATGTGATTTGGCTGTTTGGAAAGCATCCATTGGAACCTCGGGCAGACAGAGGCACTGCATCTTCGTTCAAAAACCAAATCGCCTTACTAGGACTACTGTATCCTTGCATGACAGTCACCCAAAAAATTTTGACTGCACAAATTAATTGAGTTCAAAGCGCCTCTTCAAATTCAGAGCCATGTGCCAAATTTCTAGCGAGTATGTAACAAAAAAGCGTATAAAATCTATCCAGACGGAAGAAAAGGTATCATATCTGAGTCATGCAAAAAGGAAGAGAAAAAATTCCCACCGATAAACGCCTGGTCGTAAATAACAAAACCCTTGTCGGTTGCTATCCTCCATCATCATCATCATCATCATCCCCGGCCATTTTACCACCACCAATCCAAGATTCGAATCCTCCAGTCCCCTTTCGTCGCAGCAACAAGGTCATCCACGTTCAGCATATCCACGCCCTCCTGCACAAGGATGCGCCAGATATGATTCCGCAAGCTGCGCGGCCAGCTCGGCACCGACCAATAGCGCACTTTTAGACCATGGCGGTGGGCGACGCGGATCTGGGTGCGGATCAGTTCCATCTGGTGCGACGTGAAGTGGAAAGGCCAGGGAAGCCAACGGCGCTCTTGAAAGATACGGACGCATAGTAGCTGTTCGTCACATTGAAGGTATTCGCGGTGATCGTGTCCGGCATGCCAGATAGACCCTGCCCCAGGCCCGTGGAGCGCTGGCTGAGTTTGTACGCTGATGCATGACCACGGCCTAGTCCTTCGTCGCCGATTAGCTTATCGAGCGGCGCGTCGAAGAAGATGTCCCGGTAGCTGGTGTTCGCGGTGACCAGATCGAAGGGCGTGTTGCCCGTGCCAACGACGGTGACGGGGCCGGGGATCAGGTCACGGCCGTTGAAATAGGTCAGGTAGCCACGCTCACGCAGCGGGGCCAGATGCTTGACGACAACGGGCCAAGTGGTTGCGCCGTCAGTCTTAAAGTCGATCAGCAGGATAAGGGTCTGGCCCGGGTCGGTGTCGAAGACGCCGTGTGGCGGGCGATCGACTGTTCGCTGGAAAGAAGTGATTGGGTTCTGGAGGTCAAGCAGCTGGACCAGCGGGTCAACATACAGGGAGCGCAGGGTGCGGCGTTTCGTCAGGGCATGCGTAGTGTGGCCGACGTACAGTTCGTCGTCGAACAGCCAAACGTCGGCCTCGACTCCGGTGCAACCCGCCTGTAGCGCTGAGAAGAGCGGGATGCGGCGCCAATAGTCGTTGTGCGAGTGGCAATTCGCAGGAACGATATCGCGTGAGATATCAGTGGGCCAGTGGCGGATGTCGTCGCCATGCTGGGTGAGGTCGTCTTGCATCCAGGACCGCGCCGCGCGATCGTATTCGTTCGGAAAGAAAGATAGAACGATGCCGCAGGCGATCGAGATGAACTGGATGATGCCGCTAGACAGACCTGGTCAGCATTGCACTCTCTCCAGATCCTCTTCGCTACGGAACGTCTTCCACCTGCTCGCGGGAGGGGCCAGGCGACTCACAGCATCATGAAGAGGCCAAACAGCCCATACACCGGCAAACGCTGGAGCCTAGGACGGCACGAACGCTTCCTGTTCTTTGGAAGATCCTCCGACAGCAGCGGAAGAGCGTCCTCGTCAACAGTGGCTCGGTGCCAGGCAGATGCGAAAGGAATGAAGCTCAGCAACGGACGCCATGCGTTGCGCCCCACTGGGCCGTGGGGAACAGCCTCGGTCCTCATAGTAGGGCCCTTGCGGGCATGGTCGGTGCTCCATTCTGGCGAGTCCGTGTACGCCTCGAACGGCACTTCAAGGAGGCACTCGGACGTGGCAGTGCCTTGCCCATGCTGGTGCTGGATGGAAACCACCATTGCTCGGCGAGTAGGCTCCTCGGGGTGATGTCGAGCGAGGTGGAAGAGAGCAGGAGACCACCATGGAGAGGGGCAGCCCTGGTTATACCTGCATGTCACTTCACTATCAGAGTCCCCTCATGCCCTCCACGATCATCTTCTTGTCAGTGCCACTTTTCCGGCAAATACTGTTGCGTCCAGACATTCTAACCATGTTGTAGAGATGACGCTAATGATTGGATCTCCCGGAGTGGAACGCCCGCATCTTATTCGGGCGGTCAGCCAATGAGGACGAGGAGCGGCCGCACAGGAACTGAACAGACAAGGCTAAAGTTAGACTTAACTTGAGGTTGGCTGCTGCTGGTTTGCCGATATTGGGTCCAACATTTGCCAGGGCCTCTAAGACCCCGATCCAACCAAGTATCAGGAACGCTGCCAAGGAAATTGCCAGTGCATGCCAGAAATCTGGCCTCGGATAGGCCTGCTCCCCCGTCTGATGATCGTTGGTCTCTGCAGAACCACTAGCATGTTGTAAGGTCCTTAGATCAGAGCGGGTGGGCCGAGAGACACCAAGGGGGAAAACTTACCCTTTTGAGGTAGAGAAAGCAGGATGAATGAATGAAAAATTTGGAAATAGAAAAGATTCATAGATGATCTGCGTGGTAGCGCTTTATATACAACGAATGCAATGGTCCCAAACACCCACGGGTTCCACAATAGCACAAAACACGGACCCGTTCTTTTTTTTAAAAAAACAAAAGCCAAAATGAAGAAAAAAGAAGAGTTCAGAAATCAGGTTGGAGAAACAGAGAGGAGAGAGTTGTGTACTCTACTCCTCGTCCTCCTGCAGGGACTTGACGTAGGCCGCCGCACGCGCCTTGATCTCCTCGACCATCTTCTCATCATTGTTCTCGACCGCCAGCTTCTCCTCAAAAGCGAGCCACTTCTTGAATAGGAAGCGCGCCTGCTTAGGCTTGACCTTCTTGCTGGCATCCACCTGGACAGCACCCTTCTTGCGCTGCAATCCCAGCACCCGCTCAAACAAGCGGCGGACCTGATCCGCGTCGCCAGCCTTGATCTCCAGATCCAGAAGCACGTTCCACAGGTCAATGCGCTTGGGGAACGAGGACAACAGGCCTTCGAAAACAGTGCGACCCCGCTCGGCGTCTCCGTTGGCGGAGCGGAACTCCAGCTGACCAAACTTGGAAGTCGTCTCGACGTGTGTGTGCGTCGGGAGCGACTGCAGAGCACGCGGGAGCAGAGCGCGGGCGCGCTCGGGCGCGGCCATCGTGTCGAACAGGAAGCTGGCGTAGTTAAGGAAGAACTTGGGGGACTGGGTAGAGATCTTCTTCTTCATGGCAGTCTGGAAGAGTTCATCCGCTTTCTGAAGGAATCGTTAGCACTCAACTCGATCTTGGGGGGGGGGGTTATTGGGCGAAGTCCTGAATTCTGTGAAATATCACATACCTCGTTCTTTCCGGATTGGATGTAGATACTGATCATGCGGTCGTAGATCTCTTGGGGGTCATTGTACTGGCACGCCCGCTTGAAAATCTCTTCCAAGCTGTCGTCGTCGCCGTAGGTGTTCTCTAAGTTCAGCAGCGCGACCCAGATATTCAGCTTCTCGGCGTCCTGACCCATGGTGATGGTGTGCAAGGCACGCTCGGCAATGGTGCGAGCCTTTTCGGTCTCGCCAAGTTCAAGCTGGAACGCCATGTACTGCAGCCACAGTAGTGAAGAGTCGGGCTCGCCCAGAAGCAGTCGCTCGTAGTCAGCGACGGTCTGCGGGCCGTTGGCATCTAGCTCGCCTGTCCGATCGACCTGGATCTCGGGCTTGCGGTTCTTCTTCTTTTTCTGTTTCGAGTCCTCTTCGTCGCTGTCCGACTCAGCTGCCTCGTTATCACCCTGGAAATTGCCGCTCCAGTCGAAGCCGCTAGCACCAAGGCCACCCTCCTTAGAAGCGCCCTTCATGGACGCATCATCATCACTGTCCTCTTCCTCTTCTTCCTCGCTCTCTTCCTCGATGTCAACCCCACCCATAGAGACGTCGTCATCGTCCTCGTCACCGCTCTCACCACCTTCAAGCTCGACACCGCCAGCACCAGCATCGCTCATATCCTCGTCGTCATCTTCCTCTTCTTCATTCTGGAAGTGAGAAGCCTTGAGCGAGAACGAGATCTTACCAGCCTTGCTGTCAATCTTGATAATCTTGGCCTTGACAGCATCACCCTCATCATAAAGGGTACGCGCATCCTCGACACGCTTCTCAGCCATCTCACTACGGTGGCAGAGACCGCTGACATTGGCAGAGCCATCAATGACGATAAAAGCACCGAATTCCTCAACCTTACGGATCTTACCAGTAACCACCTGGCCGAGCTTGAAGTCTCGAAGAGTGACCGGGGCCTTGTAGTTAGGGTCAAGGACGGAATCCTTCAAGCTCATCTGCAGCTTGCCCTGCTCCGCATCAACAAAGGTGACCTTGCCCTTGACCAGCTGGTCGGGCTGGAAAGAGTCCTTCCACTCCTTGAGATAAGAGTCGGACAGGTCGGAAACACGGACGTAGGCAGTGACATCATGGCCGACACCCACGAAGAGACCAGCATCAGCAACGCGCTTGACGAAGCCACGGACGACATCGTTGGGCTTGAGCTGCGCGATGGAAGAGATCTCGCGGTCCTGCACGGGCATCGAGGAGCTGAGAACACGGGAAGGACGGAGAGACAGGAAGATCTTTTTGTGCGCCTTGTCGACAGCGATAACGCAGGCACGCAGAACCTCGTTCTTGTTGTGCACGGTAGGGTTGGCCTTGGAATAGTCGTCGGCCATGTCAATAAGGTTGACGGCACCGACAAGAGCTTCACCAAGTTGCATGATCACCTGCTTCTCAGTGACCTTGGTTACTCGGCCGGGCAGGATCATGCCCACGGAGACATCGCCGAAGGAGAGCTTGTCAAAGCCCTGCTTAGCAGAAAGATCCAAGTGGCCCCTGTCAGCGTCGACGGCAGTGACTTGAACCTTCAGGGCTGAGCCGATGGGGAAGTTCTTGTCGACATCTGTCAGGAGGGAAAGGTCGTCCGACGCATCAATAAAGCGCAGTCTGCCGCGCACATTTGGAGACAGGTTGATCCAGAGACAGTCATCAGCAACGTTGTTGACAAAGCCCATCCAGGAAGATCCGACCTTAACCTGCTCCATGTTGAGAGGCTCGGGATTGGCAGCCTTGACGAAGCTGGGCTTCAGAGAAAGCTCGAACACAGGGTACTTGCCACTGCGGTGGGAGATGGGAAGGAATTTGTGGTTGCGAGCATCGTGGACGCCGAGAATTTTGGCGGATAGCACCTGCTTGGCCTTGAAAAAACGCAGGGGCTGCTTGCGGTCCTTGAGGTCCTCCCATTTGTCGAATATCTCCGAGACATCAATACGTCCCTGAATATTGTCTGCCAGCTGGACATTTACCTGGGTCGATCTAACAGAGACAACCTTACACTTGACAACTCGGCCGAAGGTCAGATCGGAGATAGTCTTGAGACCCTCGTCAACCGGGTTGGCAAGGACATTATCATTTTGGACAGAAGTCTTGGTTTTCTTGGGGCCCTCATGGGTGACCTCTGAGGCCTTTTGGCTCAGAAAGAATCTCTGGAAATCAGGGTCGACAGAGTGCACTGTCGCCGAGACTGTTTGTCCCTTCGAAGTTCCAAACTGAGGTTGAGCAAGATTTGCGTCCTCGATAAGACGTTTAGGGATAAGACCGGTCAGACCACCCAAGAACTCAGCGAAGAGTCCAGCCGGGGTGATGTTGCGAATAAAACCAGTAACTGTGGCGCCCTCCTTGACATCTTCGAAAGTGCATGGCATTGCTCCCTGCTTAGCGGCCTTCTTCAGGCTGGCTCTGCCAGAGACACGGATGAGACGGTGAGCGCGCTGGATATCGACAACCAGAAGGTCATTCAGCTTCTGGCCAACACGGATTTTAGACAAGGTCGAGGTCTGCTTGGATGGGGAGCCGTCGATGACATGCTGGACATCAAGGCGGGCGACAAGGCCAGAGTCATCAAGCTTTAGAAGCGCATCATCGTTGGTCTTCTCAAAGACGGTTCCGGAAACAAGGAGACCAGGTTTCATGTCCTCAAAGGCCTTGCGATACTTCTCAGTAAAAGTCGAGGGATCCTTGCAAGAAACAGCAAGGCGTCCCTGAGCGGCGTCCACGCTAAGAGCGTGCACATTGACCACCTGACCCAGGCGAAAATGCTGGGCAGGGTCCTGGATGTAGGCTTCACTCATCTCGGAAACAGGAAGGAAACCACGGACGGTGCCATAAAATTGAACAACAGCACCGTGAGTCTGCAAGTTGACAATAGTACCAGGGGACTGGGCCCCGGCGGTAATGTCCTTGTAGTCTTTCCAAATTGCAGATTCGCTGTTCAGCAAGCTCTTTTTCAGGGTCAAGCGAATCTGGCGCTTCTGAAGGTCGACAGACAAGATCCTGCTTGAGATCTTCAAGCCCTCACGGAACTTCTTTTCGGGGAATTGGAGTGGTGTGTCTGCAAAATGCATGGATGGCACGAGGCCAGTAATACCGTCGGCAAGGCTAACAATCAGACCATCCATACCAGTAGGGCCGATCAAAAGCTTTTCAACCTTGCCCTTTACAATAGCACCGACTGTAACATCCTCTAGGCGAAGGAAAGGCTGCTCAAGAATTGTCTTCTCAAAAGAGAGCAGGTAAAGGTTGTCGATCATGTTGTAGCCGACAACTCGAGCTTCGTGAGTGGAGCCAACCTTGAAGGAGCCGGTGTCGGAGGAGATAGATTCAACCTTGCCGTCCGAAAGTCTAGAGATGTGGACGAAACCAATGCTCTTAGATTCTCCAATCTGAACGTAGACTCCCATACCGGGATCAACCTTGACAACGGTGACCTCAGGGACGATGGCAGAGATGGCCGGGGCGTCGGAGGAGGAACCAGGGCCGTCGGCATCAGAAGATAATTTCAAAACGTGATCCAGCATTGAGAAACCAATCTTGAATGGCTCAGCAGAGGGAAATGTTGAAACAATGCGACCTTTGATCTTAGCTCCAATCTTAAACTTGCGCTCCAGGTCAAGTTTTCCATCATCGGCGCCAGATTGGACAATGTCGACTACAGTGTCGAGCATTCCCATGATCTTTCCAGCCATGCCGTGAGCAGTAACTTCAGTTAAAAGAATCTCAGCAGCAACACCAGGGAGGAATGAGTTGATCGTAGGCGCAGCGCTGAGGAAGTGGTTGTTCTTGATGGAGGCAGCGGACTGGAGTTTGGCAGAGAGTTTGATCACGTTGCCACTGGCATTCTGGCCAGTAACCATGCAAAGGAAAACCGAGCCCTCCTTGATGGTAGAGTAGTCCACGCGGGGGTCGACTTCCTTGGAAGACATGAAACCCTTCAGCTCTGAGCCCTCAATGCCAAGATCCATGACCAAACCATGGTCCTCAACACTGACAACCGAAGCCTGGACGGC
Source organism: Penicillium macrosclerotiorum (assembly GCF_028827735.1). Lineage (NCBI taxonomy): Eukaryota > Fungi > Ascomycota > Eurotiomycetes > Eurotiales > Aspergillaceae > Penicillium > Penicillium macrosclerotiorum. The sequence continues at coordinate 5,652,942 of NW_026643083.1, read as the reverse complement.
CAGATCTGCCACCAGATCTGATTTTGAGATTCCGGTGTTTGCTTGTCTGGGGTCGACTGACAATTCAATGCGCTTCTTGCTGCGGGCGCCAGCCTCAGAGACTTCGGTTCCAGTGGAAACGACATAGGCGCGAAGGTACTGGCCAATATAGAAGTGGTCTTTGAGGTCAAAAATATCATCATCGGAGCCATCCTCATCTTCATCGTCATTCTCTTCACTGAGCAGCTTCTCGATTCTGTCGTCGAGGCTTTTAGAGACAGCTGTAAGAGGGACATAACCGACGAGGTTGTTGGGCAGCGAAAGAGTGATGTCATGAGCGTTGATGCTTGAGACTTGGCCAAGAATCATAGATCCGGGTACGATACGCTGTCAATGTTAGGTGAGATTCTCGACAGACTTTTCCTTGCTTCGATACGTACCTTGTAGCTGAGACCCTCGATGCGGACCTGTTTCTCAGTTTCTCCCTTATCCTCAGACTTCTTTCCCTTGGACTTCTTCTTCCGAGACTTTTTGGCGGGGGTCTTGGTGTCTGCATCTTCCATGTCCATTTCGTCGTCTTCGTCGTCGTCCTCGTCGTTGTCGTTATTAGCCTCACGGGCGGGCTTCCTCGAACTCTTCTGTTCGAATAGAACATCCTTGGTCGCTTGAATTTGAATTTGTTTGCGCTCCAGAGGCGTTAGGACGCTGCCACCTCCACGAGGGAAGGAAGGCTCGTCGTCACGTAGAACAGAGAGCTCCGAAGCTTTCGGAGCGGTCTCCTTTGGCTTGGACTCTTTCTTGGGTTCCTCTGCGCCGACCTTGGCGCGCTTTTTGCGGCTGACGAGTAGCCGTTTCTTCGGGGGCGTTCCCCTTGCGCTTGATCGGCGCCATTGTTGGTAGGCAAAACCGATTCGTGCACAGTTGAGGAATCTCGTTTTATCGCAAAGAAAAAAAAAATCGAAAAACCCGATACTGCATGGCAGAATCGGGGGCGGTGTAGGCTCAGTGGGACCGCCCGTCAAAGAAAACGGACGAGGCAAACAACTTCTGAGCACACGAGGTATGAACGCTGGCATACCACAGAACAGAGTCAAATAGAGATGAGACGACTATGCCACTAGGAAAAAAATTTTATGATTACCGGATATTTAACCTGAACTTCTTTACCGACTGCGTTGTATACATTTCGGGTCGGTATTCGCCCATAGAATTTCTCACTCGCCATCAGGTTTGCGGAGATCATCAATGATAAGTAGAAAGGTGAGAAATAATGTCATTTTTATGAACAGCATGATCGCTGAACTTTCATATTGTTGCAGAATCAGTCTATCATGATAATTTCTCCAATTCTTCCTTTGATGGTTGAATGCACGATATTGTTAACTAACTATACTCTCCGAAGACGGCGCAAGAGGATTGTGGTACAGCAAAGGACTACTCACAGTCAATTTACACTTAAGCCAGCCTTATAAATGGCTGGGTACATATAAGCTATGTCATCGAATCAAGGGCTATTGCTTAAAGGTAGAATAAAATGTGTTGCTCTAGGTTCTCCACATCGGGCCTGAAAACCGGGTCAAAACCGAGGCGTTCGAATGCTGGCACTGAGATTAATGTCCAATTCTCAACTCACTAATAGATTGATAAACTACTCCTTATTTGCCAGTACGTATCATGTATTTTAATCAGTCATCTAAGTTTTTGCGGAGTTCAGAGGATATAGAAGGTGCCATGCGCGGACTGGTCTTGTTAGCACGCAGCCCAACGCGCTGTCCAAGCCAGCAATTAATATCTAGTATAACGATATACGGCAACGACTAGCTCCCAGAAAAGGAAATTATCGTCATAAGACAAATAGAAATAGGGAAACTTGCAAGCTAGAATGACTAATTGGGACTTATTGGAACTTGCTATAAATTTGATCGGCCATGATGGCTGGGATGCCTGAATGGGCTGAGTTCAGGTGTCAAATGCCCGAACCACGCTCCGCGTCACGTCCGATGCGCGCAACACGACTACGACCCGCTTCCATCTTACCCCCTTGGGCCAAATCTTTTCACCCCCAATGTCTCCCGCCCCAGGCCTTCTCCTCTCCGTCGCTTGAGCTCACACAATGGACCGTTTTTCTGGTCTTCCTGAGCCTCCTCGATCAGAGCCCATCTTCCCTCCCTCATCCCAAGAAATACCCTCCTCCCCACCTTCTGTCGCATCTGAAGCTGGCGGTGGGCGACGACCCCGAAAGCCACCAACCGTCACCCCTCGGTCCTTCCGCCGCTTTTTCACGCCACGATCTCTGCTGGACAGTGGAAACAATGGGAGTAGTGTCAAGACAAGTCGCCAGGCTCTCCGGGCCTTGACCTCACCAGCCGTCAACCGCCTCAGTCCCGCCTTTACGAGAACGTCCAAGGCGGGCAGCGCAAGAAATCCTTATGATGGCTTGCCCGAGGATTTCATTCGCACCCCGAGCAGGAAAAGGAAGCATTCGTTCTCGTCGGCAGTGTCTCCGCTGCAGTCGTCGCCATTGAAAAAAGTTCGTGTGCGGTCCCCGGTGGATGACGAAGTGGATCAGAAAGCGACTATCCGCGATATTGATGTGGCCAACCTGGGTCCGAGAGGACGTTGTGGCGCAACAGCAATAACACCCTCGAGTCTTCCCAAGCGCCGACCAGTCTCGCCAGTCAGCCGATCACGATCATTGCAAACTTCCGGATCCTTGTTCATGCGAACATTACAGGGCTCGCGTGCCAATCGCTTAACTATCAGATCCACTGCTGGAGCTGGTTTGTTGCTCTCTCATTGACGGAAACGAGTTCGTGATTAACAATTTTCATAGGCTGGCAAGATCTTACCTCTGAGTTCCATTCACGACCGGAAGACCGTCACTCGTGTGCCAGCTATGCCAATGAAGGATCATTGGCACTACCGTTTTGCAATGTTTCGTGCAACAGTAAGTGCCCTACGCCGAGCCCTCGCGGCAGTTGACGTGAATGGGGCCTGACAATTATTTAAAGCCAATTCCTTGGTGGCAGTTGGAGACGAAGAGGGTGGAATTCGATTGCTAGACTCCTCCAAGGACGATGACAGAGGGTTTTCGAGTGCTTACCTGGGGTTTCGTCCACACATGAACTCGATCATGGATCTCGAGTTCTCATCCGATGACATGCTTCTAGCGACGGCATCGGGCGATCAGACTTCTTTGATCATCGACATGACTACTCAACGCCCTATTCATTGCTTGTCAAATCATGTATCCTCCGTTAAGCGAGTTCAGTTCCAGCCTGCTGCCAACAACAAAGTCCTGGCAACATGTAGTCGAGATGGTAACGTTAATATTTGGGATCTACGGTGCAAAGGATTTGAGCGTCCTTCGTTGCAAGTCAGATGCTCGCTCGAGTCTGACATAGATCCTTCTACCACCGCGGCACCCCCAAAGATGACCTATCCTCAAGTTCTCAACACAATCCACGGCGCTCATGCATATACCACCCCTCAAAAACCTGCCCTGGACAAGACCGAACCTCCTCCCTTCGGGCGTTCCGATATCACCGTTACTACGCTAGCCTTCCTTCCTCCTGGTCAGGAAAATTTGTTCGTTACAGCATCCGAGGCGAGCGCGAGTGTTCGGCTGTGGGATTTGCGGACTGCTCACAACAACCGCCGTGGTCGGCCTGTTCTTCCTTTATCAACAACACGCGAACCCGATAGCCATATCAAGTATCGACGCTTTGGCTTGACGTCCATGGCCTTCGGTGGTGATGGCTCAAGACTCTATACCCTTTGCCGAGACGGTACTGTGTACGCCTACTCGACGTCTCATCTAGTGCTTGGGCATGCACCTGAGCTTTCTCTCAATCATGTCCGCCCACGACGCTCCGGTGGCTCTGATAAAGAGGGGCTGGGGCCCTTGTACGGCTTCCGTCACCCTCGACTTCAGGTCTCTTCCTTTTATGTCAAACTCGCCATGCGTAAGGCATCCAATGATCGTGCAGAGATGTTGGCCGTTGGCAGCAGTGACCACTGTCCCATTCTTTTCCCGACAGATGAGCGCTTCCTACAATCTCCCATGAAGACTTCAGCCGATGATCTCCCCACCCGAACTTCCCTCTTCACTACCCGTTCAGGACTTCGCCGCACGAACTCTGGGGTTGGCTTGTCTGGTCGTCTTGAAGATACCATCCCAATTTATCAGTCCGGAACGCCTCTGGTTGAAGGACACCAGAAGGAAGTCACAGGGGTTTCATGGACTGTTGATGGAGAGCTCATCAGCGTCAGTGATGATTACAGTGCCCGGTGCTGGCGCGAAGGACCCGAAGCTCGTGAGCTTCGAAGCAGCAGCAATGTCGAGGGTCGTGGCTGGCAGTGCGGCTGGGCTGCTACGAAAGATTCATATGACGATGAAGATGAATGATTTCTGAGGCATCTTTTTTTATTCGTTTGTTTGGCATTTTCCTGGTGTTTGATTTCATGGTGTTGTTTGGCGTGGGCATTCTTCTGGCGTTGGCGTGGGCATCTGTTTTTGCTTTACATAGCGTCGCATACTCGTCTGCATTTCTGTTGCATTTCTCGGGGAGTTCTGCCGTCTTATCGTCGGGCTTGGGTAATGGGTTATCCCATACATCTTATCATTTACGAAGTCTGTTTTCGTTTGCCAAATGCTGTATGGTCTAATACTTCCTGCTGAAAAAAGATTAACATTCAACCGCAGAGCGCAAACGTATATACGCCTAGAATGGAGGCTTTGATTGAGAGCCCCCGCGCAGTGTAGGAGCTCTGTAAATATATTACAAAGTAGAAAATAGGAGTAAAGAGGTGAAAATGGCCATAAACTGTGGCCATCAATATGTCTAAAACATGTGCTAAGCGTCCTGTTCCTGGGTCATTATCGAGTCAAACATATCCCTTTTCAAAGGTCTACATAGGTTTCCGGTACGTTCCTTAGAGAAGAGATTGTACCTAAGAAGGGTCTACGCCACTAAAATATGGTATGATCCTACCATAATGTGCTCTCGAACGGCATATGATTGATATTCGTTGTATATACGTATACTTGATGGTGTACGCCCCGAATGGACGAGCATATTTATTTATCGATCATCTCGGGGAGAAGACATTGTAGAGGGTTCTCTTTATAATTGAACCCAGAAAGTACATAGAAAGTTTCCACGTCTTATGTATATATATATATATATAAAATAGACAATCCAAAAACTATGTATTGTACCTGAGTAGGGAAAATTCATTGCAGAAGATACTATGCTAATGGGAACGACGAGGCGGGCGGCGATAAGCTAGTGATTGGGCGATAAAGTTTCTTCCCCGAGAAAAAGTTCCACCAGATCGTAACCTCCGCACTCAAAGTACCACACGATGCCTCACAAGCACAAGAGACGTGAAAGGGATGAATCGTATGTTCTGACCCCATAATGGAATGCCCTGCATCTGTTATCTAACATTTTATCTCCTTATCAGCCACTTCGAACTACCACCCTCGGTGATCGCCAAGTCACTGCCGGTGCGCGACCAGCAAGCCAAGTCGAAGAATGGGAAGAAACCCCAGCAACAAACCAATAAAAAGACCCAGCCTGGCCCTGCCGTCAGTCGCCGCAAGGGCGATCTGGAAGATGACACCCCGAAGGCCTTCCGGCGCCTAATGCAGTACCAAACGACCGGGAAACGGGCGCCGTCTGGACTGGAGACTGGCGAGAAGAAGCAGGACAACAAGAAACGAAAGCGCGACCCCGCCAATGACCAAAACGAGTCATCCAAGAGGCCTACTCAAGCCAAGCCCCAGCAGTCGGAGTCGAGCACTGCAGAGGCCAAGAAAGAGATGCCTAAAATTCTCCCCGGGGAGAGGCTGTCAGATTTTGCGGCGCGCGTTGACCGCGAACTCCCGCTTTCGGCAATGACCAAGTCGCAAAATCCGGGTGCACCCAAAGTGCGTGAGCATAAGATGACCAAGCATGAAAAGCATCTGCGACGATTGCAAGCGGGCTGGCGTGAAGAGGAGGCTAGGATTCGGGAACACGAGCAGGCTGAGCGTGAAGAACGGGCTGCTGAGATGGAGGACCAATTGGAGCTGTGGAAGGAGTGGGAAGCAGAGGCACGAGGTGGCAAGGCTAAGAAGAAGGGCACCGTTCCAAAGAAGAAGGCTGGCAACTCCGGTGGCACTGCGGATACCGGCGACGACGACCCCGACCCTTGGGCGAAGCTGAAGAAGCGAGACAAGGAAAGACAGAAGAATCCTTTTGATTTCGCACAAGCACCTCCGGAGTTGAAAAAGCCAAGGGAGATTTTCAAGGTTCGGGGAGGGGCCAGGGTTGATGTCGCCAATGTGCCAAATGCTGTTGGCAGTTTGAAACGACGAGAGGACTTGGCCGAGGAGCGAAGGAATATTGTTGAGGAGTATCGCCGATTGATGGCCGAGAAGCGTGGTTCCTAAGCCTTAGGCTTTTATATCACTATTTTACAGTAGATATCCATTTGATGAATTTGTTCATATGCAGAAGCAGCAGGAATTACTCCGTCCTACACTGCTTTTCATTTCTATGTAACATCCAATTACTGCCTTTTTTTTTAATAAAAACCGTGGGGTAATCAAACAGCAGATCCATTTAGTGGCCGTGGCCGTCATCTTGCTTCTGCTCGGGGTCCAGCTTGATCATCGTGTCAATGCGCATGATGGCAATGCAAGCCTCAACAGCACTCTTGAGCTGCTTGATCTTGCTCATGCTGGGCTCCAGAACACCAGCCTTCAGAGTGTCATGAACACGTCCCTTCATCAGATCCAAACCATAGTTGCGGTAGGTCTTCTTCTTGGCGATAGCCTTCTCCTCCTCGTTAGCATCACCATCTTGCACTCGCTGTGACAGAGCGTGGCGGACACGGAGTTGGGCGACCAGCTCGGATGAATCCTTGGCCGCGTTAACAGCCAGAGTCTTGGGGATAACAAGAAGGGACTGCGCAAATTCGCCAATAGCAAGTTGCTCGCGAGAGCCCTAGAAATATCATTAGAACGAAAACCACAGGTGATTAGAAAGGAATACATACCACTGTGACGGCAAATTCCTCCAGGTAGATGTGGAGTGCAGTCTCGACAGCACCACCGCCAGGAACGATGGTGCCACTTTCCAGAGTCCGCTTGATAGCGCAGAGAGAGTCGTGAACAGAACGCTCCATCTCATCCAGACTGAACTCGTTGGGGCCGCGCAAGATAATTGAGGCGGAGGTATGGACCTTAGTGCCCTTGACGAGGATACACTCGTCATCGGAAATGCGCTCTTGCACAACCTCCTCGGCATGACCCAGATATGATGTCTCGAACTTCTCGTCACCATTCAGATCAGACAGAGTGCTGACAAGGGTGGCACCAGTGGCCTTGGCAATGCGGCGAAGATCCTCCTTCTTGCAGCGGCGAACAGCCATGGCACCTTTTTCGACGAAAAGCTTGAGCACCATGTCGTCGATGCCCTTAGTGGTCAGGACAACATTGGCACCTGACTTCAGGATCATCTCAACTCGCTCCAGGACAATACCAGCCTCACGCTCACGGATCTTCTCAAGCTGATCGGGGTCATCCACAGTGATCTGCACACCGAGCTTCATCCGCTCCTTCTGCAGGTTCATATCAAGACAGGCAATCTTGGCATCAGTAATGCGGGTCTTCATGGCCTGCGAGGCCACAGTGCAGTTCAGAGCATAGCCGTGAACAAGGACAGACTCAGTGCCGCTCTTTCCGTGTGCCTTGAGAAGGTTGACGGCCTTAACCGGGTATTTGACCTCGCCCCGCTGGTTTGTTGACTTCACCTGCAGCATCGCATCCACGCACATGTTCGCGAAGAAATCGGAGTCGGCACCAATGATCTTGCTAGACATCGAAGTCTTCGCAATGTTGATCAAGCTGTCCTTGCCCAAGTTTTCCACCTTTGTCGTCACGTTCTCGTTCATGTACTTGACAGCTTCTCGCAACGCGAGACGGTATCCGTTGATGATAGTCGTAGGGTGTATCCGGTTCTTCATCAGCTCGTTTCCTCTCCGCAGAAGCTCCGCGGCGATCAGGACAACCGAGGTTGTACCATCACCGACCTTTTTTTCCCCAAGATTAGTCTCACAAAAAAATAAATGCCCAGAAAAGTTGTAGCCATACCTCCTTGTCCTGCTGCTGGGCCAAGTCGACGAGGATCTTGCCCGCAGGGTGCTCGATATCCAGCAAGGACAGAATTGTAGCGCCATCATTTGTCACAGTCACGTCCTATCATCACAGAAGGGAGTTAGAAGCTGTCGGATAGCTCTGCGGGGTACTCTGGTGTTCCCATACCCCTATGTCGTCCACCATCATCTTATCCAGCCCGGAGGGACCGAATGAACTCTTGATAACATTGGAAATGGCCTGGGTTGCGAGAACTGCAGCCTGTCAGTGAAATCGAATTGAGTCTCCAGGGGTTCATCGCTCAGGAACATACCATTCTGCTCCCGGACATCGGCACCGGTGATTTTCTGCCCACCCAAGACTGTGTGCGAGCTGCGTTAGTCCACTGTAATCATCATCCGAAGATTCAAACTCACAAAGAGTGTCCGCATTCCGCGGCGCCTCGAAGATGCCTGCCATGGCGATTAGATCGAAAAAAACAGGGCTTTCAAGTGCGATGGCAGAGCTCTGCTGGCTGGGACGGGGGGTTTTGGAGAGACGCTCACGCTAAAAGTTCTGCCGCACCCAAAGCGGTGTCGCAGATAACATCCCACTTTTCCATAGTCAGACCCTCCAAATCCGCTTGTCCTCCGACTTTGCCTTTGAGACCCAGCTTACTTGACTTTTACTTGCCCAGCGCTCATTGAATACCATCAAGACGGGCCAGAATTCCAGCGACGCAACGATTTCGGGTGCCGCTGCCCTTCGGCCGTTCGTGACCATACCGCACAAAACCCCGCTGATAATAATCAGCCCGCCAAGTCGAACAGCGCTGCGAAGACAGCTGAAAGCAAGTAGAAATAAATGCCCTCAAGACAAAATCTTATTTGAGGAAGAGAAGGCTCTTAAAAATCATGCCACTATGATTAGCTGTTTATTTTAACTATAAATACCAATATAACTTGACGTAACAGTCCTACCTTCATGTGAATCAATATTACTTATAAAGACTTCTGTATATGATAGGAACAAGTATTTACTAATATAGATGGGTAACTATAATTCAAATAACCCATGAAAAGTGTTGGTATATCACTTGAAAAGCCCTCCACTCAGCTTTGATCTCCTTGAGAATAGGCGTTGAGAATTAACTTCTTGCCTTTTTTCTTTTGTTGAAGTAAATACTTTATCCAAAAATAATTATATTAAATGCTTCGCCATCGAAATTTCTCAGGTCACTTATACATAGCCTTTCTCTATAATAACCTCTCAACCGATATTTCATGATACACATTGCTTTTATTTGGTGGTTAAATCTATTCTCTGAACGAGTAGAGCGTCATTCATCCTATCTCTAAAAATATTATAGAAAGATAATACTACTCTGAGTGCCTGATAATCCTTGTTCCATGAGTATGATAAATCTATAGACTCATGGGACTTTAGTGTTCCCGTATGGCAGAAACCTGTGTTGTCGTCGAGGCCGGTGTATCAGCACGAAGTGCATTTGCTTTGCCGGGAAATAAACCTTGTTCAACCGCTCGTCCGAAGTTGATTAACACATCATCTTCTCATCGCCTGCATTCCATGAACAGTTAGAAACCGGTTATGGGCACTGGAGCTCGTGTTTCGTGCATTGCATACTGGACCTTTGATGGCAGTCTTCGCCGGAATTAATGAGATGACTTTGGGCCGCAAGCACCCGCTGAAGCTATTCTAATACGGCTGCGTGGGAAGGTATATGGCGACAAATACCAATATATATATGTGCTAATAGGAAGAATAGCGGACAAATAGCCGTCGCGCTCTTGAGTATAATACAGTATTGATATATTTGACAACAACGCCTTCCAAAGAGATGCACCTTCAAGAATATATGTCTGGAGTAGTTAGAGTAGTTAGACAAGGCCGAAAAATGAAAATTAAACAAGGTACGCTTTGGCCATGAGTATGGTAGACAACGAGGAATCAAGGAAACAGGAGAGATGATGGACTAGGTTGAGTCGATGTAGAAGTCGGGAGATATGACGGACAAGGAAATGGTTGAGGGACAGTAAGAGGGCGCGCCGGCCAGGATGGAAGCCCGAGTAGATAGTAGAGATTAGAGAGTCAAGAGGAGTGTTTGAGATGGGAAGAAAGGGGAATAAGGAGAGTATAAAAAATTGTGATTGAGACCAAACGCTTCAAGTCAAGGATTTCCAGAATCGCTAAAGATAAGAAACAGACACTGAAGGGGGACCGCATGGCTTTTTTTTTCGAGTGTGGCAGGTATCATGAGAGCATCATTATCATGCGAGAAGAATTCAAGATCATTCCCAGAAGGTGAAAAGACACGCAGGATATCAAATTCAATCATCTAGTATGTCTCGACAGAGCGTGTTCCGCGCAGCTGTATCCTGGCGCGGGACAATGGGGAGAGACTGTTTTCGCAGGTCGGCTGAGGGGAATTGGCGCGGCGCATGCGCTGCGGCCAGCCCATGAGCCTTTGCGCGTCGGTGGCGGTGGCAGAGTCGATGACATAGCGGACGTTGTTTTCATCCACTCCCTCAATTTGAACACGCGGGGGTTGCACAGTTACACTTGGGAGATGGATGATGTCGTCGTCGCTGTCCTCAGGAGAAAGGCTGCTGCGGCTGTCCTTGGAGGGAGTTGAGTGCGCTTGCATACAGTAGACGGCACCCGGGGTGTTTGGTCTTTCTGAGTTGGTATAGATAATCGTAGACAGGTTGCTGACAGACTCAGAGCGACCACGCTTATGCGAGTTCGGCGTGGTTTTAGAGCTGGAGGTGCCAGGCTTGTCGTTGCTAGCACGGTAGAGCACGTCCATGTATGTGAGCTGCTCACCCGCTGATCCGCCAGTTTCCTGTGACTGCCTAATGTCTGCCAGTAAGCCTGGGGATGGGGCAGGGGCATCGGTGTGTCTCCGGCGAGCAGGAGATGGGGATACACGGCGAAAAAGTCGGTCGTAGCTCTTTGATGGAACACTAGTGGAAATGCTCTGTCGAGATTCGGCATTTCTTCTGTGCTTCTTGAAGGATCCCTTTCTGATGATCTTGGAGATCGATCCAGCAGAAGCGCTGCGGTTCAAACCAGGGTGTTCATGATTGAAAGTTGCCTGTGTAGGAGATGGGGTAAAGGGTGGTCCGGCAGTAGGAACAGGAACACGCTTAAATGCCTCATGCGAGTTAATTTCACGGACAATTGCATCCTGTAGACTCTCATAAGTGGGATGAGGGCTTGTAGCCTGTGTTGACAAATATGCTTTGTTGAATAGATCCATCATTTCGGAAACCTTGAAACGTGGGGAAGGCTGAACAGGGCTAGGCGCAGGAACAGGGCTATGCATGACCTCAGCGATACTAGGAGCTCGCTTCATTTCGAGGGTTGAGGGAGTGGGTGGTTGTATTGCTTTATGTGCAATCTTCGGCCGGCCTTGGGCGGCCAGTTGTGTGTTGATTGATAGGTCTCGCACATTCTTCCGCGACGTGGATCCAGCGGAAGGAGGCGGGGACAGAGACTTGGGTGTCAAAGACGATATGCGGGCAGCCGGGGTCGGAGGTTGTAATTCTGGAAGGCTTTCCGCAGTCTCGCCATTTGCACTATTGTCATCGCTTAAGGGAGGAGGAAGCGTGGGACTATCTGGCAATGGGGTATTGCTCCATCGCTTGCCTTGTTTGTAGGCCGGGGGAACACCAAGGCGTTGGATAACAGGGGGCTGTGCCTGTTCCTGGCCGTCCTCAGCGGACAAGCTCGGCGCAGAATTTTGCTGCCGAAGGAGGCTGCTAGACTGTGAGGCTCGCGACGAAGCATTTGAAGCGTCGTCTGGAGAGGCAGAACGGTTGCGCAAATCTCCATCTGATGTCCAGTTGTGTTTCCGTGGGCCACGCTTCTGGCCATCCGGACTCAGGTTGCGTACCCGTCCAGGCGCAGGAGGAGACGACCGGCAGCTTAACGCAGATAAGGAGCGCGATGGCGCATTATATTTTGCAATATTTCGGTCAGCCACATCTTCCTGATATAGAGCGGATAATAAGCGTGCGCCTGCTATGCCACTTCGATATTGTATACGAAGAAATCTGGTCATGTTCCGTTCCGCGACATCCTCGTTGTATGGACTGGTAGGGGGAGATATGATTTTGGGAGGATCAGTATCTGGGAAGCGCAATGCATCCAACAGGTCAACATGTCGCGCATTGGGATCCTTAGGGATAGCTGGGCGGCCCGGTATCGCGGGAGGATATTGGGATTGTGAGGATGATGGACGTTCGGCTAGATGTTGGTCTAGATCTTCAAACTGCTTTTCAATCTGGTCAAAGTGATGCGCCACGTCGTGCGCCTTGAAAGCTCTTAGACCTGGCGAGGGAAGCGCAGGTGACGGAGGACCAGGAGCCAGAAAGCCAGGCTCGAGGGCACTGAAGTAGGGCCCCTCTGAATCGCTTCCACCCAATCCCGGACTCGTTGATGGTCGCGAGGGTGAGCGCTCTGCTTGAAATAGCTTTTTCAAGGCTACCATATTGACAATAGAGCCTTTTATTCGTTCCACGAGCTGAATGAGAACCCGAAGCCAAAGAATCAGAGGCGCACGAGGCGGCTCCAAAAGTGACGTCGAGAGACAGTGAGGGAAAAAAAACTTCAATCTAAAATAAATTGAAGTGGAGTGCGACTAGACCGGTGGCCGCCGTGAAGAACTCAAACAGGCGGAGTCATGGCAACATTGAAGCTCTCGAGATATTCGAAACCGTCATACGGTATCAAGTGTTATCCCAACGGGCCATGATGGAGAAGAAAGAGAAGAAGAGCAAGGAAAGTCAAGACACATGAGGGACCAGGCAGCGGAGACTTGCCTTGTCAAGAGGCCGGCGTGCAGATCCCAACACCATTTCGAGTGCCTGGATTAGGGGGGCACAATGACCCGGTCTTCTCCATGATCCGTCGCCGTGGGCACAGATGGGGCCAGGCCGATGCGGCACGACGGTTCGAACGCTAAGAAATTAAGAGTGCTCCATCCGACGGGGGTCAGTCTTGACGGCTGTCGCTCCAACCTGGCCTGCGTGAACTTAAACGGACTCGACGGTGTCGTGTGTCGCCGATACGAAGGTTTGATTTTTTTTTTTTTTTCTTTTCTTTTTTCTTTTTTTTTGGCCTTTTGACTTTTCGTCGTTGACCATCTTGAGGCGATTCTCTCGGGCATCGCCCGCTGAGCGGGCCTGCCTTCACGGACCATCCTGGGCCATCGGAGCCATTGAGGGGGTCAAACATATGCAGCTAACAGAACCTTTCTCCGGAGTTAAACGTCCAGGGCGCATCATAGGCTGTAAGCTTAGAACTTCCGCTCTAGTTCGAGCTCGGGGGGTCCACCCTTGACAGGACGTTTCTATGTCAGGGCTAACATGGAAAAATAGCCCGCGCGGGAACGGAATCTCTGCGTGATTCTTAGTCTCTTGATGGCTCGGGATTTGATCCCTATTTGACAGGATCGCGCACAGTGGACACGCAATGGCCATGGTGATGCTAGACATGTCCGCGGCCGACGGACCGGAATAGATGCCCCTCCAAAGCAACCCGCCCTGTGCATCCGAATGGCTGCCTTCCTGAATCCACCGACAAGGAGGGAGAGGGCCGAGGGGAATGGAGATGGAACTGGGCAGCGTGATGGAGTTCCCAATTTCCGCCTGGCTGACGATTGGTGTGATGAAAGGATCGACAGCCCACCGCGTGGGGCCATCGCGTTCCTTAGCGGGACGAGCCTGTGAACCGAGTGCCAAAATTGGGTTGGTTGGATGATTCCGACTGCCTGGAGCCACTGGAGCTGGACCGCCGCCTCGGGCCAGGGGGCTTCAGGCGAAGGAACGAGGCGGGAACAAAGAAATGACGGGCGCAGGGACCCGGGATGTGCAATTTCAGATGTGAGGATGGGCAGAGAGAGCGTCTCCTGGAGTCGCCCATTTTTGGGCCCCTATCGGTCCATTGGGCTTAGTTGGTGGAGATGCAACCAGAAATAGACCTGGGACGACGTATCTCAGCCGCGGTTCCCCCGTCTCCTTTGGGCGTCACGAGGGGAACAGAAGACACTCAGGGGTCATTGAGAACCGAGTACCGAGTACGTCGTACCCCATCCGGAGTACAAAGGACGCTAACTGGCATCGGAATACATCGATTGATCAATTGGTCCGCTATCCGGAAGACTTTGAAATCCAATAGGTGTCTGGAGCGGGGAAGGAGGTCGAGCGTTGACGAAGATCAGGTGTTCCCCTGACAGGTTGACCGTTGTTGTTCAGTGACCCGAGTCTGGAGTCGGTCGCCCGTCCTCTAGACCTCGTTGACTCCATCAAGCGAACTATACTGTATTCTACTAATTATGCGATGTTGGGAGACACATCTGGAATATGATTCTGGACTTCAATCCCAAGGACGATAAATCTAGAAGATCTGGACTGGCGTGTAGTTCCCGGTTCCTTCCTGTTCCCCCCCCCTGTTTGCCCCTGAATACCAATTTGATCCACCAAATCTCACCCCAATCTCGTGCTAAAATGGCCTTTTTCTTTCTCTCGATCGATCGATTCCGATGAGGATGGGTCGCGAACGGGTCTTTGCGGCTACGATCGTCGGGCCTGGGGAGGGCGGTCCCAACACCACCACCATGAGCAAATTCGATGTAGAAACTTTATAGACGGGGCCATGCAATGTTAATGTGATTGTTCTCGACACGAGCCTATCTGTGTGTAACTGTGATGGCGTGAGACAATCTGCGGAGAGGATCTAGATCGCGGGCTGAATACCGTGATAGGAAATCACCATGCGCTCTCCACTCAGTCACAAGTCAAGAACTGGCTCGCTGCACCGGAAAAATGGCCCTTCAGCCTGCATTTGTCTCCGATCGCTAAAGCTAATTTTACTTGACTTGGGGTTCCTCGTGTGCCCGGTGTGCCTGGTGTGCTTCCTGCAGGCGACACGCAGATTGTGCGACCGTTCCAAATACTTCGCAGATTTAAATGTCCGAAGACGGAGCAAACAAAGATGACTGGAAAAATGGATAGAACCGATTCCATGTGAAAAAAAATGAGGAAACAATGCAAGCTAGAAAGCCTCTCACAAAGAACTATGGCTGGTGGTTATGCCCGTGCCTAGGAAATGAAACCCTCGAGAACCCATCGAATGCCCTATTCATGGAGTTGAGATCCAGATCATAATGATTGGGTCCCTCAACCATTCCATGGTCAATCAACCGAAGAAATAAAGACCAGAAAGTGAAAAAATGGGATAAAAACGCCTTTCCAACACCTTGCAGTTATGTCAAGTTTGCCTATTACCTTCATCCTTGTGCCTCATCACTTTCCGCATGACGAGTTTCAGAATCTTCAGCCACAGCTTGCTCCTCAGGTGCTCTGGGAGCCTCTTCGGATGTGTCTTCCACCTTGCGGGCCTCCATTAGAGCAATCATGCGGGTTCGGAGCCGGTGGTAACGAGTCTTGGCCGCAGTTTGAGTGATGTTCAGCGACTCACAAACCGCAGCCCAGTCAATCTTAACGAGAGAGAGAAAACCCCGTTAGTAAATTCAACACCATGTGAATTCATGTGAACATGAGCGGAAGATGGATGAACAGAGAGATGCGACTCGCACGAATAGCAATCTGTGTCGTCCATAAAGAGCAAGGAGCACATGGGTCAGGGTGACATTTGATCCAGGAAGCCCAAAATCGATATACTTACTGCACCACCACCATTATTGCTGTAGCAAGCCCACATCAGCAGGAGATTGGCGTCATTTGACGCTTGGGCCCGATCGACATTCTTCCGAGGACTGGCCTTGGGCTTGTTCACTTTGGCTGGCATGGTGATGTCAGAATGGAAGGTCTAACTGAACGCTCTGTCATTAGCTGCAAAAAGACAAGACCCGGGGAAGACGAAGACTGTGAAGCCAAGTACAACGAACTGTAGGCACGTGTGCTTAATGCAAGATTGTGGGTCTGATATGGCTCGGTAAGCAACGGAAGGAAGGATTGAACGAGATGGTTAGGGGAGGAAGTAGGGCCTCAACCAACATCAGTCTCAAGGTCGATTTGCATGAGAACAACCAAACGACCGGATTTCACCATTCAAAAGCATGACGCTAGTGGGAAAATGGGCCACTCGCAAGGGAATGGTGGTACGGAAGAGCAGGTCTCAGTGATAGATAGGTATGATAGCAGCCGAAGTAACATGTCACTCTAATTGAATGGAATAATCTAGGAGATGAGTTTAATGTGTAGATTCTGTATTCTGAAAAGTGATAATTCAGCAATGACCAGAAAGTACATGTTTAGAATATGAGTGCGATATTGTTGAAATCAAATATCAATGATCACCATCCGGGCCAACTTTGAGACACGAAAAAAATCATGGAACATGTGTAGATTTCCGCAAGAGCAAGAAGCTTTGTACTCCATTTCCAGGAAATGGCAAAAAAAAGTCTTTGTAACCCACTATCAACCGCCTGCAAATCGACTTTGGCACCATTCTTGGCTCGATTGAGAAATCAAAATTTGAGTCGTCTCCTAGGAAGCTGTCACAGGTGAAAAATAGAATTGTGCCTGGATATGCAAACTTACGACCCTTCAGCTTTGGAATCGTAAGCATCCTCGGTATCGCCCTTGTTCTCAGTTTTCGGGGCTGTGGACTTCTTTGGAGTTCGCCTCACGGTCTTCTTGTTGACTGAATTACCGAATTCGGCAACGTCAGACTGCTCGGTACCCACGTCTCCTTCGCCGTAATCCTCGACATGCTCGACCAGATCGCGCACTTTTCGGAATCGAGCCTTCGCGGTGCTCAACGGAATTCCCATTCGGTCCGCCACTTCACGGTGATTGGCCTGTATTGAAAAATAAAATGAGCGTGATATGCAGATTATCATGGATGGAAGTTGCAGTCACTTACGGGGCCACCGTGGACTTCGAGGTGTTCCCACACCAGAAGAAACAGTTTCATGTTCAAAGTCGGTTTTGCCGTGGCCGAGTGCTTGGTAGCAGGCTTAGACTTTTGCACCTTGTTGGCAGCCATGGTGGCAATCGGGTTTCTGACATCATTTAAAGTATCAGCGGATGCTTTGCTGAGTGCTCGTATAGAAATCTCTTCATGGAAGAACATAGAAGGGGGAGGGTAGAGACTGACCGGTATGATGAACGATGCTGACACAATTTTGTACTGGTACGAAAAATGAAGTTGGGATCGTATGGAGGAAAGAAGATTAAGTCAGGGAGGAATAGAATGAGAAAGAGCAAGATAAGTTGGTGACGAGGATGTGGAGGAAGGCGAGAGACCTAAACTGCGGATTTATATAAACGTCTCATTCAAAAATCCTTCGAGTTGATCTCAGGACGCTCAATCACTCTGAATGGTTATTCAATCGAGTAAGTATTGTAATATCTCGCATATGCTATCAAGTAGTTGTTATTGTGGCAGCTAGACTCGTGACTGCTATTCTGAATATTAAATGCCGGTCACAATTCTTAAAAGATTTTTACGATCATCTTAGCCCATACCGATCACGTCTAGCTTTCTGAAGAAGAATTGGAAGACTCTAGGATCAATTACAGCCCATTCACTTTTTTTGAGACTCAGAGAAGGCGCCAATAGTAACTATTTTCGAATCGGCCAACATGTAGGTGTCCACCGGGTCATAATTTTGTAGATACTCTATCGATCCAGCTTCTCAGAAAATGTGGGTGTATTTCCGGGAACCATGCTCACAGAAACGTAGCCAAGCGTCTGGTATCCGGTTTCAAAGTTGACTGCACATTACCCCAGCATGCTTGTGTATCTGCATGCTCATATATCCTCATGCATCCTTCAAGCCTCATCCTCATCCTCCTTGATGAAGTCCTCGGTCACAGCATCCTTGATCTGTTCCATCTCGCGCTCTTGGGGCTCTTCATTGATCTCAGAAGGTCCCTGTGGAGTTGTTTTTCTTGACCGCTTGCGCTTGGGCTCTTCATATTCGCCCTCAACGCTGACCATGCGCTTTTGGAAACGTTTGAAGCGGCTTCTGGCAGCTTCAGGGGTGATCCCACAGCATTCTGCCACAGCCTTCCAGTTGATCTGGAAAAAGAATCAATGTCAGAATAAATGGCACTTCAGTGGAAAGAGTTGTATATATACTGTGTTTTTATGTTCACTGAGAAGGCATGCCCAGAGCAAACCAAGGTTGTCAGTTGAACTAAGAGGCTTGAGGAATGGCCTCAGGGGGATATTAGAGACCTGGGTAAACGAAAGGCTGGGCATTTTTGAGTCTTCAGTACTCGAGATTTCTGTCAAAAAGTAGAATGAGGTAAAATTTCAAGGATGGAATGGACAAACTTGGTTGCGACAGAACGTATAATGAGTGTCGGGATTTTGTGTGCTGGGTAAGGTTTATATAGCTCAGAGTCTCCAGCGTTTGACCAGTGACTCAATCCACCAACAGTCAGTACATGCATACCTTGCATAAGAGAGATTACCAAACAAAGCCTTGTGTTTAGTCATGTTCATTGGAGATATCTTCTGGCTACAAGCATGTTCTGAGAGTCAAAACCACAGCACTGGGCGCACTCTTTCGAGAATCGACTAGCAGAGAAATCTGTGACGTATCAACATGATTGAGTCCAGCTTCGGTGCGGATGGGCACTTCAAGCTTCATCTTCACCAGTAGCTTGCAATTCTTCATCCTCATCCTCGCCAATTTCCTGCTTAATGTCCTGCTTTCTCTTCTTGCCCTTGTTCTTCCTCGCCTCCTGGGATCGGTAGTCGTCACTCTCCTTACACATAGCTCTCATTCGACGCTTTATTTTGAGCAGACGTCCTTCAGCTGCAACCGGGCTAATGCCAAGCACTTTTCCAATGGCATCCTTGTCGGGCTGTTCATCCCGATCAAATTAGCAAAATATCAGTTATCGTCAGTTATCGTAGAATACAAAGAACGAAGGGATGATATCAAAGTTCACTGGGAAAGTGTGGATGAACTCACTTTTCGCCCTTCAAGGTTGAAACCAACCCAGAGAAGCAGCAGGTTCGTTTCATCTCGAATTACCTTTTTGCTGTCACGAAGGGGGCCACCTTGCTGCATGCCCATAAACGATGGCACGTCCTGGTTATCGTCGAGCTTATCGGGAGTAGAGCTCATTCTGATGGATCTCCTGGACCATTGAATTTGTTTTCATGATCAGAAATAAAAAAAAGAGGTATGTTTAACAGGGGTTATAGACAAACAGAGAATATGCGTGTGCTGATGAAGGATTTTGTGTGTCCTGAAGAGAGGTGTTGTTGGTTGATGAGAAAGTGCGTGGAAAGAAAGGGAGGTGAGGATAAAATATTTGCTTTTATAATATGCCCAAAAGCCGATTTGTGTTTTTCAGGCAACGGCATACAAGGAAGGCTTCCACATATACACCGCCAAAACCTTCAATATTGAGAAACACATCTTAATTGGCTGTTTGCAAGAGGACAAAGCTTGATTTTGGCGTCACTTTACAAATTCAAATTCACGGTGATTGAGACAAGATAAGGGGGGGATGGGGAGTACAG
Organism: Penicillium macrosclerotiorum; assembly: GCF_028827735.1. Lineage (NCBI taxonomy): Eukaryota > Fungi > Ascomycota > Eurotiomycetes > Eurotiales > Aspergillaceae > Penicillium > Penicillium macrosclerotiorum. The sequence continues at coordinate 5,633,303 of NW_026643083.1, read as the reverse complement.
CAATTTTTCTTTGGTCTCACGTTCATTTGTGAAGAATAATGAATAATCTATTCACTGGAATGCCCTCGCATTCCATAGATACAAGGCAGTGCAGAAAGTTTCAGTTCAATCACAAAATGAGCTTGGGAAAGACCCCTCCTCAGACGAATCCCTCTGGATAGGAGTGTCCGGGTCACAGGTATCAGCGATATCCATGGTGGTATTCTCGCAGAGCGAGCGCATCTTTCGGAATTTCTGTTTGGCACTCTTAACTGAGATTCCAAACACGGTAGCGACGGCCCTGAAGTCAACCTGTAGGCACCAAAGATTAACGTTCACAGATTACCCAGGAGTGATATGAAACTGACGAGAGAGTGGATCATGTTCATGATCATCATCACAAAGACCCTAAGGACCGGAGGTGCAAATTTCATAGCTGGTGTACATACCACATCGCCCCCGTTGTTCTTCATACAGACATAGAGAAACATGATATCCTCAGGAACCCGAGGATTGATGACACGGAGCTTTTCAAGATCAGGCTGCACAGGCTGCTTTTTCTTGACTTCTGAGGCCCGCAGCCTCTTGGGAGGTTCTTCGTCACTGGATGAGCGCTGAGGCCTCTTGGGTGGGTCCAGGTCCATGGGCGATCCCAAGTCCATGAGAAGATCGTTGCCCTTAGCCGCGTCCATTGAGGATATGAGATTTTGTAGCTACATAGTGACCTCAAATCAGCGGAATGAAATCAGACAAAACCCCCAATCCGGGGTGAAGAGGTGAAGATAAATGCATCACGTACAGATTTGTTTGATGGCTTTAGATTGATGTTTTCAGTACGTGCGCCGTACAATATCAGTGCGTGGAATAAGTTGTGACGTGCGAGAGGAAATGGGGGGAGGGAAGAGGTGCGTGGAGAGAAGTGAGAGGAAGAAGGGGGAGGGTAGAGACAACAATGAGGGGATTTTCCGAGTGGGCGAATGATCTAGAGAATTTACAACCCCATATTGACATGCATGCATAAAAGAATACACCTGCCAAAAAATATATGGATCTTATGGAATTGCTTCATGAACGCCCGCCTCGAGGGCTTCATGAAATCACGTGACTCGATTTTATATTGAGAGTTTCGTTTCTTCATTAAAGGAGTAACAGCTTGAGGCATTATGATTGACCAACAGTTCGCAAAAGGGACTCTCTGACAGCCTGCGTCAAGACAGTGTGGGCACCCCTAGCAGCATCAACGGCGCCATCTACCAACGCTTCATGCCCAGATCGAGCATCGCCGTCTTCTAAAGAAGCCTTGGAGCTATCACCTTTTAGCCAAAGCTCTGAAATTTCATCCCGTGTAGGCATGTATGCAACAACGCAAGCAGACATGATCGAACAATGTTCGGCCGGGTCGGTATCCAGCATGAGCTTGGGGCCAGAAGATCCCACCCCAGAACCGTCCGAGCTATCCGACACCAGGGCTGCGACACCACCGGCTACGAGGTCAAGACAATCAATATGCGCATCCGCAATGGCCGCTGAAGCAGCAGTGATGCACCCAGCGAGAACATTCATCATGCCCCACGAGGCGTCATGAGAATCTGGTGTATCTGCCCACCAACGATCATCCTCTGCTTCAAGGATAGTAATAGTGATATCGAGCCCACTCTTTGGCCAGCGCTCGGCAATGATAGCGCCACGCAGGGCAGTCTCAAGGTGAACGCCGAGGTCGCGTTCATTGGAGTCACGAATATGACCCTTGCGCTTGCGAGCTGCAAACGGCGCATATTTGACATGGGTGGTCAAGACAATGTTTGGAGAGAACGCAGCAGAACGGGGCAGTGGCTTGGGACCATGAACTGTGCAGGCAAGCTTGAGAGCAGAGGACGGAGGAATCAGAGACTTGGGGTTGGCGCGCAGCAGCGAGAGAAGCAGACGGTTCAAATTCAAGGTATGAAGAGCCAGAGGCAGTAGGAATGAGACCAGTTTTAAGAACTAACATAATTAGAATCAGCGAGGGCCATCAACATTTGCGAAATGAGCTTCATGTGCCTTACAGATTTTCCTCAGGTCGGTAGGCTGTCGCTGGCGTCGAGGACGTTCTGCAGCTCCAGTGCCAGATTGAGCAGTAGATGCAAAAACCACCGGCCTTGTGCCCCCGGGGGGGCCATTGACTCGTCTCCTGTCAGCCATCATCTTGAAGGATAGGTTGAAAGACGTTGACAATGGTCAGGCCCAAAAACGGAAATCTTAAGTGTTTGGCAGGTTTGCACCTGGTCCCCACCTCCAGGGCTCGTGATTGCCGACCGCCTTGGGTTTTTCGCCCTTATTTCTTCTCCTCGCCCTTTTGCTTTTCTTCTTCTTCCACACTCTTCCGTGTTGTTTACGGTTTGCATTAGCACCCTTTCTAATGACGAAAGGGTTGCTTTCCATTACAGGCTTGATTTACTGTCTCTACTTCTACTAATTGTAAGTACCAAATTGCTTTTGCTTTGCACAGCACACTTCCCGCTGCCTGTCTACATGAGGAAAATTTCCAAAATTTTCTGTTCGGCGACCAATCAATGGGCCAAGAACAACATGCACTACCATCTGAATGACACCCCTTTTAAAAAACTTGTTCATTTTTTTTTCAACGTGATCAGTCCAAGAATTGAGACTGACTATGAATCAAGACAGGACCTGAATGGAGCTCACTGACCTAGCTACCGAAGTGGTGCTGGAGCTTGCCAAAAGGTAAGCCATTTTTTTTTTTTTTTTTAAAAAAAAATCCACCCAAGAGCCCCCTAGCGTGATGAGAAAAATTTTTCAGTTCTGCTTCTGCAAAAATCTTGAAGATAACCAAATACCATTACCAAAACCTTCTGATGCTATTCACAACCTGTCGCTGTCTTGATCTATTTATCTCTTCTAAGACTTTCTGCTGACAACAAAAAAGGTGTTTCTTAGTCATCGCAGCTCCTGCTTGCTCCTTGCCCAGTTGGGTTTACTAGATCGTAAAGGTACGGACGCGTAACCTTTTTTTTTTAACCGTGCACACTTCCCTTTTTATGATGACACCTAGTCAATCCATTCAACGATCTCTGGAACCGCCCCTCGGATACGCATCCATTCTGGACAGTGGTGCCTTTGCGCCCAGGCGTCGATCTTTGTTCCCGCCTCCCTTATACCGGACCTCTTGTATCCTTCGAGACGCAGAGGGAGGAAGGTTGTGGAGCACCGGTGTTCATAGGCTCAGTCAACGCCTGGTTCTGCTGGCTCAGCTTGGCTCTGCTATGTCTGACTTGTGTTGCCCAACTGGGTTCGGCTGCTTGTCCGTCTTGGGTGACAGTCGGGCTCAGGCGGTTGACAGGGGATGGGATGAGTTAAACTGGCTTAACTGATAAATTATCCCCTGCATGCTTTTTTTGCTTCGTGGACATGCCTCCATCTCTGGAATCATAATTCTCTGTATGAGACTCTTGCTGATTATGTCTGCAGTTTAATAAATGCTCTAATAATCATTAATTATTTTTAAATTTAAAATTTCTCATATCCCAATTTTTGAATGTTTTTTTGCCTTCCACAATTCACTTAGCAAGTAATTGAATTGATACATAAGCTATATACTGAAGGAGTTTAAAGGAAGAGAAAACATGGTCAAGAAGCGAAAAAAAAAGTCAAACCCGTGTACTCCCCGGATCCTCAAACAGGCACAACAACGAATTGACCATCGGAGGGAAAAAGATTTTTCGAGAGTAATCTAACCACCCAGCCAGCCTTCTAAACACTCAGGGAATTAACAGCTCAAAGCAAAAAAAAAAGAAACAAAGCCCTACCACTCCCTTTTTTTCTTCTCTTTCTTGCGGGGCAAATCGACTCGAGTGGTCGTTTCTAGGGTCAGCATATCAAAAACCAATAGCCTCGTGTTCTAAAGCAGCACTGTCCTCTACCCAGTCAGTGTGGCCAGTCGTGGTTGGATGATTCACAACGAGATCATGACGCCTTCGATCATCCTTACTCCTTCCCTTCGATCGGCGTACTGGTACCGTTCGATCGGGTCATACTATAGGGGGCCTGTGAGATCGAGTCAGGACAAACAAGGCTCTGTGATTAATTAGGAGATAGACAACGAAAACACTTACGAGAACCTTCTTAGCATTACATATCCTCCACGCGAGATTCAGAACATTGCCGTCTGCTTTGACAACTTCGGGCGCCAGCTCGACTCCGAACCTATACCTGGCCGTTAGAGGGGAAGATAGAGATACATAGAGGGACGCGAATAGAAACTCACATTTGATGGACGGCAAATACAACACGCTTGGCGAACTTGCCATCCCTCTCGACAAGACTGCCAAACTGTTCGTCTGCAGTTTCCGGCGCAATCTCAGGATCCCGGTCAAAGCAGTTGCGAACAACGGGTAGGAGGGCTTGCTCAACGGCCATTTGAACAATGCCATCAACGTCTGCGAAAGTGTCATCTTCGTGAAAGCGGCGGATGCGGATCTCAAAGGGTCTCGATATAGCCATTACGTTGTGCAAGCCGTTGTGGTGGTAGCGTAGCTCGAAGACACCCTGCGTCCAGAAAAGCTTGTCACCAGTGAAAATAATCTCGCCGGAGGCAAGGTCGTGCCCATCGCGGCCCTTTTGCTCAGGGGACCGAACAACCACGTCACTGGAGATAATGCCCCTTTCACAAGTCATGTTGTCATAGAAGCCTTCGTTGGTAGCAACCCAGCGACCCTGAGATGACACGCGGCTGACCTCGCGCGAGGTATTGTCGGTGACACGGTAGATACCAATCCAATCCTTCTTGCTATGATTGAGGGGCGCAGTCCATTTGACCTTGATCGGAGCGCCGTATTCGAAAGTCAAATTCTTCAGGTCACCTCTACGGTCCAGCGGCATGCGTGCGTTGGCACCCTCACGGCCTTTGCCTTGTTCGCTCTCATCGAACGACTGGGCATCTGTTCCCTCGACCGATAAGGAATAGTCGGAAAGATCGAGGCCAGCTAGTTCGGCATCGATGCGAGAGATGGTAACGCGAGCAGGATACTTTTGGAAAAGAGCAGTAGTATCTTTGACAAAGGTGTTTACACCAGCAGCAAGCTTGGGACGCGCATTATCGAGAAGCTCCTCGATAAACTCGAAAGAATCATCAAACATCTTGTCGACACTTCCGTGCAGCTGCTTTAGAGACGGCGGCAGAGACTTCTTGAGATTCTTGACGACGCCGCCATCCTGACGAAGACTGCGGCCATAAAGCTTCTGCATGTGAGGGCGCTCCACGAACTGGATAAAAGCCAAGCTCAGGATATGACTCAATAAAGCTAGGAAGGTGACAGCACCGCTACTCGTGATGAGAACCGCGCCCCAGACACCCGCAAGACCGAGGACGCGCTCGGGGTTATTGAGGAAACGGTAAATACCATCATATGTGAGCTTGGGTGACTCGTCGAAAAAGAAATCGCCATAGAACCATCCAAATTCACCAAGAGACTCATAGATACTGATAGAGGTCCAGAGTTGCAGGCTAATCAGACCAGCGCCCAGAACATGTCGGAACAGCACTAGGCCATAGCCCCAGTCGGCTGGGAAGGTGTACATCTTCCACGCTGCAGCGATGAAACTGGCGTAACACATAATCATACTGAGATGGTAGGTACCCTTCCACTGGTTCCACGCCTCCTGCGGGGTTTCACCAAATTTGAGGAAATGCCGGGTCCAGGCCTTGCTGTTGGACTGGTTATTGAGCAGGAACCCAATTCCTACAGAGTACCACACCCGCCACACAACGGCATTGACCACGAAGAGAAGCTGATACCGCAGCGTGGACGGGGTCAATGCGGTGACTGCAAATACAAGTAGCTGGACGAGCATGATGGATGAATCCGTGGTTCTATACAAGTCCAAATTATGCAGCCCGAGGAGGTTGTGGACCGATGGAGGCGGCTTGGCCGAGTACGAGGAGGTTGCGTTGGGAGCCAGGTCTTCGGATGGAGTAGGCGCGGTCGGAGTGTCCAGATCGGTTGGGAGGCTGCTAGTGGAGTCGACACAGACTGATCGCTTGCGGGGAGGAGGCGGGTTATAAGTCTTGTCAATGTGCGGGTTCTCAACGAGGACCAAGAACGCGAATTGTGCTGCATGGGCAATGATAGAGATAAACAGCACTTTATAGCTGGCAGCCATCAGTGATATGCCGTAGTAGCCTGCATATCCGACCGAGTACATGGGATGCGGTGCCATCTCAAAGACGCCGTCGAAGGTTAACTCCTGGTCGATGAGATAGAAAAAATCGCCCCAGTACCAGGCATAGTCCTTGACTACTCGATGGGCGTCTAGCTTGACCCAAAGGTTAAAAAGCACAAGAACGATGCCAGCCATCCATCGGAGGGCGGTCATGAGTATACTCTCGTCCACCGGGAGGTGACCACAGGCTATCGCAAAGAGACAGTAGGAGGTGAAGTCACACATCAGGATCAAGTCCACTAGACGCCTAAAGACAAGCCATGTGTTGTATTCAAGGGGAGCACTTTCAAACGAATAATCCTGCGGAATCTTTGTCTCTAGCTCCCGCTTGATCCAATTGTACAGCGCCGGGTGTGGGTTGTCCCCCTTGGCCGGGTTAACGAAAATCTTCGTCTTTTCTGCCCATCGGATCAAGGTCTTGTGATGCGATTGGTTGTGCAACAGCCATCCAATTCCTCCATTATAGGCTGCTCGCCAGAACAGGTAAACCACGGCGAAGACCGGCACCTTGAAACTGGAGGGAAGAGCCCAGAGGAGCAGGATGTGGATGCCAAGCAGAGCGATCACGACCAAATCTCCTATATTTTTCGGTTCAGATGGCGACAGGAGCTGCGAGACCATGTCATGGGTTTGTGGCACGGTGAAGACTATCGTTTGGGACGGATTCCGAATTAGCGGGGAAGCTCCACAATAGCAAGGGACTGGACGGAAGGGGGGGGGGAAGAGATCGCTCAATCGCGTGCAGGTAAACCAGAAAGATCAAGCAGCGTTTTGCAGGGGTTGCGATCCAGATCCTTCCAGTTATATTTTCGCAGAGAGTACATCCAAGTGACAACACGTAGACACATACCTGTTCCATCTGGTGTCCGACCAAAGGTCTTCTTGTCCTTGCCAGCGGCGTCCTTGAGCTCTACTTCCCCGGTAGCAGCCAGAGCATCGCGACCCCCAGTTGAATCAGGGTACGAAATTATTCTCTCTCGTAGCCCGTCGGGCTGCTGGGCACCTGTTGAACGGCCCTGGTCCATGATGTTGTTGAGGAAGAAGGGAATTGTTGGGGCGCGGTCAGTGACGACAGTTGCATGTGACAGTGGGTTCTGCTGACAACAATTGCCCTGTTTGCATCCACCCACCACGTCTACTATACCTACACCCGAGATTAGTTGGCCAGATTTTTTTGATCTTGGGTTTAGGGTGTCGCGTTAGGGCTGCAGGGGTGTCAAGGGCCAAGTCAAAAAAAGTTCTCAGAGCAGAGAGGACAGCGTATTTATACGCTAGGAATTGGATGAGAGTGGAACTCGAGGCTAACGACTCTATAGGAGCAGCAAACTTAGCGCCTGCGGGCCCCGAATGGAGCGAATGGAGCGGAACAGGAAAGAAACGGGTTCCATCGCATTCCCGGACACACTAAGCCCATCCGAGACGACATGAGGGAGCAACTACCGAGAGCACAGGCGAAATGGATGCTAAATGCCCGTGGCAGGTGGTTCCTAGGTGTCCGGGCCTTTGCGACCAGCGCTCCACGCCAATTCGCCGTTGGCCGATTTGTGCAGTCGGCAGGACGGGTTACACGTCGGTTTCTCCCACGCTTCCACGATGAGCACGGTGGGGCTCATTCCCGGGGGATGCGCAGCGGCAAATGCGGATGCCAGCACGACCCGCGAGGTTTGTGCATCCCCTCCACCTTCAACTGCACGGACGACCTGGCTGCGAACTAATAGCATCGATCAGTATGCGACACGGGCCTTCATGTTGGTTACAGTTGCGAGGCCATGCGAAACCTGCAGCAGAGATGAGTTGGCCGGAGAAAATGGACGGCGGGGAGGGTCCACAACATATTTGGCACCCTTCTGCTCTCCGACGTAACAGGGTCCACTAACACAAAGTCATCTGGGTGTCGTTAGCCTCCGCTGGCTGAATCGCAAGAGAAGTTCAACTGACAGTCGATGCTGAGCAATGGTGTGCAGGGGGGGGTTGATAATAAAAATGCATCTTCATCATGCATCATATGCACTGCCCTCATGCAGCAACAGGTGAGAGGGACAGGCCACCAGGTCTGGAAGCCAATGATATCATTTGCCCATCGGACCGTAGCTCAAAACCCCCGCTTCTCGTCTCACCTTTGGTGCATCAATGCACCAAGTGCATCGGTGCACCAGGCCTGTCCCACCGGTCGACCAGGATCATCATGCACTGGAGGCGGCAGAATCAAGATTTCGACGGCTGCTTAAGTTCTGACAGGACCAGGAAGAAAAAATTGGTACCTGGCACTGGTGGAGCACTGCCCCTCGTTGAGTGAGGGCTACCCCGCCAATCCTGATAAACCTAGACAAGGATCAGAGGTCCTATGGCTCTGGGCAGCATATTGCGACTTAGGTTGTTCATAGTCTATCTCAGAAATTCATCACAATGCAGAAAATCCGCTCAATGATCCGATTGACGGATACCATGCTGAAAGAATGGAAACGCAGATAGTACGTATATTCAATCTAGCGAATCCCATTGCATATAGTTTTTGGGCCGCACATCTCAAAGTTCAACCATTTCTACCTGATTTTGAATCTGGAAATAAAATCATTCTGAATTAAAATACTATTGTTCAATTAGTGATTGCCTTAAGAGCAAAAAATTGTGGTCTTAGATATATAGAATTGAACAATATGAACAAAGCTAGGCAAGAAATGTCCCATTGAATACTACAACACTTCGCCATAGTGGTCCATGGATGATTACTAACTATTATAAGCAGGCAAAGTACATAGGCCTTTCATGCAAACTTTTATGTCAGGCCGATGAAAGATCCGGCCCCAACGAGGCTCACGAGACGATGACTCGAAATACTGACGGCCCCCACTTGCCAAGAGATAGTGAGCACCCAAAATGGCCACCGACCAAGAAACCCATGTGCGAACCCTTACTTAAGTGTCAATTTAGCGTACTATGATCTTTGAACAACCCAACCCAACTTTGAAAAATTTTCGCAGAATCACAGTCTGTTGCTGAAAAGTTGACTTTTACACAAGACATGACACACCAGCCAGAAAAGATCCCATGGGACCTCTTGGTCTCTCATCTACGCTGGATCTCCAATGATTGCAAGTGCAAAGTAACAAATTTATATCCTGACATCAACGATCCAAAAGAGACTCGCGCCGAAAATATCAGGTTGTTCTGCCGGCTATTCGCAGAGGCTATCAAAGAAGCGTCGCAAAGGGAACGCACGAAATACTCTAAGAGCTACCCCTGCCCTGATCCAGACGATGTTCTTATCACAGATGAGATGCTTCGAAAGATTGAGCCAGATGTGAGGTCCTGGAAAGCATCGGCGGGACGATGGGAGACGTGGGTATGCGCAGACCATAATAGAGCAGCAGATCACTGCTCCACAGTGCCTCCTAGCATGAGGAAGGCCAAGGCATTTTTTCGTTTCCATGAGTACAACGACTGTCACAAGTTCGACGAAGTCAATGGGAAAGGCTTCTTTAACCTTGAAGTTGTCAAGACGTTGATTCTGCATGGGGAGATGGAGCCAATTCTCCGCGCATGTGCCCATGAGCGAGTGGGATTAGCTTCTTGGCAGAATATGGCGGAGTGTACGTGCAATGTATGTGGTCAAATGCTTGCTAATTTTTTTTAAGATACTTTGCTAAGTTAAATAGTTTGAAACGATGGGATGGGATGTCTTATATCAGGAAGCGTTACATGTTTATCTTTGCCTAAATGTGGCATACTGCTTCCCCGAGACGTGGGATTCAAAAGCAGGCCGATCTGACCAGACTGACTACCGCCAGACCAAGTTTTACCAACAAATGCTCCGGGAATCAACGGCTCCTGTGTATTCAGAAGCTGTTTTTCAATACTTTCGCCATTTCTTCGGCATTGATCCGGATCAGTTTGACGATGATATCCCTATGAAGCCAGACGAGAAACACGGGTTCACCGAAGAGGAATTGGCTCGGAGGTTCGGCCAAACTTCTCTGGAAAACCCCTATGGACTAATGCAAATTAATGAGTTTCTATTTTTTGAAAATGCATCAATTCAGTACCAGCCGCACTTTCTCGACATAATTTCTGTACAGGAGATTCTTTCCAATAAAGGTCATCTTCCTGGAGAGCTTGTTCTGAAGATCATGGATTTTGCGGATTACGAACCAAAGAGAATGCTGCCAGTACCACACGATCCCCTTCATCCCGCTAACCAGGAAAAGCTGGCGTCATTCCTAGAAAATTGCTGGCAGATCCTTGTTCGTTGCGATATGATGGCTAAAGCTCTTGATATAGAAATTTCTTGGGAGACTTTAATCTGCTACACCGTATTGAATTACTGGGACCGGCACAGATGTTGCGACAATCTTTTGTATAGCCTGGAATTAAAATAGGCTTGTTAGTTTTTGTGAAATTTCAACACCCGCATATTTTTGAACTAAATGTGTTCTCAAAACTTCATCGTTGTAGGTCGACAACAATGTATATTGTATCATAAAGGCCCTAAGTAATGTCATGGATCTCATGGCTAACCCCAGACTAGCGGGAAGGTAATCCGTAGTGGCTAACAGAAGGTCATATACTGGAGCAATCTCGACATCCACGAATATCAGACGGCTGTCACCATAATGTGGGGCTTTTAAGACCCCCTGAGATTGATAGCAAACATCCTCTGGGCCATTTAAATCAATCCATTCTGGTCCTGAGGTCAAACGCTGGTAGTAGTAGACGAAAATCCAGACGTAAGCACATAGCCTCAGGTCTGACCAGTACAATATTCTGAAATCTGAGAAGTCAGCGTATAACAAGATTAATTAGAAACTAAACATATGTATTTATCACAGGGGAAAAGATCAAAATTGATCAAAAACTACAGAGGTGAGATTACTCCGTATAACATCATGCTATTGGCTATTAATAATTAGATGGTAAACGGTAATCCACTCTTCGATATGAATCAAATCAAGAAGAACCGCAAGATGAACTCCTAGAAAAGATGACATCATCTATCCATACACGACCTGTTACAGAGGAATCTTCTGAGTCACAGGCTGCAACTATATTCAAACGGTCTTCCGAGCGTCTTGACACATATGTCCCAGTAATAGAGGTCCACTCTCCAAAGTTGAGTATCTGGGTTGAAGCAACTTGGCCGGTAGTTGCGTTTTTACCCATATAAACATAAACTGAACAGTATTCAGAGCCCGAGGGTGATGGCACTTGAACAAATGCGGAGAAATTATATCTCTTATCGCGGACGAGATGATCCAGAGATTGCGAAATTGTGTTGCCACGATTTCCGACGGCGGTTTGCAAATTCCTGCCAGAATGTAAGTCCTTCACTCAAGATTCCGAGAATAGAACACATATATCTCACAGATAGTAGTCACCAGTGTACGCAGATGTACCATTGCTCACCTGGGCCACATTTACCGCGGATGGTACCCAGGGAAAGAGAACTCCAGATTCGAAAGAAGGGTTTGACACGAGATTGCATGCCGAAAGAGCCATTTTGAAGATTGTATGTTCTCAATATGAAGAACCAAAGATTGAAATCGGATTGACAAATAGACTGCAAATTGATATTGATGCAAAACAAATGGGGTTGACCCTTTTATTGTCCTCCCATCTGAGACATTTGGAACAGAAGGCGCGGGATTTGCCGACACGGGCTATTTCTCACCTAATCATCAAGACCTAAACAGCTTACTACTTTCCGTCCCGGCCGCGTTGAACTTTCCTTTTTATCATTATTCTAGCTAAATTGTCTCTCTTGCATCTATTCTCAGGATCGTCAACTTCCCAATACTACCCAAGCTATCTTATGGCGAAATTTACGACGGTGATTTCAAATTTAAAAAGCCACGTGGTTCTCACACGGACCTGCCTGTGTCTGAGATAGCAGATTCGCTGTTTCAGAAAAATAATACAACTTTCGGTTTTGAATGCAAAATAGTAATGCCTAAATTGATAGTACGAGTGGGTGGGTGGCTATCATTTTGTACTTTTTTTCTCATTAGATGCCACGATTTAGCTTGAAGGCCGTATTATTATTATTTTACCCACTGTGCGGACTGTGCACTTTGTCTCATACCAGCCTAAGACTAGGCATGCTAGTAAAGCTTGATTTGGTCCATCGTGATAAATTACTAGACAGAAGACTATCAATCCAGATATGTACTATTTTCCATCGTTTCTTTCAAGAATTTATACATTCGGTCAAATCAAAGGGAGCGAAAGTCCGTGTCAGCTGGGAGAGGGTAAAAAAAATGAAATAGAAGAATAACAACTCCCACTCTAGTATTTTAGCTGTATTTCTTAGCCAAGTAAGATCAGAGGTGGTCGATGTGGGATCAATATGACACTTTGAGACCTGGTCAGATGAGGCATCGATATACCGCCGAATTATCTTGTTTTCTTGAATCACATCATAAGAAAGCTTACTAGATCCAGTCATTTGGATAAAGGTACCTTGTAAATTTCTGCGCAAAAATGCTGGTGGAGACATCAAAGTTTCACGCACAGGCCTCTATGACAACCTGAGCAAAATGAGAGCAAAGCGCTTTACTCAGTTCGGAGCAGGCCTCTAAAAAGTATGTAAACAATATTCGCACGTTTTGGAACGGCTGTCTAGGAAATGCGCGCCCACGATGGAACCAAAGGGCGCTCAAGTGCTTCCTCAGATATCCATCTCGATATGCGAATTAGGTGAACTTGAACAAAATCGAAACTTTGTAAGCTTACCTACACAGCTATATATGCAAGACTAATTATTTTTTGTGCAAGATCGGAAATTTCACCAAGTCTGCAGAATAGCGCTTTTGCTTATAAGCATTCATTTGGAAACTGCCGGGGGCAAGTTCGCCATAGTTGGTATTAATACCACCCGATTTGCCGGTATATCCTGCAGAGGGAACTCTCCTGTATATACTTTGGTAAACCAATTTAGATCAGCTTCAAATTATGTCTTTGCAGTCTACAGATACACAGTTTAGTCTCACCCAGTCGTATTGACAAGCCATCGGCCTGAACAATCGGTTTCCCCTCTGACTGGCCGAAATGCGCTCCGAGACCGCAACCCCGCCAATCGCCGGAGTGCCGTTAGTCATCTCCGCTTATCAAGCACAGTTCGCCGCCACCGACCAGGGACTTTCATTTTGACTCAGAAGAATTTCCTCTACTGTTTTCACGTACGGTTGCCAGCCGATCTACATTTCAGACATCAAACAGCCATGGCGCCATACGTGGAAGAGCCGGCAGTCCAGGCATCCCTTGTCGCGCCTGCTAAACGGGCGCCGACAAATTTGGTGGCCCCGGAGCCAGGCATGTACTGCCATCGAGGAATACACGCGTGTACCTAGCTAATAGATATCCCAGAACACTGCCCAGGCCCTGAATCTGAGCAGGCAGGCCAAGGCGATGCCTGCGCTGGCTGTCCCAATCAACAGATCTGCGCATCCGCGCCCAAAGGCCCCGACCCCGACATCCCAATCATCACTGAACGCCTCTCCCAAATTCGACACAAGATTTTGGTCCTTTCGGGCAAAGGAGGAGTCGGCAAATCTACCTTCACCACGCTGCTGGCACATGGCTTCGCTGCGAACCCAGACTCGACTGTTGGCGTCATGGACACTGATATTTGCGGACCGTCGATTCCAAAGATGATGGGCGTGGAGAGCGAGACGATCCACGTGAGCAATGCTGGCTGGAGTCCGGTGTGGGTGACAGACAACCTTGGCGCTATGAGTGTGCAGTTCATGCTGCCAAATCGCGACGATGCGGTTATTTGGCGTGGACCAAAGAAGAATGGTTTGATCAAGCAGTTTCTAAAGGATGTGGATTGGGGCGAGCTTGACTACCTGATTGTGGATACCCCACCCGGCACTTCGGACGAACATCTCTCGGTGAATTCCCTCCTCAAGGAATCTGGAGTTGACGGCGCGGTTGTAGTGACCACCCCGCAGGAGGTGTCCTTGCTGGACGTCCGCAAAGAAATCGACTTCTGCCGCAAGGCTGGCATCAAGATTCTTGGTCTGGTCGAGAACATGTCTGGGTTCGTCTGCCCTAACTGTACACACGAGTCCCAAATCTTCCGCAAAACAACTGGCGGAGGACGTCGATTGGCTAAGAAGATGGACATTCCTTTCCTTGGGTCGGTGCCCCTAGACCCCCGCGTTGGTATGGCGTGCGATTACGGTGAGAGTTTTGTGGATAATTTCCCCGATAGTCCAGCATCCAAGGCTATCAAGCGAGTCGTCCGGGCAGTGGGAGAGGCCGTCGGAGAGAATCCCGAGGATGTTTTACCGGAAGATCTGGTCGGATGAGAGTCACGTTCCGGCGCTCCGTCGCTTTTCCTTTATAGCGCATTGCATGCATTTTGGATGGGGTCCAGCTTCCTGGCGTTTGGGCATAGAATTTGATTGATACCATGAATTACACGACACATTTATGAGAATGCACATCAATATGATCATTTTAAAGCCACACCTTGCTTCCATTTGACGCAATTAAATAGTATTTTGATTGGAATATAAATGAATCTGCAGGGTCTTCTTTAAATCGATGTCTGCGTAGCATTCGTTGTCTGCAAGAGCACCCTTCGATAACTTGTCAATGGATGCACCCCATTATCTTTCACTTCTAGAATCAGATGAAGTAGCCAGCATCCTGAAGGATTAAATCCCTCTCCATTGCAGCTTTCCTGCACGGCCGGGATGTGCACATGTGCAAGTTTCCCACTCTTCGAAGTAGTCACATTCAATTGAGGAACCTTGTCAGCAACATTCCAATCATTAGTACCGGGCTCCTTATACTGAAACCAGCGGAAGGAGAGATCATCTCCGTCGGGATCTTGAGTTTCAGTAGCGTTGAATATCACAGTAGATCCAGCAGCAACAGTCAGGTTCACCGGGACCAATCCACTGCTCCCATTGATTGTAATAACTGGATGATGGTTCGCCTTGCTGTCGTTTTCAGGGAGGGACCACTGAATACGTGCCGCGAAGTCATTTTGGAAAGCATCTCTCCACCTCCAGATCGTCGCATGACTTGAGATGTAAGTCTCATTATTCATGCCAATCACACGGTCCGCGGCATCTGCATAGTGATTGAAATTGAGAACCGTTGACGGATTGACCTTCATATATCGGCCACCCCACGAGCCATAATCTGGATTCTCAGCGTTACCAAGGCCATTTTGAATGAGATACAAAAATGTCGGAGTGTCGCCTTCCATAATATACTTATAATTCGGATAGGCGGTTTCGCCATAGGCTCCGATCTGAATGTTTTTGCGCAACCATTGATGTGTGACCTTCGAGAAATCGGGACCGCCCTCATCCACACCATAGTACTTTTCTCCAGAAATGCCAACCCAGGCAGCAAGACCATACTGATTCCAGCCATGGGTGGAAGCAATGTAGAAAACATCAGGATATTGCTGGCGAATCCAGGCACCGGTATCATCTTGATCGGAAATAGCGTAGACGCGAAGCTTGGATCGAAGAGCTGCAGTCTCGGTTGGCGAGTATACTTGATCCATTTTATAAAGCACCTGTGCAAGAACATTGGTTCCTCCCCAAGCGAGAACCCACAATGGCTGGTCGGATTGGCTTCGGAGCCGCTCGAGTAATAGCTTGCTACCCGAGCTCAAGGTCATGTTTTTGCCGACGGCTTTCATACCATACGTCTTCAAATCGATTAGAAAATCTTATTACAGAAAGTCCGAGGCTGCTCCATGTTACTCACTGCAGGTCCAGTGCGTAAAAGACCGCGAATATGATCGCCAGACGGATACGGAGCGTCTAGAGGGGCGTGTCGGTTTAGATTTTCTGTAACATTTCCATATGCATTGATGACAGATAGCATATCTTCTGGGTGGGTTTCATCTTGTAACCAAGTCGATGTTACTGCGACAATTCCCTCGGTCTGGAATTGGTTTGAGTAAAGTAGATATCGTGTCAACGACTCCTGGTCGTCTGGCTCATTTGAGATATCCGACAAAATAAACACGCGTGGCTTTTCGGAAAATGACAAGAGTTTACTCTGATCCACGCTTTTGGCAATGGTATGAACGACCAGCGTCCATACCACGGTTAGGACCACAAGGTAGTGCATAGCTGGTGCGAGGAAACAATAGTCGCTATGTGGATAGGAATCGGAGATCACGCGCCAAAGGCCCAAGGTATATATATACCAGATTTATATGTCTTCGGATCCGTACGGCTGAAAATCTCTGATGTACTCGATTTTCCTTTGTTAAATCCCAGATTTCGTCATACTTCCCCATACCCCCGTACATAGACGAACTGGAGAGATCCCAAAATGTTGCCATAGTGGGGAAAGACCCATCGGAAGCGCTACTGGCGGGGTTCGACATACCCGATAAAGAATTGCCAACCTGAAAGAGAAGTTTTAAGCACTTCTTTGCAGATCAATCCATTTCACGACTACTGTACGGCTCACCAGGGCCTACTGAGCGCTCGGTGAGCAAATACCGCCTCCACTGGCCCAGTGGGTGACTACGGTTCAGTGGGCGCCCACTGAGCGCTCAGTAGGCGGCGCTAAAAGTTGGCGCCTGATTATTGCCTGACCTTTTCTTTCGCCCCTATCTCTTACCTTACCTTACCTTCTTCCTCTTACTGCATACCTTACCCGAAACCCTGTTTTTACATAGTTTTCTTACCGCGTTATATAACGAATGTTTTCAAGTATGTAAGTCGCTATACTAACTAACATACCCTTGACTCGAGCCTAGAAACTGTCTAGGGCTAGATAGGAGGTAAAATAAGGTGAAAATTAACGATTTTAAGCTGAAAAAAGTCCGTATACGTGTAGTACGTAAGCTATAGGTCAAAAACAGAGCTGGAACTACCTGATATAGTAGAAGATATAACACTCACTTTTCTCTTAAAGATAAGGTGATTTACTAATTATATACTAGTTTTTTAGTAATAGGGCTATTTTAGAATATATATAGAAAGAATTAGTCGTGTATTAATAAGATCTTCGATTTTTGATAGCCGGTAGCGGTACTAGCTAGATTCGTACTTAGTTATTACCTGCTAAGGTAAATAGCTTGATAGAAGATGATAGTATATAAGAGAAATCCATATAGCGACTGTATAGTATAAATAAAAACACTTTAGTTTAGGAATGTGATTAACCTAGATACGACATATTTCAAGACATACGTGATTCTTGGCAGTCGCCGCCTACTGAACTTTCACTGGGCGCCCACTGAGCCGTATTCTGGCCCAGGGCGTGATTCTTGGCACAAGGATCCTACTGAACTTTTTTTTGACACCCTACTGAGCCGTATTCTGGGCCCAGGGGGATGCTGAAAGTTGTTGCCTCATTTATGCCTGAACGTTTCTTTCTTGCACGTGGCCATCAAAATGGTTGAAAACAGAACTCTGGTTTTTCGAAATACCATAGGCTCCTGAAAGTTTATATGAAGATTTCCCCGCGACTCTTCGCAACAATAACATAAGCCACTATACATAAGTTCCCCTGATGATTCACTATAGCGAAAACGTATTAGAAACGAAAGTTCAGGATAAAGGTTTCAGAAAATAAGAATTACATTACTAGATAGCAACGAATCCATGAATTTCAGATATACAGAAATAGTAATATTTGTCTAATATGATATTCTAAAAGGTCACTGTGAGGCAGTTTGAGATTGAGAAATTTATGAAAAGCACCCTCAGTAATATTACCACAGTAATATGTGTAAGTTGGATTTGATCTTCACATTCCATAAACATTTGGAAATTCAAATATAAGATAGGAACTATAATTATCGAATATTAGGATCCGTTTTTCACCGGATTTCGTATAGTTGTATATTGATTCTTTAAAGAATCGAAGCTATTTTACTACTAGTATTATACATTTGGTTGTTCTATAACAATATAGATATTGAACCAGGGCGCTCTACGGCAAGCCTGCGAATGCAGGCAGGATGAGATGGAGCAGTGAACAAGCCAATAAACCACACCCCACCACGATGGAAAGAAGCCTCTCAGAGAGAAAACAGACGCTACTTCAGCGAAAGATGTGTAAAAGTCCATTCTCTCCCTATCAGAGATGCAAGCTATATTCTGTGAAGACTGTGTGCCAGGAAAGATATCCTCCAATCAGAGATCACCCAAGATTACCCATCGTCGGCCATTTTCCCACTACAATATTTAGAATCTAAGACTATTATCTTCAGTATATTTTATATTAAACCTAAGTCTAGTTACTTATCTGAAGATCCCTGTCCCTAAAAATCGAGACCAAGTTGTATCTACAACCCTTCTGGTGGGCCACGGAAGTGTACTTCAACTCACCCATGAATTGGAGGCTAGAAGCGTCTGAAATTCACGACTACTGCGATAACATGCACCTTATGACTCGTGGGAACCGGGTCCGTCTCTTCTTTCGATGGATTGTCTTCGATTTCCCAGTGCGGTGGGGATTTCATATCTGCTTTTGGATCATAGACCACTATCGAATCGAGGTTTCCCGTTATCTCCCTGCCATACGGCACTTCTTGGGATAATATGGCCCTCGAATAGCATACTTCTGCCCTTCAACGACTTGCGTCCTGACAGGCTCCTAGTTTATTCACAGATTCGCCGTTTACAGCGTAAAAACTTGGATTAGTTGGGGTCCAGTACTCTATAATAGCGATATTCCAACATTACTACCAGAAATGGAATATTTATTTTTTGCGCCTAAAAGAAACATGAACGGGTCCCAATAGGCTAAGATTGGTAGAAATTCGTCGATCTTGCTCTGGAAAGATCTTTGATACAATAATAGCTCACCCCAAATGAGTGAAATCCGGGTGTCAAGAAATACAAGATAAAAAAAAAGTGAAGCTCATTGGCAAGGCTCGTTTTGTTCTTGTCATTCTGCATCACGATCAAATGGCCCTTTTCCC
Organism: Penicillium macrosclerotiorum; assembly: GCF_028827735.1. NCBI lineage: Eukaryota > Fungi > Ascomycota > Eurotiomycetes > Eurotiales > Aspergillaceae > Penicillium > Penicillium macrosclerotiorum. The sequence continues at coordinate 5,614,192 of NW_026643083.1, read as the reverse complement.
CCCTTCACTTCTCATGAAATCAGAATGTCTTCTTTTGATTGTCATGATGCAGAGCTACCCGGGCCAACTTTGATTGTGAACACCCCCTCGACAATTTTTGTTGGGGGCGACGGGCGCACCAGCGCCAACCTCGTTCTCTGTACTTCATTCCAACATGACTAAGATATCCCCGGTGGACCCAGCTCGGCAGCACTTAATACATAGCTTCTACAATCATGGCCAATAAGTTTAATACCAAGATATTTTCAAACAGCTACGCCTGATCAATCATAATGAGGCATCACGGTGACCGCTCATTGATCTCCATACTCCCCACTGTTTCAAGGGGCAAGGCATCTCCGCTTAGTGATTGGCCGCGTACCCGCCACTTGTTGTTTCAGGATCAAGTACCTACATACGGGCACGGACTCCAAACCGGCCGACCAGAAGCGACGAGCATCAGTGGGAGGAGTCCATGGTCTCACCTGTCAACCCCAATGCGCCCAGGAGGTGCTCCACCGACATAAGACGCCTAAGCTCTGGCGTCGTAACAGACAAATGACCTGCTCAGGACCTAAACTACGCGCTCCTCGGGGCTTTACCCCTGAGAGGATGAACGCCGTGACAGCTCTCACGCCCACAGGTCGAGCCGCCTACCAGGAAGCGTGCCCAGTAAAGCCAAGGGCTTGACTCTGCAGGAGTAGCCGTGATAGGTGGTTTGAATATAGTGGCAAGAGATCAGAAACGTACTACTTCGCGCACACTACGTACGCCTTTGCCCTTTTGATCATGTTTTCCCTGTGTGAGGGTTTGTATGGCGGGTTGTTGTCTCGAAGTGGACTTGCGCCTCCTCTTTGTCTCTTTTATAGATCTGCGAACTCCCCGTCCCACAAGGGATTGTCGAGCTTTTCTCCTTTTTTGATAAAATAGATGAAGCTGTGTCTCATTCGTTGACCAGAGCTTCTTGTCTCGTTTTTTGCTTTTCTGTTTTTCTTCTTCGGCTTCATTCTCTGCCTGCTGGCTTCTGGAAGCTGGGGCTGCTGCCTTGTTTACCTTCATTTGCAAGCCATTGTCTTGGACATCCTCTATTATTTGATTTTGAGATAACACAACAATCTCTTGGTTTCAACAGGCCCTGGAGGCTTGTTTGGTTCCCTTATTAATCAGTCTCTCCTTTTTGCTCCAATCTTGATATTCTTCGGCTGGACCAGATCGGCGCTCCGGAGGTGCAGATCAAACAAGATGCGTCTCTTCCTTTCTCTTGCACTTTTGCTTTCCTTGAGCATCGACACTCTTGCAGCACCGACCTCCCTTCACCCCCAGCGAAGAAAACGATCTTTTCAAGTTGAACGCGTTAAGCGCAACGACTATGTTGCCCATGGACCACACGCACTGCGCAAAGCGTACCGCAAATTTGGCATTGCATCAACCAATTTCACCGGCATTGAGCTAGATGACTTCGAACCATTTGAAATCAAGACTAGCGCTGTGTCCACAAACCAAAACTCGGCCACCACGGAGCCTGATCAGACCGGCGCTGTCAGTGCGACATCGGTACAAAGTGATGTAGAGTTTGTGTCGCCGGTAACAATTGGAGGTCAAACGATCACGATGGATTTCGATACTGGATCTTCTGATATGTATGCTTCCCCAATAGATAGTTTTGAGGAGCTTTTCCCAATATGGCCTGTTCTGTTGAAAAAGACTAACGCCGATCATAGGTGGGTGATGAACACCGAGCTCCCAGAATCAACAATCCAAGGTCGCACAGTCTACGACCCAAGCAGCTCCACCACCTTTAAGAAAGTAAGCGGGGGCTCTTTCAAGATCTCATACGGTGATTCGTCCTCTGCATCTGGCGGACTGGGCAAAGATACTGTCGACATTGGCGGTGCAACGGTCACCGGCCAAACATTCGGCCTTCCCACATCTGTGTCAGAGTCTTTCATCGAAGACACTTACTCCAACGGCCTCGTCGGCCTCGGCTTCTCATCCATCAACACCTTCGACCCTGGCCCCCAGAAGACCTTCTTTGACAACATCGCCTCAGACCTGGAGGAGCCCGTCCTGACAGCCCGGCTCCGCAGCGACAGCGTTGGCGAGTATGAATTCGGCAAGATCGATGAAAGCAAGTACACTGGTACCCTCGTTAATGTCACCGTTGACTCGTCCAATGGATTTTGGCAGTTCAAGGCTGGGTATTACGCCGTCGGCTCCGGGGCTTTACATGAAGTCACCGATATTCCTAATGCCATCGTCGACACGGGAACTTCGCTGATGCTGGTCAGTCCCGAGGTTGCTGAGGCATACTACAGCGAAGTTACAAGCGCCGCCTACTCCAGCAGCGTTGCGGGTTACATCTATCCTTGCGCGGCAGATCTGCCCAGTCTGACTGTTGCGCTGGGCGACAAGTATCAAGCTACCATCCCAGGATCACTCATCAATTTTGCAGAAGTTGGGACAAATAAGACTACTGGTGACACGGGTGAGTGTTTTCTTCTCGTCTTTCTTCTTGCGTGGCATGGCATAGTTTCAACACCAGGCTAACCGTTATGTGTGACAGTGTGCTATGGTGGCATCCAGTCAAACTCGGGTTCGAGTCTGCAAATCTTCGGTGATGTGTTCCTCAAAGCGCTGTTTGTGGTCTTCGATCAACGTGGACCATCTCTAGGTTTCGCGTCGCCGTCATGATATGCATTAAGAGATATTGTGGAGATTTTTCGAGGTTAATCCTAGTCGGTTGAACGTGACAGAGGATCGGTTTGCGGCTGTTGTAGATTTGTTTCATAGAAGCAGACATCCTTCTCAAATGCGCTGTCGGTCTGAAATAATTAATATCCATGGTCATATGTATCTAAAAGAAATTGAGTCTTTATTAATAAGCTAAAAATGGAGGGATTGTAGATGTTTGTTGCTATTTCTTTTCATATTCTCATGGGTATGCAATTGATAAAGTTTATTTTGTGGTGTTCGTAGTGACTCCAAATTTTTACCGCACAGTAGCATTCTTAAGGCTCTTGACTGTACACACAACGCCTGAGGCAGTGACCAGCTTGCCGATTGCAGGCTTACCCTCCTGCTCCTTGGCAACAGGGACGGCGCTGCTATCAAAGGCAACCTCGAGATCCTCAGTGGTGGTGAAGCCAGGCTGGAACGTCTCCCAGACCTTCTTCTTGGGGTTGAGTTGCTTCTCAGGCTGGCCCTCTGACCAACCCTGGAAGGTGATACGCTCACCAGCAGGAGCATCCGCTGGGGGGTTGACAAGCTCGACGGGGCCGGCGTGAGAGTCACCGCCCTCCTCAACACGGGGAGAGGCAGCTAGAACCATCGCAGCGGACTTGATACCACGCATGGTGACGGGCTTCAGGTTGCAGACAGCCACAATCTTGCGGCCCTGCATCTCAGCAAGAGGAACCAAGCCGTTCAGACCGGAGCAAACGGTACGGACAGTCTTGCCAGTCTCCTCATCCAGGGAGGTGTTGTCGCTACCGGGGGCATCACCACAGTCGATAGTGGAGACATACAGCGAGTCGGCGTTAGGGTGGTTGATCGCGCGCAGAATATGGCCAACACGCAGATCGATCAGAGAGGGCGAAGGAGGAGCAGCGGGAGCAGGCGCAGGCTTGGGGGCCTTCTCCTTCTTCTCCTTCTTCTCCTTCTTGTTGGTCTTGGGCGGGCCAGCGGCAGCGGCAGCGGCAGCCTCCGCAGTGTTTTCGGGCTTACCCTTACCCACAACGAGGGGCTTCTCAGCAGTAGCATCAGGGTTCTGGGCATTAGCCTTCTCGCGCTTCTTGCGCTCCTTCTCCTCTTTGGGATCGACGGGCTTGGGAACGAACTTGACGTCGTTCACATCGATGACGACTTTCTCCTCCTCTGGGATCTGCAGAGAGAAGAGCTTGGAGTTCTGGACAAAGTCGATGTGGCGCACAATATGGTGATAACCCTTCTCGCCAGTACGCTCCTCGGGGGACCACTTCTCGACCAGAGGAGCGATAAGAGCATACACGGCAACATCGGCAACCGAGGGCTTCGCGCCGAGCAGGGTAGTGCGGGAGGCCAGGTGGGTGTTCAGCTGAGCCAGGATGCTGTCAATGACAGGCTTATCGTCCTTGGCCTGGGCAGCCTTGAAGCCGGAGACAGCGTTCAGCCATTGCTTGATGTCTGCATCGTCTGCCTCGCCAAAGTTCACCTGTGGGAAGATCTTGGAGGAGGCGTGGAGGTAATCGGGCTCAGTGGCATCGGAAGAGATGGCGGCCGGGTACGAGCGGTAGAGGAGAGAGAGGAGGGAGGACTCGGGGGTAGCTGCGGTCGCCATGGTGAATGCGCGTGGAGGGGATGAAAGAAAAGAAATTCGAAGAGGGGCACGGAGATGTGTCAATGACTGGACCCGCGGGGTTGTGCTTCGGGCCCGCAATAGGCTCGCACACCTGAAGAACGTCAACTTGACGATGATCCCAGGGATATTGGGATCGGGGACTGATTGGAGGAATTGATATATAGGACTTCTCGTCCTTTTCCTTCCATTCTCACGCTCATCGTGTCCCTTTTTTTTTCTGCGGCGCCGGGGCCAATATTGATGACTCAGCTGACTATTGGAGCACCAGGCTGCTGGGGGTGTTGAGCTACTGAAAATACCATACTCTGCTTTATTTAAGAGACGGAAGCAGTATATTTCATGTTCAGCCCTCGATATTGTTGGATTATGACCTCCAATAGAACCTCTTGAGATGTGTTGTTGGTCTAAATGACTTTGTTCATTTCTGTTGCCCAAAATATATATGGTCACGTGAGGACATAATGACGAGGAAGAATTCGCTTTCAATGGGTGCTGAAAGTCAATTCAGTGCTGATAGTTTAGGTCTAGATCCTTTCTATTCAAGAAAGCTCTAATTATTGATCTATCACAGCTCAGACATTTTTAAAAGTCAGTAAATATGCTTTACCTCGTTTCGTAAATGGGCAGGGTGGTATGAAGAAACCAGCGATAGTCAGAATTAGCCCCTAGTTCACTAGAGACGACAGCCTTCAATTCGGCTTACAGAAAGATTTTTTTCGGATATTATATGTGTTAAATAGACCGCTGCCAAACGGGTTTCGACCCATCCGGTCATTTATTGATACATGTATTGGAACAAAATTCCCTGCATGTACGTGTCGAGTATGCACGAAAAAGCCACATTGTAAATACCATAGGATTGGTTTGCATGAGATCGACCGCTTAGAATTCGTATGGGTCTAGCTATCTCACACCTAAAGTGTGTCTCATCCTATCTTGGAACATTGTGGCAGTGTAGAGACGGGCTGTGACTAGTACGCACACTGCCCTGATAGCTATAACCATTGTGTTACATACTACCGCTGGAATGAGCCAGATACGCATATCCTCAGCTCCATAGCCACGGATCAACCCCAGAATTGAATTTTCGATTTACGACGCCGGCCCATATCTCATTAAAAGTTCTCCAGAACCCTTGGTCTTCGGCCTCGCAGTTTCTTTCGATGCACGACATGTGGCTCCACTATGAAATCGATTATAGTTTCTCTTGTGCATGATAGGCCAGCTGGACACACGCTAAAATGAGTCACGATGAGTCTTGCCTCAAACGCCAATCAAACGGAGCTCACGGAGGGTCCGGTGGCGGCCTGAGCCTTCGGGCGGTCAACCGAGTTGCACGTAACCCTGCGCCCCCGCCGGGTATATCTCGCGCGATCCCCTTCTTCCTTCCTCAGGACACTACTCCTCGGGCCTCTGTGACCGAGTCCAACTTCAAACTCTTCAAGTCTGATTGGGACTTCCCTTTCTTCTCCGTCACCCAGAAAAACGCGCTACGGGCCCGCCTAGGCCCGGTTGAGCTATCCAGTCATGCCAGACGCCACTTCTTGCAGCGCCGCGGCCGCTAAGCAGACCTTCGTCGTCTTCTGGCAACCACAACAACACCGACCCGCCATCAAACCTCCATGGGAATCACCTTCCATGGTCTAGTTTCTCTCAGTTTTCCGAAAATTCTACGCTCCTTTCTCTGGCGTCGCCGGCGGGATGTATTCCGACGACCCTTCCTTACAACCATTCCTTTGAATCATTTGCTCAAGAGCCGGATCTTTGGGCAGAGCCAGATCTGTCCTTCGCCTGTTCCGACTGGAACCTTTTACCTGTCGGCCATCCTGTATCATATTCTGCCAATGTTGGTGGCGTCCATTCAACCGTCAACAACATGGAATATGGCATGCCTTCTACATTCACTTCGCTTTCGGATTCAGGATCCAATGAGCCCCCAACACTTCACACTTCTCTCCTTCCTAGCTCATCTAATTCACAAGGTGAGAATTGGTCATCGTGCATTTTGCCCTGGTTAAGTACACTCCATAGTCTAATAACATTGCCACAGATGAGAATTATTATGCTTCCCCTATTTCTCAGATTCCTAGTTCCGCGTCGACATCTCTATCCAGTCCCGCCACATCACAGAGTGATGAAGTCTTGAGCCGTGTGGACTCATCCCGCGTTGAAAAACGCAGGTTGAACACCCTCGCAGCTCGCAGATGTCGCCAGAGACGAGTTGACCGGATGAAGAGTCTAGAAGATGAATTGGAAAGTATCAGGAGAGAGCGCGATGAGTTGAGACTCAAGGTCTCAAAGCTAGAAGGTGAAACTGAGGCTTTGAAGGGGCTTCTCACTCGGAAGAGCAAGTGAAGCCCTCCTGACATCCGAGATATTTTTGAGCTGGTCTCTAATGAATATGAATTGGCTATGTCTATTTTTAAGTCGTTTCATCGTAGTGACCATCTACATAAGGGATGCCCGCAATATGGAAATTCCACGCAGGGTGCCAGGACACTCCTTATCTACTAGATATTGTCATCTTCTGCCCGTGGATATTCTGCTCCTCGACCCATCCCTTTGATTCAATGCCTTTCCACCGCCTCCATCCGCTTTTCGCCGTTTCTAGAGGGCGATATTTGGCTTTGAATTCTTCTGAAAGGGAGGCTTTTCGTATCTCAGGATTGACTACCGCACGTCATCTAGCGTGATCATAAAGCTTGATCATGATAATACTTCAGAAGCCGCAAGCAAGACTTCTATTGCGATCCAAAATTCTTGATGACTCTTTTTAGCCTAGTGGGATTTTGCCCAGGCCACCACTAAATCTACGTAGAATTCTCCTAATATGTTACGGTCTTAGCGGATATCACGAGTAGACCCATACCCCACATCCCCGCAAGACAATTGCTGATCTATGTCGTCAAACTGCGGGGTTGAGCTCTCAGTAACCGGTCTTCTTGTGTGCCGAGGGTGGATAATGCTGGGATGCTGGGAACTTCTGAAAGATCAGCAACACATATCAACCCGAGCTTCGGCTATGCTCATATTAATCTTTTGATCTGTCAACTGTTCCTCGGATATCCAATCTGGTCGGACTTTAGGCCGGCAGTGTGGCCGTAAACGGCAATGATATGGATCAATTATAGTCTAATTGGCCTAGATATTTCCTGGGTTGTTAACGATAAAGTACTAAAATAGTTTTCAGCTTTGCATCACTCCCACTACTCGTCCATAAGCCACAAAGAAAATCTCCCATAAACCCAGCACATAATATCAAGCGTCGCATTTCTTCCAAAATTGCGAAATGCTTCACAAAGTCGTTGTGAATACCTACAACCTTTGCGTCGTGGTCTTCGTGGCTATTGGCACAATTGCAAGTGCTTATGGCCTGGCAATTATCGGGTCGACCGTCGGGCAACCGAGTTTCTATACATACTTCCAATTGCCCGCTGAGGGCCAGCCAGGATATGCACACACTACGAACATGATTGGCGCCCTCAACGGTATAAACTCAGCTGGTGCGATTTTAGGATGTTTAGGACAAGCCTGGACTGCGGATTACTTTGGCCGCAAGCGAACTATGCAATTCGGATGCGTCATATTGATTATTGGAGGTACATTGTGCTCAGGCTCAGTCAACATGGGAATGTTCCTTGCGGGTCGTTTTGTCGCAGGTATGGGTGCGGCTGTCTTGGCTTGTATTGTGCCGATATACCAGGCTGAGGTCTCAACTGCTGAGAGTCGCGGCGCAATGGTCTGCGTCACTGGAATTATGTATGCCGTTGGATATGCGTTGGCAGGATGGCTTGGATTCGCATGTTATTATATGAAAGCAACTAGCCCCTACGCAAACTTTGCCTGGCGATTCCCGCTGGCCTTCCAAGTCACCTTTCCCTTGATTGTTCTCGCGGGGAGTTCATTGATTCCATTTTCTCCTCGCTGGTTACTGCAACAAGGCCGTCATGATGAATCGTTCGAAATTGTTAAACGCTTGCACAAAACACCAGATGATCTGGATGACACGAGAGCCAAACAAGAGTTCATCCTGATCGAGAGACAGTTTGAGCATGATCGGTCGATGACAATGCGGCGATTCGAAATCTTCCGGACCTCCTCCAATCGTCGACGCGCTTTTACAGCAGTCCTTCTTATGGCTGGTAACCAATTTTTGGGTTGTTACGTTATTGCCAACTACGGTGTGCTGATATACAGCTATCTTGGTATGACTGGTGGAACCCCACTCTTGCTTAACGCTTGCTGGACGACCTTTACCCTCGTCGGCAACACCTGGACTGCTTTCTACTTGGATCGCGTCGGCCGGCGAACATGTTTGCTGATCGGATCTACTGGTTGCACTATATCTACGATATTCCTCTGTGCGCTATCGGCTCAATATTTGGGAACTAATGATATGCCTGGCCTCAGGGCAACTGTCTTTTTTACCTTCTTATTTATCTTTTGGTGGTGTTTTTTTATGGATGCGACACAGTTTGTGTACGTCGCCGAAATATTCCCTAATCACCTCCGGGCCCAGGGAGTCGCAATCGGTCTCAGCGCCTTCTACCTTACCTCCGAAGTTACCTTGGTTGCTGCGCCAGTGGCTCTCAACACGATTGGGTGGAGATTCTACCTTGTATTGATTGTTCCTTCTCTGTTTTATATAACCGCCATTTATCTCCTCTTCCCAGAGACCAAGGGCCGGACATTGGAAGAGATAGGTGCTTTATTTGGCGATGCAGAAAATGTGGTGTCTCACTGGTATGATGCCAACGAAGAGGATCGCGAGAAAATTGCCAGAGAGGCATTGGATGAGAACACTGGCATCCATGATAAAGAACCGAAACCAGCTGCCGTTCATGCGGAGGTGTTATGATCTATAAACCAGCACACTCAAGACAACATTGTCAAATATCTTAAAGTTTAGAGCCAGCTCTGGGTATCTCAATAGATAGTTTATCTGTGCTGATGCGCCAATGATGGAGGTGTTCCGACTAGATAATCTCAAGAGTCCAAGAACAGTAAATCAGTTATGTTCAAGTCCAAAACTGACTATTTTATCAAAATTGACTCTAGCTACGGTAGACGCTCCCTTGATAGTCGTGACTTTTTTTCAGCGCATCCGCTGGTCCGTCCGTCTTCAACAACAGTCTAGCTTAGTTTACCCGCACTTTCACCAACCTCCATCTTTGATAACATGATGTTCGCAAGATACATGTGCGCAAGAGCTAAGATTTGTGCTTCCATGTAGGAGTCCGTTACGAAGTCAGAATTAACTTTCAACAAGTTCCTGGTAGTACAGCATTTGGCGAAACGCCTGAAATATGCTTTGAGGGAGCAGGGGTGGTCATGCTGTTCTTCGAGTCATGAAGAGCCATCTTATCAAGCTATCCTTCATGTGGCAAATTTCATATTTCAATATTGTTGACGAGTCCGTATTTACGGAGGTTCGTAGACGCGAACTATTAAATTGTCTGGCCTAAAGACAGGTCGCACGATCATATTGCTATTCCGAATTGCTTTGTGAGAAATAATAAGGAGCAAGAGGGGCTGTTTGAACTCTGAAGCCGATATACCCTCGGTAAGGGCCGTGCTTGATTTACCTGAACTACCGAAATAAGGACATGAAATGCGGGGAAGGACAAGCCTGAGAAATTGGGACTTCAACTGAATCTAGCTCTCACAAATTTGAGTCTTCTCTGTGGAGTACATTATGGACAATTGAAAGTTTAGAATTTTCAAGGTCTAAAATACTATTTTCAGGCACTATTATATTCTTGTCTCGTATCAGCTTCGCTGATTTTACAGTTTCATGAGTGCTCATTCGGACTGAATTTTTCTGCGGACTTTCACTACGAACCCTTGATGCTAACCACTCAACTGTACGTCCTATTGGTCTCTTGTAAGATAATTGCAAGATAAACAAAGACCCAGTCATCCTGAAAATGAAGTCTGAAAATATAACTAATATTAATCAAGGGTGAGATAGAAAGAGTCCCCTCTTGAGCTGCTATTCAGATGCCTAGGGCGGTCGGGCTAATATTCAATAACATTACATCAGTGGGTTTCTCTTTCAGAAGACTCTAGGATACATTGGCTGGCTGAAAGTCTAGGTAATTGACAAACAGCCACGTCAGAAGGAAGGGTACCTATGCAGGTGGTCGCAGACTGACTAATGTGCTGCAATGGCCATCGGCGGACGTATACTGCGGCAGGAAAATCGACTCCGACCTTGTGGCTTGAGTTTGTAATCAATCAAGTAATGTGCTTAACAGGGGATTAGTAGTTAATCTTGTTCAACCATCCATGCAACCCATTCATCACGTTATCATCCACAGACTATGGAAAGGAAGTTGAACTCTTCAGAATGTCACTCGGCACCTGTCGCTCCGCATGCCGCTTGACTATTTCCCGAATATAACCATTCTATAATATCTTCAGATCATGTAAACAAATGGAAACGGGTACATTCCGCAATTCAGAGCGGGTCACCTTTTTCTATCCCGTGTTACCCCACGGGGTTTGCGGGGAGGCGGGGGTGCTTTCCCCGACCTCGGATATGGTTACACAAAGCTAACTCTCGGGTAATTTCCTAGCTCAAGGCTTCACGGCTTCAGAGGACATGTCTTCCGCCTTTTGAGGGTGTAAATATCTCTTCTTGCTTCCTCTGATCATATCCTAACAAAAGCCGAATTCTGGTATGCCATGCGAGCTGTTCGATTTCACGGAAGGGGTGATGTTCGGCTTGATGAGATTCCAGAGCCAGTTTGTGGTAGCGGGCAGATAAAAGTAGGTACTTCTTCTCTGTAACAGTCTCTTTTTGCCATATTTTAGCTACTCACAGTCATTCATTTTTCCGCCTCTGAAGGTCAAGCCCGCATTTGTCGGTATTTGCGGAAGTGGTATAGTTCAAATGTGCTTTTTTGGGAGTACATCGAGGCTAATTCATGACAGACCTACATGAATTCATCGGCGGTCCTCATGCGGTGCCCCAGAAGCCGCACCCTGTCACCGGAGAGAAGCTTCCTACCACCCTAGGACATGAATTCAGCGGAACAATTGAGGAAATTGGATCCGAGATAGTCGATCTGAAAGTGGGCGATCTGGTTGCTATCAAGCCAAACCTGGGTGATGGGACGTGTCGACGATGTTTAATGGGAAGAGCAAATTGCTGTGATAGCCTGGGTTTTATCGGATATAGTGGTGAGTTTTGAAAGTCGGGGGCTTGAAATAAAAGCTGTTTCCTGTCCTGTGTCTTCATTCAATGGGTCTTATTGTGCTAACAGGTTTTAGGAAGCGCCGGTGGCCTATCTGATTATGTTGTTGTGGATAGAAAGCATGTGATTCGACTGCCTGAATCTATCCCCTTAGATATTGGAGGTACGTCAAAACACCATGCTCTCAATCTTCAAAATGTTCGACCTTTATTAATGCTCCAAAGCATTGGTGGAGCCGCTATCCGTCGCATGGCATGCAGTTAGCCGCAGTCCACTACAGGAAGATGGCATAGCTCTGGTCGTCGGGGCTGGTCCTATTGGACTTGCTGTTGTGCAAGTGCTGAAAGCGCAAGGTATCAACAAGATCATTGTAGTCGAAGTTTCTCAGAAGCGGCGGGAATTTGCTCTTGCCTTTGGGGGCTCGCACATTCTCAACCCTTTGGAGGTGGATGTGGTCACTGAGATCCGAGATATCACCGGAGATTTCCGCGGTGCATCCGTGGCCTTTGAGTGCTCCGGCGTACAGGCAGGTCTTGATACTGCTATGTCTGGCATCCGAGTTCGTGGAACGACGGTCATTTTATCGTTATGGGAGAAAAAGCCCGTTATCGATGCCTTTGCGATTGTTCTGGGAGAGAAGCATGTTGCGGGTGCGGTAGTTTATGATGATGAGGACTTTGAGGCCGTAATTGAAGCGATTGCTTCCGGTATGTGACAATTCTTATGCTTAATTGATCAATCGCTGACGTCCACGCTTGCAGGCCAAATTGCGCCTCGGTCAATGATAACCAGTAAAATCCAGATGGATGAAATAGTGAAGAAAGGATTTGAAGCCCTCATCAATGAGAAAGATAAACATGTCAAGATTCTGGTGGACATTTCTGCTTAAGTGACAAACATAATTCCTTGGCGACTTTAAGCTCTTGATTTCTATGTGCTGTTTTTTCTGAATTCATTATCAGATTGGGTGTCATTCTAAGCACTTGTCCGATCGTTTTCTTGTCTCTGTAATCTGGAGAGCGGGGGTGGGGACAGTCTGGTCGCTTTAAACTCACCTTCACTGTACGAATAGTGGGCATGGAATTTCTGGACCAGAAAGCCCGCCCGCTTTGTATTCATGTAGATCCACCATTCTGTCGATCCCCAGGGTCTACCCGAGCGGTAAACCTGAAAAACTAGAAGCCACCATACAAAACTATATTGTTTGAGATCCCCAGGAATACGCAGAGTCTGACCATACTCGTTGATGACCAGAAGAATTTCGACACTAGGGCTAGCCAGACTAGCCAAAAAATAGAACCTCCGGGATTTGCTAGCCAGCCCTAGATTCCATCCTACTTCGAAAATTTCTGCCGTGAGCTATAGATTCCGCCACCAAATCCATTCCATCTGGGGTACATCGCTTCTTACAGAGGAACTTCCGAAACTCTTCGGAATTTAACTATTTGGATTAATCGAGCCGTGGAACACCGGTGGTTTTCTCGTGGCCCCACACCCAGTGTGTTATGGCCCCTTGCTATTCTACGTAATTTTTCCCCTCTATAGCGTTTGATTTCTGGTCGTAGTCAGGAGAAAAAAACCGAGACAATCCACACTGTCAGGCTAGGCAGGGGAATAGCTGAATGAAACCCTTTAAGAATCTCGTTGTCAGACGCCACTACCGGCTGCGCAAGTCGGGAGAAAAAGAAACATGCCAGGCCCGGGCCTCCGGGAGCGTCTTCAATTGTGGCTCGGCTGCTGATGTGTCAAACCGTGACTAGATCGCTTGAGATCAACCGGTCTAAAGACAAGGGCATGGACCAGTCTCCAGTCGAGCAGTCCCACTGTGGCCGCCGAGCGCGCGAACTCTCGCTAGACCAATCTTGGGGGCCGATCCATCCACGATTCATGTTCGTATGCATGAGAGCCGGATCGACTGGATCTCCGGGTTTGGCTTGATGGGCATAGTTGTCTCTATTTACACCATCTGGCAGGAGAGTATAACGATTTCAGAATGCAAACATGCGTGGTATCGCCGAATTTCTAATTCTTGGAATTCTCATGGAGACAACATTTCACCACGTCATTCCCTGAGATGTTTTTATTTCTTTCGTTTCTTCCCGCCCCGACCCTCTCGCTGTCTCGGCACTAAAGCACTAACGCAGCACGTCGCCTGTGTCCGCCTGTGTCTGCGTCTGATTGATCCACTCTGTCGTCTTTTGGGCTTCTGGAAAAAATACGGCTGAGGCCGTGAGCTGAGACATGCCGAAAGTGACATCGCTCCAGGTTCATTAAATCCATTGGCTCGGCCGACGGTGAGGAGGTTGGGGCAGGCCGATCTACAGTTCCACGATGCCGTTTATAGTCCGTCTTGGTCAGCGAATGCATGATTCAACTGGGGTGGTCCTTTCTTGTTTTTTTCCTCCTCTCTACTCTCTCCTGTTGGGTCTATCACGTTAGCTTAGAGCTTCTGATTCCTAGAATCTCTTGTGATTCTTCTTATTTTTCCCCATCTCTATATTTCACCGCCGTTCGCCTCAGAATGCGAGTTTGACCAACTGAACCCACTGTGGTTTGGCTTAGTACCTTGCGAGAAGACGATAATCAAAATTACTCGACGCCACGAAAAGTTCGCAAGAACACTAAAAACATGGGACGGTCCCTCACCGGTACCGTGATCATTACCGGGGGTAATGGGCTGTTGGGATCTGAGATCGCAGTGGCTATCGCGAAGACGCAGCCATTCACCCATCTCCTCTTGACGGCCCGAAATCCCCAGGGCGATGATGTCCGCCAATTGATCTCCCGGATCCGCCTGATCGGCCCGCGCTCGATCGAAGTCCTCCGCCTTGACTTAAATGACCTTCAATCGGTCCTCCACTTCAGCGAACGGACGGTGGAGCGTGTTCGGAGGAGGGAATCCCCCCCGTGGCCGATCTCATCCACTCTGCGGCGATTGCCTCATACACGATCGACGAGCTCACCCTAGACGGCTATGACCCTGTCTATCAAACGAATTGCGTCGCACCATTCTTTCTGACTGTCGGCTTACTCGAGGCCTTCCGCGCTGGCGACGGAAGCCCCGACGGAGGCGCGAAGGTGATCAACATCGGATGTGCGGCCTCGTCCTATGGACGACTGGACTACTTCGACCACAACCAAGGCCGCGATACCCGGCCTCCAGGGACGGTGTTGAGTGCAAAGGAAGGCAATGTTCGCTTCGGAAGCAGCAAGCTCCTCGCCAGCGTTGCGTTATATGCATTGCGACGCAGTCTGGCCAGCGTAAGTTCGGCCCCGATCGCAACCTGCATCAACAATACGAACCTCCCTGGTCCCCGGCCCCTGCGACCAGCCAGTCGTGACCCTGGTCATGTTTTTTCTTTTGCTGACCATTTCTCCCCTCGTGACAAGACCGACAACATCTCGCTGGATATCTTCACGCTCGACCCCGGTGGCATGGCCGGCCAGAGTCACCTCCGTACTGGGGCGCCCCTGTCGGTCAGAGTCGCACATCAAACACGGTCGGGTCTCCGACCGATCCTGCGGATGGTATCGCGAAGTTCGATCAACAAGGCCAATGTTCCAGCCAAGGCGATCGCCAAAGTCGCTTTCCGGCGGACGGTGGATCCCGGCGAACGCTACTTTATCCTCGATAGTGAGTACGAGGCCGCATCCGTCCTGGCGACGCTGCGCGACGGCGCACGCATGGAGTCGCTGCTCGTGCAAATGATGCACCAGGTGGAAGCGGGCTGTCGGGCGAAAGGATCACCGGTGTCAATCAGCTCCACGCCGACGACCTGTTGACACGGTTGAGACGGTGTCCAGCTACCCTTGATCGTGGTGGGCCAGTTTGTTTCTGCGGGGTGGGGACAAGGGGCACATATACCCTAGATACGCTTCGTGATACCTCTGTTCTACCTCTGTCCTCCCTTCAGTGCCGGTGCAGTCCAGAGTCTAGTCGGACTCGTCAGTCCTTTTTGAGTAGGATCGTAGGATGTCATACATTCGCATGGGATGAGGTGTAGTCGGATGGGATGGAGTCTCTGTGTAACGGGACTAGATGAACCTCGGTGGCTATATACCAGTTACCAGTGTTCGAGAGCCAAGAGGCCAGCTGTAGGTAGTCAACTCGCCAATCGGGTTCTACGAATCCCTGTCCCGTCGACAAAGTACGGCCCAATCTATGAAAAGGATCAAGCCCGGGAGAGGCGTTATCTGTCAGATGAATCGGCAATCGAAGTGGCTGCAAGCGGCCGCCCGGATTCGGTGCGCGAGTGTGTTTGGAACTGGGAACGTGGAACGTGGACCACCGGCTGGAACCTCATCTCCTCCGCTTCTGCCTTTGTACTTCTCCTTCTCTTTGATCTTCGACTCGCTTGCAATTTCTTTCTTTTGCCCTTGTTTAATTCGCCTCACTTCTGCTTCTTCTTCTTCTTTTTCTCTTCTTCCTCAGACCGCGCTTGTCTCGTCTTCTTGTTCCCGCAATCGTCAACCCTCTATTTCTCCCCCCCCCTTCATTCCTCCCCACTCCCCTTCAGCCACCGCCTGAATTCGCCGGCGGGTCTCGAAGCTGGCTTCTTCGAGATCCACGAGCTGTCGCTGGGTTCTCGCCTCCATTCGACGTTTTTCTTCTACCTCAATGCTGCGGTCCTTTCAGCAATGAACAGGCATAACGCCTTTCCGAAGGGCTCCTCGGCCTACCCCCGGGGTTCCGCCTTCTCGATCTCTCCCAATCGGTATGTTGAGAACCAAAGGCCGCGCGTGCTCCTCTTGCCGTTCATGGGTTGTCTGCCGCCATTACAGTGGCCGATCGGCCCGAAGAGGAACAGAGAAAATGGGCACACCCCATCAATGAAATCGGTCACTAACATCTAGCCCTCTCAAACCAGTTTCCAACCTCGATCCCAACCTGCCCTTCGCCGCCGCCGACAACTCTTCCAACGCTTAATCCTCCTCGGTGTGGTCACCCTCCTCCTAGTGACTTTCATCTTCCCATCTTGGCGCGCCGCCATCCTCCCGACCATTTCCTTGGGCCTCCTCCATCCCTCTGAAGACCTCCAACTGCAAACCGTCCGCTACTATGACCTATCCGAAGTGCAAGGCACCGAGAAGGGCTGGGAGCGTGGGGAGCGTGTGCTCATGCTTACCCCGCTGCGAGACGCCTCCTCCCACCTGCCCATGTTCTTCTCGCACTTGCGCAACCTTACCTACCCGCACAATCTGATTGACCTGGCCTTCTTGGTATCGGACTCACGCGATGACACCCTCGGCATGCTCTCGCGCATGTTACAGGAAGTGCAGAACGATCCCGACCCCAAAATGTCCTTTGGCGAGATTTCCGTGATTCAGAAGGACTTTGGCCAGAAGGTGCAGCAGGATGTGGAGAGTCGACATGGCTTCGAGGCGCAGGCGAGCCGGCGGAAGCTGATGGCTCAAGCCAGGAACTGGTTGCTGAGCGCGACACTCCGGCCCACCCACAGCTGGGTCTACTGGAGAGACGCAGACGTGGAGACGGCGCCGTTTACGATCATCGAGGATCTCATGCGACACAACAAGGACGTGACTGTCCCGAGTACGTCATAATAAATGGCTCTGTTACATGGTTATGAGAAAATATACTGACAATCCCTGTAGATGTGTGGAGACCGCTTCCAGATTGGCTTGGTGGAGAGCAACCATACGATTTGAACTCTTGGCAAGAATCAGAAACAGCTCTTGCACTCGCTGAGACCCTGGATGAGGACGCTGTCATCGTGGAGGGATATGCCGAATATGCAACCTGGCGGCCTCATCTGGCCTATCTCCGTGATCCCTACGGAGACCCAGATATGGAGATGGAATTGGATGGCATTGGCGGTGTCAGTATTCTGGCAAAAGCTCGTGTGTTCCGAGCCGGCGTTCACTTCCCTGCCTTTAGCTTCGAGAAGCATGCTGAAACAGAAGGCTTTGGCAAGGTGAGTCATTTCCGTGTTAAACCGTCTCTCTCTCTCACCACCGCTAATTACTGACACCTTATTTCAGATGGCCAAACGAATGAAGTTCTCCGTCATTGGATTGCCGCATTACACTATCTGGCACTTGTATGAGCCAAGTGTTGACGACCTGCGCCACATGGAAGAGATGGAGTTGGAGCGCCAGGCTCTCGAAAAAGAAGAACGCGAGCGTGAGCTTGCTCAACAGAAAGAAAACAGCCGATCTAAACCCCAGACCCCCGCCAAGGGCTCTAGCGAAGGCTCCGCTTCTCAGCCTGAAAAGGATTCTGGAAAGGGCTCCTCCAAGAAGTAGACCACTTGTGCGGTCCTCGCTAACGGGATATCCATGCTCATACTGTTTCCAAGACACCAAACACTTTCGCTCATGAAGATCCAGCTGGCTGGACTTTCGCTCCTCTGCATACCCAAATTGCTTCTACAACTCCCTAAGCCAACGAGTTGATCCGCTTTTCGTCACTCCCAGTCCCTTTTTTGCTCATCAGATATCTTCGCCTGGTATACAGTGACACTTCACTCCGCCACGAAGGCTGACATGTTGAAGTTTTGGCTTTCAAATCACGCAGAAGCAAAGGCTGCGGCCCCTTTTTTCCCTCAGTCTTTTTCCTATTCTCCAACCTTGTATATGACCTCTGTCATTGGTTTTATCTTTCTTTCCATCGTGTATTAGATAGCATTCTAGAAGGCGTGATATGGGAGCAAGCACTACGGTACTCCAAAAGAATTTTTGAAGATTTCCGTCTTTTTCAACCTCAATTTCCTTGTAAAGCTGTAGGCCGATTTCTCGGCATATCAGGACAGATTGTCTCTGATCGGTATAATTGTTGTCCCAAGGATTTCTAGGAACAGAGCGAATCGGTACGGGAAGTCTTTTGTTGATTGTTGTTTTGGGCACACTGCTAAGATGCTTTCAGATCAAACATAAGAAAGGTAGTATGAAAGCCCCATGATGTCTGTCTTTTGTATGTCTCCAATAAATAAGAGATAAGATATAAACCGGGCATATAAAAGCGCAAACCATTCCCAGAAACGCTGCTAGATTCCTCAGCTAGCAATATCCATGACTTTCATGTCTGACATTTTATAACTATTTTACTTCGTTCAGTTCCACAATCAACCCATGGCATTTGCTAAGGCTTTAGCATCGAGCCGATGCCAGCTGCTGAACAGGCTGAAGATGAGAGCGGCGCCAGCGCCGCCCATCGCGATGAGGAACGTGATACGGATGCTGGCCATATACGCGAGAAGGATTCCAGAGATATGCTCTTTGTCGAATACAGTGCGAAGTTCGGTTACACCAGTCGCAACCACAACGGCTGGGTTGATGCTCGGAGCCGTGTGGGATAGTTGCAGCGGGAGCTGATTTGCGAAGCCTGCTTGCGCTGCTGCGATGAAGAACGAGCCTCCAATGGTTTGGAAAACTGGTCAGGGTACCTGTTAGTTACCACGCGAGTAGCTTGGGGAGATAAAGGGTCTGATAAATTCATACATAGGATCATGACCGTGGCGGGCGCTAGGTCGTTAATATTCACACTGCTCTGGGCTACGATGATTGGAATTTGGAAGCCGGCACCCCAGCCGGCGCCTCCAAGGAGTTGATAGCCAATCCATTTTTGTGCACTCGTCTCCATCTCGAGGGTGTATAAGAGACCCGATGCGACGACTGTGAGAGCCGCCGCTGGGGCAAGGACTGGGGTCGCAACGCGTGTCCATGAGATAATTGCGCCCGAGACGATCATAGCCAAACTGATCATTAAAATTAGCGGCAGGACTCGTACGCCCGAGTCTGTTGCGCTGACACCCTGAACACTTTGGAAGTAAATTGACAGATAGAAGGAAACGATGGAGAATGCACCAGTCGCAAGGAAACTATAGGTCATGTTCACCCACACGGCACGGGACTTCATCAGCCGTAGTATTAGTATAGCCCGCTCTCCCTGCAAGTACTCCCATGCCACAAAGACTATCAATAAAAGTCCAAAGCCAACAAGCAAGCCAATCACGGTACTTGAAGACCATGACTTGGTCTGACCGCCATACTGCATGGCCAGCAGAAAGGAGAGCAGGGCACCTATCACCAGTATTGTTCCAACAGGGTCCATATTGATAATTTTCTCTTTTATTGTACCTTCAGCTGGTTCCATGACTTTCGTAGTCCGGAAGAAGAGCAAGAAGATCAGGATACAAAAACCGACGATGGGCAGGTTGATGTAGAAGCACCAGCGCCATGTGACATGATCAGCCAAGGCACCGCCAGCAGGAGGTCCTACGGCAGATGCGAGGCAGAAGGCCGCACCGATGAGCCCTGTAATCATTGGGCGCATCTGCGGGTCCACTGAGAATCCGATGATAGTATATGAACCCGAGAAGACTCCCGCCGTCCCCACACCACCAACTGCGCGGCCGATGATACTAGGTGGGAATCCTGATTAGCAACCGCCCGTTGTCCACCAGTTCTGAGAGTTGGCTATGGGTTTAATACTCACAATGTTGGAGAGGTCGCGGCCACTGCGGAAATGAGGCTACCGAGTCCGAATATAAACAACGAGAGGACAAATGCTGCTTTAAGTGGGAAATATTTATAGAACTTGCCCCAAGTGGGCTGGAAGCCACCCGCTGTCATGAACAAGGCAGAACCGTACCATGATACCTGGTCAACGCTGTGAAAAGTGTCCGTGATTCGGGGAATTGCAGTCGTGGTCTACCGGTTAGTTTGTTTTTCCTTCCATCATACACGAAACACCTACCAAGTCGAGCGAAACTAGAAATACTCCCAAAAGCAGAGCCATAATGACCATGATCAGGGTAATTCCCTGTGAATACTCGTTCAGAGCTTCTGTCGACTCGAAATCGACTGTGTCGCTGCCCGTGGACTTTTCCTCGCCCTCCCAATTGGCAGGCGTCAAAGCCTGAGGGGCATCGCCAACCAATGCTGTGTTGCTTTTGGAGCCTTCATTGTTCTTTTCCAGTACCATCTTTGGGCCAATAGGTTGCTGTCCTTTTTCTGTCGACATACTTCCGGATGGTTTCATCTTTTTGGAGGGTATAATTGAGTAAATAACATCAGGACAGAAAAGGTTGTTTTGGGATCAAAATATCCCATGCCTCAATTCAATATATGGCTGGGATTATCTTTCTCAAATATACTTGAAGCCGCCTACAAAGGCAATGAGACATCTACACATTTGCCGTGGGTTGCACCACAGCCTGTGGATGCTTGGTTGAAGCCCAGAACCAGATTCAAATGCTTTTTGGCACATATTATCACATCTTCCCGGGGGAAGCATGTAGATTATTGGTAGATACGATTCAATAAGATCGCCACACAACAAATCATGTTGCCTAGATACTATATCGCACAGCAGCACGCATGTCAATCAGCAGAAGCAATCTATGCATTCGGCTCAGAGAAGCGCATTCTTGGCCACGTCTCCCATCTTTCGACCGTAGCCTGAGAGAGTCACCACAAGGGGTTGAGAGTGATATGATTATTCAATACTAAATCATAGATTTCAAGTCATGCAGCCATATTCCACGGGAGTTGAATGTGTTCGAAGTGAGAAAAAGAAATTATAAACCTACACTTGAAACAGGATTGCTCAGCTAGTATGACCCCATCATGCAATGAATATTTAAGGGAAACTTAATGAACTCTCTCATAGCGGCTGATACTCCTCATTCAATAACATAACATTCAATAGACACAGCTCTTACTTATCATTACGCTGCTTGACAAGAATTTTTGTGGTAAACTGGTCCGAAATATTATCTGAATAGTATATTCGATATAGTGGAGAGTTCAAACTTTCCACATAGCCAAATATGGTTCAATCTCATCTATTTAGGTGGGAACAAGGTCAATTATTCATTAAGATCTGTCAATTCCAGGGCGTTGTGGCCGTAGTCGTAGCTCAGTCGGTGGCGGAACGATCTGCAAGGCAATCGTGCTTCTCAAATCGGGGACCCCGTTGCTCTAGTACCCTTGAATCGGTTTGTGTAACGTATCAATGCGGTGGCGCAGCCTTCTGATAATCATGGCCAACTATCAACGCATACAGCCATGAGGGGGCTATCCCGTTTTTTGCACTAGTATTGTTTAATGGTTTGTTTGCAGATATCCTGTCTGAGAGCAAATTAGAGATGACCACCGACGATTAGGTAGTAATGAGAATCAAACTTCCCCATGTTGTAGTCTGTGACTTGAGTTTCTTTTTTCTGATTAGTGTGTCGCCTTCGGTCATCATTGTAGATGCACATCGCTGTATGCCGGATCGGCTGGCCTCATTAAACGGTGGTCCGTGCACTCCTCCTGCGCGTCCACCGCGTCCCGCGCGTCTTCTTCGGCATCCCACCAACCTTCCCCAGCAGAGCATCTTCAGTCATTCGCTCGTCCCAATGGCGACTCAGGATTCACGAAGCATTCTTTTTACAAATACCCTCCCACAGCAGGGTTTTAGACTCCTAGAATTGCCACCGGAATTGGAAGAGCTCTTGTCCTCCCCGAATGCACCTGTGTAAGTGAGCATCTTCTTCATACCCGCAACAATCGATGCCAGGAACCTGGAGAACCTATGCCACTTAAGATCTATGACGCTTTGAAATCAAAGGCTGACCATGTTTCAACTTCCTAGTCTCGAACTTAAATCTCCCTCCGCGGCCCTGGCACTCGCGGTGGCCGATCCCAGTAACCAAGAATATGTCAACCTCTGCACGCCAACTCAAACTTATCGTATTCGCCAAGTGCAGTCCTCAAATTCTCTCCATATTCTCCGGCCAAGCCTCGGCGAAATCTCGCGCGCTGATATCAAGGTTATTGAAGAAGAGGCCGGTGAAAGCGGCGGATTGAATCTCCCCGACGAAGCTGTGACCGCGATTGCGAAATGTAGCTCGACCCTCGAATTGCACGTCCCGCCAGTCGGTTTCTCGGCCGCTTTATTCCTTGAGAAAAGCCTAGCATTGTATGACCCGCAAAATGGGGACGATGATGAGGATGTTTCCATGGACGACTCCGGCATTGAAGATGTTGCCATGGGCCCTGCCGAGATGCGCGCCCTGAGAAACCAGGTTTGTGCCGACATCCCAGTGTCTGCAGCGCAATGTGAAGCAGGGTGGACGGAGATCTGCGCTTTCGTGGATAAGAAGCAGAAAATGTGCTGGCGGCCCTCGGCGAAGATGCGGCTGAACGTTTGGAGACGGTTGACGGAGGGCACCATCTTGCAGGGAATCGATCTAGAGAAGCAATTTCTTGTTGTAGATCTTTGGAAGTCTGTGCTGGATGACGATGATACTCTACCACAACCTTTCCCACAACAATTACTTGAGGCAATCGTGCGAAGATTGTGTGCAGCGGACCAGCGACCGCCATTGACTGACGAGATTAAGTGTAAGTCATGCTTGTGTGACTTTATTTTCGAGCGCCTATTCCTAATGATTACATTATAAAGGGGCAAGCTTTGATAAGACTGAGTGTATTAGATGGGTGGGAGAGACCTATTTGGCTGCTACTGCTCCCACTACATCGTCTTCTATCGGGCGAAGTGAATTCCTTCGTGCGTGGAAGGATTACCTACCGGAGTCGTGGAGAGAAGAAGCTGCAATGTCAAAACTTCCAGAAGGCTCATACCAAAACGCTGATCCTACGTCGATTTGTTTTGTGGATCCATCGCAGAGACTACAAACTGCGAAAGCATCGACTGCTGCGCCAGCTGCTGCAGCCAAGGCCAAAACTACCAGAAACTGGCATGAATTGCTCAAGAATTCAAAGCGCCGCTGATGAAGATTCACCAAGAGCCTTCTTTGATCGATGGCACCGTTCTATCTATCCACACGTATCAATGCTAGTGGAAGTCGCCTTCGTCCGGTTGAAAGAAGATGAATTGCAAATTCATCTCAACAGCAAATTCATGTTCGATTTACACGTCAACTAAGATCAAATTGTTTGACAGTTGACGAACCTACATGCTACTCAATTTCATGCAAACCCTGCACACTGGAAGCAGATTCTCAAGTTGGAGAAATTAATTATCCGAGAAAAGATTACCCGAAAGATATGTCCATATCATGCATCAGCACCAAGCAAATTTCTCGTTCAGGAACCAGTCCACCTCCTTGCCCAACCCTTGCTCCTCGCCGGACCAGCGCAGGCTACAAATGCTACTCTTCTCGCGATGCACGATCTGAGCCTCGGGATCTAACAATGTCACAGCCTTGTGCAAGAGTGGCGTCGGATTCCAAAACTCGACATGGCTCAGACCCCATTCATGGGCCTCCTGTTGAGCCCGGCGTAATAGGCAAGCCATCGCCTGGACTAGTACTTGCTCCTCCTCCGGGGATGTCGGGTCATCGTAGACCCACCTCAAAATATACAAAACATTGTCTTCGGGCGTTTCGGCAAAATTGCGGTTCCAGGTGCAATACACGCGGGCATCATCGTTGCCCGCCCCCTTGACCATCGGCAGTGGACGATTTGGCAACTTATTCTCCACAAAGAAGTCCTCTCGAGCCCAGTGCCAGACAAAGTGGTCAAAGTCCGGTAAGATGGCAACCTTCGCGACGATCGAATCCTGCGACGCCAAGCGCATCTGCTCGCGCTCCTTGGCGATGACAGCCTCACTGCACATAGCCGTCTCCACATCCTGGGCCAGCAGATCTCTCACTTTACTCTGCCCATCTCCATTCGCCTCAGCGTCCTTTGCCCGCGCCGGCAGCGCCAGATGCGATGACAAGAAAGGCCTCCAGCCAAACTGGGCATAGAACGACTTCCCGATATCCGAAAACAGAACGGTGAACAGCGCCCGGCCCCGTGGCTCCTTTTCCATGCGCCAAGTATCCAGCTGCCGGCTCAGTTCCTCCAGCATGCGTTTCGCATAACCCTTGCCCCGGAACTCAGGCCGGCAGTAGACGCTGCCCACGCCGTGGGTGGCAACATCCTCGACGCGGCCGCCGTGCGCGAGTAGCGCCTTTTTCTGGTAGGACTCGCAGGAGCTGAGGATCGTGCGTTCGCCTGCGGGTTCGGTGCCGTCGACCAGGACCCAGCACGTCAGACCGTCGCGGGTCAGGCGCTGGTCGTAGAGGTGATTTTCACGGGCAATGTACTCGTTGAGGCTCAGGGGGCCTTGCCAGGCGATACTGTTAAGCCGGATTGTGGCCAGACGCTCTTCTGGAGTGGCGGGGACCAAAATGAGATCTGGCGAGTCTCCCGCTGGTAGGGATGATGGGACTTCTGCGGCAATCATCGTGGGTGTCCAGGGGGAAAGCTACAAAGTTGGTGGATCTCTTGTTAGAGAGGGACCGTGTTAAGCGGTCGTTGCTGCTCTGCAAACGGCAATCTTCAATCCCGTGGGGTTATGGTGGGGGCCTTGAACTTGTTCCGCTGGTTATTTGTGAACCCCCGCAGATGGAATAAAGAATAATAGCGGAGTCAACTAGAAATAAGACAATCGGAATTCGTTCCCAGGTATAAAGTTGAGGAAAAGCAGAGAAAGATAAAATTCGAGGCTGCGGCTGCTGAGGAACCGAAGTAGATGTCAAGCTGTCAAAATCCCGGACTAGGTCTCCGCCGTCCACCGATGCCAGTGCAAGAGGTTGAATGGAAGGAAGACCAGGTGAAGGAGAAGAGGGAAAAAAACCGAGCTTTAAAAAGAATCCGGGGTTAAAGCATTCCGAGTGGATCACCGCCGAACAACGTCCATCCACGGGTCTCCGACGGTCTGCTATCACGGCCGGATCCTCTGGTCCGTTGGAGACGCTAGAATGGCTCCTGATAGGTGACACCAACACGCCAACCGATTCCGATACTCAACAGTCTGCGCCTATCACCCCGCCTGCAAGCACCCATTCTCGTCGGCGTTCTCCATCACGATCCGGGCCGGGGTTGTCACTCCGCACGCGAAACCTGGAACACTCAGCACTTCTGCGGTTTCTCTTTGTCAACCGGGCCGAGGGCAAGCGATAGAAAGCGGCTCTCGCGTGGTCGGTGGGCCTTCAATCCAAAGGAAACGGCCGCCAATGGTGAATTCACCTAGCTGGCTCACGGACCAAGTGCCAGTGATTTGGAAGTCACCACTTCGACTGACGTAAGAGGGCTGCCGAATGGTCAGGTGATCTGGTCAGGTGTAGGGCATGATCGGGTCACGGGGTGTTCGTTACATAATCGCTGATGACATCGGCGCGGAGGGACTCTATGCGGGCGCGCCAGTGGGAGGTGGGATGTTCGGATGTTCTTCGTCAGCGAGCATCACCTCTCCCCCCGCTGAAACAAGCTGCAGAATAAACTCTCGGGGAAGAATACCAACTCTATCCAAGTGTTCTTGAACAATTTCTCCCTGTCTGGCGGGCCCCCCAACCAGGCCACGAGGGTTGACCTCCCCCCAAACGAGGAAAAGGGGGGTCACTGCCGCCACCAATGCAGACTCCGACCACCAACTCTCCAGATGTCAAGCTAGTGCCGCGCCGAACCCTGGAGGGCCACTCTGGTTGGGTCTGGGATGTGGCCCTCTCCCCAGATGGCACCATGGCAGCGTCGGCCTCGAACGACACCACTGTCAGAGTCTGGGGCACTGCGACGGGCTCCCTCCACCGCGTCTTTAAAGGGCACTCCGGCCCTGTCAGAGCCGTAGCCTTCTCCCCGGACAGCACCCGGGTGGCTTCGGCCTCCGATGACATGATCGTCCGCCTGTGGGAAATCGGCACAGGCGTCGTCTCCCGTGTCTTCCAAGGCCACTCCGGCTGCGTACGGTCCGCCGCCTTTTCACCCGACGGCCAGCTCATCGCCTCGGCCTCGGATGACCGCACCGTCCGCCTGTGGGACGTTCGCACCGGCTCTACGCTGAAGATCTTCCGCGGCCATACAGGCTGGGTGCGGATCGTCAAGTTCTCGCCCGACGGCAAGCTCCTGGTGTCCGCGTCGGACGACTGCACGGCCCGGCTCTGGGACGTGGACAGCGGCGCTTCCTGCGGCCTACTAGAAGGCCACTCCGACTACGTGCGGGCCGTGTCGTTCTCGCCGGACGGGACTCTGGTGGCATCGGGCTCCAAAGACCGCACGGCGCGGCTATGGCGAACCGGCACGCTCTGCAAAGTCCTCGAGGGACATACAAGCTGGGTAAAAGATGTGGTCTTCTCGCCAGACGGCACGTTACTCGCGACCACATCAGATGATTCAACAATTCGACTCTGGAACACCAGTACGGGTTCCACGTGCAGCACGCTAGGGTATTCGGGCTGGGAGCGTGCCATGGCCTTCTCCCTAGATGGAAAACTTGTGGTGTCGACGGCTGATGATATGACCGTCCGGATCTGGGAAACGGATGAGAAATTATGATTTGAATAGAAATACTAGAAGGGAAGAATAATACACCATGCGCCTACTGGGTTTGCAGCGCAGGTGGATGGATCCACGCTTTACCAAAGACACCGTTTTACTACTGTTCCTATACTTTTCTCTTTTCCTCTCACTCTATCTCTCTTTTTCTCTCTCCCATCCTAGCAGTAAGTAAGCTTGGCCTGTTCCGCCACCAAGGAGACTGACACAAAACCATGGTATCAAATCGGAAAACTTTCAGCCGAGACGAACCCTTACAAACAGCTAAGACTGCAGTGCTTGGCCCAAAATATAGTGGAGTCTACGCCTTGAACATCAGTTCTTTACAAAATTCAGCAGGTTTAATTAGACAAAACACGAAAACAAATGTAAAGAATATTCTATATGAATGCAAATATCAAAAAGTACGCAGATATCAAGACTCCGGGGGCTGCTGCGCCTGCCCTGGGGCGATGGGGATGAGGGCTTCCAGGTATGACACAACCCGGACTTGGTACTGGCCATCCGGGGTTGGGAAGTAGGCTGACTGCCACTGACCAATGCACTGCGGAACCAGCACATAGCCGGCCGGTATACCTGGGCCCGACGCTTGCTGCTCAGGTTGCCATTGGAAACGCTCGGGCTCAGCGTGATACTGAGCACTGGTCTGAGGAATTGGTCGACCATCAAGCTCTTGGGGTTGCTCGGTCAGCGTTCTGCCTGCTATCAATGAGGCAGGCAGGGGCCGATAGGCTGGATATTGGTCGTGGGGGGTTGGGTTTCTCCACATTGAAGGAATTCTTGGAGAGGAGCCGTTACCAACATGTTTGCGACGAATCTGGCTATCCAGCATGGAGGATCTAGAGATGGGTGAAGAGCCTGGTTGCGACATGGTTGAATGCTGTGAGGCTGGTGATCGATCCATTGTCAAGGGCTAGAGGAAATGACAGATTTCTGCTAGGTTCCTTAAGGTCGTAATTCATGGTGATGGAGGTAGAGACTTACGGACATGCCTCTTATACCTGCTCTCTGATAAAGAAAAATCAAGAGCAGCATGATGCAGGTAAATAATAAAGGTTATGGATATTGATCTAGACTGGAAGGTTCAAAGGGCAGAATCAAAAAAAAAAAGACCAACATAAAGGTGATTGAAGTGAAACAGCTGCCTATATCCGTTACGATTTACCAATAGCTTTTCTAGTCGTCTCCCAATGAATGTCGAGTCGTTGAGAAGAAAGAGGAAGACAAACTCCAGCTGATAGAGAAAAAAAAAAAAAAAAAGGTTCGGTGAAGCCGGTTGTGAGCTAAGAAAATGAAGACCAATCAAAAACAAGATTCTTGTGAGCGCTCTTAAGGGTCTCCGTAACGATTGGGCGCAGGTCCTCGTATATGCAGGCTATGTTGGGGTATGTAGACTGCCAAGGGTATGTTTATATATCCCTAAGGCGTCAATCTCCACAAAGAGCTACACTTCAAATTTTCTGTAACTCAACCTAGTGTGAAGTAAGAATTCCCAAATATCCTATACGGTTATACTCCAACCAAACCCCATCTATATAAAGCATTTCATTCATCCTACGGTTCCCTTGTATTTTATAGCTTTCAGCTTATTGGTTGAAACCTATCATTTTGAAACATAGTGCAATACAAGTATTTACTGGTAAACTACTTATACACTCATCTTTGGTGCACGTCTTTTACGCACCGATAATGAAGGGTTAATTTACAAATTGATAGCTTCTAGACTGAAAGTGGGGTAATTAATGTAATATAATACTTCAAGAAGCAACGGTATTGTCTATTTGGCCTGAATTAGTCATATGTCCCAAGCAGGTACAAAACCCAAATCCCATCGCATCTAAAACATGGTTGTGCCCAATCATTTGAGGTTCAATGAGGTCGACGTCACTTCTTCCCTAGTCCATGAGGGGTATAAGCTGTTGCGTTTCTATCTTAGTGAAGAAATATTTGCCTCTTCAAGTCTAGTATACACCCATCCCATCCCTGCACGTTCTCGTTGCTGCAGTCGGTATTTTAGTTCATCGGGATAATGCTTACGACCAATATTGCATATCGTGTGAAGTGAGCTCTCAGTTTCTGTATGCATAAGTCTTTCTCACAACAAGATCCATTACCTATACCGCATATATGTCAGAGCTATACAATACTTACAAAGCCAATGCAGGATGTCCTATAATTTTGCATCAGCCTGTCCCTTTTTGAGTCTTGGTCGGACACCAATAGAGGCTAGGTAAAACATCAACCAACAAGAAATCATGAAAAGGATGCAGGAACGTTACTTGGCCATCTGACACCCAGTTCCAAACACAACAGTCCACAAAATTCATGGTGACAGCAAAGGGTGGAAGAAAAGAGGGGAAAGAAAGGCACAATGGATCAAATGAAACCAAAACAGAAAACAGAAGCGTGCAAAGAAAGTCCAGAAGCGTGAAGACATTCGGAAACTAGTTAGTTGCTAGATAACTGGATTGGCTAAGAAAAAAGAGAATCATGTAGTTGAAAAAATTCCAACAAAGGAGACGAAAGAAATACAAAAAAAGTAAATGGTATGGAAATGAAAAGGCCGGACCGCAGCAAAAAAAAAAGATCAGCGAGTAGGGTCAAAACCCAGTGATCAGCACGAGGAGATGCAATAGATGGGAGAAACTTTCGCCAACGTGAAATTTGTGTGGGAAAATAGGGTGAGGTGAGAAAGGAGGGTAAAAAGAAGGAACGTGAAGAAGGTAGAAGGATCAAAATTGAGACCAGAGAAAAAAAGAAAAAAAAAGGGTGAAAAGCTGGCAAGGAATATAAAAAAAAGGAGTCACAAAAAGGAAAGATATGAACCTGATCTATGTAAGTAAATGCCATGCGAGTCCCAAAAATTGTCCGCTCCCCGTTTTATATATTTGCGCCCTTTTCTTGCGGACGGCAATTCCAAATTTCCTTGTCCATCATGTATGTTCGATCATTGGTCACGCTAAATCGAGAATGAGACTGGGATGAGTGGGGTGTGGACAGGTAAAAACAGACGAATAACATATCCCCAAAACCAGGCTTGACACATATATATCTCCCAATTTTTTTTCTTGTGCAGGAAAGGTTTGTTCAAGGCGGCTGCTCTGAGTCCAAGTCCACCGGTTCATTAAATTTCTGCCGTGCTTCCTCCACCCACAACTCTAGCCGTAGTTCCCCTGCTTCCACACGTCGTACGGGTACTGTTTTCGCCCGGCCATTCGAGGGTGGGTGAGGCGGCGGCTGCTGTTGCTGTTGGGGCTCGCCATTCCGTACTTTGGAGACGGAGTAGGGGGCGGTGCAGGATCGTAGGTGCACCTTGCCCGGTTCGGCCACAATCCATGTTTGTTCTTCATTGGTGGTGCCCGCCGGAGGCAAGGCATCCTCACGCACTTCGATGCATACGGTGAAGCTGAATTCGTCATCTCGTGGCAGCGGGGTCAATCGGGCGCAGGCCGATGCCAGCCGAGCCAGACAGGCTCGGAATTGGGCCTCAAGGTCGACCGAGGTCGGCGCGGGGCCCCCCGGCGCACCTGGACTGGATGAATCTTCATTTCTGCCTTCAAATTTGGTATTCACCTCTCCAGCTGGAACACGGGGAAAGCCCGACAGATCAAAGGCATATCTTTCGAGGGGCTGGTTTGTGCGGAGAGATGAAATGATAATACTGACTGCGGTGATTGTGCCTTTCAAGATCTCTGTCCCGACTGCAATGGACGCATCATTGATATAGTCACACACTTTGGGGTGGCGGGATTGTCGGACGGGATAATTATATGCCCGCACTGGGAGGAAAGTGGCGCGCGGATAAACGGAGCGCAAGAAAAGTATTTGGTGAACCGAGACGGTGAGAAAGCTGGTGAAGGAAGCCGATAACGCTGACTGATCGGTGGGCAGCGATCTGGTAGCAGGGACCGGGGCGGAGAAAGTGGTCATGGTGGTGGTACTAATGGTCTCACTGGCCATTGGCATTGCCGTCGAACGATCCAAGGTCGTTTCCACGGTAAGGGTGATCTTGACGGAGTCTCGAAGAATCTGAATGATGTTCCACCCTGAAGCTAATCATCGCTCTGCCTTTCTAAATTCATCGGTCAACGCGAAGATCGTGGTGGTGGTGGTGGTGGGTGGAGGGGATCAGGCTGGTGATGATGATATCAAGGTTTTTTTGGGGCCGCTTTTTCCGACGCCAACGCCGGTCAACGTTACGGGTCGCGAAAATGTGTGATAGAATTCCAAGCGGTGGGGCAGCGAGAGTCCGAATGCAAGAATCCTGGAGTGAAGTGATGGAGGGGGGGGGGAAGAGGGGATGGTGGGGAGAAGGGACTTTTGGTGGTGGTGGTGATGGTAAAGAGTAGTAGTGTGTGTGTTGATATAAGGCGGTGGAGAGGGGGGGGGGACGGAGAGGGGGTCGGAATTGGTATTTATTAGGAGGGAAAACGGCAATACATACGCTTGGGTGGACAGAACGATAGAATGCAGAACCTCAGAGCATGAGGGAGGGTTGACAATATAATCCGTAGTGCTGAGCCTCCAGTCCCACAACGAGCGTATCACTTTCTAAGAAGTCGTCTTTTTGGACAGAGAGGGGAGAGAGGGCGAGGAGGGGCGTAAAGCGAGAGGAAGGAGGGGGGAATGGTGAAACCCTGGCGAGAAGGGGCCGCTCGGTCGGTCGAGGGGCCTGAAGTGCGGTCGAGAAGAGCGAAGGTGTCGTGCCGGAAAGACACCAAGATAAAATGGATGCGTGGAGGTGAGTTCACGGTTGTACCCCGGTGGCTTCGAGGGGAAAAGCAGGAGTGGAAAAGGCGACGGGCAGTGGAAGTCACGGTTCCCGTCACGTGGTTGCGTCATGGGTTGGCCCTGCAGAACCTCGCTTTGCTGCTTTTTGGGCTCCCACCCTGTGCTTCACCACGACCGTCTTTGGTTTTTCTTCTACAAGGCTCTCGCAAGGATGTGCCATATGGAGTGCATTTAATTCTATCACCGTATCGATGGGGATGTCGGTTCTTTGTTTCCAATCCAAGTATATCATCTAGATACATAGTTCCAATCAACCAGAAAGGGAAAATGGTTTCCCAAAGATGAAAGGGTCCGAGAAGGAAGCATTAATGTCCAGGTAAATAGGGTACCATATTTTTATGAGGGTGCACCGACCGCACAGGATTTTGCCCTTTTTGCCTCTTTTTTTTCTTCCCCACCGAGCTAGTTCGGTGGGATGATGGGACTGAGGAGAGGGGCGATCATCGCAAGCGGGAAAGAAAAAGCCAGATGAAGGACGTTGGGTAGAAAGCGTGCCGCAGAGAGGTGGAACAGCAACACAAAATGCGCCAGCCAAACGGAGCCAGGGAACCATAGAATCCGCCCAGGCTAAGCACAGCTCAACCTTGGGAGCGCTGCAAGAACTGACGGGGTATAGTCGAGCAGCAAGCCACGCCCGAAGCCCATGCTTTGTGGATGTAAGCTTATCTGCCACCCAACGCCCGGGGCCAACGACGCCGCGTAGTATCAGTTGATCGGTCTGGAGCCAGCACAGAGGGAAAAGAGGCACGTCATTCCTATCGCGAGGTATAGAAACAAAGATGTCAAATCCGAATCTGCATATAGAGCCGGATACAAAAATAATAAAAATAGGAAAAAAATAGAAAAGAAAAAAAAGAAAAGAAAAAGAAAAAGAAAAAGAAAAAAGAAAAAAACCCCAGGTGCTACAAGGGGGAGATGGAACCGTATCGATCGTAGAAATCTCAAGCCACCGCTTCTGTATTGTTCGGTCGGCGGACTCTGTAGTGTGTGTACCTGGATACCACAGCCTTTTTTCTCTTGTGTCCGACTCCACTAGGAACCTCTGAGCCTCTGAGGTTGCCGAATTCTCCGTCCCCGCCGCCGCTCCTCCTGGAGGACAGGAACACTAGTAACTGGACGCAGTAAGGCTCCGTATATACCCGCCTGTCGCTCTGCCCAATCCATCCCATTGCGTAACCCAAGCCTCCTCACTATCTCAGGCTATCATGGGTTTCGATTGTTCGCAGGGCTCAATTGTCAGCCTGGACCGTTTAGAGTGGAAGAAGGCCATCCTCACAATCGTCGATAAGAGTTATCTAGGGCGCGACGGGGTACGGTAGAGATCTGTAGTTCCCAATGCGCGCGACCCCAGAACACGGGTCGATTTCGGAGGATGGCGGTATTGACCGCGATTTACGTTGAAGGCCGGAGAGGTCGCGGGAAGTTTGGGGGGAAAAGAGAGTCTTGGTGGGGGGGACAGGACAGTACGTGGTACCGGGAACACACCCGTACCGCGTCGGTAAGGGCCCCTGGGCCATTGAGGCGCCGCGGATGGCCTCCGGGCCCCATTTGACCTTGGACGCTGCGTTACAGGTCTTTCCCTCCGACAGTCCGCCCTTTCTTTACAGGCCCCGATGATCTTCCAGCTCTGACGGCAGTGGCGGCCGCTGCACCTGGATAGGATCCCCCAGGCTTCCCTTTCCCCCCCCCCCCCCGTCTGCCGGGTAGCCATGGGCTTCGTGATTGAGTCGGCCCTGCAGCGAGGATTTCACTTCCGTGCCCCTTGGATTATCAATCGTCATCTTCCATGGGTTTCTATTGTATGACGGTCACCGCCGCCACCAACGATTTAGCAATGATCGTCGGCCGTCTTTCGCCGGTGATCATGGAGATGGAGGGGCCAGTCCGTTTTCCGTCCCTTCTTTCTCGTCCCACTATCCCCTCTCAAAATTTCGAATGATTCATAGCTGTGTCGATACACTTCGCGATACAGGCTTGAATCCCAATTCAGCTTCTCTGCTTCGACAGAGCCAAAAGGCATCAGGTACCAAGAGTAAATGCCCAAAATACACACATATGAGATAAAGATCTATAGATCTATATATATATTGAGAAAATTATTATCAGACTAATAAGAAGAAGAAGAAGAAGAAGAAGAAGAAGAAGAAGAAGAAGAATAATAATCAAGACGTGAATAACTCCAATGTTCAAGACCATCAATGGACCTCCCCAGTCAACTGTCTCGGCTAACTAGAAGTTTGAGCCTGGTGGGCCTTGGGGCTTCCTTTCCGAAAGATCACGATCCACTCGGTCAGACCAGTATGCGGTGGCAGAGGGAATGGGTCATTTTCGAAGCCCCAATTTATCTCTGACAGGCAGCCATCTGATCTGGGGTTCTGTTAATCTGTCATTTGTCGGTCTTACTCATTGTCAGTCGCGAACTAGCTGCCTGACTCAAGGGAGCCCTCAAGAGTCTCAATACTCCGTTGGACTATACATGGCGGAATTCATGAAACGTACTTTCTACGCCATCAGTCTCCGCATGGCCACATAGAGTATGAATCCCCAGACTGGACACGCCTTGCTGCGGCGTGACACGTTTTCAGTTGGTTTGACAAGCATTTGAAATTATGCCTCGTGCATCAAACAGGCGAAAGCCCCCCCCTCCCTCGCCCCATTGCTCCATGATCTGATACACGGCCCTATTCAGAAGGTGTGTGTTGGTCCGGGTTTAGCCTTTTCCGTCCTATCTATGAGTTCTCTGGAATGTTTCACAAAAAAAGATACAATTAGTATATTGTGAAAAACAGATCTAAAGTGCATAACAAAATACCTAGCTGTATACGATACAAATTCGGTATCGATGCCACGGTCATGTGATTTTCATTTGATGCTTCAGTGTCGTCTTAAATCGCTATCACTAGAGCAATCTTAGAGAACTTTGAGAAGCCTCGGGGATGCCGTGGCCTCCCATCAGTATGACCAGCCTCTGAGAGTATTACTGACTCGTCATCACTGGAGCTAGCGGCCATGGCAGAATACAGTAAGCAAAAACTCGACAGCCAACGGCAAGTGAGATATGACAGTGAATTATAGCATGTACCAAGATCAGCAGACTCTGGGGGTTTTTTTTCATCATGTACATCGTAGATCCTATGGTCAATCTTGATGAAAGTCATATTACTCGCACCGGCCATCTCTTGGCCCCTGAATGAGTGCAGATCACTTCGATCGGCTAGTCTGTAGACCGTCTCATTGACCTAAAAATGGGACCTACGATGAATAATGGTTCAGACTCCGTTCGAGGCACGACGTCCGGTGACTCAGAGACGCTCAATGTGTGAAACAGCTCAAGACAAAGCTTTCAGCTATGAAAAATTCATACCATTTGATCTGTAGTGTACTTTGTATATAAGATGGTCTCTGTCATGTCGGTGAGGTACATTCTAGAGCACCAGAAACCACCCCGCGGCTTCAAACAAGGGCCTATCAGAGCGGATAGAGTAAATAGTGTCCATTTAGAGATAGAAACTGATACAAAGAGAAGTGAAAAGAATTGATGAGGTCCATGCTCAATCAATTGCTGCTCTTACACCCTACACCAACATGGCCCCTTCGATGGATCGCGGCGAATCGCTCGGATTGACCGCCTCTGCCCCTCCCAGCGCTTAACGTCCCCTTATCGCGCCCGCGCGCAAAACTTATTGATCTCTATCTTCGTTGAAGACGGGCCTCTTTCTCTCCCATCCCTCTCCATCCCTCTCCATCAACCCTGCTGGTGGCTAATTGACAACATACAGCCCCGCTCTTAGCCCGCAATGGAGCAGGAACTTCTCACGCTCCTGGCCGACACACAGTCGCCCCAGGCGGACACGAGAAAGACCGCGGAAGCCAAACTGCAACAGCTCTATTCGAACGAATCATTCCCCATTTCCCTCACTGCCATTGCCTCCCACGAATCTGTCCCTGTCAACTTGCGTCAATCATCCCTCTCCGTCTTGCGCACCTTCATTGCTGCCACCTGGTCGCCCAACCTCGACGAGTTCAAGGGCCAGATCCTCGTCAACGACGCCAACAAGGCACAGATTCGCCGCGCACTTCTCGAGCTTGCTACAACGGTTGAGACACCCGAGCGTAAGGTCAAGGCGTCGGCCAGCTATGCGGTCAGCAAGATCGCGAGCGCAGACTTCCCCGATGACTGGCCAGAGCTTCTGCCTTCGCTGCTGCATATCATCAATGACGCTGCGACCAGTGACAGCGCGCTGCACGGCGCCTTGAAAGTGCTTCTGGATCTGGTTGACACCGGGTTCGGCGAGGAGCAGTTTTTCAATGTTGCCCGCGATCTTGTCTCCTCCTCTCTTCGCCGTGGCTACATCCCAAACGCGGCGGCCGATCCTGCGAGCCCTGGCCGTGGCAGCTTTCCGTTCTTGCTTCGACACTCTCGAGATGGTTCTGGAGCAACATAAGGTTGCCATTAAACAGTTCGTGGATGAGTTGCTAGGCGGGTGGTCACCATTCTTTGTGGAGATTCTGAAAGCGCCTCTGCCTCAGCCACCTAGCGAAGAAGAGGCTAACAAGCAAGGCGAGGTTGCATCACAATGGCGCGGAAGCATTGCGCTGAAGCTCCAAATCGTCAAGGTAGGATTGAGCATACGTGGGGCTCCCATTCCATTAGGATTGCCTATTAACATGAACTTCTACTCCCGCTAGACTCTCATGAAGATCCGCATGGTCTTCCCGACCCTCCTGACTGCCCAGAGCCCGGCCTACTTCTCAACTGTGTGGACGGAGCTGACCAATGTCCTCCCCGTTTATCAAAATTTCTATCTTGAGGATGAACGCCAGGCCCGCCTGGAAGATGTGGACGGCCTGCCGTACTCGCTCGACTTCCTCGTGCTGGAGGAATTAGACCTTATCCAAACTCTACTTAAAGCACCCCCAGTCAAAGCAGAATTGCAAAAAGAATTACAGAATGCCGAGGGTGCTGCAAGTGCGAAGAGCTGGTTGCCAGAGCTCATGAAGCTCGCTAGTTCGTATGCACAGATTACCACTGAAGAAGAGGGTCTATGGGAGATCGATGTGAATCTTTTCCTATCAGAAGAGACATCAGTTACTGCCAATTATACCCCCCGAACCTGCAGTGGCGATTTGGCCATCAAAGTCGCTGACTGGCTGCGGGAGAAGGCCGCCGAAGGCGTTCTGACCTATATGAATACTCTTTTCACCGATGCCTCTGTCTCGTATGTTGTAACTTTGTCTTCTCCTCATTTTCCAGCTGTCTTTTCAAACCCTTCTTCGAATTAAGTCTAACTTCTGGCATGTGTTTAGTTGGAAACCCCGCGAGGCAGCCCTCTATATCCTCAACTCCCTGCTACGCGAGTTTGCTGAGGACGACCAACAAATATCCCCCGATCTCGCGAATCATTTCACCCAGTTTGTTCAGTACGCTATGCAGCAGGAGCAGGAGCTTTTGCGTGCACGCGGCTATCTTGTGGCCGGATCCCTAGCCAAGGTTGCCGGCGAGGCATTCCAGCAGACTACCACATCCTACTTGGAGGCTGCGCTGAAGGCAATTGCCGAAGATCCCGCCGAAGTAGTTAGGGTTGCTTGTATCCGAGTGTTGCAAGATCTTCTGCCGTCCCTGCCGGCGAACGTGGCTCGTCCATTCCAGGTCACAGTGATTTCAGCCATCTCCGATTTTGTATCCGCGCACGACCTGCGCGAAGATGCCGAATGTGACGATCTCAAAGTGACACTAGCGGAAACCCTCCGCGACACCATCAAGACTGACCCCTCAGTGGTTCTGTCATCCATTGCGATCGATGTGCTCTTCAATATTGCCAGCAGCGGTGCCGAGAACTTCCAGCTGACTCTGACTGTCACCGAAGCCTTCGAGGATATCGTGGATCAAATCGCCGAGAATGGACCCGATGCATACATGCGCCTTTGCGAGAGGGTTCTCCCGAGCCTGATGGGCGCCATTGACGTTGGAAATCTGACTGAGGAAAACGCTTTGACTAACTTTGCCGCGGACCTGCTCCGGGCCCTAGCGGAGCGCAGCCTGGAGCCCATGCCTGCTGGCTTTGTCGAGACTGTTATGCCCAAGCTCAACCGTTTACTGCTGGACTCGGACGAGGCCGAGCTGATTCGGCCCGCGACTGAGGCAGTGCGCCACATGCTTTCCCATGACTTTGCACAGTTTTTGGCCTGGCGGGATCCCCAGTCTGGCAAGGAAGCGATTGAGGTAGTGCTGGTGATTATCGACCGCCTTCTGGGCCCGGCCGTGGACGACAACGCGGCGACCGAAGTTGGCCAGCTGGCCGCCGAATTAGTGGAACGCGCAGGCTCCGAGCGCCTGGGGCCGTATCTTCCTCAGCTTCTGCAAGCCGTAGCTCAGCGACTAGCAACGGCACAACAGGCTCAATTCATCCAGAGTCTGATCCTAGTGTTCGCACGACTCACTCTGATCAGCGCCCGAGAAGTGGTCGACTTCCTGGCGCAGGTGAACCTAGGCGGACAGAGTGGATTGGTTGTTGTGCTAAGCAAGTGGCTTGAGAACTCAGTCAACTTCGCCGGCTATGACGAAATCAAGCAAAATATCTTCGCGCTCGCCCGCCTGTATGAACTCGCAGACCCCCGCCTGGCCGAAGTTCCCGTCAAGGGCGACCTGATCATCCAGGACACGGGCCGCATTAAGACACGCTCACAGGCGCGCGCCAATCCAGACCGCTTCACGACTGTGCCAGCGCCATTGAAGATCGTCAAGGTGCTGGTGGAGGAGCTGTCTGCAGCATCCGGCAACGCGGCGATGGATGCCGCGCAGGCCGCAGCTCTGGATGATGCTGCCAGTGACGATGGCGACGACGACTGGGAGGATGTTCCGGGACAGATTCTGGATCTCGGATTGGGCATGACTAAACAACAGCTGATGAGTTTCGGAGAGGGCGGATCGGAGGGCGTGTTTGGAGTGCGGCGGCGGGATGATGAAACCCAGGCATTCCTGGTCGATTTTTTCCGACGGGCATCTCAACAACCAGCATTTGCGGAACTATTTGGCGCGTTGACCGCGGATGAGCAGGGCAAGCTGCAGAGCTTGGGATAGAGCCTGATACGAGCGGTGACTGACCTTCGTTTGCGGCCGTCTCCTTCCTTCTCTATCTCTCACACTTTGGTCGTCTTTTCTTCCCATGTCCCATCGCACCATATATTCAATAGAGAGTATCTGAATCTCTTCAAATTGCTTCTCCATTTCACATTTGTTCTGAAAGAGAACACGTTCTCTTGGTGAAATGACTTCTCGAGATACTATCGTAGTACATACAGCCATACACATGTTTGACATTCTTTCGGTATATGTCGGGATCGTCCCGGGCCTCACTAAATCCAGCGTTTATGCTTATGCTATGCGCTGTCAAGAGGCATGGGTTTTCGCTAGTCGACTCCATTACGCAGACCCCGACTGTTTGTTCCAGTCAATCAAGTTGCAGGATTCCCAAGGTCCTTGCTTAGGTGGATCCGTTCCCGCACCCACCCATGGATGCTTGGAGGCTTTGACCCGGGGTCACAGGCTGCGGGAAGCGTACAGCATGGCTCTGCATTTGAACCCCTGGTAAATTCCTGGGAGGATCCAGAATTGCCGCAAGAACGTAGAAGAAGGAAACTATCGCACAGATTCGATTATAAACATATAAGAAAGAAAGACTATAAAGCTCGTGAAAGTAAAGTCCAGTTATCAGATGGATCGCACTTTTCCCCCTTGAATCATGCATCGGCCCCAGTCACGGGGCCGACCGAGTCACGTTGCGTCCAGCCCCTCTTCGCCGCTTCGCAGACCGCAATACCTTTTCAACCCAACTCTACCAACCAACCAACCAGGTCAAACCCCGTCGATGTGGGGACGCGAGCCCGACGCACTGGTCCCAAATCAGTTCGAAGGCAGGGATGGCCTGCAAGTCGACATTACAAAGCATTGCGACGAGAGCCTGAGGGGCTAGGGTATACCTCTATCCTCTCCTGTTGCTCGTCTCGATTATCCATGTGCTGACAGGCTGACGCCGGCTCACTAGCACGATCATGTACTTTGAATTTCTAGGGATTCTCAGCGGGCCGCCAGAATCCTGCACCGACCAAGTCGCCTTTTTTTTTTATCTCCCATTCTATAATCGACACCCACCATCCCCCTTCCCGCCGGGAGAACGGGACTAGTGCCCGACATGGGTGAGGAAACCCAGCCCCTCGGGAGGTTCCAAGTTGCGGGGG
Organism: Penicillium macrosclerotiorum; assembly: GCF_028827735.1. Classification (NCBI taxonomy): domain Eukaryota; kingdom Fungi; phylum Ascomycota; class Eurotiomycetes; order Eurotiales; family Aspergillaceae; genus Penicillium; species Penicillium macrosclerotiorum. Next base: position 5,574,358 of record NW_026643083.1, on the reverse strand, counting down.
CTTCCGTGATGGGACACCCTGGTCTCCCCCAATACCCATGTCGTCTGCATTGATACTTTTCTGAAGAGGAATGCTGATGGGTTCCGATTGGAATACGCTGGTCTCGTCGCTGAGTCTCCCCCTCCCTCAGTCCCCGTGTGATGGATCACCTTCCAGGCCCGCCCGTCCGGGTTCCCAGTATCCTCTCTCTCGGTATTGCCCACTCGACTGGTGTTGAATTGTTTTGCCGTTCTGGCGGTTAGTCCCAGGACAAAGACGCTCTGACCTTTTTCCCTCCCTCTCGCCCTTGTTTTCTCTACCGGGATAGCTTCAACCTTTTCTTTCCCCTTCGTCATCACTGCGGGAACCTTCTTCTTTCCGTCACCTCGCTCGCTCATCTTCCTCCCTCGACTCTCAACACCGAGGGTTCCTCCCGCCACTCCGCTCACCACCTTTCTCCTCCCCCTCCCCCTCCACCTCGGTCGTCACCTCTGATAGACACACACATGTCTCAACCAAATCCCTTCGAGCGGATTCAAATCGATGTAAGTGATCTGGCTGTACTTCTTTTCCACTCTGCCTTTGTAGCACCCTTTTTTGATGTTTCTCGGTGCGTGGGGTTGCGATGTCACGTAAATCTTGTTCTTCCACACTCTGGTATGACGATACCGCTGCAACATCAGAAGCTCACTCTCGTTCCTTCGCTTTTGTGGCCTGTTCTTTTGCCACGCGACCCCTCCTCGGGCTGAATGCCTGAAAACGCCCACACGGCGTCACTCTCCGCACTTGCAACTTCGCTGCATTCGCGATTTGTATCCTGACTGCCATAGATCTTTACCTTTCTTCACTTGCCCTTCTCCGCCCCTTTCTCATTATTTTTACCCACTTTTCTATGTCCTGCTTTTTCTTTTTACAAAGTCCAAGATTTTTCCAAGTTCAGTCTAACATTTCCTTTTTTCCCTTTCAAGACCAGCGATGACGACTCACTCTTTGATACCCAATCCCTCGTGGGTTCCAATCTGTCTTTTGCATCTTCCGTTCGCGACTACAGCTACGAAAATGGCCGCCGCTATCATGCCTATCGCCACGGCCAATATCCTTTCCCTAATGACGAGGAAGAGCAAGAACGCCTCGCCCTGATGCACCACCTATTCAAGCTCCTCTCGGGGGGTGACCTTCATCGTGCGCCCATCACGCGTTCGCCGGAACCCCCGAATCGTATCCTCGATGTCGGCACTGGCACCGGCGAATGGGCCATCGAGATGGCCGAGGACTTCCCAGACGCCGTAGTAATTGGTACGGACCTGAGCCCAATTCAGCCATCCTGGGCCCCACACAACTGCCGCTTCTTCATTGATGACGCTGAGAGCGATTGGACCTTCTCACCCACCGAGCCTTTCGACTATATCCACGCCCGCAGCATGGGTGGCGGCATCGGCGATTGGCCTAGGCTGCTACGCCAGTCATTCCAACATCTTAAGCCCGGCGGCTGGTTTGAGGCCCAGGAATTTGAGGCTATTGTGCTCTCCGACGATGGCACTCACGAACGTGCAACTTCTATTATGGAGTGGCAAACCAAGCTGAACCAGGCGAGTAAACAATTCGGAAAGCCGATGAATGTGGCGCCTGTAGTGTCGCAGTGGATGAGGGAGCAGGGCTTCGTCAACGTCTCGGATGATATTTACAAGGTTCGATTCCTAGCCTTTTGGAGGTTCCCAGTGCTTGTGATGTACCGGCTCCTGACTGACAAGCAATAGTGTCCCGTCGGCGGGTGGGCCAAAAACCAACGTCTCAAGGAGATTGGACGCGTGGGCAGAATCACCATTCTTGAGGTGGTCGAGCCGTATACGCTTGCTTTGTTCACTCGGATCTTGGGCTTCTCTTTCCAGGACGCCCAGGAGTATATGGACAAGGTGCGCGCAGAGTTGGTGAGCTCTAGGTTTCATCTCTACGTGCTCTTCCATTTTGTCTATGGCCAGAAACCGCTGGACGAGCCGAATGGCCATAGCTAGACGTCCTGAGACGAATCAGGGTTTCGAGTCCCGCTTGTTTTTCCACGGGTGTCCGGCGGTACACATTCTCGAGAATCGGGCGTTGGATTCCCGATTTCACCCAGCATGACGACTAAAAGGCGACGTGATGATTATCACCCCTGTCACACTTACGCATACAGACATATAGTTCTGTACTAGACCATTTTCCTAATTACGGTCCGCAAAAATCGAAGCCAGGCATAAAAAATGGGAGGAAGTGGAAGATGGAATGGATATTCGAATATGGACTCAACCACGACAAACCATGGCCTTTGCTTACTAGACGACGGGGTCTATCGAAGTTTCCCTCCTCGCCACATGAATCTAACGGTCTACCGAAATCTAGTATGGGATCGTGAGCGTGGGCATGAACATCAACGGTCATGAACATCATAGGAGCTGCCAGGCCAGCGACAGTTTCCGAAACGCGAAATGGGGGCACAGTCCCCCCTTAAAATCAAAACTCCCTCCGGCACCGAATGACGGGACCAGCCCGCAATATGCAATTCCGCATTCCGCTCATTGAATCATCGCCAACGCTAAGAATCAGAATCAGAGCCAGAATCAAACATCCCGCCGCATTCAAGTGGGCGACGGCTGTCCACTCCCGATGCCCAGGACGTGGCAGATGCCCGAGACGGCTTCCTCGGGTGTATGACTCGTGCGCACGACCTGAACGACCTGTGCGACGCGCTCCTCGTCGCAGGTGCCAATGGTTTCGAGGATTGTCTCCAGAAGATCCCGCTTGTCGGCCCCCTTCCAGGATTTCGAAATCTGGGCCGTTAGGGTCTGGGCTAAAGGTGCTTCTGTCTGCAATGGAGCATGATTTGGGTTGAGGATGTGAGTTTGGTTTGGACCGAGAGGTGGGGTGTGTGAGGATGGCCCGGAAGAATCGTTGCTCGGATCTGCGGGGGCGAAGTTGTTGTGATGATGGTTCGTATCGATAGATGTGGAATAATACGTTGCGTCTGGGTAAGGATACGCTTGCTGCACCGCTGCGAAATGCTGGCCCATTGGTACTGCTGGATCGGCGCCCCACGTCTGCTGATGTGGGTGCTGGTAAGCATGGGCCGCGTCGTGATCGGCCACGATGCGCGCGTGGTCCTCCCGGTTAAGGTTCAGATTTGGATACATGTTCAGATCGGTGTTTAGACTTGAATTCCCGTAATCGAGCATGTAGGGATGCACAATGCTTCCATCATAGCCGGGGCTCATCCCGTCCCCGGCTCCGTATAGATGCGACAATTGCGGCTGTTGCGGTAGTCCGTGCATAGAGATCGGAGCAGGCATGTGGCCCACAAAGGCCGGGATGCTGTCTGCAGGACGTTGCGCGGCCGTTGCATTGTCGATGGGATCTGAAACAAAACCCGTCAGTACTAGGCAGGACGACATATGATAGAAGAAGGAAGTGCCAGCGGACATGTCTGGAGCAAGGTCCCAAAGTCCTTCCCGAACCAAACGCACTTACAATTCCCAAATGCCGACCCGGACTCACCCAAACCCGGACCCGCCATCGGTGCACCTCCAAACGCCGCTGTAGATACCGGATACCCCAGCGACGCTTGATACGGCGACTGCCCTCGCCCCAAACATCCAGACCCGGCGCCGCTCTCGCTACCCGTACTACCGGGGCTCGTCACCGCCAATGACCCGGCCACTGTCGTCGTCGTCGACGACGGTGAGGATCCGGACCAACTCTGCCCCCCTCCTCCTACCGCGTCCCCATGCTCCGCGGAGCCCGTCGAGCCCGCGTACTCAGGGCGCCGGTACGCGCTGCGGTCGCTGGCACTGCGCGCGCCGGGGCTCGGGCGTCGCGAAGCCTGGCCTAGTTGATCACGCAGCTGGGCAACTTCGCGGCGGAGGCGGTCGATAATCTCCGCTTGGCTGATATGGGCGCGGTCTTCGGGGGAAGTCAGGTAAGTGCATTCAGCCTCAAGCCCACGGACGATGCAGGCATGGCAGGGGATAGAGCGGTCGCACTAGCAGGAGAGGCTTGTTGTTAGCGATGAATAGGAGAGAAGGAATGCTGTTTGAGGAGTGGAATTGGCAGGTGTCCAAGCTTGTCTTTGCTTTTTCATGAGGGGACGAGGGGAAGACGGATTATGTATTGGTGGGGTGCTGCATGGAATGCGGCATGGGATCGGATGCGAAATTGAGAAAGATCGGGAGGCATTGGGATCGTAGACCAGTCATAGCGGGTAGCAAATACCTTCACTTTGCGCTCGCGACATTTTAGACAGGATTGTTGCGGGCGGAGCTTTGTTTTGGCATCAGTGGGGGGCATGCTGGCCTAGGGTCTTGGGTTCGTGAGGTCGTAGATTCAGAACTGCTGAACGGCCTCAAGTCACGAGGGAAAGGCCGGGACTTTATTTCAATGAAGTCGTCCCCAAAAGTCCAAGTCCACGCCCACGGCAACTCTCCGTCTCACTTGATCGCCGCTTTTCCCCCCGCCGACCAGCCAGCCAAACCCACGAACCTGGCGACGAAAAACCGCTGGGCCCAAGGCCCTTTTTTCGGCACGGCTCCACTTCCATTTGATCCAACCAGACCAACCAAGAACCAAGGACTCCCACTCGCTCAGCCCAGACGCGGGAAACATGGCCGAGATCCAAATATTCAACCCAGCTAGGAATCCAGAGATCTTTTCGAACCAGGAACCCCCAATTGCTCGCCAGGGATCAGGACGAATGGAGTCCCGGTACCCCGGAGTCCAGTCCTGGTTCAGCTGAAGTAGTCGAACTTACATCGCCTGCGGGCCTCTTTCTGGCGTATCTTGCATGCATCATGTGTGTGGGCTACTAACCACAGCGCTGGGAGATGGCTGTGCCACGCTGCAAATGCCGCCTAGTCGGTTTGTCCGGCGGCCTTCAGCCACTCGAGCACCGTATTTGGCCTCCTCGTTGGCCTCCCACTGCCCCTAGGAACATCCAGGTTCCAAAGCTGCCCAGGGCCAAGCTCCACTCGGCCGTTCCGAATGTGATCCATCCGTCTCAAGCCACTTCCAGCTGGTCCCCAATAGGAAGGAATCTTGAGGGAAACAAATTGGGACAAAGTCATTGCCAAAGATGCAATCACCATCCACCAAATACTGTTCTATAACCCTCCCCCATGAAAATCGGATTCTGTCAAGCTTTTTGTCTTGCCTGTTCGGGGTCGCAAATAGAACTGGAACCTGGTGGGCCAGTGGACTGAGGTCGATCGCCAACCCGAATTCTGCCAGGGCTAAGCATTCTCGGGCCTCCCCTGCCCCGCCCCAAGTAGCGGGCAGGCCATATACATATAAGTTCCAATGGGAACATGTCTATCCAGCCAACTTCATCCTGCAGAGCCTACGGGCTTATCGATATCAATGATCATAAAGGATAACGTGCGATGTGCTTATACTTGAGCAAGCTCAAGCTGTCCAAGAGCGGCTCCGGGCAACCAGGCCCCGTGGCGCTGGGGCAACGACGAGAACTGAGAAATGTGCACAGCGATAACAGCATGAGGCCACTAACAAGTTAATGATGAATAACTAACTCCCGGGCCTGAAAACCCCCAAGGTACCTCCAGAACTACGTTACTCTGCTCTCTGGCTGAAGTACCTCCAAGTACCTCACAGGGCCCCAGTACCGATCTGCTAGCAAATGCTGCTGATCGGACCTGATCGACGATAGAACTTGCGTCTTTCGTGCTGGCCCTGGCGGACACGTTTAAAGATTTAATTAACGGCCTTATCGACGATACCACCGTCGCAATTCAAGAATACCACTCTTACTTAGCGACGTATGATCTCGTCGATCTACAGGTACATCTCCGGTGCGGGGAACCGGACAAGCAAACATTCTTGCAGTATGCGAGGAGTCGTGTATAAATGACTTTCCCCTCTTCTGCCGGGGTACTGCCCCCTCGGTCCGTGTTTCCTCATTGGAGAGTACTTCTCCGATTGGTATAAGATACCTTGAGAGTCGCGATTTCTTTTTCTTTTTTTCCAATTGCTTTGTAAACAACATCCGTTATCAATTGCATCCCAAGGAGACCAACGCACGATGAGAACATCATCGACCACCAGCTGGGTCACACCGGCGTTCATGGCGAGTGTCCTAATGCTCCCATGGCTCCCCGTCCACGCCTCAGTGGAAGACCCAAAGCTGCTGCCGACTCCGCCGATGGGTTTCAACAATTGGGCCCGGTTCGAGTGCGATCTTAACGAAACTCTCTTTACGGATACCGCCCAGGCCATGGTAAAGACCGGTCTTCTCGATGCGGGCTATAACCGCCTCAACCTAGACGACTGCTGGATGCTCCACAACCGAGCTGCCAACGGGTCACTTCAGTGGGATACGACCAAGTTCCCTCATGGCATCCCGTGGCTGGCTGACTACGCCCATGCTCATGGTTTCCATCTCGGCATCTACGAGGACTCGGGCAATGCCACCTGTGGTGGATATCCGGGCTCGTACGGGTACGAGCAGCAAGATGCCGATACCTTTGCGAGCTGGGGCATTGATTACCTGAAGCTGGACGGGTGCAATGTTTACGCAGAGGATGGTCGCTCACTGCGCGATGAGTACAAGGTCCGTTACGGGCAGTGGCACCAAATCCTGAGTGCCATGGCCCAACCACTGATCTTCTCAGAGAGTGCTCCCGCGTATTTCTCTGACAATAAGACCGAGTGGGCCATGGTTATGGATTGGATTCCCTACTACGGTGAGCTGGCCCGGCATTCGGATGACGTCCTAGTGTACGTCGGTGAAGGGAGCGCTTGGGACAGTATCATGGTGAATTATAATTTCAATACCCTTGTCGTCCGCTACCAGCAGCCTGGATACTACAATGACCCGGATTTCCTGATCCCCGACCACCCGGGTCTGACAGATGCCGAGAAGCGCTCGCATTTTGCTCTGTGGGCGTCGTTCGGTGCGCCGCTCATCCTGAGCGCGTACATTCCTAGCCTGTCTAGCGACGACATCAAGTTCCTCAGTAACAAGGATCTCATTGCCGTTGATCAGGACTCTCTCGCTCAGCAGGCTGCACTCGTCAGCCGCGATAGCAACTTCGATGTCCTCACCCGCTCCCTCGCGAACGGAGACCGGCTGCTCACGGTCCTGAACCGCGGCAGCAGCACCGAAAAGATCACTATCCCCGTGGCCCACTTGGGCCTGGATCCGAAATGCAAGTACCGCTCCCGTGAGCTCGTAGACGGCAGCACTTCGACGATCAGCGGTAGCGTCGAGATCAAACTGGACAGCCACGCCACGACTGTCTACCGCATCACCCCTCCCCGTGGTTGCACCGGCATTACCCCAACCGGCATGATCCTCAGCACGGTCTCGGGAAATTGTCTGACCGCATCCTCGACCCGGGCCACCTTTGGGGCGTGCAATGCCGCCGACACTCAGGTCTGGCACGTCGCCGGCCAGGGCTCCAAGGTGACGATCAGCCCGCTCTCGGAGGACACGAAGTGTCTAGCTGTCAACGATAAAGGAGACCTCTCACTTTTACCCTGCAAGGGTGGGTCCGGCACGAACTGGTCCCATTTCATCACTGGCCACGTGCAAAATGCGCGCGGAGGCTGTCTGACGGAGTCCGACGGACAAGCTGCGCTCGTCGCTTGTGAACTAAGTCAGGGCGGACAAATATTGGGTTTGCCGAGTGGTGTTCATATTGTGGAGGGGTCTGGTAAGAAATAAGCATCGATTCAGGGTGAGGAATACATTGAGGGGAGGTTCAGGACTATATATTTCTTTGAGGTCTGTGGAGAGATAGATAAGTAGATACATGAATCTTTATATAAAGGTGAAAATCTCAAGGTCCTGTACTCCGAATTTTCCGATGGTTCCTACTCAGGGTATATCAAAAGACTTTGATCATACTCAACCCTCCATCTTCCAAGAGCACAGCCCTTTTCTGCTCAATCTTCCTTCTTCATTCTTGATTATTCTAACAATGCATTCAACTATACTACAAACAAGCAGTCCCATCCAGAAAGAACGACCATCCCATAGATAACAATCCTCGGATTTCCATGCAAAACAAATATACAAGTCGTTTCGTCTTTGGCTCTCTTCATTCATTTTCCACAAATTCATCAAAAAAGGAACCGCCTCAACCCTGCAACGAGAACCCTACCCCCTCGCCCGTCCCCATGGCCACCAGATTCGCCCTCATCCGCTCGGCTCTCTCTCCCAAGCCAAACGCCGCATCGTCACGATGCACCCACGCTCCAACCCCATGCTGCAACACCGCCGTCGCCCTGACCTTCTTCTTCTCGGCCTCCCCCTCGCCCTCCTCCCCCTTCAATCCAATACTCCCATGCAGCGTCAGCCTCGACTCCTCCGCCCCGGCCTCCTTCGCGCGATACACCCCACGATGCAAGATGTTGCTATTGTAGAACACCGCATCGCCGGGCTCCAGCTTGACCACCAACTGGTCCGGCAACTCGGGCTGGTACGGATCGGCCGCACGCTCGGTCTCCGTGCGCGCGCGCGCATGCGACCCTGGCACGACGACCAGCGACATGTCCTCACACAGCGCCAGGTTATACTGACAGTGACTCTGGCGGCCGCCGGGGGCCTTGGCGGCGAGCAGGGCGAGCTCCTCGTCCCCGGCGACGGTCTCGGGGATGTCGTCGCGGTGCCAGCGCAGCTCGAAGTCGCGCGTCTCCGGGGCGACGAGCAGGTTGAAGAGCTCGAGGACGAGGGGTTCGCTGGCGGGGCTCAGCGAGGTCACGCCCATGAGCTCTTCGGCGACGGCAAGAATGGACGGCGAGAAGTAGCAGGCGGCGAAAGCGTCGCGGCCGGGCATGGACGGGTGCAGCAGGTGCTGCACACCCCAAATGCCGCCTTCTGAGGCGGGGGGCGGGGTGCTGGGCCAGGGGGGAATTGCTTGGGGACAGTGCGGAAGTGTGGCCAGGTGCCGGTGCGGGCGAGGGCGGTTGCTTGGGTGGCGATGGTGCGGTAGTGGGCGACTTCCGTGGGGGTGAGGAGGTTGCGGACGACGACGAAGCCGTCGCGTTGGAGGGCGTCGAGGTGGGGGGTTGCGGTGGTCATGTTTTTGTGATGGCCTTGACTCTTCGGGCGGAATGAGGTGGTGGAGGACGAGGAAAGATCCAGGGTGGATGTGGAGAGCCTGAGAAGTCTGGGGAGTCTGGAGGATTTCAAGATGGAGTCGAGAATGGGGAAATTGTTTATATGGACTGCGGGGTATATCGATGCTACAATGGCGGGGGCTACTACAGTGACATCAGGGCCATAGATAGTACCATGTGCTTTGTCGCCTGGGGTTGTGTAAAATGCTACGGTGGATCCGATGCGACTCTCCCAACCAGCATCGATATGCAAAGGGACCGGACAATAGGTGAACGATAGGTAAAGACGATCGGAAATCGGAGATCAAATGGAGGTTAGAGGGCCCGCACGGAGCCATCTGCGCACCGTAAATTCCGAGGTTCCACCAGTTTGCCAATCGCCAGGCACACAGTACAAGAACACCGGGCCGGTGGACGGTCAACTCTGTTGTTTGATTTGACGGAGATCAGCGTCTATCAATCGGCATGGGGAGAGAGAGAAGCGTATGGGCGCACTGGAGTGGGAATTGGGTTAAATGGGGGTACATGGGGTGGTATTGAAGACGGTACAAGGATGTCACTACGAGCCAAGTATCCCACTTTGCGGGGGAAAGCTTCTTTATTTCTAGAATGCAGGGCGTCTGCAACGTCGTGATAAGATCACAGGACAAGCTTAGGTCTCTAGGGTATTGCCGTTGCGAAGACAGGAAGTATACAAGAGCGATCGGAGTTTAGGGCCTATCGGACATCCGCTTCGGGTTGGCGGGTTGAGTTCGGGTAATTAGCCGAGGAACCAACGGCCCGTTGATGGGGGACATAACATGTCAGAAATCAGGATCATCCAGCATGTAAACAGATGCGACGAGGTAAAGTCGGCCGCGTAGCAGCCTCTCATCACACCTTTCGAAAATAATGCTTCAAGCATGAGATTCCTCAAAGAGCAGCCTTAATCTCTCGACTTAATCTTCCAAACCCCTCCAAACCCTACATCAGATGTCAAGGGGAACATTGCAGATTCCAACCAGATCGCATCCTTCAATCAAACGCTGATTATCTTGACTCTCTGTCTCAATTCTGGGTCAATCCAGAAGATATTTACAGCTGTATGGTCGTTCGGACATCCAAAACAGCAAGAACGCAATCATGCAGCAGATGCAAGATGCCGGAGGTCTGCATAGCCGCACATGCAAAAGACATAGCCCAGGCTCTGGGGGGCGGCCAGTGTAGTATGGCTTCGAAGTCTGAAGATTCTCACATTCCTGCGGCATGGATAAGTGAAAACTTGAGACAACCCAGAGAGGACTCGGGTACGGCAAATGGAAATACGAACTTGAAGTTTTTAGGGCCGCATCGTGGTACAGGCAGCAGAAGAGTATTCTTCGTATAGATTGCAGACAAGCCACAATGATTTGCAACGGCAATCGGAATAATACAAAATATCCCAGAGTGATGACGTCTGAGCCAAGCACTTATCAGGATTGATTTCAATAAAAGAGCACACATGGCATTGTAGAGGTCCGAACCATTGACGAGTGAACTATCCAGCGTCCCAGAATTCACATGTTTCGGGAATCTGCAATTTCGGCGGCCTTTATTCATTTTGCCCAATTAAGTGATCGGACAATAAGAGAAAATTCTAGGCGCCGAGTGTTATACCAGCATCTCATGCTGGGGAATTCAACTGGTCGCCGCAACGTCAAAGCGGCCCCAAACGGACGTCATGGCGCGATCGTCGCCAAGAACACACTGGGCTGAGACACAGCCGCACAAAAGTCCCGGGGTCGCGCGCTGCTGCGCACTTGCCTTCTTTTACACTTCTTGAGACTTCAACGTGCATCCCACCTCGATACCCTCCTTCAATATACCGTCTGTATCAGTGTCCGGACAAGCCATGTTGCTCCTCCGTGCGGGGTCCCCCTCCCTGCTCGTGTGCCTGTTGCTTGTGCTTGTACTTGTGCCGAACGCCCACGCTTTCGGCGCGGGCAGTATGTCTTTCTCGTTGATTTCCGGTGTTACTTTGACTGACAATCCTAGACATTGCCTCCATCTCTGCCGTTGAGGGCAAGAATTGGCGCCATGGCGACATCGAGGACATGCTCAAAACGATTGCGTTCATTGCCGGTCACAAATGGACGTCGACCATGGTGAAACGAGTGTACTTTGGAAATTGGCTGCGCGATTAGTGAGTTGTCTTCACTCCATCTCTCTGGTGCTTTGCTACAATGCTATGCTATCTGGAAAAAGGAAAAGAAAAAGAAAAAGAAAAAACACAAAAACACAAATAAGAAAATATTGCGGCTAACCGGTTCCCGTCCCACCAGTTCACAAGCCATGGATGTCGGGACCCTGAAAAACCTCCAGGCCGAGACTATCCGTGTCCTTGTGTGGGTCCTTTCGTTCCTGAGCTTCGGATACGCGACGGGTGAATTTGAAGTTACCTCCGAACGGCTCGGTGTCTATCGGCCGGAGGAGCATATTGAGTATGCTAAAATCACTGTGATCCGTGCAATGCTTTGACTGACAATCTCTCCAGCAATCCCAAAGACTATGCTGATAACGAGGACGCGCGCCAGTATGATGAGCGTCTGCGACCCCCGGTCCGCCAAGTCGAGCTCGATATCGACCTTGACACCGGGATGAAAAATTATATCGCCAACGAGCGTGGGGACTGGGCGACCAGTACCGGCTATATCAAGTACAGCCTCAGCCGTAGCATCCACTTTGGGCGCATGTACACCAACGGCGGCGATCGCAAGGGTAATGAAGAGGATCTCTGCGAGGCTCTTCGCTGCTTAGGCCAGGGACTTCATACTCTCGAGGACTTTGCGGCACACACCAACTACATCGAACTGGCGCTACGGGAAATGGGCTTCCACAATGTCTTCCCTCACACTGGCACCGCGACCCAGTGCAATATCCGCGGACACCACGTCTTTCCCCTCGTGACTGGAACTTTCGGCATGGTTGATTTCTTCCACTCGGTCCTGGGCGAAGCGACCGATCATTTTACCCAGTCGGAGGTCAATGAAATGGACTTGGCTCTTGGGGATGCACAGGCCAACTCCCAGTCCAACAACTCTCTCAATGCCCTCACTGGCTTGCTGGGCAAAATTCCCGGTACCAGAGATCTGGTAATGGAGGCCGAGCATCTGAAGCAGCTATCCGAGGCACAAGAAACGGCCAATCGCTCCCATGGTTCGCATATGGGGTATTTTGAGGCAGGCGGCTTTGAACAAAGCCGTGCATCTGATCCCAACCACTCTACATCGGCTAGCACAGGACCCGGGCCAGGTCTTCAAGGCATGCCCGACCTCAACCCTCAGGAGACGGTTTCCAAGATTTACCCCATATTGGCTTTCCGGGACAAGGTTGCCCGCAAATTGAATTCTATCATTGAGAAGGTTCCGGGCTTGGAGGCTATCGTTGAGAAGATTTCTGAAACTTTGACCGTCTTCATCATGTCATTACTTGCACCTTTTATTCGGCCCCTGATCAATGCAGCCTCCAAGTCCCTGCAGACCGGTTCTTCTGGTGTCATCGCTGCCTCGGGGAGGCACCAGTACGAGCCATGGACCGACCCGCACTGCACCGATCCCACTCACTCCCTCCTCTCGAAGGACCACTTCGCCAATATCTTGAATGAACCAGCTGGACAAGTTGCATCAGCGATTCTGAAATACGTTGCTCCCCGGGTGCTTTACGCATGGCAGCACATTGACGTCCCAGAGCAGGAGGTTCTAGATGACTGCCTGCGCGTCTTCCACCATCCTATACTCCGAGACATGCACAACGAAGCTCACCGTACTATGTTTGAGGCCGTTCAGAATTGGGTCCACTCCCGTCCAGACCGCGGCTCCAATCTGAACGACGTTCTCAGTTCTGAGGGCGTTCGGGCAGGTCGTAATACCGGTGGTGTTCCACACACGCACGCCGGTGAACATGGCGGATTTGCCGCATTGGGTAGCTCTGCCCACGGGCAGACTCATGGTCAAGGCTCTGGCCAGGGACAAGGACATGGGTTTTCCGTTGGCGGCATACAGTCTTTTCTGTCGCAGCACGCCCCATCTGGCCAGGGCTCGTCTGGCCACGGTTCGTCCAGTCATGGCTCGTCTGGTCTCCCGTGGGATAAGCTCTCTCATTTGCCTATCCCTGGTATGTCGAACCTCAACAAGCTAAATAAACTCGAGAGCACCATCTCCAATTTCATACCTGGTGGTTTCTCGCATGGCTCGAGGGAGCTTGGCCCCGACGAAGTTGGCAGTGGGGAAGGACATGAACATGCCTCGTATCAAGCGCAGCAGCAGCAAGACCAAGGCTCTTATGGCCACCAAGGATATGGACCGGGCAGTTACAGGTACTGAAGGATCTTTCGATGGGTCTCATAGGAGGCTAGAATGGTTAGGAACGATCATTTTGTATACCTTTATGATATTATGACTGTTTGTAATGAATCGTAGCAATAGAATCGTGAAATGTATCCAAAAACGTTATCTACTTTGGTAATTGAGGGCTGAGTTCAACATTGAGTTTGTCAGGTATCAGCCCCAGTTATATATAACAACCGAGAGTCACCACCCTTACATCATTCCAAGACTCTTATCAAAATTTCAAAAATGAAGAGTAAGAAAATGATAGGGAGTGCAGAGGATAGTAGTTAGAAAAGTTAGTTGATCAAACTGGGAGATAAGAGATCATGGTGTAGTCTTAAGATAAGCCGGCTACAAAACGGTAGAATGAGAGACGGGCGAAGTATTCTTTGCTATACAGTTCCATGCTTTGATTAGTGTTTTTTCTTTATAAAGCCAAATTCCTCGTTGCTTTTCAACCAGCCCTGCCGGGCTAGCTCAATCGGTAGAGCGTGAGACTCTTAATCTCAAGGTTGCGGGTTCGACCCCCGCGTTCGGCTATTCCTAAAAATAACCTGAGATCATTTCTTTTTTGCTATCTTGTAAATTTTTTCAGCAGCAAAATATATAGAGGTCCTGTAGACAACAGCAATAGCCCTGGCTGAATTGGTAAAGGTAAATAAAAAGTACAATTAGCTTTTTGCCTTGTTCAATCAATCCATGGGTCGGCGCGGTACAAGCTCCCTACATATCCAGGGTCGACGCGCGCAATGGCCCCTTGCGTAGCTTGACGCGTTAAGTACATCTCGCGCGTCCGCTCCGGAGCTTCTTCCCTGCAACCACCCACACCAATACCAATCAACATGATCTCCCAATGGCCAGAGCCCTCGTTCAAAGAGGGTGATTTTCAAGATGTGTCTCACTTTGCCGATATCTTCGAGCTGCACTGTGCGAAAGTGTTTGATCATGCGATGCACCATCCAAGCGACACCGTCTCCGCCACCTATGTGATGGACCTGGTGTCCCAGGCCTACCGCGCCGTGCATTGCCTCGGAATCCAGAGGAAGGCAGTGTCCTGTCTGGACACGAAGCATTCCACTGCGTCCCTGCGGAGCAAGGCCTTGGAATATCGCGAGACCCAGATACCACCATCGACGGAGGATGCCGAGGCTGGTGACACAGCTGATGCTGATGCTGAAGACAAGCACCAGAAGGCTGTCAATCGCATTGTGGAAAATTTCTTTAACAAGGACATCGACGAAGAAGACGAAGGGGAAGATGAAGACTGGTCAGAGGAGGAGAGCGACACTGACGATGAGTATTATGAATACCACGAAGAGTCTGAAGACGACGAGGATGAGCGAGGAAGTAACGATGAAGAGGACACTACAGAGATCATACAAGGAGTCGGGGCAATGGAAATAATCGAAGAAGACCAAGAGGAGGATACACTCGGGTTGAATACCGGGGTCGAGGAGGCCGAAATACCAGCACCCTCGGTCTTTCTATCGCGAGATCAAGGCATCCATGAGCGAATCTTGGATTCCTTACAATCACTGCCCCCTCCATATGATACCTCGACTCCTCCAATGGAAGCTTTCACGCAAACGACGCCGCCTTCTCCTGATAACGACCAGCATGAAGTGGTAGCAGTAACGACGGTGACGCAAGAGTCGACTCAAGGCGTTCCTTTAACTCGGCAGCCGGAGCCCACAGCGCAAGAAGTCCCAACTCCAGAGACGCCGACCACCGAGTCGGATACCACGGAGCGAAAAGCTAGTTATGATGGGGCTGGGTTGCGCCGCAGCTTGACGTTTCGTCGTCCCGGCGGTGTCCCTCAACGAGTCAAGACCGTATGCTACAGATACGTCAGGAAAGCGATGGTGCCCATCCGTGGAAAAGTTCATTGATCAGCAACTTTCACGATTTTTGATTAACAACTTGCCAAAGAGCAGATCCGCCTTGATTTTCTCCCAGCATTGATATCAGCATGGCTTCCGATTCCAGAAACCCTGACCTATGGGTCGCTACCTTCGAATCTACCCTATGGCTCTGGATGCGGCATGCAAAGCCTCATCCCGCCCACCACTGGAATCCTCGAGGCAGTTCAAATATTGAAGCCTACTCAAAATTCATGCCTTGAGTTTGGATATGCTGGTCTCAGGGAACAGCACCAACTAGCGATCATGGATCAACATGGATGACCATGGAGGGAGATTTCACGGCAAGGTTTTTGGGACATCGCAGGATAGTTTGTCTTTTGTCCTGCCGAAAACCCTGCAAAGGATTGAAGTGTGCCGCAAAGGGTGAACAGAATATCAAAGATTTCTCAAGGCGTTGGATAGACTGTGGTTTATTATACGCAGATAATTGTAATATGATCGAAGACTAGAAAACCCATGATCTCAGACGTACAATCCGTTCGTCCGAGGGAAGAAAGTGGCTCTCAAAATAATAATTATTTCAGATAAACTTCTCAGCGATATGCACAGAGTATATCAACCAGATTGAGGTCACTAATAAATCCCATGTGACGTGTCGACTCTAAACTACTTATGTTGATTCGTGCGATCCACATTTCCGTTTCGGGTCGACGTGTCACTGTCTATACCCCCTTGTCGATGAATTCTCACCCAACTACGAATTTTGTCCCCGCATTGAGAAGCTGAACATTTGTCTCGATACTTTGGATGCCTTGTACTTGAATTTGAAGATACCATGACGCCCTCGTGGCCGGACCCCTATTGTTATGTGTACAAGGATGACGACGTGGCGCAACTGCTCCTGCGACTTCAATCATCCCACAGGGACATTCTCAGATACATTGACGAGCACCCCAGCACGACAGCCCCAGCCAGCTATGTGAAATATGTGATCCACCAAGCGGACAAGATCGCCGCGTATTTGGCGGAGAAAGCAATCACCAGGAGCCTGAGATCTCACTCGATCCAGGCACCACGGAGTGATATATCGATACCCAACAATGCAGGCCAGATGAATTCACGACCTGAGTGCTCTGCACCTGATGGTACTGCCGTTAGTGATGAGATGGAGTTTGAAGAAGAAGTTCAGTTGGTGCCAAATGAGCCTCCTCAGACGAGTTGGAGCATCGGAAACTCCGAAGAAAACGTGGACATCGAGTATGATGAGGAGTTGGAAGATGAGCAAGAAGACTCAATTGAGGTGATTGATTTAGAAGCCCTGTCACCAGGGTCTGATGTCGAGGAAATCGACCAAGTGAATAGTGTATCCTCAGCAAATGTCCCAACCTCCGTACCTGAGGATCTGATTGCCTGCGATGATACTGAGTATCTGCTCAGAGCTGACAATTGTGAACCCAAATATTGGATTCAGGTGCGCTGGAGTTGCTCTTATTCCCCATATAAGACTTTCAAAAAAGCAGGCGGACGTTTCTACCGTCAACTGGAAGATGCAAAGTTATCTCTAATGCACAATAGCAATGAATTGATCTCCTCAATCCCCATTTTGTGCCTGGGGGTGCATGTGATGTTAGGTGACTTGTTCATCTTCACGACGTCGGCAACAGCAAAAGAACGACTTTACTATAATTCGCAGTCCTGGCTTTCTCTTTTGGAACGAGGGAACCTGGCCCAAATTGTGCCTCCGCCCACCAGGCCCCTTCAATTGAGATTTTGCTCCTTTTTTGATGCAAAGAACAAGATAGCACAGTCTACGGGCCCCTTAAGAGCTGAACTGCCACCACCACTTACACTCACGTGGAACTGCCGCTATCCCCCATTCAAGACCTGGACTATCCAGAGGATACCGAATGTCGACATAACACGTCTGATTGAGATTGCATGGAGCGAAAGTGGAGTTCCAGAGCTGGCAAACATCAGACTACGGGAGATTGGGCTGAAGAAATCCGGAGATATAAACCTGTTTCTCCATGTGAAAGAAGACAGGGCTTGCCTCATTGAACTTATGCAATCTTGGATTCCTTGTCTACCGAACGGCAGAGCAGCCCACCTTTTAGGATTCCATGGTCCCATACCTGAACCCATCCCCAAAGGGGGATGGGTTGCGGACGATTGGTACGCCAAGACCGAGGACTGGCGCATACCGCTAAATCCATCCTCAGGGTGGTGCGTGAATGCAGACGGAAACGTTGTGAGCGGGGCTCCACAATTTCCTTATTTGATGGATTATATGCCTGAGTGCGAATTCCTCAGGAAAGGCACGCCGAAGCAAAGAAAGAACAAGGCCCGAGCGAAGCGTCGGCGCTACAGAGCAGGAAAGCAAAGTTTGAAAACGAAATCAGCAGCTTCTATGCCTCAGAAACTCAAACTACGAAGAATGAGATGGGACTTGTAAAAGGCATTATTAAAGGAAGAGAATGAAGGTGGAAAAAGTGGTCTTTGAGCGGTGGCGGCAATTCTCTGAAGTCCAGCTGCTGCAGAGTCTGAGATCGAGTTTGCTCAATATGCAGCTTGACGCACTTTTCGACTCGCAATACCGCACGACAGCCTCTTATCGGCGTTCAAGAATCAATTTTCCAATCTTATTTGAATCCTGACTGACTAGATGCTCCTTTGCTATGTTGGAAAGGAGTCTGAGAGTGACCTGCAATCCATCTAGGTTTACAGAAAGACGTCAATATCTGCCAATATCTATCATACGAATTCCCCTCTGCAAGATTAAAAACTAAATTTTGATATCTTGGTTGGCTACTAAACCAATCGCTGGATCTCGGTATGCACAAGCATGAATATTGGACAATCAACAGATTGAATCATGGATATCCTAGAAAACTAATCCCACAACTCTCATTATTCGAAAATCCTTGAACCTATCAAAAAGAAACCATCCCTAGACTCCCTCTCCACAGTAATAACCGGAGAAAATGCAACGCTCTTAATCACACATCCTAATTAACTTAAAGCTTGGTTCCTTCGCGCCCAGTATCGCTAGGTCGACGCGGTCGTAGTGGCCCCAAAGATGGCCCAGCAGAGTTGCTCGGCCCAGGCGCCGAAGTTGAGGTCAACGGAGTCCGAGCTGGCTCGTTGCCGGTTGCGTTGGTGCGCATGCCTGCAGCCCGTGCTCCATTGTGAAGTCGGGGGTTCATCAGCCACTGCACCTGCATCCGTACGCTGTTGACAGCGGCGTTTGTGTGGGCCATATCTTCTTTGATCCGCAAGCATTCGTTCATGATCGTCATGCTTGCACGAGCATCGAGATCGGTGAGAGCGTGTGACATTTGACTAACTTCCTCTCGCAGGGACTCGTGGAGAGAGAGCAAGTATGTGGTGGCATTTGAAGAAAAGATGTTTGAGCGGTCTGTAGACTCTTCTGCATCATCGTTTCGAGGTTGCTGACCTCTTTCCCCGTAAGTGACGGACCTTCCGCCATTTCGTTCAGTTGTACGCGCGGACTCGAGAAGTTTAGACCGAATATTCAACATCCCATCCTCGAAAATTTCATTGCGTTGTTGAAGATGCCGCATAGTCAGCTCTAGGGAATTCAGTCGAGTATTCTGGGCCTCAAAGTATGGCCCAATTGAGACTAGCGGGCACTGTTTCTCGTGTATCGCAATGTCGGCGCGTCTGATCTTCACTGAACATCCATACTTAGATGCTGCGCAAGGGCTCACAACGTCAGGGCAAGTTTCGATATGTTTCTTCAACACTCGTCGTGGGATAGTAGTTCCACAATCGACACAGGTTGTTTCCAGGCTCGGGCACAGTTCCTTGTCATGTTCGTCAAAATCCTGCTCCATCAAATCCTCCTCACAGCGAGAACATCGACAATAGCTATGCATGCATCTCGGTTCTGGAGGCAGATCTTTCTTCCGGGTTTTCTTTTCGCATGAACTATCCGCGCACGGCACAAGCCGATAACCACAATATTTATCCACGTGCGACTGGACATGGCCTCGCGGCACAACCTCCTCGCAACCATCTGTCGCTAAAGGACATCGCACTTGAATCTCGTCGCACATGTTGATCAATAGGCGGGGCACATTCGTCGAGACTCGGCTTGTGGGGGTTCGGCAAGAGGGACACGGGAACTCGTCCGAGTCGGCCGAATGGAAGGTGGTGATAGCCGATCGCAAGCATTTTTGGCAGAAAACGTGATCGCATTGCAGTCGCGCAGGTTGGACAAAGGGACAGTGGCATATCGGACACATCAAATGTGAATCGTAGCTTGAGACGAAATCAAGGGCGCGGAGATCTACCAGGTCATCGCGGTCGGAGTCGGACTCCGCGGCCAAAAAGTCTTGCAAATTCATAATTAACAGGAACAAAAGCCTATATGAAGGCCCATTCAGACGTATTTGAGTGTTCAGAACGTATTTTATCCCAGCGTCGTGACTGCTCAAAAATTCCGAGTCAGCTCGTGAAAGTAGGTGGGTGGACGATACGGGAACTAGATACCGAGGTTGATCACAAGGAACGCTGGGCTCATTAGCGTGGCGGTGGGATCAAAGGTCACCTAGAAGATTGAAAAATTGCGAAGAAAAAGCACCCGAAAGTCGCACTATGCAAGAAAAGTATAGGAGAGAGGGATATGGAGAAGGAATAGAGTGAAAGGTGGGATTGCGGGGGGAGAAGAAGGGAGAGCGGCGAAGGCGGAAAGCGGCAGATCGCAGACCCGCGCTCGGCCAAGTCGGGGTTGCCTAAGCTGCGACTTGACGACCCTCGTCTTACTCCCTTCGGCGCCAGCATCACTCTCTCGTCCAGCGATTTGTCGATTTGACTGAGCTGTCTGGTGCTATTTGCACGGACCTACATATCTCACCGTGAAAAGTCCACCCTCCATTTATACCAATACCACGTTGCCTCCCTCCCTCTGACACCATGGCGAATCCATCCCAGCTCTTCTTACTCGCCGATCATATTAAACTCTCACTTCTAGAGCGACAGCGCGCCATTTCCCTCGATCTTGAACCCAATGCGCAGGATGGCGAGATTTCACGATCTCTTGACTCTCTTCGCGAAGGCATCCAAGCCGTCGAGACGGAGCAGGCCCGGCTGACGGATTCCCACGACAGCGCAGGCGCTGCCGCTTTGAAGGACCAACTTGGCCCGCTCAACGATCAGCTCCGAGACCTCTCCGCTCAATTTTATGGTACAAACGGCGACCCTTCTGACCAGGATCCGGGGCAGGCGTCGGACTCCGTCCACTGGTCTGCGACCTCGCCCGATCTCAAACAGCCGGTTCCACAACATCCGCCATCGAAATCAGTGCGTTTTATGGATAATTCTGCTGCTGCTGCTGCCGTCCAAGAGGAAATAGATCAAGAGGAGGACCGGGATCGTCAAAATTTGTTCCGTCCGTACCGCGACGAGCCGTCGCCTCCTCGTCCCGACCAGTCCAATATGTCGAACGAGCAGATCTATGAGCACCATGATCGAGTTATGCGCGACCAGGATGATCAATTAGATCGACTTGGTGAATCGATTGGACGACAGCATCAGCTGAGCATCCAGATCGGAGACGAGCTCGATGGTCATGTTGCATTACTAGACGGTATGGACGGCGATGTAGAGCGCCATCAGAACCGGCTGGATGGCGCAAGACGACGTCTCGATCGATTCCGTCGGCGGGCGGGCGAGAATTGGAGTATGATGACGATCATCGGATTGATCATCATTCTGGTTATTTTGATTGTTATCTTGAAATGAGCGCGACGGCTTGTCGCGATATTTCCACTTGGTCTGTTTCTGTCCTTAATTTTTTTTTTGCGAGCGGGCGTTTTGAGGTTGTCAAATTTCTTATGGTGTCTGCTGGCGTTTTGGAACCTACGAGTCAATGTTCGACTTGGTGAAATGCTTTCTACATTTACAAACACATTCATGATCACCGCTTCTCTCCCTTTTGCAGTTACCATTTATGATATCTTCACGTAAATATCAAATCACGCAGTCAATTTTGCTTAGAGTAAAGCATCACTACCCGCGCATACACACCTTATGATCAGGATTTTCAAAAAGCTTCCTCCAGATAAATCCTACTTGACTCAAGCTTTCAAATTCCACCTCAAATCAAATAAAAAGATAGTTTCCTCGCATTATGCATGTGACATCAATTACTTTCTGGTCGGGATGTTCTTCATCTTCTGCTGCATTTCTTGGAAGCTCTTATCCGAAGAGTCGACTTCACCTCGATCTGCCTTGATCTATAGGGAACAACAAGTCTTCGTTAGCTCTGTTGGGAACTTGCTCCACGGATAAACCGGGCCAGGGATTCATACATCTGCTTCACTATTACTCGCCAGGTCGGAGTTCCACTTCGCATTCCCTTCCTTGCCGGTCTTGACTTGGTGGTCGCGCTGTATTTCGTAGATGTTTGGCAGGTCATCGCGGTCTGGGTACAGAGTCAGTTGAGAGGATTCTGTTGATAAGGAATGCTGCGCAGGTTGAATATTCGAGGGAAAGGAGCTGAAGCTAATGACTCTTGGGGAAGGACTGTGAAAGAAGTGTTGCAGTGAGGGCACTGACTTTTATCGCTTTCCTTGAGACTCCACCGTGGTGTTGAGGTGTGCAAAGCGGAGATCGAAGGTAGGGTAGAGGTGGATTGCACGACTCGGCGGGAGCTGGCACGAATGGAGCTCGTGAGGAAAGACATGGCAACGGTCGTAGGAGATCAAGAGGTAGATGTAGGTAGTAATCGGGGTAATCAGTCCTTTCAGGGCCGGATACCAGATATGGCTGTTCTCAGGATTGATGGGCAGGTATGAAAAGGGGAGGAGTGCTTGTAGAGGTTGTATGCTACAAGGCGCAGAGTACTTCACAATGTCATGAAGATGCAGACGACGTTTCTCGGACAGAGTTTCCTGACCTTATTAAGCAGATCAATCACGACGAGCCATCGCTTTCCTCTTATTGAGAAACCCTGGCTGGACGAATGAGTTGACAGCCTCGACCGTCACCGGTGACGTCAGCGATACTTAACCGGTGCCGGGCGGATATGCCTTTGCTGGAGGCGGTGCAGACTGAGTGTAGCTGGTGTATGTATTGTTTGCCTAAGGCGAAGTCTTTCATATTACAAATAGGTGATTGGCTACTCTTATGTTGATCATATAGGATCATATATATATAGAAGTGGAAGAGTTGCCGAACTGTTTGCAGCGACCAGCAGGGTCAATTATCTGGCATGGAGCCCTGCATTCACGCTCAATTAAAGCAGCGCCGCTAGTATGCGCCAAAGTAATGACATCATGAAATGCTGGGTAGTGGAAGAAATAGAGAGATACCGGCATTCTAGCAACGTAGGGGGATGGACATGTATCAATGACGGATGCAGGGGCTCTCGAAGAATCTTGCCTAGACAAAGCAGAGTATATATCATTACAGATCAGAAGCAACTCAAAACTCCAGGAGTCTGGTTACGAGAGAAACACAACAGAATCGTTGCCTGAGAATAAGAAGAATGGCATTGTAAATGAGAATCAGATGCACATCGATTTTGTCCAAGTATATCACACAGCTGTATGGAACGTGAACAAGCTATTGAACATATGAACAAAAGAGAAGTGATTGTGACGAAGAAAATGACAGTTGGGACGAAAATTCAAAATATGAAGCATCATACAGCGTAGTCACAACTCTCCGGGCGCTGAATCCCAAGACGTCTTCCGTTCTGGAATACGTGACTCAAAGGTCCGAATGAGGATGAGTCGATGCAGAGACATGAGAAAAGGCAAATATAGATATGTCAAGAACGAAGAGAGGAGCAGCAATAATAGAGATAGAAGTGGTAAAGCCATTTTCAACGCAATATGGTCTATGACTCGCATGTCTGCGACAGACCCCCAGGATATCGATTTCAAACAAGAGAGAAAACAACTCCACATCCCATGGTTTCGCTCGCAACCAAAATCCAACCAGCCACTTTGAAACCTGTGGCAAGGTAGTAAACGAGTATCGCGTGTCACCCACCCCCCTCAAAAACCGATGTACAAGCAAAAGACAATCAAAGAAAAAAACGAAGACGTGCAGCAGTAACTAAAGCAAAAACAGACCCAGATATTTCACAACAGTGCCCAAGCAATGCAGACGTGTATCGTTTCCGCCTCTAGATCCTTGAAAAACATGTGATATCCATCCCGCCCCAAGAGTAAACAAAACCCCAAGTAAGTCCAAGAAGTAAGGAAATCGTCGAAATAAGTCACAGCATAGGTGGAAGAGAGAGTCGGGTCGAGAAAAGAAGATCAAGAGAGGCGCTTCACAAAAGCCGCCGGTCTGTTCTTTTTCCGGTGCCCAAAAAGAGAAAACTCCGGTTTCCCAATGCGACATGTACGTCAAGTAGCAAGTCACTGCACGTTCTATACATCATCGGCAGGCCCGACCGAAATAAGTAAAAAGAAGAGAGTAAGCAAGAGGCCCTGAGAAAAGAAGTGTCAGTCCCTCCCCGAGAGACACAGGTATCGTGTGGTAAAGGATGCAAAAAGGAGTTCAAATCGCAGGCGCCGTCGCTCGCAACAAGCGGAAGAATCGCAAAGTATCTAGGTGTATGGCGAAAGGGAGGTCGTAATCGGCGGTGTGAGAGGGCAGGGGAAAAGGTGTGGTATGTACAAAAACAAGTCGGAGTTTTTTGTCGAAGAGGATTTTCGAGTTTTTTGAAGGGGGTTTTTCAGAATTCGGAAGGTAGTGTCGCCGTTTCGTAGAAAGATTGGATTGTTTCCAAAGTTGGTGAAGGTCGTATCAATAAAAAAAATGCAAAGTGGCCGTAGATTGACAAGAATGCAATAGAAGAATATTAAGACCTGCGATTAAAAGGACCCGCGCGATGATGCAGAATATAGACTCAGGTGACGTGCAGTAAACATGCCGCTAGGGCATGGGAAGGAGAGAGAATGGAAGGGGCTCGCAAGCGAGCGCTTCTTCGATTTTCTTCTCCCGGCCAGGAACCCCCCGATAGGGTCCTTACCATCGACGCTGAGCAGCCTGCATCATCGCCGGAGAAATCGATGAGGGCGGGCTGGTCATGGTCATCCCGGTGTTAGGGTTGACGATCGGGATGACTTTGCGGGTCCGGCTGGCAGCAGGCTGCTGGAAGTTAACATGATTTGGGTTGGCGGCGTGAACAAATGAGTTGGTCGAAGCCGGAGACAGAGAAATGGCCGGTGTGACCTGCTGCACTGGCTGGATCTGATGTTGCAGGGGTGAAGTGTCGGGGGAGCCGCTGGAGAGCGAAGACCGGTCGGAAGAAGCGGAGTGAATCGAGTGCAGCTGTCAGACGGAGAGTTAATATGGGGGTTGCTTATTGGAAAATGGTGAAGAGGGCGAGAGTGATTCCTGGCCCGACGGTCCGCCCATCGAGAGGGATTGTTTTGGTTGGGGGGTACTCGGTGTGGTTCTGGGGGAGAACGGGGAAGGGGACGGTCATCGAGAGAGGATCCGTTTAGTAGAACGAGACATACATCCTCATCAGTCAGGAGATTGGGGCAGAATTCGAGGTCATCGTCGAGGTCGAAGGAGCGACCAGCTTCGAATCTCGCCCGGAAGGCCGTCACTGCTGGGGCTTCCGCCAGCTCCCGCATGCTCTTGACACCTCGGAATTGACGCTGAGCATTCTGGTGAGCCATCTTGGGGCCTCGGCGGGTGCGACCGTGGTGGTTATTGGTAGGCATATGAGCCGCATGGTGTGCATGCTGTTGCTGGTGGTGGTGGTGGGTGTACATGAAAGCAGACATGGTGGGCGTGGGGAGTTTTCAAGGAGATCCAGCACCCGAGAGAAAAGAATTATGAGTGAGAAGACAAGAAAGAAGATTGGCTGATCGTTTTAAGAAATTGGAAAAGGAGAAGTCGAGTACGTCGGAAAGTAGGTAGTTGGGTGGTGAAGAAGTTCAAAGTTGAAGAGAAGCGTAGAATTGAACGGGTTGTGGGAGGAGAAGAGGCGAGGGAAAAAAAGAGGGGTGTTTTGGGGCTGAGGAGTGCGGTATTGTAACAGTATGGTCACAGGCGTTTCGGTGGGAGGGAGGTTGTTTGGAAGGTGTGGGGCGGGGAGGTTGTATCTCCTAGGTACCCAGGACCAGCAAAATGGGGCAAAATTGGGCGAAATAGGGCACAGTTTACAGAAGGCGGCGGGCGAGGGTACATGAAGGGAGGTCCTGCAGAAGCAGACAGGGGAACAATCCGGTGTAATTTATGTGGTCCTGTACTGTCACACGCCTGCAGTGGCCGAACGGCGCTAGCGAAAGGTCACCAACCAGGTGACCTTGTCGGTGGCAACGAGGCCCACCCACCGCCAATCAGCGTCTTGTGAGGGAGTCCACTGGAGTCCGATCTGCTCCACTGGCTTCCTTCCTCGTTCCTCCCTCGTTCCTCTCTCGCCCGTCACTGGTCCGTGACGTCGACGACATGGCCCTAAACCTGTTCGGGGCTACGAAACTCGGCCCTTTCGGTATTGTGGCCTGATTACGCAGGTCTTGCCTCCATGACGATGCGATCGCCGGCCTCCAGGCCTCCCCGTACCTACATGGATGATGGACAATACCGACTCGATGTATGCGAAAGTTCCCCGTCCCTGAAAGAATGGAGGAATGAATCGAGGTTCCAACGCCCCAACATAATCATGGCTTGGTTCTTCATTACTCCCTGGGCCATCGCTGGGCCACAATAATGATTGTTACAATGCTCCATTTTTAGAGAGCTCCACTCACACACACCACCCGACACGACACTGGAGACGAAGGGGGGACGAACATGAGAGAGAAAGACCACTCTCTTCCCCAGCCACACTTCCCCCAAAAGGGTTTGGCTCCATGTTCTTGACACGCCTGTGCTGTGCAGATGCCGAGTTCGTGCCCACCACCACCATTGCTGCAGGACAGTGTCTGTGTTCAGGGCCGTGCTGGGAGTTGGAGCAGCCAGGGAAGGATTTCTTGTCGGCTCTCTTCGTCCTAGTGCGCTGCAGGCTGAGCAGGGCAGGGTCGCCGTCAAGGTACATTCCCCCATCCCCATAGGGCCCCGGCTGTGGCTGCTGATCGGTGATCGACTCTCGCCCTGCCCTTCTCCCCTCGTCGGGGATCCCTATTGGAGTCAAAATTCCCCAATCCTTTCCCTTCCTGTACATCGGCGCAATGACCGCCCGGAGCGAAGGTTCTTGACATGGTTCTTGACACAAGCCACGCCACACCATTGTGATACCCCTACAGGATGGGCTTACCCTCGATTATCCGGCAATGATTGGCACTGTGAGATCTCATGCTTCCCACCCTCCCAAAACGGCGGAGACTATCATTACGCATTCCGGACTAGCAGAGAAAACGTCTCAGACGATTCTTATTGACTGCCCCGGGACCTCCCTCCATTTCTCTTTGGCGGGATCCTCTTTTTTGTCTGCCCCTCTAGGCGCTGGGTAGCATCTGACTCACTCCTCTTCCGACCCAACCCGTCTCCCAGGGCTCCACCACCAGCTGTACGAAAGGTGTGGCAGTCGTTCGTAGGCTTGGAATTCAATTCCCATCGTGTTCCTGGTCGATAGGGGGAAAAGGTACGGAGGACGGAGTTCTGTACTTTGTCCCATTCCGGGCCCCGACATGCCGTGGGCGCCTGTTGGAACACCCCTGGTGGACCCATCGGTATCGTCCTGGTTTTATGTGTAGCACGCTTCTCAGGGGCCTGGATGGCTTGATGGCTCTCGTGTTCACGTCTGCATGGACACCGTGTGCCGCCAACCCGGCATGCCTGTAGAACCCACCCGGTGCTTGACGCAATGCTCAGGTCGCACTCGACTCCAATCTGGACCCCTCACCGCTCCTTGAGTCCTTCAAGGACGAAGGGGGGAGGGCGCTGGCATCTCGAGCCCCGAAAATCTAATTTCAATATTCCCTGGCGATTCCACCCGATAGGCCAGGTACCTTCCGTGCATAGGCGCCTGGGCTAATGCTCAAGTTTAGTGAGAAAGAGCAGTTTAGTTGTAGATAATACTGGGGAAAGATGGGAGACACCTCTCTCGCAGGCGCGCACCGTTAAGCCGGTGACTTGGAGCTTGCATCATGCAGCTGAGACATCGAAAGCGATGTCTGGACCGTGCAGGGCCATGCCATCTCTCAGATCTCCCAGCGAGATCGGAATTGTGCATGTACATACAGGACCTAGTACGCCGTCGACACGGCACCGGATCAGTGAGGGGGAAGGGGCTGGACCTGACATTTCCTCCACCCCCTTCCCAACTATGTACCAACGTAAGGGACGACCACCCGACGACACAAACACGCGATCTAGTTGCCCCGGTTAGGTTGCAAATACGTCGATGTTGTGCAGATACACCCGGCCTCCGGTTCGGTCTTTCGTTTCAGGTGTCGGTCGGGTTAGAGATGCTGATTGTTCAAGGTATATTGTACTCTATTGATCGCATCCTAAAAGTACTCCGGCCTATTTCCTTTCTATTTTTGAGAAAAACAGATATATGCAAGTTTATCTTCAATTTCGTAATTCAGACCTCCATCCAGTGCCCTCTTATTCCAATCGATCATTTGATATTTCGGCTGAGCCTTCTTAGGTAGAAGAGGATTGCAGGTGTACGACGTGGAATGCGCTATGCAAACCATGTAAACCTTGAAGTATTGTTATAGTAATATGTACAGACATATAGTCACGTCTTTTCTAGTCTTCACGTTCTTCAAATCTCTCGAAAAGGACCTAAAATATTTGCCCACCACGTCCAGAAAGCT
This sequence comes from Penicillium macrosclerotiorum, assembly GCF_028827735.1. NCBI lineage: Eukaryota > Fungi > Ascomycota > Eurotiomycetes > Eurotiales > Aspergillaceae > Penicillium > Penicillium macrosclerotiorum. The sequence goes on along the minus strand of NW_026643083.1, from coordinate 5,546,308 downwards.
TTCGCTTCCGCAAAATGGTTATGTAAACCATAGACCTGTGTTACCGTATTTGAGCACTGTCGCAAGAACCTGCCATTTATCTATTGCGTTCACTCTCAACCCTGTATTCCACATGCTGCGCCTCTGCTGTCCCTGGGTCTTTCTCATGATAGACACGAAGGGTATCTGCATCTGGGACCAGTTTGTGGCCGTGTCTTCCGATCTTGTACCAAGGCAGCGAGAACAACTCATCAGTGCTTTCAAGGGACCGTCCAGTAAGCTCGGGCACGAAGAACCATACCCAAACCAGACCGACAAGACTGACCGCTGCGCTGAAAGCGAAAAACCCATAGCTCTGCAGTGCAAGAAGCATACTGGGCACGGCCTTTGTATTGCCAAACTGGTTCAGAAAATGCAAGCACATGACAAGAGAGCTACCTAAAGCGCGCAGCCGGAGAGGCCAGATGTCGGCGTTGACGAGATACTGGAATGCGTTCCATCCCATTGTCCATCCGATGCCAGACATATAGATCATGGCGATTGAGCCGACTGCGCCTCGGCGTTGAGACGGAGTCATTTCGCCAGACTCCAGAGTCTCTGAACCAACGATGCCAAGGTAGATGGCGATGTACAATAAACAGATCATTTGGAGAGTAATGCCCATGTACAGAGAGCGACGCCGGCCAACGAAGTCGATCAAGAAGAATGCACAAAAATACGCCGAGACCAACTTGACAACACCGAGAATACAGCTTGCAAACAGCTTCTCCGACTGCCCGGACTTTCCGAGGACTCCAAAGAATTCGGTCGCATAGATGGTGATCGAATTGGCGCCCGACCACTGGCCTAGTATCTGTGACATGATGCCTAACATGAGTCGATAGCGGTTGGCAGGCACCAGGAGAAGCTCGCGGACCTTGCCCCATCGCGAGACGCCGTGGGATGCTTCCTGTTCCTGCTCCAACTGGTTGCGAATGCCAATGATCTCTGCCTGGATATATGGGTGATTGGTCTCTAGTCTTCGAATATTGGCGAGTGCCTTCTCTGCCTTTTCATGCTGTCCTTGAATCATGAAATACCGTGGAGTTTCGGGAACAAAGAAAGATAAAACGAAGAAAAAACTAAGAGAAAATCAGTCAGAGCCGCACGAGAAGAGAGCGAGACAAGAAAGCTGACATTGCAAATCCAATATGGGCAAACTGCGGCGCAACCCATTGCCAGCGGGAGTCATTTGGTAGATTGACCGACGCTCGCCAATTACTGAAAAAGGCAATCGTGGCGCCTAGGTAAACGGAGCCCGCAAAGATGTTGGTCAACATACCACGAACACTCTTCGGTGCAATCTCGGCAATGTACATTGGGCCAACAACCGTAGTCATGCCAATGCCCAGTCCGGCAATGAAGCGGCCCGCGAGGACCTGGTTGACATTACCGTGGCTTACGACAACAATGATGAAGCCCACAAGCCATAGCAAACATAGACTTTGTAGAGTGCGGACCCGGCCAAGTCTGTCACAGAGAAGGAACGCAAGGAAAGCTCCGACAATGCTGCCGAGCTGGACCATACTGGTAATATTGGAGAGAACACTAGCTTGGTGGCTTTCGGATCCTTCTTCCAGGCGGAACTCAGTCTTAAAGCTTTCGAGACTAACCATGCCGCCAACTAGACCCTCATCGAGGCCTCGACTGGCACCAAGAAGACCTTTGTAGAAAGTCAATATGTATATATTCCTCGAAAAACCCCGTAACTGAAAAGACAATCATCATACCGAAAATAGCAGCGCTCCAAAAGAGCTTCCAATTCAAGACATTGCGGGGTGTATCGTGCAAGCTCTCTGGTTTGCTGATACCGAACTTCATACTGATGAAAGATATTGGAATATCAAGGGGTTATCAATATAAATGAAATAAGGAGACAATCTCTGGCGGTGGACGTTGCTTTCATACTAAAGACGAACACCGCTTTGAAAAGAAGCTTGTTCTGCAAAATCCTACCCCGAGAAGCAGGCATATTCAATCTCGGCCTATAAATGCGGGGAAGACATAACGTGGGGTATTGAGAAGCGGACAGGAGTGAAAGGATTGCTTGATGGGTGCTAGCAGGGTAGCAATGTTGTCTTCGAAGCCAAGAACTCATGTCCTACCGTCGGACAACTTCCGAGTTTCACAAGTTTCTTTTTATAAGGAGCCCCGGCGATAAAGCGCGTAATAGTTATCTACCTGGGCTAAGAAAAAGCCAGAAATTATCGAATGCCATTCCCATATCAATATTTTCTCTCATCTGCGTGAGATATGATCTTCAAGACCATCTGAAGCAACCAATATGTGGCGCGATAGATGCCCGTGTGGATGGGAAACATGTATATTTCGTTCAGAATTTCGCCCCCAAAGACCGTGCGTGGGGCTTGGCAGCTGCTTTCAAGGTCATAGAGCCATTCAGTGACCCTTGCTCGAGAGAGTGGACAAACCCAACCGCAGGATGTATGCGGGGCAAGCATAGAGACCTAGAGGTGGGCCCACTGGATGTAGTTACAGGATTCTTGGACGAGAGCAGGTTGGTAGAAGTATTCTTGGCGAGGCTCGCAATCTAATGCAGAGAACTGTGTCCTGTAACGTTGTTGTTGGATAGGGAAAACATAGCTAACCACAATTTGGAAAAACAAGAGAGCCCAACAAAGTTTCAAACTCACCAACAAACCGGCCCCACGCCGGGGCTACTTTGGGGTGCATGAACATAAAGGCTGTATAGAGAGGATGGCAGTATTGGGAATGAACCAAGCCGGAATTTGGAAAAGATTAAGTTATCCAACAAATGACCCATGTAGCTAATGCGATAACCGCTTGAATGCGTATGTCTGAGCTTAACAGAAACCAAAAAAATCATGGTATTGCAACTCCGAGAGAAACGCCAATGTATGCAGAGAATATATCATCCGTCCTCTCATGCATAATTATTACTTGTCAAGGTTCTTGCTCTTGACCATTCGCCCAAGTAGTTCTTTACAGTGCTTCTCACTGTATTGCTCCCATACCTCGTACATCGAGAGAAGTTCCTGAGTACATTCAATGACGGCCTTGATGTCCACCTCACTCTCTGCCAGCCATTGAATTAATTTCTGGATGCGGGGTTGACCAGAGCCTGCCTTATCACCGAGCGAAGCTAGTACACCCATACCTCCTCCATCTCTCATCGCCCCCGCCAAAGCAGATTGGGCAGAGCCAGAGAAACTGGTTGGTTGAGAAGGCTTGAAGACGACAGCAACAATGATGGCCATAATGGAAATGACATGGGGCGGATGCAAGAGGGGAAGATCGGTGAGATAGTGGTCATTGATAACCGACCACGCTAGGGCGACCTCGTCCGAGCTGAGGGGTAATTCAGCTTGGAGTTCCGATAGAGTCCGATATGGATGATGTACAATGAGCTGGGAATTCATCTCGGAAATCAAAGCAAATTCACACTCTCCTAGCTTGGCTACATCCGGACTGATAAATTCTGGAGAGAAGGAGCATTAGTGGATGGAGAAATCGAACAAGGAAAAAAAAGGGGAACATCTGCATACCAGGCCAGAGGCCGCGCGCCTCTCCTACCACGAAGCGGATATGCTGGGGGCATTCTTCCATTTTGCAGGCTAAATAAAATGCAGTGGCAAGAACTAGATAGGGATTGGTCTCGCGGATCTCATTCTTGGTGTAGAACCGCTTTAAGTATACCTGGGCCGTCGCGATGGCCTGCTGGCGGGTAGACATTCGCTTCCCCAGCTTAATGAGTTCTGGCACTTGTCAACCCCTGTAATCCTTTATACACAAGAACTATACTCACGCTGATTCAAATAAATATTCACGAGACGCTGGTCTGGCAGTGGAAACTGGGAATGAATGACCTTATCGCGTTCTCTAAGGCGCTCCCGAACATCGGCCAGTTTCTCTCTTGAGAAGAGCCAATGCCGACGCTGGCTCGAGGCCCAGTAGTTGGCGGCCATGGTTAGGAGCAAGCAGATCTGCCAGACATGTAGCGATAGATCTAGGCAAAGGCACCTGCCTGGGCTTATAGAGCCTAGAGAGCCTGAAGCACCTATAAAGCCTATATAGATCGAATGGGGCGAGGTCGAACGATAAGACCAGGTTTCCGCCCAAACGGGTTTAGTAGGGCCCAGCCCTGGTCCCGTGCCGCGGCGATGATGGCGTCAAGTGTCCGAAGCAATGATCGGGCCCCGATTAATCATTCCCTCCCCACCCCGGTTTGATGCTCCTTTGGGTGCTGCCCTCTTTGACTTCGTGCGCTCTAGGGAGTCGTTTTCTCGCTTTTTCCGGCCTGCATTTCCCCTGAGCCCAGTCACTTACAGAACATGCTCCCTTGAATGATGCCGGGTGCCCGATAGCAATTTTCTTCCGAACATGGCCCCCGGCGAGTCGAAAGATGAGCGTGACGAACGAGTTGCCCGTCTCTGGGACACCTTGGACACGCGCAAAGAGGGTCATCTGGATCTGAATGGATTGAAGAAGGGCTTGAAGAAGATCGACCATCGTGAGTTCTGGCCCCGTGTTTTGCCGAACACTCCCGACTGACGCGGTCGCATCGCTAGCTCTTAAAAATGCGGATGAAATGCTGCGCAACATCCTACGCGAAGTTGATACCAATGGCGATGGCCAGATTGACAATGACGGTAAGCATCGTTATTTCGATCCCTTTGCTTCTTTCATTGCGTCGTGTTGTTTTCGAGACTGTTCCTCTAATCTGTCATCTCGACCTCCAGAGTTCCGAGCTTTTATCGACCACACCGAGTCCGGGCTATGGCAGATGTTCCAGTCGATCGATCGAAATCATAATGGAGAAATCGACAAGGCAGAGCTAAAAAGTGCATTTTCACAATCTGGGGTTACCGTGTCGAGTGCAAAGCTAGACGAGTTTTTCGCCGAGATTGACAAAAACAACGACGGTGTAATCACTTACACGGAATGGAGGTTCGTTGCACACCCACTCTACGTTGAGTGAATGGAGGCAGCCGCCACAGAATTAGACATGGGAAGCTGACAGATGCCCCTTTCTTCCTGATACTTAGGGACTTTCTTCTCTTCTTGCCGCTACGTTCCCCGTCGGACCTTCGCGCTCTCTTGTCATACTACACGGCAACGGGCAATCTAAACCCGGAAGGAGATGTCCACATCAATGATCTGCAGGGTTTAGGTACAGACCACACATTTCTTAACCGTTATCTCCTGGCTCTCAAGAGCCTTTTGTACAATATCCTCTCCCTGCCCGCGTTGGCCTCCCTCCTTCCATCCGCGTTAGCGCAAATCACCAGCCCGACAACTTTGACCACCGCTATCGGGAATGACTTTGCCTCGTTAGACGGTGATTTCGAGTTGGAGTGGCTGTCTATCCCCAAGACAACCGCCATGTGGATGTCTCTCCGCTATTATGAACGGAAGTTGACCGAAAATACCCCTCAATTAGGCTACTTTATCGCAGGTGGGATTGCGGGCGTCGTCTCCAGAACGGCTACTGCTCCTCTCGATCGACTCAAAGTCTATCTCATTGCCCAGACTGGCGTAAGACAAACGGCAGTTCAGGCGGCGAAGGAGGGAGCTCCCTTGGCAGCCGCAGGGAATGCATCCAGGTCATTGCTTGATGCCCTCAAGGAGTTATGGAGGGCTGGTGGCATGCGAAGTTTGTTTGCAGGTTAGTTCATCATCGATGTCACCGAGATCAAGCCTTATCTGACGATATTCAGGTAATGGATTAAACGTCCTCAAGGTCATGCCAGAATCTGCAATCAAGTTTGGAGCCTATGAGGTTGGTTTCACCTTGCTGTATTGTTTTTGAGATGCAGATAACTTACGTTACAAAAAAAGTCGGCGAAACAAGCTTTTGCGAGGCTCGAAGGGCACAATGATCCTAAACGATTGAGACCCACTTCGCAATTTCTGTCTGGCGGTATTGGTGGAATGGTTGCTCAGTATGCCCTGATATAACAATCTTCAAAGGTGGAATTGATCTTCTAACTTTTCATAGATGCTTTGTATACCCCCTCGATACATTGAAATTGTGAGTACCTCATAATCTGGTCTTAATACGCCAACAAACTGACGGTTTCCCTAGCCGCATGCAATGCTCAACTGTGGAAGGTGGCCTGAAAGGAAACAAGCTCATTGCAGCGACTGCACGCAAAGTGTGGAATGCCAATGGGCTGCTTGGCTTTTTCCGTGGTCTTCCACTTGGTCTTATTGGAATGTTTCCCTATGCGGCAATCGACCTGACAACTTTTGAATATTTGAAACGCGCCCTTCTCGCTAGACAGGCCCGGTTGAAACATTGCCACGAAGACGACGTACCGCTGAACAATTTCGTGACTGGAGCAATTGGCGCTCTTAGTGGAGGACTGAGTGCCTCAGTCGTCTACCCCCTCAACGTGCTCCGGACCCGACTGCAGGCTCAAGGTACTGTGCTTCATCCAACCACATACACCGGCATTGGTGATGTTGCCCGCAAAACCCTCCAGACCGAAGGTCCTCGTGGTTTCTATAAGGGTCTCACACCCAATCTCCTCAAAGTGGCACCGGCCGTGTCTATTAGCTACGTGGTTTATGAGAACTCGAAGCGAATGCTTGGTTTGAAATAAGAAACCATTTTGTACTAACCCTGTGACACTTACAACTCCATTTTCAACGGCGATAACACCTTCAAACATCGCTTTCCCCATCGACCCATTTGTTTTTCTTCACTTCCGAGCTTCGTCTATTTAGAGTCACTTTCTCCAAAGATACCCGCCAAACAGTTTACCTCCATTGACGCATGGCACAGGCTCTGTTATGTGCTTGTTTGGATATATCTCATCTTGACAAATATTTTTTCGGTGCTATCCTCCTCCAAGCGCCAGTCCTTGTGCATTTACCTCCCACTCGCTTCCTCTCTCTCTGATCTCTGGTGTCTCCTATGAGATATCTCATGGCGAAATCATGTTCGCTTCAAAGAACCCATGGGGTTATCGTTCAAACAACCAACTATAAGCATGGGAAGGCGTCGAGGCATGTGAATTTCCACGCAATACCATTGGACTTTTTGCGTCTTTTTTTCTCCTTTTTTCTATTTGTTGTTTATATTGATGTTCTATCTTTTATCGACTTAGATAACCAACTCGAACCTCCTGGTGGTTTAAAGAAAGTTAGATAGAAGCCATGTCATGACATATCCAATTTAATTGCATTTTTACATTTGATATCAAATTAGCAAAGAACACGACCAGTACGGATCATGATTTAAATTAAGATTTGGCATGAGGGCAGCGTCCTGCTTGTCTTTACAGTCCACATGCTGATTCAATCAAACAAGTTAATGAGGCGCTTACACAGCTCGCACCTCTTCATCCTTGGGCAGAACGTCCGGAAGCGGCCCGACAGGCGTGATAGAAAACGGATTGATCTGCTTATGGCTCTTGGTATAGTGCTTCTTGATATGCTCGAAGTCCGTGGTATCTCGGAATGCAGGCAGATCCCAGTACAGCCCACGCACCCAGCGATGAATAGCCGGGAACCCAGAGCGAATGTCGCGGATGTTACACTTGAAGTGTTGGACATAGACCGGGTCGAAGCGGATTATCGTCGTGAACAGACGGATGTCGGCCTCGGTCACGGTGGTGCCGAAGTAGTAGGGTGAGACGGTTTGTTGCTTAGCGAGATGGGCTTCGATCTTGTCAAGAGAGGAGAAGAGTGTTGTAACCGCTTTATCGTAGGCTTCTTGCGTGGTGGCAAAGCCAGATTTGTAGACGCCGTTGTTCACGTCGTTGTAGATCCATTCGTTAGCGGCGTCGATCTCCGCGCGGAGAGCTTCGGGGAAGAGGTCGATCTTCTTGTATTCCTCCGAAATGAGGTCGTCGAACTCATAATAGAGCATGCGGATGATTTCTGCGCTCTGTGGATACTGTGAGTATTATGTCTCTACAATGGATCTCTACTTGATAGATCCTGATTTGACAGAAGATAATCTCATACCTCGTTGCTGACAATTTGCATTGTTTTCTTGTCAAAGAGCACCGGGACAGTAAATCGACCCGTGTACTCGGGGTCATTAGAGAAATAGATCTCACGGAGATGGGTGAAGTCTGGGTGCAGTGGGTCGGGGATGGTGTTCTCGCCCGGCAGCTGCTCGTCAGGAGTGACGAATCGCCATCCTGAAGAGCGGTTAGCATCTTGAAATATGATGTTATACAGTGGGGTTTTGAATACCCTTTTCTGCTAGATGCCAATGCACAGATGAAAAAGAAATGATGTCCTCTAGGCCCTTAAGCTTTCGAGTAATCAGTGTCCGATGAGCTACCAGATGTTCTTGTTAGCATCATTGTATGGGAAAAGCAAAATCATGGATAATTGACAATGTCTCACCCCAGGGACAAGCATAGGAGACGTAGAGGTGGTACCGGCCTTTTTCAGGAGGGAATTGAGCACCAGGCTCACGAGAGATGAAGCTGCGGAAGGCGGATGTTTGTCGCTTAAATTCACCCGACTTGTCGGCGGGGTTTACCCAGTCGGTGATTTTACCAGAGTTACCTGTCTGTATTAAACAGTTTAGATTTGCCATTGAAAATAATTGAATAAAAAGCCTGGTTAGTCTGCGAGCTTACCGCCATAGTTCGCGACGATCGTGTGGAGAAAGAGGGTGGGAAGCTTGCAAGGAACTGTGCACGGAAAGATGATCGTGGAAGGTGGTGCAACACTGGCAAGCGAAGAAGAGATAGGAGCATCAGCAGAACACAGCAGCTTTTAAAGCTTATGCCAAGACCAGCAATTGAACGGAGAAGAAAAGGGAAGCGAAAAAGAAGTCAATGAGCTCGCGACTGCGGGGCATGACGTCCGAGTTGACGAGACGCTTACTCATCTCTAATCCGTCAGCTTTGACAAAGCACTTACTCAGTCCAAAACTAGAAGTTGCGGAGTGATTTATTCACATTAAATAAGGTAGTCTACTTAGCTCATGCTGAGTAGAGGCTTAGGCTTACAACTCGTGGGAAGATTGAGAGCGATGCAGCAATTCAATTGAAAATTGGAAATCTAGCATGGTTGGGATTCGTTGGTAATCATCGTGACTCTACTTGGTAATTGTTTCCTTATCCCCAACACTCCGGCGCCACCGGGCTTTTCTTTCTGCAAGTGAATACGAGCCGAAACTTCCTTTTATTTGCTCAGCTTGACCATCACATACGGAATCTCCACATCTTCCTCGGTCTGATCCTCGGCCGTCACCTCAAAAATGATGTTCTTCTGGTGCTCGGGCACGGGCTTCTTGCTGACATGCTCTACCAGCTTGCTCATCCTGCGCAAGATTAGTATTAGTCGGGAGCTAACATGGACATATAAAGAATATAACTTACGGCAAGGGCAGGCGGTCCTTGACTTTGGCCGGGGGATAGAAGCTGGCATACAACAAACTGACGCCCGAGCTGACCATGGTGATATCCAAGCCCTTGTTGGCAAAATAGTCCAGGAATTCTTGGAGAGGAATATCGTCCACCTCGAAGCGATCCCAGAGGCTATCAATAGTAACCTCCGCCTCCTTGCCCTGGTACTTGCCCTTCGGACTGGCAATGGGCTCACTAAAGCCGAAGAATGGGAGTGCAAGGTTGATAAAGCCGTTCTTGTACTGCTCAATGTCGTCCTTGCCATCAACAACCTTGAAAAGCTCCAGAGCTACTAGACCGGTGACCAGAGCAGTGGCAGTGGCGATAGCTGGAATGATCTTTCCGGCAATGAACTTGGTCTTGTGACGGTCCGCCTGAGGAATGTCATAGTTGTCGGCACGTAAGTTGCTGGCAGCGGTGATGAAGTCAATGTGGTGGTTGGTATCATCGTCTTTCTCAAACTCGACAGGTTGCAGACGAAAGCCAGCGAGCGACTTCGGCGATGGAAGGGTGGCCACAAGTTTTTGGATTTGCTCGCTGTCGTCGCTTCCTGTGGGCTGGGCGTTGGGGTCGGGCTCGTTCTCATTGGCCTGAATCTTGACGTTGGAGCTAGGAGTAAACTCAGGGATGATCATATCGTCCACCACTTTACAGTAGTAGCCCTTGTCGGCACCAGGGTTCTTGATACCGTAGTTAAATGCGTGGAGATTTGCACCGGCGATGACAAATCCGATGTGAGTAGGGTTGGCGCTGTCAAATTTCAGAGGAGTAGGCGCACGCTTAGGGCCAGACCAGAAGGGCTGACCCGAAGAGGTCTTGGAGTCCCGAGGGAAGTTGTAAAGCAGTTGCTGAATGGCATTGTTATACTGCGCCTCGAATTGCTGACGGGCCCAAACAATGCAGTCGTCAAAAGTCAGGGGCTTCTCAGTTACAAGGAAATCACGGAGGTGCTCCAGAGTTTGCTTCTCATTGCCAGCCTGCTTCAGAGTCTGCTCGATGTAGTCGGACTGAGAGAGATATAAGTTAACTGCCTCAGGAGGACCAACAAAGTAAGTTTGGAAGACCTCGCGAGCCCAAGCGATGGTATGTTCAATACGGTTGGGGAAGCTCTTCAAGGTACACATGGGGAAGGACTTCTCCGGGGGATCCTGGGAGCTGGAGTAGGACTCGGTGATGAAAGGTAGGATGACTTGAGTATTGCCCTTAGTACCTAGAGTACCGCTCTCGAGGAGAGGCTTGCGGAAGAAGACGCAGCGCCGGTCCACGTACGTCCGAGCATCAACGTTGTCCAATGCATTGGTCACTCCATCCAAGCCATTCCAGAAATCTTCGTTGAAGATATTCTCGGTATCCGGACCAACACGGTCACGGAGAGTAACAATCTTATTGTTCAAATCGGGGTTCATAGCTTGAGCCGCTGCAGAAGCGCATTCACTCTTGAGACGGCCAACATCCTTGGGACGGAAAAGGAATTGACGGTTAAGGTTGCTCTTCTCGATCTGGTCCATATCGGTCACAAAGATCTTGCCCTCAGGGCCGGTGCCCAGACCCATCATGGCCCAGTTCTTCAAGGTTTCACAACCAATAGCACCAGCACCAACGAGGAACTGCTTGACATTGGAGAGCTTTTCTTGATATTCCTTTCCAAATACTGCAATCTGCCCATCGTAGCGGGAACCGATGGGTTTGCAGCTTTCTTCGGACCGAGTGGTTGACGAAGGAAGAGACTCCAAAGAGTCAAAGTACATCCACTGATGCACAGGGTTGAATTTTCCAGAGACAGCCTTCAAGACTTCCTGGGCAGCGATGCCACCGAAGAAAGCAGCCAAGGAGTTCAGATCACCGCGGGCCTGGTAACTCAGCTCCTTGATCACTTTCTCATCCAGCTCGACCTTCTCCGCCTCCGCAGCTGCGAGCTCATTCGCAATCTTCAGGACATCCTGTGCATCACTATCGTTATGTGGGCGGGGAAATTGTCCCTCGTGTGTCTCTGCAAACTTGTGGAGAGCCTGAACACCAAGATGGAGCTGTTGGGGCCGGTCAAATTTGGCAAAATCAGAAACCAGAAATTCGGGCTTCTTGATCTGTTCTGAGAGCGGCTGGAAATCAACGAACTTGGGCATCTTGACCTGTGTGTAGAGACCGCCGCCCTGATAGGAGCCAAGGCCAGAAACATCCCCGATAGTAAAGGTATATGGACCCTTCACAGTGACCTTGCGAGGATCACTGTTGTTCAGGCCGTCCATGCCCTTAACTTCAGTGAATGTCACAAAGTCACCATCCTCCAATCCGTGTCGAGTCTCGTCCAGTGCGGAGACAAGACCAGTCTCGTCGATGTCGGCGATAATACCACCGACGGGATCCTCACCAGTGGGGTCGCCGACGGTGAAATTTTTACCGAAATCATTGAAGATATATCCGAAGAGACCAAAGGTGTCCGTGATCGTAACATAGATGCCATTCTGGTGGCAGAAGTCTGCGATCACTAGTTGCTCCTTCAATGAGGTTGTCGTCAAGACCACAGCTTGGTAGCGCTTCAGCTCCTCGAGATTATCGACCAGGCTCGTGCCTTCGTGGATGGTCACCGGCACATAGGAGTTGAGTTCGGCGACTCGTGGGGCTGTGACCTCGGCGCGGGGCTGGCCAACATCCTGGGGCTGGAGGAAGAACTGCGAGGAGAGATCGGCGATGGCGACAGGAGCGGGGTCGAAGAGAGTAAGGGATTTCACACCGGCGAGAGCAATGTTCTTGGCTGAGCAATAGAGTAAGGGTTAGTGTCATGGTTATGACAGGAGACCAAATCGACTCCGATAGTAGGTAGTTGCTTACCGATTTCCACACCAAGACCCTTGAGACCGACGACAAGTACATTCGATGAGCCCATACGCTTCATGGCCTCATGGCCAAGAACATACCTGGAAGAGATCAGCCGTTAGATTGCACACTTTTGTCGTGTTATATTCGGTGAGGGGTAGTCGGAGAAACCGGGGTGAGTCTCACAGTTGTCGACTATACAGGGACTCGTCGATCTCCCCATGCTTGATCATTTCCACAGTCTCCTGGACATTTTCAATCTGCATCGTTCCGTCCTGGTGGTGGGGATTGTGTCAGTGTGCGGGATTTTCTAGGTCCAGAAGCGGACGTTGAGCCCATACCGTCATGATCTTCTTCTGAGGCCGAGCGGCGTTGTCGTCTTCTGACGCTCTGCGCTTTTCCGGCTTAGCCGATTCACGAACAGCAAGATCGGAAGGAATGATGGTAAACAGAAAAGGAAAGTCTCGCCTGGAAGCAAGACTTTCGACAAGTGTGATATGAGTAAAAGAAGCGCCTAGCGTACCAGGTACCACAATTTAGCGCCAGAAAGAGTCCCGGATAGGAGGAGAACGAGGCGACGCGGATAGGGAATTTAAGTAGAGACAAGCCGTGGAACTGTACAAATCAAATGACGGCAGGGGTAACAGGCTGGAAAAGGAAGCTATAAAGAGAGAGAGAAAGGGAGAAGTGGCAAGGGAGAGAGGGGAGAGAACAGCAGTTGAAGAGTGCGGGACCATCGACGTAAGAGGAACAAGCTACGGGCTGACTAATGAGCGCGTCGGGCACCCCGCGATGATCCTGTGATTCGGCAATTCAGTGCCTTCGTGACTCGAGAACCTTGAGAATCCGGAGTTCGAGAGAGCCTGGGCGTTGCTGTGAACTTGCTGCTCTTTGGTGCAAATGGAGACAACCATGCTGTCTGCAATGACAGGGTACTGAAGTCTATAACCTAATTTCAATATTTCTATCGGGCAAACGGCACGGTGTATCATCTTCCGTGCACACCAAAACAACCTGGTAATCATTGATGATCCCTTGAAGCTGCTCCCCACATGTGTCGCTTTGAGCTGCTTGGGCGTGGCTTACTATACTGGCAGCGACAGAATCCTGAGGTGGATAGAGACAGGGTCTCCAGGTAAGCTCCAACATAAAGGTGCCAACCTACTGCGCGCATGAACTTACAGCTAGTCTTCCCAGCGAACCGCAGGCAGGATGCTTCATGAGATCCTCCTCTCACTCTCCGGCCAGCCGTCACCCCTCTTCACTTCATCTGCAGGGAAAGATGCGCTCTCTCAGAACGATCTTGCCCTTCTCTCTCCTCCGGAGAAAGCTCTCCTCCAATCCGTCGCCCACCTGAGTCGGCTCCATGCCCAGCTCCGAGCGGCTACGTCCCGCATATCGTCTGCACATCGTTCCATAATTTGTCGATCGGTCTCTACGGCCATTGCCACCGCTCATCTGGGCCAGTTCCAAAAGAAGATCCTCGAGGTAGAGAAGGCAATACTCACTGAGGACAGTGGTTATGTTGGTGGCTATGGAATCGTCCCACTCTCCACCATTGTCGGGGAATTTGCCCCATGGACCCGGCGCATGGAATGGTTATGGACTGTTGTGAAATTCATACAACCTGAAAGCCAGCCTCAGGAGCATCGGTCTGGCAGTACGGGTTCCGCCTTGATCGACTACCTACGCACCGAATCTCAAACCGGGTATTTGGACATCAAGGAAATCGCGGTACATTTAGTGACGGTTGCCGAAGCAGCATGGATGAAGCAGCTCTCGATGTGGCTACTATATGGAAACTTGCCCATGTACGGCAAGGGCGATTTCTTTATTCAAGAGAGCCTGAACAGCGAAGACGATGATACTCAGTTCAGCATGCACATGGATCTGCTCCCCAACTATGTCTCTGCGGCAACTGCAGCTTCCATATTATTCATTGGGAAGTCCCTGAACCACGTTCGCACGAAGAGGAAAGCCTCTGAAGGCACCTCTACATCCCCGGTGACATTGTACCAAGAGCATATCGAGCAATTGGTAGGGTTGAAATCACCTATATCAGCTTCTAAGCTTTCCACGGCTGTGGACTGGGTCCGACTTTCCTTGTCTCAGTCTACTTTGTCTAAACTACTCCCTTTACCCAAGATCCTCGAGATGCTAACATTACTGCACGATTTTCTCTTATTGGGACGGGGAGAATTCGCAGTGGCTTTAGTCTCGCATGCGGACTCACGCATCGAAGAAAGCCGCCGGCGCGGCGCCCTCGCTCGCGCGCAGAGTGGAGGTTGGGAGGGTCTGCTCATCAAGGAAGGAGACGTGATGACAGCCCTGGCACAGGCATGGGCGGAGCTGTTCTCACTTCAAAAAGAAGAGGACCCAGCCGACGAGGAGCTGGAACTTGCTCGTGAGCTGCTCCGGCTATCAATAGGCGACCGCAAGACTGGTCGTGCCACAACGCCATCACACGACTCGACGGCGATCCCAGAGATCTCTCGGGTCGCCTTTGACGACATTCTATTTCCTACCCCAACCTCGATGATCGCACAGGTCCGTGCCCCCCTGGATCTGTTCTTATCCAGCTCCGATATTGCCATCTACTCGAAGATCCATTCCTATCTCCTCGGCATCCGACGTGCCCAGATCCGTCTCGGGGACCTCTGGAAACACACCTCTCTGCGGAGGAATCACCCCTCCCCATGGGGCCCGCCCCGAAGCAATAGCGACTTTGGCCGAAACCGACTACAGGCCAGTCGCGCGCGAGAAAACGTACGTATTCGACAGATGCGACAGATCTGGGCCACCGCCAGCGCGTGTCTGTTCGTGCTCTCTGAGATCGGGAGCTTCTTTCAAGGTGAAGTCATCCACGAGTCCTGGCAGCACCTTCGCGACTGGATCCAGGGTCCCTCGCCATCTCCCGCCTCCGCACCAGGCTCTCGACCCGGCACAGCTTCGTCCAGACCCCCTCGGTATCCCGCCGATGTACTCGCCTCCGCGAGCCGACCCTCCAGCCGGCCCTCCAGCCGGCCTTCCTCGCAACCAGGCCCGCCCTCGATGGGTCGACACGACCCGGAAGCTCTAACGGTCGCGCACCGGCGTCACCTGACCTCCCTCGTTCATTCTCTCTTCCTCATGGACGAGCCCTTCACCAGCACGCTGCGCACCCTCCTCACCAGCGTAGACCGGTTCGTCGCGCTAGTCGTTCGCCTCGAGACCATCCAGCGACATATGGACCTGGAAGCGGACGAGGGCGTGGAAGACGCGCTGGTTGACTACGCACAAGAGGAGCGCGAAGTGTGGCAGGACCTGCGGGAGACGCGCGATGACGTGGAAACCGGCATCAAAGAGCTGGTCGCGCGCTTGCGGGACATCGACAACAGCCGCTCTGGTGCAGGCCTGGGCCTGGGCCTAGGCATGGCCCTGCCCGGCCCGATTGGCTCGGGCTCCCAGCCCATCGTCCCCGGCAGCACGGGCCCAGGCTTTAGCCACTATATCCCGCGCCAACCGGCGGGCGTGGACCGGCTTCTGATGAAGCTGGACTTTGGCAGCCTACGCAGCGTTGGAGGCGCCACCATCGCGGCGGGCTTGGCGGAGATGACCTAAAGGTGGGGAGTTGGCTTGCTTCTTGGATTCTGGGGTTGTTTCGGGGAGGAAATAGTTTTATCTAGTTGCCTTTGTACGCCTTGTGACGAACCGTTATGATGAATGGACTATTGCTATCAGTATTATTTTTCAATTGTCTTGTCGTGGAAGCAATCAGCTGGCGGGGGCGCGTATCCGCACCAACTCAGGTGGCCGAGCAGAGAGCGTGGAGGAAACTCCGGGGCATTTGTCCACGAAATTCTCTTATCTTGCATCTTTCATCTTTTGGCCTGCGTCTTGCATGCTCCCCTCTTTCCCCACCTTGAATCTTCTCGTATTCTCCGTTGCCCGCCTGTCCAACGGGCATCCCAAAGGGGCCGACGTAGACCTAGACCAGTGCACTACCGCGGAGAGAGCTCTCTTGCAGGAGGGACCAGGTGACCAGGTGCATGGCGCCATGCCTTCCAGAGCGTTCGAGATCGTGTCCGATGCGTCGATCCTGAGACTCAAACGGCGAACTCAAAAGGCCTAAGGCTCGAGGAAGCGAGGGGCCCTTGGGTCAATAGGCGCTTCCCCATTGACCCAAACTCCAAGCGAGAGCGTCGGCCGTGGGCATCTCGCGCAGCGTGAGTGGCATTTTGGAGGGGAAGGGAACCCCGTGCCGAGGAGCGTTGAGGGGGCTGCGTCCTCCAACTCTGGTGCTCTTCCATCGTGCAGCCGCCACTCCTCTTCCCGACTGCTATCCCGGGTGGCGGCGGAAGCTTGATTGGCGCTGGTGCCCGGAAATTGAGGATCGAGGGGAACCCTTTTGACTTTAATCTTAGATGTCACCACTATGAAGCTCTGCCTATCGGAAAACCATCCAACAATAGTCTTGTACTATGTATAGTGCATAGCGTATCGTGTACACAGTCGGGTCGAGTATAGTCTAGTGTAGGCTAGTATACTGTCGCATAGCATTCTCCCCCAATATCCTCGGACCGTCGTGTCTCGCACCCTTGGGCTGTTTCCAGGTCGGGTTTCGGGATCTTCTCTCGCCCCTTCCACCCAACCAGGCCGAAACGAGAGAAGGAAAGAAAAAAAATGAAATGAAATCTCGGTGTGCAACCCGTTCAGGGTTACCCGATTCGGACATCCCGGGGAAAGACGCAGGGGCGTGTCCACTTCCTTCATGCTTATCCACTCTCCACTTTTTCCCTTCGATCCACCGATCTACGGCCCCGCTAAAAATAAGTACTGCAGGTAAAAGCCAGCTCCGTCGAAGAGGCACCAGGTCAACTGACCTCGATCCTTCAGATTTTTCTTCTTCCTGGTGGAACCGCAAAGCCAATGCAGACCTTCCCCGGCCAACAAGGTCGATGGGGTATCGGGGGGTGGTTCTCAGGTCCCATCATCTCCCGCGGGCTCATCCACCCCCGGAGATACCATAGTAGGGAAGAACTCTTCGAATAGCGGATACAAAGCAGTCCAGTCCGAACTGAGCGGTCGAGAGGGCCCCACGTTTCCGGAGAAAAGGCTGGGGGGATTCTCGCGACAGTAGACACGGCGGATGCCGACATAGAGACACCGAGACACCAAGGCGCACGGTGAGAGAGATTTAGGTAACAATCGGCCTCTAATCGCAAACTCGCCCGTCCAACTTCTCACGGTAGTTGGGAGCCGGCCTTCCAGCACCCTCGCCGAAGCGCCTGGACTATCCCGAGCGTCTCGTTGGTTGGTTGGGCCAGCATCAATGGATCGATCGGCGGCATCAGAGAGGCTCGTAGTGTCCAACTGCTCGGGCTCGGCGTGACGCCGTTCCACCTTGAGTTGCTAAGTGCCGGGACTTGCGTCGGTTAGGTCCTCGAAGACCCGGGTACGGAGTACAGAGGACACCGCGCGAACGCTATACCTTGACGCAAGACTCTATACATCCACGGAAGATACTATCGTTAGATGCACGGGACTGCCGACTAGGAGCCCCGAAAGGCAGATCCGCATACTTCGGGGGACCCGCTCCGGTGGGCCATTGCATTCCATCGAAGCCTTCGAAGAATTACCGTCTTCGGTAAATCTGGCACCACGATAGTTGGCAACAGGCCCAGCGGTGCGTGTCCGCTCCCCTGCGCCCCTGGGGGGGAGACAGTGTGGCAAGCCAACCCGTGGATGCTCCCGTCGACGTGTCTGGATCTTGGGAAAACCTCCACGAATCCACCAGAGGGTCACGCGGAGCTTCGATATTTTTTTCTGACCCCTTTGCGTTCGGTAACCTCGCCCAGGAAGTACCGTTCCGGACCCCATACAACCCAGAGAACCCAGAGAGCCCATAGAGTCCATATAAACCCTCCTCCCCAGACCCAACATTCTCGAGGCCATTAATTCTCTGTTGTGCGTTAACCGCTGTGTTTCGAGGCTCTCCTATACGTGATCTTATTATACCCTGTTGCCCTGCGCCCGTGATTCTCCCCCTGCGCTTTGTGGCTATATCGCCTTATATCTCCCCCGCCTCCCCACCCCCGGATTTTTCGTCAATTCTCTTTGCACCAACATTCTCACCTGCGTTTATTTTCGGGTGGATTTGTCTTCGTGATTACAACAGAAACTCTTCAAAGCACCATATCGGCTCGCCATGTCTTTCTCACTAAACCGACTCCTGGTTCCCGCACGGGCCCGCTTCGCCGGCGCCGCCATGACGGCCCCACGAGTGCTGAGCTCATCCTCGACCCGCCTCTACTCCAGCACTAAGAGCGCCTTCAGCCCGCAAGATATCCACAATGTCTCCCACAACCCTGATCACATCCAGACCAAGCTGCCCTCCAAAAAGCAATTGCGCAATGCCAACCGGTTCCGCGAATTTGACATGGAGGGCCGAGTCTACGCCATCACCGGCGGTGGCCGCGGCCTGGGCCTGTCCATGGCCGAGGCCCTGATTGAAGCCGGGGCCAAAGGTACGTAAACCGTGGTTTTGTACGAATGATATCCTGCTTTTTTCTTTCTTTCTGGTGCTTCTTTCGTTGTCTTTGAAAACCATCCACCTGACATGTTCCTGCTCTCCCCTCTACAGTCTATGCCCTAGACCGTCTCGACACCCCACACCCCGACTTCCTCGTCGCCCAGGACAAGGCCGCCAATGAATACGGCGGTAGCCTGGAGTACATCAAGATTGATGTGCGTAACGTGGCGGACGTGAACAACACATTCGCGGCGATCGCCGCCCAGAACGAGCGGCTCGATGGCCTCATCGCCGCGGCGGGCATCAACCATCTCCAAAGCGCGCTCGAACATAGCCAGCAAGCTCTCGAGGACGTCATGAGCATCAACTACACAGGCGTGTTCAACTCGGCCACCGCTGCTGCGCGCCAGATGTTCAATTACCAGCAGAAAGGCTCCATCCTCCTGGTCGCCTCCATGAGCGGGCTGATTGCCAACAAGGGGATGACCTCGCCCGTGTACAACTCATCCAAGGCCGCCGTTATCCAGCTGGCGCGCTCGCTAGCCATGGAATGGGGCCGCCACGGCATCCGTGTTAACTCGCTCTGCCCGGGCCACATCATCACCCCCATGGTCGAGGAGGTCTTCCAGCAGAACCCCGCTGCCCGCGCCACCTGGGAGGCGGAGAACATGCTCGGCCGACTGGCCATGCCGGAGGAGTTCCGCGGCTCGGCGCTGTTCTGTCTGTCTGATGCGAGCAGCTTCATGACTGGCAGTACGTTGCTAATTGATGGCGGCCACACGGCGTGGTGAGCGCGTCCTGCTCCTTGTTTCTTATTTAATGGCTGTTCAAGTCTTCCTTTTGTTTTTGGTCTACGGGCTATTCCATCAGCTTGAGCTGCGGCGTTTTCTTTTTTATCTTTATTTTTTTATTACCTCTACTGTTTATCTTATCTATCTTTCTTTCTCTTTTTGCTTCGTCCATGGATGGAGCCAATGGAGCGTGCGAGGACCAATTTTCTCGAAAAGCAAAAAAGGATATAGACTTTGGGGAGAGGATGAGGGAGGATGGGTGAGCGCTGATTCTCACTCGGGGGATTGGCGTGGAAGCCTCTCCCCTTCAGAAGGTGCTCGGAGTCGGGGGCTCTGCTGCCTCGGTATCCTTTTCTTTTGTACAGAGCCTTCTGAGATTCTTCAGGAGGCATTCCCACAATTTAATGATTGCATCGAAGACCGTCAGGTCCCACGATTTCCCCGTTTCTATTATACTCGGCTCCAAAAGCATAGCGCATCCATTGTATCCAGTAGATCAATTCAATCGGCATATGTCACCTGTGTAATACCTTTGTAGATGCTGTCAGCCATATCGTAGAAAGAAGATCAGGAGGAACTAGATTGCTCAGGTCATCTAGAAAAAAAAAAAAAAAAAAAAGCTGAAAAAACTGAAAAAAAGTAGCCCGCTAAGAACCTCTCCAAAATGGCACAAATCTGAAAATGAAAATAGTGGAAATCGCATCATGCACCACCAAATACAAAGTCATCTAGATGATGTACACAAGTCGCTCCGCGCCGGAATGATGCTCTATATTATCCCGCCGCCCGCCGCCCATAAGCTCGTCCCGCTCCTCGCCATCAGCGGCATCGCCCCGCCGCACGGCCTGGTAAATCGGACCCGGGTTCGAAACGGCGGCGCGGTTGGCGCGCAGCAGGAGCAGACGCAGGGCTAGGGCCAGAACGGCGACGACAAGCATGAAGAAGGCGCACGTCACCATGCCGCGGACGTACCAGGGCCCATCGGCCTCGGGGTACAAGCGGGTGCCGAGCAAAGGGCCGCATTGGCCGATGATATTGAGGATGGCGATGCTGGCACCCTTACCTTCTTTCTCGGCGCGGTTGTCCATCGACCATGTTATGATGAGAGTGATCGCAGAAAAGAATCCCGCCACGGCGGGATATACGCAGATGTACCGGATGAAGGTGTGCAAGCCGGCTGGGATGTGGGAGTGGAAGTAGCTCGTGATAGCAATGGCGAGGTAGGCGGCTGAGGAGACGAGTGCGTGGGCGATGAGGTAGGGGCTCCGGCTGCGGGTTTTGTCGGAGACGTATGCTGTCGCGAGGACAACTCCGAAGGCTACTAGATAGGGAGGTGCGGAGAGAGCCTGGGCCTGGAGGGAAGAGTAGCCCATACTAATACCGCAAATGTTAGAAAGCGAGGTTAAGGGAGAATGCAATCTTATTTTTTAGTAGTGGGGATTGATACTCACTCTTTGATGATAGTGGGGAGAAATACAGGCATTGAGCTGAAGGCGACATTGCAGCTGAAGAACATGACCTAAAGGGGATGATGGTCAGATCTTGCATAGATGGATGGGACGCAAGTGTTCCTTACCGCGGCCATATACGCCTTGGGATCGGCCGCCGTTCTCAGTATCTCTCTCCAATTAAAACCTTTTGCTTCCGGCTGGTATTCTGACCCGCTCTTTTCGAGGCGAAGGCGAGCCACGACCCTCTGTCGCCTAGTCAAAAATCGAGCGCAGCCAGGAGAATCCGGGATCAGGATCCAGGCAAAGACAGCAACAATCACACTCGGAAACCCCTCAACAAGGAAGAGAACGCGCCACGGAGAAATGGGCCCGTCATTGCTAAACTTGACGATTAACCATGCAAGGCTACTAGCAAATGACGTTGCCAGAGGAGCTGCCGAAATGAAAAGTCCGTTTCGAAAGGCCAGTTCGTGGCGCTGATAGAATAGTGACAAGTAGAACGGGACACCGGGGCCGAAGGCAGCTTCTGCGATGCCTAGCAGGGCACGTAGACTGACAAGAGCCTCAAAAGAGGTTACTAGACATTGTAACGAGGCCACCAAGCCCCATCCACATACACAGAGAGAGATGTAGATGTGGGGAGGAACGACACGGTACATTAGTGTCATCCACTCAAAGAGGATATATGTAACATAAAACGCCGTGAGGAGCCATTCATACTGCGAAGACGAGAGCTGAAGATCATACTGAAGGCCGGCTATCTTGGCATTCCCGATATCTAGAATCATAGTCGTCAGTTTACTCCTCATCCGAGTGATATAGGTTGTCCCTGCAATTTGACATACTGGAACGGTCCAGGAACGACAACAGGTACAGCAGAGCCAGAAAAGGCACCAGCCTCTTATCAAAGGCCCGCACTACCTCCCTCTCCTCCTCCGGTGTATATCTTGGCTCTGGTCCTCTACGTTCACTCTTTCCTTCCAGCTCATCACCCGAGTCGTATGCATTCTCCCCTTCAAAATCCGACACAGGCCCGCCGGCGTCGGAACTGTTGTCGAAATTAGTCTGCAGCCGAAGCGGCCCGACAGACGATTTCAAGGACTGCGACACTGAGTATCCCTCTTCTGAGCCATTGGAAACGGGGGTATAGCGTGGGTTCGAGGAGGAGCTGGAGTCGGAGGAAGCGTTCCCCGCTGCGGACGGGGGCAGGTGAACACCGAGCATTTTGGGGAGCTGGCAGTTGTGGTTTGCGGCGGCTGCTGCTGCGAATGGGCGCGTCTGTCGCTGCTTCTTGATTAGGAGCCGACTCCCGTGGCAAGGTTCTCCATCTGGGCAGAATTCGCCCTTCAGATGAGAAGACTTGACTTTCTGCAGGTGACTCGATCTGGAGACCTGGAGATTATGTAACCAGGGGCACGTGGGAGCTTGATGGGGATTAGCGTTGCGGATCATGGCGAACTATGGGGGCGACAGGGCTGATTACAGGAGAGCTGTAGGGGTCCAAGGCAAAACGAGCGGCGGATGGGAAAGACAAGAAGATGATATTTCTCGCCTAAGGACATGTAGATAGCGATATTGACACAGAAAAAAACCGGAGGAACCTCAATCTTAAATCGTCACCTATCTCGATCTGTCCTTCTGTGGTCGTGAACTCTCACCCATCCTTGGAAGAATAAGGAACTATCAGAGAATACGAAAACAAGCCACACTACCCATTACCATTGAGGTAGTCAGCCATTGTAGGCAGGACGCCACGAATCGCCTCTATGGCGACTATAGCGTGTGCGCTTGTAACGGGGTGCGCGGGGGCGGGTGTCTTCATCTTCCGGCAGCTCAAAGATACGTTTGCGACCAGCAAGACGCTCGGCATGATCCTGACTGAGGTGGACAACCTTTTCAACTTGTGGCAGGAGAGGATGGTTAAGAAAGTCCTCCGACTTCATGTACCGGAGTAGGTTCTCTGCGGTGTCGCGTAGAAAACGTACGTTGGTGAATTTGTCCGATTGCTTGTCCGAAAGGCCCGATTTGCTGGCATCTTTGAGATAGTAATCAGCCAGGGCGGCTTGGTAGACACCAATGAGCTTTTCCAGGGCTTTCTCATTCTTGGCCTGGGTCTCCATTTCGACCTTGATCTTGACTCCATCGTGGTCATCACGGTCACGCTCGGCAACGGTGCTCAGGTGCCCATTGTTGGCATCCCGGTTCGAAACCAGCTTGTCGTGATCCAAGACTACCATGCAAAATTAGAGTTTCTCATCAATTAATAATAAAGGATACGCATTTTTTTTATATACCCACTTTTGTCGATAGCTTTCTGGGCCGCGAGCAGTGCGTGGACAACAGCCTCTTCCTGCTTGAGCGTGGCGGATGTCCCCGTCACCAAAAATTCTGTGAGAAACAGTTCCAGCAGACCAATATTCTTCAGCTGGTCACCCTGCTTGTAAAGTTCCACCAGGGCTTTGTCGAAGACAGTGACCTCCCCGTCATCGTAGATAGACGAGCGGTCAGAGATCGATTTGACCTGTCGTCGCATGGCATGGTGGAGGAGACGAGCATGCTCACGATTACTCAGTATCTCATGAAGAGCAGGGCTGGGACTGATTATTCTGGCGTAGCTGTCCACCAGCTCTTCTTCCTTCCTGATCAGAGAGGGCATGTTGATGATGAAATTGGGACAGGTGTAGGGAAGACCTGGAAAGTATGGCACGCGCGAAAAGTGTTTATGTGCGTCTGATAGGATCTGGATTTGTATTTGAATGCAGGTGGAAACAAGGGCTTCCAAAAGAACAGGAGAGATTCAAAGCAAGTCAGCGGGAGACATGGGGAAGAAAGGTGGATTGAAGCAAGACCAGAAGTGAGGTCTGGGTGACAGGGAATGGTGTCGACCTGAAAGAGCAGTCTGCCCCTCCGACAAAGGACGTGACGGATTTCACAAGATGAGCGCATCGGATATGTGACACGCAGACTAATGTATGATGAATGCTTCTGCAGCAACATGTACTCATGAACATGTAGACGAAATAGAATACTGGGTCTTATTCTGGAACTAGTCCAAAAATTCAAGGATCTACTGACGATCTCCAAAATCTGTGAGTGTTTTTGATGGACAAAATGATATATAGAGACAGAGGGAAAAAAAGGCATTCCGAGATTTGCCATTAGGGGGGTATCAATATAGCTCTTCCCACAACATACTTCAATTTCGTTCCTTCCAGAGTCGGTTGACCTCATCAATCAACATTTGGGGATTGGCACCCTGTCCACCCTGGACACAATCCTTCCATTTACCACCATCCCGAATACACCAAACGGTATCATCCAGCCGCACAGTACAGCTGGTTTTGGCTCCGAGCTTCTGACTATGTAAAGCACTTTCTCGCAGAAGCGCAAGTCCGCTGAGGAAAGGTTGTCCTTGGCCACCACCGCTAGGGGCATCGTCCTGCTGACTGGCACACTTGTTCAGGGAATCGAAATCGATGCCATGCTCCAACGCACATTCGTGAACAAAGTCACGATCTGGAATACGTGGATAGTTGTTGATGAGACAGTTGGCAAAGCCGAGGGACCGAATGATAGGAGTGCGCGGATATGCTTGGGGTAATAGTGATTCATCTGCAGTGGGAGGGAAAGGGAGGTTCGCAGCACAGAGCATAAGCATGTCACCAATACATTCACCAGGCCCATGCATGCATTCGATTTCAGAGCTTTCTTTAGAGACGCTAAGCATAGGGATGATGTTAGTACGGCTCGATGACGAAGAAGGATAAAATTGATGGTGAACTTACCTGGCAATGAAGGAAAGGTTGAAGGCAACCTTCTCACTTATCTGCTCCATCGCTGGTAGGACCAACTTTTGGAGACAATCTTTGGCGTCGGGGCATTTGCTCATGATATGCGCCTCCAGCGGAATCTTTGACTCAAAATGCTCCTCAGTGCCGGCGAGAGGGCGTTGCTGATCCTGCAGGTTTTCGAGGTACCCCTGGCTCTCGCTTTGCGGTTGTTCTACAGGTGTTTGTTCTTCCGGTGTATTTTCTTCGAAGAAAGGCCAAAATTTCTGTGCTGGAGTAAAGCGGGGAACATGTCCAGGGGTGCTGGGTTCATAAACGGTTGGCCTGAGGAGTAGGTAGTAGCAAATAAGGAAGGTGAAGACAACGGTATAACGCCATATCATAGTATTTCGGCTGGGTCGGGGTCTTTGAGTAGTCCACCTGGGCTCTGAAGAAGCCTCTATGGCCTCTTCTGAGTGAAGGGGTAGTTTTTCCATGATGGATAAAGAGTGTCAGACGGAGATGACGTTGATCCAACCTGGCGGCGGTACGCTCGCGCGGGAAGTCTAAGGGGCGGCCCACAGACGCCGAGATCCGTTACATAATTGGGAACCTGGGGGATCGGCCCACCGCCCTGGACTAAATTTAATCCAACTGATGGCAGAACCACTATGGATTCATATTCGCTAGTATATAAGCAGATCCGTTCGTTGGATGATTAGGCTAGGCCATTATTTGAAAGGATAGTAGAATGCTAGTTATAGATATTTTCTTTAACTTACAAGCAATCTGGTCTTAAATGTCGAGTGATCGAAATATATATACACCTGCTGTCATTAGGGTAAGACTCGATTCTGAGTAACCAAACGAAATACGTATTCTGATGATGAACTATGCATAAAAGGATAGCCATTTCTCTAGAAATTAAGCAGCCAAGACTCAATCGATTTAGTGCTCATGTGCATCTGAGGTGGACATTTGTAAAAGAACACGTGGCGAGGGCAACTCTAAAGCCACAAAGTGTTTAACGGGTGTGCTACATTAAGTCCCGAAATGTGCATAGAACAATGGCAACCAGCATTACTCTTCGGCCGAAGATTTAAATCCAAGCCAACAAATCGTTCTTGACATTTCGAGCCCACCTCGCTATTCAAGTCAAACGGCCGTGGTCCATTCTTTTCCTCGGATAAATCGCCTGATATAGACAAGCGCTCAGCAGTCTGTTTGAGGCAACCGGCTAGTGAGCCCATAACATAGTCTCTAGCTATCCGGCCCCTCCGGCTGGCAAGTTGAAATCCATCATGGGACTCTTTTGGAGAATGACTCCGGTCAAACACACACATTATACTGCTGGTTGCCCATGGGGTATAAGGAAGAATGGCATATACTTTTAGAGACGCATGCAACAGCCCAGCGCCATGGCCAATTGAGGTGATGATATGGATTCGTTGCTGTGGAATCCAATCTTGTAGTCCGGTGAGAAATGTCACCACTCTTGGTCGCATGATTCAGGACAAGATCGTCTCTACGCCCTTCAGGCACCACAGGCGACGCAAGAGAGACCGTTTCCAAACCGACACGCTAAAACGCCAGGAAGACTTTTCTGCGGATCCTTCCAGCCATGTTATCCTGGGATCCTGTCCGGAGTACATGGATTCACGCATTAGCTCCGATCTCGGAGACCATGTGGAAAGGGCGTGGGTGCCCAAGATTTTAACTTCGTATCTGGAGGGCCTCGAACCAGGTGCACACTGGATTCCTCATTTAATCTTCTGGCCCAAAATTTCCGAGCGCTTTGAGTTTTCCTGTTTAGCGCCGTCAGCATGGGCAACTGCCGCCTCGTTGAGGCTCACGACGGGTCCGATTCCTGCGGAGCACAGAGCTCCCTTTCCGGCCCCCCATTCTCATGCCTCGGATTCGTGATGATGACATGGACCAGGTGATTCGCAGGAAACTGCCCTCGCTCCGAGCCTCCCAAAGAAGAGGGTTGAACCGCCGTGGGACGCTGACGGTGGCTGAGACGCCAGCGATTGATCGAGGCCGCCTCACAGGTGGATTGATGAAAGTGGGTTCAGCACCGTTCGCACACGGTTATTTCCGAGACCTGGGAGTGTGCTGTAACCGCCATTGCGCAGCACCCGAATATAGAAGATCCGTCCTGTATCGGCGTCGGCGAATCGCGCCTGGAAGAGGAGGGGAGATGATAACTAGGCACGTCCAAACCGTAATCGAGCCCCACATCCGGGTTTCCTGGGCAGGCTGCCGCATGGTTTTGGGTTTTTTGACTCGCGGCCGTGCGTTCGCGGGCCAAACGCCATTGCAGGCTCGTGTGTTTCGTATCGTCTGGGGCCAAGCCCTGGTGGTTGCCAGGGACAAGGAGGGGTTGGGAAATGGTGGTTCGCTACACCACACGACAGATGAGGACAGTGCTGTAGCCGAGTTCCTTAACCGAAATGGAGCAAAAACCGTCTACTGCAAGCTTCCAGCTTCGTCGGCGTCAGATGCCTTGGTAGGGTTACATAGTTCCCGTTATCAAATGGGGGAAGGTTGTATGGGGGTGCTGGGTCGGCATCAGAGTGGAACATCTGCGACCGTGATCGTCGTCTAGTGTACGGAGTAGGCGAGGGCTCCATGTCAAAGCCAGCAGTTCAAATAATCATTGAACCTGACCAGCGTTCTGTCAAAGATGGGGAGCATATCCTTTTACGAGGGAGAGGTAGGGGGTGGGAGATGGAGACCAAGAAGAGGAAACTGGTCATAGTCAACACACCAAGTGAGACGCAAAGAAGATATGGACATGGGGGAATACAGAGTCCCTGTATATATGAATGTACCTGGATGGCTCCGGGAGTATGATCACCCACTATTATTCTAACCGGATAATCCTATCGATCCTATCGATCGATCACCACTATCATCCCAATGGCCATGACTATCCATGATCAACAAAGCTCTCACCCCTGCTACTGGGAGAACTATGTCGTGTTTCGTATGTATGCGCTGGAGCCCCGGGGAAGGATTCCCCGGGTGCATGGGCCGGATTCTGGCCTCGCCAGTGCCAGAGCCAGTGGCCCAGTGCTTGGAGGGAGGGATAATCGAACTGGTCTGCTTCATTGTCACGAGTTGAGTGGCAGTTTCAAAGCGTGTCCACGACCGGGACAAAGTGCGATCCAATAATCGACTGAACTGCCGGGATTTCCAACTTGTCCACTGCCCCGGAAAAAGAACAGCGTCGCATCGTCGCATCGCCTCGTGCCCTCCGGTGGTCGCATCTCCAATAAGAACGGGCTGTTTCTCCCGTTTGTTTTTTCCAAAACTTTGAATCGTGGATTGATTTTTCTTCAGTTACTGTCTTTCTGTCTTTTTGCCTTTCTATCTATCTTCGTTCTTCTTGGGGGGGGGTTTTTTCGATTATTTCGAAAGCTATTACTTTTGTGTTTTGAGGGTGGGTTTCAGAACCAGCTTGTCTTTCGGACTCCCATTGATGATAGTCTGACCTGCGACCTATTTATTCTTGTTTATAGGTCATACTCGGGCCCAGCAGCCCTGGAGAACCCGCAGGACCCAAAAGGACCCGAAAAAAAGACCCAAAAAAAGCCCCCAGGGCTCCACCGCGACTCTTCTCGCCCGGGAGACCCATTAAGCCCCTCCACGAACGCCATTAAAGCGCTCGTTATATACTCGCCATCCGTGTATTCTCTAAATTCCTGGTCCCGAAGACCTACTTCGGCCGTCCAGCTGTATACCAAAACTCCAGAAGCCTAAAACTCGAGTCCTGACCGCTCCGCTGCCTCAGGCACCTTCCCCAGGGATAAACCACCCTCCATTTATACCTCGTTTCCCCTCCGCCCCTTTCCCTTTCAAGGGTGTCGCTGCTCATTCGCGATCCTGGATTCTCTCCTTCCTGATCACTTATCAATCTCGCTCCTCCGTCCCTCCCCTTCGACCGGGAAGCCCTCCCCCCTTCCCTGACCTCCCGACCCTGACCGGCCAAAGCCGCCGCAAATTCCAAGGGTACGTACGAAGCATGGCGAGAGATCATGCTTTCCTTTCGGCGGATTCGGTCCTAGGATCGTCCTGGCTTCCTCTTTTAATCCCCACCTCCCCCCCGCTCTATCATCAACCCCCCTCGACTATCCCTCTACAATCCCCCAAGATGATGATCGCTGCCATTATCTTCCTGCAGTCCGCGTCACAAAAATGCTCCTCCCCAATACTCTCCACCACTTGACCCTTTATTGTTACCTCACTAATGCAGCTCTAGTTTCTGACACCGTTTTCAAGCCTTGTTCTAAATCTCTTTTCTTTTTTCTTTGTCCCCTAAGCCCCAAATCTGCTGCAAGTGCCGTGCACGGCCAGGCGATGATCGTGGCCTGTTGGCAGTACCTGACCTCAACTGTTCACATTCCAGAGGCTCCGACGTCACAACCGACAACGGGCTGAAGATTGTGATTCGCGCTAGAACGGCGCAATCTGCCCTGACTCAGAATTGGATCCTATCTGGGTATCTTGACGGTCTCCTCGCAGTCTCACCCACTTCCAGGGACCTTGGCAATTGATAGAGGTGCCAGGGATCAGCAGCCTTCATTTAATTCCTTTTTTTTTTGGCCGTTGAGGAGGTTTCCCCCACTCCTCCCCTTCTGATCACGACTTCCCTGGGGCGCGTGACTTCCCATCTTCCGCAATGGCATCAGTCAACTCAATATCCTCCGAGAAAGATCATGATGAGGATCGTGACATCATGCATGAGGATGTGATCGAGGAGGACGAGGAGCAAGATCTCAGCTCGGAATTGGATCCGTCGCAGCGGGAATACCTCGAGCATCACCAACGGCTCGATAAGTTCCTGGCGCCCCTGTGTCTGGATGAGGGGGTGCTCTATCGTTTGGCGCGTCGCTTCTCCGTCACCTACCGCCATTTGGCCTTGACCTCGGATGAGCAATTTTTGCCGACCCCCGTGACCCAGCTGCCGACGGGCCAAGAGACAGGTCGTTATTTGGCCATCGACGTGGGTGGGAGTAATCTCCGGGTTGCATTCATCGAGCTATTGGGTGAGGTGGAGGACTCCGATATCCCCGCCGATGCCTCCGCCAGATCACGGGATACTATCCGCAAGGCTCAGCGACAGCGGGTCAAGCGCACTTTAGAACGAGCATGGCCGATTCAAGAGCATCTCAAGATGGACAAGGCAGAGGATTTGTTTTCTTGGATTGGTGACTGCATCGCCGAAGTCGTGGCGGAGAGCCTCACATCAGATGCCACGAAAAAGGATATCCCCTCGGAATTGGATATGGGGATCACATTCAGTTTCCCGATTTTGTCAGTCATTCCCTTGCTCCTTCAATCATTTCGCTTTTGAGGTACCCCGAGGTCGGTCTTGGGCTGGAGCTGGAGCTAATTATAGACCAGGCAAGAATCGCTGGCCGAGGCTACTCTGATGCCCATGGGCAAGGGATTTGCTATTACTTCAAATCTCAATCTCCGTAAGATCCTTCTGAATGGATACGAAAAGCACACTCGAAGACCAGATGACGGGGATGAGCCTTCCTCCAAGCGCCGAAAGCTGTTTGCACTACCGAAACTGAAGATTCAAGCCATTACGAACGATACCGTTGCAACGCTGGCTTCACTCGCATATAAGGTCAAATCCCTACCAAACAGTCGCGTCGCCATGGGTATTATTGTGGGAACTGGCTGTAATGCGACCATTCCGATGAAGTTGAGTGAACTCCATGAGTCAAAGGCCAAGAGCGTCAACACGATGGAACCGAAAGCAGTGGAGACGATTGTGAACACTGAATGGACCATTTCAGGAGCCGCGCCGCCATTACGAGAGCTTAATATCACTACTAAATGGGATGTGGAGCTGGACAGGGCATGTGCGCGACCTGGATTCCAACCGTTTGAATACATGACGGGAGGTCGTTATATTGGTGAATTGATCCGATTGATCTTGTTCGACTATCTCACGGAAGTGGCCGGTCTCTCAAGACGCATCCTTCCCGCAAATCTCGTTCAAGAATATGCTTTGACGACTACTTACATCTCCGACAATGTGGCCAAGGCGCGATCTGACCAAGATCTGGCAAAGGAACTGAATCAATCCCTTCCACCTCCCGAAAGCAGCGACTGGCGCTGGGACGTCCGAACAGCTGGGACGTTCCGGAGAATTGCACGGACTGTACAACGACGATCGGCTGGCCTGATTGCCGCAGCGGTAATTGGGCTGCTGGCTTGCTGCCGCGAAATCGAATTGAAAGAGGACAGCAATACGAACACACCTGACAATGCTGCATCGCCACAAAGTAACGGTGACATTCCCATTTCCGATAGTCCAGCCGCGCCTCCTACCACCGCCCTCCCAAGCCTCCAATCAACTGCCATCAACAACAACATCCATGGCCACGTTGTT
Source organism: Penicillium macrosclerotiorum (assembly GCF_028827735.1). Taxonomy (NCBI): domain Eukaryota; kingdom Fungi; phylum Ascomycota; class Eurotiomycetes; order Eurotiales; family Aspergillaceae; genus Penicillium; species Penicillium macrosclerotiorum. The sequence goes on along the minus strand of NW_026643083.1, from coordinate 5,515,188 downwards.
CCAGTCCTCCAACCTACCCCTGCTGACTGGCAATCTGGCCCCGAGGAACTCGTGGTGGCTTACACCGGTGGTATAATCCAACACTACCCCCAATTCAAGGATATGTGCCAACAACATATTGATCGTCTTATCATGCGCACTGGTCCACAAAGGGGAGGGAAATCGGTATTTTTGCGAGAAGCCTCCGATGGTGGTGTGATCGGCGCCGGCGTGCTCGCTGGTATGGTTGTCAGGAGGTAAAAGCCGGACCCCATAGTCGTATGGCCTAAACCAAGTCCAACCATGCGGGATTGGGGTATAATTTGTTATTTGATTCCCTTCCCATATCTGGAAATGACCCTTTTCTTGCTGTGGGGTTATTTGGCCTTTTGCTAGACAGTGACCACATTTCAGTCAAACTACACGGCCTATAGAGAATTACAAATCATGACCTGCCACCATTTTCTGCGGTTTGCAAATTCATCTATTTTTATCCACTGCGAGGATTTGGGTCGCTCGAGATTAAATTTCGCATTCGGTCCCACAAGTCCCCAGTGGTCCCCGTTGCAGTAGTAGAGCCGATAAGCATTTCTAGGAGAATCTTGTTGCAATTTCTGTGAAATTGCGATTCTCCTCTCACATAGTGAGATCTCCCTTGAAGATCATGTCAAGAGATCATCGTAGAACACGCCATCACATCGATATTCACAGCCCGATATCCGCATGCACGGCTGCCCAGGATATCCAATCGTCGATGTCGCGTCGATTGCGCGGCCCAGGTGAGAACAGCGTAATGAGGAATGCTGCCACACTTTCTGGTACACATGGAATGCTTCCGGGGAAGGCGCAGAATTTTATGCCTATCTTTATCCCAGAGATGCATGTTGTTCGATTCGCGGTGCATCGCTGCCTGGAGTGGTCGAGCTCGACAGTGTCTTCGGAGTAAGGTGCAGGGACATCCATGGAAGCAAGGATGTGCGAATCTCTCGGCCACGCAGACAAAACGCGCCAGGCCTCTGAATCAAGCAGCCCCACTCCAGCAGGGTATAGCCTTGGCACACTTAGCCCGAGACTGAATCTTCGGAGAGTGCCATTGATTAGAAATATCGAGGACTGCTAGGGAGCCTTCTTTATCCTAGGCTGAATGGTCGGAAAAGTTTTATCGTTGGCCATTCTTTTCAGATCAACCGGAACATATTGTTTCGAACCCCGCGTTTCATGGCATTGGGCTTGCCGTCCTCATATTCAATTCCTGCAGCGCCACCTTCTCCTGACATTTGCTCCAAGCGTTCGCGAAGCTCTGCGTCGGCCTGAGAGACAGTTTTCTGCTTGGTCGGGTTGATTTTGGTGTTATGAGCCAATTGAGAGTCATCGAGTTTAGCATTCGTACTTTCGTTATTTCTGGTTGCGTTATGGCCATTTCGATCTGCTGGTATAGTCAATATATGTGCCCTGGACGTGCAAATCAGTTTGCATTGTGACAGCAAAACTCGACCTTTCGATGTTGATGGGGAAGAGAGTGGAGACGATAGACGAGCTCTGGACAAATGAGATTTGTTCCAAAAGGTGCTCTCGGTTTTAATCGAGAATCGGGGATGTCCGAACGGCATTTTGAATCGGTGTTCACAAGACAAGTATATTCGAGGTAATAGAATATCGACTGACTGGCCTGAATCTGACGTAGTTTCAAGATAAGCATATCCACTGTCACATGGAGTCACGTGTAATCACGTGCCAGATCGTCCCCGCGATACACGACTTCAGGCAACTGAGCACTGGACACTCACTCTGCCTTTTCAACGTCTCCCTGCAGCGGCCCATCTATAAACCCACGATGGCTACACAGCAGTCTTACTATGAGCTTTACCGGGGGAGCAGGTATGATGGCCAATATGGCGACTGAGCGAGAATGAGATCAGAGCTGACTCGGACATGACTAGCCTTGGCCTGTCCCTGACGGATACCCTTGACGATCTGATCAACGACGGCCGCATCGAGCCTCAGCTGGCGATGAAGATTTTGTCCACATTTGATAAGGTGGTCACCGAGGTTCTGGCCGACAAAGTCCGAGCTAGACTGACGTTCAAGGTACACTCGTTCCGCCGGAGTCATCCCTGGAACCTATCCACGATGGGGCAGAGGACATCTCTCTACGTGACCGAGTTCAGACTGGCTAACTTGATATCTTCTTTTTACCTTTCTTTAGGGTCACCTTGATACCTACCGATTTTGCGATGAAGTTTGGACGTTCCTGATCAAGGACGTGACCTTCAAACTTGATAACCAGACCTCAGTCACCGCAGACAAGGTGAAGATCGTGAGCTGCAACAGCAAACGACCTGGGGAGGCATAATTGTGATTCATAGAGGACAAATTACCGGCGTTTCCCTTCTGGCAGCTGCATCGGCGTTTTCAGGCATATCCTCGGTCCCTGGGCTCTTGTCCCAGGAAGGCGTTTTGAGGGATTTTTTTCCATTTTGCTGTATTATGTGCGAAGAAAATTGGTTGATATTAAATCAGATCAGATCAGATACCCGAATAAATTGAAATATATCACTCTTATCATGTGTTTTACGAAGCCCCGAGGTTTAAGTTTACTCATTTACCCCAAATAGGCACTCGCTCGATGCGGTAGGTGACCTCATCTTATCGGTGCCGATCAAAATGTCCACCCTCAATTGATCCGCGTACAACCATCTCGCACACCCCCGGGCAATTCACCAAGCACGGCAATATGCCGAGGACACTTCCGTGGCTCCTGAATCATGAGATAGAGAGACACGTAAAACACGAGTCGACGCCTCGCAAGCGCGTCAAACGAGAACACCCCCCAGATAACAATCGAACTCCCATAAACCCCCCGGCGTCGCCAGACAGGCGAGACTTCTTCAGATCTTGTCAGTAAATGACCTCTGATTTATCTCTTGCTCATAGTCACTGATATTTTCATCATTTACAGCTCAGACGCCTCCTACGTCGCCAGCCCGACCCTGCCCCGCGCAAGAGTACGTTTCGAAGTAACGCGAACAAAAAGACAAGATTAGCGAGGTGCTGATGTGGCATTGGGCAGGTTTTTGATTGAAGGCCTGGGCAATGATGATGCCTGGATAATGGTCGAAGATGAGTTCTATGCTGTCGCGCAGTCATTCACGCAGCATTTACATTATGCGGAGTACATTCGACGAAAGAAGGCTGCTAAAGCCCAGAGCGCGTCGGCGATACAGGAAATCCAGAGGCCTATAGATGGAAGGACGCAGGTTCCAAAGGAGCTGCTTCGGAGAAAAGAGGCCGAGGCACTTGCGACCCGACAAAAAACCGGGCTCGCGCAACTTGGGTTGCAGCGAGAGCCTGGCGAGAACATTGACGAGGATGATGAGGATGATGTATGGGCTGGAACTCATCTTCATGGTCTTATGATGAGTCCCCGAAAGTCTCGGTCGTTGGTGGGTGCCCACGCAGTAAAATCATATACCAGAGCTGCGGCAGGATTCGGACAAACACCTAGTGTTGCTCATGGCAGGGGCCGACTGGCTGGTAATCCTCCGTCCAGCCCACCATATAGAGCAATGGAAGCCCAAAGGGTCGAGCATGATGGAGAGACAACGTCAGATGAGGATGATGATCTCGATGGAGCGGCTTCGACGGTCATTGCAACACAAGCTCGTTCAGAATCTACGCCAAACCGACGGGATACGTCAGTTGCAAACATCATGAACCATAAGCACGACGTGCAAGAATCTACAAAGAGAATGCAATCAGTTCCGGCGCGGACAATACCTAGACCAGTGAAGGATTTCAAGTCCAGAGTTCAGATGTTATTTGATGATCTTGATGAGCTTCCAGAACCAACGCGTTCCAACACTTCTATCTCTGACAAGAAAAAGGACCAGCCCACTTCAGATGATACCCAAGAGCGTGGTCCTGGAAACAACAATTTGGTGTCCAAAAGATCGCGTTATAACGACGTCCCGACTTTTTTGATGTGACTATCCAATCCTTGCGTTCCCTCAAATTCCATACCGTAATCGTGACCACTTCAAGACAATGAGCCGAAACTAGGGATTCTTAGGTCTTTCTCCCTCCTCAACGGTGAACAGGACTTCCTCACTCCCGATCTCTGTTTCAAGGTCGGCTGCTGGCTTCACTTTGATCCACGGAGGTAACTTCATGCGTTCTCGGAGGCGGGATATGACAGTCTGACGCTCATCTTTCTGACATGATTTTGGAACTTTTCCTTCGTCGACGGCTGGCGCTCCACCGTCTCGATCGTGGCTTCGTTCTTCTCCATTGTTACCGCGTGGCTGTCCTGGGACGTCAACGTGCTGTGGCTGGATGGTCAGATTTGGGCGCTCGGTTGGGTTTTGATTAGGCGAGAGGACTGACTCGGCATCTGAGAAGCATGCAGGCAGTTCTTCCTTTCGGAAATTTGTTGGGGGACCCTGCGCACGACAGTGTTATTAGTATTTTGGATCTGTGGATTGAGTCACGTCCAGCTGGAGTCACCCTTACTCACAATTTCAATGATACGCCCCTGGTCGCGAGTGAATGGTGCCTTGATGCATCGGAAAATTTGGCGGAAACACTCCATGGTGATAGAAATGGTTATTTGGTAGTCTGTGGATCGAACATGGAACCCTCTCGACTTTATATAAAGATTCGGAAAATCAATGACTTCGTCAGTGAAAATTCGACGATGCGGCGTGTACAAAGACAAGTTGTATTGTCTGGTCGCCGAACAATGAACAGTGAAAACGGCAACGCTCCTGGCAGATGAAACAAATGCTATACAACGAGAGACAAGATGTGAAACGAGAGACTGTTGGCAATGGGCGCGCAAAATGGAAACAAAAGAAGAGATGAAAAGTCGCAGACGCTTTATGTCATTGATGCGCTGGTTTGAAAAAGAGAGAGAAGACGAGGCCGGGCCAGGGTAGATATAGAAAATATGGCGTGTCGAGAGCCGTATTTCAGGGTATTTCATGCAGTATGCACATCCATACTACGGCTTGTCAAGGACGAAAAGCTCCACGGTCCTGCCCATGCAGGTTGAACTGGGCGACAGCCAACCACTCCTGTGGCATGAGCCAGGGCCTCTTCAGTGACAGGCTCGGCAGGATTCACCTGTGAAAATCCCTTTGATAGGTCTGTGACACATTCCAACCCGACAGGCCGTCTTCTCCCTGGCGGCAGCTGCGGGCTGGGCTTTTGCCCAGGTGGGCAGTTCCCTCAACGTGAACGGCATCAGATTGGCTACGATTAAGGGAACCGACCCGACTGATCGGAGCCTTTTCTTTTATTACTATTCCGGTACGCATCATGCAGGTGAGATCCGGGAGATGCGCTTGGATCCGCGTCCTACTGCCACGGTTCCCTCGAGTGCCGGGAGCACGACTCCTGCTCTGCGAAATCATGCACTTCGAAGACAGGAGAAAACGGACCTTCGTTATGGAAGGCAAGCAGCGAAATCATTCATTTCCTGTAGTCTGCAGGGAAGAAAATGCGCTGTCAATCCGTGCATGGGAGGCCCTCCAGTAGGAGTGGAGCAAGCTCGCCCAAACAGGTAAAAGGGAGCCTTTTCCAAGCCGTGCCTCGTGTCCTAGAGAAACGCAACCATACTCCATTCCTGACTCTGGACCCAAGGGGCCTCCCCATGTCAATTTGTTTTAAGGTTTTCGGCCTCATGCAGAGCATTTTGATCGGGACGACATCGACCCGCCGTTTGCTCGGGTACGTGTTTGATCATAAGGGGAGAAAATTGAAAAGAGAAAAAACAACCCAATCATGGAACTGCCGATTAGCCGGGAATTTTACTTTTTGATTCCTCATCGCTTCTTCACAGGCTGCCTAGGGAGCCATTTCTTGCTCTATCGGGGGTAGCTAGGGTCTTGAGAGTAGTCCTTTATCCCCTCCGGCACGTACAGCAATGACAATTTTTCTGAATGTGCAGTTGATCGCGAATCGCCCTGGGTCCTGGGTCAGTCAATGTCGATCAATCATGAATTCGTCACTGACAGGGATGATCAGACAGGCTAATGCCACCCAAATAAGAAAGATAGCCAGTGTGTCGGAACGTATGATTGCCCACTGACCAAGGAAGTATTGGCTGAACAGCATTCGTTTACAAGACAGAGGCCCAGACCTAAGCATCTACCGTGTAAATACTGTATAGACTCATGGGACGAAATGAACGAAGAGGCTTCCGAGGGCGCCAACTAATATTTTTCTTTGTTTATACGACGTAAGCATTGAGGTTCCACTGGCTCCCCTAGTTCGGTCGAGATACCAATCTCGTATTCTTATTGCTCTGTATTTACTGCCCATCAACCTCATATTATTGAACTGTCCCGTCATTAGACTTTCAAGCATTAATAGTCAACATCACCACATTGAATGAAATCAAAAGCCAAAAGTTTGAAAAAACCTAGTCCTTGCGGAAGACGAAACTTTGGGTGGCTGACCGTATTTTTTCTAAACCTCCCTTGCGTCGGAGCAATGCCGCATCGAACAACACATCACAAAAACCACTCGGTCGGCTCCGATGCACAGGCTTAACGCAGGTACACATTCCGAAAGATAAGCGAAAATCGGCGCCCAGGGTAACAGCTCTCGGGGAACCGAAATGGGCTCTTACGAGAATATGTAGAATCGTTTCGAAAGTGACCCTGTACGAGTTTGTGTAAAGCTGGGGCTAAGACAAAGCATCAAGCAATGGGGCCATGATCGAAAATTGGCTAGACAAAGAGGAAGAAGCAAATTCCATCGTCATAAGTCAATGAAAGGGTCCATCTATTGCGGTGGTGAGCCATCAAAAAGTTAGTTGTCTATAGTTCGTTCGGTTTAGTTTGCCACTACCGGCGTTCTCTCAGCCCAAGGCAACTGGTTGTCTCCGGCCTTTCTGAGCTATAATCCAACATCCGCGAAAGAACAAAACACATTTCGATTTCAAATCGGACGGCAGTGGCTGGTATGTAGTGGGGAAAGGTCCTCGTAATGCAAGGCCCTCCAGATATGCTGACTGGCCCCCAGCTCATCCCGAGCAAGTGATTTCCAGAGCCAGGCTCGCATTCCTGGCGCCCCGTTCATGGAAAGTTCCACACTTTATCCCAGGCGTTGCTGCTTTGAAGAGGTTCCTTGCTCTGGAAGCTCCATTCCTGCCCAGGCTTCCAGGCTCGTCTACGAGATCCACTAAGGATCAATTTAAATAGCCTCCAGTTACTCATCCCTCTGCAATGATGCCGGCGGTACCGCTGTGGCTATAGCCCATGAGCTCTCTCTTTGGTGGCTCATTTTTCAGCATCTCATAAGTCTGACTTTACCATTCGCTGGCAACGGTGCACAGGTGAGAGCGTGTTCACGTTTTTGGATTGTCAAGTTTCACTGCATTGGAGTTCTTGACTAGCTTATCTATGAGAAACAAACATATTTGTTGACATATACCGTTCCACTCCATGAATACCAACAATAATTCATTTCGGGTAATCCTTGATATGATGACTCTTCAGTTTGACAAACTGCTCGAATCCGAATCGACTTAATGTAACACCACGACCTGAGTTTTTCCAACCAGTCCAGGCAAGGTCCTAAAGACTCGGGGTCAGTAAGCTGCTTCCTCTCTAATAAAATTCGAGTTGAATCGAATCAGCTCCCGCCATGAATTATAATGCACTTACAGGGCTCGGATAGTCAGAACGGTTCACGAAAACAGTTCCAGCTTCGACTTTCTCGACAAGCTTCTCCGCCGTTGGAATGTCCTTGCTCCAGATACTGGCTGTAAGGCCAAATTCACTGTCATTCATCAAACGGACAGCCTCCTTGTCACTTGATACCTTCATCACAGGAATAACAGGTCCAAAGGTCTCTTCGGTCATCACAACCATCTCGTGGTTGACTCCTGTGAGGAGGGTAGGCTTCACATAATTCCCATTAGGCGGGAAGTTGGTGAAAGTCTCATTGGCAGGGGTCTCGTCCCTGGCACTCTTCTTCACTGCATCTGCAATTTGCTCCAAGATTGTGTCTTTCGCGCGCTTGGAAATAACGGGACCAATCTGGGTCTTCTCATCCAAGGGATCGCCCACGCAGTACTTGCTCAGCACCTTCTTAGCCTCTTCCACAAACCCATCGTAGACTTTCTCATGTACGTAGACCCGCTCAATCGCGCAACAACTCTGGCCACTATTGAAAATAGCACCATCAATGATCTCTTCCGCCACCCAAGCCAGATCCACATCTTCTCGTACATAAGCTGGGTCCTTGCCACCCAGCTCCAAGCCAACATTGATAACTCGGTCTGAAGCCGCTTTCTGTACAGCCAAGCCACCAGCGACCGACCCAGTGAAGCAAATGTGGTTCACTTGCGGCGATCGCACCAATGCTTCCAGCAATGTGAATGAACCGCAGTGAAGATATTGCAGGACGTTATTGGGAAGCCCGCTCTCAGCGAATGCGGAGGCTATATGTTCGACAATGGTCGGGGTTTGAGGCGAGGGTTTCAAAATGACGGCGTTGCCAGAAAGTATAGCGGGAATCAAACTATTAACCAATGTAAGGTAGGGATACTAGAACAAATAGAGAAACTTATATCAGCGTCCTGCGAACTGCTGTGGCAGACGATAGAACAACTCACATTCCATGGGAAGATGACGAGAACAACTCCAACAGGCTGTCGCTTGATGTATCGCCGGAATCCTTTTTCTTCCTCTCCCTGTACAATGCCTTCTTGACCCAGCACTGAATCACTGACACGGATCAAGTAGCGGCTGCGCTTGATGGCAGTAGAGACCTCGACGCCAGTATAAGCAATGGGCCGACCCATTTGCTCTGTGATCTCACGCGCCAGCTCATCCTTTTTCCTTTCCAAAATATCAAGTGCTTTCTCCACGATTTTCTTCCGTTGATCTAAGGTGGTTGTCTGTGAGAAGGATCGATAAGCTGCCTGGGCGGCTTCGGGAATTTCTCTCAAGTTCTCTGACGAAACCCCTGTACGGGTAATGACAGGTTCATTGGTGGTCGGAGAAACTGTGGTAATGGTTTCGAGGGACATGGTAGTTGAATAAAATGGATTTAATGAAAGTTGGGAGGTATTACAAGTTCACAGTTGGAGAAAATGAGCCCCAGTCACGTTACCCCACATCGATGAAGTCATTGCAATCCAGAGCCAAAGAATGTTCTACACAGACAGATCCCTCACCAAGCGAGCCCCTGCCCAGGCGTACAAGTAGTTGTGCTGGTACCAGTTGATACTGATCAAGTTAGTGAGGTTCTATTATGTGTTCAAAGGGATGATAAGCTTACAATGTGGTGCGCCCCGCAATCCGGGGAAAGGTCGCCCACGAACCGCCCTGGATGATGTTATGCTTTCCGTCGAAGAAGTCCGCTAAGTATGACAATTAGTACCTCATGGCCCAGAATATATTATTCATGGAACCTACCAGTATATCCTGGGTAAATTTCCATTGCTTCGAAGCCCTCATGTGGCCTCAAAGGGGTGCTGGTCCATTCCCAAACTCCACCCAGCTCTCCTTGACCAGCTAATCGATCGCCATGAGGAGTGACAGGGACCGGATGCCAGTGTTTAAAACCAATATTTGAGCCGATTAAATGCTGGAAACCTACAGAATGTTCGTCAATATGGGATTTGCGCTCTCGGCTTGTCGAGCATTTGACGCCGTTGGAGGTCCCGTTGAGATGGTCACTATATTTCTGTTAGGTGCGGTACATGATTCATTGTGCATAGAATGGAACACAAACCGATGCCCATTCGTGAAACACCCGGCGCGATCATCTTTTAGCTTATCTGCGTGTAAATAGATGCTCCTGACCTCCTCGTACGTGGGGAGCCTGCATTTCATCCATTTGGCATAGTCCGCCAGCTCATCGTAGGAAGCGATCAGTGGCCAATCTTGTGCCAGGTCGAGAGGCAATGGACCGAAGACTGTTCGCACTGCAAATTTTTCCACGAAATCCTCGGTTACGCCTGCACCTAACTGAGTGATGCCCTTGGCAATCGGATATTCGTCATCTGGGTGAACCCGAGTCCAGGAAGCTGGCCATGTCTGCAGGCGGTTTGCCTGTAGATATTTGGCATATTCGCCATTGGTAATAGGGCGGGCTTGAGCTTCAAAATCATGAACCTCAACAGCTCTCTTAGGCTTTTCGTTGTCCCACCCAAAAGAATATGCGGGCATATTCTCATCCTTGGAGTCATCCAGGCCGACAGTGAAGGTCTGCTTCGGAATATGAAACCATGTATTTGGCTTCTCGTTTCTCTTTGCGTCTCGGGCTATCTTTAGGAAATCAGGAATGTCGATGCCAACGGGCGGAAGAGCTTTTTCGCTTTGAAGCAGCATATAGAGAAAGGTCTCTAGATGCATTGCTTCATGCTCATACCCTATCCAAAGGGCTTCACCAAGACAGCGATCTTCGAAGGCTTCATTGCTTTGCAAAATAGACCGCGCTCTATTTCGAACCCGATTTTGGTAGTCTGAGATTTCATCTAAAGGAGGCCATTCATCGGGTATTTCGCTGTGGGCATGGCACTGTTCCGGATCTTCCACGTCGGGGTCGATGCCCCGCTCAAAGATCTGCTGGTAGTACTTTGGATCAGTGGGCTTGCCACGCAAAGCTCGAGTCAGGTGAATATCTAGTTGATAAGAAAAATTATCATCCGAGTTTCTTGATAATCGAAGGTTCGGCTTACCGAAGAATGTTGGGATATGACCAAGGTAAAATATTAATGCATTGCGAAGCTTGATCGGTTTCGAGAGAAGTTCTTCTCGGGGGATCATAGTCTTAGTTACAATATCCCATGCCGTCCAAAGAGACTGAAAGTCATTCAGGCTTGGAACGGGATGAGCCGCATACTGAGATGGCTGTGTAGGTATATGTAGTGCAGCAGTTGAAAGGAGATGAACATCTAAGAGCAAATTTGGTCAATGTGAGCAGTTCTGGTACTCGACCATAAGACTGCCTCAATGTAGTGGAGACCTAAAGCGTGGGATGAAGAATGGAGAGTTGCTTCACGCAACTTACGGTAGTCATTAGTTGAATTTCCAAATTCTGCTTGAGGAATCAACCGAGCACCACGGAACAAGGCATCTCGCTCATCTTGGTCGTATTTGAAAGCTTCTTCAAAAACGAGCCGTTCGCCCCTGGGAATTGTAATATCTTCAATGATTACATCAACCTTTGGTGAATAGCATGCCTGATGTCGTCCTTCATGAATGTCATAGTCGGTGAGAACTTCCCATACGTCTGGCTTGAATGCTTCGAACCCAAGGACGGCGTTTGCATGGGCTAATCCATTTTTATAGAACTGCAAAGTTGTGCCTTGGGAGTCATTGTAAGCCTTGTAAACTTTCGCCGGATCCTTACAAGCATCCAGTCCAATCAAAAGCATGTCAGATGGCCCGAGAACTCTGGAAAAGCTGCCAAGGAATTCTGCAGCCCCAGAGCGATCAAAGTTCCCGATGGACGAGCCCATAGACATGACCACTGTTGGGGTTGTGCGATTTTCCGGATTCTGCAACCACGCAAGAGCATCGTCATAAGTGCCATGGAGGCCATGAAAACCAACATACGTAAAGCTCTGGGGAGAGATTTCAGAAAATGTTCGCCGCAGTTCCACCAAGGATAAATCCAGGGCATAATAGTCCACTCGCTTCTCTGCTCGCTCACACTCCCGCAGCAGAATCTCGATCTTGCGAAGATTACTAGAGAGGAAAGTTGTCAGAATGATGCGAATGTAAAGTAAAATTCACTGGATCACGAGAGTTGTCGCGGCCATCGGATCTGGAGTTGTAAGGACAACAGACCCACTACCAAGCTCCACTAATTGTGCATCCTCCGGAATGCGCTCCACGATCCTCTTGGCATGTGCTGTCAAGACCTCAATCTCGGCGTTTGTAAGATAGTATTCGTCTAGGTAGGTAATCTTCTCAAACAGCTTGAGTCCTTGGGCGTCGTATAGCAGCAGGGTTGGGAACGAGCGAGGCGTGCCATCGCTCGGCTCAAGGTTTTGGTAGATGTCATCCGCAAGAGAGAAGTCTATATCATCTTGACGAATGTCGACAATGCTGACCGCATCGTTTCTTAGTGCTGTGGGAGACATGATATCTTTTGTAAGGTTTAGATGGTGATGCAAGGCGAGAGAGTGAATTTTAGACCGACACGGCTCCCGGGAGGTGGAAGAAAAGAGGAGCTCCGGAGAACAGGCAAGAACGGCCAGGGCAAACAGTTTAAAAGAAATGACCAGGAAGTTCGGGGAAATGCCAGGGGTTTATCAAATACTGGAGAGCTCTACCTCGGACACGGCTTTCTTAGAGCTAAACTCTATGACGAATCATCATAGAGCCGGAGGAAGGGGCGGCCCAGGTAAAATGCAAGACACCGAGTCACGGCCAGTAGGGTTGAGGGGGAGGCTACACGAGGGGGGAAGCAGGTTACTGCCCATCATTTTGAACGGCATCAGGGAGTACTTTTGCAAGCTCTTCATTATGGCGGCGGACCAAGATTGGCCCGTAAGCCCTGTAAGACCCGCGTTTGGCTTGTAGAACATGTTTGCACTGGGAACCCCGCAAGTCTAGATCCTAGATCGGTCCATTCACAGCGCAGATCCAACTTAGCAGACGGGACCAACTTCTGTGACTCAGCCGAGCTCTGTCCTCTGACGTCGTGAATCCCACTTAGTGTTTGCATTACAACCGGGTGTGCCGGTCGCGGGTGTGGAGAGGAAAGTGGTCTGGGTGCGCCGGAGGTCATAGCGCGATTTGGTTGGTCGCAAAGCATGTTTGCATTGGATTTTGCTCCTTTTGCATGCTCTGAAGACACGAACTAATCCTGATAATCCACATTGTAGCCTGGCAACAGCCACTGTAGATTAAACCTAATGCTCAGACCAGCAGAAACCAGTTTGTCAGCCGCAATTTTTGCTGTATGATGAATAATATCATACCGGCGCCTTCCACCAGTTTCCACGATCCTTGCTGGGTTTGCTTGTGGCCTTATGGGCCTTATGCTCCGGAATTAGGCAAATCAGAGCCACAGATCACCACCCTGCTCCATGATTCTCTACTGTTCCGCATCAACGACAAAGATCATTATGCTCCTGGAGGCAATATAGACGCACACTGCAATTGAGGAAACAATCCTTTATCCAGGTTATAGCATATCCCTGGACTTGAACAAAGAGACAAAGAGACGTGGCACTGAACGAGTATAACATAGAGGCTCCATAGTTCCAATATATGAGATGCTCACCCATTTGGATACCCTTATTACTTTCTCTTCAGCGATTTACACAACTACTGTCCTTTTCAGCATTTCGTAACCGTTATCCAAATATTCGTCCCCCCACAATGGCTCCCCGCTTCCTGCAATGCCTGCTCAAGAAGAAGAGGAAATTTGCATACCCAAAGGATGAAGAGACTGGTATCAATTTGGAAGTTCAAAAGCTGTTAGCTGACAATATGGCTCTTCAAAAGAATTTACAGGCTGCCACCGAGACCATCAGCGAACTGAATGCGCAGCTTGCGGAGTATGATCTTCTTCTTGCCCATTCCTACTCCCAGCTTGGGGAGTCTATGCTTGCAAACGTTGAACGGGATCAGGATATGTCTGGCTCAGACTCAGTTGTAAGCAGTATCCATCGAAGTCCCAAGTCAACTATTGGTACCTGGGTCTATGACCTATGGCTGTGCTCAGACCACGGCATCAAGCCTCTCTATACCGCTGAACATCTCTGGCGGTCTGGTGATCCAGATGCTGCGCTTCAATGCGCTGGAGATATCATTTCCTCTAACCCATTCTTATCTTTCTCCGGCGAGATGCTCTGTCGAGTCTTCATTGCAGCAACACTGCACGCGATCGGTGAATACAAAAATTCTAACGCTCATTTGAAGCGTCTATTTCGAATACTTGCGCATCAACACTCGGCACCTTATTTTCTAGAATGTAGGGATGTTGTTGGAGCCGCATACTCCATTCAAGGGAGAAATTTGATGGCACTAGAGGAATATTCTAAAGCTTACTGGTCTCTGTCCCGGGCTCTCAACACTCCAGGATACCATTACAAGGCCCGAAAGTACCAAAAGAGAGCGATTGAGTGCTTCACGCGAAAGGTAGCGTCTGGAGATACTGCATCCAGCGCTGCCTCTGTCCACCCAATCCTAGGCCACGATCAAGGTGAGACTACTGAATATTTGGACGCTTGCTGAACTTCCTGGCTTTACTCTTTGCTGTTCCATGTAACAGAAATCTTCTGTTACTTGGAAAATTTAGAGGTCCTAACAACTAGTATCAACGTATCGGGAAAATCAATTATACTCTCTTGATTTAACAAGAACTTTTGCTCTTCTTCTCCTTCTTTCTATCTTATCTTTTTTTAGATGGCGTTGGGTATGGTTGAATACAAGAATAGAGAGAAAACGAAGTTCAATGTTTATCTACAACTGGATAGTAGATGACATTAAAAGTCAATTCAATTCTATAAAGAAGCTCAATCAAATTGTTAGTCTGTAGTATTTCCCATTGATGGTCAGTATTTCTTGTTTCATAGTGATTGGCTAAGGGTCGGGTAAGTCGTTGCCCAACAGGTTCCAACAGGTTGGGTTGGTCTGCCAGTCAAGATTGGGTTTTATCGGAGACCATACCTATGACGTAACTTCACTCTGTGAGATAATGATGATCATCATATCCAATGAAAAAAAAAATAATTAATCCTATCTCATGGTTAATATTTTTGTTTTTAAACAAAAGAAGGCATCACCGAAAACACCGCTCCTTTGTCTGCCCGATTGCAGCTTCATCTGAAACACCCAACCAAAGCAAAACAACATTTCCACCTTCTTTGTTCAAAAGGCCTCCTGAGCATGTGTGCCTAATATTTTAAAAAGTTTGGGGAATAAATAGTGATGACTCCTCTTCAACTTGACGGAGACCTTTGACCAATATACTCTTCACCTGCACACCTCACATAGTTTTAGTCATCTGAGCTCCGAAACCTAACCACTTTCTAAAAGAAAAATGGCCGATGAAAAAGATCCTCTTGAAGCTTCAGATCAACTGAAGGATTCGACAAATATGGACCCTTTGATCGACAGCGAGACACATCGCTGGGATGACCATAAATCAGTCAAGAAGAAGCTCCTCGAAACAAAACAACTCCAATCTGAAATCGTGGAAATAATACGCTCTCACCAGACACGAGCTCCCGAAGTGGAAGAAAAACAAGAACAACTGAAATTTTCATTTGCAGTCATCGCAGTCATGGAACATCTTGGGAACAGAAACTTTAAACAGGCTGAAAAAGAGGCTCTCGAGGCCCTTAGGATTGCTCAGAGCTTGGAGGAAGAAATTTCTGTCGCGCGGGGCCATTACTGGCTTGGGCGCATCGATTTTGAGAAGGGCAACCTAAAATCAGCTTATTCTCACTTTATGGCTGCAAGACCTTGCGTCATGAATGACGAGTGTCCAGAAGGCCAGACCCTTCAGTTCTATTTGGGTCTTTCCAAGAAGGGAATCAGTGAAAGCTATCGACGACGTGTGTTGCTTGAATATAGTCGAGCTGTTCTTGATGGCTATAATCGCACTCCCCTTGGAGATTCTGGACAGCAGGAACCATCCGAAAAATCCACCTGCTCTTCGACAAAGAGAAAACGCGAGTCGAGTTCATACAAGTTGGTTCTGCGACCTGTCTCCTATCAGCTCTCCTCAGATCTGTCAAAGCAACAAGCCAGACGAAGCAAAGAAAAGACTACAAAGCAAACAAAAGTATGGGAGACACGCGACAACGATGAATTTTTCCCTCATCGCCAGAACACAGATATCCTTGAGAATCAGCAGACAGAGCAGCTTTCGGCCACGGAAGATAGCCAAATGGGGCCGAAAAGTACGGATCGGGTTGCTCCCACCAACGCCAGACCTCGTGTGCCGCAAAGCCAGTTCACCCTTCGTTGCTGGCCAAAGGGAATCACATCTCGGACGCGTCCTACGGAGATATTTACGACACAATTCCCGGGTGAAGATGTCTTATCTGTAGAGGACTGGGATGTGGTACGGCAGTTCATGAAAGATCGACCAGTCACCTTGAGTTATCTTGCTAGAGAGAGGCAAAACACATTCAAAGATTAAGCAAATAAAAGGAGGAAATGCACCGAAATTCATTGGAAGGCCTAGAAATGTATTTCACGTTCATTGTTTATTCATTTTCTTTGGCTTTATAAAATTTCACCCACCAGCCCGCAGACATGTGGCTTCTCTAGTTCTCCACAGTGATTCATTTAAGTAAAATCGTACCGCTTTTCTATAACTGTAGAATGATGGTTTCTCCACAAACCAAGATCTATGGCCTAAAGTATCCAAAGTCTTTCATGCTTCCTAAACTCGAATAATTTGATTATATATTGACTAAAATTTATATTTTGCTCAAACGCGTGAACTGTAGTACTGCAGTACAATGTTTCTCGATCTATATGACATTATGTAAATACTCTCCACACAAAAATATTCGACGTTTACCCGTTTAACCATTTCGTGGGGTTGCAGGTAACCACTTTACTGCGGGATAGAAAAGTTATTGGGTTTTTAGCATTAGATCTTTGCTCAAGTGTCGAACGTCTCCAATCAAGAAGCACACTGTGAACAAAGATTTGCCACCTCGAGTCCGCAATGAATTTTACTGCGGCCTCTCTGTTATCGTGGATTGGAGACGAAAGCAGTATTTTCCCCTTTTACTCCGAGTCCTTCACACTCCAAATCAACAGTCTTTGATACCCAAAACATATGGAGCGGCGGTTCCTATAACCGAAAACACATTCTTGAACCTCATTCCTGGATTCGAGAATACATCTATGTCCTTTGTCGGAGACAATCTTGCCATCATTTCGGGGGAATGGGAAAACAGTATCATAAGTCAGTTTGCGGCCAGAACGATACGGATAGCTATAAACTAACAGTTTCCATCAAGGACCGCCTTTTTATGATATCCAGACAGACAATTCGCTTCTTCAAGATGCCTTTATGAAGATGAAGTCCTCCGAAATTATTGCTTGGGATATGCTGTTCTTCAACATGATCATGTCAATTCCAGGCTCGAGCAAATTCAGTTCTTTGAGGGAGAGTCTCCCCATGTGCATGAGGCACCTGCATATGTTCTGGAAACCAGTGAGCTTTTTTACTCTGATTCATCGGTAACCGGTTGGTTGTGGGCAATTGAGGTAGAACCTCACGAGGTACAACAGTATATCTGAGTAGAGATAACAGAGCAGATCACAGAACTGACAACTTTGGAAGGTGAGCAAAATTTAAACAAATCCACCTCTAGCCAATGTGAACGGTGCCCGATACCATAATGGACGAATATACCTGAGCACAAATGGCGGCCCTGCACGAGGCATATATTCTCTTGATCCGAAAGATGGTACTGCGAGGCTCATTGTGAACAATCTTCGCGGTCGCCATCTAAATAGTCCTAATGATCTGGTATTTGATGGCATCTCTAATATTTGGTTTACAGACCCTCCGTATGGATGGTACCAACAGTTTCAAGATGTCCAGCCGCCAGAAATTCCAGTGGGAATATACTTCTTCAACACAAAGCCCAAGGCACTGAATTTTGCCTCTAACTCCGTTGTGACAACACCAAATGGTTTTTGTTTCTCTCCCAGCGGGTCAATCCTGTGCGTTGCAGATTCAAGCACTACCTCGGGGCGGCCTTTGAGCCATCACAGTGGGAGCTTGAGAAACGTTTAGGCCTTCGATGTACAAGGCTCTATTCTGAATAACCCACGTCTCATATGTCAAACCGAAGGGGGCTGGCCTGATGGTCTTCAAGTAGCTCAAAATGGGTACTTGATGTTTGCCATCTTGGGAGGAGTAGATATCGTGAGTCTGGGACTCTTCTGGGAAAGATCAACACACCGGATGATGTCATATTCAATTTAGAGCGCGGGCCACAGCGCGGAGATGATCGCGTGTGGCTATTGACCGGCGAAAAATATATCTATAAAGTGATATTACGAGAACTGTGATATATACAGCTTTCTTGCGGTGGAGAGATGCATCCCTTGTCAGAATCATTCTTCCGCATAAGTTTTCACGTCTTACTCCGCCTTTATTTTAAAATACAAGGTCTGAAATTTAATAAAGCTCTTTATTTAAATCATTGACCCCTTTCGCAGTATATTGAAAGCTCTTCAAACTCGCTCAACGTGGATTGGCCCAGTCTTTCCTGCACCTGACTCAGTTTCTACCCCAGAGCTAATCGCAACGGCCTTATCTGCGTTGACATCCAGTCCCATGCTTTTCATGGCATTGATACCTGCTAGGGCATCAGGTCCATCGAAAATTTCTGCAACCTCCTCCAGGCCTTTTCCCTTGGTCTCGGGAAAGAAGAAATATATTAAGGTAAAGTGTACTCCGATCACACAACACCAGACGATATAATATCGCCATGAAATGGCATCCATGGCGACGGCATTGGCAAAGCTGTTGTAGAGGCCAGCCAAGTTGCCTGTCAGTTGGTACATCATGGATGCCTTGGCACGTAGCGAATACTGCACAACCTCCATTATATAAGTTGGCGCGATAGGTGAACACATATGGTAGCATGCACTGAAGATGAAGATCATCAAGAGTACAGCCGCAGCAAAGCCTTTATCCTTAAAGTCGCGCTCCTCATTGAGGGCTGAACAAATAGTCCACAAGATATAGGAAATTCCCATGCCTCCCATGCCGCACAGAAAGAGGCGCCTTCGACCAGCACGATCGACTAATGTGGCGAATACGGTGGCAGTCAGGAAGCTCCAGATGGAGAGACATCCGTTGATGATCAATTGAGTTCTAGAATCAGTGATGTTGATGGTATTGAGAACTTTGGTCAGATAATAAGAGGTGAGCCCATTCCCAGACCACTGGAGCATCGCGGGTATATAAAGAGCGAGGAAAAGACGATGACGATTGCCTGAAGTGGCAGTCCACTCAGTCCAGCGAGAAAGTTTCTGCACCTTCTCCATCTCCAGTGTGGCCGTAATCTCGGCCATTTCGAAACGCACAAGACGCGAGTTCGGGTCACCGTAACCGTGGAATTTGGTAAGAATATCGAGCGCTTCCTTTCGGCGTCCCTGATATATGAGCCACCTGGGTGACTCTGGAGCAAACAGGCTGAAAACAACTTGAATGAGAGAGAAGAAACATTGCAGGACACTGGGGATGCGCCAGCTCCAGGACGAGTCTGTCATTTTGAAGGTGCCATACGTAACCCAGCTTGCAATCAACGAGCCGAGTGACCACGTACACAAGTAAAATGACACAAGAATGCCTCGATGCGTTGGATAGGCTACCTCAGAAAGAAGAGGCGGTGCTGCAGTAGCCACAATACCCAGTCCAAACCCAACCAAGAAGCGAGAGGCCACAAACATGCCATAGTTCTTAGCTGCTGTTTGTACGATGGACCCAATAATGATAATGATAGACCCTCCGCAGATGGGATAGCGACGACCGAACTTCTCACATAGCTGAGAAGAGACCAGAACCGAAATGAGGGTTCCTCCGCTTGGACCGAAAGTCATTGCGCCAAGTCGAGCACCTTTTGGGGAACCGAAGTATTTTTGCCACTGCGGGAGTGACTGCATTCCATTTAACATGCTACTGTCATACCCAGAGGTAATCTGAGTGAGCAAGGCACACAGTAGCAAAACATTCAGCTTGAGGAGAGTCCCATCCTTCCATAGTGGCTTGCGATCCTTGGGAACCACATCTTTCAGCACAAGCCCCTCGAAATTATCGGAATGGGTGAGCATTATGTCCAAGATCGTAGGATACCGCAACTCAAGAGTGAGGCTAGGTTCATATTTCACAGCTCACATGAAGAGATATGAGGTCCAGTCGGTTGGTCTTATAGTGCAATTACCCCGGACTGCTGCCAATAGGGGGGTACCTGACTCGCCGCATCCTCTGGGGTTGACACGATGCCGTCAACCAACCGTAACTCGTAAATCTGGGGATGGCGCTCCTGTCGTACGGATTAGGTATGGTGGTTAGGCCTATGGCCATCCTCTTGTTCCTCATCGGTTAAATCCAGCCACAAATGAGACTCCAGCGGACCAGTTCTACGGCCGGCAACCGAGCGCGGCGAGCGGGGGAATGAGCCCGGAGCGAGATCGCCCGCCGCCCGCGGCAATGGGCGTTGCTGGGCGCAAAACTATGCAGAATAAATTCATAGGAGACATTTTTAATCGCAACAGAATGAGACTCGTTCGTTTGGTTAGAATTTTCCTTTCATCCATGAAGCCAAACAAAATTAAATCCACAAAAAAATTCGAATCTTCTTGCTACGCCTCATGAATCCCTCCAGTACTACCTCGGCCTCTGAAGAATCCAGAGCGGGATCAGAAGACGACCAGTGCGATTCTTTCCAAAGTGATACAACTGTACCCGACGTCCCATCTACAGGCATGATTTCTTCTTCAATTCCACCAGATGAGTGGCACAGAATGCAGCAGACACTACTCGAGCTGTTTTCCGAAAACATTTCAGCTAAAATGCTCAGAGTGGCGGTGGAAGCACTAGGAAACAATGTATGAAATACCTTGGAAACCCATGAGTGTGTCGATTATAGTTTATTTTGACTCATTTTTTCTCATTCTAGGATCCCCCGACAGTCTATCCGGAATTTGTGCCACAATATGGCGACGGAGCCGGAAAGTACTTCTTACGAGATGCTGACTTTTGGACTTGTGGATTCTTCCCTGGGATTCTTTATCTGCTCAGAGAGCGGGCTGTTAAATATCCGGGGGCATTTCCCTACCTTGGTCATGAAACCTCGACAATGCCTGTCTTGAGCTCGTCACTCCGACACCAACTATCCGAACTTTGCGGCAAGTGGACCAGCCCAGTTCAGGCAATGATGTCACGCACAGACACCCATGATATGGGCTTCATCATTCAGCCTTCACTTCGCAAAGACTGGGAGTTGACCGGGAATGAGAACAGCCTGAATGCCGTTCTGACTGCGGCTCGTAGCTTAGCCAGTCGGTATGTGCCTCAGGCTGGGGTCATCCGTAGCTGGGATGCTCTCCAACAAGCAGATGTTTCCATTACAAGCCTGGAGGATGATTGTTTAGTGATTATCGACAGTATGATGAATTTGGACTTGCTTTACTATGCCTCCAAGCATCTCGCAGACCCGAGCCTTGCAGAGATCGCCACCACACACGCGCATACCCTCTTAAAATCGCTTCTAAGGCCAGAGCCTACCTCGCCCAGTAGCAGCAAATACTTCCAGTATCCGCTGTACTCCACTTTTCATGTTGTTAACTTTGACCCTCGCACTGGAGCCATCAAGCAACACCGCACGGCGCAAGGATATCGGGTCGACTCCACCTGGGCGCGTGGTCAGGCCTGGGGAATTATGGGCTTCGCTCAGACATACAATTGGACCAAGAAAAAAGAGTTTCTGGCTGCTGCCTGTGGATTAGCTGAATATTTTCTGTTTAGACTTGAGACTGCACCCCCCTGTGTGGAACAGTCCGCGGTCAACAATGGGCTTGATCCCCAGAGAACAATTGGACGCCACGTGCCCTTGTGGGATTTTGATGCTCCAATTGATGATATAACAAATCCCTTACGAGACTCGTCAGCTGGTGTCATTGCTGCCAATGGTCTACTGCTACTGTCACAATCCTTGGCTACTCTGGGAGACACGGCTTTAGCAGAGCGTTATCAGGTTATTTCGAAAAGAATAGTTTTCGATACCATAGAATTATCTTTATCACGAGAGCGAGCACATTTTATTGCAGCTTCGCATGGAGCAAACAAACCTCTCGTTGAAGACGTTGTACCTGGGCAGCGATTTGACTCCATCTTGAAGAACGCAACGGCCAATCATAATTCCCAGGATCATGATCGTTACTGTGATCATGGGCTGGTATATGCTGACTACTATCTTCTAGAATTTGGGAACCAATTACTCAGAATGAACTTGGTTTAGGGCTGCATGGGGTAACATTTGGTGGCCGACGTCACTCATAAAATTCAAGACCAGGAGAAATTATAGAGAATAATTTCGGTCAAGATACAAAGTTATTCCCCGTTTCCATACTCTTTACCGAATATAAGCGACGTCAGACGCAAAATATGCGTTATTTAAACTGATGATTCTGTCCATTTCTGAATATTGCTGGTCCAGCAAAATTGAAGTGACCGCAGTCAATTCATCCGGGCTTCCCGTATTATAATTCAAATTGGTGGGTACAGAATTAACTGATATCGTATGATGTTGCCCGATTTCAGGATTAACGTCAACCGTTTGACCGAAGATGTTTGGTTCTCTTCTACCATGAGTGTGGGAGTGAGGGCTGTGGTGTAAGCCGGCCGTGGAACCGTCGACACTGTAAGTCGTCATATTTGTGGCATGTTGAAGAGAAGTAAGGCTTAGTTGAGAGTCAGATGAGGATACTGAAGTAGCATCGGTTGTATTCGAAGTCTCCTCGTCGTGGGATGCCGATGTTTGATGATTATCTCTCTTATGATTTGGAGGAGGGCCAGTCCATTCAATTTCATTCGAATAGCCTAGCACATCGAGTATAAATGTTTCATCATTCTGGCATTTCTCATATATTTCTTGGAGCTGGCTGAAATACTTGGCTGCAGAGTTTTTCTGATAAGTATTTCTATCACGATTCGGAGTTGCCCATCGAGTTGACATGATGTCAAGAAACTTCATGAGCGTGTGATAATCTGAAGGAAGGTCCTGTGTCTTGTAGTAGCGCCAGTGTACTAGAGATAATACCGACGAATCAGCAACTCTCTCAACGTATACTAGAACTTGGTAGATAATGAGCAAACCTAAAAGAACTCTTGCGCTAACAAAAACGCAAAACGCAAACTGGTTGTCTACAATGCTTTGCGGGTGCGAGTTGTCCAGAAATTTCTGGGTTATGTTGGCAGTCTCACTGGCGGCAGATTCGCACGTCTCTGCACTTGACAAAATCGGTAACTTGACAACTTCCAGCCATTCTAAAGGAGGATATGCAATTCTTTGGTGAAGTAGAATCATGGATGTATTGTGGGTGATATGTGCGAGCGTCAGATTTGGGTCCATCGTCACTACAGCTGGCTGGCGAGATATATTGGAATCCTTCCATTTTTGCGGCAGGAACATCTTCCAGCTTATTGAAGTTAATGTTAGACCAAAATATACCAAGAGGTAATATAGAAGAATTTGAATGGTATACTTACCTGACCAAGCGTAAATCTAGCTCCTTGAATCGCATGAGCCAGCTACCCATTTCTTGTCGGTCGCGATAGTTTATCTTTTGCTGCAGAAAAAAAGTAGTTACCCTGCTCAATGACTCGGTGGCTTCAACTCTATAAGCAAAAGCTCCGACGGTTGACATATCAACCTTTTCATTCAATTTTGTCGGAATACAACTGTTTCCCTGTGTTGAAGGGAATTCGCTGCTCGAAGACTCTGTGGAATTATAGTCGGTGGGGAGAAAAGCAATCAGTCTTCCGATTTTCCCTGCAGAACGATCCCAGATTCCAAAGAATGGTGTAATGACTGCTTCTTCATTATGCCATAAGCCCCCATCCGCAGGAAGGCGCCGATGGACATCATTTGACGTTAGGCTGGTATTCCATCTACCCAAGGCTATCAGTCTTTTTTTCAATCATCTTGTCAGATCTTCGACATACCCTGTTGTAACGGAACAAAATCTTTAATTTGTCAATATTTCGTTCATATGTTGGAAAAATCAAGGCGCAGTCTGACCTGTCTAGGATAAAGATAGTCCAAAATACACGTCGCCTCTCCTCCTCTTCGACCCAATCCCTGGCTTGAGGAAGAGAGGGTCGAGGTTGCAACATTGGACCTTGATCATGGCCTTCTGATTCGACACTCAGCTGTAAATACTCCACTGTTCTCGTCAATGAGCCAACGATAGGCCATGCACGGGAGAGTCTGCCGGAACCAATCTAAAAAACATTAGAAATCTGTCATTATTGATTGGATACCTTTGATATCACTTACATCTTCGAAGCAGATAATGATAAGAGCTTGGAGATTTTCAACATAAAGAGCATCCATCGCAGTCAACACAGCAATTTTCCGTGATCGCTCACAAATCGTGTCTATATCACCCAAGTTTTCAATGAGCTCTCGAGGGTAGACATGTTTCAGTAATGCAACGACCATTGCATGAAGAACAACCTCCAAGGCTGGCCGATCTTCTGGGCTTTTCAGTCGCTGGCGAAATCTTCTCTCATGGAATATCGGAATCCACGGCTGAACCAGATCAAAGAAGAGATTAACAACAGCCTCCATGACCTTGGGTGGTGGCAATGTGGAAGCGTTGTCTGTAAAATCATCCGGTTCGATAACTTGTCTATCATTCCCTCTCCTGCGTTTATTTGATGAGGCCAAAACTGGAGAACGTACTGATGATTTATTTACGCAGTGAATATCTTCTTCCAAAGGATCGTTGATTGGTTCAGGCCACGATCTTTGGTGCGCAGAACTGGACTGTA
Source organism: Penicillium macrosclerotiorum (assembly GCF_028827735.1). Lineage (NCBI taxonomy): Eukaryota > Fungi > Ascomycota > Eurotiomycetes > Eurotiales > Aspergillaceae > Penicillium > Penicillium macrosclerotiorum. The sequence continues at coordinate 5,490,690 of NW_026643083.1, read as the reverse complement.
GTCTTTCAAGTAGTGTTCCAAGCCCCTCACACAATACAGTGGCTAGAGATTGTGGATCATTTGAACTTCCATGGCGCGTCTCATTGACTTTTTCTCTACCCTGTTGGAGAATAGTGTCCTCAAGGGCATCTTCCTCTCGAATCAACGCCTCATCACTATTCCTGTAGAGCGGATGCGATGAGATTATACTAACCGACACGTCTCCTCAAGTCCTCCACGGCGCCAGTCTTGATACCAGGCTTTTTACGATCCTCCTCATAGGTACAGTTCGTTCCTAAAAACAGATTTCAGCCAGTCGATCCGGGAACCGCATATTCTATTCTGTATTCAGAACGCCGAGTCAACCATACCAATCCTTCGACAGTGGCTACATTTTGGAAGGTCGCGTGAACACCGGAGCTTACGCTTGCGACATGCTCCACACGCAGGTCGATCCTCCGGGTGGACTGCATTAAGCTCCGAGTCCATCTTGGCAGAACAAGGTGTAGCACTGAACCTGTGACATACTTCGAATGAAAGAGACAACATGAAGAGCAGGGGCGGGATAAATAGGCCGGGCGAATTCAGCCGGTGGAAATCAGCCGAAGGCCGTCTTCTTTTTCCGAGCCCCGAATCGATCATCTGATCCAACATTGCTAGTGCGGGGAAATTGTGGGGTATCCGAAGTAACCAACCCCAGGCAGAATACACTCCCCACTCCGAGAAATAGCGCCATGAGCAGATCTCTGCTCACTACTCCATGCTTCCAGAGAAGAGCTCGGGCGTCGGGTGAATTGGAACCGTCAGTTGACTTTGCCAATTCTTGTAAGGACCAGCTCCGAAGGTGGCCGGGAGTTATATTTTTCGGCCCGGCCTGTTGTGCCATTACAGACATATTCTCTCTTTTTTAGGGTTTTCGAGCCATCTTCTGTCCCACGAAGGATGATCGAAATCCAAAAATTGCGTTAACCAAGTCAATATTTCATTGAAGATGCCTCCGTTGAAAGGATTTTCGGATAATCCCTTTCAAACTCGGGGAGACCTTGAATTGGCAGCACTTTCCTTACTCGAGCCATTGCATGCATACTTTTCCCCTGGGAAAGCGAAAATTCGACTTCCAATTGATATCGGTACTCACTTTGATGATTTGGCTGCACAATTAGAAGGTTTTGCTCGTCCACTTTGGGCAGTTGGTGCTATCCTCTCGGCCTCTAGCACCATAGCATCCCCAATCACGGACAGTTCTTTATCGCCGAAGTGCCAGGGAATAATTCAGCCCTGGATCGATGGCTTTCGTACCGGGACAGATCCTGAGCATCAGGACTACTGGGGCCAAATAAACGAGCCAAATCAACGCATGGTAGAAGCCGAGATTCTATCCTTTGCCTTACTGTCCGCCCCAGAGATCCTTTATCATAACCAAGACGAGAAGACAAAACAAAATATAGAGACTTGGCTGCGAGGTATGAACAATAAGCAAATGCCTGATAATAATTGGCGATGGTTTCGTGTGATGTCAAACCTTGCTCTCATCCGCGTCTGTGGAGTACCGGCCGATGAGCTTATGAGCTTTATGGAGTTGGATTTTGCCATCTTGGACTCGTTTTACCTTCAAGATGGCTGGTCAGGAGATGGACCCTGGTTGAGCGCAGAGCAAGAAGCACAGCAAGATCGAACCTATGAGAAGACAGGTCGAAGGGATACAATAGATCCAGGGCGTCAGGCTGACTATTATTCTGGAAGTTTCGCCATTCAATTTAGCCAGCTTTTATACATCAAATTTGCCAGTGACATTGATCCTCAACGGGCAAAAAGGTATCGGCAGCAAGCAAGAGAATTTGGAGCTTCTATCTGGAAATATTTCGATGCAGATGGTGAGTCAGGTAATAAACCGAACTACGCAATAATATATCCTTAACCCATAGAACCAGGCTCTGCAATACCGTTTGGGCGTTCTCTCACGTACAGATTTGCGTGTGGTGGCTTTTTTGCGGCTCTAGCTGTGTCAAAAATTCCTGGAATGCCATTTCCACTGTCACGGCCTGGAGATATCAAGGGCTTCTTGCTACGCCATCTCCGATGGTGGGCGAAGAACTCGAACGATATCTTCTACCCAGATGGCACGCTGAATATCGGCTGGAAATACCCGTATGCGCACTCGAATTCTACAGCTCATATTTTCTGGACCTACTGCTGACCTTTTTAAGAAATATGTATATGTGTGAGGATTACAACTCACCGCAGTCGCCTTACTGGTGTATGAAGACACTTATCACACTATCTCTAAATCAAGATGACGACTTCTGGGCTACTGAAGAGCAGCCTTACCCATCTCTATTTAGGCCCAGTCTTGTTGCTGCACCAAAGCAAATTGTCAGCAATCACCCGGATGGTAATCATCATTTTCTTCTCTCGCCGGCTCAGTTTGTTGCGTGGCCAATGAAGGCAACACAAGCAAAATACTCCAAGTTTGAATATTCATCAGCTTTCACATTTTCCGTACCTACAGGCCCATTGATCCAACAGATTGCTCCAGACTGCATGCTGGCCTTGAGTCGTGACGGTGCTGAGACTTGGGCAGTGAAATGGAAATGCTCAGAAGCCATTTTCTCCACGGCTAAGCTCCAGGTCAATGGAGATCTGACACCCGTCACTGTTGCGACAGTGCGTTGGTGTCCCTGGGGGGATAAACAGATCGAAATTCTCACCACCCTTATCCCACCAACGAATCGATGGCCAGACTGGCACATTCGTATTCATCGTGTCCAGGTCAAATCTCCCTTGCGTGCTCTTCATACGACTGAGGGCGGATTCGCATCACCATCTCGCTGCATCAAAGATGGTACCAAGCTTCCCTTTCTCAATGGCATTGACTCTAATGCAGAAGTTGGCAAGACCGAAGGGATTTTTGTTTCAGAAGATTCGGTCTTGATTCTCTCGGCAGCTGGTTGCACCGGCGTTTCAAGTGTATCGCTAAATGTCACATCGTCACTGGGACCAGTAACTCCCAGTGCTCTTCAGCCGGACTCCAATACAAACTTGGCATGTCCCCGAACTGTGATTCCATCTTTGGAACGCAACAATATTGAAGGATTGGAATCCGGTGACGAGTTTCTATTTGGGACTGCAGTCTTCGCCATATCAGCGGCTGCCAACGGCGGCAGAAAAATATTTTCCAAAAGTCTCGCGAAAAGATGGGCAGATAAACCCCAAATATCTATTTTATCTGCTGGTGGAGACTCCAAGATGACTGACTGCATAGTCTTCAATAGCTAAGGTATTCTTCGCATTTCATGCCGACCTCTGATAGTTTGTTTCCGGCACAGCGTCGCCCGAAACGGATAATATCCCCAAGCCGTGAGTGGAGTCGGTTAGAATCCGTAAGTAGATTAGTTGTTATACATTGTTATACAACCATAATCAGGAAACTAGATTCATAGATTAAATCATGTTTCTACTAGCTCTATCGAATTTTCTGAGGTTTAGGCTCTTTGAATTCACTTGAAGTGCACACCCGTCTCCTGATGCCTCATGATTTTCAGTGAATACAGATTAGCGTGCAGTTCGGTACATATTAAACATGTCAGCTTATCTATCGTTATTTTGTATTGGAGCTCTATACAGGCCCTCTAAATATTTCAATTTTTGGTCAATTTGGGAACAGACTTGATTCTACCTCGTAGTGAAGCATCATTGGACCATTCTTTGTACGGAAGTGCATCAGCACCTGTACATATTGTAGTGAGGAAGTGGCCTTAGGTGGTTACTGGCGGTGTGATAGAGGATATTATTTTTAGCTTCCTTGCTGTCTATAGTAACTAAGAAACCCCTTCTTCTACTAATATTCTAGGTGCCCTCTCTTCCTCATCCGCAACCCCTAGAGGCTTTCTTGGTTCGTAGACAGCGAGCGGCTCTGGTCCCAGTTCAATAGTCAGCCATCGCCGGCTGATACGTTAAGTTAATTCTGAATAACCAAGGACTTCAATGACCAACAGAACGCATAGGCTAAAATTATCGTCTCCCTTTCCATATCAAGGCCTTAACATGTTTTAAATTATGACCTGGCATGCACGTGAGCAATAGCATCCTCGAGTTGGAATAGCTATGCATGGGACTTTAAAGGTGTGTGAATTTTCATATCACGCAAAATTTTGCGTGTTTGACATGAGGTTGTCTACTGACTGAGGTGGAAGTTCTCTTCTCCATCCACTTAGACTCGAAGGTTTTGAAGAGATAACGATCATTCGACAACGTGTCTCATGAGCGAATGAAGCACCCCATCCAAGATATGTCCCTATGCACCACCTAACCGCGATTCAAAATACGCCATGTCTTCTAACCCCTCGTAAATATGCTCAAATGTGGTTGAGCAGGAATTCAACGTATAATCAACCCAAGTCGACAACAGCATTGAGAATCTTATTTGGTTTTCAATTGCTTTTCGTTATTAGGGGATATTGACACATATATTGGAAAAAGGAATCCATATTATAGTGATGGTAGGTTATTAACCTATGTACCAAATTGTCAATGTGGATGCCAGGTAAGAAAGAATAATATACTGTCCGATATACATAGGATGACAAAAGTCTTTTTACACTCCTTCCCGCCCCACCCCACCTAAACAACTACCTATCTTCTACTACTTCCTATATTATCATTATGCGCTCTATAAACCTCGGACTCGATGCAAATAGAAGAACAAGAGGCAAATTAAATGAGGCAACACGCGCTGCTATTATTTACGCGAGCGAAAATAGTGTTCCGAAGGCTAAAATAGCGTATAATTTCAACATTAGTAGGCCTACTGTTTACAATATATTAAAGCGCTTTCAAAACACAAAAAGCCTTGCTTCACTTCCTCGAAAAGGGCGTCTAAAGAAGCTCTCGAATCCTACTATTCGTTATATTCTTCGTTTAACTCGGAGGTTCCCAACGATAACGTAGAAAGATCTTATTAAAGAGATCCCTTCCGATATCCGACAAGATATTTCTCTTCGTACGATTCAACGTACTTTATACGAGTAAGGGATTCGAAAATAGGCCTCGAAGAAACGCTATTAGTTAAAGAATAAGGATACAAAACGTCGACGATCCTAGACTCGAGACTAGGAAAATTTTAATACTTAGAAAATAGTTATCTTTTCCGATAAATACTCTATCTAACGGAAGTCGAATTCGTAAATTCAATTCGTATTCCGATTAAAATCTAAGTAGTATAAACCTTAGTTTGTTAATTTATTAAGCTAAGGAAAGTAAATTTCTTAAATAATCTAGGGTGTAATATAGATCGGTAGCCGCTCGGATATTATTATTATAGAAAAGAAGCCTGGTAAAGGATTCGACGCTAAATCCTATATTTAAACACTTAAAAAGGGTCTCCTTCTAATCTATAAATACGATCAAATCTTCTAGCAGGATAACGTACTAATTTATTTAGCGAATATTATAAAATTATAGTTTAAAGATCGAAGGATTGGAAGGATAGAATAGCCTCCGTATTCGCCTAATCTAAATCCAATTGAGGTTGTATAGTTTATGCTAAAACGAAAACTATTTGAACACTATCCAAATCTCGCTAAGATAGGAAGATCTAAGCTTGACTGGAATTTATTTAGGCAAGCAATTCGTGAAGCTTAGTAGGCTCTCGATCAAGAGAAGATTGATAGCTTAATCCGCTCATTACCAAAGCGAATTAAAGCGGTTAAGAAGGCAAAAGGGTAGTATACTAAATATTAATATTAAAGAAGATTATATCTTATTATAGAAGCAATTGAATTTAATTTAGGTGAGAAATCGTTGCTAGAAAGTGGTAGGATTAGTGGTAAAAATATAGGGTGTAAAAAGACTTTTGTCACCCTATGTATGTGTAGCTGATTTTTAGATATTTGAGATATATACACAAATGTAAATCAATCACTTCAGTAATGGCCGGATGGTGTAGTTGGTTATCACGTGTCGTTAACAATCTGTTCCGACAAGGTCCTCGGATCGAGCCCGGGTCTGGTCACTTCTTTTTACTTTTTTATGTCCCAACAGATTTCCCCGGCGTTTCGCGCACCCCACACCATCTACTGTCACCACCTAATGTTTTTGCAAACCCTATTTTTGAAATATTTATTCTCCAACCCTATAGAATATATTAATTCAATCGGTCTCTTAGGACAGTTATTGATTTCTTGCCCTATATTACCCCATCAACAACACCTAAAAACGCGCTTAAATGCAGGCTCAGCAGCATCAGCTTGGATGGCTTCAACACACGCTGGTAACGTTAAATCCGTATTTCTAGATTCACAGATCGTCGAAAAAAAATGGGAAGTATCTCTCAATTACACATATTTGATGAAAGATAATACCAAACACACACAGTCAGATCTCCAGCTGGGAGTGGGAATGGATGAGGGAAATAAATGACAAGCCGAATGAATCAACAGGGGTTAAAGTGCTTAAATAAGACGAGACGACCTCACTACGGCTAACGAAGGCCTATCCTTCGGGTCAATTTGAATGCGGTCGATGAGGATTGGGCTACTCCATTTCCTTTACAGAATCAATGAAGCCGACTCAGATAAGTGCTACTGTGGGAAGGCTCCCAAATATAGAGATATGTTTTCCTACATTGCCTGACATACGCCGATCTGAGGAAGCAGAGGCTGGAAATATTCGAGCATGATCGGATCTTGATAGCATTTAGATTACAGACTACGACTTGATCGTGTCAAACTCGCATGCTATCCACTATATTGCAAAATTCATGGTCCAAAAGGGTCTTCTTCGTCAGTTCGGACAGATCTATGCTGATTATATCCCCGAAGATGAAGCCTAAGGATGCCCTGAAATCGAATGTCCTGAATAGGAAAATGAGGAAGTGTAGTGAAAATGCTGGATGTTGGGACGTTATGTCTTACGCCTGCCGACAGGTAGCGGAGGCAGCAACCCAACAGCTAGCAATCTTTCAACAGCTGTCAAACTACAAACAAACAAAGCAAGGTATACCTTGATTTGGTTGACTTTTTTGGGAGAGGAGCCATAGGAGAGGACGGGCGTTGAAGCCTAGTGATGTCGTACCGCATGTTGCATACGACCGAGGTGCCGGTCAAACTGAGTGAAATCGGATGCAGAAGAGTTCGCGTGAGAGAAATACTTGTGGAATTTATATAATCGGGTGTTTGGAGAGTTTTAAACAGCATTGAACTTATTTTGCATGGAATAACGACATCGTCCTTTGTATCCACATTTGTTTCGCATGGGTTGGCGTCGGGACAGCTCATGCTTCCGCCAGAGGGAGTCGCTACAAACACATTGCGCCACAAGCTAAGCTACATTGGTTAATAGACTTACTGACTAATAGATTTATTTGCGCGAGTGGTGTCTACTAAGCTACCGTACCACACAGCACGTTACGCTTATTGAAGCTAGCCATCATGTGGCTTAGTGAGCCGAATCAAGGATATATTTGAATGAATGTGTGAGTAAATGAGCGTGAGTGATATTTCAATGTCCGCGAATGTTAGCCAGTACATTATTTCTCCACTTCTTGGAGCATACATCCGCTATATATGATGCAAAAGACAAGCAACCTGATTCTTTGCCAAACAAGCTGACTCTATCACAGGCTACTACCTGTTCAGGCCTGGACTTCCTTCCTGTGTACGCTCTTTCCGGAATCCCGAATCTTTGCGAAGACCGAGGATGCTGAACGATGGTTGGTTGCTGGAACTGCGATAATCCAAGCAGGGTTCCCATCAATGACACCAGAATGACAGGCCAGATTTGGCTGCCCTGTGGAAGTTCGAAGTCTAGTTATCAAGGTATCCATATCCTGCTGGTTTTCGGCACCATCCACTTGAGTAGCTGCCCCTTGAACAAACCGGGGAATATAACAAAATCCATATTCATTTGCAGCTACACCGGGCAGTCTCTGGAAGCCTCGGTTGACTTGAAGGTTGGTGTTCTGATGAGCGGCCATGTTGGATTGTTGATTTTGAAAAAAAGCTCAGATGATGAGAGCGAAGATTTTTGATGAGTCGGTTGACTGGATGTCTGATTGATTCTGTTGATGATACTTCTCAAACAAGTGGGAAGTTCTTCGCTTTTATACCTGGCTTCTGATATAGGAATTCTAAATATAGCTATAGAGTCTCTTCATATCTGTATCTTTAGTCGACCAACCAACACCGTAGCCCTTTTTCTGCAACATATAGCTTTACAGAAATTGAGGTTGCATACGATATAGCTATATAGCTCAGCAGTATAGAGTGTCCCGCTTCGGTTGGTATGTTGCCCCTACATGTTCTATCTATAGTCTAGAATAGGAGCTACGCAGCATAGTGACGCGTGATGTAACCTATAGAGAGATGGTAGAAAATCCAAGGTTGGCTAAGTGAGTTGTAGCTATATACTATAAATATCTATATAGTAGCGTCCAATATGCATGCTACAGGACCGGAAAACATCTAAAGTTGGTTAGTTATAGTTATCTATGTTGATTAATATATTTGGTAAAGATTTATAACGGTCCGGTCTGTTTGAAAAATGTCGTAATACAGTAATTAGTAGGATGATAATCCTCTACACCAAGTTGGAAGCGTAGCACTTCCTATTTGGTTTTCGAGAAGGTTTTACTCCTTAGTGGGTCCAGGAGACGCCAGGATCAATGTGAGGGCAATACCATCCTGTGTCTATTCGTTAGGAAATACACTATCGTTGTGACAGAGTCAGGAGATATAAAGGTGATCTTATTGTTTCTGTCTGAGACTAGCTAAGAAGGAGCTGCGGGTCACCGGACCCAGCTTAGAGGGTAACAATCGTGCGCTACTATATCTGGATCCTAGGCTGTCAACGCGTAAGGGCGTTGAAATTGTGGTCTTTTTGGCCTAGCGCAGGAAACACATGCCTAGGTGTGTTCCTTGACACCATTGCCTCATAGTATTCAAGATCAGTTAAATTTGTTATGATACAAGAAGGGTAGACCAGAACCAAAGCAGCGAATTTGAAAATAATGCCTGTGTATTGCATGACCAGCAAAGTGGGCATCGACATGCCCGGATTTCACGCCGCCCACTTAAGCCCCCAAACATTATTCCCCCGGCCCCCCAATCATCTAGTACGTCAATCAAAATTTCTAGCTAGTGCGGGACATTGCGCAAACACAAAGACAAGCTTGGTATAGTCCCTCTGTTAAAGGAATAAATAAGGATCAAGACAGCGGTTGTAGTAAAAAAAGTATTGGTTTATCTTAATTAGATGTTGGAGTTGGGTTAGACGTTGGAGTTAGGTTAGACGTTAGAGTTGGGTTAGATTTTGGAGTTGGGTCGGACCTGGCTTCAACTGACGTGTTTCTTCTCTAGGCCATGACTGATAGGCTGTTTATTCCAACAACCAACTTAACTTCCGAAGTCTCGAACAACAGAGCTCGAAGAGTGCGTTGGCAGAATAATGTGATGTAGGATTTTGGATAACGTTTGTCCTTAGTGAAGGATGATGACGCAGATCAACTTTTTAGGCTTTTTAACCATAGTGTCGAGAAGGAAGACTGCATAATACGGGCGAGACCCACATATCTCCATGTGCGTCAGGATATTACAGGGATACTCGATTTGCTACGTGTTTTGTATGGTATCCCGGGTATACTCGGAACCCAGCGCCGTAACACGCTAGACAGCAAGGTAGGGGATATTCAACATTCCCCCGCCCACACACTTAGATAGTTCAGTCACCCAATACATCACTATATTGAGCATCTCGTTCCATTGGATCCTAGCTTTTCTAGCCGATAGCGTATCCTACTATATTGACACATACTAATATTCAGCCAGATGGGGCTGCGTGTCAGTAGTAATAGTAAATACGCTAGTTACTTTATTACCCTGTGCGTTATTTTGTAATATTGGTAATATAAATTAGCTGGGTCATAAATGTTAAAAAACCACTACTATTTCAGTAATGGCCGGATGGTGTAGTTGGTTATCACGTGTCGTTAACAATTTGTTCCGACAAGGTCCTCGGATCGAGCCCGGGTCTGGTCACTTTTTTTACTTTTTTTTGTGTAAATAAATTTTGTTACTAATTAGTTATCATCTTTTGCATCCAACATTGATTTTTCCCTACTTGACCTAATTATTAGCTCGCCAAGATTTCTACATCCAAACACCGTCGGCAAAAGCTTGACCTATATTACCTCAATGTCAAAGTGCGGGTCAATACCACCGTCATCCAGAGCAAAGTCGCTGCCCCGCCTAGCACTATCCTTGCCCTTAGAATGCATTGCTTGGTTCCTAATGTATTATATACCTTGTCCGTCATAGAGATCAAAAAAATCCGCATCATTCACACTTTTATTCAACGCTATAGTGTGAGTCTCTTCGATTTTGACCTCTGCCTATGCTGTGAAGCTCCAGTCTGAGTTGCTCTACCAGCTGTAATGACATTCCACTATTAGCGTCTACGACGGATATCGAGCAACCCTACCTAAACTGAAACCAGCAACAGGAAAATTCAAATATTACTAGACATCAAATCTACGTGGTCCGTTACCGGGCAAGACACGAGCGGATCTGCTGGTTTTATAATGCCGCTGATAGGGTATCGCCTGGCGCCTTCGACAACCTCGGTCATTAGATCAATAGGGTTGGCACAGTGATCCTTGCTTTAAAAGAGGAGAAGTTTGCGTGATATTGCAAAGTGAGGGGAATCAAAAAGAAAATCGATGATGGCTCTCATAATTTCCAATTATGAATACAGTGGGTGTTCAAAGGTCTGTTCCGATCCCCATTTTCACCAGTCCAACATCAAATATATAAATATATTACACTACACACCACACCACCACCCTTCTAGATATATATTCCTAATAAAGAATTTGGGTCGGGCTAAACTCGCTTAGCAGCCACTAATATTTTGTATAATAGTCATGTGCCTCAGTCTACAAGTCTTACTTATCAAGGCCCTATAGATGAGCTTTTCCTACAGTCAAGTTCCATATTTCTGTTATCAAGCCTCTAATACGGCGGTATGCTAGCTGAGCCTTGGATAGTTTGGCCAAATTAAGCGACATCCCTTACTTAAGTCGGTCCGAGGAAAGATGGATCGGTCCGTACTTTCTATCGCTTTTGGCTCTATTACAATCTCTTCGAGGCAAGACCCCATAAGGTCAGCGGTTTATTCTGGGTCGCCTCCGAGTTTGACGATATGATGAATATGTTCATTTACAGGTTCAAGCCTTGGAAAGTCGAGAAAATTGCTTGTATCGAGGCTTTTTTCAAAGTATACCCGTAATCGAATATTTGACGTCAACCAGGAGAATCTTAGATTCGCGGATCAGCAGCGACCGCCTACTCTGAATGGGGCATTCAACTTGGATGAAAGCTGTCAGTTCTTAACCCTTCCCATTCTCATTAAATAGAGTCTTCCAACATGGTTAATGACGTAACATAAAAAGATACACGATCAAATTTTCTACAGGGAACGATTTCCCGCGGGCTGGAGCTACTTCATTGGTCTTGTGTAAGACAAAACAGCACTCGCAACTTGTTTCAATAATACTAGATTATATGCCGTGGACTTGGGGTGGATTCTTGTGGATGATGCTTTAGTGATACAGCACAGTCGCTACGGTGTAGAGAGCAGCTCTTGAGTCGGGATTTGAAGGAAATGCAACGAGTCCCACTGCCTTTCGAGGGCGATTAGGTTACGGATGCCATCAAGTCATATCCCCCCTTGCTTGAACTCTGATCTGGTAAGAAACTTACAGTAACCTGTACGGATACTATATTCCGGATTCCATGCGTCGCTGGGGAAACATTATGTGGGATCAGTGGCGGCTTGAGGCGGCAGGCGCGACGACGCCCTGGCTCATCAATAGGGAGCGGAGTGGGGTGCCGAGGATTCTGCGAGACTTCGTCCGGTATTGAGCACGACGCGAGTGTTTTGCAACAAGATCCTGCAAGCATCATACAATGTATTTTCAGAGCGGCAGAAAATATCAACGATTTGAATTTCACTTCCTGGCCATTTTGAGCGTTTTTATGACCATTTTGGTGGCATGGTGGGTCATAAAAGATGGTAGATAATGCGTGGGAACGCTTGATGTGGTAAGGTGGGCTACTCGCTATTAGTGCCTTACACCGCCCCCCCCAACCCTTCCGGGTTGTGGGTGCGCCACCCATTTTTTGTCACCCACATATATTTTGTCATTTTTTGCTATTTCCCCTATCTACTACTGCATCCCACTAGTATCCATAAAGAAAATATCACCTTCCTGGCGTGCTTCCTCCGCTCTTTCTAGTGCTATATCTTGATTCTGTGTAGGATCTGGTGGTGGTGATGTTCTATACGCTTTCTTCCACTGCTTCCTTACCCGCTTCCGCTCTGCCTCTGCTTCCTTCTCGTTTCTTTTAGTAATAGAACGATTTGCATCTCTAATAGAGAGCACCCCTGTTTTGCTAAGCGGCGTTTTAACCTAGCGCTTGGTGATTGGGCGCTGTAGTGGTTGTTGAGCTTCCCTAATCTTGCGAATAGTATCGTTCGCTAGATTTAGGTTCTCTATAGCAATCTTGTTATGATGAAATAACCGGTCAAGATTGCGCTGCTGCCTAGGTGTAAGATCTTCTTGTTGATATCTAGTAATCTTCTTTTGATTCTTCTCTAGATCCTGTATAGATCTAGGCGGCGATTGGTCGATACTAGAAGAAGATATAGGTGGTAGTGAAGGTATTGTATAAAGCGGTTGTAGATCTGGCGCTGTAAGATCTAGGTAATCTTGGATAGGAAGGCTATTAATAACCTTTCTACTATCGACTGGATAGATCCCTCGATCTTTAAACGATTCACGAATAATTCGCTGGCTAAACGCTCTATTTCGAATATCACCGATTATTCGAAGGAACTCGGATCTTCCGATAGGGCTTCTACCCTAAAACGCGTAGTCGTTATTCGCTCAGCGGAAGTGTTGCTTATAGCTTAGAAACGGCTTACCGTCTAGCGGCTAGCAAAGATATGTAGTATGCGGTAGGAATCCTATAGGTAGGATATTATTCTCTTCGCAAAGGTGTAGGAATTCGAATGTAAGATGCGAACCGTGACGGTCGAATATTAGGATACGTTTTTCACCTAATTTCGTACGGTCGTATGTTGATTCTATAAAGAATAGAAGCTATTAAACTACTATATTATCGGTTATCTAACCGTTTAGCGATGTAGTAATAGTAGTTCTTAGTAGTAGGTCGTCTGTTTGATTAAACCAAGATTCTATAAAGATGCCGTTGCCTTTAAAGATGAACCAGGGTTCTAACTGCCACCCGTCGGCAGCTATACATTCGATAGACGTAATATTTTCGCCTTGGTCTGGCTGAGGAAGGTCTACTATCTTCCTACTACTACTACTACTACTACTACTACTAGTAGTAGTAGTAGTAGTAGTAGTAGTAGTAGTAGTAGTAGTAGTAGTAGTAGTAGTAGTAGTAGTAGATATAACGTTTCTAGACCTTCCTTCGCCTGGTTGAAAGCCGCATTCATCAAAGTTATAGACTAAGCGTGGTGGTGTAGTCTTCTTGATCGTTTGGGCTAGTAGATCGTACCAATTCGCTAATGCTGCTGGGTCTTCTGCTAGGATTCTCTTTGATTCCTTCGTATACTGCTTAGTAGGCCCTAATTGAAGATGTTTAGGAAGCCTATTAATAAAGCGATACGCCCACATCTTGCTAACCGACGGCTTCCCGATACGTTAGCATACACGATTCGCCCACGCTTCTAGTATCCTAGGAGTGATAGGCATATAGTGATCGCTCATATATTGAATCCAGCGAATTAATGCTTCTTCCTGGTAGGCTTCGAGAGTATTTCTAGCGGTGTTAGGCACTGTATTAGGCCTTGCTTGCTTTTTGATCCGATAGGCAAGCGTTGTCCTAGGCACGCCGAATTCGCGTGCTAAACGCGCGATATTCGGCTTTACAACGCTAGATGCTGCTAAACAGGCCTCGGCCATACGAGCTTCGTCGAATTTAGGCATATTTTAATAGTGGTGTTGGATTGGGAAGCAAAAATAGGGTAGTAGCAAAAAATGACAAAATATATGTGGGTGACAAAAAATGGGTGGCGCACCCACAACCCGGAAGGGTTGGGGGGGCGGTGTAAGGCACTAATAGTGAAATACGTCAATAGCAAGATATTTCTCAATGGGTATTAACCCAGAGCTACGGATCCTTTTTTTTTTTTTTTTTCTGTTTACAAAATTCGCGTATCTCGCACCATTCGTTGGTAATGCAATGGATCGGTCGTACTGTATAAGCCATATTCAAGAGTGGTAGATTGATGACCAAAGAAAATTTATTAATATACATCTTCCAGTCAAACAGCTAATCTGAATGTACAAGGCATAATGTCTCCTGACAATGATGTGCGATTATATGCATTTAATTGATGACAGTATCTATAGGAAATATTATGACTAGATGGTCAAGCCGGAGGATGATTGAATTTCCAGCTGACTGAAATCAGAGAAAGTGAGGCGCATTGAGGAAAAGACCCATCAGACACCCACCAAGGGTACCGGCGATGGGGATGGTCAGGATCCAGGCAAGTAGCAGGAGGCCAACACGCTGGAAGTTCACCGCCTTGAGAGTACCGTTGCAGAGACCGACGCCGACAGTGGCACCAGTAATGCACATCGACGTGGAGACCGGCAGAGAGTATTGGGAGAAGATCAGGACAGTGATGGCGGCGCCCATCTCCATGGAAGAGCCACGGCTAGGGGAGTGGTAGGTGATTTTGTTACCCATGACTATAGAGGAGAGGTTAGTAGCTGCACATTTGAGGAGAAACTTTGAGATCCAACATACCCTTCATGATGTTGTAACCGTAAGTGATAAGACCGGTGGAGATGCACAGAGCGAGAACAGCAAGCTGCCAGACTGGGACGGTAGACTTGGCGGCGGCGGCATTGCCGGTCGACCAGGCCGAGTAGATGGTGGCCCAGGGACCGACCGAGTTTCCGATGTCGTTGGCGCCGTGGGCGAAAGAGGCGGTACAGGCAGTGAGGACTTGGACGAAGGAGTAGGTGTGCTCAACCTCGTTGGGGTACTTCTCGGCTGCCGAGTAGACACGCTTCATGCGCTCGCCTTCCGGAGTACCAGCGATACCGCTCTGGGCAGTATGGATATCGTAATGAGCACCATAAAGGAGGCCAACGACGATCATGGCCGGGATGCGCTTGAACAGGGCCACGATGTTGCGGATCTCATAGATCTCGCCGGAGCCGATGGGGTTGTCACGAAGGAAGCGCATGGCCCAACCCAGAGGGCCACGACCCTTCAAGAGCTTTTCATGGTGACGGGCCTCCGATTGAGCCATGATTTCCTTGTAGGTCAGCTGGGTGGTCTCAGTCTTGACAAGAGCCTTCTCCTGGTCCTCCGCGGGGAGAGCAGTCTCATGGGGCTTCTTGCTATCATCAACCGAGCCCTGGGATCGAGTGGAGGCCTCATACTCCTCATCATCCTGAATGACAGCATAGTTTGGAACCTTGGCGGTCTCTGCAGCATCAGTAGGGGTAGGGCGGTTGAAGAGGAGAGGGCCCATGAAGATCATCCACCACTTGAGCGTGTGGTCCTTCTTAATGACCTTGGCGTGGACGAAGGGAACGAAAAAGAGGATCGAAAGCAGGCAGACTCCAAAGCCACAGCCTAGGGTCACGGCGACAATGTACCACGCGGGCTTCTTGCTCAGACCCAAGTTGGGGGAACCCTTGTAGACAATAGACAGGGTGCAAATTGTGGCGGCAACGAGGAACCAGAATGGCGAGCTGTACACCGCCCATGGGACAGGGTTGCGGCGCATGTGCACAATGACCTTAATGAGCATGAAAATAATGGCAGCGAAACAACCGGAGATGATTGGAGCCATTCCCAGACCGGCAAAGATGGCACCGAGACCCTTTCCACTGTTCCATCCCCACTGCACTTCCGATGCACCGACAGTGGCGACGCCGACGCCCGCAACGGCCGAGATGAGCGAGTATGTGGAAGAGACGTGAGCCGAGTGACGAGTACACCACATCACCCAGGAGGACGCGGCCGCTAGTGCGCAGGTGAAAGCCAACATCTGCACACCCGCATTCCCCTTGAAGGCCGAAATGGGGATGATGCCGTTCTTGATGGTATCTGCCGTCCGGGAACCCACAGTCACCGCACCTAGAAACTCGAAGATGGTGCCGAGGACCATGGCCTGTCGATACGAAATGGACCGCGAGGAGACACTGGTCGCCCAAGAGTTGGCCACATCATCTATGAGATCTTGATCAGTATGGGAGGTGATCACGAAGCCCCTTTTCTTGCGGCTTGTTGGCAGAGAGGAAAGCCAGAAGATCGCGGGTCGAGTTGCTTACTAGCACCGTTGTTGTAGGCATCGAGCATGGCAAACACGGTGCCGATGCCGAAGATGTAGTCATATTGATGGAGATACATCTTGATTGACAAGCACAGCCCAGGTCAAGGGTCACTGGTCACTTGCGTGATGGCGAATGATCAACAAGAAACGGTACAAATTCAGAGAGAATGCGAGACGAGTGGCTTTTATATACAAAGTATCGATTCTCTCAATCAAGATCGAGCGGCCCCCATGTCACCGCGCCCTGTCCCGCAGACGGTCGACGCAACACGCCGGGGCACGATACGCCCGGCGTGGCAACCCCAAATCTCCTCTTCCATGGCCCTTTTCCAAACAAGCAGACAACACGTGCGGCAGCGACTCGCGATCTAGGGTCGCAGCCATCGTTTGCAGAGCCCTTGGCAGCGATCTAGCTTTCCAGTCGAACCTTTGGTGGCGGCGCATCGAAGCTCGGGAACAGCCAAAATCACGCAATGGTAAGCCAGTCAAGACCGACAGGCCTCATTTCCAGACGGTGATTCCTCACAAGAAGCAAAATTGGCGACCTTGGCAGACCTTGGCAATGCTGGGCGGAGGCGCTTCTTATATAGAGAACCTGCGAATGGCGGGCCCGCCAACGGGCTTGGCGGGGCTCCAGACGGCGCCGCCGCAGGGACCACCGCTTCCTATCAGCGTTGCGGGACCCCCCACGTGTGGCCAGCAGAGGCCACCAGCTCTCCAGACCAACCGTCCACCATAC
Source organism: Penicillium macrosclerotiorum (assembly GCF_028827735.1). NCBI lineage: Eukaryota > Fungi > Ascomycota > Eurotiomycetes > Eurotiales > Aspergillaceae > Penicillium > Penicillium macrosclerotiorum. The sequence goes on along the minus strand of NW_026643083.1, from coordinate 5,473,589 downwards.
ACGGGCTATCACAACCTCTGCACCACCAACCTACAGCACATGCACCTAGACATTCTAGAAGACCCGGCAACTGCTCTTCTCCTGTGCTCCTCCGGTCTTGGCACGCTTGCTGCGGCCTGCACGTGGTGTCTTGCGCAGTGCATGTCGCACGACGCGCTCGTCGCGTCGTGTGAATGTCACTTCGTCGGAACCATGGCTCTGCAAACAAGCGAACGGGAACCGCCACCCGACACCTGAGGTCTTTCCACCCGAGTTAGATCGGGAATGACAGGCGAATGTCATGCAGTGGTCCCCCCCTCTTTCTAGGCTAACAGGTCGAAGGCTCGCGTGCTTCTGGCGATCCAGGCAACCAGCGAGACTCGTTCGTATCGGCCATGCAAGCCATGTGGTTTCTCTCATTGGCTAGAGATTTCTACCCCTAGTCTCGGAAACGCCGAGACGGGCCATGGATTCCAGACATTGCGTACGCTGAGGTTTCTCTCGTGATCAAAATGAGCTGGATTGAGGAACACCTGTTCCCCTCGGCTACTAGGTCGGAAAGTAGTGCCCCGTTCAATTACCATCCGGTCAAGATATATTGATAGTTTGAGAGAGGCCTCTGAATTTCATTACACAATGGTGGCTGTGTGGCTGTGTTGCCTTCAGCGAAGAATACGAGGATGACTTCCGGCTACAAAGGAGGGTGCTATCATCCAGCGCCAGGATCACTGATCAATCCTTGAGAATAAATTCATTCAAGAAGACACACTGCCCGGAGAGTGAGCCCCCACTTCCACCGCAAGATCAATGAATATCGTAGGACGATTTTTGTGATTGGATGGGATGCCAATTCCAAGCAATGCGACACCTTACCGACCCTGGTATACAGATGAACCATAAACTAGATTTCTTTTCGGCGACAAAACTTTCTGTACTATCCATGGCTCTTCTCCCTTCCCCAGGGAGACAGAAACTTTGGGGCGAAAGGTTCCAGACGGTAGCTCGATGACCTCGTGGGTTTTAACTTTGTGAATTAAGCTCTTGCAAACCCCTGGAGTTTCAAATCGCCTCTCACGTGAGCACGACAAGATAGAGTATTTATTGTACGGGCGTATCATAGACTTGGGCGAGTTTGAACAGCAACGGCGATTAACGGCGTTGATTATTTTATTAACCATTGTAAGCTTGCTTTTAGTGTACTAACCCATTTTCGACCAGATCGCCAGCAGCGAACCCATTATTTTATCCCCACACAGCCCCCCTCTCCCCCCACTCGACTGGTGCCGCACGTTAACTTAACGCATGTTCAAAACGAGTGATGATATCTGTGGTCACCACGACGTCCTTTGCGCCGCCGACAATATGCTCCTTTGAGCTATCTACAGGCTCGCTATCGTTGAGTTCTATCCACGTCTCATCATCGCCCCGCCACAATTTTTTTGGCCCGTAAGCTCCCGACTGAAAGCCAGAGTTGCCTGTTCGATTTGTTCGATTGGTGTCGAATGCGGCATAATTTCCAGGACCAGGCGACCGGTATGGGGTTGAGGTTTTCTTCGAGGTAAGACCGAGGGCTTGGAAGACCCGCTCCATCAATGGCCGGATGGGAGGCACGCACCCTACAACAATGATGATCCAGGCTTCGGTTGATGCCCAAATAAGGAGGGAGGTCAGCGCATCTATTTAATACAGAAGAATGGATGTTAGAGCTAGCCATGAAATCAAAAAGAAAATGGAGAAGGGAAGGAGGGAAGAGACTATACATGTAGTATCGTCTGTCTCGGTCAAAGCCTGGAGCTCATAAGCCTTCACGGCAGAACAAACGGCAGCGCTACAATCATATTAGGCTCCCCCGAGTCATTTTCAAAAGGAACAGTTATAGACTGACATCCACCCAAAACCCATTAGCACCGAAAGCGCGATTTTCAACCTTAATTTCATTTGAAGCCGCCAGAAGAGGTGAATTGGATATGTCGCCAAGATAGCATCCGAGACAGTGTTGAAGCCTGAAAAGCACCGATTGTCAACCACTTGGGCTTCGATATAGAGCCAGGACTAAAAGAAAATGGCACGGACTGGCTTGAAAAAATGAATAATCTTGATTCAACTTCCTTCCTGGATCGCAGGTTCCTTCAATAGAATTATCCCATAACTTTTGCATTGGTTTGCATTGGCCCAGGATCGTTCCCATCACGGTTATATTCACAGCTCCAATCAAGGTCCCGAGAACAATTAACAGCCACGGCTTCCTCTCGTGCCGACCTCGTATTTGAATGAGGAATGCCATAATGGCAAGTTTGCCGAGCATACTGGCTCCGATAGCCAGTAACTGGAATACCCAGCCCCATTTCAAAGCAGCAACTCGCTGTGTCGTGTGCAGGTCTTTCCAATGACGGCCCATTCCAGCGTTTATTGATAGCTGTAGAAAGATCTGACCAGCGGTCTCGGTTACCTGGCGAAAGCCAAAATCAGATAATGCACAAAACTTGATGTTGATTTCACGTATCAAAGAAAAAACAATGGGGATACCCACGACAGTCAACCCAGAAAAGGCAAAATCCCAGCGAAAACGCCCTGTGACTTTCCAATTACTTAGAAAGCGAAGGGTGAAGAAAATCAACCCAATACATGTTTCGGTCCACGAAACTACCAAAATAAGTGTGGATGTGTCATTGGGCATGTTGAACAAGCATTCAAGGGATGATTGATGCTCCTCGCTCTACCCATAATGCGGTGAATGGGATATTCAAATATCGAAATTAATACATGCTGTGGCCATTTAATAAAACAAAGGTACCTGGCACTTAACTGGCCAAGGACTTGATCCCTGAGAACCGACGAAATGTTCAGTAATGAATTGGCGGAAAAATTTCATTTGCCCATGGTCTACGTTGCAATTTCTTCTGGGGTACCCTGAATTGTCCACGCGCACTTGCTCATGATAAACACCAGCAAACATTGGTACAGCGAAAGCCAAGCATTTGATTCGATGGTGGTGGGTGTCAACTTCTATCCTATCACAGTCAAATAAGAAGGATGGCTTGTCTTCGCATACGTATTGACTTATTTCAGGCGTATTGCATGCCGCGAATGGTGCCAAGTGGCTATGGAAAACCCGGATACTTGGTTCAGCCGAGAATCCTGGCTGCGTACGTATCATTAGAGCTCAGAAAGCCCAGCTCCAAATTGATATACGAGAACAGGATCGAGACCTGGCCATATCAAAACCAGTACCGGATTGGATCAACCGAGACAACCGGATGTTCTCCCCACATGCCGTAAATAGAAACTTGCATATACATACATGACTGTAAGCCGTTTTCAAGGGAGAGTGAAAACCCACAGTAATGGCATGCCGATGGAGCATTTGCTTAGAGGAACCGGGAATAAATGGAAACAACCTTGGCTCCAGTTTTCAATATTCCTTCATATGGAGTCCCTAATCGACGAAGAACATGGTTAGCTAGGAACTGGTGTGGATTCTGAAACGAAATCGAAATCAGGGATGGCTAACTGAGAACATTTAATATTCCAGAGCGTCCACAAGCCCTCAATACCCAGTGGACGTATTTAGAGCTATCAATTTTTCAGCAAATATATAGGTGGTATGATGGGAAGTATCCTTGTCTCTAGTTAGTTCTCCCCTAAGCTTGTTCCGTCACGAGTGGAAAGTTATTTTGCGCCTCGGCAACGCTCTCTGCGCCACTGTCAACCCCATGGGGAATATGAAAATCTTATTTGTAATGGTGTTTCAGAATGCACATGTTCTGTCATGCCTGAAATAGCGGCTATATTCGACTAATAGACACGAGGATCTCTCCATTTTGGAAACGAAATCTAACGATATCACTTCTCTCCCGTTCCTCCGGTCGGGATGTGGGGCCACGGTTGAATAGACGGAGCAGCCCAGAATCCATATACCGTACTTTCGTTGTTTATGTGTTGTCTATGGGGGCTGGGCTTTGGTTACACTAGAGCTGGTTAGTGTTCCGTAGGGCGTCAACAAGGTTAGGTCGTTGGAGGAATTATTTTTCAGTGCTGGGAACTAGGGTGTAGAATATATCGAGTCAATAATGAACGGTTGCTAAAGGGGTGTTAAGGGGGTTTCTTGGCCATTCCTCCAATGGCCTTTTTTGGTAGAGATTTAGCAATTTACGTTCGGGTTGATTTCTGTACCCCCGTTAGTCGAGTGTCACTTCTGCCAGTTGGCACAGCCTTAAGCGACGCGAGAAATGGCGTGTCGGAGATTGAAATTATGCTAGCAAGGATCAATTGCATTACGACCAGGGGGTAGATTGGACAATGATATTAGCCAATAATGATTCTTTGGGTATGCTTGGAAAGAAAAGTTAAAAGGCCATCAGCTATCTTGGATCCATCTTGTGTTTAATTCTCCTTGGATAAATCTGCTTTCTTCCACCTCCCTCCATACATCTCTGGGCCGCTCGAATGTCGGGAAATTCCCCACGAGATTCTGGCGATGACATCGACCAATTTCATGCTGTTCCTGGAACCGAGATCCTTTTTGACCAGGACTCGAAGCATGGTGCCCTTGCCGACCGAATCCACCAACTGGAGCACCTGAAAAAGGGTGACTCTCGCATCTTACTTGTGCCACAGCCTTCGACCACGAATCCAAATGACCCGCTACGTTGGTCAGCTCTGAAGAAGAACATAGTCTTCTTCAATGGCTGCTGGTTTGCTTTCATGGGAGCTATCACCGGTCCCATTATGGCTGCTGGTGTGTATTCCTATACCTCGCTTCTTATTCTATCTATGTTAAATAATTGCTAACAGCGTTTAGGTATGACTCAACTGTCCGTGACATTCGACAAACCTCTCCAAGTATTGACATATGCAAACGGGGCTTGTTTAATCAATCAAGGAGTTTGGAATTTTGTCTGGATGCCTTTCGCTATCAAGTATGGTCGTCGGCCTGTTTACCTATTCTCCAGTCTCCTGATGGGTATAGCTTGTATTTGGCTCGCGATCGCATCAAATCGGACTTACACGGTATTTCTTGTTGGGCGTGCATTCCTGGGAGCCTTTGAAGCTCCTATCGAATCCATCGTCCCATCTACAGTCACTGATATCTTTTACCTACATAATCGAGGGCAACTTGTCGCAACCTATGGCTTATCAGTCCTAGGAGGCAATGAACTTGGTCCCATGTTCTCCGGATTCATTGTGCAAGCTCTAGGAATGAACTGGGCATTTTGGATTGTCGCCATATTCATTGGCGCTAACGTTGTCTCGATCTTTTTCTTCATGCCCGAGACCAAGTTCACAGGTCCTAGGCCACATATTTTTCCACCATCGGACCAAACAGGCGAACAGCCTACGAGCAAGTCTGATACCAACACAAAAGTATCTACAAAAGAGCAATCTGGTACGAATTCGAAAAAGACCTGGTCAGAAGAACTCAAATTTTGGAGCCGTGGAGACCCCAACGTTAATTTGCTCCATGCATTTTTGCGACCCTTCGTACTATTTGCCTACCCGACTGTTGTTTGGTCTTGTTTCATCTACGGTTTAGCATTAAGTTGGAACGTGATACTCGGCGCCACAGTGGCACAACTTTTCGCAAGCCCTTATGGATTTGACTCTGATGCGCAGGGTCTCTTCTTCCTGTCTCCATTTATCGGCTCTCTTTTTGGCATGTACTTTTCTGGGCCATGTGACGATTGGATTGCGAATTACTTCACTAAACGCAATCACGGAATCCGAGAGCCCGAGATGCGGTTGCCGACCTGTCTGGTTGCAGCATTTTTCACCTTTTTCGGTGCCCTTTGGTTCGGTCTCTCTTATGAACACCATATGCACTGGGCTATGCCGGTTGTTGGGGCAGGAATCTTGTCTGTCGGAAGTCAGATGGGCACCACGTTAGGAATGAGCTACGCGCTAGATTGTCACCAAGAGGTAAGAGATAGCAATCCACAAAAACACTCTTTTGATCTTCAAGTCTGAACAATTACTAGCTCTCCGTGGAGGTCATGGTAGCAATCGCGGCGCTCAAAAGCGCTATTGCCTGGATTTGGACCTGGGTAATCAATGACTTTATCACTGCGTGTGGTGTGCTCAGTGTTTTCATGACGGTGGCTACTATCAATGTGGTCATCTACTTGACTTATATCCCCCTTTACTTCAAAGGAAAGCAGATCAGGATGTGGCTGCATCGCAAAAACTTTTTCCAAACAACAGGCCTTCTGTGACAAAAGAACTAAGTGAGGACTGCGGCCAGCCTGCAGAGGATTTAGGTAAAGTATGTGAGTTTGTCGGACCACCCCTTGGATCAAGCTCTTTATTCTATTTATGTCAAACTCAATCCTTCAGGCTTTGAGGCCGAAATGCCATTTGATATTTGTGAGATACCGAAGTAATAATGCATGAATTAGATAACTAATCAATATCGAAACGATCCTGTCTATTTTGGGATTACCGTCAGTCAGAAAGTAACAAGAATCATAAATCGTCGCTACTTCATGAGTATATCCTAAAAAAAAAAACTAAATACAAAGACCAAATCCCGCAATTAAGTAAGCATTTAGTCTGGACTGCAGTTTACTCCCTGGAATGCTCTTCAAGCCCACAGCTCCCGGATATCAACACCCCAAAACCATTGCGAGAAACCCATGGCTCCAGCGCTCATTAAAAATGCCATCAAGAGATTCACGCCATTATTGTCTAACCAGTCATGGCCAGTTTCAATGCGTCGACTTTCATGACTCTCTTCATGAGGGCGACCGGCCTGAGTTCCCGCTGAGGTGCCAGTTGCGCGGGTACCTCGCAGGATCGCAGTGTTGGCAACTGTCTCGGTGTTGCGAATCTCAGAGCTACCCGTCGTACTGGCAGAATGAGGATCGCTAGATATGCTTCCTGGCCTTGTAGATCCGGGGTGAAGTAGAACCTAGTGAGAGAAGCTAATTTAGAATCCAAGTAGCCCACGTAGTGTAGAAGCGAGGCGGTGATCGGCCTACCTTTCTACCCCCGCTGCCTTCCACAACCTTGCCGGTTCTCTTGTCCACAACGCTAGCTTGCAGAAGACCACCCAGCACGCTGTCCAGGATGCTTCCCAGAAGACCACATAACGTCACGGCAACAGTCCACATTGCACGTTCTTGAATTCCGGACTTCCCTGGGCAAAATGGAAGAACGAGTGCAGATGTCAAGGCGATTGAGAACGATCCCAACAGGCCCGCTCCAAGACCAGCTGCGGTAACGCCGCCATTCGTACCCGGGGGAACCTCGCGAAGTGTAAGGGAGGTAATAAGACGGGGCTTCGATTTAGAAAGTATGCCAAGTTCGGAGGAGAAGGTGTCGGCGGCAACAGCGGCGTAGTTTCTAACATGAATATCTAATAAGCAGAGGTTCAACCCGTAATGTGGAGAGAAACAATGGAGACACGTACGCAACAACACCGACCATTAGAATATCTGCGGGGTTCTGGCCGAAGGAGAAGCAAGTCTCCGTAGAGCTTCTAGCTAGGACAAGAGCATGGGCCACGCTAAGAGCAGTCGCCACAACGGAGTTCGCGAGAACCTGAATATGATTGCGGGGACCCTCGCCGCCTTCTGACCCAGTCGCTGAGAGTGTTTTCTGGGCTTTGATTTCGTGTTTGACCTGGGACCACATACAGATATCGTTAGCTTCATTTGCAGGCGGGGCGATTTGAACAACGAAGCTGGAAGCTAGTATGAGGTCAATATATCATGGTCCACTTACCTTAGTGGCCTTCGTTCCGCCGTAGTAGAAGACTGCCAGCAACGCAAAGGGGGTTGACCATGGATGGAGCGCGTGCGCGGTCGCTGACACACCGGCGACGACGAGGCCGAGCGGCGTGAGTGACTTGCGAGAAGCCGCACGATACACAAGTCCAGCGACGGCGAGGATGCCAATAATTGGCTTCATCGTGAGAGGCGAGAAATTTGGTGTAGTTTGAAAGGAGTACACACTGCCGTCATGACATGCGGCACAAGATCGCTGGAGCTTAAGTGGGCCTCGAACCGCGACCCGATCAACCCAACCATGGCGGTGAGACAGCCAGTCCTCGTCTGCCACCTCGATATCGCTGACTGCAATAAGCCACACTTCTCCTTTAAGAGGCTCGACAAAGATATGCAAGGTAAATGAGTTGAATTCTGACTTTTTGATCTCAATTCCAAATCTCGTCTGCCCAAGACGCGGTACCAAATTTCTAGAAGAGGCAAATTGAGGGGCATCATTGTGGTCCTTTCTCCAATTTGGAGAAGAGGATTTATCAGCAAGTAGACGAAAAATATCAATAAATTGAGTTTTATTTCATATGGGTTGTCCCCTGAGCAGGATGAGAAACTTGGTTGCATATATTTTTAATGAATGGTCCAAGAATGGCCTCTAAATCTCAGAGTCCACCATGCAAAGACCAATAATTTTTCCAGCAGAGATCTTACTTCTTATCGCACGCTTCTTGACACCGTGGGGCTTGATCAACTTATCCCGAGCAATACCAGGAATGGAACGAAGCTATAAACCAAAATATTGGACTCTGATTAATGATGAAATGGGCGATACGATTCTTCATATATCTGCCACCTATGGGTTGACGGGTATTATGGTCTCCCTGCTCACCAAAGACTTCAATATATCGATTCAGAATAACCGGGGATATACTGCTCTCCATCAAGCTTGCCAAAATGGACATAGGTCTGTCGCAGAAATATTGCTGCGATCTGGCTTGTCTTGCGATATTGCAGCTCAGGGAGGCGTCACAGCACTGCATTTGGCCATTGCCAGAAGGTGGACTGCTATGGTTCAATTGCTTGCAAATCATGTTTCCGATCTTTCAATTCTAACTCAAGGTAACTACTCGATTTTACATTGGGCAGTCGAAGCGGGAGATCTTGAAACTCTGAAACTTTTCTGGGCTCTTGGCTCGATGTCTCGCGACAGGACATATTTGGAAGAACATCATTGCATTGGGCAATCTCTGCAGGTAAAATGAAAGTTGTGCAGTTACTCATACAATTTGAAGTCCACCTATATATTTGAGATAGTGATGGAAATACTCCCCTGGACCTCGCCAAGCAGCAAGACAATCAGTTGATCACACACCAGCTGAAAGATTTGGAAAGAAGGGCCTTTATATCTTCGCTATATGATTCTGAGTTTTCTTAAATGGTTATTAGGGAAGGCTGTATGACGTCGTTGAAAAGGATGACTGGGCTCCTGTTTCTTATCTGTTGTTCAACTATACCTGGGCCATGAATTAGGTGCAGAACGTAAAATCTGGTAGCAGATTACAAGTGGAATCCGCTCTGTTCATTGGCTTCGCAAAAACGCCACAGCCCTGCCGTCACCGCGGCTTCCCTCACGGAACTAAACTCATCATCCCGTATAGCGCGATTGATGTCTGCATAACGAACTTCATCTTTGTCTGTATGAGCCTCCCCCCTCGCCCAGTCGTATTCTTCTTGTTACTCGTCTCTTCTTTCCAACGTGGGCATCGGGGTGGTACTGTTCCATGATGTGAATGTAGAGATCTCGAGATATATTCTCCGCGAGCCAGCACATGATTTGTCTTCCCTCGTCTTCTTTGCCAGGCATCACTAAATGGCGAAGCAGGACACCCTTTTTGGCAATGCCATCTGAAGTAAAAGAAAGATCTCCGACTTGGCGGTGCATTTCCTTCACACTCTCCATGGCCGTTTCAGTGTAGTTATCTGCTTTTAGTAAACGTTTCGAAGTATCAGCCCGCCACACCTTGAAGTCGGGGAGATATATATCGACCAGGCCATCGAGTAGTTGAAGAGACTCCATTGAATCGAAAGACGAGGTATTGTAAACAATAGGAATCCGGAGGCCCATCTCACGTGCCGTAAGAATTGAAAGAACAACCTGCGGAACTACATGCTCGGGTGTTACGAGGTTGATGTTATGGACATTACCAACCTCTTGTAGTTTCACATACCACTCAGCGAGCTCCTCCGGAGTGAGATCAAAACCGTTGCGTTGATGGGCTATGTCCTAAAGTAATTTATTTAGCTTGCCTGATTGACGGAAGCCAAAGCCAAAGAGTGGCCATACATGATTTTGACAAAAGACACAGCGTAAGTTGCATCCTGAAAAAAACACCGAGCCACTGCCATGGTATCCTTGTATGCATGGCTCCTCGCCACGATGCGGAGCGATCACGTTGACCTTTGCCGTCTCTGCTCCGATCAAACACATCCCCGTCGTCTCGTATCTATCAACCCCACATTTCCGTGGGCATAAGTTGCATTCGCGAAGGTGACCATATGCCAGAGAGCGTTTCTTAGAGGCATCAACGGAGCTAAGAAGTTGATATCGTGGGAGGTACTCGTCAAGAAGGAAGGCCGAAGGGATTCCGAGGAAACGTTTTGAAGTAATCGAGCTGCATGCGGGGAAAGCCCAAGGTAAGGATGCAATTCTGGGTGACGATCTAACGAAGGCAGCCATGGTGTCTCTTATTCTTCCATAGATGTGAGCATTCGGCTTTTACATTTGCGTCAGGCTCAGAAGTACTTTTATTGAATGGGAGAGTTGACTAAATAGAGAATTATGGACGGAGAAGGGAATAACTTTTAGGTTCAAGTGAGAGTCTTATCTCCTTGGTAACGTCATAGTCTTATCGAACCCCACACGAGTGGTTGTGAATAATGCCACATTCAAGGAAAATTATTCAAGGAAAATTTTCTGGTCCAGTCAAGTCTTCCGATCAGAAGATTTCGAAGAAAATTTGAAATGGGGAAGTGAGAATAGGATAGTTAGAAAATGTATACAGAAGAAGTTATTCAAAACCACGGTAAAAGTCGCTACCAAAAACATCCACAGAACTTCATCTCACTTTTTTCATCAAGTAATCACAAACAATTGCTCCATGGGCAAAACCATAGACTAGAATCGAACTGAAACTCTGAATTACCCGTTATTTTATTCGAGGAAGAACATACACCGGGGTTGGGTATTCCGTATGTGCCAAAAACAAAAAAAAGACAAATATCTGCGCTCCACTGCGCCACGGGGTATGTCCAATAGCACCAAAGAAATAGTAATATACAAAGGCTAAAAAGTCGAAATTCATATTCGTGCTTGGGATCGTGCGTGATTCGTATGCTGGAATCTCCACCTGCACTCGCGGAGCTCGAAAAGGGAAAAGAGAGAGAGAGAGGGTTGGCAAATCGATGTTCATCAAAACGAATTCGACCAGCCTGAAAAAGCAAATTGAGGGTTTCATAGAGCGAGACCACTACCATCTCCACTCCAGCGGTAGACGGCAAGGACTTCGCGCCGGCGCTGTTGCTGTTCACCAAAATCCTCAGGTACCCGCCCTCGGACCTGGGCAAGTGCCGAGCGCATTACCTTTCGGAATGTTCTCTTGAAATAAGATATTAGCATAAGGGCCAGAGCAGATATCTAGATGGAAACAGCTTACCTGATATTCTGTATTTAGCGTCACGACACAAGCTTCGTGTGCACGTACAATAGTCTCACAAGCCCGGACAACGTTGGGGCTAGCGTCGCCTTGCAGCTTGTCGGCAGTCAAAAGCAGCAGAAAGCTACCTTGCAAAAGATAGATTCCAAAGAAGAACGGCATAAAGCTTAGATCTGGGTCATACTCAAGAATGTCGGCTGCAGCCTCTGCAGCGCTCACAGCGTGGCCCATAGCTGTGATAAACGAATCAGATGAGATCCAGAGGTCGTTGTCATCAAGAAGATCGATTGGATCCCATTTGTCGGCAAGCAGGATATGAAGAACATGCATGATATGTGTGCCATACGCCACTACCATCTTGGTATGCACGATTGACTCGCTAACATGTGAACCGACAGTGCTACTATTTGAGCGCCCAGAGGGACTGACATGGTTGGGATGAGCACCCTCCATTGCTGTGTCGTTGTCACCTCCCCCAAGAGCAAGCGAGCTGGTATAGCGAGCTTCAAATTCTTTGAGACTTTGCGCATAGACGTCTAGCTGTCGAGTAATTTCCATTGCCTGTCTTTCCCACTCCCCACTATTGCGGAAATGAAGGCCAAACCGAGGATGATTGCGGGCATGGTGCAAGTCCACAATTTCGCCAAGAATGGACATCAAGGGTAGAAAGTAACCAAACGTACTGTGACTCGTACATTCGAAAGCAGGGCCTGATCGTCGGTAGCCAGCGGCAGAGAAATCACCCGCTTGCCAAAGATCATCATTCATTGGCTGCAGCAGACTCTCACATTCCTTATCCAGCAGCGTCAGTGGTCGGTTATAGCAAAGTGCCAAATGCCGATCCATAACATATAGCAGCCACCAAATACGGCGGCGTTCTTCACGCTCTTCTTCTGTAAGGTTGACCGAAGAGCTTCCCGGTCCGTGGCCCATGGAGTTCAACAACGATGATGATTGTCTCTTGCCATTCAAATCCAACTCCGAGTCACCCTCCAAGTCCCCATCTTGACGATTCGTTGCGTTTGGTGGTAACTCTCGACCAAGTTTGAGCTCGCGCGCAAGTGACCAAGCGGAAGTCCACCAGCGCATACTCGCTGCTTTATACTCGCTCGCCGAAACGACTGTTGCCAAGTGCACATAGGTAGCAACGTCATCCACGGCACAAGTTGCGCTGCTTTGGGCACCTAGCTGATCCATTGAGACGCCGAATCCTCCCAAGGCCACGCCATTGATTACCATATTGGCAGCATAGTTGGGGGATGCTTCGCCGGTAGCGGGCCCATGAATCAATGGTCGCAGCAAGCCGATCGTGAGCTCCAAGAGCTTCTGACAAACACGTCCACGTGCCGATGGAGGCGATGTTAAGAATGCGGCTTCGCTTGTCTGTGCCGCTACCCACAGCATACTGGCCAAAAGGCCAGGGCTACAAACCCTAGGCTTGGTTGGATGGAGGAATGATTGCTTGCGGAATACGAAGCCAACGACATAAGGTGATAAGGGAGAAAGATGTGACGAGGAGGAGCTTGTGAAGTAAACATCCAAAAGGTCGCAGGCTAAGGATTGGGGTATGATAGAGGCGATGTGGGGAAGAACCGGTTGCAAGACAGGGTATCTTAGTGAACTCGAGAACGGGGCCATGCTGAACGAGGGAAAGTTTGCAGGAGATGGAGACGGGAGTGGAAGCCAGCTGGGCGATTGTGCTGGTGGAGAAAACCCTAAAAACGAAGCAGATGGATTTTCTGTTGACCCTCCAAGGCGAAACTGATTCATTGATGTCGAATTTGCCTCCTGCGAATGCATCAATGGATAAGTCCCGCCATCATGATACCCTGACCCAAATCCCTGAGAGTGAAGCATTGCGGATGGCGAGCGGGGATTTCCATTCTGGTGCATCATTTGCAACGAGCGGAGATCAGGGACAGAAATGGGTGGTCGATTAGATTCCGGTATATTCCCATAGTTGAGAGAGATGTCATCGATGCTGGTGCCCACTGGTTGCTGGGTATGCGGGGTTTGCTGCATCCTACCTAAGCCAGGAACACTGGGATTGCGTAGCTGCGTCTGTGTTGACTCCGGGGCCGGACGACCAGTATCAAAGGCAGAATCATAGGGGTCATTAACCTGATGCGTTGCATGTCCATTTGGAGAATTCCCCTGCGCGGACCCATCCTTCACGAGGGTATCACCATTGGACGTTGCAGCGGCCGCGGCTGCTGCAATATCTTTCTTGGAGGCCTTGCCCCGCTTTTTTCGCTCACGCGCATACTCACAGCTGAGTCCGAATTCGATACAGTGTGCGCAAGGCTGCTGTCCGTCGCATTTGGTCCGCAACTGATTACATTGGTCGCAAGCCCGGCTAATCCTCCTCCGAACGGGAGTAGCGTTTGAATTCTTGCGAATAGCCGATCGAGCTTCAGCTAAGGCATCGCGAGGCTGTAAGGACGATTTTTCGCTGGCTGGGGCGCTATTTTGATCGCCGTAGGGTTGCAAATGTAGCGCTTCGGAATAATCGAGTGGTTTGCTTTCGGGATCGGTCGGCGGATTGGACGACGCGCCGGCTTGCCGGGCTAGTTGCAGCTGCTCAAGCGCATACTGCGATCCCTCTGCGAGAGTATCCAAGCCGGGGGTCTGAGATTGGGACATTCGATTGGGTTGCGGTCGAGACGAGAAGGGAGAGTAGGAACTGGCGAGTGATTGGAGAGAGGTCGCCGACATGCTTCTCCGCGTGACTAGACTTGCAGCGGCATAGAGCCCGAGCCGATCCAAAAGACCTGGCCGGAATCGCTACAAACACGCAGGCGGTCAGATCGTGTGCGAGAATTCTATTACCGGAAAGCGAAGGGTGTCAGGAGTCGAGCGACATTTCTAGGTGGTCTGTGTCAGAGAGGGAAGGGAGTACCCCAGACTGCAGTGGAGGCGAGCCGACCCTTTTTTTCGGATCCGAGCGCCGGGAAGCTTAGTCGGGAGGCGTTTTCTGCCGGTCTTGGGATGGAAAGGGCTACAAGTGGAGAGTGCCCGAGATCTGATCGGAATTGCGACAAGAGAGGGTTGTCCGCGAACGATGCCAAAGAAGAGTGTTTGCAAGATGCAAGATTTGGAGGGGGAAAACCTGGAGAAGGCGGGGAAAGGCACGTGGTGTTGAGGGCTCCGGAGGGCCGTTCTCAAGGGACAGGACAAAAAGGGTCCTCCCAAGGACAATTACGGCCACGCAAGATTGAACAATTAGGTTAGAACTACAGGACGAACTCGTTTTCAAAGTCCGGTCGGTGCCAGATCATGAACCTCCCCTGTCATCCTACCACCCTCTAGGGCGGGGAGAGTTGCAGTGCGGAGTGCAGAGCTTCGCTTCGCAGGTCCCGCAAGCGAATGCCGGTCGAGCGGCATTGAGGTCGGGACAGACGGCCCCCGGCCAAAATAACACTATCAACCCACATATGTCTTCCCTCCCAAAAGAATGGGCGGTGGCGACCTGAAACAAATTACTTAACCCATTCTTCGTTGACCTGATCAGCCCAAATGCCACAGAATAGCCAGTCGGAAACTCCCTTGCCCCCTTCCGATACCCAAGCGGTTCGAAAAATGGCGAAAATCCGCGTTGCCAACAGCCAAAGGGGGCATAGACAAAAAGAGTTCAGGCATTTGCTCAGTAGCAAGGGCCTTATATTTCCAGGGACCCCTGTTTCTCACTTATTTGCCACATACCGGTTGACATTTAGCAAAATCTCAACAGAAGTAGGGGGCTAGAGCAGGCCGACACATCCTCCACTAGCAGACACGAGAGAAACACGTTGCCGCAATTCATTGAACCACCCACGGCGTGGCTATAGGCTAACTAGGCTAATCGATGTTCCTGCTTCTGGATCATCGCCTGATCAACAGGAAGGCCCGGATTGCTCTCGAGTCGGGATTTCTTCAGTCTAGCCTTAGATCCGGCTTTTTGCAGCGCCCTTTTGCCTAAATGAATTTCCGGGCAAAGCCTCGAAAGGGTCCGGGCGCTAGCACTAAATACACTATTTCGTAGTTTTCGAAAGGGGCAAATGCCAATATGGTCGTGCGAAGACCGTGGCATTAGGAACGACACCGTCCTTTCTAGGCAGCATTCCACTGGGCTAAAAAGATCTATCAAAAAGGTATATCGAGATCTCTGTTTAGTGCTCGAATTGGAGTAGCAAGGGGCATGTTATTATTAGCCCAGTACTTCGACCTAGTCACTCAATCGACATGAAACTCGTAATGAGAAATTTCCACAGACCAAGCCGTAGGATGTAACATCAGGATCTAACATCAAAGGAGGGCTCTTGAGCTATCAACCAGGATAGAACAAGTTTTTCTCTCCGGTATCACCCGTCTCGAAGTTCCTACTCCTACCGTTGACTGGAATTGAGGGCTAAATGATGAATTCGAGTTATTTATTCGTTCAGTGTTTGCCTACTCGGAACCAGTGTTGTCTTGCTCATATTTCAACAACTCAGATTTAAGCTACTGGAAAAGGGTATGAAATACGGCTCCATACGCTTCCTTTCTTCAAGATCTATCCACCTCTCCGGCCTGTATTCATCAGGGTTAGGGAAGATCTCAGGATCTCGATGGGATCCATAGATGGTCATGTATACTGTTGTATCGCCAGGGATAAACCAATTCAAGATTTCCGCTCCCTCCTATTTCTCCATAAGAGAATCGCACTACGACTCTGAATGAGCATGTGATTCAAAACAGCATAGCCTTGGCAAGAAAACTGAGACACATGGTGAACTAGGAGCACTGTTATTTGGTGCTTTTAAAATGGTGCTTCTCCATTGGTCTATCCTAATTTTTAGAAGAAATTAGGCAACAAAGTGTTTTTGTTCTAGGGCAAGACGTAGCCTCCATCAATGAGCACGTCACTACCGGTCATGTAAGTCGAGGCGTCACTGGCAAGGTAAAGATACAGGCCTTTAATCTCCTTGACGTGGCCTTGCCGTCCCATTACAGACATGCGGTACGCTTCATTGATGGCCAATGGACTCGCCCCCATCTTGGTATCGAAAAAGCCCGGCGAGACGATGTTGACTCGCGCAAACTCCCGCCACTCACGGGCTAAGGACTTTCCGAAATGAGTCACATATGCCTTCGTAGCATTATAAACAGGTTGGTCAACAGGAACATTGACGATGTGACCACTCATACTGGAAGTGATAATAAGATTACCGAATCCCTGGCGCTGGAAGATTTCGCCAATATATTTGGCACAGTAAACTATTCCATCGACTAAAAAAATATTATAGGACAGTTCTTTTGGGCTAGGAAAGAGAGTTTGAATGAAACCTACCGTTGACAGACATCTGCTTCCGATACTCGCTCAAAGTCTGTTCCAAAATTGGCTTTGAAATAGCCATACCTGTTTCACAGTGAGATATTTTTAGGGAGCAATGAGGATATAGTATTATGATTGGACAAACCTGCATTTGCAATAAAAACATCGATCTTGCCAAATTCTTTGACGACCTGTGTAATAGTCTGGGAGACCTGCGTAGGGTCGGAAACTAGGTATGAAAGATGAGCTCTCTGTATCAAAGATGTATAGATGCTAGGAGAAAATACCGTCCACCTTATAGGCTGCAACTTTAACATCATTCTCCCTAGCTATTTCCTCAGACTTCTCAATTGCGGCGTCATTTCTAAAAATTCTAATTTCAATACAAAATTTTCAATTCACGATCCAACGGAGTCACTTACGAGTTATACCACATTGCAATGCTAGCACCTGCCTCGGCCATCGCCTCAGCTACTGCGAGGCCAATGCCATCAGCAGAGCCGGTGATGGCTACAACCTTCCCGTTGAGGCGAAATTGTTCCAGCACATTGGATGGCGTATTAGGAAAAGGCCGAGGATAACCATCCCGGCCTTCAGTGCATTCTTCAATTGACATGGACATTTCGAAAATCGGGTGATGTGTTGTGATCGAAGCACAACAGAACATATTCTCAGAAGGCCTTTCTTATATGATTCGGGTATATTGGGGCGCCCCGCCTTGTCTCTTCGGCCCACTGTTAACCGAAGAAATCATCCATCTGTTACGTGAGGAGCTATTTCCGAGAGTCACATCTTGGGGGTATTTGCTTTTTTTCTTCTTTCAACGGTTCTATTTGGTCTCGGAATATCTTATCTAGGTGCAGTATTTGGATCGAGGTATGACTTGTGAGGAAACGAGGTCGTAGAGGAATACGCTCACATTTGATCGATGACTTGCACGGCCTAAAATTACCCGAGCAGAGAAACTTGACCCCGTCCGGGGCAGTCTGGGGTCGTTGTGATTCGTATTCCGGCCCACCAGTCTATGAGGGCACCGAACACGACGGCATCTCATTTGCCACGGCCGGCGGCCTCCTCCGCCCCGACCAAACCTCGGGTGTACTAAACGGGAAAGCGATTAGGTAGTATCCTGAGCCATTTATAGGAGCAGGCATAAAATATTCCTACCTGCTATCCAGCGGCCACAGATCATATTAAGACATCAGATGACGGCCTGCATGACTGAAAAGACCAACGTATCGAAGGTTTCAACCTCTCTTCGGACTGGCCGAGCAGATTTAAGTGCGTCGCTTTTTATTTCCATTCTTAAACTTGATTTACTTCAGAATTTAGCTCCCTCTGTTCTGTGACTTGAATTTCCTCTCGTCTGTCAATCCCGCTTATAATATGGCTTCTTCAACCGATGTGACCGACCGCGACGCCCTCACCGCGCGGATCATTCCGTCGATGATTCTCAGTGATGGTGGCCCCACTTCGATGACCCCGCCTCCAACCTTTACAATTGAGGCTGACCCAGCCGTTGGGGCCCAGAAGCGATTTCATGTACAAGGCAATGCTGTTATTGCTGGAGGCACTGGTACACTGGGTCTTCAAGCCTGCGAAGCTCTTCTTGAGCATGGTCTTCAGGGACTAATGATAATTGATCTCAACCCTATAAACGGGGAGAAGGAGATCGCGAAAATGCGGACGAGGTTTCCCGATGCAAAGATCTGCACTCAAAGGGTCGATATTACCGATGAATCTGCCGTTCAAGAAGCGATGGAGGCAACCACCCAAGTGCTAGGATCAATCGATACTCTAGTTTGTTTTGCTGGGGTTGTGGGAACCATGGAGAGCCTTGACATGCCGGTGTCTCAATGGCGCAAAATCCTTGACATCAATACGACGGGTTCGTTCATCTGCGCACAGGCCGCCGCGCAACAGATGGTAAAGAAAGGGACGGGAGGATCCATTACATTCGTGGCATCTATCTCCGCTCATCGCGTGAACTATCCTCAACCTCAGGTAGCATACAACGTCAGCAAAGCGGCACTTTTGATGCTCAAGAGTAGCCTCGCTGCAGAGTGGGCCCGATATGGCATTCGGACAAATAGCGTGAGCCCAGGATATATGGATACCATTTTGAATGAAGGAGCTGGCCTAGATCGCCACAGACAGATCTGGGCGGAAAGAAATCCAAGCGGCCGAATGGGTAGCCCATCTGAACTTACCGGAGCAATTGTCCTCCTCGCCAGCTCAGCAGGCTCGTATATCAATGGTTCGGATATAGTTGTTGATGGCGGTGCAATCGTGTTTTAGATTCCGTGCTTGAGGTATACTACGTTTCAATTTTAATTGAGAGTGTATTTCCTTCCCATATACTTCAAAAACGTGAATATCACGGTTTGCGCTCTAATTTTCCAATTCTTTTATGAACTAAAGTCGTTCTTGAAGATGCAGGCTAAATTTGTACTCTTATTCCCATGACCTTTGCGCTCCATATTTAATTCGGGAGTTTATGCAGATTTCCCAGGACAGATGAAGGTGGATCATTGGATTACATTTTCACTATATTAAATCAAGAGGGCTCAGGTCATCTTGATGGCTCACATCATGGTTTCAACCTGACCATGGGCAGACATATGAGCTGAAGGAATACAATACGAACAAGAGAATTCTATATGCATTGAAGCTAAATCGAATCCTCTCTTTTTTGAATGCATTCTCCTCGCCGTAAGTACTTATGAAGAACTTATTAACTTATTTTCAATTGTCATTCTTTTTTGAAAGTTTAATATTGAACTAGATAGAATTAGTGCCAGCAGACCTTTCACAGATACATGTTGGCGGAATAAGAGGATAAACTGCCTTGATTCGCAATAGCAAGCAGAATTGACTTTGGAAATCCTCAAATAGTAGGTGCTCTTCCTGATTTAGGCTATCAAGCCTATTCGAATTAAAGAGAGACTCCCAGTATTTTAAATCTTATCTATGATTGTTGGAGGTAATTGAGAGGCAAATTATGAGAAATAAACTAAAATAAAGTCTCATTACATATTCTTTTGCGTATCTCGACTTGCTTCGCACCAACTCTGGGGGTTCCAAAGAGTAGCAACTGCACCATACGGCCCCGGATCTCCGCACATTTGGCTATGTAGCAGCAGATTGTTCAATGTTAAATCAGTTCATCTCGACCCCCCATCTTTCTTGGCCAATCTGTCAAAGTCAAATGGACCGAGGCAGATTTAGTTTGAAATTGGTCGACAGACATCAAATCTTAGTGCTAAGATAATTGAAAATATGTGCTGGTAATTTTGGATTCAAAAATGGCCCACGTGAGCGCTATTCAAGATTTTTACCGGACACTATGGTCATCTTTCATTACGTGCCATCTCCAGTCAATTTTGGTTCGATTTCAAATGCTTCCAGATACTTCCAAGCGCTACGTCCTATTTCAAGATGCTCACATAGCCTGGTAATCAATTTTATAGGCATTTCAACTATTAATCCCGCGTATAACCCCTCTCCCGCCATATTGAATGAGGTCAATTGGAATGAAGTCGAGGTGAAGAAATTGAGATGAAGATAATAGCATGCTGAAATGTTCTCGGCTCAATGCATTGAACATGTCAATACTGGGTTTTCATATCACTAGAGTTTCCAGATAACTAGTCTTTAGATTTGAAGCTGAGTTCTATAATATTCAGCCACCTATTCGCTGCAACTTACTATTTAGCAATTTATACTCAATTATGTTTTGATATTCGTTCCATCAATTTCTCGGCTTCGATTCTAATCTTCATGATACAGCGGAAAAATGACATTTGTCTTCCCATTATAGTAAATCCTCTTTGTCTAGGATCTTTTGTTTTTCCACCAGCTCTGTTAATTAGCCTTAGTAGGTGTTGATCTATTCAATATATTCCAAAGTATGCTCAAGGATTATAATCAGTGCTGGTGGACTCCCAGGCATCTGAGGTACGCCTAATCTGCTACTGCAAGATCAATGGATGTGAAAGATACGAGTCGCATCACCACGTGTATGACGATGTAAGCCTTCTCTAGGTATTTACTAGGCGTTATAAATAGATCTTCTTCCTTCCAAGCTTCTATGGTTATTAAAAGTCAATTATCAATTATGATCGGCCCTCCGTTTATTTTTTTTCAGGAGCATTAGTGCATGTCAAAGGACTGAGAAAGATGAAAGAATAACGGGGGTGTTAATGCGAGATGAAAGAAACTTTTATGTCTTTGTTAAGGGGTGATAGGCAGGGTACGTACTCAAGCCCCGCATACACTATGTCCAAAATGCCTGCTAGCTTGCGTGAGTCTGCATGTTATGTCCGTGCGGGAGCTCCATATGCCGTGCTACTATTGGCCATAAGCCTGGCAATGCAGCTGCAATTCTGTCATCACGACAACCTGATCCAATGAGAGTGGGCTTATTGCTTTTTGGAGGGACACGCGTTACGGAATGTGCTTTGCTTCTCAAGCCCTTTAATTATTGAGAGCCTTGATTACCCACTTTCTGACCCTTTACCCCGAGACTTCTTTCAACCTTTCATGAGTATCCATATCTCTGACAAAGCGGAAATTTGGAATGGATTTCGATTTCATCTTGAAATGGACTTCAGAGTTCACGCCTCTGGCCTTGTCATTCATGTTATTGGGGAGTATCTTTCATATCGGAATTCACAGCCATGAGATTGATAATTCCCTGGGAAGCTTACTCATTGCGTTCTTGCTTTCCTGGACTGGTCTGACCGCATATTTTGCTAATGTGTTCGGCCTTCGGGTTCTTGATGCATTCATAAAATCTTCTCTCTCATGTGCTTTCTTCTTTGTGGGGTTAGCTACCAGTATGCTATTCTATCGAATATTTTTCCATCGCCTTCGGCATTTTCCTGGAAGGTTGGGAGCCAGGATCAGCCGCTTTTATACTGTGTGGGTTGTCAAAAAGTCAGGCTATCAGTATCATATGGAATTAGAGAGGTTACATAAGCAGTATGGAGATTTCGTTCGAACTGGTGATTATCCTGTTATTTGACCTTGATTAGAAATTTCGCTGACCATGCGATAGGACCTCGCGAGCTCTCTATCAATCGTGCTTCGGCTGTACAGCTCGTCCATGGATCTCTATCCAATTGCTCAAAAGCACCATTCTATAGTCAGAATTCCGATAATCCCGATAATGTAGCTGTTCTCGGCTTGAGAAATCCCAAATTACATCATCTCCGCCGTCGAGCGTGGGACAGAGGGTTCAGCACAAAAGGTACTGTGATAGTATGCAAACTTGTCAAATATGGACGGGAAGTAGGCTGACTACATTTCTACATTATTAACTTCTAGCTCTTTTAGGGTACCAGCCTCAAATTCAGAAAAGGCTAGAGTCGTTAATTAAGCAGCTTCATGAACGACAAGGTGTGAGTATTGATATTACTAAATGGGCAATGTATTTCACATTTGATGTTATGGGGGAAATTGCTTTTAGTAAAGATTTCAAACAACTTGAACATGCAACGGAGCATTTCGCAATCAAGGCTATGCATGCGCAGATGAACATGATAGGTCTTGTTGGCAAGGTCCCATGGCTTATTGCTGTTCTATCCGCCATTCCCGGTCTTGGTGGACCATACAAGACGTTTATGAAATACACTACGGAGCAAATAGAGAAACGAAAGACAGTAGGTTACCACGGCCTAGACTTTTCAGTGCAGCGTTAACTTCAATCAGGTCTGGTATCAAGAAACCGAGAAGAAGCCTACAGATGTCGTTTCTTGGTTGTTAAAGGCGAAAGATGATGGCGATCCTTCCGCTCCTCCTACAGACGGAGCACTGTACGATGAAGGAAGACTGGTAATCATTGCTGGCAGGTAAGCTAAACTCTGCACGCTTACACTTCTGCCCCTATTTGAATAAGTCTAAATAAGATAGTGATACTACTGGTGTTACCCTCGCGCATATATTGTTTTATCTGGCGACACATCCACATGTGTACCAAAGACTACAGAAGAGCGTTGAGGAAGCAGGAGGAACCGATAACCCTATGGCTCCTTTTCCTTATGTTGATGCTATTATAAACGAAACCCTTCGACTGAAACCTGTCGTCCCCAGTGGACAACCACGGGTTACTCCACCGGAAGGATTAGTGATCGATGAGGTGTCGATTCCTGGAGATACCATCATCATCGTTCCGCAATATCTCGTACAACGAGATCCACGCAACTTCAAACTTCCGTTGGAATTTATTCCAGAAAGATGGCTTGATGAACAAAAGGAGCTCGTTTTAGATGATCGCGCCTTTTACCCATTTAGTATAGGTGGGAATTTCTTGACTATAAAAAGAGATGGGATGTGTTTTGCTGATGATTCCTTAGGTCCATATATTTGTGTCGGAAGGCAGTTGGCGTATCTTAAACTGCGAATGGCGTTGATCTCCATTGCAAGGGAATTTGACATATCACTTGCTCCAGGAGAAAACGGTAAATCATTCAATGAAGATGTTAAGGATACATTTACGATGGAAGTGCAGCCTCTTCAAATGGTGTTTAGGCGGCGAACCCCTGAATCCTGATGATAGGTTCTAAATTAAGGCCACCGCCATCTTTCGGGCTTTGATATTTCTGACGAATAGATGGCTTTGCACAAGGAGGATAGCTGTGATAACTAGCCATGAGCAAACCCTAATTCATGTAAGAAGAACAAAAATCTTCATTCAAATTGCAACATATCTCCTTGCCGCTTATTTATCATTTAAGTAATTTAGAGCCATTCGAACAATGAGGAGAGATGTGACGCCAAGCGATTTTGTCTCGCTCAAGGCAAAGCTATAGCCTCCTGTGTCGGAAGTAAACTCTGAATTATTAGAAGAGGTATTTAAGAATAGGATTTGTACATTGAGTTTTAAAGCAAAATCAACCAGTGGCCTAACTTATCCTAAACGCGCTCTCCTTACACTCCACAAGGCTCCAGGCGTATCAAGCTACGTATTTCACCAAGCTGTCTCGTGCTCTTGGCTTTCGCATAAATTGCACCTCCCAAGCTTCCTTTGCTTCTTCTCACAAGTGAATGCTGCCAATCTTCTTTCCCTCTCTTTACGTCCCGCGACCAAGTATGTCCACATTTTCACCAACCCCTTCCTACCTTCTCGGCTCTTTATCGCTGGCGATTGGCCTCCATTGTCTTTTGAGGCCCTCTGATGAATATCATCGATTTGGGATCCCACTGGAGAATACGGCTTCTATCTCAAATCCCGATACCAAATCGCTAACGACATCTGGTACACTTTCCGTGTTGATGTACCTTAAAGGCATCCGCGAAATCAGTTACGGTCTTGCTTTGATCGCTTTACAATTTTGGGAGCTAGAGTTAGCCGTTACCCTCATTGCGACCATTCTTTCCCTTGCTAGCTTAGGAGATGGATTCGTCGTCTGGAGCTACGGCGGCAAGACACTGCAAAAGAAAGCATTCGGACATTGGATTGCATTTGTTGGGTTTGCGGCCTGGTCGGGGTGGCGTATTTTGACATCAGCAGAAGATGTGCCGAAGATTTGGGGCTTTGAAGGAGTTTGAGGTTGGACTGCATTGAAATCTGCAATCGGAGTCCGCTTGAACAGACCTCATTGTTGGGTTGTGGGCTACGGAATTCAGGTACGCAGGGAGGAACCTTGAAAAATACGGTCTGCGTTTAAAATGACGATGCTGGGATTGGCAACAATTGGCTGCTCAAGATTGGAATTGAGTCAATGAGCCGAGGTAAAGATCGGACATCTAATTCCTTGAAGAGCCTTTAGAGCTTCGAGAATGAATTCAGCCGTCGAATCAACCTTGCTCAGAAACGAAATATGCCTAGATTCAAACGAAATATGCCTAGATTTCAAGGTTCTATTTGTGATCAATGCACCTGCCTCTCTTATCGCCGGAACCATAGCCTCTTGGATATGCAATGGGATGGTATTGTTCTGTGTGCAGAGACACCAGACCGGCATTTCTGCCCATCCCGCATAGATATTTTTTTTCCGATTCATCAAACTCACAAATGACTGCTTTCGCAATTTTCTTTCGCATATTTCAGCTTCTGCCGGGGACAAATCATTATAGAGTAGATTTTTTGAGTCCCCACTGTCGATAACCTCCCATCCATCCGGGCCATTACGATAAAATGACTTTTCAAGGTCGATCATTTCATGAAGACTGACTTTGGAGGGAATGTCAAGTAATAAATCCCCTGCAGCAATGCTCTTGGTGTCCCTGAAAGGACAGGAAACAGACCGAATACAGCGCGAGTTTCTATCGTGGTGGTGGTCACGTGAATCGAGCGGTGAGCAGCAACCCATTCTGCCGGACCCCTCCGCTTATCATGAATCCCGATAGACCAGGAAAAAAAGAGACCACCAGCTCAACTCACAGTGGATGTCATACACCTCCGCATTGCGAGGTATTCATAAATTCTTTCTTTACCATCATGGGCTGCCTCGAGGATGATCCAGTAATCTCCTCGTATGATGTCTTCCTCACGGACTCCGAAATCTCTCGCTACGTCTTTCAATACCTCGATCGGCCTGGCTCGAAGCCATACAATGAGCGCCACGGGCAAAAGCCAACCGGACTGCGTATGAAGCCAGGTACTGGCTTGGTTGAGCTAGAGGTTCCTATTTTTACCCGACCTGGTGCATACGATATGAACAAAGGACTCAAATATGGTGAAGCTATGAAAAAGGGGCCGCGCCGCACGCGATGGTGGAGCTTACGGTATGGCCGGTGGCTTCAGCTCCGGTGCAGCTGGAAGTGGTGGGCGAGTAAAGTCGGAAGGCGCAGGCGAAATGGAAATGCTGGATAACAAGAAAATGATGGACCCCTCAGCTTTGGTCCGGACACAAGCGCTGGGTGGCCGCATCAAGCCGGCAGAGGAGGGGGACCCGGTTTATATGCTGGCCACCTTTAAAGGAAGTATGTGTGACCTAGTCCTTTCAAGTCCTCTTCTGATGGATTTCGGAATTTCCCAGCAAACATTACCGCTAACTCTTGACCTGCAGAAAATCTACACCTCTCTCCCGTGTCTGCCGTCGTCCAATTTCACCCACAGCTGCACCATCTCGATGCTTTGGATGAAATGCCTAAGGGGAAAGGCGCCAAGGGAAAGAGGGATGATGAAGATCGACCGCCAGAAAGTGAAGCCCGTGCAATTGATGTGAAAATCAAGGGCGCCGAGGATGGAGGGGCAATGCTTCAGGGTAACCTTGATCTGTTGAAGCGTATGCAAGAAGAAAAATGGAAGAAATTCGATTGGATTGATGCCGAGGTATGCAAGATTCTTTGGTCTTTATCTTAACTTCTCTTTTTAATCGCTCATCATTGAGAAAAACCTGCTAACGTATCGTAATTCCAGACCGAAGAATCATGGTACACATACGAGAATTATATGATGAATCAGAAGCCCGAGGATCTACCTCAGCTAGAAGCTACAATCAATAGCGAAGCCTATCTAGATGGAATGAGCGCTCCTCGGATCGACCCTGCACACCCGGAAATGACAGGATGGGCTATGAAGCAAAATCGTCAAAAACAAAAAGGAGGATCTGCCGACAGTGAGGACGAGGAATGATGGTTCTCATTTTGCCATATAGTCTCAGCATGGATGGCGTTAATACATTTGATATACAATTGGAACTTATTGGGTAAAATTGGAGAGGTCGTCCCTGATAATTAGTGATATACGTACATAAAAGTCAGAGCGCGATTCCTCGTTCATCTGTCGTTTAATTGGCACATGCGTAATGTAACAAGATAGATTAATTGAGAAATGACGAGCCTCCACCAGATACGATATCTCTCTTCCCGTCAGATTGTCCAGTCACCAGGAACCGACCTGATAGCTGCCTACGGTACTGTCTTTGGAGCATCTTGCCACCTCGCGGTTTGGTATACTCCAATCTGCCAATTAGCGCCGATTGATATCAGGGGTGTGATCACGTGATGTCACGCGCTCGCGACGCTTTTTTTCCCGACTCTGCCGTCGCTCTCGTGCTCAACATCCGCATTCAACCTTCCCTTTCTTTCCTTCGTGGGTTGTTTTTGATCGGCTTGAAGGTTGCAGGTCGACATTCAGAAATCTCCGATAGAGCCGCATTTCTTCTAGGGGATTTTCCTCTTTCCTTCATTGCATTGCCCTCTGCTGCGATTTTGCATTGCGATTTCTCTTCATTTCTATGTCTATTTAATCCCTTCATTTACCCATCAAGCTACACCTCTATTTGCTTTTAATCACTCGATTTCTCACACAAACTCTTGCGCATCATGTTGTCACGGGTCTCTCGCCAGAAAAATGCGCTTTTCCACCTCCGGAAGGCCAATGCCATCCGAGCATTAGGAGCCTCCTCCCCAATGGCAGCTCGCCTACACTCGAATCCGAGTCAAACGAGTCCTGTCGTGAATACACTACACAAACCTTCAAAAGAACGATCACGACGACTGTCACTCCAGTTACATCGCAACCTCGCGACTGCCGCCGATCAGTCCGCTCTTGACCAACCTTCCTCCTACGTTCC
Source organism: Penicillium macrosclerotiorum (assembly GCF_028827735.1). NCBI lineage: Eukaryota > Fungi > Ascomycota > Eurotiomycetes > Eurotiales > Aspergillaceae > Penicillium > Penicillium macrosclerotiorum. The sequence goes on along the minus strand of NW_026643083.1, from coordinate 5,446,363 downwards.
TCTGAACCAGCCTCCATTTTCACCCTCGATCGATGGATCCGATCTCATTAATTATTCATCTCCTTTCCGACAAAGGCCAAACTCCTTCGACAGCTCTTCCTTGGTTATCGTGAATGAAATTCCATCGACCCAACAGAAAGTATTTCGGAAAAGACGAGGAATCGGTGGCGATGAGGAGGAGATGTTAGCGAACTTTGACATGTCTCTGAGGGTTGGCCGATTTGACCGTGCTGCTGCGTTGATCGACCGTTTAAAGTCATTTTACTCTGTCGACTCACATGAGTTCCTGGTTCTCCACAATCGCTATCTTGAACAGATGGTATCGCACATGATCGTTACTCGGCAGTCTGAGATGGTTCTGCCTTTGCAAAAATGGTTCGAAGTCGACATGCCGCATGCGGGTGTCACGGCCAATGATTTTACTTTTGCTGTCATGATACGCATGGCTTTGCGTATGCTTCACGGCTCTAAGCGAGACCGAACAGTTCGTCGGTATTGGGATTTGGCCAAAAAGGCCGGTTTGGAAGAGGATCTTTTGGCCGTCGAGGTACTTACAGATTTGGACTTAGGCGAGCTGTCCAAGGTAAGAATATTCTCAACGTTTTTCGTTATGATGGATCCCTTTCCATCTCATGACTCCTTACTAAACGACCCGAAACATCAGATATGTTCCTACGATTTACTCCCTACCACGTTCGAAGAAATGAAGTTCGATGAAAGCCCAATCCCCGATGTTCGACCTGCCGATAACACCCCCGAAGTACTAGCTACAAGGCAAAAGGGTTTAGGCTTGTCTTCACTTCAAGCATCATTGTCTTCGCTCGCGGACATGTCCCAAATTGCCCTGCCTCAAGACTTCCAAGGCACCGAGCAGGAACGGGAGGATATCATCAATCAATTCAGGCAACAAAAGCTCGAAACAGATACTATGACTACAGCCTCGAACCGTTGGCGCAAGGAGTTTGAACAAAGAAGCAAGGTTGGCGTCGATATGAGTTCTGGCAATTCGAAGCTCAGTCATATGATCGGCCAGTGGCACACAGGTCTTGCCGAGGCCATTCGAAATGAGATCAAACTCGCTGAGGAAGAGGAAGGGAAACCCATCCGCAACGAGGAGCAAGCCGCTCGGTGCGAGTATTCCGTTTTCCTCCAAGCTCTGGACCCGGATCGCTTGGCTGCGGTTACCATAATTTCCACGATAGACGCGTTCACTAGGGGAGGGATTCAAAAGGGCGTGAAGGTCTCTGGGGTTGCCACAAGGGTAGGCGAAGATATCAAGGACGAGTTATTGGCCGATACCTTCCTCAAGAAAAATGTGGCGGGCAACTTCCGCCGTGCCCAAATGCTGAAGGAAATGCTCGCTAACAGGAGAGGCAAGGATGGGCGGATGCGATGGAAGGCTCTGTCCGAGAATCTGCAAAAGGAGGAACCACAACTTGCTTGGACGCCTCGAGTCGTAGTCAGGACGGGAGCCGTACTGATGGGCCTTCTATTCAACGTCGCAAAGGCCTCTGTCAGGACCACGGATGCCACAACTGGCAAGAATATCACTACGACGCAGCCGGCGTTCCTGCATTCATATGAAATCCACTATGGAAAGCGTTTGGGTCTATTTTACATGAACCCAGACATCGTGGAAAAACTTACTAAGGAGCCCCCGGCGGACATGTTGAGTCGCCATCTTCCTATGATATCCAAGCCCCGGCCGTGGACAGGAGCGAAAACAGGAGGATATCATGTATATCAAAGTTCCATTGTTCGAACTACTCCCGGTGAGACTCTCCAGCCAGCATATATCGATGCTGCCTTGGAGAATGGTGGTCTTAAGGAAATTCGAAATGGACTTAACGTTCTCGGAAACACCGGATGGGTTGTCAACCGCGAAGTGTTTGATGTTATGCTTGAAGCTTGGAATTCCGGGGAAGCTATCGGGAATCTGGCACCGGTGGAACCGGATCTTAAAATTCCACCGAAGCCAGCTGCGGACGCTGGTTACGAGGCCGAGAAGGAATGGAATGTTAAAATGCGTGACATCGAGAATTTACGATCTGGATTTCATTCGATGCGATGCTTCCAGAACTTCCAATTGGAAGTTGCTCGTTCATTTCGAGATGAAACCTTCTATCTGCCTCACAATATGGACTTTCGAGGCCGAGCCTACCCTCTTCCTCCTTATCTCAACCAGATGGGATCCGACAATGCCCGGGGTCTCCTTCTGTTCAGCAAAGCCAAACCACTTGGCGTGAGTGGATTGCGTTGGCTGAAGATCCAAATCGCAAACTTGGCTGGATTCGACAAGGCAAGCATGTCTGAGCGTGAGCAGTTTGCTATGGATCACCTAGATGAAATTCTCGACTCTGCCAACAAGGGTCTCCATGGTAAACGTTGGTGGTTGAAAGCCGAGGATCCGTGGCAATGTCTGGCGGCCTGCCTTGAGCTCCGCAATGCTCTGCGCTACTCCGATCCAACTGAATATCCCTCTCGACTTCCTATCCATCAAGACGGTTCCTGCAATGGTCTCCAGCACTATGCCGCGCTCGGAGGCGACAAAGTCGGTGCTCAGCAAGTCAACCTAGAGCCATCGGACCGACCGTCTGACGTTTACACTGGTGTCTCCGAATTTGTGAAGAAGTCGGTAGCTAAGGAAGCTGCTGAAGGTCACGAGATTGCTCGACTTCTTAATGGCAAAATCACCCGGAAAATCGTCAAGCAAACAGTCATGACTAACGTCTATGGTGTGACTTTTATTGGAGCAATGCGGCAAGTCCGCAAACAACTCAATGACCATTACCCTGAGTTGTCAACTGAGATGAGGAAAGCCGGTGCTCTGTATATTGCAAGAAAGATTTTCGAGGCTTTGGGCTCCATGTTCAACGGAGCTCACGATATTCAGTACTGGCTCGGTGACTGCGCCACTCGTATCACACAATCTCTGACCCCCGAACAAATTGAGACTTTGACGAACGAGGCACTATCACCCAGTAAGGATACTCCAAAAGCTCTGGATCCAACCAAAAGGTTTCAGACAACCGTTATCTGGACAACCCCTCTCGGCCTGCCTGTGGTCCAGCCATATCGCACCAGAAAGGCGCGACGTGTCTTCACTTCATTGCAATCCATCAACATCGTGGACCCAACTTCGGAAGCTACTGTCTCTCGTCGCAAGCAACTCCAGGCTTTCCCTCCGAACTTCATTCACTCTCTTGATGCCACTCATATGATGTTGTCTGCCAATGCTTGCAACGAAGCTGGTCTCACTTTCTCGGCTGTCCACGACTCTTTCTGGACTCATGCCGGTGATGTCGACACAATGAATTCAATTCTGCGCGATGCGTTCGTGCGCATGCATTCTGATGATGTTATCGGACGCCTGGACGCTGAGTTCAAGGTCCGTTTTGGCAAAAACATGCTCCTAGCAAAGGTTGCAACCCAGAGCGCGGTTGGGAGGGCTATCAATGCTTATCGCAAGCGCAACGCACGGGGTGGTAAGCTTCCGGAGCTAATCCAAGAAAACCGTCGCCAAACACTACTGCGTTCTGATGATCCTGCCGATCAAGCCGAGGGTCGTGCCATGGTTACTCCAGCCTCTATATTTGAGGAGATGGGAGCTACTGACGACGATCTCTCAATTGCTTCGACTCTTGGAGAGACCAGTGTTGGTCATGTTCCCAAGGATCTTGACACTGCTGAGCGGAGCCCATCTGCAAATGTCGATACTAGCGACCCAGCCATCGAGAGTTTGTTCACAGAAGTCGATATGATGGACCCCAATGCGGCGTCCAAGGCTGATGTCGACCTCGATGAACCCGCTGAGGCAGAGGGAGTCACCCTGAAATCCAAGGCGCAAACCAAAAAGCGAAGCGAGAGGAGCACTTGGCTCTGGCTCCCTCTTACCTTCCGACCAGTCCCTGCCAAGGGCGAATGGGATCTGACACGGATCCGCAACAGCCAGTATTTCTTCTCTTAAACAACACTTTTTCTGGGGTTTTCTCTGGAATTTTATCAGTGTTGAGATGCATGTGGCTCGGCGTTTTTTTCCAGTTGCATATTCTTTATCTTCCGGTCACTTTGCACCGTTTATATGTATATACGTCTCCGCCCTTAATAAGGGTCTGTGGCATTGATGCCACATGTATCAATAGATTCTATGTATAATGCTCCCTAAATGACTATTCACAAAAAGCATCCCCGCTTATTGACTCTCTCAATAGCATTTCCATATAAGATCCAGTATTTCTACTTCCTATTACAGTCGTAAGCACTAAGCGGTGCATCTATCTTTATCATGAGTATGGAAAAGTTGAAGGAAAAAATAGGTAATGCCAAATTAGCAGGAATTTTTACACGAGCGTGATCATTCAATCGCCAAGAAACAATGCGTCTAGAAACACGGAATAAAAAAAACATAAACATGATATTAATGAACAACATTTTATCAACTTCCCGTGACGGTCATGGCATGGCACATTGGGTATTTTTATAGTGAAAGTCATTTACTCCTCATCCTCATCCTCTTCGGCGACCTAAAGAGACTAGTTAGAATCATCGTTTTTATAGTAAGTCATATAAATCGATCACTTACGCCTTCGTGGAAATTTTGACCATCAGTAGTGGCCTTGATCACACCAACACGGATGCAGAAGTCACCGAAACGCTCAGGAGTCTCGCCATCAGTGTTGCGCTCCTGGGCGTAGCGCTTGAGGAGACCCTTCATAATCTCCAGAATCTCGTCCTCCTTGATAGAAGAGCGGTAGAGCTTGTTCAGGCGCTGGCCGTGGTAGCCACCACCCAGGTACATGTTGTAAGCACCGTAAGCCTTGCCGACGAAAGCAACCTCAGCAAGCCACGGCCGGGCACAACCGTTGGGACAGCCAGTCATACGCATAACAATGCTGTCACGGGCCAGGCCATTCTCCTCCAGGGTAGACTCCAGCTTGGAAATCAGGACGGGCAGGTAACGCTCCGACTCGGCCATGGCGAGACCGCAGGTCGGGAAGGCAACACAGGCAGAAGACGACAGACGCAGTCCAGAGAAGTTGGTGTTATCAAGCTTGTACTTAGCCATAACCTCCTTGACGATGGGCAGGTCTTCGTCAGTGACGTTGGACATGATCAAGTGCTGGTTGCCAGTGAGGCGGAACTCGCCCTTGTTGAGCGAAGCCACCTCCCGGAGGCCAGTGCGCATAGCAAATTCGGCAGTGTCCTCAATGCGACCGTTCTCGATGAAGAAGGTGAAATGGTTCATGCCCTTTTCGTCCTTCTGCCAGCCGAAGGTGTCGACGTTGGAGACGAACTTGAACGGCCGGGGTTCAGCGAAGCGCTGGCCCTCGGGGAGAAGCGCTTCAACCTTGCCGCGGAAGACATCGACGCCCATGTCATCAATAGTATACTTCAGACGGGCGTGCTTACGGTTCTTGCGGTCACCGTGGTCGCGCTGCACAAGCATGATCTTCTCGCAGGCAATGTGAATGGTTTCCGCGGGGAAGAAACCAAGCATACGGCCAGTCTGGGGGTAGGTCTTCTTGTTGTTGTGGGTAGTACCCATACCACCACCAGCGAGGACGTTGAAGCCTTCAAGGTGGCCATCAGCACCCTTAATGGCAATCAATCCGATGTCATGAGCATAGACATCGGTGTCGTTGTGGGGTGGAATGGCGATGGTGATCTTGAACTTGCGAGGAAGATAGGTGGGACCATAGAGAGGCTCATGATCCACAACGGCATCACCAGCAACCTGAACCTTCTTGTCATTCTCGTCCTTCAGCCAGATCTCGTGGTAGGCAGTGGTTGAAGGCAAAAGGTGTTCGCTGATCTTCTTAGAGAAGACCCATGTCTCACGATGGAAGTCAGAGAGTTCTGGGAGAGAACTGCACATAACGTTGCGGTTCACATCACCACACGCAGCAATAGTGTCCATCAGAGACTGGTTGATAGCACGCATAGCACCGCGGAGGTTGCGCTTGATAACGCCGTGGAACTGGAAGGTTTGACGGGTGGTGAGCTTCATGGTCTCGTTTCCGTGCGAGCTGCTGATAGCGTCCATCTGCAGCCACTGAGTGGGGGTAGCAACACCACCGGGGAGACGGCAACGAATCATGAAGCTGTAGGCGGGCTCAAGACCTTGAGCCTTGCGCTCGTCGCGAAGATCACGATCATCCTGCATGTAAGTGCCGTGGAACTTAGTCAGCTGCTGATCGCTGGCGGAAATGGCGCCAGTAGATTCATCTAGCAGACCCTCCGCGATGGTCCCGCGTAGGAAGTTAGACTGAATCTTGATATCCTCGTTGGTCATGGGCGCAGGCTCCTCAGGGAGACCCTCGACCTTGTCGACGCCCAGAGCCTGCCACAGACGTGGCTCCCATTCGGAATAGCCGGTCTGGTAAGCATCGGGATCCTGGTCATCACCAAGACCAATATCGGTGAGCTTGCGGCCACCCAGGAAAGCAACACGAGCATCGAGGTCCTTGGCGGGCTTGTTGTAGTAGATCCTATCCTCCTTTCGGGGCCAGTAGTGGCTATCGCCGAGGCCGAAGACGGAATAATTGATAGAAGACAGATCAAAGTCTCCAGAATTCTTCACGTGCTCCCAAAGACTACGGCCGTTGACGGGGAATTCACCCTGACCAGCAGTGCTAGTAATGAATACCACGTTTTCCTCGGTCGGCAGGTCCTCAATAGGATACTCATCCATGGCAATGACCATAGTCTTCAGACCTCTGGCACGGCCACGATTACCAAGACGCTTAGCGATGTTCTGGGCATTGCCACCATCGGAAGCAAAAAGGACGGTGAGAGGGGCACCAAAGAGACCATCCAAAAGCTTTTCGTAAGATTGCTTGGCCTTGCGCTTTTGCAGTGCACGGACTTCGGTGCCGTAGGATTCAGACAGCACAGATGAGAATTTAGGCTGACGATTCATGAGCTGGGTAAGCTGGTTGTCTCGGCGAAGGAACTCTTCCAGCTCGCGCTTGATGCGCTCAGAGTCAAGGGAGAATTTGGGCTCGCCCTTCTCCTCGTTCTCGGGGTTCCAGCGGTAAAGAGGCCAGTAGCCAAGGTCAACAGCCTTCTTGGTCTCCTGGAGCACTGTAAGGGCAGAATCATCCTCCTGGTTGTATGGAAGATAGGCAACAACCACAGACGGGCCCTTGAACTGCTCGGCCTCAGCCATAGCCTGAAGCACCTGAGTATACGAGCTGTATACTGCGGTTGAGGCAACATAAGCATTGCCGAAGTTCATCGCGTAGAGACCAATGTCCTTCTTGCGGCGGGTAGGGTCAGAGGCAATGCGCTCGGAGTAGGGCTGGGAGTCAATGATCAACATGTTCACATTAGCCCCAGATGCAAGAACATGATGAACACCGGAGTTGCCAAGATCATAGGCCCAGGCATCGGAACCAATAAGCCATTGGGACTCATTGTAGAAAAGCTTCTTTGACTCAAGCAGCTGGCGGGATAGCTTAGAGCCATCGTTGGAGAGACGAGCAATAACTTCAGGGGCGAGCTTGTTGGCCTTTGCAGCCTCCTTAGCACCCAAGGCCCAGCGAGACAACCAAGTCTTGGGAACATCAGTCGCGAAGGTGGTAGACTTAGAGGCATTCTCAACCTCCTGAATGAAGCGTTCACGGTGCTCTTTACGCGCAATCAGAGAGCCAAATCCATACTCAGGGCTGGCAGCAATCGTAGAAGAAACACCAGCGTTTTTCGCACCGAGCTGGTTGGCAATATAGAGGCGCTCACCAAATAGCTGGTTTAGTATCTTGATATAAGCGTTCTCAATGCGAGGCTGCTCCAGAGATCCTTCAACAGTGGGAACATTGGAACTACCGATATCCAAGTTCTGGATGGGAGAAGGAGCCTGCAGGTTCTGCACAATGCCACGAAGAGCCTGAACCGCGGTAGAAGGCTCAACGTATCCGAGGCGGTACCCAACAACCTTGAGAGAAGAGCCCCGAGTGGGGGTAATGCTAGAAAGCAGGTCCATGAACGATGGGCCCCACTTTGTCGTCTTGCGAACTTGCTCCAGAACAGCAATCTTTTCAATTGAGCTAGGGATCGAGCTCACAATCTGAGCACCAACCCATGGGCGGTACACACGAGCAGTGATAAGACCAATGTTCTCGAGTTCACTGTTGGGCTCAGCCTTGGATAGAGCGTCTACAAAGACACCGGTAGAACCAAAAATGAAGACAGCAGCCTTGGCCTCCGTGGGGCCAGTATATTCAATTGCACGGTAGGAACGACCAGTCTCCTTTGACAGAGCACTCCAAATCTGCGAGGTCCACTCAAAGATATCGGCAGAGTTGACAGGTCGAACACTAGAGGCATCCACGGTTGTGGCGGTGGAGCTTGCGGCCTCGCTGCCAGCGCTGCTGTCGCGGCGAGAGGAGCCAACGGAGGAGTTATCAACGCTAACATTTGACGGAGTTTGAGTCTGAGAAGGAACACCCAAGCTGGCAGCAGTAACTCCCTGACCAGCAGGAGAAATATCCACTCCCTCAGCAGACACAGTAGGAGTGCTACCAGAGTCCGTATACAGCGTCTCAGAACCGGTAGCGTGGGAAGCAACATTTCCAGACAGATTGATGATCTTCTTCACAAGCTCAGAGTCCTCAGTGTTGATGGCGACATCCTTGGCAGAGTTGGTAGGATCAAAAAAGTGAATGACACCTTTTCCGGACTTTGAAGCAAGGGCACGGGCAGTGAGAGCAATATCCTGGGCCTCTTGTACAGTCTCTGAGTGAAGGAAGGTGAAACCACACTGCCGGATTGAGCTAATCACTGAGTAGTCTGGCGAAGAAGAAGGCTCCAGGGCGACATGAATGACAACGGGGAGGTTGGCAAGACGGTAGAGGTGAGGGACAGCGGTGAGCAAAATAGAGGAGCCGGTCACCACAGACACGATATGGCCGTTTTGCAGAGGATAGAAGACAGACAGAAGAGGGTCTTCATTGTAACGGATAGCTTGCACCTGACGAACAAATTAATTCATGCCCTCGCCCAATTTCTATCTATGTCAATATTCTTACTTCTGGAATGCCCCGTGACAGAATACCGGTTGTCTTATTTGCCTTGAGGGCCTTCAGAGTCTTGGAGAACAAGGAATCCGTCTGCAGAGAAGGCTGCACGGAAAGAACAAGGTCGCTTGTTAAGTAGGCGATTCTCGCCACTGAGTCAACCCACGCAGATTAGCAATTGACCATGGACCAGAGGTGTAGAGATTCAGAGAAATTTGCATACCTGCCTCAGCAGCAGTTGAGATCGATGCCATGACTGGCAAATGCTGCGACAATCACAGCCTGAAGTGGGCTGGGGGAAATCAGTGGCGGTAGGAGCTTATCGCGCAGCCTGGATATCGCCCACGTTTGATGTCTGGATACAGAATCGACAATCCAGAAAGATGGCGAAGGAATGACACAATTGAAGCCGTCCCTTCTCTGATCTGATGCTGCGATGTATCCAACAAACACAAAAAAGAAAAAAAAGGTTGGCGTTCGGTTTTCTGCTGAGCATGCAGTCAGTTCTCCGCCATCGGGGTTGGATTATGCGCCGTCTGATTGGTAGTTGATCACGACATCGCGAAATCCGTGTTGCAACGAGTGCAAACATGCCACATTGGGATTTAGTGCGGGGAATCCCGTGACCCTTCGCTGAGTCAACCTCGAGCACGTCACCGTCGGCATTTGCTCGGGCAGTTGAATAGTCGTTGTCTGAACTATGACAGGCCGAATACCAACCCTGATTGTATGTGTTTTTGGTGTTTAAACTTACTACAAAAGCCTCCTGTCCATTGTGATCATATCATGTGATCAATCCAGGCCTGGTGCAGGATTTGGCTGTACATGATTGTCTCTGCGGAAAGCTGCACCCACTGGCTTCACCGCACAGCTACCAATAGTGGAGCGGCGATTACCGAGTTGACTCTCGGTCGAGAAGGTTGGGCCGCAGGGAATCCTCCGATGGAAGATCTGCCCGGTTTGGCTTCCCACCATGAGGACAGCCGAGGCGCCTGCCAATTTCCCATGGTGCAAGTATTCTCCATAGGGTTAGCTATCGAAGGGGCTCTTTGATGGATATCCCGGAGGGTAAATATTCGATGGTTAGTCGTATATTTAGTCGTATATAAATAACCTAAACCAAAGATCTACAAAAAATTTGAGGCTAATAAAAAAAATTAACAGGAAAAAAGAAAATGATCGACGCAGGGTTCGAACCTGCGATCTCCCGTGTGTAAGACGGGCGCCTTCACCACTGGGCCAGTCGATCTAACTATAATGACTAATGCAAATTAAGTTTGAAGAAGACCGCTTTCTTTACCTTCTAATAAGCTACTATGTGAGAATCTATGCTCAACTTCTTGGCCATTTTTTTCTTAGATCTTGGGCAGAGTCAACTTGGTGATTGGATAATAATTGACCTTAAGGTTTATCTAAATGATGCAGATTCTGTAGAAGTATAAGGTGTCTTTCGAATGGTAAAATCGTGGCTAGGAAATTCTGAATAATGATATATATGTTACAACGGGAATACTCACCAAATCCACCCTCGGATGGTATTCTTATACGAGACAGCATTTTCCTCGCGGTATCAAACCGCCCAATATTCTATACCACTGCTTTCTAACTTTCAATCCCGGCATCCCCCAGAGCATATCCCTTGAAACCATTCTTAACGAATGCCTCCCTAGTATGGACGTCGGGTGACCTGCAAGCTGCAGCTGCAGCCTCCGCCCAAACAATCAAACTGTGCATCCCCAATAATGTATAAAATCATGCACATTTGACACTAAATAGGTGGTAATTTCGTTGAGATGCCAACATTTAGGAGAGACATTTTCATCCGCATTTCTGAGCCCCTCATTTTCCGGATCACTCGTCCCCATACATTATCGCCAAATCCTCGCAAGCCTGAAAATGCTGCTCAGCTGGACCAGCCAATTCTCACCTGCAAGAAAACACATCGAAAAGAGAGAAGCTTGGAAGAAACCAAGAGAAAAACATGAAAATTGCATTCAGGCGCTCGAGATCCAAGTGAAGATCTGTGATCAACACCATAGGCCCAAGTGGATGCATCAGCTCCCAGCGTCAGTCAACACACTCTCTCGCGAGAAGGAGATCTTGAAAAGTAATCAAGATGGTCCTCGCGCCTTCATTCAAGCATAAGGCATAGAATATATTCTACCTGGTGACACGCAAGCCTCAGCCGGGGTAGATACTGGTGCTAACCAATGGCATATTTTTCCATCGATCAACTCCAGGAGGCCCAACAATCTTATGCAACAAATAGAAGGTCACTCGAGGGCGATAGCTCATTGAAGACTGCTCGATTCATCGATTCCCAAGCCAAGAATAGAGAACTGATGGCCGATCTACCTACATCTCATTGTCTACCCACTCCAGCCTCGTCGCGCACACCTCCAACCTGGTCTCTGGTCCCAACCAGCGATCGCTCAAACCATATCCTGCTACCCGGAAGGATGATATGACTAGCTCATCAGGAATTTGGAGCGCCTATCCTGGAAAACTATCTTAATTGGATATTCTCCATGGCACCAATTGCAACTACCTGGCAGATCAGATCTACCGCCGTCTGGTACCGAGCCTCCCGAGATGCCGAATATCTGGCATTAGGCTAGCCTGTATCCCAACTTGACAAATGAGTTGTATCACCGAACGCCTCCCACATTTGCAATTTCAGCTCGATTCAAACGTCCGATCGTGGCTCAACTCCAAGAGTATCACTCTTGAGCAGTCGATATGATAATATGGCCACAAATGACTCAATCTGCCTAGTCAGTGGGGGTCATGCGATCTTGTGGGGCTTTTAGATAGTTTCCCCTCCGAATCTGGACGGGGTCTGACTTCAGATTTCTTAAAGAAATGACTCCTGCTATAGGATAAAATGAACGTTGAAGAGATCTATCTCGAGTTTGTACCTCAACCGGAAGAGAATCAGGGGGCGGGAAATGAATTTTCTACTCGTGCATTTCAATATTCTAGGAACTGATTTTGATTGCCCTCGTCGCTTGCTTTATTAATACGCTTGCCCTACACCGTCCTTAGAAAAGCCTGACCATACTGCCCGTTTGTCTTTTAAATCAATTTGAAGCTAAAAATCATTACTGCTATTAATTTACTTTAAAATTTTATATCAGGTTAGCATGACTTTGTCTAAATCATAAACTGTTAGACTTGAGCAAGACTTAGATTAAACAGACAAGAGTTGGAGACTTAATCCCGCGCGGGCGGGGCCTTTCACCAGGAATCCAATTAGATCCCAGCAATTCTAAATTGAGTGCAAGGCTTAGGTTACACCTGGATTCTGTCTATGTCTGAACTAAACGTAATACTATAACAAAATATGCAGAAGGGCTGGCACTGAATCAGTGCCCCCGCATTGACGTACCAGATTGAGGAAGATCGGAGGCCGAAAAGGCCAGCTGATTGGATCAACCTGGTACATCTGCACCATCTCTGAATCATCGGATTCACCTTGTTTCTCCGCCGTACATAAGATTTTCCATTAATACCGAGAAGACATCTAGCATTTATGCATATAATCATTTCGACTTTAGAACATAATTATGCTTTATGCTGAGTGTCACCCACCTTGATCAGTATCCTATCGCAAGATAAATTCACCAAATTGCCCGGGTTGAACTTGCAGACTTAAGGAGAGTCTCGAAAAACTTCCAATGAAAATGATGCTTGATATAGCTTCCTGGGGACTTAAATCGAGCCCAGCTGAATTATTCATAGCTGGAATCTTGGCTGTAGGGATTCTATATCTACTACTACCAGGAAAGCACGTATTCCCGTTGATCAACAACAAAAACCGATTCGAACTTTGTTCTAGTCGTGTGAAAAAACAATACATAAACGAGGCAAGAAAATTGATCCAAGCTGGTCTTAGAAAGGTAATATACACAAAATGCTGGGAAAACCAACGAAAGACAAATAACTAAGGCCGTCTTCTAGAGCGATGTGTTCGATATTCTCTCTGACAACGGAGTCAAGACCGTCCTTGCACCAAAATATGCATCTGACATCCGCAGTCACCCCTCATTGAGTTTTGGCTCTGGGATTGCCCAAGAATTTCACTCCCACATTCGAGGATTCGAGCCCTTTAGTGAGGCAAGCAATGATCAAATATTTGCAGATACCATTCGACTAAAACTCACCCAGAGCCTAGGTGCGCTTCTGTGTTCTAACCAGGTGGTGTTACTTTTGCCGTACGACTTGTTAATAAGTACTTTGGCAATTAGGTGTACTTACAAAGCCGCTGTCTGATGAGACTTCCGTTGTGCTCGAGCAAGAGTGGTCAAACAACCCTGGTTCGTTATTTTCCCATGCCCCCTATAGAACTCCATCCAGACTTACGAACACAACTTAACACTGCATTTCAAGATTGGCATATTATGACGCTGAAGTCAAGTATTCTCAAAATTGTTGCGCAACTATCCTCTAAAGTTTTCCTTGGCGATAAAATTTGTCGGAATCCAGATTGGTTACGTATTACTGTGAATTATACCGTGGACTCATTCATTGCAGCCATGGCTCTGCGCCAATGGCCTCAAATTCTACGCCCATTGATTGCAAAATTTCTGCCATGCTGTCAAAAAATAAGAACTGAGCTTAAGGAAGCAAGGGCCGTCATAAGTCCAGTGCTTGAGGAGAGGCGGTTTACAAAAGAAAAAGCAAGACGAGAAGGGAAGCAGCCTGAGCGGTTTAACGATGCTATGGAGTGGATGGAGGAGATTTCCAAAGGCCGTTATTACAGTCCTGAATACTCACAGTTATCATTCTCAGTGGCTGCAATACACACAACCTCTGATATGCTCACGCAGGTTCTTTTTGATCTCTGCGATAAGGAAGGGCTTATTCAAGAGCTTCGAGAGGAAGTCATCGCAGTAATAAAAGAGGAAGGTTGGAAGAAAACGACTTTGTACAAATTGAAACTTATGGACAGTGTTTTGAAAGAGAGTCAAAGATTGAAGCCCATTAATATCGGTAAGTCCGGAGTTTACCTGCTGAATCCCTTTTTATGAGAATGAGTTATGCGTGAAGATGGAAACGAAGTTAATTTTGCCACTCCAGCAAGCATGAGACGCCTTGTTTTGACAGACCTAAGTCTTTCTGATGGTACTATTATTCCAAAGAATTCATTTCTTGTTCTGTCAGGGGAGAAAATGTGGGACGCAGAAACATATCCAAATCCAGAAAACTTTGATCCATATCGATTTTTGAGACTACGAGAAACCCCGGGTCATGAGACGTCTGCACAGCTAGTATCTCCCTCTCCAGAACATCTTGGATTCGGGTATGGAAAGCATGCATGTCCAGGACGATTTTTTGCGGCAAATGAAATCAAAATCGCTCTTTGTCATATTTTGCTGAAATACGACTTCAAATTTGCGCCGGGGTCAGCCAAACCAAAGGTTCAGAAGAACGGATTTTCTTTGAATGTGGATCCAATGGCGAGTATTGCAGTTCGAAGGCGAAAGGAAGAAATCTTGCTCTAAGGCTCCTAATACAGGGCCGAACTGCGTTTTAAAGCCTGCCAAATGATCCATGAGGCACCTAAGAATGAATAAGGTCTTGACTGAATTAATTGTTTCAGTGATTTGGTCAAAGTTTTGCAGATTATTCTTCATGAAGTTGCCCCTTTGAAAAGAGTGGAAGAAGACAAAGGGAAGGGAGCAAAATACGACTTGTAATTAGGAAAGTCGCTAATCGGATGTCGAGCACCAAGAATATGACACTCATTATATTGTCGCTCAAATAATGCCCTTCAGAACTTCCGAATTTTCAAGCGCCGTTGCACGTTCCTCCAGATGCCAATAAGAATAGACCCAAACACCATTTTTACAATCCACCTTGCCCCCGGACTAGTAATACCATCGTCCCAGTGTTTCTTGATAGTTCTCCCAAAGAGAGAAGACTCCAGCTCCTGAGGGCTAACTCGAATTGAATTAGTCCCATGGCCTACTTCATATAGTATTGGCCCAGAGTTATCGATCCAAACGGAAGGCTGGGTGTTGAGCGAAGTCCCGGGGTGATGCCACAATCGGTGTCGAGCTCGACTACAAACGGCTTTCAGCACTTTGCAAATGAGGCCGTATTCTAGTAGGCCGATGATGCCTCCAGTAGATGACATTAACTCTTCAAAGGATATGTGAAATTATTCTGTCGATGTGCCGACCAGGTAGATACCTGCGGCGTCAAATTGGATACCGAACATCTATAGAGTAAGCGTACTAAACGAAGACTAGACCCATTTCCCATACATAAAGAAGCTTACCTCTGATTGATTTTATGCACAGAATTCCCTCCCTGCAGCGTGAAGCCGCTCAACCTCGGGTGTCATATGGCACGTTGACAATTCCTAGTATGTTTAGCATCAAGAAGCTGATGGCATTAGATACATATTGTAGTGGGGAAATGGCCTACAAGGGGGATCTCTAATTGGAGGATATCTTTCCAGTACACAGTCCTTACAGGATATAGCTTCAGATCTCCAATAGGGAGAAGAATCAACTCTTACACTCTCTTCGCTCTATCTGCTTCTGCTCCCTATAGGGGAGGCTTTCTCCATTGTGGTGTGTGGTGGTTTGTATGCTGGTTTGTTGAAGCTATATCATCCTGCCTGCATTCTCAGGCTTGCCGCTGAGCGCCCTGGTTCAATATATACCGGATTATGTCCGGCAACGCTTGGCGTTCTTCTTCCGTTCTATTAGTGCCTTACACCGCCCCCCAACCCTTCCGGGTTGTGGGTGCGCCACGTCAGACTGCCAACCACATGAGACTGCCATTTTTTTCCTATATACCCTATCTACTACTGCATCCTACTAGTATCCATAAAGAAAATATCACCTTCCTAGCGTGCTTCCTCCGCTCTTTCTAGTGCTATATCTTGATTCTGTGTAGGTTCTGGTGGTGGTGATGTTCTATACGCTTTCTTCCACTGCTTCCTTACCCGCTTCCGCTCTACCTCTGCTTCCTTCTCGTTTCTTTTAGTAATAGAACGATTTGTATCTCTAATAGAGAGTACCCCTGTTTTGCTAAGCGGTGTTTTAACCTAGCGCTTAGTGATTAGGCGCTGTAGTAGTAGTTAAGCTTCCCTAATCTTACGAATAGTATCGTTCGCTAGATTTAGGTTCTCTATAGTAATCTTGTTATAATAAAATAACCGGTCAAGATTACGTTGCTGCCTAGGTGTAAGATCTTCTTATTAATATCTAGCAATCTTCTTTTGATTCTTCTCTAGATCCTATATAGATCTAGGCGGCGATTTGTCGATACTAGAAGAAGATATAGTAGTTTGTAGTAGCGGCGAAGGTGTTAAATAAAGCAGTTGTAGATCTAGCGCTATAAGATCTAGGTAATCTTGGATAGGAAGGCTATTAATAACCTTTCTACTATTGAATAGATATATCCTACGATCTTTAAACGATTCACGAATAATTCGCTAGCTAAACGCTTGTCATATGATATTGCAACATGAGGCTATTCCCAACTCTATACCTCAGGTATCAGTTCGACACCTTATCGGTCAGGCTTCGTTATGACAGCCCTACTTCTCCCTAACATGGATGCATGACCTACAAGGCCCTGAGGGTTCGGTGCCCTTCCATTAGGGATTCGTGAACCCCTCTTTCCTGTAGCCTTTGCTTACCTCTGTTATATGTAGGCTACGTCAGACCGTATATTGTAATATGATCTATCGTCTTTGCTTTTGTCATGTAGGAAAGTGCTGAAGCTTGTATATAAATTAAGGATTATGGAGAGATCCATGACAGTAAGAAACAGTGTTTTGCTTTCCTTACTTGACGTTTATCTTCCTACCTAGTCGACAGGCTTTCTACCCTGTACAAGTAGTTATTCTCTAACAACGCTCTATTCCGAATATTACTGATTATTCGAAGGAACTCTAATCTTCCGATAGGGCTTCTACCCTAAAAAGCGTGGTCGTTATTCGCTAAGCGGAAGTGTTGCTTATAGCTTAGAAATAGCTTACCGTCTAGCAGCTAGTAAAGATATATTATATATAGTAGGAATCCTATTAGTAGGATATCGTTCTCTTCGCAAAGGTGTAGGAATTCGAATATAAGATACGAACCGTGACTGTCGAATATTAGGATACGTTTTTTACCCGATTTCGTACGGTCGTATATTGATTCTATAAAGAATCGAAGCTATTGAACTACTATACGTTATCTAACCGTTTAGCGATATAGTAATAGTAGTTCTTAGTAGTAGGTCGTCTGTTTGATTAAGATAAGATTCTATAAAGATACCGTTGCCTTGAAAGATAAACTAGGGTTCTAACTACTACCCGTCGGTAGCTATACACTCGATAGACGTAATATTTTCGCCTTAGTCTGGCTAAGGAAGGTCTACTATCTTCCTACTACTACTATTAGTAGTAGTACTACTAGATATTACGTTTCTAGACCTTCCTTTGCCTAGTTAAAAGCCGTATTTATGTGAAAAAGGATGACTGGAGCTGGATGAACAATGCTGTAAGAGAAGGGGGCTGGAATTTATACAGAGGAAGGTCTCTATAAATGTCTCAAGGAGTTGCCAATCTCTCAGCCACCCGCCGAGAACGAAGATCCCAACCCTAAATTCGCGTTTTGGACGTTTGGTGGCCATAAGTTACCCATTAAAGGCTTAGTTGTTCCACTCGGTCAATCCTCGGGGGAAAACCAGAATGAGATGTCGGGCATCGATTGGGCACATTACGGGTAATAAAGGGGGGGGCTCAATCGAGAGTCAGGGGCATTTCATACGGCTGCCTGTCATGTAGGGCTTCTAATCGCTAGCGCGGTAGAGTATAATATCGCATCTCATGCGCGGCGGTGCCAAAATGACACGCATGCTATGTATGCTCTAGGGGTGGGGAGGAAGAATCGCAGCAGTAAAAGGCCAAGATTATAGTCAAAATTGTATGCATGGGTGATAGTGTAATATGTAGTCAATCGGCTGTGTACATTTTTGAGGTTTCCCAGAAACCCCTTGCCTAGACAGACTAAAATGCGTTGATAGCTGTAAACCAAGGCGCCGTGAGATAGACCCGCTCCCATATCAAGTCAATGTACATGATCCAGACGCCAAAAGTAAATTCCAAAAGAGAACCCAGGTGTTTTGTAGGAGATACTGCGCTTTCAAAAGCCCACCGAAATTTGATCTGGATCTCAAACCTAACTAACTCCGTGGGTTTCCCAAACGCCTCATGCGGGCGTGATCACTCGATTCGACATAAACGAGAGAGGGAGATAAGAGATGTGATGATCCAACATCTGAAGTATTTGTTCTTGGATAACTGTTCATATATCCAAGGAGGAGGTCGGAGAAAATAAATATCTTGCGACCAGGAGAGTCATCGAATTGAAACTCTAATAAGCGTTTCATCACAAGGTGTGCTTGATGTGTGTGTGTGTGTGTGTGTATGAAACGATGGAACGGCTCAGTCATCTCCTTGCAGTCGAGCCGCATTATTTTCAATATTGGCTTCAAACAGCAATAAAGGGCGTGGTCAAGGTAGGTAGGAGTTGTTTATGGAGAGAGCAGTACTCGCGAGTGGCGGGGTGTTTAGCTCGACTGTTGTCGCCACTACAGTGGGCGGGCCGTCGAGTTTCATTTATCGAGGCTCATTCCAGTCTTGCATCTTCACATTCATTCCCGGCACATGCTCGTGGATGGTTTGTTGGATAGCACCACTTCGGACAACCGATTGGGATGGTTGAGGGGGGGCCAGTTCCCGAGCGGCGTCTACGCTCACGCTCTAGGGGGCCAGGTAGCTCTGTGTTGTTACTGCGGTTACGGAATTTTTGACCGATACCGCTCAACCAGTTGCCATCTTCCTCTTCACCCAACCAGTAACTATGGCCGACAGTGACCATGATACGGCCTACCTTGCCCTTCCAACCTTGTCCATCGGGGCTGTATGGCGAGAAGGGTTCGCGGTCGATATCGGCAACACTTGCGACCGACACGTTGCGGCTGTGGGTCGGGAGCTGGGTGTGGCGAGGGATCGCAACCCAGAGGCGAAGAGTTTGGCGAGCGAAAGCGAGCATTACAAGCACAAAATAGACACGCATAGCCCAGAGGAGTGAGATGAAAACGATACTTTGAAAGCTTTCGGGCTGGTAGACAGCATTGCTGAGGGGGTCGGCGCTCCGCGGCGGGTGGGCGATGAAGTTGTTACCTTCCTTGGTGTTCTGAATCTCAACATAGGCGGCATCATACTTGGGATTGGTAAAGCCGGCAGTTTGAGCGATGGTGTCCCCTCCGGGGCCCGCGGCCTTGCCGTTATCGTAGTGTTGGGACACGACTAGGAACCAGGTCACACCGAAGGCGGCGGTATAGGCGGCATTAATGAGACTGTCCAGCAGATATAGCCAGGCAAGAGCGAGACACTCGAGCGGAGACTGTTTGCGGATGTGTGGGAAGAGCAGAGCGGCGAGGGCGAGGGCGACAAGAGAGTAGAGGTACATGGACAGTTGGACCGGCGACAGGTGGTAGCCAGTCAGCAAGGCAAGGAGACCATACAGACCACTGATCTTGTTCAGAAGTAGTGAAAGGGTAATCAACGACGCGCCCGTCTCCAGGCTCATCACATAGAGAAAGGACTGTGACAGCGAAGCCCGGTCGATTAGCTTGGGGGCCTCGATGAATCGGATCGAGAATGGAGGAATCGACACTCACCTCTGGCCGCGGAATGCGGAGATACCGGGATGAGAATCCCATGGCGAAGAGAAGACCGGATGGGCCGAAGAATGCAAGACCCGAGAGAGACCAGTTCCGTATATAGCGAGGAGTCAAATCTGCGACGCAGGGTTGACAGGGTTGACAGGTTTGACAGGATTGACAGGTTTTTGGGCAGTTGAAGGAGGGAAAAAGCGGGTGTGGTCCCAGCCTCCAAATCACCGCCCTTCGAAGTGGCCCAGGGGCGCTGCTTTTTCCCGGGCGATCCGTGCCGATCCCTGCCCAATTGCGGGTATCCCCGATTTGGTGCGTTTTATGCCAGCGACTCGAGTAGTTTTAGTAGTTTGGCGCAATGATTCCAACCAAAAGTAATCTGGGCCGAGATCGGCTCACGATATTTTGCAATTCCATGAAAAGATGGCTTGGAGCTTGATTACTGACATCGGTCTTCTGTACGTGTTACGGGCGCCTATTAATGCCACATATTCAGAGAGGCTCCAAGTTGGCCAGAACACGGGGCTATGGAGATCTGAAACCTATTGCGTAACCGGCTTACGGCTTCAAATCGATCTAGGTTGCCTACACGGCCATATTTGTAGATGAAAACAGGACCCTTTCAGAGCCATACCCGCACCCTTCTTGTTATCCTCATCATTGCCCGGAACGGACCGAAGGATACCAAAATAGGCCATAGCTTACTGCTTGGCCCGTTTGTGTACGCGATCACCGACCTGATTCGGGCACTCGAGGCCGTGAAGAATCGTCAAGGTGGTGTCGGATCGTGGTGGTCGAGGAGAGGCGTATCTAAAACCGGCTAGCTATGCCAGTTGGTAAATAAATTCTCAGGAGAGCCCTTCAGTAACTTGGCCAAACTGGCATTTCTGCAAGCGATAATACCAGTCGCCGAAGTAAACAGTGACTTTGTCATTGCCATCCTGTTCATATGATCTAATAGCCCTTGGCCATTCAGAAACCAGCTTGGAACCGGGTTCAGAATTCATGGCGATGAGGCGGGTTATGAGATGGCGGTGGTGGCGGTGGTGGCTGTGCTGCCACCAAGAACCCTGACAGAAAACGGTTAGAACTCGTCTATAGAGTGGAAGCTGGAAATTTCCGATGTACCAGGATAATTTCTCTTTCAAAGGAATGGAAAACCCTATGCTGAATCTCTGATTCTATTAGAGTAACTCGGTTAGTGGTGAAACAATATTCCAAATTTGAAGAGTTTTCAATAAAGAATCCTCCAGATCCAGCGGACTCAAAGGAGGCTTGAAAGCCAGTTGGAGATATAACATCATGGTTGTGACATTGAAAAGAGCTGTGCTGCATGGGATGCCCATATTGTGAGTCGGTATGCAAGCAGAGCGTCTTGGGGATGTATCTATGCTCAGCAGGAATTCGTGAATATTAATATCGTTGCCCCCGACATGAAGTCTATTTCCAGTTAGCCCCGGCAACATATTAGATTAAGCTCGGGTCTTTTGAATTTACATCGGCCTTCCTCAGGTTCTGTGATGTCTGTCCCTAAGTATTTGCTCACTTTCCTCGTTATGATAAACCTGAAGCCACATGGATTATCTTTCTTTCTTTCTTTTTTCTTTTCATGTTTTCATATTCCATTCGGGAATACCATCGGCGTCTGCTGGTTCTCGCGCCGGCAAGCCCTCGACCCAAAAAACATTTAGAATGACAACTTGTGATCGGTGCGCCTGTATCTAGAGTATGAATAAGATTCCTCCTCGATAGCCTTATAGATGGATCATTCCTCGGCGCCGAGGATAAGCGGGTTTCGACCCAAGATTCCTAGAAGATGCCGAGGATGCTGGGGCAGATCAGACCCGCCAGCGGGCGAGATCGTTCCCGAACCGCCAACATTCCAGCCGACCTGGATCGGGCCGGTTTTGGCCCCCCCCTCAGGCGCGTTGGTAAGTTGCACTCGGCATTCCCTAAGACCGAGCGCGCGAAAACTGAAAGTTGGCACCAACACGTTTTATAAATCCAAGCGCCTCGGATCCGTTATAGCCCTGATGATCCCTCATCTTTCGTCATCCCCCCAGAAAGCCATGATAGTAGCAGCCACCACCTTAGGTATTACGCGGAGTCGCATGAGGAGCAGGGCCTTGGATTCAAGGGGGAAGTGGTGGCAATCGTTAGTTGCGCGATAGTAGTTAACGAATGAATGACATCAGTTCCGCCCTAGTATTTTTTTCTATTGTTCCATCTTTTCCCACTAGCGTCGGCGGCGCCCCACGTCACTGAGTCGCGGCGCTTGAGGAGGCGATGGTTGCAGCCAGAGGAATTTTCGGGCTTCTCCCCTCTTTGCCCTTGGCCTTGATCTGGTGCAGGGATGCTCAATCAAGAGGGAGCTCCGATTCTCGGTTCGTGAATTGTCTGATCGGTTTCAATCTGCCCCGGAGCAATCTCGTCTCTGACCAAGCATCCAACTGTTCGGCAGTTCCCATCGCGTGTCGCAGCCGTCGCATGGTGCGCGGTGGGTCCTGCACGGTTAAGTCGGATCCAGTTCCTCTCGTGCCCCATTTTCTTCTTCCAAGCGCCACTCAGTCATCTGGGAAGGGGAGCTTCTGTTTATAGTGGCGGCCCTGCTGCCTGATGAAGTTTCTCCTTTCTTCTCCTGAGAGATCCCGGGACGTTTTGACCATACCTCGTCCGAGGCGCTGTTACATAGCTGGGATCTATTCGCGATACGCATTCGACGATCACCATGAGCCTCAACCGAGAAGATCGCAACCTCGAGATGGCCGAGATCGCGGCCCGCCCTCATGCCTCCTCCCAATGGGATGGAGAGAAGCCCGACACATCGAAAGAGGCAGACAGGCCGTCATCGTCTGGAACCTCGGTCTCTTCCACTGGTTCTAGTAGCTCCGTCGAATACAACTCCAATTTTCACAGATTACAATCGCGAAACACGGAGGTGGACCTCGAGCGCCATCGAACAGCGACCTCCCAGGCCCTTAGCCGCATTGAAACACAACGTCTACAACATGCGATGACCGTGGGTGAGAGTGTGAAGTCGCGCCCATCTCGACAGCCGTTGCCGGCGTTTGGTGCTGGAAAACCCTACCCTCCACACCTTCCCAACCGCGATGATTATGTTGTAGAATTCGATGGCCCAGAAGATCCCTTATACCCCCAGAATTGGCCATTAAAACGAAAGTAGGTCGTCTCGTATCCAATCCTAGATCATCCACCAGAGAACTCATTTGTTTCTTTTTTCTCAGGATCTACATTACCGTAATCCTTGCATTCACCAGTATCTGCTCAACATTCGATTCGGCCATTTTCAGCACTTCATCTTCCGCCGTTGCCAAAGTATTCAATGTTGGCCTCGAGGTCTCCGCGCTGTCGAGCTCGCTATACATTATGGGCTACGCCTCGGGCCCGTTGATCTGGGCACCCCTGTCGGAATTGAAAGGCCGTCGCCCGCCCATCGTCTTCGCCATGCTTGGCTTTGGTATTTTCAACACCGGCGTGGCTGTCGCTAAGGACCTGCAGACTCTCATGATTTGCCGTTTCTTCTGCGGTGTCTTTGGCAGTTCTCCCCTTGCCGTGGTTGCCGCTGTTTTTTCCGATATTTACAACAACCGCACGCGTGGCATTGCCATCGCTTTCTTCTCGAGCACGGTTTTCTTGGGTCCGCTTGTGGCCCCATTTATCGGTGGGTTCATCAACATGTCATACCTCGGTTGGCGCTGGACTGCGTACATTCCGGCGATCATGGGTTACGCGGCCTTTGTGATGAACCTCTTCTTCCTGAAGGAGTCGTATCCTCCCGTCGTTCTTGTCGACAAAGCGGCAGAACTGCGGCGCCGAACGAAGAACTGGGGCATTCATGCCAAGCAAGAAGAGATCGAGGTTGATTTCAAAGACCTAATAATCAACAACTTTTCTCGTCCACTCCGCCTGCTGATCAAGGAGCCGTTGATCTTGGCGGTGACCATCTACCTCAGCTTCATCTATGGCCTCCTCTACTGCTTTTTGACCGCTTATACCATTGTTTTCCAGCAGGTGTATGGCATGAATGCGGGCGTTGGTGGCCTCACGCTGTTCGGAATGGTGGTTGGTCTTCTCATCGCAGGATCCTATGTTGTCTTTTCTAGTCGGGGATATAACGTCAAACTAGAGAAGAATGGAGGTGTGCCCATCCCCGAATGGCGTCTCCCGCCGGTGATTGTCGGTGGTGTGCTGTTTGCTGCCGGTCTTTTCTGGTTTGGATGGACGGGATTCACCAACAGCATTCCGTGGATTGTCCCTACCCTCAGTGGGCTTTTCACAGGTTTTGGTCTCCTCATTATCTTCATTCAGCTTTTCAACTACCTCATTGACACCTATCTCATGTTGTGAGTTCTCGCACCCCATTCAGACTACAATCGGTGTGAATGATAAAACTAATGGATCTTGAATAGTGCTGCATCTGCAATCGCCGCGAATACCTTCTGCCGTTCCATGGTTGCAGCAAGTTTCCCGCTTTTTTCACGTCAAATGTTTGATAACATGGGTATCCAGTGGGCTGGCACACTGCTGGGTTGTCTTGCGGCATGCCTGGTCCCTATCCCCATAGCCTTCTTGCTCTTTGGAAAGAAGTTGCGAATGAAGAGCAAGTTTGCCCCGTATTTCGAGCCAGTTCAAGAATCGCATTGTGCGAACCAAGATGAGGTCACCGAGGAGGATAACGAGACATCCTGAACGGCAGATCAACGTTATTTGCCAAAAAAAGTACATTTGCAATAGTCATCAAGACTTGAGATTCCCCATATGAAGTATTAATTTCAATCTTCTAATTTTTCTATCTATCTCCCTGGACAATTATATCATTAAGTTCATGCCAGACAGCTAAACATCTAGTTCTTAGCCATGCTCTTCCTCTTGACCACCTAATTTCTTTTTTTTCTCTTTTGTTTTTGTAGTGAAATATAACTTGTTGCACAGGCAGCAAATATGTCCACAGAAGCACAGGGTCACCTATAATGAAAAAAATGTCACACCTAAATGACTTAGCAGTCCGGAGCGCAGGGCTCTAGTAACCCTGCTATTTATCGCACTAGGCCACTTTTCCGATGAAGGGCACTAAAACCTAGAATTCTGCGGCTGCCACTACTTTTGATAGTCCCTTCTATCTTTCACTAGCTATTCCAGGCTCTCCAGGCAGTACCAGCCCCTTGGGGCTTATGCTGAAAGCTTATGCCAACACAATCCTATCGTTTCTCATCGCAGAAAATCAACCTTTCTTTAACCAAGCAAGCAATCTTCGTGATAAACCAATTACAATAGTAGGGAGGTTGGACGAGAAGAATAGCTGGATTCAAATCTCTGTAGTTTCCAATTTTCAGTGGAAAACTTGAATATTATGTACTTCAGTAAAGGGGTGGGCAACCAATTTTGTCCCAGCGCTTTGCTAGGTACGCAGTTTCTTTCCATTACGATAAACTTCAGCAGACTGTAAAAATGCCATATTGTACAGCGTTGATTATAGCATATCCAACACGCTAGCGCATGGAGCCATACTGACCATGAACAGCCCCCAGGGGTCAAAAAGAAGCAACCTCTCAGTGCGACCAGGAGGGACAAGATATAATGCTGAGAGATTGGGAATAATAACGCTCATTGTCCCGACAAAGCTCACAAAAGGAATTTGGACGTAATAGCCACATCGAACACTGAAAAATCTAAACACACACGCTATTCATCCGAGGAGTAAACGAGAAGAATGGAAGAAAACATGTACATCTTAAAACATATTCGCGCAATATCATGGATGGACTCGATTATCATGATCGGTCAAAAGTGTGTAAATGGAAAGAGGATAGAGAGACGGGGCAATCAGCAAGCACAGCCATCATTGCTGGTGGTCTCTTTGGGATGAATATTGACATCGATCACTATGAGGGCCTCATGGTTAGCATCAAAGACATAGGTAATATGGTCATGAGGAAATGGACCGCGAGGAATCAACATACTTTGGCTCTCGCCTTGTTTAGCTTCACCCTCCATTCCAGGCAAAGCCTGCGCAATTCTCCGGAACAGCTGCTTCACGTTATGGCCAACCTTGGCACTGGTCTCGATAAACATCAGGCCGTTCTTCTTGGCTTCCTCCTCGCCTTGTGCTGTGGTGACCTCCCGCTTGTCGTTCAAATCAGTCTTGTTGCCGACCAGGACAATGATCACATCGTTTCCACGCTCTCCTCGCACATCATCGATCCATTTTCGAGTATTCTGGAAGGACTTTGCATTCGAGATATCATAAACAACGACCGCCACACTGGAGTCTCGGATGTAGGAAGGAATCAGGGAGCGGAATCGTTCTTGACCGGCGGTATCCCAAAGTTGAAGGCGGACAGTTCGGTCTTCGAGGTACATGGTCTGAAATGAAAAAAAAAGTTAAAGTCAGTAAAGAATGAGTGGAGGCCCAGTAGAGCTACTTCGTCTGACTTGGGAGAATACGTCGGGACTGCAGGTTGGCCTACCTTGGACAAAAAGTCAATGCCAATAGTGGCCTGGTATGTGTTGTCGAAGGAGTCGTACATAAAACGGGTGATCAGAGATGTTTTTCCAACTATCAAATCTGTCAGAACGCCCGGCATTGCTTTCATTTGTGCCCTTGGAGGTGCTTGATCGTCATCATGGGCTTGGGAAAATCGTACCACTCTGCTCTCCCAGAAATACCAGCCTGCGCCACGTCAGTATCAGCGTTCTCCCAAGTCTAATAATAGCACTGCCGGAACTGTCCACACGCACTTAAACTTCTTCAACGGGTTCGAATACGACCCTACTCCAGAGCCGGAGGCCATGGTGGATGGTTGGTGGATTAAAGGAGGGGGAGCACTCAGGGGGAAGGAGGAGAGGTTCGCGATGCAGGCGCTCAACAGGACGGACAAGCTTGCATACAACACAAGTATCCTTGGCGCAATCAAGACGAGAGACAATGAATCGCCAGGGTTCAAGCAGCACGTTTCGGGGGAATCGACAGGTTGAATGATCCGTGGATCTGGGGAAACACGGCGAGAGACTGCCCACCGCCCGGACTAGCCACGTTAATCCGCTCCGGACCACCGAGTCCATTCCTCCTCCAAACCCGAGAGCTTCAGCTCCCTTATCGGCGGACTGCATTTTCCCACCCCCTCCGAGACCTTTTCATTCCTTCGTCTTCAGGTTGTGAAAGGTCACCATGTATCTCCGGTACCTATATGGTCTCTTCACGGCCGCCTTTGTGGTGGTCGGGTTGTGTATGTTGACTCTGAATCCTGATCGTCAAAGCCGACAGCTATCCTAATGACGTGTTTTAGACATGCTGTTCCAGGGACAAGGTGAAGCCTTCAATGTAAGATCTCATTTCAATGCGGCTCAAGCTGTCTCAGAGCGCTCTTGTATTGACAAGTCATCAGGTCGGCCGGTTCCTGGAGGAGGTATCTCCTTACGCCTGGGCCAACATCGGTATTGCTCTCTGCATTGGTTGTTCGACAGTCGGAGCGGCATGGTACGTTGAAACTCTCCGGGATCTCGGATGAATCTGAAATACTGATCAGCGGGCGTGTTTGCACCTTGTTGTAGGGGTATCTTCCTTACGGGCTCTTCGATCGTCGGCGGTGGTGTGCGGGCGCCTCGAATTCGGACCAAGAACTTGATTTCCATCATTTTCTGTGAGGTTGTGGCTATTTACGGTGTTATCATTGCCATCATCTTCTCCGCAAAGCTTACCCCAGTTGCCGAACACGAACTTTACACTCAGAGTAACTACTACACGGGCTATGCTCTCTTCTGGGGCGGTATCACTGTCGGCTTCTGCAACCTGATCTGCGGTATCTCCGTCGGTATCAATGGCAGTGGCGCTGCACTTGCCGATGCCGCTGATCCCAGCCTGTAAGCTCTCCATTTCCTCCTTGATATCTGCCAATGTTGCGAGTCTGGATTCATCTTCTAACCTTCCTGGCAACCCTCTAGCTTCGTCCGGATCCTGGTGATTGAGATTTTCAGCTCAGTGTTGGGCCTGTTCGGTCTGATCATTGGTCTTCTGGTGGGTGGCAAGGCTCTTGACATGGGCGCGGCTTGATCTTCTTCAAAACTCTCTGCTGGTACGAGGGTTATGATTGCCTATTTGGGCATGAGAAAGGGGAGCAGGTGTCCCCCTACTATGATCTCGGATCTCTTTCCTTTTCTTCTGCCTTTTCCGTCTTGTCTTGCTTTTTATTTTGCCCGGCCCCCTTGGGAGGGTATTGTCTCATTCCATTTTCGTGTCTATGTATACACATCATTGGGGCGTCTGGATTCGATACCGTAGAACTTGAAGCTCAGTGGGTTTTGCTGAATTGCATTGGTGATCTGGAGATCATGCATGTGTACAGTAATGAGTAGCAATGGAGCCACACTTCCAAGAATTATTCGCCTCCGCCTTCCTCCGCACATTCTTTAGGACAATGATAGAACAATCTTTCCGGTTACGTTCATGATAATCAAAACAAAAACTTTCATTTCGAGGGCCACGCCGGCTCCCATCCGGGGAACGCAGTGTGGGTAGCACGGACCGGCCACTAACCGCAGGGTTGCACCTGCACGTCCCGGAGATTCGCGATACCCCGGAGTCCACGTCTTAAAAAACCGCAGCTCCCCCACTTCCTCGCATCCTCAATCCACAATCCCACCATGGATAGCAGCACCAAACTCAAGGCGGCCATTTTGATCGTCTCCGACACGGCCTCGCAGGACCCCGCCTCTGACAAGACGGCCAATGCCCTCGCCCCCATCCTCGCCGCGGAGGGGAAGTGGGAACCCCCCGCAATTAGGATCGTGCCGGACAATGTGTTCCAGATCCAACAAGCCGTGTGCGACTGGACAGACGGGCCCAATTGGTACAACCTGGTTCTTCTCAGCGGCGGAACTGGCTTTGCTGTCCGAGATAACACGCCCGAGGTAAGAAATCTCGGGGGCTGCGGGCTGCGCAGTGCCTGGCCTGGTCCGAGACTCATCCCGCTGATGACATCACTAGGCTGTTTCTCCCCTGATTCATCGCCATGCTCCAGGTCTAGTGTGAGTGTTCATAACGTCGATGTGGTCATCTTTGGTTCCGAGAGTCGCGCTAATGTCGAACTAATTTCCCCAGCCATGGCATGATCGCCGCTTCGTTGAAAGTAACCCCATGTGAGATGACATCACCCACCGCGTTTTGCAACTATTTACATCCCTGCTAACCCCCCCCACTACCAGTCGCTATGATGTCTCGTCCTGTTGCTGGCGTGCGAGATAAATCTTTGATAATTACTTTGCCTGGGTCCCCTAAAGGAGCCATGGAGAATCTTGACGCGGTTGTGAAGCTGCTTCCTCACGCTTGTTTACAGTCTGCCGGGGCCAACTCGCGAAGCCTGCATGCTGGCGGCGTGGAGAAATTGGAGGCTGAGGCAGGGGTTTCCGCCGGCCATCAAAATCATCACCACCACCATCATCACCACCACCATCATGGCCATGGACATGTAGTTCCAAAGGCCCATACCTCCCCGGCGGATCGACCTGTGTCCAATGACCCTTCTGCTGGTCCTAATCATCGATATCGTTCTTCACCCTACCCAATGCTTTCTGTAGAGGAAGCACTCCGTCAAGTCAGCGAACACACTCCCCAACCCATTGTCGTCGAGGCCCCCGTGAACACATCTGTCGTGGGCTCGATCATCGCTGACGATGTCTATGCCGCCGAAGCGGTGCCCGCGTACAAAGCTAGCATCGTGGATGGCTATGCTATCATTGCACCCGAATCGATCACCAGTGGTCAAACTACCAAAGGCGTGTTCCCCGTAGCATCTGTCACGCATGCCAACGTCGGCGGAGCTCTAGAGCCTCTCCAGCCGGGGACCATCGCTAGAATTACCACCGGGGCCCCTCTCCCTCCGAATGCGAATGCCGTAGTCATGGTCGAAGATACCGTCCTTGTGTCGTCTACCCCTGATGGCAAGGAAGAAGCCACCGTTGAAATCATACCGGGAGATATCACGCCTGGCGAGAATGTTCGCGAGCCGGGCAGTGACGTTGCCCACGGATCGAAGATTCTGTCTCGCGGACAAATTATCTCTCCCGTTGGCGGCGAGGTCGGTTTGCTGGCTTCCACTGGCACTAGAACTGTCAAGGTATTCAAAAAGCCCCGAGTAGGCGTTTTGAGTACAGGGGACGAACTGGTGGAGCACGACGATCCCCGGACCCTCACGGGCGGACAAATCCGGGACTCCAACCGCCCTGCTCTCCTATCGTGCCTCAATTCCTGGGGCTTCCCCACCGTCGATCTGGGGATCGCACGAGACACCCCTGCAGGTGAGATCGAGCATGCACTTCGAGACTCACTGCGCGGTGTGGGTCGTGCTTCATCTAGTGTCGATGTGATCATCACCACAGGTGGAGTCTCCATGGGAGAGCTGGACCTTCTCAAGCCCACCATTGAACGGTCTCTTGGTGGTACAATCCACTTCGGCCGTGTATCCATGAAGCCTGGCAAGCCTACAACCTTCGCAACCATTCCCTTTAAGGCAGCTGCCACCGATGCGACTGCAAATGTCCAGCAAGAACGTCAGTCTAAACTCATCTTCTCTCTTCCTGGAAACCCAGCTTCGGCCCTAGTGACTCTAAACTTGTTTGTTCTTCCATCATTGCACAAGCTCTCTGGCTTAGGGGAAAGCTCTCAAGCAATGGCCACTAAGCCCTGGATGTCGCCGCAGCTTGGACTGCCTCGCGTTGCAGTGGTCCTAACCCACCACTTTCCACTTGATCCCAAGCGCACTGAGTACCACCGGGCTGTGGTAACCGGCTCGCGCTCGGACGGACGTTTGTATGCGACAAGTACTGGCATCGGGGGTGTCGGACAGCGGAGTTCACGGGTTGGCAGTCTTGCAAGTGCCAATGCCCTGGTCGTCCTGCGTCCTGGCCGCGGAGTCGGCATTAAGGGAGAGATTGTTGAAGCGCTCATGATGGGCCCTGTCTACGGCTCGGACACGCGACTCATCTGCTAAAACATACTCAAAACGACTGGAGCAATATAGAGGGGCTGGATCTCCTCCTATATTCCAATGTTGATTATCTTCTCTTTCTCTTCTTTTTTGTCTCTTTACCTTTCCCCTTTCGGTGCTGTCTATTTGGTTTATACACTTGATACAATTGTCACTAGACTGCTAGTATATATCGATGAGCAAATGAACTTACGAATCAATTTGACATTAAGACAAAAGCCCAGATCTTTACTGAAAGATGCAGAGGCGGTAGTATTGGATTATGAATTTGCTAACTGAGTAAAACAGAATCTTCAACGAAATAAAAGGAATAAAACTCTCGATAGTTTAATGAGGAATCAAGTGCATCCTTTCTATCTTTAATAAATAGCAATTCATGAGGCGAGGATAGCCAATGTGATCAGAAAGCATCATTATATTTTTTGCCTGTCGCCTTTAACGACGTCTTATAAATTGTGCATTCTGTAATGTGATGTTAGTGAAGTACCTCGGTGCCCACTGTTGCTATTGCCTACCAGAAACGCACAGTCGAAATTCAGCTCCCCCTTCCTCTGTTCGTATTATTTCCTCTACTACACCACAAGACTAGGTAACGGTAAATCGAACGCCGAAAAAGGATACTCTTGACGCTCTTTTAAGCGTTATGTTTTAACTAGTCATTAAGTATAGATTCGAATATAGCCTGCCACACCGCAAAGAAATCCACAGGTATTGACAGGCGAGATTCTTGAAGGCATTACATAGCCAGCTAGAATACTCACTTAGTACGTATACTTAGTACGCATAGTACGCACTCCATCTGCTTCCATTCCAAGAGAGAAAATTCAAACCAACCTGACAACAGATTCGATAAAAATTCCATCTGAGGACCCAGCCAAGCAACAAAAGTTGGGTGGATTTGCGACCGGACACGACAGGAAGAGCGGATGCCAAAACGAACGCGCGCAAGAGTCCTAGTCCGACATAGCTGTAGAGTGCTAGCGAGCGAGGATGCAGGCTGAGTACGCGACCATGTTCTCTGACATGCATGCCATATGCCTAATAAGCTTTTCTATGCGTATGTCCGCTAGCTTAAAATTAGGAATAGTTCCAAAACAGTGACCTGCTGTTGCATTTGAAAAAGCCATCAGAGAAAGGAATGTGCCACATGTATACATTATATCCTACTCCTTGCTTCGCGGCGGCCCCTTGTTTTTCGATGATCAAAGAAATGTTATTTCTTATATCTAGCAGCTGTATGGCACATTGATGGGTATTAGCTACAGACTCACCAATTATCTCAAACCTATATTTCAAACCGATTTACACATTCCCCCAAACGAGCGGAGCATTGGCAATATGAAGGCTTTTTCTTTCATTGTGGCATTCATATTTGCGGCTATTGTTGCAGCAGTGCCAATGGATATGACTGTTGATAAATCAGCAATAGAACAGGTATGAAAAAGGCGCAGAAATATTTTAATGCCACTGACTAAAATGGGATGTCGATAGACCGTGAGTGATAAACCTCGACTGGAAAACGACGATTTACAAATATATAAGGCTGACTGAGATGGGATATGGACAGGATGTAAGTGATGAATATTAGCTGGAGAGAGATGACTAGAAGCACACAGGGCTGACTGAGACCGGGTTTGGATAGTGTGTAAGTGCTAAAGCTCAGCAAGACAGATGGTGATAGGGACACAGAACTGACTGAAATGCGATGTTGATAGGCCGTAAGTAGTGAATCTCAGCTACAGAGGATGACTGTAAGTAAACAGGGCTGACTGAGATGGGCTGTGGACAGTGTGTAAGTGCTTAATCTTGTCTGGTGAAAGATATGTCGAAATTATAGTGCTGACAATGATCGGATGGGAATAGGGCGTGAGTGATAAACCCTAGTTGGGGAGAGATGATTACAAGAATATAGGGCTGACTGATATGGTTTATGGACAGTGTGTAAGTGATGAACCTCGGCTGAATAGAAATGACCACAAGCATACAGTACTGACTGAGATGGATGTGGATAGGCTGTAAGTGATGAATAACCGCTTGAAAAAGACAGCTACAATCGCATAGAGCTGACTGAGATGTGATACGCGTAGGGTGTAAGTGCTAGAGCCCAATTAGAGAGAGATGACAAGAATACAGGGTTGACAGAAATGGGATGTGGATAGAAGGTAAGTAATGAATCTCTTTCAGCTGAAGAGCGGTAACTATAAGCATACAAGGCTGACTGAGATTGGTTACGTCTAGAAGGTAAGTGATAAACATAAGCTGGAGGGGGATGACAAGCATACAGGGCTGACTGCGATGAAATGTGCATAGTCTGTAAGTGATGAAAATTATCTGAAGAGAGATTAATAAAAGCATATATCTCTGACTGAGATACGTTGTGGTCAGTGTGTAAGTGCTAAGCCTCAGTTGAAGAGAGATGACAAGAAAACAGCGCTGATTGAGATGGATGCGGATAGTCTGTAAGTGATCAGTATTAGCTGGAGAGAAAACGACTACAAGCACACATACTGATGGACATAATATATCTAGTAGAACAAATAGTCGGCATCGGAGTCGCAGAGGGGTCTGGAATACCTGACGGATGTAAGAATTGAAAGGATACAAGTAGCGGGTGGCAGTTGTCCAACTGACATTCTATCCATAGCCTATCCTGTGTATCAAACCGTGGCTCTACTGCAAATCTTTGGGCCCCTCGCAGAAATAATCTTGGTTGTTTCTTTGGAAATCCTTGCGTTTCTTTTTCGTCTGCCTTGGTATGGGTTTTTCTTGATTATATTAGGTTTTCCTGTACTGTTATGTGAATGCAAAGGCTTTTATCTCTCTGTTCCCACCACCTTGTCTGAGCCTGTGATATGCTGGTTCCCAACTAACTTGCCTGACATCAACTGTGGTCTGCACATACTTGCTATCTAGGCATGCTTGTGTTGACTCCTACGTGTTCCTGTAGCTCCTTGACCTACTATCTGCTCTGATGTCTATCTTATTAACAATTCCCTAGTCGTCTGACTTCTCTATATTTGCCAAAGTTTGATTTTTACCTTTATTATTCAGTTTAGAAGACAACCTTGATTTTGATCACATTTTCTTGATGGATTGAAGGCGGATGATCGATGATTAACAGAGGCCAGACAGCCGACTAGATGTCATGCGAGCCATTCCGGCCGTGCTCCAGGAGTCGATCATTCCCCAAGGTGACAGTTTTAATGTTACCAATATTACTCCTTCAACTGATTTTTCTGCTACTCCTACTCCTCTTGATCCTCCTATTTTTACAGCTGATTCTGATTAAATGGTAACTCAGTAGAAGATTGGGCTTCGGTCCATAGTGCCAAATACTTCAGTGACACCACTTTATTCTGTATGGAAGTTCTACATGCGACATATTGTTTTAATGCAGTAACAAGCCACCTTCTATCAGTCCGCACAGATCATCGATAAATCCACCAAGCTAGATTTTCAGAAAATCAGTTCCTCATAGCTCATAGCTCCCATTTATAGAGCAAGGAAATGCAGATGTCGAATCAACCCTTTGAATATTTCCACCCTTTCTTCTTCTCCGCCCGAAAAGCGACCAGAGTCCCGTCGCGTCCCTGCTTCCGTGCAATCTCCACGACAAAGAATCTCACGAAATCAGTGAGCGTCCAATAGCTGCTGTGCGCACTCAACATGTTCAAGTACTGAATATTGAGTGGACCACCGCCACCGGAAAGGTAGTAGTCGATCTGGCCATTGTCATTAAGCAACAACATACGCTTCTCAGCAATTTCTTCGCGTGTGAAGTCATGTGTCTCCATTTCAACGGTTGACGGGAGCTTTGTGACCGCTGCGGGCCGGATGGGCGCTGCGCTTGGCATCAAAGCACCCGGAGAGCTCCAGCGGAAGACGCTGCCTAAAGACTGCCAGAAGGACGACGTCGCGCTAGGTATGGATGCAGTTTTAAGCGAGTTAGAAAGATCTGTATCTACTGCGGCATTCACTCGATATGCGATAGCTGCGGATAGAAGTTAACATAGATGCTCTTGGCTGATTTGGAGAGGGTGGGATGACCGTACGATCCGTTGTGTGCATGATGTTGTACAAATTATCAACAGGAAGACAACCATAACTGCCTGGCTCTCCAGCAACGCCCCGAAGCCGGTCTTCGCCTTCACTTCCAGGCTTTTCTCTACCTCTTCGCGGCATCAAACTAGCTACGAGGTTGTTAGTCCTCGAGATTGTCGACAATAAAGTTTTCTTCAGGCGTACCTTTATTGAGCAATAAAAAGAATCCAAGAGGGCTTCCACATAAAAATAGGTTGCGAGTGTCGAACTCAAAAATATCGCTGTGCAATGGAGTTTTGGAAAAGTCAAAGTCGGGAACATTCGTGGGTTGTTGACTGAGAATATCGACTGCCATAACGCTTCCAAGCGAATGTGCCAGGAGATGTACGCGGCCGTGGTGCTGAAACTCTGGGTTGTTATCGCACCAGAGACGATAGATTCGATTAGCTTCTCTGGCAACTGCTCTTATCATCTTAGGTTTGTGATGCGAAAGGTAATAGGGAATATCGAGCATCACATCGCTGATCAGAGACCGAACTGCAGGCAGAGTTTGTGGCGTAATATCCGAGAGTGAAAAGTTGATAGTAGTGGGATCTTCGATGTCGGATGATTCGAGGGATGGGTCCTCCAAAGAAAGAGTCGTCCGCCAGTTTACAGGAAGGACCATAATTCCACCATGATCCTGGCGAACATGAGGCCAGACCGGCTCATTGTTCAACTCCATGTTCACCTGCCGGCGAAAGGCATTAATTGCGTGCGTGAAGTGAAAGCTTTCCATTCGTTCAGAGAGTTTCTGGCCAATACCGTGGATCACGAATACCAGGTCCGTCGGGCTCGGACGTAGTTCTTCCATCTTGCATGCATAGCAGATCTGCTCGCCTGATGTTGGCGTGGAGTGCGGGGACTGGTTCCTCCGGATGTACTGACGCACGTCGACAGGATTTGCCTTTGACGGATGTAATTGGTCCCACGCCTTTCGATTGAAACCACGCACTACTGGTATGCCAATCTGCCGTCCTTTGCGAATTGCACTGAGAGGGCGCCTCCCACGGGTGACCGAGGGAAGCAAGCTAGGGCGCAAAATTTGGGCATTCTGAGCATCCGCGTAAATAGCACTTGACGTGGCATACGGCTTTAAAGACTCTGCATGAGCTGCGGTTTCACCAGCAGCATGATTCAGATTGAATTGAGATTGCCCTTGAGGTTGCTCACGGGGGGCTTCGATATCTTCCACGTTTACCTGAGCACTTTCCGGTGGATTTGCAGACCCTGGATCCTCCTCGGGCCAGAGTCGGTGCACAATCTTCATCTCGGCGTCTGCACCGTTCTCCACGCAGCTGTTTAGTTCATCTTGCCATGTTTCAGTCCAAGGCTTCAAGTACGTGTATCCTTCCTCCAATTGATTGGCAAGATCTGTCTCTACAGGCAACATCGTGTTTTTGTAGAACCATGTCGCCCGAATAACATTGGAGATGTCATGAAGAGGGCTCCAATATATCGGTTTCATCTAAACACTTGATTAACACAATTGCCTTGCAGGATTGTAGAAGTAGAATGACAAACTTTGAGGCTCGGAACTTCCACTAGGTGAAGACGAGATGCACCAACTGGGATTTTAGACTGCGAGTCATTTGCCGATGACTCTTCTTGGGACTGATCCTGTGTCAACTCATCCAAACTGACCATGGTCTTCAGTTTCGAAGGCTTTTTGGTACTGCGGCTGGTAGGACTGCCCTGTGGCTCCTCCTGCGATTCTTGGGATGCGTCTTTTGGCTGGAGTGACTCTACTGAGCGCCCGAGGAGACTATGTGGCTGAGATGTTGGAGCTCTGATAAAAGGGGAACCACTGATGCTCGCATCTCGAGATCGGTTGGCACGTAGGCTGGTTCCATCGGCTGGCCATTCTTCAAGATCACCATTATCTTCAGATGAATGTCTTCGTCCTTTGGTGGAATAAGGGTCAGCCGCAGCCGCCGACCGCCTTTTCCGGTCATTTTCCCCGCTGCTGGCGATATTTCTGACGCCGTCGTCGGCGGTTGATGAGTAGCTGAAGTTGTTTTGCAACCCAGTGGCCTCGCGACGGCGCTGTACAGAAAGAGCGGATTGGCCTGGAACCGCTATTCCAGAAGTACCTTTGATGAGTGTCTCTGACCGAGGTTCCCTCTCGACGGCATCTTGGGCTTTTCGCGCGGCACTAAATTCCCGCCATGACGCTTCAAGGGCAAGATTGTCCCGGGCAGAGAATGGTTTAGGCGGAACCCTTTCTTTTTCAGCGGGTTGACCGCTTGCTGGTGGGAGCGGAGCTAATGGATCGTCTATAGGCAATGACGATATGTAGAAAAAATGGGCGCGGACCTCCGGCGGCGAGGAGAGCCCATAAAAGCTTGTGAGCTCCAGCTCCTCATCGGCAAGAAGACAGCTTGGCCCGTAGGTATGAAAAGGGCCCGTCATAATGGGCGACGTGGTTCCACTTTTTCCAAGGACCTTGTCGAGTTAAGGCCTCGTAGAGATCTGGAGATCTGGAGAGCGATCGCTAAGCGCCGAGGGTCATGACCAAAGCCCTGCGACTGGACGTGCAAGGTCGAGGTTCAGAAACACCCGACCGTTGAGGGTAGGTCTTTTGCATGAAGTGGAGAAAAGAATCGAACAGAAACAAAGATTCTCGATGATCGCAAGTAACTGAAGTCCAAGACGCTGCCTGGCGTTCCTATGAGCCGATGACGTCGCCGCACGTGCCACACGCTTTTGCGCGTACAAGAAAACATCGGCTTCCATGCTTTTTTGATTACAAAGTACAAAGACATGCTGGAGGTTACACTGTTTCAATGGCCTTCATCAAATATTGCAAACTTGCTTCGTATTATGCAGTTAATTAGCAGGCTGAAAGTCCAGGATCGCCTGCCTTTACGCCCACTCAAAAAACAAAACAAATATTAATCGAAGTTACCATCGAAATATGTCGAACCCAGATCATTAAAACAGCCCCATTAGTAAATGCCTCGCTCAAACAGAAAAAAAGAGTAAGCAAAAGTATGCGGTCCGTTATTCTTGAAATAGAGAGATAGAGTGAAAGCGACAAAATGAAAGCATATGCGAAAAATATGTTAGAAGATGTGAACCAGGCGTAACTTAAAGATCCATCGGGCTGTCGGCCTCGCTTTGAAGACCTGGAGAGGTCATTGCCTCCAACATCTTCATGCGAGCATCGTCGGAAAGGAAGTGGAAATGCTGCATGGTGAAATCAGACGGGCGCATCATCTCGAGGATCTTCTCGATGTCAAACAGATGCTTCCGAATCGCACCGTCAGGCAGGCAGAATGTGCGAATGCTCATCTCATGAGTAAGGGTCTTCCAACTTTGCAAGTTTTGCTGAACAAGCAGAGGACAGTGCTGGCTAGCGCCGGTGAATTCCAGGCTCTGGCGATTAGCAGAAACAAGCTCATACTGGGTAGCCTGGTCGAAGTAGAACTCCAGCACCTGGGGTCTGTTCTTGTTGACCCAGGCGGAGTTGACCTTGCTCAGAGAGTGTGGGGAGATACGACCGTCGTAGAAAGAGACGAGCAAGAAATCGTTTGCGGTACTGCAGATCATAAACTCCAGGTTTGCGTACAACTTGGCCTGGCTGAAGGAGTTCAAAGAGGCACTGGGTAGAGCGAGCTGGATAGACCCAGAGCTTGAGGAGCCTGGAGAGATTGTGAATGGGTGTGTTGTCATCAATCTGGCCGGATCCTCAGTCTGAAATCGAGATATTAGTGGATCGGAAAGCTCTGGAATAGATGAAGCAGGAAGGGTACGGGGTGAATGCTCACGACAACAGCGATTTGCTGCTTGATCTTTTTCCCATATCGCGCAAGTCTTGGAACAAATTTCCCTTCCGACTGATGATGGTTGGGGCCTTCGAGCTGGATGTGTCAAGCCATCCGTTGTCACCGAAAAGCTGCTTGCGAGTCGCATCGGGTGTGGCAGTCAGGTCCGAAGGATTAGAACCAACACAAGCATGTTTAACGCTAGCGGGGGAGCTCTCCAGGGAAAGATCCTTGAAAGAGGATCCAATGAGCGGGTAGATGACATCTTCCGGTGCATTGGAATACTCGACGTGCAAGTCTGCAAACAGCTCCTGTTCCACCGGACTGAGATCTTCGAAGCGACAAGGCTTATCAAGCGGAGGTATTTCGAAGTTGAAGAGAGTCGAGGGCGCCAAAGGATTGACATTGTCGGTGTTGTGCTTTGGAGCCAGTTCCTGGGGAATGAGATCCTTAAGCCACTCCTCCTCAGGGGGGAAGCTTGTGTCAACCTCGTCAAAGAGGAGGTCGGCTGTAGCGGGGATCAATGGCATGGGTGGGTTATAGGATTTGTTAGACGTGCGCTCCACGCAGTTCTGAACGGTCTTATCACCCATGGCAGCTTTGATGGTTGAGGCAGATGAAGTGCTGAAAGGGTTGGTGATGGTCATCTCGTCATATGCCCTGCAAAGAACCTCGGTCAGTTCCTCACCATAGGATGGGGCTGGGATATGGAGGGCTTCATACTCAGGAGTCGGGAGCATGGGAATGGGATCGTCATAATCACTGGAAACACTTCGTCGGTCCCGCACCTCCATGGATGAG
Organism: Penicillium macrosclerotiorum; assembly: GCF_028827735.1. Taxonomy (NCBI): domain Eukaryota; kingdom Fungi; phylum Ascomycota; class Eurotiomycetes; order Eurotiales; family Aspergillaceae; genus Penicillium; species Penicillium macrosclerotiorum. Next base: position 5,407,012 of record NW_026643083.1, on the reverse strand, counting down.
CCAGACTCGGGATAGACTCGCTGGAAAAGAGCAGGGTGCTTGCGAGTGAACTGAAGAATCTCTGTATCTGGGGCGCAAGAGGGGACCATAATCACAATGAGATTAATTGCGATCAGAAAGAAGTTGGGACGGTGGGAGGATGGAAGAGCTGAATATCAGAAAGGAAACTTGGCAAACTATGAAGAGGAGTTGAGGAGTTGAGGAGTTGAGGAGTTGTGGAGTTGTGGAGGAGTGAAGAACGAAGAAAGGAAAGGAGAAGAGGAAGAAAAAGAATTGAGAGAAGAGTGGGAAGGAGCATTTATACTGCCTAAAGCATGGAATCTGCCAAAAACGAAGCTATTCCCAACCCCAATTGGGGAATTCTAGTCACCAGGTCCTTTGGACCCACTCAAGATCGGATTAGTGCGATGGCAGATGCAGAGGAGCTGGCATGGGGTTGGTTGAAGGGGGTTCACAATCCACCCTACATCAGATCGTCTCCACTCAAGACAGGTTTAACACGGTGGCAGGTGGCCCTTCCGCACCAATTAGTTAGCATTAGGCCAACATGCTCCACTCAAAATCAGACTTCTAAGGCTGCAGGAGAGAAAACTACCGAGAAAGAGAGGATTTCGCACTGTGTGACGTTGAACATTCCCCTATCAATGTCAGGTTTACCACTGGGCACTGGGGCTGAAAAGGGACCAGGACCGCCTGCAGAGACCCCTCAACCTCAATCATCAAAGTGAATAGGCAGATTCTTTGTAGGCATGGAAAAGTCGTCAGATCACTCTGTAGCCCCGTTGTGGTTGCGCCTTCTCTGTTTATTCTCAATTCCTTCTCTATTGATCCCGATGGAAAGCGCAGGGAGCTGGGAGGATTCCCCGATTAGGCAAGTCTACAGCCGCCCCGAGTGTGTTGCCCCGTGGGACGTTTCCGCGCGGGTTTACCGAGCCGCTTAATCGCTCGGCTGGTCTACAGTCGACCGTTGCCACCCGAAATCCCGACTTTCCGACAAGCATAACCTAGCCCGTTTGAAGGTAGATGCTAGGCCCGAGGTTGTCGGTTAATACTCTACCTTTATTCTTGGCACTGATGCAGAGATGAAGGAGGGACTAGCTGAGAACTTTTGGCGTGCAATGCTAAACTGATAATTTGATATGCAGGAAAGATGGGTAAAGAGACAAGTGAGGGCCACGCGTATACACAATTATCTTGAATTCCACCATTGACGGACGGGCCACGTCAATGCACCAGCCATATCATACGCCCAATTAGACCATCCCTTTGCCCGGACCGCAGCATGGACAACTGTCAACATCCGTTGCGTGAAAATATCAGCTGGGTCCGAATCATGGAGGTAGCATTCCCAAATGGGACCCTCTTGCAACTCCTGGCCATTTTGGTGGAGCAATTCCCCAGTCGATGCATCGAGTTTTAACTTTGGCCCAGTAACCAGTGAGCGACCTATACACTTCGCGTCGGCCACTAAATACGAAGCCGCATCCACAACATCCTCAGGCTTTCCCAGTGGAACTCCCGCCAAAAGCCCCCTGACAGGTGCTTGCATGAATGGAGTGTCTGTATAGTATGGACAGATGATATTGACACGAACACCAGCGTTGATGGGAGCTGTAACTCGCAAACACCGAAACAATCCGAGCACGCCATGCTTGGAGATGGTATAGGGCACCTGCGTTATGAGTGGGTGTAAACTGGCAACGGACCCCAGGAGCAGGATATGTCTGTCTCTCGCCGATTCGGAGGGAGCGGATCCTGGCTGACAGGGTATCGAACCGGGATTCTTCGGTAAAAAGTACAACGCCAAATGCACCGTATACATCACACCGGTTATGTTGATATCAAGCGTCTTGAAGCTTGGAGCTGGGGGACTGGGATCATTCAAATAATCGACATTTGGTCTCTCAAAGACACGGGCTTCTTGGGGATCGTTGATGCCCGCATTTGCAACGACTGTATCGATTCCCCCGTGGGGACTTAACCGAAGAGACTCGCGAAAGAAGTTCAGCTGTGATGTCCAAGATGTGACATCCATCTGAATGAAATGGACATTCGAATTCTGCGTCTCCTGGCGCATTCGTGCGACGACTGCTTCTCCAACCGGATTGATGTCACCGAGGATGACGGTGGCTCCGGAAGATGCCCACCGGGCGCCAAATGCTGCACCGAACCCCGAGGCACCGCCTGTTATGAGAATGGTCTTGCCCTTGATGTGGGCTGGGTCGTACCTGATGTCCATCTTGGATCGATTTTCGCGATAGAGTTTGCTAGATTAGCAAATGTACTCAAGGCAGAGATTGCCTCGCGGAAAGATTCAGCGAAAGGGCCCCAAAAATAAAATTGCAGCCATAAACTACATGAACAGGAGGAAAATCGCACACAGAGGATTTTGCAAGATAAATGAACGACAACAAGTAGCAAGGTTGGCGTTTTGAATTCAGTCTGCGGCTGAGGTTCAGAGCGGTCAATGTGGGCCCGGCTAGAATTGCCTTCAGAATATTGTTATACGAACTTTGGCGACCGAGATCACTTCAGTATATTTATCCTAACGTGAGAGTCTATTGGCTGTTAGATTAAACTTGGGGGCCGCGGGCCAACCGGTGCCTTCGGGGCTCCCCATTGGACGATTAGCTCATAATGAGATTTGGTTGGGCGATTGTACACTTCGGAACAAAGTTGTTGGGACACTTTGATTTTCAATCTTTGAAACACTAAGAAATGGATGGATGTGCCCGGGAACTATAGTGGTATCGTCCATATAAATCAATGAACCGATAATGAACTATATAACTCCATACTAGATTTACTGGACGGCCCGGTGGTTATCAGTGGGTGCATACTAAAACCCCCCGATCGCCGCTCCCGGCCTAGGCCAATAATATCGGTCCTCTCAAAGGCAGTCTGTTTACTCTCGAAAGAAACCATTCAATCAACTGAACGGTATGTTCAAAAACATGTAGCTAGCAAAGAATATGCAACAGGAGCATATGAGGCGCTTTCTCCTATTGCTCTTAATTGAGATGAAGGGCCATTTTATGAATATCAAGAGCTCATCCATGCCCTTAGATAAGTTTTTATAGAATTGGTGACGGTAGTTAGGACGATGTGCTCGCTTGTTACTTCTAATTGTTATCCTTTCTGGCAGGCTAAGGGTCCACGAGGTCGGATAAGCGGTTCAGTCATTCAAGCAAAAGAGCATAGAAGGAAATCTCGCAGAAACTGGTCATGACTGTCAGACAGAGAGGATTACGGATCGTCTAAACTGTTTGCCGAATATTCCACCCAAACAGCGGCTATGAAGGAAGATCTACTCGAGCAGCCATAAGAAACTATGTTGATTGGAAGTAGCCCTGATCTAGCAAAAAGCTGTTATCGGATGATTATGTCATCGTTTGCTTTGGTTGATGAGCACCTTCAGCTGAATAAAACCTCAACTTTACATCTACCCACGATCCCAACGGATAGCATATAATTCTCGCTACCAGAGGCCATTTTTTTTCAGCGGCTATTTACAGGGCAAGCAAGGCCAAGTTTCAGCCGCTAAATTGCTGGAAATCCACCACGCATGTTAGAGAACTACTTTGAGATGGCGAATATTCAATATAGGAGGATTTTCTCGGATGAATGTTACCTACGTAGTAATATTATTTAGTATGGATCCTTTTGTAGGCGTGAACATACGGACAGTAGAAACTTCTACAGCACAGTATCTAGTAGACTGCCAGGAGCGCTGGTTTATGTTCTGCTGTTATTCACTAGCTCGAGGGGAGGGGAGGGGGTTTCTCTGTTTCAGTTCAAAAATGGTCCTAACGGCGTCCTATAGTGGGAGAATACCGAGCTAATGGCCTGTTTTGCCGGGTGTACCATATAAGCTGGGGGGGGGATCAGAAAAATGAAGTGGTAATCAATGTCTTAGGGGAGGTTCAAGTATGGCCCGCGCAGACTGGCACTGCAGGTCGGGTTTTCCACCCCCGAATTGCCAGGCAAAACTACCAGTCCCGCGTGGGGAAGAGTCTCGGTGGATAGCCCGGCACGGTGTGCTCTTAAGAGGTCGGCAAGACGGAAGGGAGTGGAGGAGCCAGGGGCCAATCAAAGAGACGGGAAATCAGCCTGGCCCAGAAAGGAGTCCCGGTGGGAGATTCCGCGGAACCAAGGCTTTGGCTGGCGAGTGTGGGGGACGGGATTCGGAGAGCACGGAACGAGGCTAGAATTAACTTGCCCAGTTTGATGCTTAAGTGAAGTCCCGGCCCAGGCTGCCGAAGCGGTGAGTCACGTGGACACCCCCCACCTGCCGCGCGCGGCTTCCGAGTGGAGACCAGCGCCGTGACCGAGTCGCCCCCATGACGCTGGGCCCTGTGACTGCTCGGGATCAACGACGGCATTGAACACAGCGCTAGTCGCGCTGCTTGGCCCGTTTTCCCCCAGCGACACTGGGCGTCCCCACACGCGCGACAGCCCTTTATCCTGCTGACTGATGGCCATCGCCTGCTTTCTATCGCGGCTCATTGGCCCGCCCCAGTCCATCGACGATTCCTCCCCACGATTCAACCGAACCTCAATGCCGTGGCTGTTCTCCGACCTCCAGCCCTCACACTCGGTCCGCTTTCCCCGACTTTTTTTTGCGATTATTTATGAACCAGCCATGGCCCTCCTTTTTTTCTCTCTTCGAATTGATGCAACAAGACAGGGTGAACATCTAACACTTATACCTCTCCCTGACTGATCCTACCGGCCTTTTTTGGATCCGATCGCATATTTTTTATTATACTTGATTTGAGATACCTCGGCACCTCCCCCCCCCCCACTCCTTGTTCTCTCAAGATGGTCCAAGAGACCTACGATATCGTCATCGTTGGCGCGGGCCCGGTCGGCCTGCTCCTCTCCTTGTGCATGTCCCGATGGGGCTACAAGGTCAAGCACATTGACAACCGCCCGGTACCAACCGCCACTGGCCGTGCTGATGGTATCCAGCCGCGTTCCACCGAGATTCTGCGCAACCTGGGCCTGAAGCGCGCGATCATGGCCTACGAGCCTGCCAAGGTGTACGACGTCGCATTCTGGGATCCCAAGACCGACGGCACTGGTATCCAGCGCACCGGCAGCTGGCCTAGCTGCCCGCGCTTCATCGACACTCGCTACCCATTCACCACTCTGGTCCACCAGGGTAAGATCGAGCGTGTCTTCCTGGATGAGATCGAAAAGGCTGGCACCCGCGTCGAGCGCCCGTGGACTATTGTCGGCTTCAAGAACGACGGCGCTAATGCCGAATACCCCGTCGAGGTGAACCTGAAGTGCCTTGATACCAACGTCATTGAGAACGTCCGCGCCAAGTACCTGTTCTCTGGTGAGGGTGCCCGCAGCTTTGTTCGTGAGCAGCTTGGTGTGAAGATCCACCACAAGGACCCCATCGCGTACGTCTGGGGTGTCATGGACGGCGTGGTTCGCACCAACTTCCCTGATATCGAGGTAAGCTCCTCTCTACGCTGTGAAGTAGAGCGCATTCGTTTGGACCAAACTAACATCAAAACTGCAGACTAAATGTACCATCCACTCTGATGCCGGATCGATCATGGTCATCCCCCGTGAGGACAACATGGTCCGTCTCTATGTCCAGATCGCCTCGTCCACCGACCCCGACTTTAACCCCCGCAAGACCGCCACCGCGGAGGAGGTTCAGCAGACCGCCAAGAACATCTTGAAGCCCTACTGGGTGGAGTGGGATCGTGTTGAGTGGTATTCTGTCTACCCCATCGGCCAGGGTATTGCTGAGAACTACACCCTGGATGAGCGTGTCTTCATGGGCGGTGATGCCTGCCACACTCACAGCCCCAAGGCCGGCCAGGGCATGAACACTGCCTTCCACGATGCCCTGAACATGGCCTGGAAGATCCACGCTGTGGAGAGTGGCCTGGCTGATCGTTCTACTCTGAAGACCTACGAGAGCGAGCGTAAGGATATTGCCGAGACCCTGCTCAACTTTGACGCCAAGTACGCCGCGCTGTTCTCCAAGCGCCGCCCGAATGCCGACGAGGTTTCCGCCAGCAAGGCTGTCAGTGCTACCGGTGATGAGGAAGAGGATGAGTTCGTCAAGACCTTCAAGTCTTCGTGCGAGTTCACCAGCGGCTACGGTGTCGCCTACAAGCCCAACGTCTTCAACTGGGATGCTAGCCACCCCGCCAAGTCTCCTCTCTTCAACATCCCCGGCGCTCGCCTGACTGTTGGCAAGTCCTTCACTCCCGCCATGGTGACCCGCCTCGCGGATGCCAACTTCGTTGAGCTTGAGCAGGAGGTCCCAACCAACGGCTCTTTCCGCATCTTTGTCTTTGCCGGCAACCAGAACAAGACTAAGAAGGCCATCGCCGACTTTGCCGCGAACCTTGAGAAGGAGCGCTCATTCCTGTCCGCCTACCGCCGCTCTGATATTGCCGATGTCTCGTTCTTCGAGCGCCACAACCCCCACTCCAAGCTCTTCACCCTCTCTGTCATCTATGCCGCTGCCAAGAACGAGGTCGATGTCGATTCGATCCCCCAGGTCCTGCGTGATTACCACCACCATCTCTATGCCGATGACATTCCCGATGTCCGTGTCCCTAACGCCAAGTTTTCCGCCCATGAGAAGCTTGGAATCGATGCTGAACTTGGTGGTATTGTTGTCACTCGCCCTGATAGCCACGTTGCTTGCACTGTGCAGCTCGTGGAGGGTAGCGGCACTGTGGACGCCCTCAACGAGTACTTCAACTCGTTCTCGACCAAGGCTCTGGGTCAGGACTCTCAGGCTAGCCGCCTGTAAGGAGGTCTTTCTTCCCTACTTGGTATGCGTGATGTCTATTTTTGTATGATCTAGATCTGAGATGTATATAGCTTGTTTGGACTGTTCGCGATGAGCGACTTTTGAGCATGATTGGCGTTTTGCTTTTGCTTTTTTTTCACATTCAGTTTTTGAATGCTCAATAAATATTTTCATTTTTTTTTTTTTTAAAAAAAAATTGTCTTGATTCTTGTCAAATAGTCTGTAACATCCATCCAGTCGATCAAGTTGAGGCCAAGAGACTGCTAAACAAGTCCAACGTCCGTTGTGCCGGTCACATGCCAAGACTTTCGAGACATTCCATCTATTTTCTTGTCTCCACCCCGCATCACCGGGAAATCTTTCAACTCAGGTAAAACCAGAGACCACACTTCAACTTCCACCAGAGACACCACTCCCAAACAAAATCTCAAAATGCTTTCTCTGGTCCTCACTGCCGAGCTAGAAGGGTGAGTTCATGCTATTTGCCTTCGATGTGGTTTTGTACTTTCTCCTACCCCGCACCACTAGCATCAGATTCCTCTCATGACAAGCAAGCTTGTTGATAGACCCCAATGACTTGAGTCAATCGCTGTCACTAACCACACAATGTTAGAGTTTCTGGCTTGCAGCCAACTGACACGGAGGAGAACCCGTATTTCTACACTTTTCGTGTGCAATGCACCTCCTGCCGCGAGATGCACCCTAACTGGGTCAGCTTCAACCGCTTTGTGAGTACTGGCTGCGCTGAATCAGGATGGACGAACAGACCTGGGGCTGATCACTTACAATCCATTAGGAGCAGCATGAGATCCCTGGTAGCAGGGGCGAGGCCAACTTTGTCTGGAAGTGCCGGCTGTGCACGGTAGGGATGCCCTTTCTGTCTCTGCTATTTGCTGCTTGCCGAGCAGCTGTTTCTTTTCCGTCTTCTTTGGCATGGAGAATTAGTTCAAAATCTCCGTTTAACTTTTTTTTGGCTCTAATCCTGTGTACTTTTCATGTTGCTGACAGCTGACCTCGGCCACCAGAAAACTCACTCTGCCTCCATCATTGCTGGCCCGAAGGTCTACGAAGCCCAGGAAAAGAAGACCGGCCAGAACATCCTTGAGATCGACTGCCGTGGTCTCGAGTTCACTGAGTTCAAGGCTGATGTAAGTGAAGTTACTGGAATTTAGAGATTGTGTCTGTATACACGCTTATACTCTCGGCTCTAGGGCGAATGGGAGGCCAAGGGCGTCGAATCTTCGACTCCATTTTCTGGCATCGATCTCTCTGAGGGGGAGTGGTATGACTATGATGAGAAGGCCGGCGAGGAGGTCAGCATCAAAGAGATCACCTGGAAAGTTGGTCGGGCGTGATCCTATCCTGTGTGGGACAGATCAGTCATACCGGTCAGTGAGTGGAATTGTTTGCGAAGGTGTTTCTAGGAGATGAAAATTGGATGGCCCCGGTGTCTCTTGATGTTTCGATTTCTCTTTTCTTTCTTTTCTTTCCTTCTTATTTATTTTGTCCGCAACAGCTCGCTTCTTTGTATTACTACCAGATTTCCGAGGGCCATACTAGGGGTGATCGAAGAAAGTGATAGGAGAGGGTGCAAGGTTAGATGTGGAATTACAGGATGAAGAGATGGCATGATGATCAAATAGCGAACAAGTTCATTATGAGAGTTTGATTCTAATTTGTAGCGGAATTTGGGTGAATCCCAACATCTTCCGCACCGAATCATCGAAAGATGTTGGTCGTCTTGAGCAAGTCTACAAGGCGGTGAACTGGTATCGTTTCTGATTGGTGTATCTGCCGCATCCCGTCAGCTCACATTTTCGCGGTGCAGCAACTCCGACAGCCAAACCCAGTCCAATCCACGACCATCACGACAAGACCGCGTATAGAGAAGCCTCATCGCTCCTCTCCTTTACGTCTCCCTACACCCCACAATCGGTTGTGCGAACGGTCGGCCCTCTACCGCCACACTCCACCATGAGCGTACGTCGTGACCATCCTTCTCCCAGCGTCAACGAGCTTCGCGCCCCGCCAGCTCGCACTCTGTTCTCTCGAAACTTGAATTCTCGAATTGTAAATTCCAGCTGCTAACTTGAACTCCAGTTCCAACCCCTGAACCCGCGGCCGTTCCTGCAGGCTAGGTACGCGAACCCTCCGTTTCCCAGCGCCACGACCTCACTCCAAACCCCCATTGAACTTCTTCCCGACACCATAATCCCCTACCCTGACGCAGTTTCACCACTTACATGAATTGTGCTAATTGTAAGGCATCCAGAGTCGGCACCGAGGTCATCATCCGTCTCAAGTGGGGCCAAACCGAGTACAAGGGCACCCTGGAGAGCATTGATTCATACATGAACGTGCTCCTGCGCGATACAGAGGAATTCATTGACGGCAAGCACACCGGCACTTTGGGTCTGGTTCTGATTCGGTTCGTAGTCGATTTCCCCTTTCCCTCTCTTTCCCCGCAAAGCTAGGAATGGACCTATTCCCCTTTCCCCATGTTCTCGTTTTGACCACGGCGAATTATCGGAATACAAACCCAAGAGTTAGCCACTTGTTATTTTCTTGTTCGCTGCTAATTTGCCGGTCTAACACACAGGTGTAACAACATTCTCTGGATGGGATCGGCAGATACCGTGGAGATGACGGACCTAGGACTCAAATAAAACGTTCCTCTCCACCCCCTGCGATCGATGGGCGTGAGCGGGAATACCAGGTTCGCGAGCGACTGCCCGACGACACCCCTCGCACTGCGGCATCAGCATTGCCACCTTGCTGCAATGTGAGAGAGGAGACAGAAAAATAAACACCATCCACTCTGAGGTGCATCAGCGGGCGGGATGCTATATGGCGGCTGCAAGAATTAGCCGACAGAGCCGGCCTGCCACATTTTGCATACGCTTTCCCGGTTGCCATTGGAGATCTACGAGAGACTGGAGAGGGGCTTTGGATGGGCGAGGAAAAGCTGATTTCTTACCGAGGCGCTTTTGTCCGGACTGGGATGCCCTTGTCGGGATGGGCCTTTTGCTATCTTTGTTCTTTTTGTTTCGATTCACGAGGCGTTTTTTTATGGTTTCTTTACCGTGCGAGATTATTGCATGGTCGCTCTCCCCGCGGCCAAATATTGAACCCACTACTATTTTTCTTTCTCTCTTGAGGGATTCGATCCCGATGTACGGTCTTCGGGGGGGACGGGGGAGTGCAGAGTACAGTCAAAGAGAGGGGGGTTGTTGTTGTAGCTTAGTGGGCTGATATCAGATGCTACTCGTGGGGGTTGATCCTGGCAGCGCCATGGAGTCCTCATGTCCTTCCACATCGTCGATCACTGCGTAATCGGCACGGCCAGAGATGACGAGGCATCGTGCTCAAATTTCACTATCGTATGAGCTGGAGGGCTAGGTACAGTTGCTGGTTGAGTGGCGCATTTGGTGCTATCGTCGTCTCCAAGCCACTGATGATGTAGACGCCGATGTACAAGGTACTAGCTGTGTAGGCGGTAGCGTGGCGATTCAGAGTGGGAAACGGGAGTGGGCCGCAAGATTGTTGATGCTGGTCACCAAGAGAGAAGAGCATGGACCTTGCTCTGTTGGTATCCACTTCCTCCACCAGGCGACTGGTGTGTGCGATTCCTGCGCGGGTGAAGCCACAGTCCAGGAGTTTGGGGGAGCCTGTCCCGCCTGACATCAGCGGGCAGCCTCGTATCTTTGGGAGGCAAATCGGCGTACGTAGGCCGATGAGGAATTCTCCTGGAGGGGGAGGGATGCGCACCGCATATCTGGTCGTTGTGAATGGATGGATGCTGGATGCAGGGTTGATGTTCATTGGAGTGGACGGAGTATAGAGGCGAGTCCCACTGAGTGGCCCAACTCTGTCGGTGGCTTCCCTCATGTACTCCGCACACTTCCTGTACTGTGTTCTTTTTATAGCAGAACATATTTCGGTCTACTGCTGAGCTAAGGCGAGTTCCCGTTCTGGGTAACTATGTTCCCACACTGAAATAACTAAATTTCGAGGCAACGGAGCCCCCGACGTCATGGGCGTGAGGTTCTCGGGATCCCCTCAGCTGCAGATGTAGCGGATGCAGGACCCCAGCCATACTATGATATAGAGACCGGAAGGAACGGCATTTCTCAAAGCTCGCTGGGTTGTTGGTGCTGTCTATAGTGTAGAACCCGGGGCTGGAGTGACAGTCCTATAGATCTCGGGCGATCATGATTATTGATCCAGTGATCACACGGCTTACGCTTGGGCACGAACTCTCGCTCGATCCTCGTCTCTTCCCAGACTCTACCCACCTCTCTCCCTTCTTCCCACTCCACCCAAAAATTCACCGTGAACCCTGACTGAAAGCCTCTGCTGTTCGTCAGGGCCACGCAAGTGCGACCCATGCCGATCGGATGAACCATGAACGAGTGCGGCGCCGGGCCCAACGGCCACTGGCCGGCACCCATACGCCACTGCGACCGTTCGGGGACGCCCGCGCTGATCCTCGCCTGTAAGGTCAGCACCCAGACGGCGGAGCCAGACGCCAGAGGAGAGGAGATGCGAACAGAGTGGAGCAGTGGCACTGGTCTCTGCAGGCTGACCCCCCCCCCTTCTCCTCCTCCACCACTCTCACGGGCAAGTTTTTGATTCGGAGAGAAAGGCAGGAAGGCAAAGGACAGGGGGAAAAGCTGATAGCTCCGTCGGATCTATCGAATGGGACACAGAACGGTGGTGAACGACTTGATTCCACATCGTACTACCAGGTACAAACTCGATAAACGACCAAATCATACAGTACCTCCAAATCTTTCGGGACAGAGAGTTTATTGTTTCGAGTGTACCTCGGCAGATCTCAAGTTGGGACTCCAATTGTCGGCGCTGATTTGTCTCCGGATGCTTCGACGGATTCTGCGAGGCCTCTGGTTGGCTCGCCTTCGTTCCTGGGCCCCGAGGTTTCCTCATCAGTCCCTGTACATCCGGGTATCGCGGCGTGGAAGCTAACAGAAGCGCCCGGCTCGTTATACTACCTCGCTTGCCTCCTTGAAGACGCAACCCGTCCACCTCGCCGTTATCGGGGGGGGGTCTTTGTTGTACGGGAACCCCTCTATGGAATCCGTACGAACCAGGGACCGAGTCTCACTGCCGTTCAAGCAAGAGACCAGACCGCGTTTCACCTGTTGTGGACGTGTCGCCCCTCGTCATTTACCTGTTGTACCCAGGGACATCGTTACATCTGTCGTAACTTCCTCGAAATAAGAGCCCCCTGGTTGCTCAAGTAGAGAAGAGAGGAGGAACCAAACGGTGCACCAATTGCACCCTGGTCCTCGTCCTGATTCGTGTCTCCGGGGAGTGGAGAATCTCTACAGTCCCCTGATCTGCATCTCCACCCCCTCCAAACGATCCATCCAGGCTGATTGTGCCCACATCGTCACCCCGTCGTGGCCTATCTTGCTCATGCTCGTCCGCTCCCAACGCGGAAGTAATCTCCTAGTGCGCCATGGGTTATTCGGCCCTAGAATGATTCGGTGGGGGATTTTAGGTTATACATTATTGACTTCGTAAATGCTTTATTGCTTTTTTTTTTTTTTTTTTTTTTTTTTTTTCCTTTTTTCCTTTTTCAAAATCTTAAACTGTCCCCAAGCCCCAAACGGGAGCCTGGGATTCATAGTTCCCATATTTAACCCTCGTATTCCCCCGACCTGGTGGCTCGTGTGGTTCTTGTCCCCAGATCCTCACGATCCCACGTCTTCTCGCCCCGTTACTCGGACTCGATGATTCCTGTCTGGGAATTTCTTTCTTCCATTCGCTGGATCTCGTCTCTCACTTGCATCGACTGGCATCGACACCGCGGGTCCCGCCCAACGTGAAATCTCCCACTTCCCGCTTAGCAGCATTCTTTATTTCATCCGAGCAGACCCGGCGCATCCGCAATATACCTCGGTTTCCTCTCCGACATCTCCAATCCCCGATCCCCGGTCTCTAGCCTGCCCCGTGCCTTGTTTGCTTTGTCTCGGATCGCTCCGAACCGCTTGGATCGTCTTCCACACAGAGGGTCCCACTCGCCGCTTCCCCAACTATATCCTCTCGAACTCGATATTCCCATCCGACTCCCCACCACGGTCATTTCTGATTGACACATCATCCACCGTCATCATGCGAGACACTCCCTCCAAATTCATCGAGATCCTTGATCCTAAGGACTCGCATGCCCGCATGTCCGACTCGGACGTCCGCCTCGAGGACGTGCTCGCCGATCACGAAGCTACCATCAGCCGGCCGCGCTCCTCCACCACATCCTCCACTAAACCTCTGGACAAGTCGCATCTCGCCCGTGCTAATTCCACCTCACCCACTCAGCGGTGGAAGCGTCTGAGTAATATCCTAGCCCAACCGCGCCGGAACTCCTAGCCGCTCTCTATCTCTATACACCTTACGATTCTCGCTACTTTCCTCCCCTCCACCAACGAGTCTCGCCTCCCGACTCTCCACGCGCACACGATGATATTATGACGGCATGACGATATCCATATCGCTTGATTTTTATGACGGCGAAAGTTCCACGTACACGCAGTTTCCAAACTCAGAATAGGAAAGGACAGCGGTGATGGGATTGCTGAGTAGTATCCTACTGCGGAACAAAGTACCCCGAAGTCCCCTTGAGCTGGCAGGTCCATGTTGAGGAGAAGTGGACAGGGGAGGAAGCACGGAAAATGAACCGTCAGAGGGGGACCTGTTGCACCCCTGACCGGTCGGATTCGGCTGGTCGGGTTGACAAACGCCATGATACCCTGGATCGCGCCGGACAAGATCTGGGTTGTCTCCTTTCCTTCTTGTGTTCCTTGTGCTCCTTCTCTTCTTGACGCGAGATCTATCACGATGTGACGATGAAATGCTAGTACCCCTCTCTCCCTTCTCTCCTTTTGCTGTTTTATTTGTCCTCTTCGATTACTCCTATTGTCTATTTTATCCAATGGGAATGGCCTAGCTCATTTGGTTGGAATTGATTACTACGGGAAATGGAGGAATCGAGGAATCAAGGAAAATGAGCATTCCCTCCAGTTCAGCTTGTCCATCATTGTCCGATCTTTCTTAAAGGACCAAGTGGGAAAATCATGACCACGCCTATAGAAATGCTGTATAGAAAAGAAAAGACCCGAGATCGGAATTAAACGAAGTATACTTCCTTCTTCCCACGACCAGCCGCAGTCATAGTTATAGTTCGGGCGAGAAATGCCCGTTCCAAAAACAACCACCCTTCTAGCAAGACTTCCTCTCAATGGATCCAAGATCCAATGTATCTCCCGATCACCTAGCTATAGTCCCATAGAGAAAGCGGTACAAACAAAAGTCCTCTCCCCAGCTCTTCTCCCTCTTCCACCCCCACCCTCATTCTTCCTATCTTCTTCCCCATTTCGTACCCCCTCTTGTACCCTCATCTCTCGTCGTGTCAACTTCCAAACTCAATTGCCAGTCCAAACCAACACATAACACGTATAAAATAACACCGCATCGACACCGCGCCCTGACCGTCCCACCTCAAACAATCCCCGCTAGTCCTCCCCCATCCAACCTGTGTACCTGAGCAGATCTGAAACCGGCTACGCTGGATCTCGAATATCTTTTCTTCTGTGGCCCAGGGACTGGGCCCCGCCCTTGTCTGGAAACCGAGGTCCCCGAGTCCATGAATGCGCGCGGTGGACAGCAACCCCTCTCCCTCCCCTTGGACCCTGCGAGGAGGGGCAGCGAAGAGGGGACCGTGTGACAATGAGATGTGTCTGGCAAAAGGGGAGGAGAGAGAGAGGGAAGCAGGAGGGGAGTGCACGGGCTTGTAGAGGCTTCTTGTTTCTGTTGTTATTATTGTTATTACCGTGTCTCATTGCGCTTCTAGATTTGTTTACCGGGGGCTGTTGGGTGCTTCAGAACCCCGGGGCAAGGAAGGAAGTAACGTGTAGAGGTTTGAGTCGAGGGCTGGCCAGACTGGTCGGTTCGGATGGTGGGAAATAGAAGGGAACTAGGTCAGTCACACTGCGGATGAGGCTTCTTCTCCCTCTCTTCTAAGTTGGCGTCGCTTTGGAGATCGAGAGTTGAAACGTTAATAGCGGTTGTGAAGCAGACTTCTGTCTAAGAAAAGGGCATAAGATATTATTGACTCTCTTTATTGATCTGGAAAAACTTGACAGTTGCGTTACCGGGGACTCGGATCATAGAGATGGATATCAATGTGAGAAAGAAGAGGAAATGATTGTGGATAGAATAGTCTATGTACAAGGCTGCTTCGGACAAAAATATAACAGGAGTTGGAGGCAGCTCCAAGGGCCTTCGCAAGGAAAAGTGTGAAATATTAAAAGGGAAAAGACAATGCGGACGAGTGAGAAATCAACCCAATGGATTCTACAAGCAAGGAAAATGATGCGTATTCAGAGAGAGGGAAAGGAGGATGTGGTGACCGTTGTTCAAGGACAGACATTAAAAAGGAAAAAGGATGGTATGTGCCGAAGAAAAATGCCAAACACAATATACAGATTTGTATATTGCCCCGAGTCAATGACGGGGCCAGTAATTGAGGAGAAATTACGAAAACATATGCGAGACGATCATGGTTTCGATAGCTGCTCTTTCCGGAAGAATAGGAGGAAGCCGGCGCAGACGAGCAGCTGACAGAACAGCGCAATCCAGAACCAGGCATTCGCCAGTTCATGAGCGCCCTTGGACAAATCGGGGGAGATCGGTCCGGGGCCAGTATTATTGGGTCCGAAGGCGCGTGCACAAATGGTGGCAATAGAACCGATCACCTGAGAGGCGATGAGGGCAAAGCACATATGGACCCGAGTCAGAGTCTGCAGGAGGATGACACCGAAGCCAAGGCCTTGGATCGAATCCAAGACGCCCAGCCACAGCCACAGACTTCGAGATGCGAGGGCACCGCCAGTATAGCCACCAGCCACCCAAGGAAGGTAGTAGCCAATGCCAGAGATGGCCCACCAAATTTGAATGAATCGCGGCGCACCCAGACCACAGGCAAATACGGGCAAGAACCAACTGTGTCGTTTTGAGAACCTGCTGATGATGTAGAGGAAGATGCACCACACTGCACCGAAGAAGACAATGCACAGTATGACGATCTGCCAGGCGTGGGCGTGGGAAGAGCCCCATAGGACTGATGGGTAGAATGCGGTGTTAGCTTGTTTTTCTTCTTCTTCTATTTCAATTTCCAAGGAATTAAGGATGTAGTGGGTAAGAGGGAAAGCTTACAGCTCCAGTTTCGGCCATAGGGTGCGCTGAGGAAGAAGTTTTGCAAGATGACTGCCACGAAATTCCAAAGCACGATTTTTCTCCGGAATAAAGACTTATAGAAGGAAGGCACCTTGCCAGGCTTTTGACGATAGTAGTTAGGCAGACCGAAGATCAATAGTAGACCAATACCCCAGAGTAGAATTGCAATCGGGTAACAGATGGCACTGTGGAAGATAGGTTAGCAAATACGGCCAAGAAAGTAATCAATAAGATTTCGAGTTGAGGGAGACGCACGTCATCTTCCAGGTGTTCGAGATCGTGTTATCAGACGTCAAGAGACCTTCACTGGAAGCCTTGCTGAGGGTTGAGCCCCAATACCAGAGCGCAATCACATAGGCCTGCTGGATGCCTTGGATGACACAGGCACGGAAGATCCAGGTTTCGACCGGAGCACCACCTTCGTCGCCAAAGTTGGAGGCAAAAAAGATAGAGCCGCTGGATGATGCTGCAGCGTAGCAACCACTTCCAATATTTTGAATCCAGCCACGGTTGAAGGAATTGCCCTCCCAATGCGCGGAGCCGATCAAGAGGAAAGCCAGACCGTAGAAGAACCATGGGGTTGAGAGGCACACGACAGACTTGAAGTAGCGGTACACTAGCCACCAGCACACCGAAGTAATCGCATAGGTGGTAGCAATTCCGTACAGCTTCTCGGCAGTTTCACCAACTTCTCCCGTCAGAAGGGTGATTTGATAGGAGTTTGCAGCGATGATTTGGCCCAAAGCCAGGAAGATCGAATAGATGGGCCAGTCGCCAACCTTGATTTGCATCCACTTCTTTAATCCAGTGGGCGGGACATAATCCTTACCCAGCAGGAACTCATCGTCGTCAGACTCGTGATCTTCACTATCAGCGATGTGCGAGAGAGCCTCGTCGTTGTAGGAGTCGCCGGCTGGTGATGCGCTGTGCTTCGACCGGAAGATCGAGGGCGTGGGCGACTTGTGACGACCCAGCTTGGCATTGCGGAACCGATCAAACCATTCCTGCTCACTCTTGATCAAGAACTCTTCAATGCAGAGCGGACCCTCAGAGTTGGAGCCATTCAGGTCCTTCAATTTCTGCTCAAAGTTGTGGTAGTATTCACCAGTACCATCAGTGAAGAAAGGATCCACCTTCTGCAGCTTGAAGTCTTTCTTGCCGCCCACGACCGAATCAAGCGATAAAACAGAGGCACTGCTATATCGGTTGCTTTCCTGAAATGGTGGTGGAGGAAGAAGAAGTTGATCGGCCGCCGGGGGTGTGCCGGGACTGGACAAGGGCAGAAGGAATCGGGGGTGGTGACCGTCTTGACTCGGGAGACGTCGAGGCGACGGGAGCGGAGATGAGAATGGCGTGCCTTCTCGTTGAGCTCGTCGACTCTCTTCCACCTGCGCAGGAGTCATGGTGTACTCATCGTCCCCATACACGCTGTGAGCTCGATCCTCATCATCGGTCTCGTTTCCACCAGCATCACTGAACTCGCCGGCTTCTTGGATGTCGCCTTCGGTCTGGCCACGACGACCTCGGCGCTCTAGATGACCAGGTCCGGAGCGAACACCCAAAGACAGGGATCGACTGAGACCCGACTTGGGCTGCTCGGTTTCGGAAGGGCTGATATCTCGGCTATAGATCGTGGCTCGCTTCTGGCCCAGATCGCTGACCTGGTTGAAGCTCGAGTAGCTGCTGTCTCGGGAGTGTGGGAAAGCTGCACTAGGAGGAGGCAATGGGCTCATTGTCGTGTTCAGGGATCTCAAGGTTCCATTGGGGGTGCTGGCGCCGGACCCGGACGACGTGAGAGGCCGCTGGTGGCCCTTTGCAACCTCCTTGTTGTGGACTTCAATAGCAGTCGATTGAAGGATTTCGAGATCCTCCACCCACTGGGCAACGGGGAATCGCTGCTTGGCAGATCGTGCTCGCATCATCGCACGAGTGTCGATCTTCGAATTGAGCGCGGCATCGATTGCAAGCTTGAACTGGACCAACAGATGAGACGTGGAAGTCGATTCGACGTTATACCACCAGCCGGGCATTTGACCCAAACCACCAACACGCGCGCCGATGCCTAGTGCTCCCTTACGACCGAATTCCACAGCAACGAGTCCGAAGGGCTCATCACGAGATGGGATCAGGGCGAACTCAGCTCCGGAGAAGATAAACGGTGGAAGAGCCGTGAACTCGGGCTTAGAGAACACGCGGCCGGGATAGACTTCCATCATACGACCGAGCTTCAGCGCAGCGAACTTACCATACAGATCGATAACGGGGCCGATACAAATGAGCTGCACGTTGGGACGCGCCTCGAGGACTGCAGGCATTGCATCGGCAATCAGGTCGACACCCTTTTGCATAGACCAACGGCCAACAAACACAAGGAGGTCAGCATCGGGGTTTTGCTCAAGTCCAGCCCACTCCTGGGCCTGACGCTTCAATTCACCACGACCAGCCTCGTACTGGGCATCGACCGTAATGTCTTCTTCCTTGGTAGGCTGCTTGGTCCATTCGCCAACATCCGAAGGGTCGGGGTTAGGCAGGTTGCCCACCTTCCGTAGACCCCAGAAAATTGGATATCGCGCATAAGATCGCTTACCATACTTCTTAGAGACACCGACGGCACCGAAGCCCTGCTGGTTGACGCGGAGATAGCTTGCACCGGCGTGGAGCAAGTTAAAAACCTCACCAAACTGTACATACCGGCGAGCGATATCTTCGTCCAGGTTGAATACCGAGCAGACTTCCTTTCTCTCCTTTACCGTACGCATAGGCCAGAGACCCTGGAATTCGGCATTATGGAGTGACAGGCAAGCCGGTATCGTTTCAGGCAACAGGTACAGAGGAGCCACGGAACCATGATAGTCGTTAATGTGGTAAAGATCGATCGGGAAACGCTTGATAGCTTCTGCGATACACTGGTTCCAGGCTGAATAGTATACAGCACTATCCAAATCGTCCATTCGAGCAGGGTAGGGCTCGGATTTAGACTGCTGACGGAACACCGGAGCGTCCAGAAGCACATAGGTGATATTCTTCAAGACGTGATATTGAACCTTGACTTGATAGGCACTCCCCAGAATAGTCACCGTCATGGGCTCGGCCTCTTGATCAATTGGGTAGTCGACACCTCCGACACAAGGAACGACCCAGATCAGGTCTTGGTGTCCGAGAGTCTTGCCCATCAGCTGTGCCATTACGCCGAGACCGCCGATCTTGATCTTGATAGCCCAATCCTCGATGTCATATTCCATGGTGGCGATCAAGACCATGCGACGCTTGCCCGCAGTGCCCGCAGTGCCCAATGCTGTGGTGCTCTGCATAAAGCCCGACTTGTTGGCCAGACGCATGAGCGGGTTGATCGAGTTGTCACCGGACCGGGAAGGCTTGAGCTTTCTTAAAAAGACCATCGGAGCGAGGCTACTCTTTTCACTGATACCCACTTCGTTGAACTTGACTTTGTAAAAAGACTTCATGAAAATGTAGACGCAACCTGCACCCGTCAAGATGGGAATGCTCCAGAACAGCGCAAACATGACAATCTGCACGTAACGAGGTCCAGCCGGAAATAATTGGAACCGGAGGGTTGCATCATCAACGACAAGCTTCCATGACAGGAAAGGCGATGGTGGCGGCTCCGTGATATTGATCAAAGTACTCGAGAGTGAGGATGGGGGCATCCGATCAAGAATACTATCATTGTCCATGTCTCCTAGAACCCAGCTCTGATCTGGTTTTCCATCGGGATTGATACCCCAGATGTTGATCTGTCCGACGGCCGGCCACTCGGATGTAAAATGGTACTTCCAATACCCGTCGACCATATCCAGCGAGATAGCGTTGTCGAGACCCGCATCATATCCGTACTGATTGTACGGCCCATTGAAAAAGGCATGGGGGAAGCGTCGCTGGGTCGTATGGTCCCAGTTAGTATCACCTTCTTGTACATAGTCACTGCTGCCAGTCCAACGGCTCCAGTACTCGACACGCACATGCTGGCCCTTCCAGGCTTGCTTCTTGGTACCTGACCATGGAAGAGTATCAATAGTGTCATTGCCACCCTTGTACGGCTTCCAGTCAGAGAACGTGGTGCCCCAGTTGGTCGAATACCGGTATTTGTCGGCACCTGCAGCATGGTGCTGAATGAAAAGGGTATCGTTATTCGATTCTTGATGGAGCAAACTGCTAGAATAGTTGGCGGAAGTGAAGACCATAGGGTTGTCAATCTGTCCAATTCGGAACAAGAAATGATCCACCGCATTGGTTGACGCGTTCTTGGCCGCATTGGTTGCATTATTCAGGGTAATCCGATGAACACCGTTGTAGACACCAGTCAGATTCGCGGTCCAAACCCAGAGACTTGGAATCTGGCCAGTCACAGAAGTTTCACTGGCCGGGATAGATGTACAGTTGACTGTCTTAGAATTGACGGAGGGTATTTTTCCAATCTCTGTCGAAGAGTTGAACGACAGACTGTCGGTCACAGAGTCGCAGTCCATCTCTTCTGAGAAGTAGAGCTCAATTTCCACGTCTTCATCAAGATTCGGGGCGACCGTAGATCGGACGGGATGGTCATGGTTCGGTGTAATCTGGGTCACCATAGGGCGAGGTTTGACAAAAGCATCAATGGGAACGTAGGCGCGAAACTCGTATGGCTTCAATGTCAAGTTGGAATAGCAGCCGTTCAGCTCAGTGGAGCCCTTCAGGAAGAGCTTTTTGGGCCCATCTGTCAACTTAAGCTCATCGTAAGGATAGAACAGATTCTTCACGTGAGTTCCGGTATCAAATGGGGAGATTAGAGCAGTGTCATTGTCCGAGCAGTCAAACTTATAGTCCACAGTCGCATTGACATTTTGGTAGACCAGCCAGATTGATTGGTTGTTAGATTCAGAGCCCCAATCTTGGACCTGAGAGTTGATATCTCGAAGAACAGACCACATTCCAGTCTCCGTGGCTGTATCGTTGGAACCAGGATATACTACATCATGGGTCTGCTTCGACATAGGTTCAATAGAATAGCCGTCATTAAATACCGGAAACTGTTCTCGCAGCTGGTACATATGCTTGATGATATTGCGCACAGGATGAGTCGGGTCGCGATGATCATAGGCCACAGTCTCATCATGGCAACCCTCACGACCCTTAATGATAGGCCATTTATAGTACTGAGAAGAATCCAGGGAGAAGCATCCGTGAGTTCTCCAAGCAGTAGCAGGTGACATCGATTGTCGGCCGTAAATATAGTTAGATGCAGTGGCATCCAGGACATAGAAGGCTTGCTCTTCACCCCAAAGAAGCAGTGGGATACCTGGGATCAGAAGTGTAGTCACAAATGATCCCAGCAGCTGTCTTTCCACGCCATATTCGATTGCTGGCCAGCGGAAAACGTCTTGGTTCGTTACTCCAAACATGTGCCGGGGGTCGAATTTGCCAGTGTTCGGATTGATGAGATCATTCGTGAGAAGCATCTCATTCCAAGCATCGACCCAGTCAATTGGCACATCAAACCCAGCTGACAACTGACCATCCATACCAAGGAATCGGGTGAGAGCACGATATGTCGAGTAATGGAACGCTGCTCCGTCAATAGCCTCGTGGCCCTGCTCTCGCAAAAAGTATTGAGGAGAGGACTCATTCGTTAATTTCATCACATCGACAAATGTGAAATCCTTGGGCAACGAGTTAGGCTGTCTGCCTCGACCAAGATAGACGGAACCAAATGTATTACCGCCAGTGATCTCGCCGGCGATGAAGAAGTTCTCCTTGCCAACAGCACGCGCGCACTCGCGATAGGCTTTCGACATATCTCCAAGAGCGTCGACGGTGGCTTGAGTAGCCTTGTCATAACGGAAACCATCGATATCCAATGAGTAAATAATCATACAAGAATGGCGAATGAGACGTTCTCGTACGGACGGATGCCATTCGCGCAGACGATCTTGCACGGATGCGAATTTAGCAAGCTGACGCTCCCAATCGGGAAACACGCCAAAGGCCTCAATATCACCGTATTGATCAAAATCACTGTCGTAACACCCGACCAGTCCAGCTATCATAGATTCGTTCACTGGATATCCATTCTCATACCAAAACCTGGGGTAATCACAGGTGGCATTATATGTATTTCCAATGTCGAAGTCCACATAGCGACGGTCGCTCTTCCAGGTTGTTTCGTGCTCTTTCACCGAAAATGGGGTTGTGGTATTTAAATATCCGTCAAAGCCGATCAAATCACCCATTCTATAAAGAAATTATTCTTAATAAGTTTATTCTTCAGTTCAAGAGGCAGGAGCGCAACTTACGTAGCGATTGTATTGTCGAAGAGGACATACATCCCACGCTTATGGATCTCGGTGATAGCATTTCGCCAGGTCTGAATGGTGCCGTAATGTTGATCGAGTAGTGTTGTATCAAGTGCGGAGTATCCATCGAAGCCCCATGGCTGGTTCATAAGAGAGGTTCCTGCTAGGTAGAGACCCTATACAGTTCGTGAGCGTTGGTCCACTATGTTCAACAGTTCAAATGACATACCTTGATGCCCATTCCTTGTAAATAATCCAGTGTATCAAGAAGTCCAGCCACATCACCACCATGACGCATTTGATTGGAGTTAAGATCATGCTCAAATAATGAACCGTTGATATTATCATTAGTTGGATCGCCATTAACAAAACGATCCAAGAAGAGTGTATAGAAAGGAAAGCGCCAGTTATCGGGAGATGGGTGATAGTCTCCCTCATGATCTGGCCATTCGCCCCAGTATTCGGCTGGATTTGTAGCGGTCTTATTCTCATTGAGGTTATACTCAATTAGAGCTTCATCGTATGGCCAGCATATTGCGGTTGTTGCGAAAAGGGCAATGAGCCCACCGGAGAAAGGCCACTTCATGATTGATAGGGGAGCAAGTGGTCTGCTGGACAGTCTCCAGTGTCTCAAGAAGCCTTGTGAACCCCTCTGAAAGAGAACCAAAAGATCTTAGAAACAAGCAGACATGCGCTTAGACCATCCAACCTCTGAGCAGTTGCGAATAAATGGTGGTTGTATTCACTGAATTTTGCTAATCCAGGATCCAAAGAGAAATTTCAGAAACGAGGGAAATGACGCTCAGAGAAACGTTATCGAGAATAATTCCATTAATTGCAAAGGAAAACGAGAGATAAGATGAGAAAAAGCGAGAGTGGTGGGAGGGAAAGGTGAGATCACATAGCAAGACCGTGCTAAGACGGTGGCCGGGTGGCGCGAGTTCAGCTCAAGATAAAAATAAAAGGACTAAATTCATTCAGTATTCCGGAGCGAGCGAGACAGATAAATGAGGCTGACTACGATAGCCAAAGCTGGCGGCGATGGACAGATTGGTAGCCCTGTGGTGCCAGTGGGTGCCCTAGAGCCCACCACGAGGTTGGAGTAGCACTCGAAAACAATCTAGACTATGCTCAAAACTGCATTTTTCTCTTTTTATTCCTGTCTTTCGTGTAAAATAACCAACCTTTGGCTGCATTGGGCATACGGAACCAAGAACCCACTCGTGTCTCGACGGATTACGGACGCCAGAAATCGCCAAAAACGGTAGAGTTGACTGTCTCGTATCTGTCCAAAGCATTTAATGGTTTTTTTGGGTCTAAAAATAAGCCATGATGACCTTATAAGGCAATTCTCCGTCTAATATGTCCTAGACAACCCCGTTTCATGAGTGGATAATTGCTCCATCCATGTAGCCCTTGGACCCTTAAGCGAATACTTTGGCACCAAGACATGTCCACTTTGTGCCAAACAGTTACAAAGCACCGTTTTCTCAAGATGATCCATAGAATACCCGGGACCTAGGAAGTTTTCTGCATAATTTGATAAATAGCATCATATACATTGTTTACCGAGAGAGATACATGCGTACCAGTGCGGCTCAGAAATTCTATATTAGGCATTCCAAGTCAATCTAGCCGAGCAGGGATTAAACTTCACAACGCGCACCCAGAGGTGCTCAGTGCCTCTCATTTCTTGGGCAATAGTTCAGTATCCGCGAATACGATCGTCCCGTACCTATAGAATTTTGCCGATAACAGGGACCCGGCCCGCAATACATGCGGTTCGGTAGGCTGAGCCGGTGGGTCAATCCGGTTGGGCCGATTTCCCTGCATGCCGTGAAACCCATCCACTTATGTCTCTACATGGGAACATGGTTTAACAGGGTTTGTGTACCACCAAGTAATTTTCCTTTGCGCTTCCATTAGAATTTGATGTGCCTCCTCAAGTTCTTTTCTGATGTAAATATGCAACCACGGTTCAACAATGTGACAGCCTCTCACCGCTGATCTCAACACTTATTTCGGACAACCTCTACTGTAGTCAGTAAAATAAGCCATCCATCAGTTGTTAAACGCCAAGGCTCCCCTATATCGGTATTCCAGTCGCGGCTACTTCCAGATCTGCTTAGTTCTCAAATACCACGCTAAGTACATCCGTGTGTACAAAGTCGGATAGATGTACTAAAAATATCAATTACGTTTTGTTTGGAAATCAATGGAAATGTAATAGACTATACAACAAATATTTTCTATTATCGTATGCAGCTCAAGCGATTAACAGATGGAATTTCTCGTTAACCATAGATCCTGGCTGGGTATGCAGGCACCAGATTTCATGGACAGTTCGTGCCTGAACAACAATCAACATTCATTTTCTCTGTTGATTTTTTTTTTACTTCTTGGCACTGGCAAAATTTGGCCTATATGCTGAATTAGGAATTTTTTCCTCCTAGACCTGAGACATCGAACAGTCGTGGACCCTGAATTTGGCCAAGACATTTCATCAACGTGGAAAACGTGTAAGATAACCATGGAAGCCACCATTACAGCCACAGTACAGCCACCCGTCGTTATCTTTCAATCCCGTCTTTTCTTTACACGTACATACATGTAATCTTGTATTTTCAACCTACGAAAATCTATTTCCTCAGGTATTTCTACCTAGCTATTGATCTCTTTATAGCACAATAATTTATATGTTAAAGCAGACCTCTATTAAGAATAATAAACAGTTCTATGATTTTTCGGATAGGAAAGTAGGAGTATTTTAGTATGAAGATCTCACTACGGCGTTTTTTTCCTAGATATCGAAAGCCTCTTTTCTCCTGAAGACCGCACAACCAGTCCCTCAAAGGCCTGTTTCAGTTCTCTAGGTAATTCCACCACGACTCATATTCAATTGCTACCTGTATGTATTGTAAGGTTACTTGTGAGTTGCAAAAGTTAATGGTAATACCTGATTTCTTTTTCCCGTTTGGGATATTCCATCGGTACTCAATCCGGTTATTGAAAAATGTGAAAGACCCTCCACCATGCAAGACCTGTCAGTTTGTCTCGGATTCCTTCCTCAACCCATATCCTACCAATCTCTGTCTCGGCTCGAGCTGCAACCGTTACCTCCCACATTTTACCAGACCGTGTCTCACCCGCGTGAGAACCTGCCAGCACACGCAGGCAGCGGTAAAGTTTGATTCGAACGTGTTCTAATGCGAGCAATCCAGTGAACAGAGTCCAATAATGCATCACAAGTCGTATTAGTTGAAGATATATCTGATCTCTGTAATAGTTTGGCTTCAGTTTTTCTTTTCACACAAGACAACACGCAGTATATGTTCAAGTACATTTCTCTCCTCACTCCATTTCCTTCTTGAACCTAGTCGAACGCCAATCTTTTGAAATTCCCCCTATCAGTATCATAATAGGTTTACGCTATCCAGGACAACCTAGAAGATTGCGATTGTCTTGGGAGAATGCCAATAAGCACTTGCACTTTTGGCTTGGGAGGAATTACTTTGAGGGATCACGGACGTGATAATTGTTTCTGGAAAGATGGAATTAACCAGGTGACTGACTACTTGACTGACTAGGCCAAATCATGTGCAGAGTACCGCGGTAGCATTCAAAAACTGATCCGGATTCTCGGTAGTCGCGAAAGCACGGCGGGGAACTACGGATTTTCACGGTGCCACGAAGCCTAGGGTTGTTCCCACTTTACCCCGAATTCTTCACAACGGACCTTAACCTTGATTGCGGTCTTTCTCTTCCCAGGGGCTTACTATTTTCTTTCGTTTACCTCTCCCCCGGCCTTTTTTCCCATGTGATCTCAAAGATAATACATTGTCACTCTTTTATCTTATTCTAATCACGGTCATTTTCGCCTACATTCGTTTAAGTTCAACTTTGTCACTCTTTACTTTGTCTCTCTAAAACTCGACATTTGACTCCGGGGCCTGTCGGTCAGCCCGAGATACGACATGTTATCACGATCAACAAGCAGTCGCATAGTATTTCTATTTTCGATTTCATGCTTTTTTGAGTCTGTATTCGCCGCAAGCCTTTCGGAATGGAAGTCCAGGTCGATCTATCAGACTATGACAGATCGGTTTGCCCGCACCGATGGCTCAACGACGTCTCCGTGCAACACTACCGAAGGAATCTATTGCGGAGGGACATGGAGAGGAACTATTGATCACCTCGACTATATCCAAGGAATGGGATTCGATGCTGTGATGATTTCTCCCATTATTGAAAACATTGCCGGTCGGGCTTCATATGGTGAAGCCTATCATGGATACTGGCCCCTGGATCTCTACTCCCTCAACTCACATTTCGGGACATCTCAAGACCTACTTAGCTTGAGTGAAGCACTTCATTCGCGGGGCATGTACCTGCTGATGGATACTGTCATTAACAACATGGCGTACATGACCAATGGAAGTGACCCGGCCACGCACGTCGACTACTCAGTCTTCACGCCGTTCAACAACTCTGATTATTTCCATGCCGCCTGCAATATCACAGATTGGGATAATTTCACCAATGCACAGTTGTGTCAAACAGGTGATTGGGAGGTGGCGCTCCCTGACCTCTTCACTGAACACATCGATGTCCAAACCCTGTTAGAGACCTGGGCCCAGGATATAATAAAGAAGTACTCTGTTGATGGACTTCGAGTTGATGCGGCTAAGCATGTCAGTCCAGGTTTTCTTAAGAACTTCGGTCATGCTGTGGGCGGGTTCATGACGGGAGAGGTCTACCAACGAGAGGTGAGCATTATCTGCGACTACCAAGAAAATTACATCGGAAGTGTTCCCAACTACCCGGTTTATTTCTCCATTTTGGAGGCATTCACAAAGGGCAACACTTCATCACTTGCTCTCAAGGTAGAGGAAATGAAAAACTCATGTCCCGACGTCACTGCGCTTGTTTCCTTTTCTGAAAACCATGACCTTGCCAGAATCGCGGGTTTGACTGAAGATATATCAGTAAGTATACCATATCCAAATGCATTCGATTATCTACCATCGCTGATTGAACTTCTTTTACTCAAGATTGCGAAGAACACATTGACTTTCACCATCCTATTTGACGGTATTCCAATGATCTATCAAGGGCAAGAACAACACTTCAACGGAACAGGACAACCGGAGAATCGAGAAGCTGTGTGGCTTTCTAGCTACAATAATGGCACGGAGCTATATCATCTAATTGCAACTCTGAACCGAATTCGAAAGCATGCCTACAGCCTGGATCCGGGCTACCTTGACCTTCCAACTCGCACCGTTTTCCAAGGTGGGAGTGAACTCGGCTTCTACAAAGGCGTCGAAGGGCGACAAGTCCTCATGCTCCTATCGACTCAAGGTATAAACGGTGGCTCCTACCCTGTCGGAATGCCAGTTAGCTTTAATGCTGGCACAGCTGTCACTGAGGTCCTGGGTTGCACGGCATATGAGGTCGATGATGTAGGGCAGCTTACCGTTAACATGGCGAAAGGAGAACCGCGAGTCTTTTTCCCTAGTCACTTAATGGAAGGGAGTGGGCTATGCGGCTACTCCTCGAAGAATGTTTCCTATACACAACTAGTAACAGGTCAATCTGTTTCATTGGGGGCCAAAAATAAAGGGCCTGGCGATCACACGATGTGGGGACTTGTTATGCTCACGTTTATGACAAGCTTGATGATCTTTTGAGCTTGGCAAAACTATTTATTCTTTAATTGTTGATGGCTTGACTTCTCTCTTTCATGAAGATATCCCTTGCTGCCACAATTCTGCACGTTTTCTGCGCTTGCACACGGTCGCACTGGATTCTTATCCCTCTCGTCATTTTCGTTTGTCCATATTTCATTATACTGTAAATATTTCAAAGCCATTTCGTATCCAATAATTCCTAGTCCCCAAAGCGTGAATCAAGTGGTTTTCTGCGCAGCTTGAACATTAGTTTCTTCATATTTCTAGGTTGACGAAAATAGATTCCTCTGTTGTGGACTGGTTGTGGTGGTTTGATCCTATGTAATTTATGACGAACGAAAGGTAAAATTACGTCAAACCCCACCAAGTTGAAATTTTTAACTCCACATGTCTTGGACCTGAATGGCGGTACGGTACCCATCGGTTAATTATGTGGTCTGTGGCTACTCTACTTGGTGATGAATGAATGTCAAGATTTTTGTTGTTACGAATCCCTATAGTTTTAACTGATTTGTCCTCCACATCTTGATTGCAATGAATATACAGTGACTTGAAGTCCCCGATGATCTCGTTCTTATCATGCTGTCATCGACCCCGATGGCGGAAACACCAAATATGGAGAGAGAGAGAAGGTCAATACCCATCCCTTTCCCCCAGACATTGCCAGCATGCGGAGGTGCAAGTCTAATGTTCGTTTTATTCTTCACTAGATGCATTCAAGAATCGTGATCAACTTTCATCATGGACTGCTCCAGATAACACTCTGATTATGCAGGCTTTTGAATGGCATGTGCCTGCCGATCGATACCACTGGAATCGGTTAAAATTGGCCTTACCTGATTTGAAAGAAATTGGCATCGATAAAATATGGATTCCCCCGGGCTGCAAGGGAATGGATCCTTGTGGTAATGGTTATGATATCTATGACATCTATGACCTTGGGGAGTTCGATCAGAAAGGGTCAATCTCAACCAAGTGGGGCACTAGACAAGACCTTGAAGAATTGGTGCGCCAAGCGCATTATTTGGGCATTGATATCATTTGGGATGCTGTACTCAACCATAAGGCAGGGGCAGATTTTCCAGAAAAGTTTGAGGCTATCGAAGTAGATCCCAAGAGTAAGATTGTCCCTTACTATTCTCAGTTCACCATAATTCTCATTTGCACCGGTTCGAATTTTCCCCGGGTTAATATTTCTTTTCAGGACGTGATATTGAGCTCTCCAAACCTCTAGAGGTAAATGGCTGGGTTGGCTTTGAATTTAGTGGTCGTGGAGATATCTACAGTTCCATGAAATATCATTGGCAGCATTTCAATGGGGTTGACTGGGATGACAAACGCAAGAAGCAAGCCATTTACAAAATCCATGCATCTAACAAGGATTGGGCAACTGATGTCTCGATGGAAAATGGAAACTATGACTATCTGATGTTTGCTAATCTAGATCTTTCGCATGCTGAAGTTCGTGAAGATCTTCTCAAATGGGGAACTTGGATCACAAGTAGCTTGTCTCTCGGTGGAATGAGATTGGATGCTGCTAAACATTTCTCTGCCGGATTTCAAAAAGACTTCGTGGAACATATCCGGAAAACGACCAATTCCTATTTCTTCGTGATTGGGGAATATTGGACGGGCGATATCAAAGCACTCCTGAAGTACTTGGAGACCCTGGATTATCAAGTTGCGGCTTATGACGTCCCTCTACTCGAAAACTTCTCAAAACTTTCACTCGCTCCGGGAGCTGACCTCCGGAGTGTTTTCAAAAACACATTGGTCGAAAGTAAACCCGACCATTCAGTGGTAAGAAACCATATTCCTGTTCCGTCATTTCATGAGGCTGATATTTTGAAGACCATTGTTTCGAATCATGATACTGTAAGTCCACGGCATAGGTTTTTACTAGGGTTTCACTTGGTAAATTCGGTTAAATATTGGTGAATATGGTACTAAGGATGGTCTAAAGCAACCTGGACAAATGCTGGAAGTACGTGAGACCCTCGTTTGTTGATCATTTATGCCAGGTTATAATCATACTGACCAACAGCATCAGACTCCAGTAGCCTCTTCATTCAAATTGCTAGCATATGCCTTGATTTTGCTCCGTAAAGGAGGCCATCCTTGCGTATTCTATGGCGACATGTATGGAATACGAGCCAACGTTGAGAGCCCGATGGTGCCATCGTGCAAAGGCAAAATCCCACTCCTCACCCAGGCTCGAAAGCTGTTTGCCTATGGCGAACAAGAAGATTATTTCGACAAACCTAATTGCATCGGTCTGAGTTTTCTGTCGTCTTATTTTCTCTTGGAACGTGGCAGAGCTAACGACGTCTCAGGATTTGTTCGTTATGGGAACGCCTATCACCCCTCCGGTCTGGCATGTATTCTAAGTAATGCAGGGTCGGCCAAGAAACGAATGTTCATTGGTCCACGAAATACGAACCAGCAGTGGGTCGACATTCTAGGGAACCATGCTGCGCCTGTTGTTATCGACAAATGGGGTTATGGGATATTCCCTGTCAACGCGATGAGTGTTAGCGTTTGGGTTGATTCAGCTGCTTTCGTCGGTCGGACCCTTCAGGAAAATTTGTACGCCCCCTTTTCAATCCCCCTATATCTCTAGAATTCTCAAGCTGAAATATCTCATCTTCAGTAACACGAACATTTATGGCTATTGACTTACTATGACTGGCCTGGTGCCACTCGCTAAAACCTTCCCTAGGGGAGTCTTGTACATCATGACTACAAACATAAAACGCCTCATTTACTGAGGCAGCCGAATTTATTCCATCTATTTCCTGCGAGCAATCATAACCGCCAGTTCCGCTGGTGGAAATCCAAATGCACAGCCCTATTATCCGTACCCTAACGATTAATCGGTTTTGGAGATTTGCTGGAGAAGCGCCCACATCACCCTTGCTTCTTCGAGTGCTGAAATCGGAGAGGCTCGGTGAAACACTATGTACCCACGTGTGGAATCCTCTGTTCCTGAAAGGTGATGTGGTCCGATATTTCATGGGTCATGTCTCAAGGTCTGCCTACGGTGAAAATCCGGGGCTTTCTAAAAATTTATTAACACTTTGGGCTTGCCCCTGGGTATTCTATTAATAATCGGATCAGTGACGTTCATGAGATCCCACAAGATTGACCATGAGGCATGCCAAGAACAACTGGCTTTCGCCAAGCTCACGATAATTTCCGCCGTCTTGTTTTATCGCGTTCTGTTTGACCGTCCCTGGTACCGGATAGCCCGATGGAGCCTAGCGTCGATCATGAAAATCGTTTGTCCCATCAATCCGGTAGTTCCGTGATCATAGGCGAACTTCCCCTACTCCAAAGATCTTTCCTCGAGATGAAAATAATTGCAGACCGCAGAAGACCTGCCCCGGTGTATCGTCTATCTTACTGTGGAAATGGCGTGCTCGGTGACAATTTCTATCGTCAGGCGCAACTAACCCACTTCAACGCGTCATGGTCTAGATAGGGCTATGCTCGGACCCTGGTAAAAAGAGACATGTAAGATAGGATACAGAAAAGGTGCTTGTCAAAACGGTAAAGAAGAAAAGGCAAAAAAAAGCCCAGAGTATGTATGTCTTTTGAAATACAGTTACCTATCCATGGCTGAAATTTACCAAAACCGAGGACGCATGTACATTGTTGTAAAACCTATACTAGCGCCATGGTCTGTGCTGGAGATACTGACCCGGGGACATGTTTCGGTACAGGATCCGTTCGGCGCCACATATCGCCAAGATACACTAGCGGCTGTGACGGGACCAGGGTCTTTATCGGCCCAATCGGCGGGATCTTAACACGAAATACAGTCCCCGGTCAGGCCGACCGACGGCTTCAGCCGAACCTCCTTACAAGCTGTCACCATTCGGATTCAACCGGCTTCCACTATCCATTGTTGAGAGCAGCACGGCGTGCAGACCCTGAAATTTTCGAAGTGGTCCGGGGACTGGGGCGGATTCAGCTCCCACCGAGAGGGTCCATGGTTGCCTCTCAGGGCTCCCGTTCCATACTGCAGAGACATATCGTATGCCCAACACAGATCTTGACTTCCAAGTCCATACCCTCCAGTGACATGATTTGATTCAGATATTATTAGACTTGTCTTAGCTTGCCAACAGATAGATTTTACTGTGCGTTTTGTATTTATCGTAGAGTGTTTTCGTAGTACTTAATTACATAGTTCCTCCCTCGCCATTGCTAAAGATATCATTTCTTTCTACACCTTTTGTGCCCAATCCAAACTGACTTTGTCTTTCGTTTCTTTTACTTTCCCTTGGAAATTGCAATAATGCGTCTCTCGCTCGTCCTGTCTTTGATTCCGCTCGGCGGCCTTGTTGGGGGTAAGTCAAGCATATCTAAATGTATCCCAGAGACTCTACTGATAATTTCTAGCTCTGTCTGTCACTGAGCCTAAGAAGGGCGCCGATATTTCTGCCTCGAAGTCTTTCACCGTGAAGTGGACTTCCGTCGAGTATGTTTATGACCTCTAAATCTCTCGGTGACCCGCACAATAACTAATTCAACCCAGTACCGACGCCTCGAGCTTCGATCTTTACCTGGTCAACAATGCAGTGTATCCCAACGTTGAGAAGAAGCTTGCTTCGGGTGTGGACACCTCCAAAGGATCATATACTGTTGATGCTCTCAGCGGCGTCACTGCCGGGTATGGTTATATCCTCCCCTGGTCTTCTCCGCGCCACTCCTTGTGCCTTCTATCATTCTCGTGCATGAAAGCTAATACCAATTCAGACATGGCTACCAGATTGACCTGATGTCCGACTCCCCCGATAACACCGGAATCCTTGCTCAATCTGAGCAATTCAATGTGACCGGCTCCGCTCATACCTCCTCGACCTCCGCCAGCACTACGTCTAGTGTTGCATCGACCACCGAATCTAGCACCACAGCCTCCACTGCGAACACTCTCATCACCACCACCAGCGCCGTCAGTGCTACTGGCACCGAGACCGCTTCTGGGTCTGCTACAGCCGGTAGTGCCTCGGGTACCGGTACTTCTGCTAGTGGCACTTCCTCGGAGACTGCTGTTCCTTCCACTGGTGTTGGTGCCGCCATCCTGGCTCACCCTGCTGCTGCCGTTGGCCTCCTGGCTGGTGCTCTGGCTTTCAACCTGTAAAGTTCTCTCTATCAGGAGACCTTGACATGACATGATCAAACAGGAAACTGGAGCTTGAAATGAATTTATGTTGTAGAGGATAATTAAAGTTGTGTGAAAGAGGAATATGACCACAGGGCCGCATGAGAACATACTACATGGGAACATACTATATCCGTGAATTGCCTTAATTGATCGTCTAGACTAATAATTTCAATCCCCTTCTCGAATCAAACTTATGAAGATCTTTCTCGCCAGTAATCAGTTAGTTCGGTCATACATCAAATAAGATGTTCCAGCTTCGAAACTCGAATAGCATGCATATTATATATATTGGTGTGGAGAACTGCTTGACAACCGCACCCAAGACATAACTTGCTTCCCTGACCAAGTAACCCATCAATTCACATGATTTCTTTTGCTATGAGAAAGCAAACCCTTCGTCTGATATTCTAGATATCAAGTATATCTTGATTGACTAAATGTATTACTATTTCGTTGTTTGCAAATTTCAAGAGCTAAGGGGTATACCGGACAATTTTTGACGCAAACTAGGGAACAGATTTCTAAATCTTGCTACCAGATCGTCTGGAACCTTTGTTAGATATCGCAGACAAAAATATAACTACTTTAACCTTGCTCGATATCCATTCAATGTGCCTAAGTGCAAGTATCCACACCACAGCCTGCCCAGCTTGTACGCGACGTCTCTCAGGACAATATTAAACTATTGACCTTACACGGAGGACTTCCTAAACATTCCATGATGTCGCTAGACCCCAAAATGAAATTATGGTCCTGGTAGAATTCGTCTCAATGAGCTCTTCCATCCGAGGTTGCGACCGGGGTAACTCTAGTTCTGCTCCAATCGCGGGGGAACTCTTTATCAACAAATGCCCCACCACCACAAACACGACTTCTTCCCTGCAATCCCGAGGCAAGCACCAGTTTCTGGCAACTTCAACGGACACTAGAGCCGACCGTGCAGTACAAGACACCTGCACGACACCCATTTCGTGCGACAGTCGGAGATAAAGTCGCGTTTGAGAACTCGGTCCGACGTTGAACGCGGTCCTCTTGCTGCCAACTCCCGACAGAACGCAGCAGCCGACCGCGTCGGACAGTCCGAGCTAACTGTCGGCCCACCTCTCAATCGCTCCTTTCTACTCTAATCAGCTTACCCCCCTTTTTTTTATCGTCGAAGATGGCGTGGCTGTCGTCTACCCCCGGCTCTGGCGGACGCGCTGCATCCCCCACCGTCTTTGAGCAGCAACGCGAGGAATTGGTCCGCGAAATCGCCGTGGTGAGTGACTCAGCAACGCTATCGGCCGGATTAGTATATTCCAAGCCCATACTCATATCATGGAATGATGACAGGGCATGGAACAAGTTCTACAAAATATCAATCGTCTGAATCGAAACCTGGAGAGTATCATCACCGTACGTGTTTCACCTCAGCTGTCTTGTCCTCGCTCATCAGGGCGAGTTAACAGAATATACTAACTGGACTAGGTCGGCAACGAATTTGGATCTGTTGAGGCTCTATGGTCCCAGTTTGAGAACTTCATGGGCCGGCCTGAAGAGGAATTGGAGGATGCCGCCCAGGGGAAGCGCAATGTTAGTGGCGAGACCGAAGGCAATGCAGGACTCCAACATGAAGAAGGGGACTCCATGGCCAGCCAGTAGGCGTTAATTATTGGTGATATGTCTGTATTACTCTTTACGATACCATTTTTCTTCGCGTTGCATTATAATTTACGAAAGAAAAGAAATATTATGTCTGTCTACGTGGATAATATTGCGTGGAATATCAGAAATCACATTGTATTGTTTCAGTAGCACATAAGAGGTCGCTTTCGCCAACGGAGCATATCAGGTAACATAAACGAGAAACACCAGTCCCATGCATGCCAACTGGCAAAGACCCGAGTCATGAGAGCAAGGGAAAAAAAAAAAAGAGACAGAAGGGTCATGAGAAGACAGGGAAAGAAGAAAGAGAAGCAAGGGGGAAAGGCAGCTGTTGAGATACAATCGTTGAATCCAAAAAGAAAGTGACAAACTGCCTCCAGTAGCAAGAGGAACCAAAAGGTTGGTCGGGTAAGGGCGCGCAGCGATCCTAGAAACACCAAGATAATTTTTTCGTAGTTCATGTCCAGCTTTGTCCAGCTTGCAGCGACATGGCACATACACAGGAGCAGGCAAGCAAGCCGACCAAGCAACCAGGCATTTGATCGGACCAGGGTAAGAAGAGAAGAGAAAAATGGCCAAGAAGGCAGTTGGGAGGAAATGTGGGAGGTGTTTTACAAGATCTTGCAGGTTCGCTTCTTGATCTTCTTGCCTGGTACTCTTCCTCCGCCTCCTCCGCCTGTGGAGAGCTTGCTGCTGCTGCGCTGATGACCTGATTGCTGAGTCATGTAACCCTGCTCTTCGATTGAGATAGACATGTCAACAGCTTTGGCGAAGACCTCATCCACGCCGCGCATTTCCTTACTGCTACACTCTGCATAGGTCGCTCCCATCCGCTGAGCCACCGCTTGACCTTGTTCCGGAGTGATGGGGGTCAATCCTTGGGTCTTCAGAAGTTCAATGCAGGTTCGCTTGTTGCGCAGATCTGACTTCAGTCCAACAAGGATGATAGGAGTTGTTGGGCAAAAGTGTAGTACCTCAGGATACCACTGCACAGAATTAGCCGAGTTATTCAGGGGGAAGGAGGAGGGGGAGGAAGGGGAAGGAGGGAGAAGAAGGAGGGAGAAGAAGGAGAAAGAGATAGCGCGATAATGACATACCTTGTCCACCACATTTTCTAGGGATGCAGGGCAGTCTATAGCGAAACAGACGAATAGAAGGTCGGTCTCTGGGTAGGATAATGGGCGCAAACGATCATACTCTTCCTGTCCAGCAGTATCCCAGAGTGCCAATTCGACAGTTTTCCCTGATTGACGGTGGGTGGTCTGAGTGATGTAGTTTTCAAACACGGTCGGAACATATTTCTATGGTATTCTATCAGTATACATCACGAATATGACAACCAGAGCTTGGGGCTCCATTGAGATCACTCACCTCTGGGAAGTATCCCTGCGAGTAACTGATCAACAAGCACGTCTTCCCACAGCCACCATCCCCCACCACTACGAACTTTTTTGAGTACGAGGGCGGCTGGGTGATATTGGTAGCTTCTGACATTCGTCCACTGGAGAAGCTGGTGTGTGTGCTGGCGGTTCCGTTGCTCACGCGAACACTGTGACTGCGCGTTCGACTGTGGCGTGGGGTCATAGAGGGGGGGGAGTGGCGACTGAGCGGCGTCGCGAAGCCGCATAGTTGTACTGGTCGTCATACATCTGGCTCATTGTGAGTGGTGCGGATGGAATGGAGCCCCTTCTTGTCAAAATGCGGGTCGTTAAGTCGGGTCGCGGCTATCTGCCGGAAGGTTGGAGATTGAGGTTGGATCGGGGTGAGTGTCGAGGAGCACGTTGAGGCAGGGGGGGGGCGAAGGAGGAGGAAGATTTAGAAGAGAGAAGAAGGGAGAGAGCGAGGCCCGATCTAAAAGACGAGGATCGCGATAGAGGGATCGACTGGCGATGGAAGAGGGTCTTCGTCCGGGCGAGACCCGTGTTTACACGGCCGCTGCCATGGCAACGCGCCGCACCGCCATGACGCCAGGGCTCCGCTTTGTGCCATTCGCCCTCTGGCGGGTGGACGTTTCAACTTGATTGCTGCGATCGCCCCGATCCGGTTTCTTTTTTCGTCCTGTTGGCCTCCGCTTTGCCCCTCCTTCTTCCCCACCGTTCAGC
The DNA here is from genome assembly GCF_028827735.1 of Penicillium macrosclerotiorum. NCBI lineage: Eukaryota > Fungi > Ascomycota > Eurotiomycetes > Eurotiales > Aspergillaceae > Penicillium > Penicillium macrosclerotiorum. The sequence goes on along the minus strand of NW_026643083.1, from coordinate 5,370,068 downwards.
TATTCAGCTGCCTCTGGCATTGACAAGGCGTATTGTCTTATCGCTACAGCCTCGGGGTGCCCCGATGTCATGTGATATTCGATGACGCCGATGAGAGTCTCCGTTTACTGCGGGCAGTCTCCACCGTCAACAACCCCGGAGAACAAGAGAGAAAGAAAACCTGTCTGGGACCAATTGTGCGGGTCAATTGACCAAGTTCTTGTGCCTGAAGATCGATGGGAACTAAGGGCGGACCACATTCAGAACCATGCAAGTCATGGCATATTGGCCCGGCCTGTCATACTGTCCAGTCTGCCTTGATCCATGTTGGAATGTCCCACAATTGCCGCTAGCCGTTGTCAACTACAACCGATGAAATTCAGTTCTCAAATCCAGTTCTCGGCTGGGCTTGACGGTTTTGGAGTCGGAGGGGGCAGTGGAGCATGGATATCGAAGTTCCCAGGTCCCGACGAGCGAAAACCGGCCAGATGGATCGTGTGCTGGTCTTTTGCACACACAAACAGTATACTGAGGACCGAGAGAAGTTTAACCAAAATCCCCGGGAGCCTCAAGTGTCCGATCCTCATTGTCCAATGCGAGGATTAGCCGGCGGAGGCCTAAGAAACCACTCTCCCGCTCCCCCAAACAACAGCTGGGGCTGCTCTGTATAGTACCATCCTATATTGCACTCTACATCATGCTTTATATTTTCTATTCTCTATTATACACAATATATATACCACCTTCCATCCGCTTATTGTCCGAATGTACTCGGTACTGCCATCGCAATTCGACGTTGTTTCTGCCCGCGGGTGACTAAGCCCACACATGGCACAGCATCAGGGGCCAACGAGGAGCCGCGGATGCGACAGCGATCTTCGCGACCCTCGCGAACTTCTTCCGATCTCCTCGTCCCCGACATTTTCCTTCGACTTGCTCGACACCCAGACACGCGGACACCTAGACATCTGGACACTCGATATCTTTTACCTTATTCCGAACTATCATTCGCTCCTTATGTTCTATCGCTGATTCGTGACGTCCCCGAATCGAGTGGCAGGCACCAGCCTGTTCATGTATGGAGGTCCTTTCAATCGTTCCCGCTTCGATAGCATTGCACAATGGCCAAAGGCGCCAAGGACCAGCCTGATGCTGGGTTGAAGAGTCTCAATCACTGTATGCAGTCTACCATTACCCCGAGCAGTGGCTTCCCTCGCTTTCGATGGACTTGCCTTGGCCTGGAGCTGTCTCCCGCTAACCTCGGCGCCATTTGCGACCCGCGATAGACTCGAATCAATTACCCCTCTGGCGCTACTGGCCGCGACAGAAACTCATTCCACTCATTCGATATGAAACCCCATATCTCGCGTGGTTACAGGAGAAAGTCCGCACGCCCACGCTGGATTCATACTTCGCGTTCACGGCCAACCTCGGCACTCACACATTTTTCATGGTCTTCCTGCCCTTCCTGTTTTGGTGCGGCCATACCAGCCTCGGTCGAGGGTATGTATCTGCAACCGTGGTTTTTTTTTTTTTTTAACTCCCCAAAAATAAATTAAAAATAATTCACGGCTGGGACTCGGGGTGGCTAATACGAATGGTTCGCGCCTTGCAGACTAGTGCACATTCTCGCTTCTGGGGTATTCTTCAGCGGCTTCATCAAAGACTTGTTATGCCTGCCCCGGCCACTATCTCCGCCACTTCAGCGGATCACTCATTCGGGGTCAGCGGCGCTGGAATATGGATTCCCTTCGACGCATTCCACTAACGCCGTCTCGGTGGCCGTGTATGCAATCGCACTGCTCAATTCGCCTGATTCGACCGTTAGCCCGCAAACCAACCTCATCCTTCAAAGCGTCACATACCTTTACGTCACATCAATCGTGCTGGGTCGACTTTACTGTGGCATGCACGGATTCTTCGATGTTATCGTTGGGTGCGCTCTGGGCGCATTGATTGGCATGGTTCAGTATACTTATGGACCAGCCTTTGACGATTATATTCTGTCCGCAACTTTGAAGGAGATCTTAGTTGTCCCTCTAGTGATCCTGATTTTGGTGCGGATTCATCCGGAGCCCGCCGATGACTGCCCTTGCTTCGATGACAGTGTTGCATTTGCCGGTGTTACTCTCGGCGTGGACGTGGGATCATGGTATTTTGCTCAGTTATCTAGCCTCGCTTGGACAGACCCGTTGCCTGGTACAATTCCGTACAACTACGAGAGCATTGGCCTTGCGAAAACGGTGATTCGATTAGTGGTAGGAGTGTTGTGCGTCTTTGCGTGGAGAGAGGTCACAAAGCCTACGCTGCTACGCATCTTGCCGCCGGTCTTCCGCAGCCTAGAAAAACTTGGCCTCCTCTTGCCTCGACGATTTTTCACTACGGCTTCGTAAGTCATTTTTGAAAACCGGTGATGTAGCCTTCATCTTGGCTAATTCAAATCTATAGTCGCTATACTACCGTGCCGTCCAACTTGAAGGACCATGAAGTGCTTCCCAATTTTTCTGACATTCCATCTATCATCACGACTATCCGCCATCCTCGTCGTCGTGCTATATCTATAGGACCTCAATCTGAAGCTGATGCATATGAGACCTTGGCCTATCGGGAGAAACGTCGACGGGAAAGCCAGTCTGGGAGCAACCGCGACTCCCCGGCCGATGAAAACGGCAAAGCAAATGGGGGCCCCATTCTCCCAAGAAAGGCCTCGAAGCTCGATGAGTACGAACACATGATGGGAAGAGGCAGTCCAAACTCTTCTACGGTGGAGATAGACACCAATATTCCTCGATCGTCGCCCCTTCCCCCGCCTGCTTTTGATGGGTCGCAACGAGATGAGAAAGAGGTGTTTGCTCAGATTAAGAAACCTCGTGTCCGTTATGATGTAGAGGTTGTGACCAAACTGGTCGTATACGCAGGTAGGGACTGTTTTTTTCTCAATTATTTGCTGGTAGGATATGAACTGATACATTGATCGCTCAGGGATTCCATGGGTGGTCATTAATGTGGCACCCCCGTTTTTGAAGTGCTGGGACTTGGAGTCCCTAATTAGCCGTACGAAGTCGAGGTTCTTGTTGGTTTTGGTTTCTTTCCCCTTCACAGCCTTTGATGCCTTCTGGTGTTCCAGCCCAGCGGGCTGTGCTGGAAGAAGACCTCTTGGGGACATAGTTTAAAGCGATACATGTACATACTACTATCTGTATCCTTAAGGCTCCATTGACTGCAAAAACAGCCGATGCATAAGTTGAAAATTTCTAGTAAAAAAATTTCCATTTATAAGTTCTCTACCATTTTCATAGACCTTGGTCGCCTTTATAGTGCACAATTTCTTTCACGCGGCTTACCTGCAGATCCCCCGATGTGGGTTAGCTTGATGAGTCAGCTGGCGCTCTCCCAGATGATGAAAGAGAAGCGCGCATTACCGTCCTGATCGCAACTCCGCGACAGGGCTCCTCCACTCTTCTGGGGTTGGCCCTCTCAATGATGGATGCTAGAATCTATCCTTTTACCTTTTTTGTCGCATACATGTGCCGATCCGCCGTCCCCTTTTTGCTCTGATTTAGTCTCTACTTGATTGTGCTGCGTGTTTCACGTCCGCCTTGACCCGCCTTCCCTCTTGAGGGTCCTTTTTCGACTCACGACTCAACGATGATGAAACGATTTTTTTCATGGTCTCGACGCAAGTCGCAGCCAGCTCCGATCCACAATGGTGCCATAACACCCGATTCCCAGGATCCTTTCTTGGGTCCCAGGGGCGGGCAGCGGCTCTCCCCAGATTCTGAAGGTACTAAGCAAAAATAGCTGAGCAAGTTGAATGTAAATTTGCTCACGAATGCACCTGTTCCAGGAGAATTCACTTTGGCCATCCCGGGCGCATTTCCAGAATCACCTCCCTCATCCCCAGTCCTTTCACCAACACAGCAATTTGAAGAATCGCAAACCGAAGCATACCCCTTCCTCGCAGAACCTGAGCCGATACACATCGACCTCCCACTGGCTCCAGAACTCCCGACAGAATTAGGCTCACATCTCCATCCCAGGAGACCAATAAAGTTCACACCTTCGCCGCAACGAGTCCGGCCTGTTCAATCTGCACCTCCCAAGCAGACCCGACGACCGTTATTTCAAGATGACCTGCAAGTTGATGATCCCTGGTGTCGGCAATCGCAGGCATTCGAGAAACTTCCCTTTGGACGTCCGGTATCCGCAGTGCAGCTGTTCTACCCCGAAAAGAAACCTTTGCCAGCCAATCGTATCGCGTCTATATTTGCGCCGGCATGGGAGAAGCGCGAGAAGGAAAGACTAGCATTGGAACGTGAGCAAGGGCGTCCGGCTAGGATCATCCCAAAGGGACCCTTCGTTGTGCGGGAGCTTTCATTCCAATGGCTGAATCGCGTATCGGAAGCTATGCGTTATTCCCAAGGCCATGCTGTTGCCCGATCCCCTTCCGGAGACGACCTATTCCAAAAAGATATTGCCACCTGCATTAAGCCTCTAGCGTGGCTGAACGACGAAATCATCAATTCTTACCTTACTGTCATTGTCCAATATCTCCGCCAATCCACCGAGAATACTGGTCCAAATGAACGGCCCCGCTTCCATGCTTTCAATACCTTCTTCTACTCCACCCTTCGCGATAAAGGATACCAAGGTGTTCGCCGATGGGCCAATCGCGCCAAAATCGGCGGCACAGGTCTCTTGGACGTTGATACAGTGTTCATACCGGTACATCAACATAGCCACTGGACTCTCATGGTGGTACGACCCGCCGAGCGGACGATTGAGTACTTCGACTCTCTAGGCGATCGGGGTCACTCTCAGGTCAAGACCATTAAGGGCTGGCTTCGAGGTGAATTGAGTGAGAAATTCATCGAAGACGAGTGGACGTTTTTACCATCTGTGTCCTCTCACCAGGATAACGGGAGCGACTGCGGTGTTTTCCTCCTGACAAACGCCAAAGCTGTTGCGCTGGGCATCGAACCCACTGCCTTTGGTCCCGACCATACGACGCTTCTGCGCAGGAAGATCGTCGCCGAGCTCATGAATGGCGGCCTACATGGGGAGTTTAGCCCCATCGATGTACATGGTGATACGCTCCTTTGAGAGCATTGCTAAGGCTGATGCGCACTCCCTACCATACCATAACCTCATCCGTGGAACGGAGTCAAAACAGCTCCTTGTATAACGGAAATACCTCTATACACACCCTTTTTTTGTCCACACCCTCCATCCTCTCATCCACCATCAACTCCAGTACATGGACGATTGCTACCCCAAGGGCGCTTGCGGCTTCGGTTTCTTACAATTTCATTTTTCTTCTGGCGTGCATGGCGATATAGATAAAGAGAACGGGGCGGGGGGCGAAGGATGGGCGATAATTTCATCAGGGTTCGGGTTTACTTTTTTTTGTTTTTTTTTTTTTTTTTTTCTCTCCTTCGTTTCTTTCTTTTCTATGATGTTTTATTAAGGCTCTGGATGAGTTTCGAATGATACCCCATTGTTGTTGACAAATGAGCAGGTGAAAGAAAGCACTCTATGGTCTGGACAGAGCTGGGAATGTGTTACCACAGTGTTTCTTTCCATAGAATATTTGCAAAAGGAGACGGCCTGGACAAGTTCATGTGTCCATCCAACCCTTGTCCTTTTGCATCAGTGCTTTACAAAGGACGTGGTATAGTCAGCTAGCGTGAATATTGAGGCAGGGCCACACAATCAATCCCATGAGAACTTCCATGCTTTGGTTCAGGGTTAGATGTAGATAGAACAGAGCCAGCCTAGTCAGCCAGCCTAGGTCGATGGTAGAATTCCAAAAAAAAGGGTTATGATTTCCTGGAGTTTTTAAAAATAAAATACAACCCCACGCTCGCCCGTCACCAACCAAAATGAGTGGAGGATATAGCTAAATAAAGATAACGCTAATCAATAGGCTAGTCCGCCATTGGCAAAATGAAGGTCATCGATATTACAGGCACGGCGACACCACGAGTGCTTCTCATGCTCCGCCCCTTTCCCATGCTTCCGACCTTTGCCATGCTTCCGGCCTTTGCCATGCTTCTTTTTCTGCTTGTGGCACTTGCCCTTCTTGCATTTGTGTTTCTTCTTGGTGGTCCCCTCGACGATGTCAGTGTTCGGCGCCCATGACTCTCCCCACATAGGATCGAATTCAGCGACCGATCTGTTGCCGAAAGGTTCTTGGTGGCCACCATGTCGTTGCGATGGCGGAATCGTTACGCCACCGGAGCCGTCGGAGGAGCGGTTGTACGCGAGCTCGATGTACTCGATGGCTAGGAAGATGCTGTCTCCGATTCGCATGTCACCGGTCCATACCCCTCCATCGCTCCAAAGATTGATCACCAGTCTACTTTGGAGATTGGGCACGCGGTAGGTCTTGGCTGCTTGGGGCTCGTCATTCACCCACCAGCGCGAGGTGTCGGAAAGCCAGTCTAGACGGTGCGTGGACCAGGTTGTCCAGTGTACTGGGACATCTGCAACTGTGCTGGCGCCAGGAATCATTTCATCCGTTTCCGGGTCATAATCGGGTTGGTTGGCATAGTGTACCCGGTACAATGGGTCGCTGGTTAGAATCTCGATGTCGGATTCACAGTTGCGGGCGTGATATGTGAAAATGCCGACACAGGCTCCGGTAGGAGGTCGGGCTTCGGCGATGGAAGCTGTTCCGTTTTCTGACAGAGTCTGCTTACCTAGTATTGGAGTGACATCTTGTTGGAGATCTAACAGAGGCCATTCCTCCGTGCCTGGAGGTTGCGAAATCACCGTATTGACCGGCAAGATGCGGAAATGAACGCGTATGGAGCAGCGGAAGATATTGCGGACGCGTGTTTCGATCTCGGCAGTACTGGTATAGTTCCAGTGACGATGTGAGCGCATGACAAGATAGGTGGCGAGATCATCATCGAGTTGCTGGTGATTCTTAGTGAAGAAGATGTTCTTTTTGGAGTTGATCATAGTCACGGGAGCAAGGGACGTTTGAGGGCGCTGCCACTGCTGGCTTAGCCAGTCCTTGTCAAATGCTGTCTCGAAGAACCAGAGGCTCTCGGGGTCCTCGTTTTCCTCGTCGTCCTCATCATCGTCATCGTCGTTATGCTCGTCGTCGTCGTCGTCGTCATCGTCGTCATCGTCGTCCTCATCGTGCCGATGACTCTTTCGTTTCTTGCCCTTCAAATCTGGCCACCTATCATCTGACCCATTGTCTGGATCCGGTTGATTCGAATGGCGCTCTTTCTGCAATGGAACGGAGCGAAAGTCCCAGAGCTTGTAGTGTTGGAAGTACCCTGGGTCGGGACCGGACACGGTGAAACAGTCACAATCACGAAGATTCTTCTTGTGTGGGGGCCGTGAAATGGACTGAATAGACTGATTCTGATTTGAATCTGAGGACAGGACTGCACTAGAACTCAGCACTGCCAGTCCGAGGAGGCCGAATGAGAGGATGCCTTGCTTCATGGTGGTTCGGGGAGCCGTGTAGTGGCGGATGAGATGTTGTAGGCCGTTTGGTTCATCCTTTCAACAGCATCCAGACTTGCCAAACAAAAAGGCAGTTCATGTTTCGTCATGAGGAAGCCGCGATGCGGTGATGTCGCAGTTGGTTGCAAGGGCATCATGATTTCCTAATCGGGACATACTGAGAGGAGGGCAGTCTACGGCGTGCAGCGCCATGATCGAGCCGAATCGGTACACTCTGGCAAACGGAAGCCTAGAGAGCCTTAGCAACTTAGGAAAAAGGGCTGACTACAGATCTGCCTGCTATGAGCTCAGTTTGAATCATTGTGATGGCTGTGGACGTGGTGGCTGTATAGCCTCATGTCTGCCCGTTGATAGGAGTCAGTGCAGGGGGGTATGTGGGTGGAGTCTGGGTGGTGTATGGAGGGTGTATGGGGACCGTACCGACCATACGGGCTGGGTGAGAATGCATCATCCGACCGCATGCGCCTGAGTTGGTCTCGCGGGTGAAAACCTTTGGGGCCAGCGATGCGAGCGGGTGTGGCCAATAGGCGGGCGGTGGCGACGGGCAACAGCCAGTCAGCGCGGGCCTCGCGGGGTGCACTGCAGTCAGCAGCACGGGCGCACTAGCACTGTCGCACTACTGTACGCCAAGCATCCTCCGTGCACCGCCGTGCACCGCCGTTTCGGTATGGTCAGGGCGTGGTATTATTGCCATCGATCCGGTCCCCAGCATTCCGATGGATTCAGTGATTCAGAGGAGTCAGTCATAGGGAGTGTGCGGCTTCATGGGAAGGGACCGCAATATTGTGCTATTACGCAGGCTCTGTTCAGCGTCATCGAGTGAGCAATCCGAGTCAGAATGAATCGGTGGCCCGGCGGATCTGACCTGTAGGGCCTGTAGGGCCGGCATCCTGCAGCTCGGTAAGAAAAACGAGCCGGGATATGCGCTGTTGGGTGGAGCGGACGTGGTATTGGCAGTGCAGCGCCCCCCTTTCTGGGCCTCGCCCTTTTTACTCTCGCCAGCCCCCCAGAAATAGCACAGTCTGCCCACACACATACACCACAGACCAGACCACCCACGCGATCTCTGCCTTCCCAAGATGGACGATATACCGGTCTAGAGAGAAATGCGATCACCGACCCGTCAAATTTGTCGCCAGCAATAGAAGGTGCCCCCAGAAGACGAATTCATCGCTTGCACCATGTCCACCACTACCCTCGAGAGGAGCCATTCCTGTACCTCCAGTACCTCGCTCTCTATGTCTAGCCCTCGCCTACCGGTCCGACGTGAGACCACACCGCCGGGATCGGAGCTGTCCCTCTTCCACATCCATGACCGCATGAACCAACTGGACTCGCGTGTTCTCGAGCTTCGCGCCACCATCCTTACTCAGGATGGGTACGTCGATCGTCGAAATCGCGAGGATGAGCATATTCGCCGGGAATTTGAGAATCACCGTGCGATTTCCCAAAGAATCGATCTGAACGTCGTGGCATTACGCTCCGATGTCGAACAGATCAAAACCAACATTTTCCAGCTGAAATCGAGCGTCGGACAGTCCGGGACTGAGACCGTCTTCCTGCGCGGAGATGTGGATCGCTTGCAGAAGGCCGTGGACCAGCTCCAGTCGAGTTCGGAGCAGATGAAGACTGATGCCTGTGCCACTCGGATCGATATTAGCCGCCTGCAAACAGCCACCAACCAGCTTCGCACCGATCTCGTCACTCTTGAACACAAATTATCCCACCAACTCAAGTCCATGGAGTCCCGCTTCACTACGCGGATGGATTCAATCGAGTCCCGTATGGATTCAATCGACTCGCGTATGAATTCAATCGACTCGCGTATGAATTCAATCGACTCGCGTATGCGTCACTCGGAACGCGTCCGTTTCAACTCTCTCGCCCACACTGTCCACGCCCCGATCAGCCCTGTCCCCCTTGTAACGGAAAATGGTTCTCTTGAATGGCCCGCATACTTCCCCCGGACGGTGTGGAGGTTTTGGTGTCTCAAGAAAAGGAGCCGAGGTGAGCCTCTTAAAAGTTTTAGATAAGCCCGGTGAATGCTTTCATCTAACAATCTATCTTGAATAGTTCATCGTTTGATTGAGCTTGCAGAATTCTACCAACTGGGTGATTACCAGGATTGGTGTCGGATGCATCCATCGGACATGTTCGCCGACGACAGTGATTCCAGTAGCTCCAGCGATGGGGGATACAACAATATCACTCGGGCAGAAGCTGTCCGCCAATTCCCCGAAGCCGCACACCAGGCTCTAGCCGCCACCCTAGGGCTGATCTACTATAAGATCCGCAACGAGGTGGGCGAGGGCCACAACGCCCCGATGGCCCGCCCCCCGAAGCGCCACCAAGACGAGGTTGCTTCCACCAGCACCAGCAACAAGTCCAAGCCGGTCAAGATTCCGCGCCGCCCTAGCGTCTCCGATTCGTTCCTGCACCGCTTGGTTACCGGCGGTCCGTCCGTGGAGTCAAAGTCTTCAACATCCGAAGAGTTCGACAAGCTAGGCTGGAATGCATTCGCCGATGTCTCGGACGATGCGATGAGCAAGCTTCGCTCAATTGACCCGCAGGATATTGGCATGGTGCTTCGCGCGCTTGAGCAAGGTCGTCTGAAGCTGAAGCCCAGCCGATCAGAGAAGCTCAACATGTCTCCCACTGGATCCAAGGCGCAGTCCAGCTTTGACAAAGCCGACAAGGCCTCATCACATGGTGATCGAGATCGAATCACCGTACCTACTGTACCCAACACAGTTCCTACCCAACCTGTCACCTCAGTGGATAGTGCATCCAGAGCTCACGTTTCCAATATTCCTGAAACGGCCTCGGATTCTGACAGTTCTACTTCTTGACCGATGTTGAGTCTGCCATTGACGCCGACCAACATGTCGAGGTTTGATCCTTGCATCTTTGTGCTGCATTGCGTCTTGGATTTTTTTTTGGATGTTATGGATTTATATACATTTTCTGCTGCACCCTGAGCGATCTTTTGCATATTGTGGGAGTTATATTTTCGGAGTTTATGATTTTTTGAATCTTTTTGTCATTTAGTTCAATACCCCCGGGGCTGTCTTGTCGGCTTGTTTGGGTCATATATTTTTTGGAGTTATTCTGATCGTTTCCGATCAAATCTGATTAACTCCTCGATGGCACAGGTCTCTTGTCCCATCGACCGAGTGCTTGAAAACTGTCTAACCTCGTTCGCATCATGTCCGTCCCCCGGCCCGGTAACCTACCTTCCCGTTGAGTTCTTTAGACCTCGCGTTACTGCACGCGCTCGGTATGTACCTGTGACGCCTTGGTCTAATGGACCTCTTGAAGGAATCTTACCAAGTTATCTTTGTGAAAATCCCCATGCATCAACAATATGCCTACTTACCAGCAAATCAGCAGTCACCAATTGCCCGGAGCCATGTTGCTCATGCGTCCCAGAGAATCATTTCTCAAATACTAGGCTTGCCCACTGTCCAATCAACTTATATAGAACACTAACACGTCGAAATTGATCTAGGGTCTTTGTACTGTACATAGATTAGCCAGAGCTTCTGGGAATGAAACAGATGCCATCCTTTAATCCTTCTACCTCGAGAAGTAACCCGTCTCCCCCGCTTGACCTATGCTGACCCTCAAATTCTTTTCTAAGAAGATACTTTCTTTTCTCAGAAGATACTTGTAACTCTTGCCCCACATTGAAGCATACGGCTTAAAGGAGCAATCCGATTAGGATGGGAAGTGCATCGACGCAGCATGGACCCTAGCAAGTTTAATGACTACTGCAACTAAGGCCAACTACACAAGTGCAAGAGCATCAACAGTGAATAGCACGCCTATACGCGAACGCGCTCGAGACGTACGTGCCAGGCGTAATAACCCAGGAAGAGTCAGTTTCTGATCTGATCGGATGGCTGGATTGTGTTATTGAGACAAGCGTAGAAATAGCTGTTAAATAGAAAGTACGCCTGACACCCTAAGTGTCAGACCTCCTTCAGAAAATGTATAGCGTCGTATATATCTCAAAATTTCATTCGCGAGAAGGGTATTGAGTATTACTAGTCTTGGCCATCATTCAGCATCCGGCACAGGCTCAAAAAGGTCCTGCTTCAATACTTCCAGCACCTTTTTCTCATCCACTTTTTGTAGGTCGAGTGAAGATCCAGGAATCCCAGAGGCACCATCTTCAGGGGAACTGTCATCCTGGTCCAAGTCTCTTGATTCCTCCCCTAATTGTTCAGGTCCTGCTGTTCGTAGATACTCTTCTTCCAGAATGAATGGGGACGTGTCTTTCTCCGCAAGTAGTGTTTCTGCGGAGTAGGGTAGCGTGTATATCGTGGGGAACTCCAGCACTGTACGCTCGCGTAATACAGCGGCCAATTTCCCCGATGGCGGCAGAGGGATTAATACCGGCTTCTTTGTTGCGGTGCGTGGGCGGTGGAGATAGAAGTAGAGATCACGATGAGGACCAATCGATAGGTCTGTTAACTTCTCCATTGTAGGTTCTGGTTGCGTTTCAGGCTCCTCTGTCTTCCCAGCTTGTGTTTCTGTGCTTGGTACTTCATCCAAGGCCTTTGCAGGAGTAGAAGATTCGGCTATAGCCGTAGTGGTCTCCGTAGTGGTCTCCGGAGGCGCCTGTGATGTAGATGTCTTCTCTTGTTGACTCTCGTTCTCTTCTTTCGTGACCGCGGGGGCCTTTCTTGTTTAGGGATTGGGAATGATCGATCGTAGCTTTCGGCAATGGAGCAATTTTCAAGACAATTTTTCACACTCTTCGCCCCGGCCGGTGAGACCCATTCCACTGACCAGCTAAGACATTTGTGCCTTCAAACAGGAAACTAGTTAGAACGAACTCAGAAATACCCAAACATCAGTTGTACTCACTTAGGATGCCATCTTGAATTGTTTTGCTTATTCCTTGACATTCCTTTCGGAGCCCGAATAACCTTGACGGCCCCGGCTTCCGCTCCACGCAAGAATCCAGCCTCTCCCTTGACTAGACCCTGGCCCGGATGTTTCCGTTTCCGCCCTGTGCCAGAGGTTTGAGCATCCTCTCCATTTACTTGATCAATGTCTTGTCCATGCGCAAGGTCGATGCCCCGGTTCTCTACATCTCTCTCCGCACGCTCGAGCGTGCGCTCGATTCCGCTAATGAAATTGAAATCGCGATCGAAAGCAGATTCCGTAGCAAGTTGACTGCGCTTGAGATAAGCTGCAGGGTCACGCTCACCAGAACATTGGGACCAGAGCTTGTGGCGGCGAGTGCAGGGAAGAGAGCAGGTGCGCGTTGAGCAGCGAGGACAGCGATATTTCGGGGGATTAACGTGGCTGTCGAAGGCAGCGCATTAGATTCCAAGGTGCATACTCTTGACGGACAGGATACTTCTTACCATATTGAGCAGAGCTCACTCAGTAACGGATCGGAGCTATCCATGGCTCCTGTGTTGAAAGTCGGGGATGCGACGAGAGCATGAAACTGGGAAATTTGAGACGCGGCTTATCGATAGCGGCCTAAGGCCACAACTAGCTATTGTACCAGCACTTATCCATATTTTGGCAAATTATCCACTAGGATGGCCTTGACATCAATTGCATCAAATTGAATGGATTGATGACACAGCTAGGACCTCGGATGATATGATAATCAGAGATATTGTTGACACCGGGCGCCAGTGCCGGTTCTCCCAGATGATATCATCGATGTGGTTGATGATCAATCCCCGGTGCATTTCTAAGCGTCGGCGTTAGAAGGTACCCCGAGGTAAACTACTAAAACTGCACTGGCCCTCAATTCTAACTCAATTTACTACACTTCTCAAACCTGCTCACAAAAAGATTTTTTTGCAGCACAAATTATCAATAATGGCTTCGAAGGCCCTTGCAGTCATTGCTGGCGTTGGCCCAGGCACGGTATTTCCCCGCAACCTCTCGATGCATACCTGCTATACTTCACCGCGACTAATCGACGTTTACAGGGCGCTTCAATTGCCAGACGCTTTGCGAAGAGCTATTCTGTAGTGGTTCTTTCTCGAAGTCCCGGTAGCTACGAACCCTTGGTCAATGAGATCAACTCCAGCGGGGGGCAAGCTATCGGAATCAGCACCGATGTCTCTGACCGAAACAGCGTAAATGCTGCTTTCGATCAAATCGAGAAGCAGTTCCCAGACTCCATTCTGGCTGCAACAATATTCAATCCTGGCGGTGGCTTCGTTAGGAAGCCGTTTCTGGAGCTGACGACAGAGGATTTTGCCGGCTCACTGGATTCACAGGCGTGCGTATCATCCAGTTGACACCAGGCAGTAATTGAACAAGTTATCTGATTGGACATACAGAAAAGGTGGATTTAACATCGCCCAAAGAGCTCTTCCACTTCTTCTTAAAGCGAGGGAGTCCTCCCCTCATCCACCAACCTTGATTTTCACTGGTGCGACAGCGAGTATCAAAGGATCCCCCAACTTTGCCTCATTTGCGGCGGCCAAATTTGCGCTCCGAGCCTTATCACAGTCTCTGGCCCGTGAGTTTGGCCCTCAAGGTATTCACGTGTCGCATGCTATCATCGACGGAATCATTGATATCCCGCGCACCAAGGCATGGGACCTTGGGCATGAAGACGCAAAATTGAGCCCTGATGCTGTCAGTATCGACGCCCTTTTATCACTTGGATCAAATTAATGACTTATTGTTTAGATTGCGGATTCCTACTGGCATCTGCATACCCAGCCGCGAACTACGTTTGCATTCGAGCTGGACTTGCGGCCGTATATTGAGAAGTGGTAGTTCAACCATCGGTCTTTCGAATTGATAATCATAATATTCTATCCTTAAACTGTTGGAAATATAACAGATTTTATTTTTCTGTTGTAAACAAATGAGGCCCCTTGGCTGAAATGAGGTAGCTTTTGATATCATAGTTGTATGCGACAGAGCAAATCCAATGGGCTTTCTACCTCAATACCTGCCATCGATGGATAGCTATTAAAGTTAGTGATTAATGTTTTAAGCCATAGTCCTATAACCTATTTTATAGAACTTAGCAGCCTTAATACTATATGAAATTACCTACAAAGCATAAATACTCCATCACTGCTCTCTAGCCTAGGCGGGTATAGTTTCCGCTTAGTCACATAAATGATGAGTCAGCCGTAACGTCATGCCCGCGACACCCCAGGTCCCCGACGGCGTCGAGTTTCTAGCTGCAAAGCTTCTTTCTTTCAACTAGCTACCATCTAAAAAGTGCCGCTATGGTTGTTGACGATGCCTCGCCACAGGGGTCATCATACCCTGGCAGTAATGACCCCGTCAACCCCACATCCCAAAGCTCCGTGAGCCAAAACCCCGCAATGGCGAGTAACTTCCACCTGGTTGTCAAGCCAGAGTTGGTCGTACGGCCCGATGCTTTCACAAAACTGTTTGGCTTCTACGGAAACTATAACTGGGAGCGCCATGTGGCATATGCGCTGATGGAGCGCGTGGAAAATACCTGGGTCATGGCCGGCCGGTCCCCGACGCAAGATGAATTCGACGCCTTTACCACCCAGGCAACGCGTGCCCTATACTACCGAAAAATGGGATTGCCAATTTCCTCTTTCCTCGGTACCGCATACCTTTACAACGCGACACGGAAGACTGCAAAATTGCCAACGACTGCCGGCCCACAGGAAGTCTTCAAGTTCCTCCGTAACTACGCCGTTACCGACAAAGCAGGCTTCCGGGGTTGGATATCTTCGAGTGCGTTCAAACTACTTTTCATCAGTATGACCGGCTCGATTGCTACCTCTTTCTGGGCGCTGTGGACGGAGGCCCAGGTGGCACTTCAGGATCCCCGGCTGAAGGAGTTCGTGGAGGACATGAGACGGCAGAAGCCTGAAGACGTACGAAAGCGTAAGATGCAAGCTGCGTCTGAACGCGTGCGCCGCGTTCGCGACGGTGAGAGGGACATGCGTGGCCAGGTCGTTGCGGAGATCGAACACCCCGGCTCTCATGCCCAGGACGGAGACCAGGACCCTTACGCGTCCAGCAATGCGATATCCGCAACTGCATCCTCCGATAACGACACTTCATACGGCACCGCCCAAACCTATGAACAGAGCGAATCCGCCAGTGCCCAGCGCCCTGGGCCGGAGGCTCCACGCAGGCCGTGGGGCTACAGCGCCCAGAGTGCACCCCAGCAGCCCTCTAACGAGTCCTCTTCTGGCACAGACTTCTTCTTTGGTGGCAGCAACGATGACGACGCCAGCCCTACGGCCCCGGAGTACCGGAACACGAACCCTGATGGCTCGCCCATTGGGAATGCCTGGGAGCGCCTTCGAAGGCAGAATGGGATTCAAAGCTCCCCGCCGGCCCAGCCGCAATGGGGCCAATCTCAGGGCTACGCAGAGTCACCGACTTATACTCCTTCCGGTGATCGAGATCGATACGACCATGGGAGGAGAAGCGAGAAGGAGCAAGCGCAGGCCGACTTTGATCGGATGATGGAGGCCGAGCGTAACGCGGCGGCCGAAGCATCGCCCCCAAGACGGGGCTGGTAACCATAATCTTCTTGGTTATCAATCTAGTCCTTGCTCTTTGTACAATAATATCTATAGTGAAAGCATTTGAAGACTAGTACATTGACTTGAAACTGTCTTTGTGAGATTCGTCCGAACTACCTAGTCCTTCCAGCTGTGAAGCTAATTTTTTTTTCCTTCGGCCATCGAAGTCCCCGAGTACAATGTAGAGATAGAAAAGAGAAAGAGGAAAATGAACACCATCGGTCTGAATTTTTCGGTATAAGGGAAAGTCGGTGCAGCGTAGAATAAATGGTCACGACACAAATTATATACGACTGATAGAGTACGCTTTATGCGTTAATTCAGATTCCAAAGAAAGTGATCCAGAATAGAAAAATGGATTCGAGAGAAGAAGAGGGCAGGTCATCAATGAATAGAAAGGGGTATAAATGGACAGACAAGGGAAAGGGAAGGATTGCTGTGTAGCACAACATTTGTAGTAGTTCGCTAAAACGTTAAAAAAACATGCATCATCAGAAGTCCAGGGAGAAGGGCAGGGAAAGGGGTAAGAAATGAGTGAAGAGAAAAGAGATAAGCCTATTCACAGGATGGGAGGGACTATGTGCCATTGTCTTGGCTAGAGGCTGCGCGAGGCGGGATAGACTCGTAGCCATACGGCCATTCGGCCTCAGTGTTGCCCCACGGTTCTGCGCTGCGACTATTGCTGCGCATGCGCGTCAGGCTGCGCAACTTGTTTGCAAAGCTTTCGTTATTAGTGCTGCGGTTGCGTCGGTGCTCGAAAGACATGCGGCGAGTATAGTTTGGCCGAGGCTCCTGGCTGCCCAGGGCTGGGCCTGCCGTGTTCGCCCGGGGAAGATAATCTTGACCGGGCAGAGTTGGGGCTGCTGTCATTGCGCGAGTGAGCATGTGGCCCATTTGCGCATTGTCAATAGCGACGTCGATGGTGCCAGAGGACTCGCGGGGGGAGAGGCTATCCTCAGCTCCGGGGAAGGGAGCTGGAGGTGGGGGCGGGGGAGTCGTAAGGTGCTGCAGTTCCGGGAGAAGAGGCGGCGGGGGTGGCGGAGGAGGGATTATTGAGTCTCTTTGCTGTCCAACCGGTCTGTTTTGCATGACTTGCTCGATTGACTCCTCGATGCTAACGGCCAACGAGGGCGATCCGGGATGGGGAGAGCCCGAGTGGGGGGATCCATAGCCCCCCGAGCTTGTACGTCGGTGACCCATGGTCCGGCTGCGGCTAGTCGAGCGGCTTCGTGGAAGATGAGGATTGAAACGAGGGTGCATGGGGGTATCGTTTGGCACAGGGCCACCGCTGGGTTGGAGGTCCGCTACAGGAACCGAGTTCGCCCGCACGATTGCCTCCACTTCACTCTGATATCGAGCGTCGCTAAGAAGAGTGCCCTGGTAATCGGTGGGAATAGCAGGCACAGAGGGAGGGCGCTCTTCCTCATTCCCTATGCCATACTTGGGATGGCGCATTGCTCGAGGTGTTGCGGGAAGCCCTAAAGGGACCCCAGCCCCAGATCTAGAGGAACCAGAGTCGGAGCTCTGGTAGTCAGGAGAGCTTTTGCTGGGCATTATAGTCCGTGATGGAGCCCGTTGAAAATACCCACCTCCATTGAATTGAGAAACGGGGCTTTCAATCGGGCTTCGCGCAGATTGGAGGTCGCCAGGGAAAGGGATGTTAGGTGCCGAAGGGTTGCGTGCAAGAGAGAGACGACGAGCTTCAAGCTCGGCCGCCGCCAATTCTCGCCTCTTTTTTTCAGCCAGACTCACAAACGGGGTAGTTGGCGACGTGACAAAGTCTTGTGATTCATCTGTGGTGGAGTCCTGCTGGTTGAAGGTGGCTGCGCTGAGAATTACATCCTCCTGGCCAAATGTTTTGGCGCTCAATTGTTCCAATCCCGCAGGCTCAAGCGTGACCTCTGGCTCAGGAGCCGGGCGAATCTCCGAAACACTGCGAGAGACCTTGTGTCTAGGCTCTGGAGAGGCCTCCCGCCGGCTGCTGGGTTCTTTCTCGGCACGGCGACGACTGGCACTGCGCCCCTTCGAACGCAATCGCTTTTGATTCTCGGCAACCAAACGAAGGGGATTTTCGACCTCATTGGGCAATGTCATGGGCAAGGTCATGGGCAGAGGAGAAGATGGAGATCGAAGGGTAGATCCTACTCGCTCGACACTACGCCCACGGGCTGACGCATCTTGTCTATCTCCTCCTGCAAAGCGGTTAGCTGTGTGTCTGCTCGAGGACCGTTGGCGGTGGCGAGATGATCCCTCTTTCCTCATGGTGCTCCCGCTCCTCGCTCGCCCATGTGTCTTCTTTTTCGACTCTATGGGCGTCAAAGCTTCGCCGTTATGGTATCGGGCCAGTTCCTCGGGCGACATTGGCACCGGAGACGAAGGAGAACGTTTCGCAGGCTGAATATATCGACGATCGTTGCGGCCTCGCGATTCCTGGGATCTCTCACGGTGATGCTGAGTGCGAGAGCTTTGACTGGCGGTTTCGTCTGTGTTGCGTCGACCACGGCCTTGAGAGCGCCCACTTCTATATTTCTTCGCATGGTAATTTGCCTCATCCAAACTGCGGATATATTGATCAATACTACGGACGCTCACACTTGGGCTCTTGGTGGAATTATAACTCTGCATGGTCGAAGTGCTTCGGGCACTGGGAAGAAGATCAACCCGCTCGCGGGGGTCAGGTTGCGCTTCTTCGGTCTCTACCAGCTCAATCTGGAGTCCATCCGGTTTGCGGTCTCTTGAGCCATTTTTAATGTCTGTATGCTCCTTCAGGGCCTCGATAAAGCCCGGCGCCGGCGAAGGCAGCCCCTTGAAGCTCTCCGGCAATTGAACGGCGGTCTGAGGGCTTGGCCCAATGGAATGAGTCTCCGAATTAGGGTTGTAACGTGCCGAGGACAAGGTCAATAGACCACTATCCTCTGTTATTTCATCTTGACTCTGCTCCTGACCACTAGTGTCATCGAGCTCTGAAGTGGAACCGTAGTTACTTGAATCCCCGGTGTTAGATCTTGAGAATGCAGGGGGGTGCACATCAATGGGAGTTTCTCCAATCGATGGAAGACGATTTCGAGTGTAAGGAGTATTGGTCCGAGAAGTCATAGCCTGGTTCAAGCTCTGGATGTTATTTAGTTTGTGAAGTCCTAGGCCACCAGGAGACATCCCTTCAACCGTAGCCGAATCGGCGATAGGGGTGACTCCAGGTGCATTTGTGGGTGTCCGCTCGTCCAGGAGTCCCGGGAATCGGTGTCGCATGCTCGACTGGGCGTCGAATGAGGTAATCAGTTTGAGCGGTGGCCCCTTAATAGAAAGACGGTTGGATCCCGGCAGGGGTCGACCTGACGGAAGTCCAGCGCTCAGTAAAGGGTCGGGAGAAGATAGGCCAAATGTCGCAGCGTGCTGGGCACCTGGAGATGTCCATGGCTCTGTCGGTTCGGCCCCAGTGCACATAAAACAGCGAATAGCGAGTTCTTGCTGAGACTGGGCGACAACGATCTCTCCCCAGCGACGAACCAGATACGACTGACGCTGCCAGTCTCTTGGCTTGAGAAGACAGGTCATCAGGATGGCTTCCATGAGATAGTTGCGCGATACATAGACCTCGATCGCATCATTACTGTCTCCCAGACCCAGGAGGATGGTGGCCGAAGTATGAACATCACCGAGCTCAAGAAGCTTCTGCACAAAGGCCTGACCAACCTTGTTCGCCTGTGTTTTGCGACTCATTTGACTCAACGCCAATACCATCCAGTCCAAGGTCGTCACTTGACCGGGCTGAATCATCGAGGCCATTTGCGTGCTGTTGGTTTCGCCGAGCCATTGGGCCAGTAGAATTGCGCTTTGGCTGCCCTCTTGATGCCGACTCACTATGGAACAGTTAATTGCTGGGAGTCGAATGACGTATCTTTGGTGTCAAAACAAAAGAACATACCCTCATCCCGAATGAGATCCTTCACATCTCCATCCCAACCAAAGACAACGCTTAGCATTTGCCGACGCAAATCATCGGGAGTCAAATGAGACTCATCTAGAGGTGGTTGCTGTCTAAACGGCACGTCATTCAGTCGAGCGCGAGTGAATGGGAATAAATCCAAAGGATTTTTCTCGGCAGGGCTCATATGGACTTCATTCCGCAACCTAGAACCTGCCCGTGAACTTTTCATCGAAGTCATAGAGGCCGAGGAAGGATAGTGGAAAGACGCCGACGCCTGTGGGGTCTCCTGGCCACTCATCGAGAATGAAGTCCCGCTTTGAACTGACCGGCTCGGTGGTGAATACCTCTCCGGCTTGTATTTTGCCGAGGACGCCTTCGAGCTCACCGATTCGGTTTGGCTTCGTGAAGAAACAGGGCTCATCAGGTCTGGGCCCCGCTGCTTCGCATTCTCAACGACATTTGTCTCGAATGCGACGGGAGTCCGTCTGCTACCGCTTCGTTCGCGGATATCCGGGGCATCCTGCAAGCGGTGCGGAGACTGTGTTCGTGACCGGCTCCGCTCAGAGGTTTTCATTCGAGTCGTGGTGGGCAGGTTGTGCTGCACATTGGCCACCATCGCCGGGCTATCGAGGTCGTACTGTTGGACTGTGTTGTGGGGGCCAAGCGTAAATAATGCCGCCGTTGGGCCATAGTTGGCGATGCCTCGGACCCCGTCGATGGTGGGAATGGGCTCATACGTTACGTGTTTTGTCCGAACGTCCCAGGACACGGTTTCTCTGTGGAGGAGAAATGAAAACATTAGCAAAATGCGGTTCATACCTCGAGTCTTCTTTTCTTACCCTTCTAGATATTGGACGATTCTTCCGTTTTTCGACCACGCCATCCACTTCGGATCTGCCGATGTAGAATCAGACCTTTTTAAAACGCGAATTACTCGCGGTGCCTCTTTCCCAGGAGGCTTGGCTACACTCCAAACCCTCAGGTCCCCATTGGAAGCCTGCGTGGCCAACATATCTGACTTCTGCTTTGAGGATGAAGCATGCCAGGCAAGGGAGATGATTGGAGAAGGCCCACGAGAAGTAGTCAAGGAATGGAGGATAGCGAATTGAGGTTGAAGGCTCGCGATCAATATCGACCCGTTTTGATAGCTAGAAAGAAGGCCCAAAGATCAGCTCCAGCTTTCGGGCGATTCCGACGGAAGAATTCGTAGTAAACATACCCAATGGCATACGTGCGGGAATCGGCTGCCGGGGCGAGCGCTGTGATCGGATCAAAGATGGTTCGAGTCGAAAGATGCTCGGATGTTTGGGGCTCAAACAGTATAACCTCGCCCTTGCTGTTTCCTGTAAAGTTAGATCTCGAATCAGCGAATCAAGCTCTTTTTCGCCGTCTTGTCTCGATCTCGAAGCTGAAAATGCGCGCCTACCGAATGCCACATTCCTATTGCGCATCCACACCGCCGCTGTCAAGCTCTCGAACGAGGCAAAGCGCGCGATCTCCGTCCCTGTAAAAATATCCCAGACAATCGCTGTTTGGCCCACATCGTAACTGACCACCAGGCGTCCGTTCCCGCGCTCGCTGACGTTGTCCACGGAGATGAACTCGATTTTGTCCGAGTGGTTTTCGAATCGGCGCTCGATTGCCAGGGTGTCATGGTGTAAGCATAAGATCACGGAGTCTTGGCTGTAGAGAAATAACGAGGCTGTCGAGGCGCATGGCTCGAAGCGGGACTCCGGAGCCTGCGACTGTGTCGCCATTGCTCTTAGGGGTGTCGCGATTCACGAGTCTGGTAGCCGAGAGTCCTAGCTCACATTAATTCCACTATGTCTTTCAATTCTTCGTCTTCTGTTCAACTAGTTGGGATAGAGAACGGGCGAGCATGGACGTGTGATCCGCCCCATGGACACTATTCTCCGCAGCGGTAAACTCCCCGAGATCACACCCGCAGCTAGCAATTCCAAGACTGGTGGTTGATGCAAAATCCAGCAGAGAAGAGCACAGGAAAATAGCGAGAGGTAAAAGGGATCGCGAAATGCAACAGATAAATTCACCCAAAAAAAAGGCGCAGGTACTGACCTGATTTGTTGAGCCACAAGGTTACTCGCTGGCCACGACCTGGAGTATACTAAGGTCAAGGAAAGCAAAGAGACAGGATAGCACCAGGCATTTGGATATTGGAGCAAACACCCGACCAAAGATCGTGCCGGAGGCAGCCGAGAGGGGAGGGTGGGGAGGAATTCGCCAGGTAGGAACGATCTGGCAATGTGATGCTTGGGGCCCTAATAAGATAGATACCCCAGAGACGATATGTGAGACTTAAGGGGTGGCGGACCGGGGGGAGGGGGTTGGAAGGTGCAGAAGGCGAGAATATCAAAACGACCAGAGCGATGCAAGGACCGACAGGGATAGGTATTAATTTTGGGGAGACCAGGATGACCACGTTCATCACATCCAATCCTTTTAGCGTGGTGGAGGGGCTTAAGTTTGTGACAGGGAGCGGGGTGGAGAGGAGCAGGGGCTGTGAAGGGCCGGTGCATGTATATCTAAAGCCTGGGCTCCATCCGCGATGTATAGACGTTGGCGCCATGCGATCAAGCTGGATCCCGGCCCAGGGAGATTGCGCTTCCAACACTCTGTCCATACAGAGGGACAGAGGTACATCGGCATACGATAGTTGTACGCTTGGCTTTCCTAGGGGGGTTACAAGGCCTGCTTCTTGTCCTTGATTTGCGGTGAGATGGCTACCCACTAGATCACACTACTGTAACTACTGTGGCTAATCATAATTTGCTCGCACAAAGGAGAATTCTAAACCCATGAAAAAAAAATTCAAATCATCCGAGACAATTACATGGGATGCGATCCAGAGGGAGCCGGTGTCCAGCCGATCCGAGTCAGGCATTGCTCCAGGGCCAGCAATCGGGGTTGGCGCCCGGGACAAGCAGGGCGCTTCATTTCACGACGGGCCATACAAGGCGCCGGGGAGGAGGAAGAGAAGCACTCCACCCGCCCCGTAGCCCCGAGTGCCAGGACCGAAGACCAACATAACATCACATTATTAGCGGAGTCGGCGGGATCGAGCCTTTTCGGTGGCTGGGAGGTGCGTGGCTCTGGTCGTACCGGGCTGCACCAACGAGCATGCAGAAATGCAGAGAGCGAGGTTACGAGGTTAGAGCTATGCAAGAGGCTCCCGAATCACAGACGGGAACCCTTCATGGTCGCTCAGGGCGGCCGTGGTGGGTCTAGTCTGGGGCAGGAGACCCGTGGAAGGCGAGAAAGCAGCCTATGGGTTGGTCGATCCGGGTTGCTTGATGATGCTCTCTGCTTCGCGATTTAGATGGTTTAGCAGATTTAGTCTGGGAGCCCGGTGCGGATTAGAGTGGATGCCGGCCTGATGGGGTCTGGCAGCAGACGTGACGAACTTGAAGTATAGCCGGCGTCAATCTATCGGTTTGAACAACCGCCGGTAGATTTGTCGCCGGAAGCCCTAGTCGGCGGTCGAGATCGTAGGCACGAGTCCTGCTCGCTCCCCGAACAGCATACAAACACTGCAACAAACCGTGAGCAGGGTCGAGTCGTTCATCTGTATCGTTCTGTGCTGTTCTGAGACAAATGTGACGAATGTGATGGGGAGATCCGTGCAGTCAGTGTCAACCTGCACCTTTCATCACCTCGGGCGCCAATCAGCATGCCGAACGGCTTGATCCCCCAGCGCCTACAGCAGCTCCGCCCCACCAATGAGGACCCAAAGGACCATGATATCACCTCCGGTTGGGGGAAGGGAAGCACCGTACAAGAGCAGCAGACTGATAGCCCCCTACGGAACCCCCAATGAGAGAAAGAAGTATGGCCACCATGGCAACGGAGGAGGCAGAGGCGGGATGTTGGACGGGAAGCGGAGAATTTTCTAGGCCGTTACCACTTTTCGGGTGGCGCGAGTTCAGTCCAGTTTCCCTTCGTGGCTATTTTTGCTTTTTGGCTCTCGTTCGATTGTACGGTCTGACTCGTGCTCTTCGGTTGTGCGATTGGCGATTTGATGAGAAGCTGCGGTGGGAGCTCGAGTTCGCCCGGCCCGAAGCTATGTGATGTGATTCGGGTGCGTGTGGACTGGAGCCGGGAGGACTACTTTTATGCACTCGAAGCACACTCTACCTCTCGCTGTCGTACTCCCTACGCCATGAGTGGGCGAACTCGGTATAGTGATCATCGTACTGACTTCTTACCCCTCATGTACCCATGATGATCGGGTGTTCCTCCGGGAGCTTGGGCCTCGTCGTGATGGCATCGGAAGACAGGCGAAATTCCGGAGTGTTTTCCAATCGACCTTGGGACGCACTGAGTCGGCGGCTGACCGTCATACAAAGTCAGCCACTGCAGTGGGCTGCTGAGAAGCGGTGAGTTCTATGCCCCTCTCTTCCTGTCTGCCTGGATCGGGCCAGAGGCTCACGAGCGTGTTGGATTGTTGGGTGGGTCAGAAGGAAGTAAAGACCGATGTCCAACAGTATCCAACAATGTCCAACAGTATGCGACCACCAACGCTGCGAGTCATAACGATCAATGCGGATCATGAATGGATCATAGCCTATATAGCCGCCGCAGCGTTAAGCGTAGCTTAATTCTCTATACGCGGCCCCTATAGCCCCCGGGGTCCATTCCGAAGGGGCCCTTGGTTTCTGATCGCGGGGCGGCTTATCGGGCGTGCCCCGGGCTTGCGGGTTGACTCATGACCCCATCCAACTTGAACCTCGGCGGCCCCGTCATGGACCACGCCTCTATCGAATTAAAAACACAGTTGCAACAGCAACGGAAACACGAAATCCACCCTTTCATCTGAGTGCCTGAAGTGGAGCCGTCCCGAAAGGTTACATACGCGTTGTACTATCTGGCAAGCAGTGATTCTGTCCAGTCATGTCGCTCCCGGAAACTATCGTGGTAATAGGGTAAGCCCAACGACGGACGAGAACGAGGCCTTCAAGTAGCAGCTAACAGTCCAACCAGAGCTGGGGTGGTTGGTCTTTCGGTGGCCTCATGCATCCAACAGCACCTGCAGAGCTCGCAGTCAGTCCTGCTGGTGGCCCGGGAATTCCCCTCGGACACGTCGATCAACTATGCCTCCCCATGGGCCGGTGCGCATTATCGCCCCGTTCCTGGCACATCGCCGCAAGCACTCCGCGAGGCGATGCAAGCTCAGCGAACATACAGGTATTTTCAACGTATAGCCGCTGATGAGCCCGCTGCCGGGGTCCAAACCATCCCGGGCGTTGAACACCTGGAGGCGCCGCCGCCAGAGTACCTCGATCACCCGAGCGTCCAGCATATCTACGGCCATCTAGATGGTATCCGCTTCCTGGATGCCGCGGACCTCCCACTCGGTGTGAAATGGGGGTAGAGTACGACACCGTCGTGATCAATTCGCCCGTGTATTGCGCCCATCTGTTGCGCCGGTTCATTCTGAAGGGTGGCAGCACTAAACAATACACACTCGCCCATATCAACGAGGCTTTCACGCTGGCCGACAATGTGAAAACAGTGGTGAACTGTTCAGGCATGGGATTTGCCGACCCGAAGGTCTTCCCCATCCGCGGTACGTCTCACGTTCTCCCTCTCTCAAACACAGGCAAAACCAAGTCAGGACTCATGCTCTAGCTTTTCTTTCTCCCCACAGGACAAACATGCCTCGTCCGCAACCCCGTCTCCGCAACTATCACGCGCCAAAACTTGGACGGGTCATGGTCCTTTTGCATCCCGCGCCCGCTGGACGGTGGCACCATCATCGGCGGCACCAAGCAGCCGCACGACTGGGACCCAACCCCTTCCCCCGAAACCAGAGCCCAACTCCTCGCCAACGCCGCGAAGTGGTTCCCCTTCGCTCCCGACAGCGGGGGCCAGTTCGATGTCGTCCGCGACATCGTGGGCCGGCGCCCCGCCCGCGAGGGCGGAATGCGATTGGAAGTGGAGCCGGCCAGCGAAGGGAAAAGCATCGTGCACGCCTACGGGGCCGGTGGGCGCGGATTCGAGCTCTCACACGGCGTGGCGGAGGACGTGACAGGCCTAATGCTAGAGCATGGCTTGTTGGCCATCAAGGCTGTTTTGTAGATACGGACTACATACGTACGTTGGAGGAGGGGCGGCGCACGGAAGTGGCCTCGGAAGGTGTGTGGACTGGTTGTATATATATTTGGTTCCGCCCCACCGGTTAAGTTGGATATATTCTCTACATACTCTCCGACCCCATTTTGGTAGGTGATATCTGTACATGAGTAAAGTGGTCTAGAAATTTTTCCTGGGGACAGGGTTTACTATGCAAGTGGTCCGTGCGAGAAGTTTTGCCCATACAAAGTGGGCCAGAGTCTTCTTGCAGGAGATCGAGATGTAAAAACAAAAGAAAAGACTGGAAACGGTTGACGCAACGAGTTTTCTTACGACACTGTCCTCAGCAAGGCGCGAGAAAGAAAGGGAAGTCGTGCACAGAGAGGGATTGGGAGTTGGGAAACCGAGGCTGTAGGGACCGGAGGGACCTTGGGGTCCGTCATCGATATATCTACATGGGGCGGGGCCACGATGGGGTGGGAATCATGTTTGCTATTGAGAAGGGCACGATAATGGAAAGGAACAGACTTTTTGCTACCAAAAGCAAGCTGTCATAACAAGATATCAGTCGTTGAGTCTTCCGTCACATAAAACACAGGATCCTCGAAATCCTGCTCCTCGTCGCCAGCCGCCCATTTTTCTTTCTCGCATTGCTCTGGGCAATGGATAATCTGCTGAACAGGGAGAAAGGGAAATGGTGGGTACCTGACCCGGCCTCTAGGGACATGGCGGTGCCATACAACGCGTCTGTCGGGGAATGCATCAAAAGATGTGGCGAACAGAAGTCGATTGTAGCGATCACTCGTCCATGGAGATCCGATCCAAGCGGAGCCCAAGAAACCCGCCAATTAACCAAATACAGCGGGATTCCCGATCTGCAAGGAAACAGATTCTAGAGAACCGCGAATATAGCCTCGCACGAGAGACCTGAGACTCAGTCCGCGGCCTCCTGTGCCGTGTCACCGTTCGACAGTGGGATCTCAATGCCGTGAAGCTTGGCCATACGCTCCTCTTCCTTCTCCGCCTCCAGTCTTTCGGTCTCATCACGGAGTGCGGTAAAGTCATCATCCTCGTCTTCACTGCTTTCGTCATCGCGCCAATCACCGCTCTCGAACATCGATCGACCAGTGGCATCCTTGGCCTCCTGAGCCTCCGCCTCGGCAGCCTTCTTATCCAGGCGTTCTTTCTTCCACTTGGCGAACGTCTCGGGGGTGACTGGTGTGAGGGTGCCAGTCAGCTTGTGTCGCTCCGATTCCAACCACTCTTCCAAGGTGAAGGTGTTCAATGGCGATTTATCCATCAATGCCTTCTCAGCCGCCTTCTGCTCCTTGGTCTTAAGGACGAATCTGTTTTGAAAAATTTTTGATCAGCATATTGGAGGCCAAACCCCGTAATGAGAGCATGTCGGTGAAGGTTACGCACCCTGGCGGCAAGCTGTGCTTGTACATGCACTTATCACCTCCGTTCGGACAGGTCCAGAACCAACCATACTTCTGGTTCTCGACCGCCTCGATGAAGAACTTGCAGACCTTGTCAGTCGTCGTGCGGGGGTTTCCGTGTTTGCTGAGCACAACGCTGCGCAGCTTTTCTTCGTCCCAAGTATCCATAGTATCGGCCTTCTGTTTCTCCTCCTCGGCATCGCGTGAGTCGGTGTACAGATCCTTCTTCGCAGCCTTACGCTCAATGTTCATATCGTGGCTGAACTTGCACTTGCGGCCCTTCTCGCAATTGCCCTTCTTGTGAAAAACACATAGAATAGTTTTAGGGTCGACACCAAAGGGCACCTTTTGTACCTGCACCGGCTTGAAGAGTTCAGCGGCCTCCTTTCTTGCGAGTTCCGCTGCCGCCTTCTCGGCTGCACGTCGCTTGTTCTCTTCCTCTTTTCGCTTGGCATCGGGGTTTTTGTTGCTCGCAGCTTGCGCGTTCAATTGCTGAATTTGTTTCTTGGCAGCACCACCTTTTTTCTGTTGAAACAGTCAGTCATTGTCGGTGTCGTGACGGGAGGTATTTCGTTGTGCGAGGATAGCCCGAAGATTCCACTCACATTTTTCATGCCAAAGGTCTATTCAAAAGAGTGATCGTTAGCTACTTTCGCCGTTGGTATTAACAACTTCTCCAATTGGCCACACAAACCTTATCATCGACGGTCTTCACCTTCTTCTTCTCTGGCGCTGGCTTCTTGGGCGGCATGGTGACGGTTGGGGCTGGTCACGCCGGGGAGGTTCGATGTGGGATAGGGAAAAAAAATGTGAGAGATGCGCCCGATCGTCGAGCCGCTCGTGAACACAAGAAAAAAACGCTAATGCAACCCGTAAAGAGAGACAGGGAAAGTCCCGGGCGGTATAGACGTATAGAATAGAGGGGGGGGGAAAGGGGAAGGAGGAGGAACTGCGGTGAATTCAGGTTGAAAACCAGAATGAGCGAAGTCGAAGCCTCCACAAATCCAAGGGAGGAGGGGGAAGTGTGGCGGCACAATCGGTGGGCAGCCAATGACCGCCCGGCGCCGTTTTAAGTATAACCAGGGCCTTTTCACTCGTGCGTAGGTGTGAGTCTGGGTGAAGATTCAGACTGCGATCTGTGTTTTGGAAATCCGACAATCCTTGTTCAATAGGCTTTGTGGGTTCTGCAAGTTGTACGTATATGTGATTTGGTTCGCCCTCTGGCCTCGATGGTTGGGTTTTTCGTGCTGGGCTTGGTTGGGGAGCCTTTGCGTCATCATTTCCGGTTCACACGAGGATCTCACGCGGCTCGAATCGCCCAGAGGCACGCTTAGGGCTCGCGGAAATCTCAAGACACTTGTTCGGCGTTCTTCGGTATATGGCAAGGCTGGCCAGATCACCATAGGAACTATCAGGTAAAAGGAACAATACGTCGGAGATGGGATACCGAGCTACGGCCTACTAGACATCTCTGCAGGCGGGGGTTACACGCGAGTCCTGGTCAATGCCTCTTGTTATATCGATGGTGACTTCGTGATACATTTGCATTACCACTGTTTTCATTCATCAAATGGCTCCCTAAGACCGTCATCTCCCCCTAGATATACGGCTTCTCAAACGAGGCGTGAGGGGTCAAGCAGGGCCTTTGTCGCTTTGATCTACAAAACGATCGGGAAACATCCCAAGCAAAATCCTCATAGCTCCGGCGCACCAAAAATCCGCAGGCACCTAGTGAGCGCCAATAGTTTTCATTTTCATCATAGATTCAGTAGCAAGGTAACAGATCAACCTGTTTAGTTGACCTCCTGGATCTTAGACTTGGCCTCCTCGACCTCCTCAAGCTCGGGGAGGTCCTCCTGAAAAAAAGCATAGCTAGATTAGTTCAGGGTTCTCAAGAGAAGAACTGGATTCGACCATGGAATCGCATAGAGATCGTATGGGAACTGCACTCACATCGTCCTCGCCCTCGTCACCCTCGTCACCCATACCACCGGCCAGGGCGCTGAGATCGGGCATGCCACCGGCACCGCCCATGCCACCGAGCTTGGAGAAGTCGATGTTGCTCAGACCACCCTCATCGCCGCCGCCGAAGCCGCCGAAGTTGTTGGCATAGTCATCGTCGGCAGCCTCGTCCTGCTCGTCCTCATCCACCCACTATTGGTTCGCCGGTTAGCCTATGGCCGCATTTTTCAACCCCACCACCAGCTCATCGAAATGGTCATACCTTGTCAAAGTCGGTCTTCAGGAAGTGCACCTTCTTGGAATCCTTCAGCAGGCGAGGCCAGTACTCAATCTTGAGCTCCTTCTTGCGCAGGACCAGCTCAACCTCACGGTCGGTGTGGTTGACCTTGCTGTTCTCGGGGTCAATCTCGCCGAAGAGGTCGAGGGAGACGTTATATGTTACGCCCTTGCCGGATGGGCCAGTGAAAGAAACATTGGTGGGAGTAAGGCTGAGCTTGGCAGCGTCCTTGGGGACATCGGGGGTCTTGAGGTTCACGTAGAGATAGTTGCGCTCAGGCTCCGACTCGGACGAGCGCTGGGCCCACGTCACTAGAAAACCAAAAGATTCTCAAATCAGCCTCACAGTTCTCTTCAAATGAACACACATCCATTGCCGGACTGGGCAGATCTCGCATTCCATCTAGGCCCAAGGGAGATCGCTGGAGGGGGGTTCGGGGTTCTCGGTGTGGTTATCTGCAAACCGTGCACGCTCGGGATGTTTGGAGCAGAGCGGGGAAATTGAGCTTGTTTCCAACATACCTTCGGGGGTCACAGTGGTGGCCATTTTAATCCAGAGGTGAAGGAAGCGGAAGGATGAAAGAGTAGGAGAGAGATGGAATTGGGGAAGGATCCTTTAGTGGAGGGAGATGGGGGGGGAATGTGGGCGAGTGGCAGAGAAAGAGGAGGAGCTCACTCTGGAGCGCATGTACCGCATTCACCTGCTAGAATGTACTGGAACCCGTCTCGTTTGCTTTGTTTGAAATGCGTGAGTGCCTTGGTGCCTTGATACCTGCCGGAGATGGTGGCAGGGCAGAATCGACACAGGCGTCTGACTAAGCGAGTGCCTCCCCCCTTCGGCCGATGGTCAGTTGCCCGCGATACTGATAAGATGCAAGCAATGAAACAGAGCGGTGACCACTGAAAGTCCCTCTCATTCATTTCTCCAGCCTAAACGGTCTTGCCTCTCACACAGAATTCTTGCGATCTTCATTTTCTCTCCAACCCGGAGCGTGCACTAGGGCAATTCTCTCTTTGCCCCACGCAGATCCTCACACTGAATTCACAGCGTGGTTGATCACTCCTGGTCTCTTCAATCCGTCTTCCAGAATCGCCCTCAATCTGGTGAGCACTACACAAGAAGACAGCTATAATAGTGATGGAGACTTTGAAGGCGGTGTTCTTTGGACCTGATCCTCAGGTTCAGGTAAGTCCGCCCTCATCAACAGTTCCCAAGAGTCAAGTCGCAATGCGCTAACGTTCGACCATCAGATGAGAAAATGTAACGCTCTCATCCGACAGAATACAAGACAACTGGATCGCGACCTCGCTCAGCTCAAAACGCTAGATAACAAGACCCGACAACACATCCTTAATGCATCCCGGCGAGCCGATCGAAACCCCTCACAGGCCAAACAGGCAGCAAGTGAGGCTAAGACCTTCGCGAGAGAGCTGGTGCGAATTCGACGACAAACTTCTCGGCTAAGTACGAGCCGGGCTCAACTTCAGAGTGTCGGTCTACAAGTCAACGAAGCCTTCTCCGTCCGGAAGATCCAGGGCAGTCTTAAAAAGTCTACTGTGATCATGAAAGATGTGAACACCCTGGTCCGGATGCCGGAGCTGACATCCACCATGCATCAGCTCTCAACGGAATTGGTTAAGGCTGGTATTATCGAGGAGATGGTGGATGACGCCATCCCAGACAATACGTTACTGGAGGATGAAGAATTGGAGGCCGACGAGGAGGTAGACAAAATACTGCAGGAGATCCTACAGGGCAAGTTGTCACAAGCTCCTGCCAAGCCTGTTGCCCAGCCTGTGGATGAGACTCCTGTTGCCGCCAACGAGGCCGAGGACGAATTCGAGGACCAGGAGGCAACTCTGGAGCAAATGCGCGGTCGACTCGAGGCCCTCAAGAGCTGATTTCCTTCTTCTTGTCCTAATTTTTTTTTCACTACCATTATGTTGTGAATTGTTCTTTCAAAGCGTCATATATGATTTTGCCAAGTCTGTTTGTGTTTTTGATCTGTCTTGGTTCTTGCGCATCATGTGTCTTGATTGGTGTGGAGTTGGGTGAAGTTGGGTGAATTGCCCCTGAATATTCCTAGTTCGCTGGCCGGACTTTATCAGATGAAACCAGTAATGTTTCTCATGCTGTGAGCATATCAATCGTCTTTTTTGGATAGCATACTTCAACTAGATTATAGCATTTTTTTTTCCACCTCCGTACGAACCATCTTCTTGTGACTGTCCTGTGAAAGCTTTCTTATGGATTCCTTAGGAATGTGTGGAAGAACATAGATATCACTTGCATAAGCTTTCATAGACTGGGATCTACGGATAAGCGCGGCTATCAGGGATTGGAGGGCCCCGTACAATTTTAATGTTCAAGCAACGAAAACGGCCCCCAATGTCGCGTTGGAGGGGGCGGTGCTGGCTTTGCAAGTTGAACCGCGCCTCTCTGCCCGGGCGTCCTGACTGAGGCAGAGTCACCGCTAGATTAGGATCAATCCAGCAGCCTGTGTAATGAATCTCAGAGTTTCATGCATCTTGCTTATACTTTTTCTCACATGCAAGATAAGAGTAGGCATCCAGTAGCATACCTCCGGGCTGTGGTGGCCAAGATGGGCCACCGCCTGGGTTATAGAGCCTCGATGCAAACCGGCCAAACAAGCAGCCTGCCCGACGCCCCCGAAGCAGCCTAGCGCGGCCTGATCGTTGCCTCTCCTCCCTTTCCCTTTCCCTCCGCTTCCATCCTCTGCCGCTGCTTGATCTCTCCCTCCTTCCAACTCCACTCTCCTAGTTTTCCTTTCCCCCCATTTGAAAGGAAATTCTTTTTGATCTCTTTGGATCAAATTGCCTATTCCCAGTTTGACTTCTCCCCCTTCAGAACGTCGTCAACCTTAGCGGCGCATTCCCCTCTTGACAACGCGTTCTCCCGCCCGCGACTTGTCTGCTTGTGACTGCAAATCGCCAGCCTTTGCCCCCATCTCATCTCTCTCAATCACAAGTTTTTCAGAATGTCTGCCAATTTGGACAAGTCTCTCGACGACCTCGTCGGCAACCAACGTCAGAGGCCCCGCCAGAATGGCCGTCGCACCCGCCGCGCTGCTCCCAAACCCTCGACGGGAGGTGTGAAGAAGGCCTCCAAGGCTCCCAATAAGGCAGTTTCCAAGGTGGTTCACTCTGATTCTTCCAAGAATGCTCCCAGCAAAATTATTGTGAGCGGACTGGTACGTCTCCAATGTTGGCCTTCCTACCTTTGATTCACGCAGTTGCTAACTTATTCAGCCTACCGATGTGAAAGGAGATAATATCAAGGTATGTTGATCTCAAGGCCTGTGCCTTGGCTTTGATCGCCATCTTTGTTTTCGAACTCTTGTGGGGTGCACGACAAAGTCGATCCGTGTTTCCGACTCTTGTTGCCCTCGTACCCCCTTCCTGGTGTGGTAGTCGACCGGTGCTACAGCAGCATAGACAGAACGCTCCTTCTACAAACTTCCGCACAGGGCGACAGAATCCCTGGCTGGCATTTGCGAAGCGCGAAGTTGAGCCCTGTTTGAGTACTGTGAAAAGATGGGCACTGCTTGCGTCGATACCTCCCTGAATGGAGGCAATCCGCCTGCGTTGCCATTCTGAGTACTACGCTGAGGACTGGAAATTGAAATATATTTTCTATCCTGACCGTCTTTCATTGAAATCACTCACACTTATTTCTTACGTGTTGTGAGCTTCGGATGGCATCAGCGAGCGCGCATCAGTGAACGACCCTGTGGAACTTTGATTATGTCGGTCAAGCAGTCGCATTACCCATACATACGTCGAACATTTTCCCTGTCTGGACATTTACTGCATCAGGGGGTGATGTCCCACTGCAGTGATGTTGTGAGGTTGTCCCAACATAGCTTGCCATTTTGCCGCGTGAACATTCATTCCCAAGGGCCTTTACAAGCATGCCAGACAAGCCTCCTGCAGCATCAGATGAAATTTGGGCTGGAATTGATTTGCGAATTTTTGTGGGGTGATAGACTTGGGGATGGGGCGATATGACCAATGGCTGAATCTACCCTGTGTTGATTAATGAATCCATGTGTGATGTATCTTGGACAGGCTCGCATACGGTCAAAACTACGCCCCACTTGTGACATAGGGACTGGTTTTTGGTTTAGATGGGATTCGCAGCAACTGACCGATCGCCGCTGTGTGCTCGCTGATGCCTTTCACTGGTGGATTGTCTTCCGTTCTCGTTTCGCGCTTTTGTCGTTGGATTTTCCCTCGACTACTCACTCGACACAATCGTTTCAGCCAGTCGAAGTTTCCGGTCGAATAATACTGATCGTCTCTGTCTACGATATAGGAATATTTCTCTCAGTCTGCAGGTTCCGTCAAGAAGGTGATTCTCACCTACGACCAGAATGGCCTGAGTCGTGGCATTGCTACGATCATTTTCAAAGAGGCCGATACCGCCGCTAAGGCTGCCAGGAAGCTGAACGGACTCCTCGTTGACGGACGCCCCATGAAGGTTGGTCTCCCTATCCTCTTTGGAAGCCTTGATTTTTGTCACTAAAATTTGCATCAGATCGAAGTTGTTTACGATGCTTCTCACGCTCCTACCGTTGAAGCTCCCAAGTCTTTGACCGAACGTGTTTCGTAAGTGTGCTTTCCTGCCATTCGTCACTGACTCAAATTAACCACATAATAGTGTTCAAAAGTCCCATAAGGCCAAACCCAAGCCGGCGACTGCTCCCAAGGCTGCGAAGGATAACACCAAGGCTGGCGGTCGTCGTCGTGGCCGTGGCAATGCCAACACCTCCCGCAAGCCGAAGACTGTTGAGGAACTCGATGCCGAGATGGTCGATTACTTTAATGAGACGCCTGCGGCTGCTCCCGCCAGCGGCACCGCCCAGCCTGCCACCAACGGCGGTGATGCCAACGGAGATGCCGGCATGGATGACATCGTAAGTTTTGATACATCAAAATTGGGGCTTAACTTGGCTAACGTCCGTGCAGTAAATGTCTTCTCGCTCTGTTATCATATCCAGTCTTATTAGCAGTTTGGATATGACCTGCAGCGTGTTGTTCTCGGAGGAATCTGATAGTTGATGCGCGGGCCATGTCTTCTGCTGTCCTCACTTTTTTTTTGTCTTTCTCACGAGTGTTTTTCTTAAAGGCTTTTTTCCGGTTACAGTCTTAATTTTCTTTTTTCCACTTGCAATTGCGAACAAATGGGATGGAGGACGGCATGTATCTACAATCACAACAACGGTTATTCAAAGGAATATTTTTCTATTGAAGTCTATAAGATATCACTGCTGTACTGGTTCGTACTTGTAGCCACTAGCATAACTAGACTCCATTAAATAGATATCAATTATAGCATTGCCATTACCCAAGGACTGGTCCGTTTTCACGAGTCATCCAGGAATCAAATGCATTCTCATCGCTATGCAACTGTCAACGCCACAGGGCTAATAGATGCCCATATTCATCAAACGCCAAATACAGCCCCATATGCAGCAGTACCAAAAGCAAAAAAAGAGATAAAAAAAAGCAAAGAGTGGAGGAAATCATTCACTCTTCCCCCGCAAATTAACAGAAATCCACCCCCAGTCTCTCCGGCACCGCGTCTAGAAAACACCAGCCCGTGACATCACATCATGGAACTGCTCCAGCGTCACGCCAGCACTCAGCCCAGCGCCGCCATTCGCCTCTAGAATCATATCCTTTAGCAATTCATCGTCCACCGAGTCCTCCTTGAGCTCGCGCGCAATGCGCCGCAGGTGGCCTAGGGAGATTGCGCCGCCCGATCCACGTGTGAATAACTGGAAGGCGTCGTCCACCTCTGCAGCCATGGCGTCATCATCGCGCGAGCGAAGCTTGGCCGCGGCGACCGATACGAAAGGGCTGTAGGGGACGTAGCCGGTTAGGGTCGGGTCAAGGGCGGAGAGGATGTCGGCGAGTTCAGAGGAGTCTGCGGGCGGGAGGCCGAGGGCTCTGTCGGAGTTTGAGAGAGTAGGTTAGTGAGGTCAGCCAGTGGGGCTTGAGGGGAGTGCGATATGCATATTGCAGGATGGGGAAGAGCTGGAATGACGGCATACACGAGTGCTTTGCGAACGTCTTCGCGGGGAATTACGCCTTCTTTCTCGGCGGGGAAATCTTCGTGTGCATCCGCAAAGAGGTGGAAGACTTCTTTGATTTCGTTCTCCTCTTCGGCGGTGATATTGTTTTCCTTCGCGAGCTTGGAGGGCCGCGCACGCTTGGGTGCTGCGGCGGAGGAGCTGGCGGTAGCTCCGCGCCTCTTGGGCGGCTGGGGTCGCAGGCGATCAACCCGGGTTCATTGCGATCTTGTTGATAGTAGAGGGAGTGGACTTACCATTTATCTAGTCTGGTAGTAAGGTAGGAGTCTTGCGGTCGAGGAGGTCGTGGTGGGTTGAAAGAGCGGCAGTAAGTGAGATAAGAGATGTCGATCGTGACCTTGGGGGAAGGCGGGGACAAACTCGGCGATGGTGATCAGTGCTACTTCTGGAGCAACCGGATTGGTTTTGGTCGTTCAACACGGCCATACAAGGGCAGATATCTGCGCACTTCGATGCAAGCTGTTTTATAACAGATGGAGGAATCAGTCACGTGGGAAATATTCACTATTCATAACACAGCTTTGATTTTGAAGGCATCTACTTCGTCGGTTTGAATCTGCAGGAGTATGCAGACCTGATAAATTTGTCCAGTATGGGCAACTGGTCAATCCTAAAACTTCAACCACGAAATTTTTTTAAATTAAATGATCGACTCGACTGTTTTCAGCATTATGTACATTGCGCCTGATCACCCTGAATTCATGAGAGGCTCACCTGGTGGCCCAGAGTGTCATATCGTCTACGGAAGACAGTCGAAGGGCCCCGAAGTTC
Source organism: Penicillium macrosclerotiorum (assembly GCF_028827735.1). Taxonomy (NCBI): domain Eukaryota; kingdom Fungi; phylum Ascomycota; class Eurotiomycetes; order Eurotiales; family Aspergillaceae; genus Penicillium; species Penicillium macrosclerotiorum. The sequence goes on along the minus strand of NW_026643083.1, from coordinate 5,333,503 downwards.
TGAGTTCCTAGCGATGCTGACGTGATCCGGTCGTTGCCTGCGCAGGTTGGCGTATATCAACACGACCCGTCTTCTGAGCAGCCACAACGCAAACGTCGTCTTCATGGATGTGGAACTGTATGTTTACGACCTGTCTAAGGTAAGGAGATTCTATTTGTGTGAAAAGAAACATAGCTCTCTTGACTAACTCATCCGCAGGGTCTTGCGCGCGTGGTAAGTGACATCCGCGAACCATCAATCCGAGTCACCAGGCCTTATCTTACATAGCATTTTGGCTAGTACTCGCAACCTTTGACAGGTACTCAAATAGATGCCATATATCACACCTCCTTGGTCCTTGGAGGGGTCGAGTACTACTTTGGTCAGGGTATTCAAACGGCCTCTCCCGGCAGTACCCACCATGGACAGCCCATGGAGAAAGTGCATATGGGGAAAACAGAGCTCCCAAACGATGTGATTGAAGAGTATCTTGGCTCTCTTGGAAGTATATATACGCCAGAGGTTTGTAATCCTCCAATAACGCCTCAAGAATAGAAGAGGCATCGAACTAAGACACTCCAGTCATACGATCTTTTTCTTCACAACTGCAATAACTTCACTCAGGATTTTGCAATGTTCCTGGTCGGCAAAAGTATCCCAGATAATATTCGGAATCTACCTCGCACATTTCTGGATACTCCATTTGGGCAGATGATGAAGCCGCAGATCGAGATGGCTTTGAAGGGAGTCACACAGGGCTCTGGTCCCAGTCCCATCTCTGGTCCAAGTACGCAGTCCCCTCCAGTAGGCCCCCCGCATACGGGAACAGCATTCAAGCCTATGACATCGGTCTCTCCAACATTAGGCACGGTCCGCATTGTCAGCAACCTTGCTCAACTCGAAAGTGAACTGGCAGCTGCATCGGACTCGTGCGCCGTCATCTTTTTTACCTCATCCACATGCCCGCCTTGCAAGGTTGTTTATCCAACCTATGATGAGCTGGCAGAAGAGGCGGGTGAGCGGGCAAGGCTCATCAAGGTGGATGTTGGCATGGCTTACGATGTGAGCTCCAAGTACAGCGTGCGCGCAACTCCTACGTTCATGACCTTCATTAAAGGCAAGAAACAAGATCAATGGAGTGGTGCTAGCCCAGCCCAACTCAAGGGCAGAATTCGCATGCTGATAGAAATGGCAAATCCACCTCACCCGCACCGGAATCTCCGACTGCCTAGTCTGCAGCGCAATATCACCAATTTTGTTATGTACAAGAAAGTCCCACCCCTGGATAAACTCCTGCAGAAACTACCCGCCGATTTCAAAGCATCTCCCAGTATTGCACCCGTTATCGACTTTGTGAAAGTTCGCTACTCAACGAGCAATGGAAATTCGTTGGCCGCGGATACCCGAGTTCCTGACCTCCACAGCTTCGCTACCACCTTGAGATCAATATATACCAGTCTTCCAAGCGAGAGTCACTTTGCAGTTGTCGACCTTGTGCGTCTATTTTTCCTCGACCCGCGTGTGAGTGGGTACTTTGCCGAAGAAACTGGCCATATTACCCTCCTCACTCTGCTTGGTCCGCTCTCTGAAGAGGACTTGCCTTCATGTCCCTATAATCTCCGCATTGTTGCTCTTCAGCTAGCTTGCAACCTTTTCAGCACTCCGTTATACCCAGAACAGCTCGCATCATCGACGTCGGCCTTGCGAGAGACGTGCCTCCGACTAGCAACTAACTCTCTACTTGACTCGCATTCGAATCTTCGAGTGGTTGCAGCTTCGTTTGCCTACAATATCGCCGCTTTCAATCATAATTCTCGATTTCACGGAAAATCCGATCTCTTCTCAGAGGAAGACCAGGTCGAGCTTGCCGCCTCCCTGCTTGAAGCCATCTCGCGTGAAGACCAGAGTCCTGAAGCTCTGCATGGCCTGCTGTTTGCTCTTGGTCTCCTGGTCTACGAAGCACCGCTAGATGGAACACTTGTTGATTTGTGTCGAGCGATGGGCGTCTCTGAGACGGTTGCTGCTAAATCTAAGGTTACGATTTTGCAAAAGGAGCCGCTCCTCAAGGAAGTGGGCGAGGAACTACTTGGGAAAGGTCTTTAGAGCTTTTGGAGCCATATCTAGATAATGTGATATCCCCCGCAATAAATGGACATTAGGATTGAACAGAGTTTGGAGTGTTCCTATAATGGTGCTACGTGTAGAGGACTATGTGGGTCCTTGCGGTATTGAATAGCTTCTCCTCCTCGGCATTATTTACTCAGCCCCGCTGGACGGTGGGTCCCTCGAATACGCGTATAAGATCCTGCTTTTCTGTACAATGAGAACCTTGGCTATCTAACTTTTCAATAGTACGTACTTCATTTTAAGTTTGCTCCACACAATATTCGAATACCCTGATGCATCACGATATCCCGTTACCATATGCCGCGATATGGAATTTTCGCGCCTCCGTATCTCCCTCTTCCTAGGATACCTTCTCTTCCTACAATTCGCCATGGAACTATGCAGAATTTAACACTTTAAGATAATAAAGGCGAGCTTACAGCGCATGCTTTTCAGGCTCAGGACTTCTTCGCTGCAAGATTTGATGTACCAGAGCACAATATAACATGCCTTGTTCATCGCCATGCTACGGTATAGATACAGACCAAGCTTGTCATATCATAACAGCAAGATTGTTCAAAATAACCAAGACAGACGATTGGACAATGGGTTTATAAATTCTCCACTTTTCGAATGTAAATAAACTATACCGGACATCATCAGCGCGATCGCCAGCGGATTACAACTTCATGCTGTGAGTGAAATACTGAACCTTTCCCCCTTCAATCACATGGACAAAGTCCTTCACTTTATCACAATCGTAGGATACGAAGTCTCCCGGACATGCCCACTCCTTGTTCAAAATTAGCTTTCCGGTTGTTTCTACCGGAGCATCGAGGCTAATTGTGACCACGCTGTTTTGCACGGTCCAGGCAACGCTGATGGGACCGTGAGGTGTCGGAACGGTGGCATTGACTGCATCTAACCCGAAACCTGCGTAGGCCGGTTCCACTACCCATGATTTATACCCAAAGCTCAGCGGCCGGATACCAGCCACATATTTCGTAAGTGCGTATGTGGCTGCTCCACCCCATGGATGGCTCAGAGAAGTGTACTGTCCCAAGCCTGGCTCGGACTTCTGGTTGACATACTCCCAGCTAGCACCAGATTTAGTAGTGTCGTTGGCAATCATCGCGCCCCATAGATTTTCAAACAGGAATGCTGCAGGCACCGCTCGCTTTTGCTGTAGCAAAGCAGTGAGAAGGAAACCGTTCGTGTTCGGCGACAGGTTGGCACTTGAATCAGTTGAGGCGACCAGACTTGAGTCACGATATCCTGGCCCCAGCTTGAGACTAGGCAAATGAGATAGGGCGCGATTTATTTGGGATTTGTTAGCTGATCCAGAGGTGATGGCGAATCCGAGAGCAGCAACAGAGAAGTTTCCAGGGTCGGATGTCTGCAAAGAGTAGACACCATGGGCTTCACTCCACATCTTGGAATTGAGAGCTACTTCCAGGGATCGGGCGAAGGCAGTCCATCTTTTTGTTGACGAGATGTCTCCCACGGCTGATGCAACCGAGGCCATGCCCTTAAAGGCCTCTACCGAGGCGGCATTCACGGCTGAGCCACTCGTCGGACCCAGGAAAGCAGTGCCAAACATTGAAAAGTCAATGAGTCCAGTAGAGGTGCTACGATAGGATGCAAGCCAGTTGACAGCAGCTTTCCACTTAGTCCAGTGTTCCAGGGCAAACTGTGTGTCATTAGATTGCTCCATATAGGAAACAAATGACATAAGGCCGAGGATGTGATAGTCTGGAAGTAGATATGCGATACCGTTGACGGCGAATGCCTTGGGGTCGGTGTCTGGCGAGTAGCCAAGCGATGGTGCCAAGGGCAGCTGGCCAGTAGAAATTTGGTCGCTCAGAAACAGCTTAAAAGTACCGGTAATATGATCGTTGCGGTTGGTTGTCACTCCGATAATTCTTGTGGTATGCAGGAAGTCTCCAAGCCAGGCCAAGCGATCGCGTTTTGCGCCATCCACGCAGACTGGGAAATAGTTGGCATGCTGACCATACTCGGGGAGAACGGTGGTAGGATCTGTCATGGAATTGTGGTAAATCAGCTTGCCAGATCTATCCCGGGCGGAAACTCTGGAAAAGTAGGCAGATTGGTCTTGCCAAGTGCCGAATCCAAAGGCTCCAGAGGTTGAAATTGACGATCCACCGGCGTAGTAATTAGATAGGGAGACATTGAACAATTGGATCTGATTCAAGGAGACAGCCAAATTTCCAGAGCGGACAGTAGTTGAGATCCTGTACCACACGTCCTCTTGCACGTCGAATGGGACCGAGAACGAAGCCAGCTTATAAGAAATCAAAGTAGTCTGGTTGACAAAGCTCACTCCAGAGGCAAGAGTGATAGTTGACGGGGGGAACATTGTCCTATTTGTGTTTGCGAAAGTTTTCTCTCGTGGATAGCTACTGGCCAGATTGATGAGAATGCCTCCCCTTGAACGAATGCCAAAGTTGTAGCCAATAGACCAAATGAGACCCCCTCGAGAAATCTTAGCATCAAATTCCAAGTCGTATTCGGTGAGGTTATAGGTTGAGGACGAATAACTGGGGAGGCTGCTGGAGACCTTGGCCCCTTCACGAGAGACCTTCCAAGTTGGCTTCTGTGAGCTTTCATCAAAGCATGCAAGAGAGACTGCACGCGCACCCAGACTCCAGATCTTATTGTACAATTCATTTGACGAGTGAAAAGAGCCAGGAAGATTTTCAGTGGCCACCGTCCCCACTGACGACTTGAAAGACACCGAACGGAACTTCACCGGGCTCTGGGTAAGCAAGCGTATGCTTTGCCAGCGTTGACCTCCCTGCAAGAGCTCGGAACTGAAAGTTCCCGAAGTAGTGATGTTGAAGGTCTCCACGCGAAAGGAGTTTGCCAGACCGGTCACGAACAAGCTGGGACCATCACTGAAGGGCTCAGCCAGCCCAACAAACTGCTCGCTGTATTTGACTTCAATCTGTGTTGCAGCAGAGACACTGGTGATCTCAAAAGTAGGGAATCCGGCCACCTCAGCGCCATAATCGAGGGTGATGTAAGGTAAATCCGGCGTCAACGTGAATTCATGGAAGGGAGTATTGGGTGTTTGAAGGCTCTGGGCTAAGGCAATACGCTGAGCATTGAAACTGGGTTTAGCTTATTTATTAGTCTCGGCGCATTTGACACAATTATATGGCCACTCAACTGGGTAGCAGCTGTGACAGGATTCCATCCCACCAACAGGAGAGCAATGATAGAAATTGTCTTCATTGTTGAACATCCAGAGGAATGAGGAAAGCTCGGATGTGTCAAGGATTAAGTACCTGGAGATATACAATTCTTGGGAGTGGAGAAAGGAGTACTCTACTGCAATTTTATTCTGTGGTAGATCCCGGGATTCTTCTCCACGGAGAAAAGTTCGCCAACCCAAATGCAGTAATAATAATGATTTTGTTCAGGCTAGTGAGTGCTTGCGTAATAATTCGGCAGATCAGAAGATGTTTCAATCATGATTGGTTTCACCTATACGGCCTCGTCGTATACCCAATAAAAATGGAAGCGGGCCTTGTAGTTCGGGCTCTGTGAGCTAATGTGGTAACACTTCCAAGCAAAGAATTTTTTCTATCCGATGAGACCTTGTGGATGGAGCGCGAATCACTGATTACAAAACGGGCCCTGGGGAAGGCCTAAACGAACACCTACATTATCTCGGGCGAAAGTGACCCGATAGTCTAGTGGACAAAATCTACGTATAATGAATGTAGTCTACAGTCAATCGGTGCCTAGACTGGCCTTTCTCCAGCCTACCTGCCCCTCTGACTGCGATGATCACATTTCGTTAATGGCATTGCCTCCTCCACTCTATCAATTGCATGATATTTCAACTGAGAGAGGCGATCCAAAATATTGCAGGGACAGCACTTTCATTCAAATATACTATAGGATGACAGTGCTAAATAATTAATATTAATTAGGAGATAGAGCCTATTACGGTCATCTTATAATCTTGCCAAGCGTAAGAGTTAAAATTTCAAGGTGGAGCCCAGGGATCAATACGCGTATGCACGGACCACAATTAACTGAGCCCCTGGTCTGTTACCTTTTTGAATACGCGTATAGAACAAAAATAGAAATTTCGGTGTTGCCCATAGTGCATCGAGAAAACCCAGATAGGATACAAAAAGGAGCCCTTCTCTAAAAATATAGAATTCTAGGGCAAGCTTTCACTTACACACTGAACGACTCCCAGAAATCAATAAGTCTTGATCAAGTCTTCCTGAGCAAGTCACATTCATACTCTACGGCGTCACAAACAGAACTCACCAACATTATTTTAACGGTGTCTATCTCACCAAAGTGACTTTATTTTATTGACCTACAAAATGGCTAAGCTAGAGCCATTGAAGAGTGGCTATTACGTATGGCACTACGTCCCCTCTATAGCCGCCGCGGTCATCTTCATTTTACTTTTCCTCATTGTCACAATATATCACTTCTGGAAGATATTTAGAACAAAGGTCCGATTCACTATTCCATTTGCCATCGGTGGTCTATGTGAGTTTCTGCCCTGACTCTCGATCTCTCTGGTGCACCCGCTAATTCTTCTTGACGGGTACAGTTGAATTTATCGGATATGCAGCGCGGGCAGGCGCGAGTAGCAACACTGGCAAATTAATGCCATATATCATTCAAAGTGTCTTCGTTCTCCTTGCGCCGACGCTTTTCGCAGCCGCAGTCTACATGGTTCTTGCGCGTATCATCCGTGCTGTTGATGGAGAGCAATATTCGCCTATTCGAATCGACTTAATCACCAAGATTTTCGTTACTTGCGACATTGTGACTTTCTTCGTCCAAGGTGGAGGTGCTGGCATGATGGCACAGAGCAGTCTCACTCACATTGGCCAAGATATCGTTCTTGCTGGCCTAGTATTGCAGATTATAACTTTTGTCCTTTTTGTCGTCACTGCAGTAGCTTTTGCCCGACGAATGGGAAAATCGCCCACGCATACAGCCGCCCAGGGTAGTGTACCATGGAAAAAGCATCTTCACAGTCTTTATATCATCAGCTCTATGATACTTATTCGGTCTATTTTCCGTGTGATTGAATATGGATTGGGTAACGATGGGTACCTTCTGGCACACGAATGGCCCAACTACATTTTTGATGCGGTCCCTATGCTGATCGCAATGTGCTGCTTTGCTGTCTGGTACCCCAGTGATCTGCAGTCATTTCTGAAAAGTCCAAACTTTGAATATAGCATGTCATGATCACAGGCAATCAGGAAGTGTATCAAGGCGTTTTTCATGAAGAATCTCATGTACCTATGTGAGACTACATTACTGATGATTTACTGTTTTTTCTTTATTCTTATTTTTTTTTGATATTTTCTCTTTTTTTATATATATATTTGTTGATTTTTGATGGATGTACTAGAATACTATTTACTGTCTTTACCTAGAGTCATCACTATCTACCTCTTCATACTTTTCCCCGTTAGTAAAGAGGGCACTGACTAAATAAGTCAATTGGCATAACAGTGCGCCCACTTGTTCGCCAGACCACCATGATGTCATCATTTCATTCCTAGTGAGGTCATCACATTACCTATGGATCACCCGTGAAAAAGTAATTCCTAAATTTATCTCGAACATCCACATATACCCATTTCATCCGTCAATATCTAAGCCACTAAGAAATAAAGAGTTTTTATTTCCTTGCCTTGGTGAGCGCAAGTATATGATATGTGAATCGTGCATGGAACTTCTCACCTGAGAACAATGCCCTTTAGGTGGTATGAATGACCGTCCTTGGAACCATTACCCATGCCAAATACGGCTCCTAATTCACAAAATCACAAGCTAGGAATCGGTATTCTGCTCTTTTCAGCATCATCGGAGTATGGGGAGGTACCTATCTGATGTTTCTTGCTTTGTCTCCAAACAAGGATGGCGTTCTTGTTTCTGATGAGGAACGCCAAAGAGTGCGGGGAGGGGCCAGTGAACAGTCCCCGTTTGGGACTAGAACTGCGAGGCCACCACGCAGTACAGGTGGCTCGAATTAGGACATTGAGAATAATTGAGGCTGTACATAAGATACGCGATTGGATAGCGCGCAGTTGGTGAGCGTCCCTGTCATGGAAACTCTCCAAGACTACAATAGATGTCAGGCAGAGCAGCTGTCGCGCCTACTGTAAGGGTGCCACTTCTTATTGGAACGCTACAAGTAATATTGATCTCTTGATCCTTCTATATGCCCCTTTATACACAGGACAATGTCCGCCAGATGGGGGCTTTCCTCTTTGGGTTGTCTCTGCTCTAATGGGGGCGATCAGGCTCAGGCTCACCGAGAAAATGTCAACGCTCATGCTCAGTGTGATCAGTGCAGTCATGTGACACTCAGTCACTGCTTCCTCACCAGCTCCCATTGTCCGGTCCGCGAGCTGTACATCTTCTTCCAGCCTATCTAACTGAGCAAAAGTGAATAGGGAAAGCGGTGAGCAGTGACTTTAAGCCTGGTTTCCCGCCCCCACCTAATTTTCCTTCAACCAATCGCACTCATTCATCATCTCCATGCAGGGCCTCAACTAATTGTACTCATCTATCATCAATCCCCTTCTCAACTGTCACAGCTGATTTGGCCGCCTTCCTTTGAGTGGAACTACCATTCCCTCCAGACTGGCCCAAAGTGTGCGCCAAACTGGGTAATCGGCGGAATGTCGGCATCCTCAAAGACGGTGAGTCCTTCTGTGTCTTCTATCTAGTCTTTTCGATACTCATAATCAAGCTAGAAGCTGGATCGAAAGCTGAATAGTTACGCGCCACTTGAACCCACGGACAAAACCAAGGACTTCCTCTGTGGCTTCTTCAAGATCCTTCCTCTTGACGGAAAAAAAATCTGGCAGGGGACGTTTCAGGGTGTGCAAACGATGAGAAGCTTCGGCAACTAGTCCAAAGCATCAGAACGAGTTTGTTGATTCCTATGAAAGCACAGGGTGGCAAAACACCCACTGAAATCACTCCGTCTCCACGTTCTGGAGTTGAAGATTCAATCGAGAACCTCAAGAGCCTAAACATCGAGCCCATCAGTAGAAGTCCCCAGTCACAACTCCGGCACCACTGTTTAGAAAGAGATGGCAATAAGTGTCTTGCAACGGGACAGTACAGTCACAGCCACGCTCATCCACGGAATGCAATAACGACCCATCTTGAAGCTGCCCACATTATTCCATTTGGACTTGGATCCTTTCCGGCTAATGATAGCGAGGCAGTGGATAGACATACAAAGATTTGGGTCAACTTAAGGCGCTACTTTCCAGTTCTTCGCAATATGTCCTTTACCTCAGAACAGATCAATTCGGAAAAGAACGGCCTAATAATAGACTCCCAACTTCATACGGAATTCGGTCAATTCAGACTTATTTTTGAAGCAACCGGAGTTGCTCACCAATATCGCATCAAGACCTTTCCAGATACCGCCACAGGGCCAATACGAAATTTACCTAAAAGTCGGCTTGTCAAGTTCAGAGTTCACAAAGGAAGTTGGGAACTTCCAGATCCTAAACTTCTCGAAATCCACGCTCGTATTGGAAACTTTCTACATATGAGTGGCCAGGCGGAGATAATCGACAAGGTCCTGAAAGATTTTGAAGACTGTGGTGGGCTTGCCCCGAGTGGAAGCACCAACATCGAAGACCTTCTTGCAGTGAGCGGCCTCTCACTGCTACCCCCGAATATCGACGAAATGTCCGATTCTCAAAAGTCTACAGAGAAGCAACATCCTACGGAGAAGCAAGAACGCCTAGAGGCGAAATTCTCTGACACTGAGAATAAACCATGGGCATACTAAATTGCATAATCTGGAAAGCAGTTGTCACGTTCGCAGTTATAGGTGAAGCTAAGTGATGGACCGGTCCACTATCTTTAGCTTCTTAGTTCCGAACTCGTCAACAGAGAGATCCGGTGTTATTGATTCGGCTGTCCTCGTTTTCCGTAATAGTCGTATGGCCTTGAGAATAGTCATGATCAGCTTTGGCTTTCAGTATCTCTCTTTGTTATTAGAATCAAATATCACTATACTTTCATGTTCGATTCGTTCAAGTTTTCAGTCAGTCCACTTCCTTCGTTATGTGCTCCTACTAGCGTCTCCTACTGATTCCATTTTGAACCATAGATGTACTCATCTCTGCGTTAACGTTCGAGTAACTCAGGGTCGCTTGGAGGGCAGCTTATGGCGGCGGGCCGAGACACGTAATTCATTAGCGAGCGGCGCGCCCTACCCAAAACGCGTCTCCCATCTTCTACCTACCACCTTCCACTACCTACCATGCCACTGACGCGTGCTGAAAAGCGCTCAAAATCACCAGATGAAGAGGGTAGGATACGACTCCCTACCATAGCTATCCAAAATGATATAACAATATCTATACGCAAAGCAGCAGCAGTTTATAACGTGCCTATCACTACACTATATGGCCGAATCACTAGTTAGACCTCGGCACGACCCGCGGGTGACCCTCGGAAAATTCTTACACCTACCCTAATTTTCTGACTATAGTCAAAAATATCGGCGAGAGGATAGTAGAGTTACCACAGTCCAGATAATATCACCATCCTAACCCTTACCCACCCTAGTTTTCTGACCGTGGTCAGAAATGTAGGCCGTAGGATAGTCTCTAACATGTAAGTATTTCTAATTTTGACCGTGGTCAGAAAATCACTAACAGTAGTATAGAGAGATATATATATCTCTCTCTTGATAGCGATCATATATATAATACACTTACCTATTTCAACCATGATAGAACATTCCTTATTATATTAAGCTTAATTCTAAAGGATGAACTTGGAATGAATTGAATTTCAAAATAGTCTAGAAAGATTTTGACCTAAATCCTTTGATTCCAACCATAGTCATGAATTTAATACTCAAACAGCTATAAATAACAGTATTTAACTAAGACTATCTCAGCAAAATTATTCATCCTCATTAGGGAAAGTGTCTAAATTTTATGAAAATGAGGGTAGGCGAGGGTCGTGCCGAGGTCTATTAGTAGTTATCCTATGTACTCGAGGCTGACCATACGTCAACCCTTGAGACTGTCGATAATCTCAGGGATTATATCGGAACCAAGAGAAGCTAGATCAGTCAGAGCAGATGCATAAGCGAGCGCTAGCTGGTAGAGAGAAAGCACTCGGACTGGAGCACGTCAAACCTCGAGACAGCTAATAACCTCTGGATACTTTATCGGAACCAGAGCAAGCTGGATAAGGTTGAGTGCATATACATGCTGGCTGGGCTAGGGAAGGGAATGCGTGGCTGACTGCTTTTTCGAACCATGATCTCCATCAAATATCTCTCAAGCTGTCCCTCCTGGTGCTCTTTTCGCTCAAACAGCATCTATTTCCTCTTTTGGAGACCCTTCTACATCGTGGCGTGTGGTGGTTTGTTGGCTTTTTCGTTTATCCATCTCATCCTGCCTGCATGTCTGGCTTGCCGTAGAGCGCCCTGGTTCGCTAGCTAGTTCTGTGGCTGTCCAGTTCGGCCCCCACCTAATGACCCACGTTTTTACGCCTCTCCGTCCTTCCATCAACCTCGCCCTTCGCTTTCCATCTGTTGACACGATACTTGACTACTTAAACCAGTGAAAATAAGATCCCCCCAGCTATATTTGCACTTCGCTGTCCAAATTTTTACACTGATCTAATGGCGGCAAATTCCGTAACATTCGCTGGGATTATCTCTACCATACATGCAGCGGCAGATTTCACTCAAACATGCTTCAGTCATACCTTTGATGATCAAGAGTGGACTGAATTCCTCCACGAAGTGTCTACCCTGATGAATGCTATGTTTCATATTGAGAAAACAATTCTTGACGTCGATATAGCAGAATTATTGCCTTCGCAAACAGACTCTATGGACCAAGAGTTCTTGCAGAATGCTCATACATATTTCTCACGTATCCGCTCGAAGTTGCAGAAGTTGCACTCTGAAAATCTTTCTTTCCAAAATTTTGAGTGGCAGGGGGATATTGAAATCCTTCACAAGCTTCAAGTGGTATTTTCTGATCTTCTTTCATCTTGTATCCTATGGTATCATGCTCCCACCTTTCTTCCTATTTGTTCCAGAGAATACTGAGTATATGGAATAGTATATCGACAACGGATCAACCAGCCAGCCAAGTCTCACAGATAACAGATCCAGAAGGTCTTCTGGATCCCCCCGAATGGAGCGGCCTATTTGGGGCCTGCTTCATCGGTGATCTCGACCGTATCCGAATACTACTTTCCAATAATGCGGACTACCGCATTCAAACCAAATTTGGTTGGACAGTCTTACATTGGGCAATTATTGGAAATCATTCTGAGATTGTTCAAGAAATTTTTGACCATCATTCTCAGTCCCAGAATCTTGTGATCCCATTCCACAGGATGAAAATAGCGCAAGTGAAGTCATATTCGGAGGCAGTCCTTCCTGTGGTTCTTGCCGCAAGGATGCAAAACATTGATATATTTAACCTAGTTGTGAAATACCTTGAGATTCCAGAAACAGAAACACGGACTGCAATGTTCAATAGGATCTGGAAAAGCGGGCGATTTGATGTCCGTGTCTCCTTCCGGGATATGAATCCGTGGAGAGCAATGTCAAAAAATGAGCGTGTCAATGGCTTTGAGTGTTTGGTACCAAAAACAAGACGTCAGTTCACGTCTAACCCGAAAGAAGTCCAAGACGACCCTCAAAAATGGAAATCCACCCTTTTGCACCACGCGATTCAAGACGAACAATTTATAGTTGCGCAAATGTTGGTCAGAGCAGGTGCAGATGTCAACTACTGCCATGCTTTACATATGGCATCGTTCCGCAAGGACTCTCGCTACGTGACGATATTATTAGAAGGCGGCGCAGATCCAAATGTCGTCAATCTCTTTGGGCGAACAGCTCTGAACGAAGCCTTCCTGAATGGGTTTGCTGATACAGCTACTGCTCTTATTGAGGGTGGCGCAGACGTGAACCATGGTCTCTGTCCACGCCACAATAAATGCATGAATTCCTTTATGGATTCCGATTTTCAAACAAAAGGATACCGGGTTAGGCCGAGCCATAACGGGGCTACATCTCTGATGCTAGCTTGTGGGTTTAAATTTATTCTGAGAAAGCAGTTCGTGCAGAAGATAGCTGGGATAAATGGACAGCTGCCTCAGGAAACTGCAATCGAACTCGTTCGGCTCCTGCTAGCTGAAGGCGCAGATCCTACCTTGACAGATTCATCTGGAATGACAGTTTTGCATTACGTGGCGTTGAAGCCTGATCTGGAACTCATTGAACTGCTAATTAAGTCAGGATCTTTGATTGATTCAGTTGACAGAGAAGGGCGTACTCCCTTGCAATATCTCGCAAGGTGCGATGAACAAGTGCACAAGACAGAGGATTTAGAAAAGATCACTCGTCTTCTATCATTTGGCAATTGCTCTGTCCCACAACAAGATATTCTCAATTATCCTGTTACCAGACCAGTAGGTTTGACGGAGGTCTCGAAGTCTTCCGATATCGAATCAAAAAAGCAACCTCCTGTTTTAGTACGAGTCATACGGCGAAAAAATGTTATCTCTCACGAGGAGGAACATGATGAACTGCGAACACCAATCATGTCAGCGTTGCTAGCGAATCGATGGAGGATAGCTCGCATACTGTCGGACCTTGGTGCGAGGGCCCCTTCCAGACATGATTTGGAGGCGACCATCATTCTTGACCAAGCAATCGAGGCAATTGAGCCCGAGATAGTCGATATGCTTCTTGGCCAGGGACTTATGCCTTCCACAGGCTCGGTCTTGGCACTTGTCAAGTCTTTCAATTCCCGCGACATGGACCAGAATGCCGCCGACGCCGTGAACCTCTACGTCAAATTCAAGCATATTCTCATGGTCCTCGTCCGCGCTGGAATTGATGTCAACTTTTTCGAGACCCCTGACACGGAGATGAATGGGACAACCGCTTTACTTCACGCTGCCACTCATAAAAGATCACGCAGGGTTCTTCAGGATCTCCTTGACTTGGGTGCGGACCCGTTTGCCACGTGCACGAAACACTTCGACTCTATCCGAGCCACAGCCGTATTTGGGGAGCCAGAGGATCTCTCCTTTATCTGGGACCACGCTATCAGGCACGCAAATGGATCTCAATGGTTCACTTGCCTGGGTCAAAAACCAGGCATGGAGGAACCTCTTTCCCCTATGTGCCTCTATCTACAAGAGGCTGGTATTTTAAACAGCACCAACAGCCAAGGTCGCACCCTACTACACCTTGCTGCAGAGCAAGGAAACGCCCGGCTCATAGAAGCATTGGTATCCCACAATGCTAGAACCGATATTGCAGATAGCCAAGGCTGGCTTGCACTGCATTGCGCGGGATTCGCACAACAAACCAATGCCTTGGATATACTCCTGTCATCGGGAAGCTCGACAGTCTCGGTTATAGATTCTACCGAGACTCCAGACCTCCCTAAGATCTTATCTAGCTTACTCGACAAAGATGGACACAATTTCATCGATATTGCCTTTCTCCATCGCAATCTCCCCATGGTCTCGATCCTGCTCAAGCACGGGGTGGACCCAAATTACATAGTCAACCGAAGACACCAAGGCAATGTCCCCGCGCTCTACCTGGCCGCGGAGCGTGGAAACTACGAACTCGCGTCCCTCCTGCTCCAACACAAAGTTGACCTAGAGGCCAGCGACTCTTACGGCTGGCACCCACTCCACATCGCCTGTTTTCGGGGGCATATCGACATCGTTCGTGCATTGATTACAGCTGGAGCAGACGTCCACAGCTGCACCAAAGGCTGGAACGACTCCAATGCTAAGCCCTCCGGTCTCTACCAAGGTAATAGGTGGACAAGCCAGCCCCTTCATCTTGCCACTATGGGCGGCCATGCGGACATCGTTGAGATCCTGCTCGGACACGGCGTCGACATTCATGCAGATACGGGGGCGAGCCAGAACATGGTTTACTTTGTACCCAGTCATGGGCCCACCGCGCTCCATCTGGCATTGGACACGGGTACCTTTTACTGTCGCCAAGGCAAGGAGCTGAGTGATGAGAGACTGCGAATTGCGCAGATGCTTGTAGAAGCAGGGGCTAGGGTTAAGGGCGTCATCTCCCAGTTCCAGCTAGAGAAGGTATTCCGGTTTCTTGAATTTCCTCTGCTTTGGAATGCATTGGTGGCGGGCGAATTGGTCAAAGACGCGGAGGAAAACTCTCAATAGATTTGTGAGACCGGTTTCTTCTGGCCATGATTGTTAAGAGGGAAGTCTTGGATACTAGGTCTAATAATAGCAACTCAGTACATCAGACCTGGTTTCAACACATATAACCGAATCGAGTTGATAGTCGACTAGAGCAAGATTAGCCACTAGAAACAAAAGGGACATAGGCAGACAATGACTCTGTCATGCTGTTTGCGCATTGAATGCTCTGCTGTCTCAGATCCACGTCCAATATCGCCTGGCATCCAGGGGGCCAAGTATATCAACATGCCGATAGTTAGTTCCCACTCGAACCAACAGGCAACAAGACCCAAGCCCGAGCCCCAGCCCGAGGGTGGCTGACCCACGCAATCACGAAAACTACAACCCCCCCCCCCCCAAAAAAGCGTTGCGGGAACCCTGACGGCCACTTTTGGATGTTTGAGACAGTTCCTAAAAGTAGGGCCCCCTGGCGAGTGGTATACCCCGGACGCGTTCGTAAGAATCTGACACCAGTCCCATTTCCCGCGCTGCATGGCGCGCATCCTCCCCTGTTTCCACCGACCGCATGCACCACCACAAGGACCTTGTATGCCTTGTCTTTACTTGGTTGTTCCGCGAATCTACCTCGTGTGCGACTCGCCCCGACTTGGCCCCTCAATCGTTCCGCGTCCGGACTAAGCCGGCAGGCGAGAGCATCAAATCGCCGAAGAAGGAGGCATGTAAACTACCTCCTACCGCCAATACTAGCAACATAGCGCAATTAGTCATTTCTTGCGATGAGGCGGCCAGGTCCACGTCAGAACTGAGCAACGTCGTTTTATCGCCCCTCCCCGGGTCTTTCACAGTTACATCCTGCGATGATTGATAATGCTGGTATAGTTACTCTAGACACGGACACGAGCGGGTGACTAATCGTGTTGCGCCGTCGGAATCTCACCGTTGCAGTGTGCTGCAGGGCCCACAGTCCCCGGCGCGAGTTATCATGTACGGGCTGAAGAAACGCGATAATGGCAAGGGGCCGGCGAGAAAAACGAGGCGAGCAGGGCTGAGAACCTGCCAGACTCGGGAAGTATCCGTTTTGATCGCGGACCGCGGCGCAGTGGCCCCCGGGCGACCGTGTTTGGTGAGGGAGGGGGAAGATCTACACGGGCTGTGCTGGATGGGTCCAAGAAAAGAAGAGAAGAAAGAGGCTACTAGATTTACATGGACATACGGGATCGGAGGAAGTGGAAAAAAAAAGGATCGGTTTTTCGGGGGTTAAAAATAATATTAATTCCAGACTGGATAGGCTTGAATGTGCAAGGTCATAAGCTAGTCTACCTAAAAATGCTCGAGGCTGACCGAAGAGGGCACTGTGTGCCCAACGAGAGGGTACATGGAGGACCAACGCGACCAGCGATCACCTCACGAACACACACCGACGGTCAAAGGGGATTTCAGAGTCGGCATGTGGCGCTTCGGGATGGCGTGGGAATCACAGATTGCGCGGAGCGCGGAATCGGGTTAAAAAAGAAAAGAAAGAGACGAAGGAGTCTCCGTGGAGAAAGGCGATATCGGAACGAAAAAAATCAGGAGGTATACATGATGGGGTATTGGTAAGTGGCGGGGGTATCAGAGCAGGAAGGACACGCTAGAACGGGGCAATAATAAGGGAAAAAAAAAACACCGGGTCCGCGTCGGGATGCAATAGTCAGAAGACCAGGCGAAAAATGAAAAATCAATAATGATAAAGAAAAACAAAAAAAACAGGGCGCTGCAACTCCATGCGAGAACGTGTGGCCAGCACGAGCGTGTTCGGAGGGATTTGGAAGATGAGTCAAAGGTGAAGGCCAACGAGAGGCCCCCAACAAGCGGTGTGAACGAGAGGAAGTACGGAGTACATCGAGTACATCGATGCTTCAAGGAACAACGGGGTACCCGAGGGGGATATTCTGGAAGCGCCGACAGCGAAAAATTAGGTAAGCGCGGGGGGCTTTAAGGCGTGTGGAGATCCCCGAGATAAGGCGGAACTGCTCTGGCGTCATTTTGTGCGAGCCAAAGCCAGCCTTCCGCTGGCCCATGATCGGCGCTGCTGACGGTCGTGCGATCTCGCAGCTGCCCGAGTCCCGTCATCTGATTCGCATACTGGGCGCGGATATCACGGGTGACGATAATGAGAAACGGGGGCCTCCGACGGGGTCGCCCCCCCCCCCCCCACCACTCTTGCGTCGCAGTGGAGGGGCCGTGGGGGCTTGTTGGGAGAGGAGCCTTGGGAGGAAGTCATGAAGCTATTGGCATAAGAGCAAAATAGCAGAAGTGAAACAAGGGGCAGGAAAAATGTGACTCGGACAGCGCCTGCGCTGCGCCATGTACACTTGTACATGTACATCATTTGATGGGGGCAGCTTTCAGGTGCAGTGCGCCACGGTTGGCACCTTGGCCGATGACGAGTGGGCGCGTCGCTTTGGGCACGGCACAACGCGACGCTTCTTGCGCTTGGAGCTATCGCGTCCGTTGACAATAGCCTGTTGGGCTTGTCGGATGGCCTGGGTTGCACGTGCATGGGCCTCAACTTTGGCCAGGAAACGAAGACGGTCTTCTTCCTCGGCGACGGCCCGCATGCGCGCCAGTTGCTGCTCCATGGTCATTGAGGCAAGGACGGGCCCGTCTTCCGTGGCCATCTCCGGAAGAGCATCGGGAGCGGTGCCCGCGTTCTCGGGCATCCAGAGCAGGTCCTCGTCGGAAAGGTAGGCGTTGGTGAAGGAGTCGGCCGAGTCAGCGCTGGACAAGGACGGACGGTTAGGCCAGGAGGGGAAGGCACAGGCGGCACCCATCCCATACTCGCTGGCAAAAGATGACTTGCGCGGGTGGATATCAAGAAGAGAGTCTGTAGGCGTGGGTGGCGGCGCGGACGGGTTTGACAGTGGTGAGCATGAGAAAGAGCTGCCGCTGAAGGTGAAGGAGACCAGTGCAGGGTCCGTACTGGCGACGGGAGCAAGTGTGGAGGATTTGGCGAGCGCCATGTCGCGTATACGCGACTGGATTGGAATCATTGTGGTGGTGTTGAGAAGGGTGATTAGAGATAGAGAGTGAGTAGATCGCGGGCGATGTGGGAGGTGATGATGAGGAGTGAGTAGTGATGATCGTTGAGGAAGATCAGAGGGGGGGGGGGTGAGTATAAGAAGAGAATGAAGGGTGACAGGTAAGAAGGTAGGATAATGAGAAGGTGAGAGGGCGAGGAGGTGAAGATGAGCCGGGTGTTTTATCAAGAGACGGTGTGAACATCGATCATCTCAAAGCCGGGGAAGGGCTTCTAGACTTGCCGCCGCACCCTTGCAGGTTCCCAACTGAGACCCAAAAATGGACGAAAATAATAATAAATCCCGTTTGGGATTTTGGGGATTTTCGGAAAATCGATTTAATCGATTTAATCGAATATTATCGAATTTAATCGACAAGCCCCCGGTCCGACAATTCAGGCGGAAGCGGCTTCCGTGCAGTTGAGGTAGGCGATCCGTCAATCAGCAGCCACGGATCAGCAAATCGGATGGGGCCACGGTTAAAAAGCAGAGCAATAAATCCAGCCCAAAAAGAAAAGAAAAACAGAAGGCCCGAAGGACGGGAATATTTGACAGCCGCCCTAAAAAGCCCTGGATGTATCAGTTTTGCGGGTTGCGCGCCGTCCGCGGGGAAGATCGGATCACTATTTCTCGCGCGTAGGTTATTTGCCTTTTTTTTAATTTTTTTATTTTTTCTGACAGGACCAACACGCTAGGATTCCCTAAGAACCCGATATCCGGAGTACTCCGGAGTCTCAATAATACCTAATGATATTATGAGAGGACGCGGAGGCGGAGATTGGGTTGGTTGGATTTCCGGGGTCGAGAGCGCTCGGGGCTCAAATGTTGGGGGACTTGCAAACACCAGCGACACCGATGACAGTCGTAATCAGACGGTCCAGTCAGATCCAACGATGGGGATGTCTTAGGATTGATCCCCGAGGAATGTTGCGGGAGTCAGAGCGGAGGTAGAATCCAAGTACCAAAGTACTAAGGAACTATGATGTACTCCGATATACGCCCCTTGGCCACACCCCCTTGCGGTCAAAAATCTCCAGGGCGGCCCAACAGGCTGCAGCGGGGAAGATCTGGTCCGGAAAAAAATCAGATTGTCTCTGGCGGTGTCTTCACCAGCCTCGATGAAAATCCCCCAATCGCCGGACGCCAAATTTTCACCGCTGGAAGAGAGAGGGGTGAAGAAGCAGGCTGTTGGCGGGAAGGGCTGCAGATTCCGGCCCGGTTTAGACGGAGACCCGTCGCCGCAGATGTCGGAGATGGAAGGGGTGTATGTGTCTGTACCTGAAGCCGGGGGGGTCCTCTGGCCACGGTACTTCTGGTGGGAAAATGGAAGAGGATCGTGCAGTAGTGTCGATTGGAACTCCTGTAGGGAAGCGCCCAAACAACAACGCCGCTCGAACACCGCGATGTTTGATCGTCGATGGCGTCTGGCGGTCAACTTGCCAGGTTGGAAAAAATTGAAGGAGCAAGATCAACCCGTTAACACGTCAACACCGATTCTTGAATGTTGGGTTGTTTGTCTTTTTCCGAGGGTTGGGTCGTATACTTCGATTGTGGCTCAAGCCGCGGATGCTAGGAAGCTCGGAAGCTAGGTAGATATGAATCACAATACGGGGGGTTTGTGATGGAGTTTGTCCTGATGCAAGAAAAGAAATTCCAGCGGCCGCGGGAATGAAGGCCCTCCTGTTTCTTTTCAAGCCTGGATAGGGTCGAGGCCATGAGCCTTTGATCCCGTCCGATCCTTGGGGCGAGTTCTTTCCACCATCATCTCCACCATTCCTCCGTGTCGGGTCCTTTTCATCCCAAACCCCCCGTGGAGAATTCATTTACGGGCCCGCCAGTCACTTCCGAACCACCGTCTGGAACATGGCGAAAGCCCCTAGACCGCGGCCATAAGGGTAACTAAAAGAACGGCCGGGTCCGTTGCGGGCCACCGGAGTGACCTACCCTCTTAGTTCGGGACATCGTGGCCCCCGAAAATGAAGAACGGGACAAAATGGACTACACTGGTTTCATCTATCCCGTCTGATTGGACGAGGGTGCTTGTGACTGAAAAATTGGCTAACGGTTCCCGCTGTCCCGGAAGCCTCCCCGTCTCCACTGGAGAAAGGAGCGGTCGGAGGGGCAGAGCATTGAGCCGGAACCGCTGGACGCTGGATGCTTGGGGTTTGCACGGCGTGTTATAGTTCAGGACCTTTGGAGGACTACTGCCTCGTTCGGTATGTAGGGCTCTGCTTTGTTTGAGTCCACTGGTCCTGCGGATCGATCTATACAGTGGCCACCGCCATCGCATGCCCAGCCGGGAACTCGACACAAAAATGAGAACATCAGTCACCTGGTCAAACAGCTTCAGGAAATAGCTTTCAACACAGGAAAGAGACTGAGCCGTGGTCCATAGCCGTTTCCCCGCGACTACCAATAACCTCCGTTCGCCGGGACGCCCCGGGTTTTCGCGCGAATCACCGCTCGCCCAATTCTCCCCGTCCACTGCAAAATCCACCAACGAGACCGCGTGGACTCGCCACTCTCTTTGTTTCATCGTGCTCTGGCGTTCTCTTCTCCGGTTTCATTGGGAACACCGGGGAGCACCGGGGGTGGGGGAGGGAAAGCGACACGGAGTCTAGCCCATCCCGCTATGGGAGCCTAGGCCTTCATCGCAACCTCGAGTCATTCACACAGAGGAAAACACGCCTCGACGCAAAAATTAATCGATCTATCGATCCTCTCGTGTCCCCATGAAAAAGAAATAGAACAAAACAAAAATATAAACAGGTCAAAGGAGTTGAGATGACGGTCGCATATCCCGGAACTTCCCAAAAACACATCCATTCCCTTTGTACAGAGTCTAGTACCTACGACTCGATAACCCTACAACACTGTCCGGTACTTTGTTTCACCGCGCTTTCTCGACACATCGAACCCACCGGAGACTTGCTGCTCGATGAGGAGCAGATGAACGCCTTTAGCGTCGCGGCGGCATTCCCAGCTGTTTTCCCCGGGCCCACTAAGTGGAGACTCCAAACCCGCCACCCTGGGTGACCTTCATCGCTGGGTTCCCTCCCCCCCCCTTTTTCCGTCGATGATCATCGTCCCAATCCGACATGTCGAACTTGCGACCAGATGGCTGGAATGCGAGGCATCGAGTTGCACATGTCCGTGACCCGGGGCCCAGGATATCATTACTTCGCGACAGATGCTCCATAATTCGTACTTGCGCCCGCTGCGCGGCCCGCCGGGGAACGGGGAATACAGGATCCTAACAAGCAAAAAAAAGGGGAGAGGGGAGGACTGTGAGATTTGTGAGGAAGAGGAAGTGATACATGATACGTCGCATTGGCTATCGACAGCCAAAGGCACACTGACGACAGTGGCATTCTTCATGTCCATTTGACAGGTTCCTCGGGACTTTTGGTACTGCATCGATGGTTCTGCTGTCACTTCCTACAAGCGAACTGAGCATGATGGTTCATTACTACAAAGCTCTTGGACCAGGTGAAAGTCTGGTTCAGTTGGGACGGGCCGCGGTCTATCATCGATCAGCGCGTCGGGCTCGTGGGGCTCTCCGCCCGTCTGGCCCCCTTTTCGCGAGGTCCTCGGTGTTTCATTAGTTCTTTCTAGCTCTTCTAGTCTCGTCCCTGTTACCATCGTCCTGGGTAATTGAGTACAGTGGAGATCTCCCGAGTCGGGCCTCGGGAGGTGGACATTTCGGAGGTCCTGAAGGAGGCGGGTGGGTTCTGAAGGACGATTTCATTTCACCAAAGGGGCATGTCGGATTTTTGTCCGGATTGGTCCTAGGAGTACTCGATCAAGGCGAGCAGTTGACGACACATGGTCCCTCGGTTCCCATGTAGGGAGGGTAATGGACTGTGTACGCTGGGCTGCGTTGGGACTGCCCGTCGACTACCTGCCGCCGAGCAGCCTCGAATTGTAGATCCTCGAGTAGATGCAAACGATGCACCATACCGGCTGGGGATAACTAGGGGTTGGGGGCTTGGAGTTTGTTGGTGGAATCAAGAGGATCTATCTCCTCTCTCCGTCGTCCACTAGCTATACTGGATGAACAAACACAACAGGATCACCACTCGATCGGCCTGAGAGGCGAAACGGACCAGCAAACCAGAATGCAGAATGCTTTTGGTGTGTTGCCATCCTGGAATGGACTGTCGATGAGGGTTAGCAGTGTCCTACCGACTGATCCTGTCGTCCCAACCAGGAGTTCCCTGCATCCACATCTGCACCTGCGATGCAAGATCTCTGAACCACATCGTGAAACGCAAGGACACTCCTAGCTATGCTGGGCCCACCATCCAAAATGCCCGGGGAGGTTGGACACAGCATCTAGAGTCCGGTTGCTCGTCCGAGCCGTCCAGTAGTCGACACCCAACCAATTCCCCGCGAGAGGCGAGAGCTCCCCCCCCAAGCTCCCCCAGCCCCAGCCTCTTCTGCAGAAAGGATCACATCCAATGGCATCGGCAGCACGGAGATCGACAGTCTTCCCGACTCCCCGGCGCCTCTTCCAAATCCCACCGCCTGACATATCGCAGCCACCCCAGTGCCAGGTTTGCCACAGCTGCACGGATCTAGATCGGTGCAGACCGTCTCCCCCAAGCAGACTTTGGGACTTTTGGAGGGTCTGATGGTTCTGAGTCAGGGATGCTTTCTATGTCGTCAAAGTCTACCATGCTGAGACCCTGTCCGTTCCATCCTTCTCAACACTAAAGTAGTACCACCGAAGGGACCGGCTGAACTATGGGATCCTAGTAACCCCGTGGGGGAATACCAACAAGGGCGCTCAGATGCCGGATTGACCCACTCGGGAGAATGTGACATAGGAGGCTGCACAGCAGTGCAGCCCATCAGAATCTGAGATCGCACAAGCGCTCTGTCTCTTTTGCAGAATGAGTAACCCAAAAAGCCCGGGGAGTGCAACCCGCGCGCTCCGCACGGTCACGCCCGCAGCGATCGATGGGGGCCCGCTCTCCCTTCTCTTCACCGCGAAATCTAATAGTTCTCATTTGATACGCGTCACGAAAGAAGCCAGATGGGCTTGATCGGGAATCCATAACAAACACGGGGCGCCCGGTTACCTTTTCCCTTTCCCCCTGATTAACCTGATTCATGGCACGGGCATTCTGGCTGGATTAGGTTCGAGACAGGTTGCGGATAGCAGCGAATAGTCAAAGGGTGCAAAGCACGGAGGCTAGGAAAAGGAAAAGGAAAATGGCACAGTCGCAAGGCAAGCTGACCTCAGATCCCTCTATAATCACCAAAAGCACCGAGATTGGTCATCGAAGATCCCAGTCATTCAGCAATCATTACGAGGAGCCCCGGGGAAGACGGTGTTGACGGTAGCGATTGGAGCACGATGGCTTTGTTCTCCTTCACTGTTTTCCCCCGGGCACCTTGCTTGTGATAGTGCGGTTAGTTGGACTATCACCAACGCCAACAGAAGGAATACCCAGCGCCATCACCGGTTGTGGGCGTGTTCGCGTTGGCGGTTGGTCGGAGAATATCCCCTGAGCTACATACTACACTTCAATTTCCTGGATTTTGGACGCTCATGCCCCCATCCCCCAGCGAACCGCCTTGGCTGCGTATGCCAACAAGGAAACACCGATCATTCGATATCCCTTCAAATCTGTACGCGCAGAGCCAAAACAACAACCAAAAGAAAAGACCTGCCGGTCGCTCTGATCTCCTAGAATTCTGCTGGGTAACCCTTTATTTCATTATTCGCCCTGTTCGCTTCTCGAAAGTTTCGATGCACTATCCAATGCCTTCAGCATGTGCGAGCCCGGCGTGCTGCCAGCGGCCGCGAATTCCCATTTGAGCGGACGGCGCGGCTTCGCCGAGATTTCTTTGATCCTTCCCTTTTTCCTCGTCTCGACAACTGAGCCGGCTGATCTCGATCGCTGGCTTCCGACCTTGAATTTGTGCAGCATTCCGTGCAGCCCCAACGGGCCCGTAGATGCTGTCTCTCGCCCTCCCGGGCAATTTGATTGTGCCTGCTTCGGGCAGATGCATCGATCACAGCCGATAGTTTGCCCCCCCCCCCCTTCTAGTTTCCGTGGCTGCTGCACAGGGCCCTAGGGGTTAGTCGATCCGGCATGAACTGGATGAGATTCCTTGTCCTATTACCCGGCTATGAATGGATGGTCCAGGGGATACAGGGGCATCAATATCCGATGGCGGACCTAGACTCTGGTCGGCTTGTAGAAGTTTGCGACTGGCGGCGCAAGAGCGACATGGATTAATTCTAGGGGGAACTGGGCCAGGCAGATCCCGATTACTTGATTACTTCTCTGGAGATTCCGGCGGGTGTTGGCCCGTCGGCTAAATAGAAGTCTAGCGGTCAAACCCTCGATTCTTGTTACATGTTGAATTTTGCGTATGCCAGTTTGCCAGTCCTTCCTACACGTCTCCCCCGATTCTGGGGCCGGTGTGAGATTGGCCAACACCAGGAGGCTTGTTTGATGTTTTTCTTTGTTCGTTGGGCTGGTTTGGACTTGGCCCCGTTGTAGCCCGAAAGCGAGAGCCTTGGAGAGAGCCTTAGGCGGCCCTTATCACACCTGTTGAGCAGTTCGAAGTACCTCGTAGGTACCTGCTCGGTTTCGGAACCTCAGGATAACTGCCTCTAAGTTATTCTCTAGCATATCACGTTATCGGTCGGCAAATGTAGTAGCTGGCTTCTGTCCCGTGGTTCCTGATAACGAGGTTACAAGGCTACGGGAGATTGTGGATGCGGGAGAGTTTATGCTTATCATTCTGTCCACTTTAATCTGTACGAAGCACTTGCATTCAGCTCAGCCCTTAAAGCATGCTTTCCCCCTACACGTTCTGCTGCTTGGAGTATATACCAGAGGGTCTACAGAGACAGATAAGAAAAAAACAGTGTTTCTTTATCACATTCGCCATGAAACATTCGTGCCGCAAAGCATCTGAAAAGCGGGGTTCGACCTGCCTATCTCGAGCTAAGCTCGCCAACTCCACTTTTGTCGGGCGTCTTCTCGTCTCCTCGTGGCCTTATCTCTATGCTTCCCCGCGTTGTGACTCGCACTAGATCCTGGCAATGGCATGGACACCACGCGTTAAAAGAATGCGCCGGCACGCAAGGGCAAGTGTGACCTTGCCGAGTTTCACGGGCTCTGCACGGCGAGTTTTGGGGAATTGCCTGAATTATCCTCATCTCGCTCCTTCATTTCCAAGATCTGGAGATATCTAGACATGGCAGCATCAATCATGGAAGCCAAGGAGATGAATGCAGAGAGCTTGAAGCCAGCGCTTGTCCGGGCCGATGAGGAAATAGGGGAAGGCAGTACGGACAAGATCGAAGTGGAGGTGGACGATGTCGAGAACACAAATGAGGAGTTTAGTTACGAATCTAATCGCTCTCCTTTTCCAGAAGGTGAGTTGTACACATCTGAGATTTTATTCTGTTTCTCAGGCATTGCCTAGACTTCAACTTTGCAGAAATCACTTAGAAATACTGACACTGATGGCAAAAATCAGTGCGAGCAGTCGTGCCCGAGACCGACGACCCTACCATGCCGGTCAACACTGTCCGGATGTGGGTGCTGGGCATAGTGTTTACTATCCTCGGGTCTGGCATTAATCAATTTTTCTCGCTGCGATATCCATCTGTGCACATTGTTGCGCTGGTCGCAGAATTACTGGCTTATCCACTTGGGGTTTTCCTTGCAAAAACCCTGCCGTTAAAGTCCATCCGCCTTGGGGCCTTGGGAAGCTTCGTGATCAATCCAGACCGGCACTTCAATATCAAGGAACATGCGCTCATCGTGATTATGAGCAATGTATCTTTTGGCTTTGCGACTGCCGATGCCACAAACATCATCCAGGCCGCCAGCCCTTCATTCTACAACTTCAAGCTCAAACCCGGCTTCTATGTGATGATCGTGCTGTGCGCCCAGCTACTGGGATTTGGCGTGGCCGGGTTATCGGCGCCATGGCTAGTGGAGCCTGCCCGGATCATCTGGCCTGGTGTGTTATCCAATTGCGCTATGTTGGAAACCTTGCACTCCCGAGCAAATTCGATTGCCAATGGCTGGCGTATCTCGCGTCTGCGATTCTTCATGTACGTCATGGCCGGTGCATTCGTTTGGTACTTCTTCCCGGGCTTGATGTTTACGGCTCTCTCATATTTCACGTGGGTCTGCTGGATCGTGCCGAAGAACGTGGTTGTCAATCAGCTATTCGGAATGCAAACTGGCCTGGGGCTTAGCCCAATTACTTTTGACTGGAGCCAGATAGCTTACAATACAAACCCGCTCTTGTCACCGTCGTGGGCAGCGATCAACGTCTTTCTCGGCTTTGCATTTTTCTACTGGATCATCGTCCCGATCCTATACTACAAGAATATCTGGTTCACGGCTTATCTCCCCCTCATGACCAGCGATGTATACGACAACACAGGGGCGGTCTTTGACACGGCGCGAGTCATCGCGGCAGACAATACCCTCGATGTCGCTGCATATCGCAAGTATTCGCCGCCATACCTGGGCGCCACGTTCGCGTTTGTATACGGCCTCTCTTTCGCCTCCATCACTTCTGTACTCACGCACATCGGAATCTGGCATGCCAGCGACCTCTGGGCTGCGATGAAAGGCCGCAATAGACTCGATATCCACGCACGGCTTGTCCGAGCCTCCTACCGCAAAACCCCATGGTACTGGTATGCTGCTATTATCGTCGTCATTATGGCCATGGCCATCGCAATGGTGGAGGTCTACCAAACCAAGCTACCTGTTTATGGCGTCTTTTTGGGCCTCATCATCCCCGCCCTCTATATGATACCCTGCGGCATTGTGCAGGGCATTACCAATGTCGATGCAAATCAGCTTAATGTGCTGTCCGAGTTCATAGGGGGATATCTCTTCGAAGGCAAGCCGCTGGCAAACATGATCTTCAAAATCCTGTCCACCGACGTCGTTGGCCAGGGCGTCTATTTTGCCATGGACATGAAACTTGCGCACTATTTGAAAGTGCCGCCACGCACAACCTTTATCGCCCAGGGCCTGGCGACAATCCTTGGTGCTCTCACTCAAGCTGGTGTCACGCTGTGGATGCTGGGCAACATCGATGACATCTGTCAGTCTGACCAGTCAGATGGGTTTACTTGTCCCAATGGCCGAACTGTCTACTCTTCATCTGTAATTTGGGGTCTCGTCGGGCCGCGGCGGCTCTACTCGGTGGGCCAGATCTATTCCGGTCTGTTGCATTTCTTCTGGATTGGCGCTGTAGCTCCAGTGGTGACCTGGCTGCTGTACCGGTATACCAGGCAGCGGTTTTGGAAGCTAATCAACTGGCCCCTCATCTTTGTGGGGACGTATAATGTTCCTCCTGGTACGTGTCCCAGCTTTCCATGCTTGCTCCTCCAACGCTAATTTCCCATGTTCTTCCTAGCAACCGGCATCAACTATTCCAGCTGGGCATTGGTCAACTTCATCTTCAACCATATCTTGAAGCGTCGTTTCTTCGCCTGGTGGACGAAGTATAACTACGTCTTGGCTGCCGCGCTGGATACGGGCCTCGCACTCAGCGGCATTGTCATCTTCTTCTGCATTTCATACCCTGGAGCCACCTTCCCTGATTGGTGGGGCAATACTGTGTATTTGAACACGGCGGATGGCCAGGGCGTCGCCTACAAAGCGATGCCCGAGGTTGGTTATTTCGGGCCTGCGAATGGGACGTGGAGTTGAGTTGAGATCAGCTGGCTTAAAAAGGGTTATCATATGTCCAGCGCCACACACTCAAGACTTATTATTGATAACAGTGGACAATATACACGACAAGATGCTGGTGAAAGTCGGAAAGAATACATTTCCTGTTCAGAATAGTACCGTCCCATAAGTAGCCGCAGGTGTAAAGAAAACAAAACGGATATCATCACTCATAACCCCATGCTCCATGAAATCCATCCTGAAAATGCTAAGCAAGCACCGAATCGCAGAAACAAAAGATAAACCTCTCCTCCCTCTACCAGCCCCAGCTGGAGCTCACATCATACCGTAGAAACCTTACTACAGATCCTCGAATGCGACGTTCGGATGCAGCACGTAGAGAACCTTCTCGCCAGCATCAGTCGCCTGTGTTGCCGCATCCTCGTCAAGACTCGACGCGATCCGCAGGACGATGCGCTCCTTGACCATGCGCTTGATGACCTTGGCGCACAGGTCACGCTCGCGAAGCATGTCCTCCTCGCCACCCATCTGGTCCTCAATCTGCTCCAGGTACCAGACGATCAAGTCCTCGTGCTCGACACCCTCGCCCTGGTTGACTTCGTCCTCGCGGATGCGCTGCACAACATAGTTCAGGATCGTGGCGTACTTCTCATAAGTGATCTTGGTCTTCACGCGTGTCGGCTGCTGCTGCTGCTCATCATCCGGTTCCTCACGCATGGGGCTGTCGCCATCGCGATCCCGGTCGGCCATCTCATGGTCTTCGTCCAGTTTACGGGCCGGCTCATCGTCAAACTCAACGTCGTCCTTTTGGACGGTCACGATGCTCTGGCGGAGCAGATCGTACGCCTCGTCGACGAATTCCTCGCTGATCTCCTCGACACAGTTCGCCTTGGCGACGGCCTCGGATAATCGGATCATAGATTCGAGCTGACGCACGGTAATACGGAATGAGTTGCGTCCCACGCCTTGCGTGTCGTTGGCACGAAGCTCCTTGTATCGCTGGACAAGCAGGGCCTTGGCCTCCTCAGTGAAAATGGGGCGGAATGTGCGCGCGAACTGGATGTATCGCTGCAGCTGTTCCGTGGTCAGAGGGGGGTCGATGGCCTTGTCGCGGTTCATGTGCACGTCGACAATGTGCTTGGCCAATTTTCTGTCCGCGTCTTCGCGAGGCTCGTCGCGGATGACGAAAAATACATCGAATCGACTCATGATGGGTGCGCTGAAATTGAGGTTCTGACGCAGTGTCAGCTTCGGGTTGTATCGGCCGCCAATGGGGTTGGCTGCGGCGAGAATAGAGGCGCGGGCGTTGAGAGTCGTGTGGATGCCGGCCTTGGCGATGGAAATGGTTTGTTGTTCCATAGCTTCGTGGATGGCGACTTGGTCGGCGATGTCCATCTTGTCGAATTCATCAATGGCGCAAATACCACCTCCGTTCTAGATTATCACATTATTAGTGACTAATATTGAGGCAGAATGAATTCGATAACACATACCGCGAGCATCAGCGCACCGGCTTCGATAGTAAACTCTCCAGTTTCGGAATCTTTGACAACAGACGCCGTCAAACCAGCAGCGGATGAAGCTTTACCACTGGTATAGACTGCGCGAGGATGGAGAGAGCAAATGTACCTGGTTTCCCATGTTAGCAAGTTGATTCGAAGGAATTTGATAAATTGAAGTGTAGTGTAACTTACTTCAAGAATTGACTCTTGCTGGTTGACGGATCGCCTACGATGCAAACATTAATGTCACCACGTAGCTGCAGGCTTTCCTGCTGAGTAGTTTTGGGGACACCGCCAATCAATTGCAAGAGCAGACCCTTCTTAATCTGCTCGTGACCCCAGGTCATTGGGGCAATCGAGTGCACCAGTTTTGAGTAGATATATTCTGTGTGCACCAATCGCTTCAGATCTTCGACTTCGGTTGCAGTCAAGTTATTGAGGAAAGCCTCCTGTGCCTTGTCATCGTCCATTTCGCGGTCTAGGTTCTGGCCCAAAGACGCGAGAATGTTGTTTGCTTGACCACTAAGCTGCTGCTCCGGCTTCTGGCCAGGAGTAGTTGTGTCTGGGGTCACCATGCAGCCGAGGAACGCCAAACGGTAGGTCAGGTCGCGGACACCTAGTGCCTTCAGCCCAGACACTCCACCGCCGCCGATTTCACTTCCTCGGAAAGAACTGTTATCTCGAACAGCCTCAGGGCGTACACCGGGGAGACCCAGCTGACTGACATCGGGAACAACGATCAAAGTGCCAGTGAAGATGCAGCGTTCACCAGCCTTGGCGCGATCGACCATTTCACCACGGAGAATGACATCCATGGTGCGCGGCATGCTTCCGGTTGGGATTTCGTGAGATGATTCCTGGAGCTTGACCTTTTGCCAATCAACAAAGGTACTTTTTCCAATGTCCAGCCGCCAGCCATTCCGGTTACCACAGGTTGCGTTCGGGCATTCGGTAGGCTCAGTGTACTTGAAGGTTTGTTCCACATTTTGGACAACTGTCTTGCAACCCTCGCAAATAAAAGTTCCCAGCCACAGCTCCGGTCGGATTTCAGAGGTTCGGGTGACGGTTCCAGAGATTGAAAGCAGCTTGCCGATCTGGTTTGTGCGAAGCTGGCGGAGTCGGGAAACCAACGGTAGATTGTAAAAAGCAAGAGCAAAGAGCTTATCTGTCTGCTGATGGCGAGTCTTCTCCCGAATGTGACGCTCCAGATCCGGGTTGTCGTTCACGCTCGCATAGGCGGATGCAAACGAGTTGCTGGGTTGTGTGGATGCGCTGGAGGCCAATCGGTGGGATACAAAATATTCCGGTTCATACTTGGCGATCAGGTTATGAAGGCCCTTGGTCAGGAAGGGCAGAAATCGGTAGTACTGCTGTGCAATGGCATCGGCCAACACGGGGTTCTCATACGAGGTCAGGTGGTTGAAGTCAACATAGAGCGTAGATAGCTCGAATTTCTTCATGCCCTTGATCTGGGCAATATAGTATTTGTCGCTGAGCATTTCTCCGGAGGAGGGGGGTGCGGATGACGATGGCTCTTCCATAAAGGTCTCAAGAAGGTCCTCGAAAGACCGTCGCACATTTTCTCCACCTTCGTCGACCAGGGGCGCGGGGCCGGGGGCATAGGGATTCCGTAGCCGACTGACGGCGGATGTGCTGGCTCCGACGACTTGATCATCAGGAAAGACATTGATGTCGCTTGTCGGATGGTCGCTCTCTGAGCGGCGAGAGCTCGGCAGGTGGTCGGATGTGAGATTGTCACGGGCGCCAGACCCCGAGCCCAATTCGGACTGGAGGACAGCATCAAAAAGGGAAGACATGGTAAGAGAGCGGAGGGGCCGAGGGTCAGGCCGCAACAAACAGAATGGGCTCTCACGAATACCAAGTCGAGGGGAACGGGGAGGGGAACAAGAATCAGAAGATGGAGAGCCACACACTCTCGATCTCGCCTAGATGGAGTCCAAGGGGGGGCGGTCGGACGGTCTTTTTTCGCGGGAACGCGACGCGAAACGCGTCGGCGGACGTGTGGTTTTTCCGGTGATCGGACGCGTTAAGTGGTTTCTGACTCAGCACTTATATGGTCGATGTCATGTGATATATCATGATGATTTGATCTGTTATGTCAGCATCGTCAGCGTTCCATAATCTCTGCAGGCCCGCCAGCCACGGCGGCGCTAGTCCCAATCAGGGCACAGGTCCTGCCTTGGCTGCGCCAACCTCGAAAGGTCGAAAGGTCGAAGGTCCAACAACCCGATAACTTCTAATCTTCCAATCATGCGAATGGCTCAGATGGTCCAGTAGAGAGATCAGATCCCGGCGGTCGGAATCGATCAGTCATGCCGAACACCGGATCACAGGGGTCTGGCACCCTTAATCGACGAGTTCCTAGCTGGTCCCGAGCGAACTCCGGCCATCACTCCCAGCTGGGCAGGTCGTTTAGGGACTTCCCACTTGGAACCGGTCCACCAGTCAGGCGCTCGGGAAGCGCCCTGTCGACACTGGATTTGCCTCCCCCCTCTTTGCCCCCCTTCATCCTAATGCCCGCCTTGTTGGTACGCTAGCTCAACTCAAGCAGCTCAGTCCAATCCTCATACACCAAAAAGCCTGGATGGGGCGGCCCACTTTCCCCCCGGGCTCTGCCACGCTCTCGCCAGTTCGGGTAATACCTAATTCCCAAATGCAACCAATGCACCTCGCTTTCCTTCAAAGACATTCAGTGCTAGCTGCACGCACTGCAACCCCTCCTCCTCCAAGTGATGCTGGTTCTGTTTTCTCCAGCGCAGACTCGAAGCTGGCCTTGAGAACTTCACGCCTCCTGAGCCGGCTCTTCCGCTGTCGTCGATTGGGATCGTCTCATTCACCTTGCATTGCGGGTTGAGAGCATAATTTGCCGTCTGCCTAGTTAAGCGCCAGCATCCCCTCCCTCATAACCCTTTCTTGAACTCTCCGTGGATCAACCTCTGCTCCCCTCTCTTTGCTCCTGGGCCTCATCGCCCTATTGGAGAGGCTTGCCTACACA
Organism: Penicillium macrosclerotiorum; assembly: GCF_028827735.1. NCBI lineage: Eukaryota > Fungi > Ascomycota > Eurotiomycetes > Eurotiales > Aspergillaceae > Penicillium > Penicillium macrosclerotiorum. The sequence goes on along the minus strand of NW_026643083.1, from coordinate 5,300,916 downwards.
TTGCGAGAGACCTGCGATGGTTGCGCCCAACTCTCGAGTGACTGGCTGGAGGAATATTGGCGAACATCAGTGCGGTATGTTGCTGTAGGAGGTGCTGAATTGGCGTCGAAAGCACCCTTGCTCCTCTTCGTTCCGACGATGTCTGAAAACGAGCACCGGCTGGTGAATCCGTCGCTCCTCCCTCCGGTCGATGCGCCCCAAGGTCCAGCTGAGCCGGATGTTCCAGGTATGCCAATGATCCACACACACGATATTTGAAATTGGTTGTAGCTCATGCTCATTGATGTTGACAGGGCCTTCAAATGATGTCTCTCAATCTGCGAAATCACGGCGCCGGCGGCGCGCCGCTGACGCCGAACCCCAACCAAAGAACCAGTCGTTTTATTTTGTCGACTCAACCTCGTCATCAAAGGAAAAGCGGGCACATGTTATGCGACATCATGTGCAGGAGAAGAAGAAGCAGCGCAAACTCTCTCATGGAAACCTACAGGTCGATCTACCCCCCGATTCCACCACCTGGCCGGCCAGGAAGGACTCGGGGTATGGCACTGATAACAGAAAGGTGACAGCAGTAACAAGCGCGCCAGGACCAACGTCCGCCGGGCAAGACTACTCGGTATGGTTCCATTCTTACCCAGCGTCTATCTCGATTAGATATTGCCTCGGTTGAGGCTCCTGGTATGCACATCAAACATGAACCCTGCTAACTGTCCCCTTTAGCACCACAGCGCAATTTCGACCGCAAAACCACCTTTTCAACCAACCACGGCGCTATCACACATGGAGTCTCCAATGACGATGCTTGATGCATCTCGAAAAGACCCATTTTCCAGTCTGCCCATGGTGCAGGACCCGGAAGACTTGGATTTGGTTGACTACTGGACAACCAAATTAACATATTGGTCTGGGCAGAATCCTTACGTCAAAAACCAAATATTTCGAACCGCTATGGAGCATCCCGTATCATTTCAATCGACCGTCCTAGCATATTGTGCGCGGTGGAAAGCCCAGCTATATGGCCTCACAGACAGCAAAGATGTCCAACGGCATGTCACTCAGGCTCGAAAGAACATTGAAGATGCATTGGTAGGTTCTGTGAAAATGAAGGAAGATCAATTGGCAATGGCCATGGCGGGCATGGCTCTCCAAGAACAGCGATTCGGCTGCCTCGAAGACGCCCAACGTTATCTTGAAGAGGCCGTGCGTATCATGCGGCCGCGCACCGGCTCAAACACTCCTGTGGAGGTTTTTCTTCATTACATGCGGTATCTCACACCACCTCCGAGTATTATCCCTGATCCTGCGAATCAGCAGTGGTTGGTCACTTTTCTCCGAGGGGCGCATGACTTGATGCGGGAGCACAGCTCCCCCGACTATCACATCCACACCCCTCAGCGACTCGAAGCGTTCCAAATGGAACGCCCCCTGTTCGCATTGTTGTCCAGCGGACCGCGGCCCACCCAGGTACCGCATGCCTCGCGCATGTATGTAGTCCGCGACGCGCCGACCCAAGAGGTCTGCCGGACTGCCGCCCTCATCTACATTACCGCCGCGCTGTGGGACTTCAAGGATTCGCCCCCCAAGACCGGGCGATTCTTAACCTATATATGCGCGGTAATTGAGCACCATCAGCTCGATCGACATCCCGCCTGCGAGACCCTCTTGTGGTTGCTGCTTGAGCAAGGGTGCGACCCGGACCTCCGGGATCCCGAACGCGCCTGGGCGGCTGGTGAACTCCTCAAGGCGCACAAGCAGCTGCCGCCGGACTTACAGTTCCAATTTAACGAACTCTTGATGAGTTTCTTGAGTCTCCGCCCGCCGATTCGGGGCATTGATGTGTTTGAGAAGGAGCTACAGGAAAGTACTCGGAGCAGCAGTCTCCAGTGAGGTTTTTTTTCCCCTACATAATACCCTTCTTCGCTGCCATGAATAGACGACTTGATCTTGTGCATGTATATTCTTGAATTCATTATGGTTAGATAGAATCTCACTTGTTTGGGTTCAACATCCTTCCGTTGTACCGTGTACAGTCTCAACAACACCTTCACAACACCTCTTAATCATCTTCTTGCGCGTTTCGTCTCGTTGTGTACTCTGTTTATATATATCAGGATAACCCCTGTCCGCCTTCCCTTTCCCCTTTGCTTTCCCCTTTGCTTTCCCCTTTGCTTTCCCCTTTGCTTTCCATTCAATTCTGTCTTGATCTCCACATCCATTTACCAGGCACCCTATATGTACATACAATTCTACAGCATGATCCATGTCCTATTAAATCATTAACGCCCTCGTTCTGAGCCTTTACTTGGTATGACCCGGGAACCTGGATGTTCCAAGTGTAATCGTCATTGAATGCCGACGATCCACGGCCGAGCGGGTGGTGGGTACCACTGGAACCACCACGCCTAACACATCTACATTGCAGCCTCGGCTCAATCGCATTGGCTGAAAACTGATATCAGAAAAGCGGGAAAAAAAGAAAGGCTGAAAAGGGAAGCTCAAAAGGAACAATTTCTGTGACCTGTCGAACCCAAGGGTGACGTGCGCAGGAACTCCTCAGTGGGGTCCCCCCTCGGACCAAACGAGGTGATGTTCTCCGAAGTCACTTTCCGCACTGGGTACAGTAGATCAGGTACCGGAGCGGTACATGGAACAGGAGATGGGGCGCGCGATGAACCATCCGATGGGCTTGACCGTCTCAACCGTGGGAGATCATGTCGAGCACGCAGGATTTCGCCGATCACGGTCGGAGAGGACTATCATGACGAAAATTATCGATTCTCATTCTCTCATTCTGAGCGCGGGTCTGGTGGTGTTTCATTCCAGCCTAGTCCCTAAAATTCAACCAACACTGAGAGGAGAATATTAAAATGTGTACGCAGCACTCCGTAGTTGCATCTGTGATAGTAATTTTGGGCACTTGGAATCCAGAACTACAAAGGATATCAAATTCCCATTTAGAACAGAAGAAAAAAAAAAGAGGAAAAAAAAAAAAACAAAATGATAGTTCAGCCACGGCCCATGGAAGAGCTGAGGTTAGCATGGATTAGTATGGATTAGCAGGGAATAGGCTGATCCTCGACAAATAGTTTAGCCCACTAGTCGTGTTTAGCGTGCTAGGCTCCGATCGATTGGGTCCAACACAGCAAGTCCCTGTTTTCGGTCGACGCGCCTGTGGCTTGATTGTTGGTTTTTTTTCCTCTTTGCTTGTCTTGCCTGTGACTCGCGACCGGGTGTCAGAGATCGGGGCGACGATCGCATTCTGCACCCGCCCTCATAGGCACGATCTGTGATGGCCTGTACGTTTCAATAGTTGCCTCGCGGTAATTGTGGACAAAGTTTAGCGGGCTAACACTCGGTCTGACGTGGAACGGACTCGTGCTCGGCAAAGACCCCCAGGAGTTGTGCGAGCTGCATGACTGCGTTCTGTATCGTTTCATGGGGACGGAGTTATATCTCCAGGCTGTGCTGTACGCCGTCAAATTGGGATTGTTTTCCCGAGCTTGCATCTTCGACGGAGTACGGGGTACGAAAATACATACTGCAATCTGCCTTCCGTTCTACTGTACCTGATACGTCCATGACCTAATGGGCATGTCTGTGGTGGAGCACTCTCGGTCTCTCCAGCCCCTGGATTCCCGAGTCATGTTATGACTCTCTTCGCGTGTGCTCGGGGAGCCCCTCGAGCAATCGACCTCAGATTCCCCGTGTCTCTGGTCGGCATACGTGACGGGTTTTGGCTTTGGGCTGGGATTCTGGGGATATGCATCCCTTGCGGGGAACGAGTGGATTGGATGGTCTCGCGACCATCATCACCATTCATTTAATCATGATCAACACACTGGAGACTGTAATCCCGTGTGGCTGGGGCGTCTGTGGCGGTGTTCGGGCTTCTCCGTGTATTTTTGAAGTCCCTTGCGTAGGGAAACTCCGGGCGATATCAAAATGCTTGCGAGACACCACCACTCCAGTCAATGCATGAGTGTTCTGCCCAATGTACCCTAAGCACTCCAAAGTAGATAGATTCCTGAATCTGACCTTGAGAACCTTCATCGAGTCATCGACCCAGTGAACCACCGGACGCAGACGATCGCAGGGCGAATCTCGGGGGATCCAGTGCGGGCGCAAGTCTGGATCGACCTCTCACTCGCCACCACACAATAAGTGGAGTCGCTCAGGAGTTGCGAAGGGGCCAGGAAAACACTCAAGGTCCAGAAAAAAAAAACCCAGAAACAGACCCCTGTCCCGTCGGTCCAGTGAGCTGGCGAGGTGAATGCAGATAGAGAAAAAAAAAAAAGAAAAAAAAGAAAAGCTCGAGAGTTACGTAGGGCCAAGATCGCCGGTCCACAGCACGACCAGCTCGACCAGCAGAGCAGCACAAGCTTGCCCCTCCCCTTCCAAAGCTTAAACGACCTCGTTCTCTCTCGCGCCCTCCCTTTTTCCTTCTCTCTTCAACTCTCGAGGGACTGTGTGCCCCAGTCGACATCTACACGACCTCTTGGAATTCTACGCAATTGCTAGCACTCTGCTTGATATCCGCCCTCGACTTCTCGCCTTTCTATCCTATCACCATGGCAGACACCGGGGCCTGGCACCGGCTGCTTGCCCGGGCCAGTGTACACACAACCGTTCCTGAACCTTGATTGAAAGAATACTAAGAAATTTCGCAGGATGACCCGTCTTCGGCATCGAGCTCTGCCTCAGCGCTCGTAACCACCCTTGTACCGTCCTTGATCTCTTTCGCGGTTATGGTTGGGCTTTTCATCATTCTGCGCAAGAAATTCCACAGAATGTATATGCCTCGTACCTACATCGGCTATCTCAAATCCTGGCAGCGTTCCCCCGAGACCCCAACTGGTTTTTGGAACTGGGTGACTGCCATGTACAAGCTTCCCGATACCTACGTCTTGCAACACCACTCCATGGATGCTTATCTTTTGCTGCGTTTCCTGAAGCTGATCTCGGTCCTGATGTTCGTCGGCTGCTGCATCACCTGGCCGATCCTGTTCCCTGTCAATGCCACAGGTAAGGGCGGTAACCAGCAATTAGACCTGCTGAGTATGTCCAACATTGCCGATACCGAGTATGGACGCTACTACGCCCACTGTTTCCTGGCTTGGATCTTTGTTGGTATGTACCTTCATTTCCCTCGTGTGCGACGAGAACACCCAAACCAACTCAGGCGAGGGAGCGCCCCGGCCATCGACACAGTCGCAAACACGCAGTGTTGCTAATCCTTCTCCAGGTGTGATTTTTTTCACAATCACTCGTGAACACTTGTTCTATATCAACTTGCGCCAAGCTTACCTCTATTCGCCCGCGTATGCGGGCCGTATCTCCTCACGTACTGTGCTGTTTTCCTCGGTCACCCAGGACTACTTGAGCAAGGAGAAGATCCGCACTATGTTTGGCCGCCAGAAGGTTAAGAACGTCTGGCTGGCGACCGACACCGCTGAACTCGAAGACAAGGTGAAGGAGCGCGACAGCGCCGCCATGAAGCTGGAGGCTGCAGAGACCAAGCTCATTGTTATGGCCAACAAGGCCCGCAACAAGCAGCTCAAGAAGAAGAAGGGCACTGTTGAGGATGGCAACCCCGAGGAGGAGGCTATCGGCGAGTTCGACGACGAGTCTGGCTCCGTGGCTGCTCGCTGGGTGCAGGCTAAGGACCGTCCTACTCACCGTCTCAAGTTTCTCATTGGCAAGAAGGTCGACACCATCAACTGGGCTCGCTCTGAAATCGAGCGCCTTAGCCCCGAAATTGAAGAGCTGCAGGCTAAGCACCGTGCCGGTGATGTCAAGCTCGTCTCGTCCGTCTTTGTTGAGTTCTACCACCAGTCCGATGCCCAGGCTGCCTTCCAGTCGGTTGCCCACAACCTGCCCTTGCACATGTCTCCTCGCTACATTGGCCTTGATCCAACTCAGATTGTCTGGGCCAACCTGCGCATCAAGTGGTGGGAGCGCATCGTTCGCCACAGCGTCACCCTGGGCTTCATCTGCGCGCTTATCATCTTCTGGGCCATCCCCACTGCCGTCGTGGGTGCGATCTCCAACATTACCTACTTGACCAACAAGGTTCCCTTCCTGAAGTTCATCCTTGATGTTCCTAGCTGGATCCGTGGTGTCATCACCGGTCTCCTGCCCACCATCATGATGGCTGTCCTGATGGCTCTGGTGCCCATTGTCATGCGTCTTTGTGCCAAATGGGGTGGTGATGTTAGTCTGTCTGCCATCGAGATGACTACACAGAACTACTATTTTGCCTTCCAGGTCATCCAGGTGTTCTTGGTCGTTACTCTCTCTTCCGCTGCCACCAGTGCGGTCACTCAAATCATCAATGACCCCACATCTGCTGCTAGCTTGCTCGCCAAAAGTATCCCCAAGGCTTCCAACTTCTATATCTCATACATTGTCCTGCAAGGTCTATCATTCAGTGCTGGTGCCCTGCTGCAGATTGCCGGCTTGATTATCGGCAAAATCCTAGGTAGGCTCTTGGACAGCACTCCTCGCAAGATGTACAAGCGTTGGTCCAGCCTGGCCGGTCTTGGTTGGGGTACCGTTTACCCTGCTTTCACTCTGTTGACTGTTATTGGTATCATCTACTCCTGCATCGCCCCTCTGGTGATGGGATTCGCTTCCATCGGTCTGTATCTTTTCTATTTTGCCTACCGATACAACTTGCTGTATGTGTCGAACGGCACCATTGACTGCCAGGGCCGTGGTTACACTCGTGCCCTCCAGCATCTCACTGTTGGCTGCTACCTTCTGATCGTCTGCTTAATCGGCCTGTTCGCCATTGGTACCGGGTCCAACCGCATGGCTTTGGGTCCGCTGGTCCTGATGATCATCTTCCTGGTCTTCGTCGTGTTGTACCACCTTTCGATGAATGCGGCCATGCAGCCTCTGCTCGATTACCTGCCCAAGAATATTGAGGCTGAGGAGGAGGCTCTTCTTGCCCAGGACAAGCAGCTCAGCGCCTCCGTTGATGAGCACTCACAGTCCGATGGCATGCCTGGCGCCTCTGCAGGAACCAAGACAGAAAACAACGGTGTCTCCAACGTCGATAGCGGCGTCGGTGCTGTCGACTCTGCCGACCCGGAGAAGGGCCTGCCCGCCCCTGAGTCCGCAGAGCGCAAGCCGAACTTTATTGTCAAATGGATGAACCCACACAAGTACCACGACTACGCAGCATTGCGCCGCCTCGTGCCCAGTCCGCTCGATATCCCGATCTACTCGCCCGAGGTCGAGCGTGACGCTTACAACCACCCTGCTGTCGGCTCACAAGTCCCGCTGCTTTGGATCCCTCGCGATCCCCTCGGTATCAGCCGACAGGAAGTTGCGCACACGTCGCGTGTCATCCCGATCACCGACGAGGATGCCTTCCTCGACGAGAACGCCAAGATCTCCTGGGCCATTGAAAAGGGCCAGCCGCCCATTCACGAGGACAAGGTCGACTATTAAGGAATTTCTCCTGGCTCACAACCTGATTTTTGTTTTTGTGTGCCCTCTGAGTCTGACACGATGAGTTTCTCACGCACAGGGTCTATCTACTGCACACCGTACCCTAATCCTGGATTTATTTTACATGGCCTCTGGCCAACTTTTGATACCCAATCGGCCAGTCTTGACCCAAGCTGCGCCAGCTCTGATCTGGGACTGTTTTTTGGTTAAAGGCGAAGAAGCGAGCTAGCTCCCGTCTTGATTTCTCACATAGATTTGAGGTGATTGTGTTTACCTTACTTCGATGGAGCAGTTTTTTTGGGTATCTTACGCTGTCTTCCTCGTGGCCTCTATTTCCTTTTTCTATCTTATATTCGTAATCTGCGGCTGATGTCTACATGTCATGTCACTATAATGTTTGAGAATGTTGCCATGAAGACTCGGAGCTTGATATATAGGATCACTCATAACGAAGTTGAGTAAAGAATGGCAGATGTATTATATCGTTTTGTGAAATTTATCTTCCCAAATCTAGGAAATATTTCGAATACCTTAAGTCTTGGTGAATGACCGTAGTTGGACCTTTCTGAGTACTCGTTCTGCGACACCCCCTTGTTCGAGAAGATGTAACCAACTGTAGAGTTTTGCGTTGAATGGTCCGGACTAGGGACTCAAGTTCGTTCTGACGTTTGTTCGTTTTGAGATCGAACCTGATAAGACTAGGCGAGTTGGCAAGTGATATGAATCCTCTAAAATCGATCTCACTTATACGCGGTTAATGTTGACTGCATTGTCACTCCTAGGCATGACAAAAGATTGGAAACTTTTAGATGGAAGTCATCATTCACGATTAATCTGTCTTCTGATATAACATACTTCCCTACGTATCCCGGTCTTTCAAGATATTCTATCTCCACCGCTGTTTATAGCCTTCCGTGTGATTATCATAAGCAGCAAGGAGCAAGGTGGTGCCCACTGGGTTATCTGTTGGGTCTGAGAAAGCCAATATCTTAGAATCTCAGAATGGGCTCCATCTAAATCTTTCTTCAATCACAACGACGACAATCATCGATATTTGGTATCAATTTGTCTCATGAAGTACTAAAAGATGGTATTGCAAATTTGGATCTTGAGATATATATCTTGGTACTTGTCCTTCTAATTTGTGGTCAAAGTAGCCGTGTCCGTCCCCTAATTTCTGTTCCACAGCATAGTCTGAAAACACGCATTCCAAAATACAATTATCATTTGAAGCCTTCGAAGGAAAATGTGTTATTTGAGTGAGCAAATGAATTTTCACAGCGGGAGCGAGTTTCTTCCGTTTATGGCATTTCATGTTTTTGTCCGTGCGCCGAGAACTGCGTGTCAAAAACATTATGCTTTTTGCTAATCTTGGAGAACGGTAGCATGGCAACATTGATTTTTGTGGAGCTTATTGGTTCGCTCTGACATATTGTTCTTTAGCGGCTAAGATATGTCTTTCGCTTTGTTGAGTCGTCTGCGCACGTATCTACACATCCGTGTCTCGACTCAAGAACTCTCGGCAACAGGGAAAATATGCTTCAAGTCTGGATTGCAGACCTTGACTGAATCTGGGTAGATGACGAATCCTCACCACTTTCCCCACAGCATACATGTGCATGTAACCTGTGATCTGCAGCTCCATACTAGAATGCGAGCGGGAACCTGTACGTTGACGTGCAAGACATTTGTCGCCACACATCCGACATATCAGCGTCTCCATCGCCGTTCATCAATCGGCGACATCCCTTGCAAGTAATAGCACCTACTCCACAGCCCTGTAGGCTCCCAACACATTGGCCACAGACCAAGATTTTTGTCATTGTCGCGATCGCGATCGCGAGAGAGAACGAAGACCCTCTTACTTAACTAGGAAGGACTCGCTAAGTTAGTCTAGATTGCGTGCATACTCAGTTCTCAATTATAGTGTATCCACTAGAGGCAGGATCGGGGGTAGGCAGCTCTGTCTTTAAAGCCAACTATGATAAACAGTACTTGTGGCAGTCCATCCTTGGGCCATGTCAGGACAGGCGGTCCTGCATTTGCTTGCCCTCCCCCCTTGACATTCAATTGCTCTGGAAGGGGAGAGACCGGAAGCAAGATTATTTATACATGGCGTCTCTTACGATGATATGCATGATACAAATGATACACGCAGCTTCGGCTCTAAAAAAAATCCATCTAGTCACAGACCTTCCTTTCCTCTCTCCGCCTTGATATTGGTACTCCACTGAGGCCCCTCCCTTCAATGCATTCATATCGGATCCGTATTTGACATCAGGGCGGGGACAACACCCAATCGTTCCCCTGCAGTCATACACCCCCTTCTCTTTCAATGCTTTACTCCCTATTCCCTATTCCCTGAGTCCTAACTTTTTATCTCCAATTTTGAAACCCTTACTCAGATTGTGCTCTTGCCCTTTTCGCTCTCGGAGTCCCTGCGGGGCGCTGCATCGTACTTTTGTTCGTCAAAACGCGGTTCGAATCGTCTTCCGGACTTACTCCAACGGGAAGTCATTTGCGACTCCACTGGGCTGAGCCACTCAGCGACGGTATTGGGATCCGGGGGAAAGGGCTGCGGGGCTGGGATTGTTTAGGCGTATTTGTTGTTTTTGATACATTCGAGTACGACCGGGGGATTTGTACGGTATTCAGCCCACATTGTATGTCCAGGCCGTCGAGGGTACAGGGTAGAGAGTATATGTTTATGATTTTGTAGCCGAAGGACGATGCGCTGTTGCTCGACGCTGTGGGTCTCATGATTATATACATTGCCACGGATCTTTTCATTTACCGCGCACAACCAGCTTCATGAGGGCTGAGACACTCCGAGTCGTAGGTCGTGTTTGCCGCATCAGGATGTGATTGATGATAATGCCACATCTGCAAGCCAGCCACGCTTCATTGTCGCCAAAACCCTGCCTTCGCGACGTGACAGGCTGGCGGCAGAAATGAACTCAGCTGGCATTGTCCAGAACCATCCGACCCTCAGGATCGACAAACAAACGAACTCTCCCGAGTGCGTATCGAGACACACCCAGCGCAGACCCTACTCCAAAAGCCCAGGCCACAGACAGCCCACTCTCGGCCTGCGACCCGCCGAAGGATACCGTAAATTGCCTCGTGGGGGTCGACGAATCATGCATGTCTTTACCTTCGACATACTCGAAGGAGATAAAGTCTCTTGCTCGACGCTAGCAACCATCCCGGTCATCGCGTCTGAACAAGCGAAACAGCGTGCATCCCATAACGGGGCCGAACGCGGTCGGGCCTTCCATGTAAACACGATGCGCTCTGCTGGTGACACCGTCCTCCAATGCACCAGGACACGTACCACGCTACGAACCTCGCTTCCTGCTCGAACGCCGCGCTCGATTCTCAGTATTGCAGAGCAGTTTCAAAGCGTTGGATGTGGTTTAGCTCCTTTTCCTCGTAGATGTAACGCCTGCAAATCCCGCTGAACCTGGCGATTCCCAAACAAGGCAGAGTACGAAGACCCGCCCAGGTGGACAGACGGCCTGGGCGACCGGAAATAGCAAATGCAAGGTCCTTGGATCATCCTGGCCGTTGCTGATGGCGCCAGCAACAGCATTCAACAGCCTGCGGCGATCTTTTGATGCGCCCCTCCCGTTGCCTGTTGGGTATCAATGTGCCTTGGGCCCCCCGCCGCCTCCTCTGACTGTTGGCCCCATTTCTGTTAGTTGCAAGTGAAGTTATGTGAATCCTGCTGTTGCACGGACAAATCACCGGTAGTAGCGGTGCGCTGAGCGGCGTGCATCCTTGCAGGGGCATCGTCACAACGGTCGTGCAGTTGTGCAGCAAGACGCAACCAACTGGGGTCTAGTTAGTTACAGTCGAGTTCGAGTCCCGTGGGGGTCCACGGGGACGCGCCAATAGGGCAAGAAAGTAGGCGAAGAGCACAAATAAACGAAACAAAATAGATTGTACCAAAGTAACGCGGGTGTTTTTTCGTTGGTTTCGTAGGGGTTGGCAGTTCGCCCGGATGCCACGTCGTCATCGAAGTTGCCTGTCAACCGGACGGGAAGTGCTAGTCTCTCTGTCTACGCGAGGCTACTCAGCGCACCCGAGAAGCGTTTTTAAAACTGAATACTCAATTTTCCCAGCGGGAAGAAAAGTAACAAGTAGATACTAGAGATAAGCCAGGAGGTTAACCAAAAACCCTGACCTCTCTCCGAGAGCCCGCAAACATCGGGCCCTTTTGAAACATGAAACACCAACGCCAACGCCATGCTCTCCGTTGAGAACCAATGCAAAAGATGGACAGGAGATAGATGTCCCAACAGGATGGTGGTTTCCCAAAATAAGGCCAATGACAGAGAAAAGATGCAAGGAAAGTGGTCAATGAGAGACAAATTGGTCGAGTGGAGGCACGGCGCGCCGAAGATCCGCAAAGTTAAACGCGAGATCAAGTGTGAAAAAGTTTCGTAAAATGAAAGAGCTGATGAGGACGATGATGGTGATGGTGGTGAGGATGATGATGAGAATAATAATGATAATAGAAATAATGGTATCTGGGGGGCAAAATAGATCGAGGATATCAATCGGCGGGCAGATGCTTTTGGCAGGAAACTGGCCTGGAACACGCTAAATCGCGAAGGAACAACCAACAACGGTCTCAAATGGCCGTGGCCTACACTCGGATGCGGGATGATCGGAATGCAGACAGATCGATGGACTCGGCCGAGATGGATGAGGTGTCGTCGACCTCGATGGTGCCTGTTGTGGTCGTCGGGGGTTTGACGCTCGCGGTGAGTGCGGCGAGCCTGGCGAGTCGTTGCGCGGTCGGAGTCAGAGGTGGTTTGACAGGTGGTGCTTCGGGTTGGGTTTCTTCTTCTTTTCCTTCTTTTTCTTCTTTTTCTTCTTCCTTCTGCTCTTCTACCTGTTGCTTTTTCTCTGCTTCCAGACGTGTCACTTCATTGGTGACCATCTCTAGCAGCATCTTGAACTTCTCTTCCACGCCATCGAGTTCTGTGCCACAATCGCCCGACCGGAGTACCTGATATGCTGCTGTTTCGCAGAGACCGTGGGCGAGTTCCAACTGCTTATCTGCAAAGTCATATGGGGATTCCTTGCGAGGGCCCGCGGTGCCGGTCACGCCAACGATGCCACTGGCAGTACGCGTGCTGCGGACATAGGATAACACATCCGATTGACCAAGTTGACTACCTCCCAATGCGGTCTTACCTAACAAATTCGCCCTAAGACCGACATGAGACATCGTCGACATCTTCCCTCGTCGAATGTGATTCCTGGCGACACCAATATCCCGTACCACCTCTTCCAAAACTTTCTGGGTGTGTCCATCATAGTCAATGATGACATTATGCCGGGTGCTCACCAAGGTATATCGGTCACTGGAATAGAGAGATGGGGCTTCATCTGTGCCTCGCTTACGTCCAGCGATTTGCGCCGGCACAGTCAAATCCCTCGGCTTGAATTCTGTAGGCTTGTCTTCCACTAAGTCTGGTGCGGGGTCCTCGGTTTGGGCGATTGGGACGAGGCCATCGGTGTGAATGGAACAGACGGAGCTATTCCTCCGCCGACGAGGTTTTCGGGTGGCGTGTTGCCGAAAGGCTTCAGTGTATTCGGCGTGTTTGGTTGACGTGTGTGCAGCGAGCTCCGAGACGCGAGTAATCCAAGAAGGTAGGCTGGTCTTCAGATGGGAGAAGGCACCCAAAGCATCCATCGAAACAGCAGCCATACCAACACTGCTGTGCGACGAGATGAGTGCAAGCTCGACTGGCTCCGGCAGACGGGTTTCTTGGGTAGAACCAGGCGATGAATTAAACGAGAAAGATGCGCCGATAGTTACTATTATGTCGAAGGGTGGAGTGTTCAAGAAGGAGAGGGTGGAGGGAGGGGGGGGGGTCGTGAGTCGTGACAGTCGTGATTTGGACCAGGAGGTCGTTGGCGGAGAAGAACGATGGAGGGTTGTGTCCACGGCGGGAAGCAGGCTTTAGTAACTCCAGTTGTAAAAGAGTCGCCTGCGGGTATTGCGAGGTAAGAGACGGTGAAGCGTTGGAAAGTTGGAGGAAGAGGAGGAGAAGAAGGCTCCAAGGATGGGGATCGAAAAGAGGGAGAGGCGGGCGTTCTGTCCGGGTATTGTACGTACTTTTGTCATCCATTTGTATGGCGGCGGGCGGTATTGGTACGGAAAGGGGAGGAACGGGGCCCGGACCTGCTGGACTACTTGGCTTGGGTGCAGTAGTCTGGCCACTACGCCCGTCGGCCGCGCTACAATTCGTACGGAGAACTCAGTCGCCCGCCTGTGCCAGTGGTGGACTCGGTTTCGGTGTATTCGGTCCGTCCGAACTGCATGGCGCTGAATTGCCTACCACAAGTACCTGCTACCATCCTAGACCCCCTCCCACGCCCCAAATCCCGAGTCTCCCCAGGGATGCATACTGCATACTCTGTACTCTGTACATGTACGCCCTAAAGCTGCCCCGTATTTCGCATATTGTCCACAATTCCTACATGTCCCACATATCCCCTGATAGGACCAGGTTGTGTGGCTTCATCCCCCAAAACAAGGATAGCAAGGCTAATTGCAGTTACTGTGGCCCTACGTGTTGTGCTACTGTAGCAGACTGATTGGGCTCCGGTGTCCATCTCCGTTGACAGGGATCTCCAAAGCCATCATAAAGCTCCACAAGGAGCGGTGAGGGTCCGTGGAGGATGCAGCTCCCCCCTCTCTGACACTCCGAAGGATATTCCCATTCCCAGAGTGGTGTGAATTGGACATCACGTTCTGCCCGAGGATCCCTGGAGGCTCTCGCCAAGACGAAGTAATCAGGCCACAATGGGTGCGGTGGTGCAATGACGGCCAGGAGCGGCACGGAAAGACACGGGAGCCATGTTCGATAATGGGTGAAGAAGAAATGGGCGGTTGATGCTCCTTCGTTTCAACCGTGGCTTATGTCTCCGTGGTTGACCCGGCGCCTGCGCAGCAACAGCCGTGAGAAAGCCCAGACAGCATGGCAAAAAATGAATCAGAGTAGGAACCGATGTCAGGCAAGAGGCCTTACGCCGTCGCTTCAAATTTTACAACCAGAAGGTCATGGAAGGGATCCAGTAGGATTCCGGATGGGGCCAGGGGGGTCAGAAATCACTCAAACGAGGCGGGTACCTTTCCCAAGAGGGACATGACACGTAACGGTCGCCTTGAGTATTTTTCTCCTTGAACTCCGAGGGAGACGCATCACGGTTCCAAGGATGTCAGAGTAATAATACAGCAGTGCAACAGGAGAGCTACTATGGATCCCCGGCAGCCCGACGATCTTTCTGCGCGGAAAGCCGGGACAGCCCGTGGTATGAGGGTCGGGTGGCCCCGTCGCAAAGATGAGGGATTATGATTCGTCGATCAGAAGAAATCTGGCAAGCACTAGGGAACATGGTCAATCTTGGCTGTATGTTTAAGGCCCGTAAGGGTTCCCCACAGGCGTATACAATACTCGCCCTGACTCCGTGTTTTGGGTACATTCCTGCTCGGTCCGAGCGCTGTACCTGATACTGCCACGGCGGTGGTGGGCTATTTCCGATGCATCGAGGAGTTGGCTGGCACTCAAATATTGGCAGGCTTTGGCATGGCCGAGAAGCGAATGTGGGAGCTGCGGATGCCTGCGGCTTCATCCTCATGATTCAGACTGGCTGCCAAACGATGTGATGTGATCGAAGATGGGCACGCACCGAAGGGGGTTGAAACCGCAAGGAGAGAACTGTATCGCTCTCATGCACCGGGGCATTGACCTCGTCAGCCACACGTGTATCGACTCCACGTGATAGCTCCGAGCCCTCTAGGGGACGCCCGGAAGATCATGAGCCAATACCAGGGCCATTACCAGAGGGATTGGCTGAGTCCTGCTTGGGGAGATCAAAGCTACACTCGAGATTGTGATCTTATCATTTCAAACTTGCTAAAAGAATTCAAACACCCCTGAATCTGGACTCTACGATGTGGGTTTGTCCATCTATTTTCTTATGCTCTGATTTGGTCCAAGCAATCTCTGTCCGAGGGGCTACCTTGAAATCGGAATATAACTTGGAAGGAGAAAGAAGCAATTACATCGTCAAGTGGCCGGGAGCTCTTACAGATCAGAAGATTGAAACAGGAAGACTGCAGGTCAAACATTCCACCTCGGAAATCCCGAAGCTATCGTATACGAACACCGCCTGGGTCAATGCGCCCGCAGCCATCCGTGTTGAAGTACAGGTCTAGATTGACGAAATCGGCTCTTGAGCATACAATTCCAAATCATGACAAACAAACAAAGAACAGGCATACTGTGGTCGCCACCTCCGAATTTTCCGTTTGTCAGTTTATTGAAATTCCATGAGTATTTCCCTGAACAACCCTAATTCCACTTTCAGAGAGGAAGTTTACCGAACGACCAAAGTGTTGGGTCAAGATGCCCGTATCCCGGAGAATGTTTCATTGCAGACATGTAAAACCCAAAGATGCCCCCTTTTTCTATGAGATTTTCTGGCCGATCACGAACTAGGAGCCCTGTTTAATGGACATATGATACTAGCAATCATATAAAGCATCTTCAAGAAAACCAGAAATGCAAGAATGAGGGCGGATATCTATGCCGACAAAAAAATGACTTTGTCTTGGATATTATGCGCTCTCAGACATACAACTCGATCTCAGGTGAAAGAAATGGAATTTTTTATCCCTTCGTTTGACAAATAGCGCATGAAAGTCTCTTGCCTCTTGCTAGTCATCATATCACATGGCACAATCTGCAGGTCTTATTGACAGCTTTCAAACTCCTATGCCTAGGAATAAGCGCCTCGATGATTTTTTTTGTGACGGTCTCAAGTTCGGGCTGCTCTGGCATAACCCCATGCAGGAGTAACCGGGCTTTGCTGACCATCTCACCCAGAGAGAACCGATGATTCTGTCCCTTATCCTATATATTATTGCGCATAATCATTGGGATGTTCTGGCTGCTCAATCCTTCAGCCCATGACAGAGCAAGATGCTCCTTGTCTTCAACTGGAACATCCACTCACCCTCTTTGTGCCTGTTCGACATAGTCCTGGAATGATCTGATTCTCAGCCTAGGATTTCCCAAACGTCGTGAGCCTATCTTGAACAGAGAAGCAGCTTAGGCAACCCCAGTCAAACCTCATATCCTAATAGGAATTGAAATTCATCAGAAGGCAAATCAAGATACACTCCTGTCAGTTGTGAGCGGGTCTCACATACATTGTCTATCACTGTAGGTTGGGTACACCGGTATGAGAGTATCTTCTTAAACACCTGTACATCTTCCACCAAAACACAGAGACCACTTTCAAATAAAGTAAAAGGAACACAAAAGAGACTCCCTTCTCTTCCACTCCTCTTCTCCTACCCCTCACTTCCCGGCTGTCCACGCAGCCACCCACTGGTCAACTGCCTCCTTAACAGCCTTCCCAGCCTCCATGGTGGCTTTGTGTGCCTCCATGCTGAGCTGGAACTTGCGCTCAAACTCGTCGAGACGCTTCCCAAGCTCTCGGGAGAGCACGACATGAACCGCCAGCGATGCAGAGCCCTCAAGCGGAGGGGTTATCTGATCACTGGAGGTCCTCGCAGCCCGGAGGACCGGGAATTTGAGAGTGGCGGAGCGTTTGACCCGCTTGGTCTCGGGCTCGGTGGAGCCGTCAGCGACGGCAGGGCGCTTAGCCACCGCGGAGGTGGTGTTCACGATCTTCTGGGGTTTCCCAGGGTCAGTATCTCGTCATGAGAATTGGGTACGGGCAATCTCCTTACTGAAACTTTCTCCTCAGGCTTGCGTCGAGAGTGGCGGGTCTGCACACTCTCCTTCGAGCTAGCGGGGACCATGACAGTGGCTGTGATCTCCTCGAGCTCGCTCTCGGCCTCGACTTTGCGATGCGCGCACCGCTTCTTCTTCTTCTTGCAGTCGTCGCACACAGCGACGGGCCGCTTGGTGCGGGTCTTCTTGGTGGTATGGCCGGCCACCTCAGCCAGCGAGGCTGTTGAGGATGCCAGCGTGAGGATGGAACAAGATAGGAAGAGGGAGAAATGGTGGAAGCTGGGAACATACTGGTTGTGGCGTTGCTCTTGCTGATATCTTTGACACCTGCCATAATGTTTGGCATTTGTCAAAAGCTTGACAAAGGAAGGATTGCGCAATGGAGGCCGGAGAGAAGACGCAGAAAGCAGAGATTGCAGACACTGGCTGTCGAAGAAAAGAAGTCGGACATGTTGTAAGCATTTGTGATTAAATACCTGTGAGTCCAGGCAGCTACTGTGATGAGTTCCTGGCATATCCAGCATCAAGTTGAGAACAGTAACATGCTGTGAACTGTGATAATTTAGACCCCAGATGCGTATTACGATGAGACAATACACAGGTTTATTGTCTTAGGTGACAATGAAGAGTGTGCATATAAAGAGGAAGCCTGGAGCCTAAGATTGAACAAAAATGATTGAGATCGATTGATTGATTGATTGAAAGAATTGATCGATCATGGCCATAGTTCTGTTTCTACCCAGAGACTGTCGGACTGGCTCTCTAAATGGCTGTGCTTGACTAACTTCCAGCTCCTTCGTCGAGCATCATCAAGGTCAGAAACATCTAGATGTTCAACCTCCTCAGGCACAATGACAACAACTCTGAAGTTTGCCCGCGCGATAGGATCGTGGAGGTCTGTGACTCTCTGTCCGAATTGCAAATCTGGGTTATCGGGTGTCTGGGATCTTGGTTTACCAGGAGATGGGTTACGGAAGGAGCCTGGGACTTCAGTCAGCATTGGTAGGAATAGGATTAGTGAGGAGGCAATCAAATCAGTGAGTCGGTGCCTGCCGACAAAGAGGTATGGACACAGAGATGGGCGTGAGGTTGAGGGGCGAGAGCTGAGGGTTGAAGGTAATTGATGGAGGGAAATAATGTGAAAGGGACGGCTATTTGAAGGCAGCCACCTGAAAAAGGAAACCCTACCGCGCATTGTAGGAGAATGATTGGCAAAATACTTGGTCACGGCCTTCTCCCACGTCCACTTTGCAAGATCATCGCGAGTCTTCAATCTCAGGCCGGGTTTAATTGCTTCCTGAGATATGCATTCCCCTGTATTTTCCTTTCCATTGGGATCGCCAATTGGATATGCTTTCCCTTTGATGCGCCACTGTACTTTCAAATCTTTGAGCCAGAACATGGCTTCAATGGCATTCCCTGATGATTGGATCTGGCCCAATTTTTCCATTCGGATATCCGTCGTAAATGTTAACATGTCGCTTTCGTAGATCGGTGGGTTTCCAGCATCCTCCACTTGCTGGGCCATGTCCTTTCTCCCATTCGGGTGAAGCTCGAGCTCTGGAAAGAAACCACGGAAGCCACAGGTTCGCACCCGGGGCACTGGGCATCCTGAGGTATCATACCCAACTGTGGCAATGGTGAAGTCGTAGTCGGGAGTTTTATTGAAATGCGAATCAAAAACGTCACGCCAGGGTGCGCGGATCTTGCTGGAGGGGATAGTCATGGCAGGTCTGGCAGAGAAGGACCGGGATATCCAGCGAGACGTGGAGTGCGGGAAAGACCGTCGAAATGTCTGAGTTGTGGGTATATGATATAAAGAGATCGAAACAAAAATGATCTCCTTTACCAAAGCAGATGCGATTGACATATGCAGTCGATATCGAGCTCCTGGGTTCTGGTTGATTTGTCCGTGCAGGGTTGTCGAATAAAATTGGGTTAACCAAAGACAATATGAAGGACTTATAGGTCTATAAGACCTTGTAAAGATAAAATTTGGTATGCCAAGCTTCCCTAGAAGGTTGAAACTCACTTATCCAGCGGCGAGATGAAGCTGTGATGTGCTCGCGCAAGCCCCGCAAGCTCCGAACCGGCCGGTGGCATCAATCGCCAGTGGTCCGTGCACAGAATCACGGGCCAGTCAAACACAACTGTCAACAGAATTTGGAGGTGCAAGAAGCAATTGCACGCAAGACTCTCATGATGAGTCTGATGCTCATAGTTCACTGAATGATTTTGCTGAGATTACAACCGTACAATCTCTAGCACCAAAGGAGCCCCGAAATCAGGATGTGGAAGACGTTATGGAGCCAATGAACACCTCGTTTTAAAGCCAGACAGTGATATGAACAAAACGTTTTTAAAATAAAATTTCAACAACCTAAATACAGAAAGAAAATTTACCAAAATTTGGACTAACTTTCCGTGGACCCTTCGGTTGCATTCTGTTCCATCTCTCGCTTCTTGTTCGCCATCTGAATCCCTGACGCTCCGTAGACGGAGATGAAAGCCATACCAAGGAATGCGGACACGCAAGAGAACACCATGGCTACGATACCCTTAGTCGTGAAACCAGCCGGCAACCATGCGACCTGTTTGTTTTGACCAGTGAGATCGAGATAGTCCTCGGTGTTGCCGGCAGCATTACCCTCGTACGCGACGCCGGCAGCTTTGCAGGCATCGTAGTGATCAGAGGGAACTTCAAGACGTTCCTGCAATTGCAGGGGTGCTTCGACAAGAGTCATAGCTAGACCCTGCGACAAGTGCCAGTCGATGTGGCAGTGGAAGAACCAGACGCCGGGGTTATCGGCAACAAAGCGAATGACAAAGTAGCCCTGTGGTGGTAGGACGAAGGTATCGCGGCGAGCAGGATATTTGTGAAATGCGGTATGATTATTTGGATCATAAGCAACTGGGTCCCCGTCCAGATAGTCGTAAAAATGGGCACCGTAGCTCGGAGATCGAGTAAGGAGTTGAAAGTTGTGACCGTGAAGATGGAACGGATGCGAGCCAGTATCGCCGTTGTTCAAAACAATGTCTACCACTTGATTGTGACCCAGGACCATGGGATGGGTATATTCACCATACACCAACGAATTGGTGGCGAGGTCTCCCGATGAGAGAACAGAGTAGAGAGTGGGCACTTTCGGCTTGGTATAAGAGATATTGTTCAAGAAAGCATAGCCAGCTCCATTACCGAGGTCTTCCATGTAGACAGTGACATCAATAGTGAGGTCGGCATCAGGCAAAAGCTCAGTCCTATCATAGGGCACGAGCTTCATATCATCGTATGGATCGAGGTCGGAGGCATCGTCCACCGTCATCACAGCCTGGGGATGCGCCGCCGAGGAATTATATTCCAGCCAATTGGTGTTGTTGAGTTGCAGGTCGGATGGAATGGTGTCCAAGAGTTGCGAGTCAGCCACCGTAACAATGGGGTAATTCTTAACCGTTGAGTTCTTCATGGTCACGAGAATTGAATATCGCTGAGCTACCGCAATATAGAGGATACTAGCCTCAGTTGGTTCTGTATATACTCCGTCAATCTCGACAATTTTGAATGTGTGGTCTTCGATGTAGAAGTACTGCGCAACAAAGGCACCAATATTAATCAATCGTAGCATATAGGTTTTGCCAGCTTCAACTGGGAGATTACTGTTCAACGTATCGTTGAAAAGGAAAGCTTGGGGCACGGGTTCTGCGCCTGTTGGGTTGGACTTGTCGATGAAAGTGATGTCTTCGACCAATTCATGGTACCAGTCGCTCATAGTCACTGTATACTCCTCATCATACATATCATGGAAGTAGGAGCTGTTGTCATGCACGATCAACGCCTGACGATAGCCGTCCGGATAACAATAATCGGTGTGGCAGTGGTACCAATAGGTTCCATTCTGATTGACGGTGAAATTGTAGGTGATCGAGGAGCCCGGAGGCACTGGGCACTGAGTGACCATCGACGGCCCATCCATATCATTGGTGCCATTCTGGAACATGCCATGGAAATGGATGGAGGTGCTCTTGTCGCCGAGGCCGTTGTGCATTTTGACCACGAGCTGGTCCCCCTTGTCTACCTCGATCACTGGCAAAGGCCATTGGTTGTTGATACCGACGACCTTTCGATCATACAGACCATCCGGATTGGCGGTCACCCAGGTGACGTTGAAATCATAGGTGACAGTTTTGGCTTGGACAGACTGGAAGAGAAACAGCAATGTCGCAAGGCAGGCCAGGAGGCCAGCGACTGCATTCGCCATGGCCGGATTAAATCCAGTGTCTGCAGCACAGGAGATGGACAGGAACTAGGGAGAAAGGAAGGAAACCCAGCAGTTGAACCATGAAGCTGGGAGCCAAGAGACACCCATGAATAACGCCAAAAGCATTTCAGGCATTTTGCCGAATCCAGCACAGCGCGATAAGATTATCGATCTCTACGTTCCAGTGCTCGTGCTCGTTTCTGGTGGGGCCGTAAGAAAAAGAACGAAAAGAGAAGACTAGAAACGCGAAGTGCAAAAATGGGATATCCACTTTAGGGGCTTGGGCCCCTGGGATGCTCGAATGGGGTTGGGTGAAAGGAAAAATCTGGGACCAGTAGAATGCGAAGGCATGCGAAGCCGAGCAGAGCGTTCCGAGTGGGTCCCAATACCCTTCAGTGCCTTTGTTTCTGCCTGGGCAGTACAAGATGGATTGGGTGCAGTGTTAGGTTCAAAATCTCGCCTCGTAGCTTGTTTGCTCCCCCGGCCGGGGAAGCGTGGAGCTCGGGTGGGCAATGCCAAGCAGGCCATGACAAGAGCTTGGATGGGACCACTTCAAGGGAGAGGGTTTGCAGTGTGTTATTTAGTATGGTAGAAACTCTCACTCTCTCACTCTTTCTTTTTTTTTTTCTGGCATGTTGAGTTCAGACCCCGCCCGGTTCGGACGGGAAAGATTTGGATTGGGATCAACGGATCAACATTGGATTCCGACGAGGTTCATGGGCTTGGGACTGATTGATTTGATTGATTAGCCGAGACGGAATGCGGTGGCTTGAGTTGTAATCTGATCCGTGGTGGCCTATTCAATGGCAGCCGAAACCGGGCCACCAGATCCCTTTACCTCGGAGCAACTTGATTCCTTGAAAATATTTGGAAATCTAGAAAACCTAGAAAAATTTACTCAATCAAATGGAGACACCGAGGACCGTCCAAAGGGGCTTGAATAAACTGGGGCTACTGGGGCCACCCAGTTTTCGTTAAGCTTTGCTAAGCCTTGCTGCTACTTGCGCGTAAAAAACGGGATTGATACCACCTGCCCTTTTGGCTGAAAATTACGAAAATTACGTGGCTTGGAGCTCTGCAAAATACGCAGGCTTTTAATTAACGGAGAAGTCATGTTTGATTGTGTGAATTCCAGCTACCGAATCCTAGCTTGAGATAAGAAAAAAGCAAAAATTACCAATCCAATGCTTCCTATGTACCGGTAAGTCATTTCATGTAGATGGGAGATGATGGATCTGGGTATATGCGTTCATACACTCCGTCCTTTCCTTCAATGTTTTCCAGTCGTGGGAACAGTGTTTCCTTAAGTCGATGGCTGCCGAGACACAGCAGACACTCCGGCTCCGTCTGCCTTCTCACTCCGCACGAATACACTCGATTCGATGGCGCCGCTGGCCTGGGCAGGCTCGGGTGCCTCCCACGGCTGACGGAAGATAAACGCCTTGGTCCGGCCTTTGGCGTTGGCCACCTTGTGCACCACCGGATCAATGTATGGCAGGGGACCCTTGCGCTCACGATACAGCATCAATCCATAGGCGACCATCACACAAATCCAGTAAACGTTATATCCAATTACTGATCCGTAGGTAGCCGAGTTGGTCCAGCCCAACAGAGCATTGAAGATACCCCAACCGCCGCCACCTCCAATTTCAGGGTTGCAACAATTGACATGCCAGACACTCTGGTCGATATCGTAAGATCCCGCTCCAGAACCAGTCTCCGAAGCATCGCCGCCAATGACCTTGTTCCAGGCGTTATTCTGGAAGTACCAAATGCCACGCGAGAACAGGCCGCCTGCGACCAGGTAGAGGAAGCAAGTCGAAATGATCAAGAAGATCTGCATGGAGGTTTCTCGTCCACCCCTTCATGAAGAACGAGTTAGCGCTTACTTTTCTAGGGAGAAATGTTGTGGACGGTAGAATGCCATACCTGTAGATCAGATAGCCTACCGCAATTCCCGCTAGTAATCCACAAAAAACAGCCAGAGGGAACGAAGACGCAGGGAGGCCCAGACCGACACCGCCAACGTAGACAACAGCCTCCAGACCTTCACGCAGCACTGTAATGAACGGAAGTACAAACATCGCATACTTCTCCATCCAGCGCTTGAAGCGGCCCTTGCGTGTCTCGTCCGGGTTGTGTTCGTGTGCCAATGCCTTGGTCAGCTTGACCTTCCACTTTTCTTGGAGCTTGGAGACTCGCAAAAGAGCGGCGCCCATGATGGTGATAATTAGAGAAGCGACGATTCCCAACACGCCCTCCCAAATATCCTCCGTGCTGGAGAACGTGTCGGTACCCAGGCCATAGAAAGCACCGATCATGCCGGCACCAACGGCGAGACAGATAAATAGACCCAATCCGCATCCTAGCCAGACCTAAATCATAATCGGAAAGTCAATGAGAATGAGTTGGGGAAATATAGATCATTTACGACAATGGCAATAAACGGCTTCACGCACTTGTTTGACTAGTCGTTTATAGGTCACCTGGTCTTCTCCCGATCCTAGTGTTTGTTTCAAGAATGCCAACAGCACCGACACGACCACAGTCGTTTCTAAACATTCTCGGAAACAAATAAAGAACACTGCACAATCGCATTGAATTAGTCTTCCCCCAAACGTCCTGGTAAGGCGATTCGAGTCATTCACACCTACCGGTCACGGCAAAAACTTGGTTGTTACCCATACTGGGCAAAGGGAGACCGTCACCTCTAAGAATGTGATCCGATCGAGAATTAGAGACGGCGAAGGACCAGAAAAGAAAAGAAGCGGGCTCTCCGATTGATAAGGGACTGTGTCAGTCCATTGGCTCACCGTGTTGAAAATTACTAGCGCAATACCGCCGGTATCTGATCAAAGTCCGGTGACTGTGCAAACAATGTTGATAGTGTCTCGTGTCTCGTGGGTAGCCACTCTGTAGACCAAAGTCAATGCACCACTACATCTGCCGTTACCCCCCGTTGGCAGGGCACTAAGACACCACTCGAGCCTTGGATCCCGTTGTGGACCTTTACGGTAGGGCAACCCATGGTTGGCTCATAAGCCTCGCGAGGGTGGTGGGATGAAGATGAGAGCAGTGCGGGATTAGCCATGATCGCCAAAGCGTGAGGCAGCAAAAAAGCCCTTGACGAGTGTAAAGCTACGTTTGGCGGCTCCTGTTACCTCATGACTGGCAGAATTTGGACGAATTGAAACCAGAAAAGCTCCAGGACAAGGCTCACGTTACAGATCTGGCATCCATTAGGGGGTTGGAGCTCTAGCGAAAATTCTCATCTTCCCCGCCGCAGCGACCGCGACATGGTTCCACTCATTTCAACCTCCAATCAGGCTCCTGCAGGCTGCACGTGTCGAGTGCAGTGCAGAAGAAAGCGGAAAGTATTCTTCTTCTAATGGGATGTGTGACTGCTTTGCGTCTGGATTAATGGAGAAGTTCTTGTTCTCTTTCAAATTCCAAAATAACGCGGTTCCAGAGCCAAAAAGGGAGAGAAAAGTAAAAGCGCACGGGCAACAGTGGCGTGGGAAGATTATCTGATGGACATGATGGATATCATCGGTCATCGCGTTCCCGAAGAGCGGTCGCCCACGGTCACCCAGACTAAGAAACTTAAAGGGCCGCGGCTTGGGAAAACTCAAGCGAGAGGTGGTGCCAATGCACCGGGATGTCTCCAACTGACGGCAATGGGTTTTCAGTTAAATTGATTCTCATTTCTGATTTGAAAAATGAAAGTATTATTACTCTAGATTCGCGACTAATCAAATGATGACATATTCAAGTGATGGTGCACACATTGTGTCGATTGATGTAGGTCCAGATAACCTTATACTGTCTCCCCTATGATACAGTAATAGTATTATGCGGCCACGCTGGACGAACTCCCATCTTCCGAGATTTTCTCGTCCACAGACTTGGATCTCCACTCTTCCCTGTAACATTTCAGGGTGAAAATAACGCTGAGTACAATGCCCAAGCCCCCAAGCCCCGTGGAAAAGTACAAGGCCCCGCGATACCCCTTCAATACATCGCTCCGTGTGGTGCCTCCATTATTCACATGTGCCTCTACAGTCCCTGCAAACCCTAGACTCAGTGAGATACTGTAGTTGACAATTGTGGTCACCAGAGAGGCTGCAATACCTTGATGCTTTCTCTCCACCGAGTTAGAAAGCATCAGAGTTGCTGCCGGAAATGACATGTCCATTCCCCAGGGAATCACCAGCAGACATACAAAGGTCAAAGCCCAATATGTCTGATTCACAGGCGCGATGGCCGTGAAAATATTGCCCAACGTAAAGGCGCTCATCGACATGACCATGATCCATCCAGGACGCATTCGCGTGATCAACAGGCCGGTGACAAAGCAGGCAAGAATTCCCATCGGGGCAACCGGAACAAATTGGGCAGATCCCAATAGCGGGCTTGTATGCCGATATTCCATCTCAAAGCGCCAGAAGTACCAGATCCAAGTCCCGAACGCACCCCACCCACAGGCAACGCAGCCTAGTACGAACGAAACGTCTTGACTGAAAGCGTGAAATGGGATCAACGGATGCTCGGCATACCGGAACTCCACTAAGAAGAATCCGGCAATCAGAAGAATCCCGACGATGAGGAGAACATAGACATAGGGGGTGCTCCAGCCCGCAACAGGAGCCTGGTTCCATGCGATGTTCACAAGTATCAACCCTCCGATGCCGCAGAATGCACCCAGTGCATCAAGTGCCTTCAAAAGATTAAACAAGTTACTGGTGTCCTGTGGGTTATCGTGATGAATTGAGGGAACAACCACAAAGCCCAACACGGCACAGGCAATGGAAACAATGGATTGGACCCAGAAAGTCCATGGCCACCAGGCAAGCTGAGCAAATATTGCACTAAATACAGTGCCTAGTAAGGCGCTATTGGGTGCAACAGCCCCAAAGAGTGCAAAGAGCATCGCCTTCTTCTTCCCAGGCGGGTATGTCGCGCCCAGGATGGCCAGTCCGTTCGGCAGCAACATCGCGCTGCCGAGGCCCTGCATGACGCGTGCAATGATGAAAAGGTAATAGTTCGAATACACACTAACCCCGGCAACTAAAGACCAGATAGCAAGCCAGATGAATCCGGACAGAAAGATTCGTCGGTAGCCAAAGAGATCGCCGCATCGTCCGAATATCAAGATGAAGGTGCCGACAGTCAACGAGTACCCGGCCAGGAACCAGCTCAGGATGCCATTGTCGTCAATCCCGAAGCTGTCGCCGATGATATCAAGAGGGGATAGACACACGCCGACATTTGTCTGTGTCATGAACTGTGCCATGCAGACAAGGACAATGAACGCGGCCTCCCGTGGCGGCGAAAATGTCTGAGAGATAGAAATCGCTGACGGCACCGGCCGCAGGCTGAGATTACCGTCTTCCATGGTGTGGAATTTCTTCTTCCTGGCATGGAGAGTGTCGATATCGTGACACAGACACTCTTCACAGAAAGATGAATCTACAGAGACTTAATCTAGGGTCATAGGAACTATCAGCTATGTCGGCATGTCAACGTCAATAGAAGCCGAAGACAAGAAAAAATTGGGGCACTTGGCAGAAAATCCGCCTCTGATAGGCATTATCTCTTCCAAGAAATTTTCCTTCCCGGTCGGGGGAGAAGTTTCGGCTTGAAATATGGGTCCAGACTACAAAAGCAGATCCACTTTATAATAGTAGTTGCTGAAAGACCGATCCGCTTTTGAAGTGAATGGAAAGGTTTTGAATCGGACGCGACTCTACTCTGTAGTGTGATGATGTAGTCCTTATTTATACCATTGTTCAAAAGTGGTCGGGAGGCTTCTGTGAAAATTTGTTACCACACCCAACTGGCTTGTTTGGCCCGTGAAGACGGGATCCCGGGTTCCAAAAAGTTTACCCGACTTTTCGGACCGCCCGATTCAGGAGTTGAGGCGGAGCATGGTTTGGAGTGGAGACTGACTCAGCTTTCTACGCATAAGTTAGTTAGTTATAGCTGATTGATAATGAAAAAGGGTGATTGAATGTTTGAATCGACTCTTTCTGAGAAATTTGAATTCACGCTATACAGTGACCTTGTATAACATGATTGGAGTCATTATGTATAATTAAAACCCAAGAACAGTCTTAATCACCTCCCGTAATTTGGTTGTGCATTCGACTTCATCACCTAGGACTTCGTTACATCGCCATGAAACAAACCGGTCTGGGCGAATGAGTACACATCCTGTCTCATCCACGTTGCGGACTCGTGCCCAGTCAAAATAAACGTCCTCATAGTCCTGGCGGAAACCGATTGAATAGACATTGATTGTGACACCAAGATCATGCGTGACTCGGCAGGCCGCGGCTTTCCAAGCTTCTCCTCCAATTCCTGTAAGAATAGTGAATGCTCCATGTCCGGCCAGGTCAATAGTCGAAATTCGCTGAACTGGGACCGCATGATTTAGCCAGACATGAGGTAACCGGCATCCGGGATAAGTACTTCTGGTGAGAACTAGATCTTGGTCTTTGGCGAGAACTTCTGCTGTATAAAAGGGAACTTTTTCATCTCCAGGATAGACAGCACGACTCTGATAAAATTGACCCATCTCTGTACCGAGCGCATGATACTCGTGCTCCGTCTCTTCAATAGCTGCTTGGAGGGCAGCTCGACGGGCACGTCCTTTTTCATTAGGAAGGGTCATTTCATTCAAGGCTTGCATTCGCTTCTCTGGAGTTGAAAGTCCAACACCAAGTGCTTCCCACACTGGCCCGTGGTGGCGGAATGATTGATTGGCTCGGGTCACGACTCTACGGCCGACAGGCTGCCGCTCAGCAGAGAAGGTTTCAAGAAGAGACGATGATGCATGGCCTGTATATCATTATCTTAAATTATGCCACGGAAATTTGCAAAATGTCTATCTGTACTTACCCTTCAGCACGTGCGCGACCTTCCATGCCAGATTATATGCGTCTTGAATGCAAGTATTAGATCCAAGTCCATTTGAAGGCGGGTGCCGATGCACTGCATCACCCAGACAAAACCTGTATACCTGTCAGTCAGGTTTTACTTGCATGTGAAGAACTTAGGGTCCATACACCCTGCCATTGGAAAACCTCTCAGCAACAACATCATTGATGCGCCATTTTGATACCCCCAAAATCTCGGCATGAATCGAATCGTCACCAATAAATTCTTTCATTCGAGGGAGCCACTCCTCATTGGAGGGATTACATGTCAGTTCTTTTCCACGCTCTGGCAATACAATAAATAGCCATTCATCCCATGGCTTCACCATTCTTGCAATGCAGGCCCACCCAAACAGAGGGTGCTCTTTATCAGGCTGCAAAAGCCAATGAAGATTCCCTGTACGATACTGCATATACCTTGAGAGGTCCGCTTTGAGATGAACATTGAAAGCTAAGCCCTGGTCCGGTCGCACATCTAGTGGAAGCTCGGCCTGACGGAAGACTTCACTTCGCGCACCATCTGCGCCGAAGAGATATCTAGAACGTATTTTGTATTCTAATCGAGTAATATTGTCGCGAAGTATGCTTGTCACACCATCCTGATCTTGAACAAAATCAATAAAGGTGGTATCAAAGCGGCAACTGAAGCCATTGAGTGTGGCGTGGCGGACAAGAATGGGTTCAAGGAGGGTCTGGGGTAGGTCGACGGGATCGCAGGGACTGGCAATTTCGTAGTCGCCCTGGAATCTTGTTAATACTAGCTTTAGGCCTCAATTTACATTTTGAAAAGACAAAGAAGACAAACCTTGCGCTTTGGATCGTGTCCCCAAGAGTGAATCCGTGCATATTCTTCTCCAGCCATGCTGTATGCCCACCGTGTATGCATCATATTACTCGAGTTGGTCGCGAGACGGTTGCATTCTTTGTCTAACCCGATATCTCGAAGACACTCTTGGAGCACATTAGCAGATATACTAGAGATGAAGGACTAGTCTTACCCATGGCGGCCATGTTGGTTATGTGGGCTCGAGGGGTATCAGCGTTTGTGGGAGATGTAGTTATCATAATTCCCTGAATCCCTAGACCAGCGTTAGCATTCTTTTGAACCTATATCAAAACAACGTCCGAGATCAGAATATTACCATAAGATGCCAAGAAACAAGCCAAGGCAGCTCCAGCCGGCCCTGTCCCGATAATGAGAACATCTGTTGACACAATAGATGCTGGCTCGTTTTGTGTGCCATTGCCAATGCCCAAGTTTACAATAGTCATCTCAGTAAATAGGAATCCTCTTGTGTCGACTTCAAAGGCTGAATATTTCAAAATAGGAATACAAAGAGGCAGAGAATCAACTCAATTTATCTAAAGCTTTTCAGATCATTAGTTTTACATAATGGATTACACTATCCACGATAAAGCGCTGGTGTTGGACATAACAGGCCGCGAGGTGGGCCTTTTTATTTGTCCGTTAAGTCATACTTTCAAACGATTGCCTCCTTTCCCATAATATGTCACTTTTTGTAACATTTCACGGAACATTGCAGCGTGAAAAACCAAAAAACCACCTGAAGGGGGTCAGACGTTCCGAGAATAGAAATGATTTACGTGGTGTGGATTAATTAGGATCTTCGCCGGCGGCAGAGTTGTGATCGACCATCTTATCAGATGAGATGATCATAACTGGGTAAACACGTCGGTAATGCTCATATCACATTTGCCGTTCGAATTCTACTCACAGGATTTGTATATGACAGAGTTTAGAAAGTCATTGTGGTCGGCATGAAAGAGAAAATTGATTCTACAATACTCATCTGCCCTAGAGCTCAAGTGCATATTGAGAATCTTATTGAACGCACTGAAAACTCAAAAAAAGTGTGCTATTGATCATATCTCTGGAATTACTCATTTTGCTCAATTATGATATTTTGTCTTTCACTTTAAGCTCATCTTGGCAATAGCTTATGTTTTAGTCATCTAAATGGAGTCAAAATTTCGCTTTCCTTCACAAACAGCAGTAAGTGAATCGCCGAGAGAGTTGCCAAACATTCTACATACCTCGAAAACACTGCAAAAAAATGTAGAGTTAACAGTTTGCTATCAGACTCGTGGCTAGAAAAAGCGTCTTAATGACATAGGCTACATGTCCAAGGAAACAATCTGCGAGATGTACCGCGTCTCCACCGCCAAAGATGGGAACTTTGCTACGCTAAGACGTTCAAGATCCACTTGCACATGAGCCCACCTCGGAAGACAGGATTAGTCTTGTCAGAATTGAATTGAACAATCCTTTTGCACAAAAATTTATTCGATGGTGCAGAGTGGTTGGAGGTTGCATCATCTCGTCAAATATATAATATATTCTTTTGTCGCACATTAGATAATATTTTGGCATGTATTTTGGACTTTTTCGGAACCCGGTGAAAGTACCATGGGCCGTATCTCCACACCCTTGCAGATATTCCAGTGGGACATCTGTGGACCACGGTCCCCATGAATTAATATTCCTATTTCCTGCTCTGTATTTGTTTATTCCTGCCTCAATGAGATAGCGATGCGGCATAACACACGCTGTGCAAATATGTCCCCATTAAACGGGTTCTCAAGAAAGCATTTGAGGTAGCATGGGCTGGATTAGTTCCATGGACAAGATTTTCTGATATATCAAGTTTGCCTCCAAGTCTCGGTATCTTTGGTTGAGACGCTCTCGGGCCGATTTTCCACTCGTATGCCGTCGGGATCACCGGAAAGTGGTTAAATAGGGAAGTGGGACCCGCGTTTGAGACGCAGAGCCTGGGTGGAAACTTCCCTAGCAATCTATCACTCTCTATATGGACTTTGATCTTCAAAATCTATATTTTCACACTAAGATTGATGGCCCGCTACTGGAAGAGCTCAAGATTGCTTGCTGATCAAGGTCGCTCTCGCCATCATTAAATTAATTGTGGATCAGTTTCCATCAGTAAACTCTACACACTCGGCCTTGAGTGATTACAAAGATTAGTGTGAGTTGATTTGTGATTGATGATCAAGATTTGCCTTCCATTTGGAGAAGTTGAAGTGGGATTATGAAATCACCTTATATGTCCATGAGAATAAGATAAATAATGTGCTTCTGGCTTCATATTTTCAACAAAATACTAAAAAAGCTCAACTTTCCCAATTTCGCCGTGTTTATCATGCTCACTATGCATAAAATTGCGGGCCTTGCCCTGCTATCACTAGTGGCAGCTGTTCCACACAGTTCCCATTCATCAAACACTATTTATGATTATATCATTGTTGGAGGTGGCACCAGCGGTCTGGTAGTCGCAAACCGTCTTTCAGAACTGAAGAATATCAACGTGCTTGTTATAGAAGCTGGAGGCTCAGTATACGATAACCCTAACGTCACCGACACCGAGGGATATGGGAATGCATTTGGTACTGCCATTGACTGGGCTTACCAGACCACAGATCAAGAATATGGCGGAGGCCTTCCCCAAACAGTGAGAGCTGGAAAGGCACTGGGAGGCACATCAACCATAAATGGTATGGTTTATCTGAGAGCTCAAAGCGCCCAAATTGACGCATGGGAAGCTCTTGGAAACAAGGGCTGGAACTGGAAAAATCTATACCCTTATTATCGCAAGGGTGAACAGTTCCAGGTTCCTAGCGATTACTCATGGTTGGATGGCTCGGGAGTTGTGTATGATCCAGCGTATCACGGATATAATGGTCCTTTGAAAGTTGGCTGGGCTCCAACTCAGTTGAATGATGGCCTTGCACAGAAATTGAACACCACCTATCAAAATATGAAAACCCCCGTTCCGTACAACGAGGACCCAAATGGGGGACAAATGATTGGGTACACACTGTATCCAAAGACGGTCGATTCAGACAAGAATATCCGCGAAGACGCCGCTCGCGCATACTATTACCCTTTCCAAAACCGAACGAACCTTCAAGTTTGGCTCGATACTAACGTCAACAAGCTGACCTGGAAGAAGGATGCAAAAGCAACTGCTGAAGGCGTCGAAGTTACTTTCGCAAATGGCACAACTGCCGTCGTGAAGGCTACCCGTGAGGTCATTCTCGCAGCTGGGGCGTTGAAGTCGCCAATATTGCTTGAGCTATCCGGAGTTGGCAATCCAGAGTGAGTGTCCATCAATTTCTTCAATGTCAGAACCTGATCTGATTATTTGATATTCAACAGCATTCTTTCTCGATATGGTATTGAAAGTAAGATTAACCTACCTACTGTTGGTGAAAACCTTCAGGATCAAATGAACAATGGCATTGCATATGATTCGAAGACTAGCTACTCGAAGGTTGCAGATTATGTTGCATATCCATCTGTGAATCAACTTTTTACCAACGCTTCAGAAGTTGCCTCCCAGCTTCTCAGCAAGCTTCCTGCATACGCTGCTCAGGTCGCCTCCGCTAATGGTAATATTACCAAGGCCAGCGACCTTGAACGTTTCTTCAGAATACAGTGGAACCTAATTTTCAAGTCGCACATTCCGGTAGCTGAGATTCTTCTCGAGCCTTCCGGAACTACATATGATACTGAATACTGGGGTTCAGTTCCATTTTCTCGTGGCAGTGTTCATATCTCCTCCATAAATCCCACTGCAGCCGCTACAATCGATCCGAAATATTTTATGCTGGATTTTGATCTTCACGCCCAGGTCCAGGCGGCTCGTTTCATTCGCCAATTGTTCAAGACAGAGCCACTTGCGAGCATGGCTGGCGCGGAAACTAGCCCCAGTATTCCTGTCGTAGCTGCGGATGCTGATGATAAGGGCTGGTCATCCTTTATCAAGAACAACTGTAAGTGCTTATTTCTCCAGGGTTATATCTTGAGCATGTGCTTATCAAAAGACTAGACCGGTCAAATTTCCACCCTATTAGTACGGCTGCTATGATGCCCGAGGAGATCGGTGGAGTTGTTGATACTTCTTTGAAGGTGTATGGAACCTCAAATGTCCGTGTTGTGGATGCGTCTATCATGCCATTCCAGGTATGTGGGCATCTTCAGAGCACAGTCTATGCTGTTGCTGAGCGTGCTGCGGATATCATCAAAGGGATTGTGTAATTAGTCCTCTCATGGGAGCTCTTGGTTTCAACACATTGTAGACTCCGTTTTACAAGAGAACCAAATTTATTCCATAATAGAGAGATTCACCAAACGTTCACCGTTACTTTTCAAGAATAAACCGATGCTACCAAGTAAATATTTCCTGAACTAAAGCAAAAGCCTCGCTTTCCCGGTTATACCGGATTTTAATCCGTCTATGTCCATCAAGCTGAGGAGACAAAGAGCTGACACGAGCATTCTCTGGGATATCGGACGGGCTGTAATCAAAACCAGGGTGGATATTTGCAGCCAGTTCTTCAAGATTTACGATTCGATTGGCAATCCGACCAGCCAATTCGGAATCCCAAAGACCCTCACGGCGTTGACAATATGAAAGAAGGTATATGGCCTGGTGACGAATGGATGATTGTCGACATCGTGTTGCGCAAATGTAGAGAGGGGTGACGATTCCAAGGGATAAAGAGAATACTGAGGATAAAGTCTTGGGTGGTTTCGGACGGAGGGGAGGAAGTGATGCCGGCTTGCTTGCTGGTAAATGAGGTGAATCGATATCTCTCTGGGTCATTGGTATTGTTGAAGACCGCATGAACAAGTCAGCGGGTGAAATGCTAACCATATCCGCTACAATACAGTTGATTGTAGCAAAATCGGCAGTAAATTTGTCCCAAATAAGTTCCGAAGGTGGCCAATCTAGACGAAGGAAAATGCCAATGGTCACTCTCCACACCTTCAATATTGGCATGACAGGATTGGTGACATCGTATGAATCAGGAGTTTCGATCCATTTATCAAACATGGTGGTCCAAGTTCTCAAATCGAAACATATTTGATCGAATTCAGCACGGATGTATTGGATTTGAGCGAGACTCTCAAACGGTAGATTTTCGGAAGGAATTTTAAGCATCTCACAAACCACTTCAAAGCGAGCAAAACGGTTGTATAGGACTTGAAATGAGCGTAATCCTTGTTCAACGCTCTGTGGTAACGAAAATGAGTCGATATCGGGATAAGTAAATGATGATAGTATGGCCGGGCGGAACTCAAATGAAGTGACTTCCTCACCCTCTATCTCCAGAATCTGATTCTCCAAAATACTGAAGAGAAGTGTAACAGTTTCGGGTGGCATATACCTAGAGGACACTGAATCTTTGAACAGTAGCTGCTGTTGCTTGATAATCTTCAAACCTGAGATAGCATGTTGAAAGGCCGACTTGTAATGGCTTTGAAGGCACTCAAAACAAAAGAAGAGTATACAAGCAATCAGGAATGTGTCCGTTGTTTGGGGTGAGATTTGTGGATTAACCGCCACGAGTTGTCGGATTGCTTTGTTGTAATGAAAAAGCGTGAACGTTTCGTCTCTACCGATGGATGATTCCTTCTTTCCAAAAACAAAACTTCGATGGAGCGATCCTATAGCGATGGCGATGGTTCTGATTATGGGTTCGTGGTAGGCTGCCCGAAGGAGAAACGAGCCAATTTCTGCCCCGAAACAAAGGGTGGTATGAAGCTGAAAAAATTCTAAAGACCGATATTCATTCTCGTGAACGAGCTCCATAGATTGTGAAACCTGCCACATTCGAATTGGTTGGGATATACCGGGCACATGCTGTACGATTCGAAGCCCTTCGCCAGGAGTTGGGCTTCGTGATCCCATCGCCCCCTGCTCATCCGCATAGCCGCTACATGTTCTTCCGGTGGACTCGCATTTGTCGCAGGCAGGCTTGCGTTCGTCACATTTGACCCGACGAATTCTATAGTGCTCATTAATACCCGCGCACAAAGCTGTGCTGTTATTGAGAACCAATCCACTCCCGTTCAAGTCCATAAAAGAATACTTACTTGCAGGTGATGCAGCCAGTGCGGGATCTACCTTTTGAAATCCTGCGATTGGATCCAACCATTCTGGCAAGTGGAATCTGCGAACCGGCCTCTGGCCGTGCCGCGCGTGAAAATTCCTTCAGGGTTGATCCAAATTGTCCTTTTGTCTGTCAGATTCAGCCCCCAGTGACGAGGGACATAGCCCTGCTGCTTACTGGAGCTCAGCCGCTGAAGCTAAGCCCATTCCGCTTAGCGTAGCCGAGAGACGGTCGCTCAATGGGTTTTATTGTAGGCAGCCGCTGGAGTTTAGGGAGGCTAAGGGAATCTCAATTCCTTCCGAATTTTAGCAGCTCTAAATTAAGAGTTGAGCAAACTAAGCTCTGTTCATCTTTCTCCTATTACGGCTGGCTTATGCGAAAAGACCAGCAGCTCGAGTTCGTTCGAATTTGTGATTATGGGGGGCTTATGGGGCCGGAAATCAACTGGGATACTCAGTCTTAATGGATTTCAATTCAAGGAATATGTCAATTTAAAAGACGTAACAATTCTCATGCTTTGATATTTCCACTCCACTAAACTTTCCTTCAATTCCTCTTTATAATGTTTACAAGTTCTATGCTACTTGGTGCTCTCGGGATCATCCCGATGTGCGCCGCCATACCACACTACGTCCCTTCCCGGATCGATCTGGACCATCGTATTGTACCAAATATGAAACCAAAATATGGAGTGGAGACACTTTCAGAGGAGAATGTGAGTTGAAAGGATGATCCTTGGAAAAGAAAGATTCGACTCTAATGAAACAACTAGGGCTTCTGGTTCGGTAGTTTCGATGTCGGTGATTCGAAAAATCTTACCCTTTTAATCGATACTGGGTCATCAGATGTGATTGTAAACCCAGGACTTTACAAGAAAGGTCCAAAAGGGGTCGATATTGACCAGACTTTCACCAATTCCTATGGAACAACCGAGAGTGATGGCTCGGGGACGGGGACGGTATGTCTATTAGGCCTAAATGAATGAGAAATACTGAAACTAATTATGTTCAACGGAGAAGATATCAGGCACGCTATACAACGACACTATGAGATTTGGCTCTCTCAGAGTCCACCAAACGGTTGGATCTGCTACATCAAGTGCCAATGGAGAGGTCTTGATTCCAGGCGATGGTATTGTGGGATTTGCGGGCTTGGAAGTGTCTTTTTTAACGGAGCATCCCCTTTCTTTCATTCTCTTTGTGAACAAGGTCTCATTGATGCTTGCCGATTTGGAATCGTCTTGTACGAGAATGGAAAGGGTACTCAGGTACTAGGGGCACTGGATCAATCTCTGTTTAAAGGCGATTTGAGCACCACCGCAATCATTCAGGAGTGGGCTTTATATGCTGATATTGTGCTTGACGGTGTAACTATCAAGAATGACGCTCTGGTGGAGCTGGATACTGGAACAGCTACTGTAATCGGGTATGTATATCCTCGAAGTCTATACGTCTCTCATGATGCTGATACGATTCTAGCCCCGTTGATGATGTGATCGCCATATTCAAAGCCTCTTCTATGGAATATGCTGTTCAAACATCAGAAGATTCCGGTACCACAGTTACTGGATATTTTCCATGTGACAAACCTCCTACACTCGGCCTTTCTATCCCATCCCAAAAGAATGCCACAGCGGCAATGAAAGAAAAATCAAGGCTTGTTAGCCACCGGAGCTCAACTTTCAACATTGCAGCAGATCAGTGGATTGCGGCCGATAATGGCAACAATAACTGCACGGCAATTTTATCTGGAACTGACGCGTTCCCGATCCCAGACTTGTGGGTTGTTGGCCAGCGTGAGTGAAATTTACTCTAAGAGGATACCATTAGCCTGAGTAGCTAACTGTCAGTAGCTTTCTTCCATGGTACCTATATCGATCACAACCTCAAGACTCGGACATTGGGATTTGCCCCTGCCAAGTGCTAATTCCTGGGGCCATGACGGGGGGCTGTATAAAGCTGAAAAAATAGATCGAAGTGGAGAGAGGCATTAATTCGAAGGAGTAAAGCATACATAATAGACAACATATTACTTTTGGGGATATTTCCAAGGAAGGTCTTGAACTGTTACTCTCGATATAATCATAAATGGAATACTCAGCATACCTATAGAAATGAAAATATTAAGTATTTTGATATGTCGATGTACTTCGTTGGATACAACCAAGGTCACGCCTTCAAAATGCGTATCGGAATTGACAATCTTCCTTATCCGTCACATCAGTCTTTGGCATCCCATTTTCATCTAACTCAACTTCAGGGGCCATGGATTCACCAATAGCGCCCATTTTTGAATCGCGCCGTCGGTTATCATGCATGCATAAGCCGCGATAAACTATCACGGCTACAAATAGGAGACACCATGTTACAATAGAGGTGATGACGCCCGAAGTATAACGTGGCTTATGTGTCCATAACTGGGGGGAACCAATGCATCCGGCACAATATCCGATAAAGAACATGGTGTTTACAACAGCCCTCTTCGTGTTGCCTTTGACGTTAGATGCGAAAAGCGAGAGCAAAATTGACATGCATGCAGTGATGCAGGAAGCCTAAATTTTGGGATATCAGTCTGACAAACACCTATGTCTGCAGGGATGGCATCTTACCAGCCAGGAGGCAACAATAAGACCCCACTCTGCAGTGATATCAAGTTTGAGTAATAAGATGGTCCCGATAAATGGTGGAATAATCAATACTAAAATGACCAAGGTACGTTGTCGGGGAAAGATGGAAACAAGAGCGGTACCAATCCATAGTAATGCGATCTGGACTGCCCCGGATGGCGCAGTATAGAGCATGGTATCTAATTTGCTGTACCCAATCGACTCAATGACGAGAGATGCAAAAGTCAATACCGGCGATTGCATGGTGACCAGGACACCAAACCAAAACACCATCCATGCCTTCGGATCAAGTAGTGTTTCCCATAGCTGCGGCATAGAGAACGATGTTTTATCGCCACCTTCTCGATCCTGAGCCATGCGAAGGGATAGGACCTCTTTCTCGCGTGCATTGAGAAACCATGCGGTCTTGGGTCCACTAGGCATCAGAATAAAGAAGCCAATACCGGCCACAATGGTGAGAGCGCCACATATGAGAAACAAAACACGCCACGGGGCGAGCGAAAGCGATGTGTTTTTGCCGATTCCATACATGAGCATGCAGCCAATGACCTGAGCCAAACCATTCATGGTAATCCAAAGCGCGGTACGCACTGTATGCTCCTTTTTGCGATACCAGATACTCGTGATTGTGACGAACGCAGGCGAGACGGCACCTTCGCTGAATCCGAGCAGGAAACGAACGGCAGCAAAGCCGGCAAAGCTTTTTGGGGCAGCAAGGCACATGCAAATAGCACCCCAAATAATACTTCAAATACTCGGTCAGTCAGTCGCCAAGTGAAAATAAACTTGAGAAGGTGCAGCGTGAAAGCACATACACAGTTGCACCAACGAACTTGGTAAGCGGTAGGCGGCTCATGAGGTAGATGAAGGGATATTCCGATACAAGCTGCCCAACATAGAAAATCGAGCTGGACCAGGAATATTGGGAGCTGGACATGTTGAGGTCATCGGTGAGATTGAAAACTGCCGCATAGCTTAAGCTTTGCTTGTCAAGGTATTGTAAGAAGAAGACAAAACACATCTGTGAAACCGAAGAGTCTATGTTAGCCAGGGCTCAGAAACCCAAAACGAGGAGTGCAATGGCGGAACATCTCACGAATGGTAAAATGACCATATCAATCTTTCTCACAACTGCCTTTTCTTCTTCGGGTGTATATCCTTCTAGGATCCCAATAATCTCGCCGTTGCTTTGGTGGTCCTCATCTTTAGCTGGACCTGGATCTTTGAGACTGTCCATGGATTTCAAAGGCCGAACGAACAGTGCACGATTCCAATAAACGGTTGAATGTGCGTGCTGGAAGGAGAGATGGAGATATCTAGCACCTCATGAGTTAGAAGATAAAGAAGTTTATATGGCCTGTGGGTGTCCGACCCCGGATTTCCTCCGGATGAAGGAGGATCCCCTATCTCCGACTAAAGTGGAAGGGATCGGCTAGCAACGTTGATTACCACCGGCGGGGCCCCGGGCCGATGACGAGGGGTCGGCAACCTGGCCTGCGATGGGCAGGTTACCGATGGTTACTCCACTTCCCAATCCTATCGAAGCTGCTATCTCTAGCGGGGAAGTATTTCAAAGCTTTTTGTTCCTGTGATTTTACGTTCAATTGTCTTCCTTCTTGTCAAAGCATTCCTATTTGCTATTCGTTATCATGCCTGAAAGTGAGCAAGTACCAGGCTCCGATATTAAACCCTGGGCCCGACCGGAAGCCCAATGCTATTG
Source organism: Penicillium macrosclerotiorum (assembly GCF_028827735.1). NCBI lineage: Eukaryota > Fungi > Ascomycota > Eurotiomycetes > Eurotiales > Aspergillaceae > Penicillium > Penicillium macrosclerotiorum. The sequence continues at coordinate 5,261,203 of NW_026643083.1, read as the reverse complement.
CTTCACCAACGCAAATGTTGTGGATGTGAAAGAGGGGAAGATCCTGGAAGCAAGTACGGTTATCACTCGACAGGGGAAAATACAGTCTATCTCTTCCCTGCTGCCAGAGCCTCTGCCGATCGATCTCAAGGTGATTGATTGCGAGGGTCGCTTTCTCTGCCCTGGCCTGTTTGATGCTCATGTGCATTTATGCGCCGTCCCTGGGTTTAGCGATCTCTCCAGGGCTTTTGGTAACCCAAATGATGTTCACTTACTCCGGCAACCGTACACCGCAGCCCAGATGCTGCACCGAGGATTCACTAGCATTCGGGACTGTGGTGGTGCGCAGCTTGCTCTGAAAGAGGCGATCGAAGATGGAGTATTCCCTGGTCCCCGGGTGTTTATTTCTGGTCATGCTCTCTCCCAATTTGGAGGACACGGTGACCTTCGTGGATCTCACGAGCCTACTGAATGCTGTGGAGGTACTCATAGCAACAATCACCTGGGCCGCCTATGCAACGGAGTGCCTGAGTGCATGGCGGCTGTGCGTGAGGAAATCCGCTGTGGTGCCGACTTCATCAAAATCATGGGCTCTGGTGGTGTGGCATCTCCTACAGATAAATTGGAACATCTTCAATTTACATCTGCAGAAATCCAAGCAATGGTTGAGTGTGCCTACAACGCAGGAACTTTTGTAACTGCCCATGCCTACACCGTGAAAGCCATTAGGCACTGCATTGACAATGGAGTGAAAGGAATTGAGCATGGAAATTTCGTTGATCCACCAACTGCCAAGTTAATGGCCGAAAACGGCGTCTATCTCACACCCACACTCATTGCATACGCACAAATGGCCTCAGACCAATGGAAGGGATACTTGCCCTCTGAGTCTCAGGCGAAGAACTCACAGGTCTTGAAATCCGGTCTAGAGGCGTTGAGAATTGCGTCCGAGGCGGGTGTTACCATGTGCTATGGCTCCGATTTACTAGGCCCTCTGGGCTCTGCTCAAACACATGAGTTTTCTCTGCGATCGCAGGTGCTGACGTCCCTCGAGATTTTGCGCAGTGCAACCATAAATCCGGCCAAGATGATGGGATGGGAAAACTCGATCGGACAGATCAAAGAAGGGTTTCAGGCCGATCTTATTTTCTTGAGTCAGAATCCTCTGGAAGACGTGACAATATTTGATCAGCCAGAAAAGCACGTCTTAGGCGTGATGAAAGATGGCCGTGTTTACAAGAGCCGCTGGACAGCACTGCCAGAAGACTCTGAAATTCCGATTCGGGTAAAATATAATTGAGTTGTATCAAATGCATTTTGTGGGAGTTAAAATGATATCATTTGGATGGAGGCATAGGACGATGAAGCTTATATAAATTTTATTTCGGTCAAATAGAACCCTTCCACACGCTTCAAATCCTCTTAAAAGCCCTGCAAGATTAGTAAGTACACAATTTCCGAAAAGTTCGAGAAACATAAGGTGTTGTTAATTTTAATCTTTGCTGGGTCATTCAAGCTGATCCGTCAACCCCGAGAAATCCAGTGCATCTAGACCGGTTAAGCCCATTAAGAGTGTTTGATCATCGGTATGAAGTCCTGTCAAAAACCCAAAGTCTGAAGTATCTGGCCCAGGAACCATGAATGAATCTTCCATCAAATTTCGAAGGGGAGAAGGGGCTGCAGGGAATAATTCCTCGGTGGCATCTCGCCATGTAGTCCCACCATTGAGGGAAGCTTGAGATTGTGGCCATGTATGGGTTGATTGACTTGTAGCCAGTGGTTTCCCAGTCATTTCATCTGATGGCTGCGATGACATTGGACGTTCCTTGGGCTGTGACCCTTCCTGTATGGCAAGCCATTCGGCCCATTGTGTATAAGCGGATGAAGATTCAGAGCCAAACGCGCCCGTCTGCCTTCGGCTGGAGGAAGCAGCTCGTGAAAGCTTTTCGGCTGCTTCATTTGTGATAACTTGCACGGCCTCAACAAATCTGACCCCCATTTTTGCTGTCATGTTTCCAGTGGCCATTATTCTGAGACAATGTAAGCCAAATTCCACCCTCGCTTCATATCCCGAATCTCGATCCGAGATACCAGCAACTAGGGTCACAATGGTCGCGATGCTGCATCCTTGGAAGTCAGTGAACGAGAATCTCGTTATGTTTTGAGTATTTGTTAGGCTCTCAAACATCTGTAGCAGTTTCCTGGAAGCTTTTATACATGATTCCGATAGCTTCTTGACTTTGTCGCAGAGTTTGGGTGTCTGCGTTTCCGGGTGCAGATAGCGCTGCAGGTTGGTACGCGCAACAGTCACGAGCGCAACTTTCCCCAAAGTAATCCATGCATAATAATAGTTTAGATAGAGATGGAAAACAGTGCGATAACTTGGGGCTCTAGGGTTGATGAGGTCCAGTCTAAAATCAGAAGGCAAAGATGTTTTCCAGTCTTTGAGATCCACTTCCCACTTTGAACAGCGTGCTAGTTCTTCTGGGCGTATCAAATTGTCGCTATATCATGATCAGTTTAATACATTTGTATAATTTCTCGGAGACATACCCAATATCGGATATTTGATCGAGTATCATTATTAAACGAGTGTACGCCATTTGAAATTGCACATTATTGTAGCTCTGAAGACAATCCAAAGGGGGATATGGAGATGGAGGGGGTACTGTAATCACATCGACATTGATTGAACGAGGTCTGTTCAATTTCACTGTTGTACAACTATCAAAAAATATCAGCGTCTCTGCGTTAAATATGTAGAAACGCCGAGTACCGACCGTTCAAGGGAGTAGATAGACCACCAGAGACGACGACGGATTTCCCGCCCCTTCTCATCGATTCCCTGATCATCCGAGTGTATGTGGAGGTCCGAGGCCAGTGCCTTTCGAAAAGCCATGCCCATATATACGTATGATGATCCAATTGCACTTGCGGGCATCAAATATACACCTAGAACGAAGGGGGCTTGAATAGACCTCAAGCATGATCGATCAATAATGTCAGGAATAAAAGTCTTGGCATGATCATAGAAAATTCTTCCAAAGTCGTCGTCATCACGCTTCTGAATAACATCAGTTCCCTCTGGCCTCTCCAGCGTTGTCCATTGACTTGACAGTGCGAACGTGGCCATCGCAAGACATATAAAAGCGGGATCGGATCTCAATATTGAGGTCGGATCAGTATAGAATTGATGTATGTCATCGAGCATTTGAGCTTGATCAAAGTAGAAGAATGTGTCCGTCGCATGTTTTATGAATACCGACAGAAGAAAATCAGCTACGGGGCGGGGGGGAAACGCATCGAGAGCAGCGTGGAGGCGTATTAATTCAGAAGCGTGTAAGGCCTTCGGTCGGGTCATGCGCTTGAAGAGTCAGCAATGGATTTGGGTGTGAAACACAAGACAACATACTGCTTGCATTGCAACCATGTCACGCTCTTCGGAAGCTGTCTGTGGCCCAAGAGAGAAAGCTTCCCTTAAACGGGACAGGATGTTCGGCCACGGAACTCGTTTTGAATTATCCGCAATGACATGTTTTGCGAGACCCTGCGACAAAGCTGACGCAGGTGAAAGTAGTTCATGATTCTCAGTCGCATTTTGAGGACTCTCTTGACCGCCACTATTTCCCTTATCAAGGCCTACGACTGATGGCCCATATTCAAGCTGTGTGTTTAACTGAGCCGGATCATCGAAAGGGGATTTCTCTCTACTTCAGAGTTAGCATGATCCTTTTTCGTGTATGAATACGGACCAACTTTTCGAATCTGCAGTCTAGATTGCCTGAAGAGCAACGTTGGCATTTGCCTGCCCCCGACTCTACACACTTGCTTTTCCTCGCTTTACAGCGATCGCACCTATATGATTCAGTTAATCGACCTGTCAGCAAATCAAAACGGCAGAGAAATCTGCATACGCACGAGGCGCCCTCTTGCGGTTCTCTTCGGCGACCCGCCGACGTCTTCTTCGCCTTAGGGCGGCAGACTTTTCCATGTTCAATCCCACACGGACAGGATCGGGGTCGGTTGAGGGCGCGAGATTCGAGAAGCGCCGGCTCGCAAACATCGGCTAAATGGCTCGGCTATCCGCCTTATCTCCCCCGCGTTTTGGGCGGGTGTTTCTTATCTTCGGAGTTGGCCCGGACTGGCTGGCGAGCGAGAGTTGCACCATGCCCCAACATTAGCAACATCAACATGGATCAGAACGAGATTTTCGTTATGAGATTTTCGGGTCTTGGTTTTGAGATTAGCTTCTGAATAGATGCTGCTATTTTGTCGTTGTCAAGTAAGTTTACCTAAATATCCCTGAGATATAAAGCTTGAAAGAGCCTGATGATGAGGCTTGAAAATACGTATGTTCTACATATTCCACTTAACCCAAAGAGGAATAGGAAAAGGAAAAACAAATAACCCCACATCACAAGACACAAAAGAGACAGTCGGCATTAAGTGGATGTTCCAATGATGACGATGATGATGCATGATGCCAGGTGGGGGGAAGGTAGTATTGTGTAGCCTGCCGTTCCCACCAATGGTGTTGTTCTAGTAGTTGCTGTGTTTATCGGGATCTCACGGCTGCGCAGATGAGGCTCTGGTCGGTGTGATCGAAACATTTCCCCTCACTGCCTCCATCTCTCCTTCCCATCCAGTTCTTTCCCTCTCTGTAACCGATCCCGGTGTCTTGTATCCAATCCTCTTCTGTGCCTGGCGTTATCCAGCACTTGACTCTTGAGAAAATTTGACACATTATGGGGTGAGCTCACCTTCGGTGAACTTGACTCCGGCATTCTTTACCTGACCATCGAGCAGATACACTCACTATTGGGGAGTTCGAGACTGGAATGCCTCGGGGTGGAAGGAAGCTTGGCCCAAGCTAATCCACGACGTGCCGCTCATCATCGAAGCGTGTGGGGTCGAGCTGAGCGGGCCCACTGATGACGCGGAGATCGTAACGCCGGTCCTTGCAGACGTTGAGAAAGGACTTGATGTGAATGGGGCCAGTGATGACGCATATGAGCCTCTGATAATTAAGCCCAACGGAGATGACTTCTTTTGCAAAACTGCACGCAGGCCATACGATGCCGTGGTGACGTCTATTCTCCTGAGAGCCTTCATGCTTGCTGGGCCAAAGGAGTTCTCTGTCTCGTAAGTGAAAAACACAGTCTTGATGGATAAAATGCTTAAGCGCATCTAGCTCGGACGGGTACTGGGATGAATGGAACATGGCACGCTCTATCTGTGGCCGTCTCTGGCCGAATGAGTCTATCGAGTGTCCCTGGGGAGAGCAGGCGGGAGAGGAAGCTGAGTGGACACTAGAAGATTCTGAGTCTCTGATGGAGGATGAAGTCGCAAACGAGCAATCCCGACTCTAGCCCTGAGACCGATCGATGTGTTCTACCCCTTTCCTATGGCTCTTACATGACATTGAATCTAAAGTGATCAACTACAAACGAGCCTCTTTCAACTTCGATAACTTCATGATATCTAGCTGGCTTTACTTTCTATGAAACAAGCTTTGCTGGCGCAGAGGGCTTTTATTTAAGATGTCAAATCAATAAGTTCTTAGTTACTTCCAAGTTGAACTTCTGTGTCCGAAGAAAATATGCCCTCCCGCACCTTTCCCTGGCTATATGAAGCTCCTGGGAAAGAGTCAAAACCCTTAAATTTTGCGAAGATCCTCCAATTAGAGCGAATATCCCGTAACCCTCAAACTACTTTCGATTCATAACCTCGCGCTTCAAACCGCCTTTGCACTGACTCCCAAGGCGACGGAGCCGGGTTTGGAGAGGGCAGAGTTTGATTTGGACTACAGTCACAAACCCGGATCGGTTGAGGCTCAAATGCGCAAGATGACTCGATACTCTATGGAGCAACCCCGATGAGTGAGTGGCTGTGTGTACTTGACAACGATCTTATTCGTATCTTCCAGCCTCGGCAGCTTCAATGCTTCTCACTTGGTCAAGTCCCGGCCCCTCAATATCATGAACATCGCTTAGACTTGGAAAAAAGGGGTAAATCAGGCTGTATCACTCTTGATGTGCCCAAATGCTTAAATATTAGAAATTTTCAATCGCAAAATTGTACCCAAAAGAGCCAGAGCCTCTTCATCCAGCGTTGTCTTGTTCCAACTCATGGTGGTCCGCGTCACCCGATCGAAGGCAGATATGGGTCCTGATGATCTTCATTTGGTGTGTTCAATAACCTTGTCATTCATTGACTTCTCAGTGATGAATTTCATATTCTAGTCAGGCGCTAATTATGTTCAGCCACTCCAAGTGACGCAACTCAGCCTCAGCTGAGCGAAAAGTTACATTCTCTTCAATAAACCTTGAATCCACCAGGCATCAATTTCTGGAAGACAGCATGCGGGTCGTACTTCTGCGCGGTCTTAATCAGCTGTTGGTGGTTCGTCTCACCATAGCCCGGGAAAATCGACTGGAATCCAGCTGCATCGCCCATATAGTTGAATGAATCGTAAAGGCCAGCCTTCTGAGTAGCGTTGTTAATCATGTAGGTGGTCTCTTCCACCCACGTAGCGACAATATCATCATATGCCGATCCGATCCACTCGACCACTTCTGCGTAGCACAGGTACACCTTGGAGGAGTCCAGCCCCAGGGCATTCCCGCCGCGAGCCTCAGAGGCTTTTATCCAATCGGCGCCGATCGGCTGCCAGTCCAATTGAATAGTGGAGATGTTAGCTGCGGGTATCTGTCTGTACAGCTTCGGCAGCTGGCTGAAGAAGGTAGTGTTGATGAGACTGATGCCCTGGTGGAGCTCATCGTAGGTAGTTCCCTTGACAGTCCCGGCGACAAAAACATCACTATAGCCATTAGTTTTGTCTCACCAAATCCTTGGTCGCAAGATGGATTAATCCTTACTTGATACCCTTCACAACCATCTCGCCCGTCTCGGCGGCGAATTCCGAAACAGTCTTAAAGTCTAATGTGCTGCTGATAGCAGGAATATCGGTGAAAGGCTTGAAAATCCCGGGATAGCTGGTGTTGTCGCTATCATAAAAAAGAATGACCGAGGCCAGAGTAGGGTTTCCAGGGACCAGGGCGGGCACAATGTGAGTCTTCGGGTCGTAGATATCCGACGCGTATTTGGCTGCGGCCTAGTTACCTAGTTCAGCACTATTTCTAGGGTCATAATGAGCGTGGGAGTACTAACTGCAAGAAATTGATCGATGTACTGGGCCGAGACGGTGTAAGAACCAGCCCAGACTTTGGGTGACTTGATGGTCTCCATATCGAACCGGGTGACGATGCCAAAGTTGCTGCTACCTCCCTTCAGAGCCCAGAACAAATCCGGGTGTGAGTTCTTGTTGACCTCGATGATCGAGCCATTTGCAAGAACCACTTCATAATTGACCACAGTATTGCAGGCAAAACCGACCTGGTTGCCGTAGAAGTTGACGCCCCCCGCAAGAAGCAAGCCGGGCACACCAACCGGGCCAAGGCGACCACCTGCGGCAGTTAAGTCGTACTGAGCCAAGTATGAATAGACGTCGGACCAGCTACGAGAATTAATTCAAAAGGCTCACTCTTTGTTGATAGGAGTCAAACCTACCGATAACCTGGTCCAACTGATATTATGGACTTGTCCTGGTTCAATTCCAAGGTGGTCAGGTTGGACATCACAATAAGAACACCATCATTGATATTGTTTGATCCCTTAAATCGCCGATTAGCTCCTGGTCTCACCAAGATACTTGTATCGTTTCTGTGGAGCTTACTCGGATGCCCATGTGGCCGCCACCACGAACGGCGAACTCAGCATTGGCACTAACAAGGGCGTCCAGGCCCTTGGCTAATTGGCTGCTTGACTGTGGGCGAAACACGCATCCTGGAGACAAGAGTTCGGTGTTGGACCAGAAGTTCTTGGTCTCGTATTGGTAAACAGCGCTGCGGCTGAAAAACAGCGAGTCTCCAAGGGGCTTTTTCAGTGCCGAGCAGCCCGCGCTAGTAGACGGGCTTGCACTGGCCGCGACCGTAGCCGCAATGCCACTCAGGGACAGCGCAACGGAGCCTATATGCATGGCGAGCGAGGATCTGGTGGTGAAGAAGGGATCAGAAGCACACCAGGACACCCTGGGAAAGAACAAGGAATGACCGGTAGCCCAGGCGATCACTAGATGAGTATCCTCTGTAGACCACCGGAAGTTACTGCACCTGTTCCCCTCGCCCGCTCGTTGCAACTGTACTAGACCCGCCGGGTCAGCTTAGCTCCGGTGTTTGGGATGGAATGGGATGAGTTGGGTCAATTAGGGTGGGGACTGTCCACTTGACCACTTAGCTCATGGCGCGGTGGGACAATTGAACACTGCACGAGAATTATCATGAGCGCTATGTTCTTGGGGGTGCTATGCAGGTAATGTTTTTCCGAAACAAGTAGTTCAACTTGTCGATTCTTCATAACCGTGGAATCCCGTAGCGACCTATGCCCAGCACAGTTTAAGCACAAACTTAATTGTGTGGCTGCGATGTCGGGCTGTCGGCTCTTCGTCAGGGGTAACCCGATTTTGCCGAAGGGCCAAGATCCACCTCCATGGCCCTCTCAGCCCTCTGAAAGTCAGTTTGAGCTACCTTCATTGCAGTCATTGAAATAAGAACCAAAATAACGTGTAGTTCATATTGTACTATAAGAATAGTATGGTAGGATCGACAACGTTATTGGTCATCGAGGGTATTATCTATTGATTATCTATTATCTATTGATTATCAAAGTTTTCAATATACAAAGTCGAACCAGTCTTGGAAAACAGCGATTCAAGCGGGGAGCCGCAGTGCTCATCGTACGGCAGTGCTCGTTGTGTTTTCCACGTCGAATTCTACGGTATGAATGATGCCATGAGGTGCATCAGCATCCTTCGTATGACCACTGGGGTGCGGCGATAATATGTGTTCTTCGCTGTCGTTACCAGGGGTACCCCTAAGCGTAGTGAGTGTTGTCGTGTATTGATTATCTTGATTCGAAAAATCGACCCGTTGGCTGTTAGGGATCGACCCGAGAGGATGTCCGTGCTTGTGAGATCGGGATGAATCGTATCCACCCCCAGACGATAGACCCAGGAGGCGAGGAAAGTATTTTCGGATAAAAGGTCGGATGGCCGTAACACAGCCGCCAAAGATGCCAAGGTTTAGTTCAATCGTGCACCACATGAGAGCATTGGTAGTAGTCCCTGTTCGAAATACAGTGTGAGTTTCCACTCCAACATATTTGCAAGAATGAGAAAGTTTTACAAGTCAGATCAGAGCTTGTGAGTAGCTCATACAGAGATGCAAGACGGATACAGCTGACGATTCCGACACTGCATTTTTATATTAAAATTTCACTCTCGAGATTTATTCAGAGTCACTTACAAGCATCCCATGGCCAGAATCCCACCCACGGCAATCTTCTGTCGCATAGGCATCTGCAATCGGCGCAGCCAAGGTCTCCAAGCAGAGGCTGGTTAGCACATTTCACGATCAAACCCCGCATTTCAGAGAGCGACACACATTGGGACAGCAACAGTAGCAAAATCTGTAAAGATGCCCAGCCCTGCGTTGGCAAAATAGAAGACAGGCCTGTTCATGCAAGACCCGGTTGTAATGCTCGAATCCCAGGCTTTGGCGACGGGGTGGCAACTCAGAATGTTGGCAAGAATGCTGGCCAGACTATAGCCAGCAGCAATGAACACGATTGTCCAGACGGCAAAATGGAAGTTTCGACTGGGGAAGATGCGAAGGTAGAAAATCAGGACCGAAACCTTAGTAAACCCGGTGGCTGCGCAATAGAAGATTGCGGCGATGACATTTCGCTATGTGAATTGCATGTGAGCGTGGGCTTAACCATGAAGTTGGCGAGTGGACAAACCTTGGACCATGGTGTTATGAAAACCAAAGGAACATCCCACATATGCTTTCCCAGGCCCCAGTTGAGCACTATTCAGGTCAGTCGACTTCTTCACAACTTAGTGCTAACGCCACTTACTGTTCAATGTCACTCCAGTGAGAACACAGGACAATAGCTGGAGATAGATGTCGCCGGTCAGCAAATGCTAGTTTCTCGCCCAAAATCGGTGGTTAAGTCACATACGAGAGCTATAATCATTAAATCTGCGAGAATGTGTTAGCTAGCCGAATCATTTAGCCAAAGCACCCTAACACTCACAGTCATCCCACCGGAAGCTCCGCACTACAAACAATCGTGTCCATGTTCGGACTCCCAAGGCAATTGCAGCCAGTGGTAAAAAGACACAGTTTACCACCAGAAACTTGGTGCCGATGTAAGCTGGGTCGACAAAATTGGACGTCTGACCGGCCGGCGGCGACATGGCCGGAATGATTGTACTGTTGGCCATGGCGCTGGCTCAGTCGGGAAGAGCGCCCATTCGCAATTGGGAAGCGAATTCAACGATGAGCTTTGGGATAAAAGAGCGAGGTTGGCTAGTAAAAATAGAGAGATCGTAGATTGTCGGGGTTGTCCATTGTTTCTTAACCTCTCGGAGATACGAAACAAAGTTCCTGGTTGCCAATATGTCAAACTCACCATCAAAGTTTCATGGAACCATAGAACATTCAGCGGCGGCGGTTCACCATTGAACTTTCGCGGATTGCGGGTCAAATTTCACGTTTCTGGGCTTTGCCTTGCTGGATGGTATTTCAATCGGGTGCTTTTATTATTGAGACTTTCGACCTCGTGGAGACCGCCAATCTGGTTCCACTAGAGGATCCAAATGGGTGGGTTCAACCATTGATTGAGGGAGGGCCCGTGTAATACCATCGCCTTTCAGGAATATTGTCTATAATCAATGCATCCATTTTCTCCACACCCCTCACAAAAACAACCAAACGATCTATCAGACGCGAAGAAGCAGTGGGCAGGATTCTTGCATCCCCGGAGAAGACGCGGAGAACTGCACCTCAAAATTGGGACCATAGGAAGTCCGTCGGAAAATGTTTCAGGCAAAGAACAGAAGCGGGGACAAGTCCTCCATGCGGCATAGTAAGCTGTGCAAGATTTGAATTATCCCTTTCCTTGCCTCCCACCTATCAAGCGAGCGCCTCGGTGCTTTGCGCGATGCGATCTACGGTCTGGATGAGGTAGGGATTGTCGCGCATAGCTTGAGGGGAACGCTCATTTCGATCGTTTCGAGTCCGCGTTCTCCGCCCGGAGGCGCTTCCGTCGAACCCTAGGCTCCACATCAACAGAGCAGCTACCGTTCCTCGAGCGTCAACATACCCAGGATCTTTGAGGCCGAACTTCAGCCGCGTCGTCTAAAACCCCATTGCGTAAATGCTCGGGCCTCTTCGATGTTGGGGAGATCACGATGGATCACGACTTGGGGCGAGGTTTTGGCCCACCTTTCCTGGAGGATGCTGCTCTGACGTATAGAGCTCGGAGAACTCCGTACGTAATTGTGTCGGAAAGAATCGAAGATGGCGGGCCTATAGATTAAATTAACGATCTAGAGGAGATGATCTAGTCGCTTAATCTTAGGCCGGAGGGTTTATTTATCCAGGGGAAAGTTGAGCTGAGCTTACAATCAACTAGCCAACTGATGAAGCGCAGCGACCGGGATTTCCGACTTGGAATCCCTTGACCTGCCAAGCGTTGCTCCCCGGTCTTTCATATTAAGTTGGCTGTGGCTTTTTGAGTGCCGGATTTGACCTCTACGGGGTCATTAGATTGCAAACATTCTCTAGTTATACTTTGCCTCCCCCGGGGGGCGGCCTCACTCCCTCTCCTAGTGGACCTCTGGTAAAAGGATTTATGGCTCTACCTCGTATAGACCATGCCTTTCTCCCCTTTGATCCCACAACTGTTTCGAACTGCGCAATTGCCCATGTCAAACATCTGTTTAAGCTGTGTGCATTACGAGATCCGTGAGAATCATGTGTTTTGCCAAGATGAAAATTGCCAACCGATCCGAACTATGAAGAGTTAAAAGAGGTTGGCCCGAAGCCTCGATGCCGTTTCTCAGCATTTAGAAGGCCGAGACCCCGTACCGCTCGTTTCCATTTGCCAAAAAAAATCTGTTTACTAAAAAATCGGAAGTGGCGTGGTGTTCATATGGACATTGAAAGCTCTACTCAGCATCGTCGGAAGGAGTTGACCCTAAATCTCTTCATACGATATTAGAATCACAGATCTCTCGACCGCAAATGTAATTTGATTGATTGAAAGAGTAGGCTTTTTGGGTATAGAGATCAAGCTCCATAATGCGACTGTCCTTGAAGTTTAATAAACCGCATGAGCACCTATGGCAAAAAAATATGAAATCTTCAAAAGATACACACACACAACCCCACGAATGAAAGTCAGATATAAGAAGGACTCCCAATGGTCGTGACAGAAAGAAAAAGCGAGCCCAGTGGAATGAACGAGAAAAGAAACACCCACAACCATGATATGTTTAAGGGATCCCAGCACGATGCAAAGTGAGCTTACATCTGCATGCGTTCATCCCCGTCAGCGTCACTGGCACAGAGGGCACCTCCAGGTATCCGGCCCTCGCTCAGCTCCTTCTCCAGTCGCGTAATCTCCTGCAAACTCTTTGCCTCGCGAATCATCTTCTCCACGCGCTTCCTTTCGGCGTCTGTGAGTTTGACGCGGACAGCCTTGTCCGCAGTTGTACGGGTAGCGGCCGTGCTGGAAGTGTCAAACGCTCGGGACTTAATTCCCGAAATCTTGGAGGCAAGAGCAGACGGCTCCTCGGCAGTGCCAAACAGCTCCTTTGCCTTAGCACGTTCTACATCCTTCACTTTCTGGTAGTCGAGGAAACGGACGGAGGGAGTAAGCCAGATCACCCAGTACCGATAATTCTAGAGACCAATATTAGATCATGCCAAGCGGCTATTGCATTTGAGTGCAATATTGAAATGCCTTACCTCCTTTCGAGTAACTGGATTCTCCAGTAAGACAAGATGAGTCAGTTTGGGCAGAGTGCGCAGCGGGTCCAGATCCGCTAACTCGGCCACATTATTGGAGGTTAAGACCAAAGTTGACAAGGACGGCACTGATGACCCAAAGGTGGATTGAATGTGATTGATGCGGTTGCGCGCTAAGAGGAGGGTGTGAAGGCGAGGAAAGAAGGGAAAGTTCCCGAGGGAGGAGAGGTCGTTGTCCGTGAAATCAATGGTATCTTGATCCTGCAAAATATTAGCATGCGCTCGTAAAATTGGAGGGCACAGCTAGCATCCGCCTGCTTCATCCATCTGAAATGATAGGACTAGACATTCATGGCCCGAGGAATATGTAACACTCACTTTGGCGACACCCAAGTTCTCAATGGTGGGGATCTTGTGCCCTACACGCGACGCACAAACACGATATCAATCCAGCTCTTATTTTCAAGATGTAGCACCTGCTCTTTTCAGGTGGGTCTTTGGAAGTGAAACGCACCTCGGAGGTCCAGCTCACGGTCCTTGAGCGGATTGATGTATGATAGGGAATTCTGAATGAGCTCGACGGTCAAGCGCATGGTGGCGGTGCGTGTTGTGTAGGTTCAGGCGGTTGAGGTCGGTCAGAAGAAAGCCGATTAACCGAGATTTCATGGGCAAAAAGGTATCAAGACACAATAACTGATCTGTGGCCTGTTCGAAGCTCAATGGACGTAGAAGGCCTGTCGCAGTGTCTCCAATCGAGATTACCTCAAATCGCAGCCCTTTCTGCCGGGCGGTGTAGCTTTGTCATCGACCCACGTGACCACTGTAAGCCGAGTGGATCGTCTGTTACTAATGTACTGTACTTTAATATCAGATTCCGGTCAGTTAATTTGGATCTTAATCTTAGATTTAAAAAATTATGTAGTGGCTAGTGGAGAAAATATCAAATAGAATTGAATGATTGAAGGTGTTGGGAACGGTTGAGCTGTGTGGGTACCTGTATAAAGAAGCTCCGATGTGCTACAACACTGCACTTCCGTGTTTGCAGATAATAACAGACTAGTGGGGAGGGAAAACACAATAAGTGAGTTAAGGAGAAAATGAGGAAGGTAGTTTCTATCCCTCATATCTCATAGTTTGTATTAATGCTACTATCGGCAAACTCATGTTGGCTGATTACAATACTCGGCAAGCCTGGATCAGTCGGCAACAGCTCAGTATCAGGTAATGGTTGCAACGTCTTCTCCACTGCAGAAGGGTGATGCCAAGATGGTTTCCATCGTAAAAAATTCTTGCGCATCGATTTCTCCAGTCGATTCGAGATTCGTTTCTCGACTCCTTCTGTCCGTCCCATTTCCACATTGCGACAGCATGAATCCAGCCAGGCATCTCGTCCGAGTACTGATACATAAAGATGATAAATTGCATCTATAATTGGCTGCGCTTCATTCCTCCGGAGCAAATGACGTCCGTAGGCCTCGGTAATGAAGCTGGCAGCGAGATCATGATTCGTGGCTGTTGCCATGGCAAATGAAGATCTCTTTCCATCAACAGTCGCAAAAGGGTTAGCCCCAGCATGCAGAAGAATAGGAATCGTATTGGGCTGCGCAAATTCCACTGTAGAATATAAGGCCTTATCGAGTGCAATTTGATATTCATTTTCGTCAACAGTCGCATCCCCAAACTTCACAAACTTCACAATTGTATCTAGTACATCGACGTTTCCCAGGAGAGCAGCGGCATGAAATGGGACGCCTAAAGGCCCTGCAGGAAGGAAAGGATTAGCGCCAGCATGGAGGAGAATATCGACGACACGACCCGAGCCAGAAAGAATTGCGGCTATCAGTGGACTTCCATGGGGGCCCCATGTGTTATCAACCCCAATATTACGGATTTGAAATCTGTCCAATAGGCTTCGAACCGCAGGCACATCGCCGATCAGAGCTGCATCATACAGCACTGTATCTTCCTCGATGAATATTTTTGTGAAGTGGTGGATTTCTTCCAGTTCCCGTCGTCGAAGCTCACGACCATGTTCACTCAAGTCCGGTTTGATTGTAGGGTATTCTTCCTCGGCGTGGTGTAATTCTTCGGCTTCAGATTTTGTAATTTCCGAATCCTGCCTATCCGAGCTGGCTTCCGATTTATTTGCACTCTCTGGTGCGGATGGATTTTCATCGTTCGTAACAGTGTGAGAAGCGAGTGTACGATTTTCCAAAAGCTCTACTACATCTCGTAGTAATTGAGAATCAAAATTTTGCCGTTCTTCTTCCCTTCTTCGCCACTCAACTTGCCAGGGAGATAGCAAATGATCAGGCGCGGGTACTTGTAGCAACCCGCCTCTCATGGACACTGGGAGCTTTCCAATATCAGACAGAGTCAGGGTCCTTCGTTGATGCTGAGCAGATAAGCTGAATAGACCACAGCTCGGACATGTTAAAAACGCGTTGAATTTCCTCATTCGAGCACGACATGATGTGCACACTTGGTCTTCCATCTGCAAATGCGAGATGACAGCGGACATGTAGAATTTCCTACCATGTTGAACCTCGTCCATCCAGTTCGTAGCACTGATTCGTTTGAATCGCCTCTCTGATTTATCACAGTATACAATAATGAACTGCTCACGTTGAACCTTCTCCAGACCATATTTTTCTCCGATATCAAAATGCGGTAGGAGAATAACACTCAAGTCGGACCAGTCAATGGGGAACTCAACGGCAATATCTCTGCCGAGGAAATCTGAGATGATGATTCTGCTGACAATGGACTTCGGGATACTTAGGAGCCCGAGGTAAGCCATAGCCTGCAAAATACTGGATGGAGGTTGCGAGCCGAGCCGAATGGCCTTTTCTCGCACAAACTCAAAGAGGGCTTGGGTCCAATTGGTACGGATGAGACCTGGCTTAGAGCCGTATGTTACTTTGTCGTCATCCATATCATCTTCCTGAATTTCAGTACTATTAATTCGTGAGACCCATTGCGAGGTCAGATATGATTGAATTTCACCTAAACAATGTTAGCAGATGATACGACTCTGGAGGTATCAAGTCCATACTGTTTGAAATATAATCATGTTGCAGGGTAGTAGACAGAGAATCATCGGTCTTAGGAGGTATTCTCGCCAATACAGCTTTTGTGTACGAGGCTGCCATCGCTGCTGCATAAGGCTGCCATTCTTTGTTTTTATTTTCGTCGCCATAATCGCACACCCCACGGATCACAGCCACAGGAATATGGTTCAAGATTCCGGCCGCCTCCATCTCGAGCCCAATAACCCCATACCTGTCTGCTATCTCTCTTCGTTTTTGCGAGCTCTTCATTAGCGTGTCCCCAGATCCAATTGATCCATACCATACCCTGGTACGTTGTGACACGGGCCGTTTCGGACGCACAAGAGGCCGGCCGTGCATGTAATAATAATCACGCTCCTGCCCTGGGTCTATGAACGTCCCATTTGCGTGTCTCTTCTGCATCATAGACTCGTAGTACGGGCGAAAGGTATTGACAGAATCCGGCTCATCGGCCTTAATAGCACCAATAGCCGAGCGCAGAATTGCTTTGGTGTTCGCTAGGACAAATCCGGAGCGCAACAGATGAAAGCCACTATCACCAGTCTCCTTTCCCAAGTCATAGGGTACAATAGCCGGTCGATCTCCCACCGGTAGAGCCACTAGCACATCCCCGAGGCGAATATCACGCGGAGGATTCTCTTCAAAATTTGGCAGACCTGCTGCCACGCCTACCAGGACACCAAGCCAAATATTCGGGAAGAAGCTCTTGACTTGGCTTGCGAGCGCCGCAGCCGAGCTAGTGCCATACTCCTGCCCCGCGGGAAAGGTAGCAATGACTACATTGTGCCCTCCAATATCGCCCGCCTGGAAAACATAGTCATCACCTGGACCCAGAGGGAAGTGGCCTTCATGACGGCGATCGAATAAGCAAGCGGCGGCGCGCGCCTCAATTTCAAGCGGGGCAAACCATACCACCGTATATCTGGTTGGATCTAGGGACATTATGTCCTCATATTCCACCAGTCGGTGGGTAAAGGGGCTCGCACTGTCTAATAATCATCCAGGTGTCGTTTTGGGGGTTAAAAAGACGGTTATATCTGCAGTTTCAGCTGTGCGCGTTCGGTGAGTGAGACTGTACAGCTACTAGCGTCACGTGGAGGGTAGACTTAGATAGTCGAGTATCTAAATATCGCTCCTCAATATTGGGTTGTCTTTACAAGTGCAGGGTACAAAAATTATAGTCTATATCTTAGATACTTATCACAGATTCCTCAATCAAAATTTATTAGTAGACCTTGTCAGTGTCCTACCACAGCTTCTAGGTAAGTACCCGATACCCGTCTACGGACATGGATGGGTGGGCATTATCTTTACCCCGCATTTTAGTGTAAAATTGCCTCCAAATAAATAGGTCGCATAATCATCACGATAAATTTTATATCTTAGGTCTGTTTGGCTGCGCAGTATTATACTTGATCATCTTTCACAGGCCATATGAATAATTTAAGGGATCAGAGTATAATTATGCTTACCCAATGACTTACCTCAGAAAGTGAGTGTTTCAAGAGAGATCCAGGTCATTAACTATTAAGTTAATGGTTTATGGGAAAGTGGTATCTCTTTGTTATCTCCTGACACAGAATATATTTGTAATCAAGTAGCCAAAAAACACTGTCTAACTAACCTATGAATATTACAGACAGGGTCTACGCCTAGCTACTCGACACAAACTTCGAGCTTCATCAGAGGGATTTTAGGCCTACTTCATTCGATTTTTCAAGCTATCCTCGTACACGCGATGTCAAAGCTATAGTAAATGCAACAGGTACCTTCAAATAGCCATTTGGATAGTTCTATTCCTCACGGAGGAGCAGCTACATTTACGAAGATGATAACGCGATGGAAGGAATTAGAAACTACCAGCCATCATGATAAATATTGTAAAATAACTCGGCAATTTCAATAGCCTAGTCTTATTATCATGATATTATCATGATCTCTCAATGCTACTAATCTAAGCGCAATTTTTTTTGGTTGCGTAGAAACCAAAGAGTCAACAGTTTCATGAGGTTCTATGACTTCGAGTCTTTCTCCATATGTGGATGTAGCAGCATTTTCATTTTAGCGGAGTTCAACAGGTTCTGTCATTTCACTATTTGGAGAGGTACCCTTCCAGATAAGTGGCAAGTATTGCAGCATCCCTCAGAGTATCATTTTTACGGAGACAAGCTAGACTACGCTCAGAAATCTTATATCCAGCATCGACTAGAATCCTGTTGTTCCATCGGAGAACAAAGATCATCCAGGAGCAATTTTCGTAACACTACTCGACACTTTCTCCTGATAACCAATTTTGAATGAATGGGGGTTGTCATCCGTGAAGGTGTTTTTGGCGAGAGAGACTATGATTTCAATGCGTTTGCAAGATTGAACCGTCGAGATTCATCATTCTTGACCTCAAACTTCAAATTATCAACACTTCTGTCTTTCATGGCACGTGAGACGCTCAGTCGATATGCAATTATGTGGTGATTTCGAGTACAATTCTAAATCTAGGAGATGGTACATACTTTCTCAAATTCATGTCCGAAGCTCCGAAAATTTGCTGGGCCAATCACCTCAGAGGTAGCAGTCTCGACACAGCAGTACAGAGGCATGTATTTTGCTACTCAATGAATTGGCCTTCACTTTCAAAAGTCCCATTCATGTCTCATCTTGGTGTTATTGAAATAGTGTGAATTGACAGAAGTCGAGCAATGTATTAGTCTATATTCATTAAAGAAATATTTGAAGCAGGGCGCTAGTGTTACACTGCCATTCCATTACATCAAAACCAGCTGGATCAGATCGAAAGTGCTGAAAGGGAAAAGTACTCCAGAGCACACAGGGTTGAATATGGGACCAAGAATCGAAAGCAAAATTGTCCACAACAAAGCAATACCCTGAAAGGAATATCCTTCTAACAAACGAAGGACCAAAAGTCAACAAAAGGAGTACCAGAGACCTTAGGACTAGTGATTTAAAGCGTCAACGCCGGTTGACTATGCAATGCATGTGGGTGGATGAAAAGAGGCGGAGTCGCAAAAAGTATTGTTCGGTTCAGGGGGCGTGTAACGTGATAAAAACTTGAGGCATCAGTCATGCTAGTCATCAGCCAGAGGAGTCATGCTCGGTGACTTCTGATGGTGGGATCGTGTGGGACTGCCAGCTCTTGATCGACGGCCGTTTGTGGTCGGACCCAGTGCAATGGGAGCCAAATGGTCTCGACTTTCGGTTCTGACGACCAGGCCTGCCCGATCCATGGCAATCCCCGATCCACCACTGATCCCCAAGCCAACGGTGCCCGATGAACTGTTGTCGAGAGTATACTTCAAGCTGGGTGGGTTGCTGCTACTGCCCCAGCTGGATGCGCGCTTCGGTGGTCGCAAGTTGTCACCTTCTGAAGCCCGGCCACCATCCACATCGCTGCTGTCAGAATCGGTAACGCCCAGCTCAAAATCCTGAGAACCGTCCTCCATCACACGTTCATAGGATGCGCCATTGCGATTCAAGAAAGGCAACATAGCACCAAGTCCCTTTCGTCGCTTTGGGTGGTTAGGGTGAGATGGACCACCACGACGGAGTATATTGTTGACCTTGTGGTAGATGCGTAGCCGACGACTACGGCCACATAGGAAAAAGCCCGCCAGAACAATGATGAATAAAAACAATAGGAACCCTGGAATTCGGCGGGGCGAGTCTCCATCAAAAAGCGCGTCATGCCAGTGCTCGCTGTGGAAGCCTTCCGTGTCGGGAAGAAGAGCCACACTCGGATACTGGAAGTCGGGAGGGACGCCTGGAACATTGCCACCGAAACCAACTGGGAGAGCTCCTTCGATCTCCGTAGGTACTTGCGACGAGGCATATAGGACAATTTTGCCCAATGTCCAGCTAACCTCAGTCGAATCGATCTTATTCACGGCCTGGAAGGCATCCAGATATCCTTTTTCTTGGCCGTGAGCTAACACTTCCTTCGTGCCGTTGTGAAGCGAGCCGGATGTATCTTCCAATCCAACACGAGGCACTCCGATACCATCATGTAGCATATTGATAATCCATGATGCCTTGAAACAAACTTCAGAGGCCTTTTGGCGATCAACCTTTTTGCCCCACTGATGCTCATGAATACCATCCTCGATGGACAACCAGTCCTGGGAGCAAAACGCCTGGACACGATGCTGGTAAGTATTGAAATCATATGCCTTATCCTTAAAGCCCATCTCGAAGATCTCATGAGTCGTATGCCAATACTCGCTGATGCCGATAAAATGATTGACATCAAAGTCGATCGCTGGCGCATGGATCCCGTGGAGAAGACACGGCGAGTCCAAGCATGGGGCATCCTTGTCCAGCAATGGAAATGTCTGACGCAGACACTCATCGAACTTGCCCGTACCAGCTAGATAGGTTCCTGCATTGCTATCAAGAGACACGTCTTTCCCGTCCAGAGTAGTTCGTAAACCTGCAGGGAGACAGGGATCCGGTAGCTCTTGAATTTCAGGAGATATAGCGGCTCGCAAAGCCTCTAGATACCGTCTCCGAGCTTCATGCACACCGAACTCGAGCCAGGAGGTAACGAAAACCCGGTGCTCCTGAATCGAGCCGTCAATATTCCGCAATCGTAGAAGCGTCAAGTCGTTCGCATGCTTCTCCGTCTCGGTAACATTGGGCGCGAAGGCGATTTGGGCAGATGCACCTCCCATGTCCAGGAAACCGTAGGTAGAATGGCCTTTTCCATGATTGTGTTTCTCAGGTGTGTCGAATGTGCCCATGAGGTAGTTCGTCGCAATCCATCCGTACAACCCCTCCGTCACTCCCGGAATAACTTGAATATGGACACCGCAATCAGGGAGAAGAAAGTCGGTGTTAGTACGAGCGTAGGAGCAAATCTGGTCAAGGAGGAGCTGCCGTTCTAAGTTTCCAAGTAATCGCATGCCCGCCGTCGCAAGTAAAAAGATTGGTGTATCCTTAGCATCTTCCTGGGGAATGATGTTCTTCGCATGTTCCAGTAGATCGGCCAGATGCTCGTTGCCAACCGATTCCGGACGATCGGCGAATGAAGAAACACCTTCGAGGACAGAAGGTCAGCACTTGCAGTCATTGCCCGCGCGGGTGTCTGTCGGGTCCGGGGCTCACCGGGATGAATCTTCTTCACCCATTCCTCCTTCGTTTTGATCTCCGGGAGCGATTTCAAGTCGCCCGCATCGGCCTTTTTGCGAGCCGCGGAATTTCGCAACCAACGGTATACGTGCACACGGGTCCCCTATGCGAGTATGGAATTAGCGCCTGATGCCAAAAACCCAGCTTCGGGGTATTTGAGGCGTATCGAAGGATTGGACATACAGACGAGCCTGCGTCCAGGACAACACCATAGCGCCCTGTATCGTTCCCAGTTAGTGAATTGAGCTTCTCTTGAATGCGAAATTTGAGGTGAGACATGGGGGGCATGGGGTCACAACGTACACTTGCCCATTTGGACTGGGGACTATCCGCGCATGACAAGCTGGGAACCAAGAGCGAACGGTCGAGAGGATACCCTCTCACAGGTGCAGGAGAGCAAAGAGCTGAAGAGGTGAACGAGTGACAGGAAGGCTGATGGTCTTCGAGAGAAAGAACGGAGGAGATAAGGAGTCTTAAAACGGCCAGACGCGACAGCGGGAAGCCATACGGGCCGTGACGGGGGGCGAGACCGTCGTCGCCGGTGGCAGGAGGCTGGTTTGGGCGGGCGCCCGTGCGCCGCACAGGGGAAAGCGCGGTATTGTGACGCTGCATGACCGGGCGGCGTATTTTTGCCATGTCATTTTGATCGATTGGCCCCTCGTGTCTTTTTGGCTGTTGCGCTGACGTCTTTCGTTCGTTGGTTCTTGCTTGTTCCCCACTCCAACTCCAATGCTCACTGGACGATGTTGAGGTCAAGTTGGATCTTGACTTGCTCCTCTTGAACCCGGGTCTCGGAGTCGGACTCGGATTGATTCACCTCGAATCCGCAAAGGGCGTCCCTGTCGGAACTCTGCTCCCCATGGGATTCGTCACCCCGGAATGCAGTCTCCGGGGCGTTGCATCTACGTGATATCGCAATCCTATCCCTGCTCGTGTTGATCCCGCCCTTCCACAGGGACGCCGCAAGCCGCGCTAAAAACCAACTTAGCAGGGGTTTAGGGGGCACCGCACTGCGTCAGGGTACGTCAGCTCATACCTTCCCCGGGACAAGAGACCCAATCACCCTACAAAACCCTGCATTCTGATACGATGGACCTACGAGACAATGGGCTTGGCGGCCTCCGCAATCGAGGGTATACCGCGGGGCTGCCCAGCTGGGGGCTTGTCAAATAATGGCGACGCAGAGCGAGCAAAACAACGGAATAGAATAGACACAGCACATCCAGAGATGCGTCGCGAAAGATCGAGCAGCTAGAGGAGACCCTGATTGCGGCAGTCGCTCTGCTGCTGTGCTCATTTTCATTGCAACCAAAGCAATTTTCAGGGACTCGGGACCCCGGGATCTTCGCCCGGCCACGCAACCCCCCCACCTTTCAGCCTCTCACTCGATTCGATGAAGTAACCCCTTGGAAACATGATTATCGGGATCGGTTTGCATTTATCCTATTCTGGGATGATGACACCGTGCGATACCGTTCGCACGGCCCAAGATCTCTATGCGACAACTCCGTATCTATCCCACCCAAGACCCTTTTTTGGCCCAGTTTACATTTTGAAATCCTTCGACCCCGCCGAGACCTGGATAGGTTCATTGATCACACTCGCATGTGCAGGCGATGACGACACGTAGAGATTGTCGAGAATAGCGCGCTCTCCAATTTGCTCGTCAACAAACTGTGCTCGGTCCAAGCCAACCATCTCGGCCTCCTCGTGAACCCGCAGATGCATGCCCGGAATATATTTCAGAATATAGAGTAGAATGCAGGACACCGTAAAGGAGTATGCTGAAATGGCACACACCTCCGCCAATTGTTTCCCGACCTGCATCCCGTTGCCGTCAATCCCTCCGGTCGCCTCGGTCGCGCCGTCCAGTGCCGCAACGGACTGCGAGGCAAAAATCCCGGTTAGAAACGCCCCAACCATTCCTCCAATCCCGTGCAGTTTGAACACATCCATTCCCTCGTCAATGCGTAGCCAATTATTGATGTCTTGGAGCAATGCGCACACAATGCTCGTAATAAAGCCGATGCATGCTGCAAGCCAAACGGAGACAAAGCCGGCCGCTGGGGTAATGCCAACCAGTCCCGCGATGGCACCCTCGCATGCACCCACAACGGAGAATTTCCCTCTGTTCTTGATCGAATCAACCAGAACCCAGCCGAGAACGCCGGTACACGCGGCAGTATTGGTGTTGAATGCCGCCAGCATGGCTCTCACACTTGCATTGAGGGCAGACCCTCCCTGTCAAACACGGGCTGTCAGCAGAAAGTCAAGCAGAGGATCTTTTCCTGCAAGGCATACATTGAATCCAAACCACCCGAACCAGATCAACGTGGTCCCCAGAAAGACCAACGTGGTATTGTGAGCCTTGCCATGTGAGGGTTCATCGAGATGCTTTCGTTTTCCGAGAACCAAAGCATAGGCAAGAGCAGACCAACCCGACGCAATGTGGACG
Organism: Penicillium macrosclerotiorum; assembly: GCF_028827735.1. NCBI lineage: Eukaryota > Fungi > Ascomycota > Eurotiomycetes > Eurotiales > Aspergillaceae > Penicillium > Penicillium macrosclerotiorum. The sequence goes on along the minus strand of NW_026643083.1, from coordinate 5,237,684 downwards.
GGACCACCGCCCGCAAAGTCAAGGGATGGGAGATTGTATAGCCAGCCATTGCTATTCCAGGTCCAACAGGCCACAGGGCAGTAGACAACAGTTGCCCAGCAAAAGCTGAAAACCAGCGAGGGTAGCATGTTGCCTCGCTCAAATGCACCCCCGACAACGATCATGACCTGAAAACATGGATTCAGCTATCGACAACATCCCGACAGAGTTTGATAGAATCCCTTTTACCGTGCAGGCGCAGAATAGAAGCTGATAGAAGCAGAAGACGATCTCAGGAAGGACAGCGGAGCCTGGAGATGGAGCTGCCATCACATCCTTCAACCCAAAATTCTTCAGTGTTCCGATAAAAGGGCTTGCATCCCGCGCATATGCTAGGGAATACCCCCAGAAGATCCATTGAAAAGTTGTTCTGATCGAGATATTCAGGTCAAACAAAAGTATTTATTCAGAAGGGAAACCGGACATACACTGCGACGATCAAAAGCGATTGAAACAGCAAGGCCAGGGCTGATTTCCTTCTAGCGAGACCGCTGTAGAGGAGGCCAATCCCGGGAATGATCAACCAGACGATGAACCCGCAGAAGATGATATAAGTATAATGCCACTCAAAGCCTTCGTATTGAGTGTTTACATCGACCTTAAGAGGATCTCCTCCACTGGGAGTGGAGGCATTGTATACAGGCTAGTTTATGCAGTTAGGTATGTATACCTGAAGGAAAGAGCATCGACTGGCAACTTTGCACATGGATCAGCGCTTTACATACGGTGTCTGCCATGCCCTTCAACAAAGAATATTTGAGATGACTTGAGCTTCAGAAGTGGATTCAGTGGTATTATAAAATGCAATGCTTTGAATCTGGTCGATGACAAAAAACTCCTAGAAAGAAGATGGTATTGACTGTCATCGCCATGTCATCCGCGCCCGAGGAAAAGATATACTCTATGAAAGGGGAATCTACGCTAGAGCCTCCACTGCGATTTGTGATAGTATCTCGAGAGAAGTATGGCTTTGGTGTCTTATCTTTACACTTTGAAAGCCAAGACTCCTTGTCCACGGATTCGCAACTCAGAAAATGTGTATTAGGATCAAGGAAAGACCGTCTACCCTAGGTCATGTCGGAAATTATAACGCAAAGACGATGATTGACAGATAATGAGGAATACGAAAACCGATAAGAAGGGAGCTATCACGCGTTTCGAGATAAGGCCGTCCAACCACGATCTTCCATTCGCGCAACCCCGGATCAGACAACCATCTGGGGTTTAGGGTGTTTTATCACCAGCTATTTGATCTGGCGTGAGATTCTTGGCATTGGTCTTGGTATTCATGTCCACCAGGTGCCGCCGGTGATTTGAAAGATTAATGAGTTGGTCCCCGTCTTGGCTATGATGTGCGAAGGGTCCTCTCTCCACTAGAGCACTAATTTTGCTGAAAATATATAATGAACTTTCGGTATCTATTTGTACTAGATCCAATACTCTTCTGGAGGAAACGCTCAACATAATTTAGAAGCTAACACATACACCGGGGCCCAAGTGCCGAATTGAAGAGTTTTCTATGTTTCAGTCGAGAACCATCTGGTGATCACAATTTGTATATACGTATACCAGATAATGCCTGGCACCTCTTGGCCTCCTCTTTCCATTCTAGTGCTCACCTCTCGCCGCTTTTCGATTACTGAGTAGATGAAGAACGCCCCTGAGCGGTCTGAGTTTGTGATTAGGGAGAGCAATGAGTAATGATGTTAACAACAAACAAATACTATCATTTGATACCCTCTTATTGATTAGCTTTCCAAAGGTAGTTGCGATTTCTGTTTTTGATTGGTCTTCCTACCTTTTCACAGGCAGAGACAACTATGGAATAAACGAAACTATTTGATAGCTGTCAAGGGTCGCTTTGATATCTAGCAGAATGTATTAACCCAAAGCATCGATGATATTCAAATTTCAAATTCGGTGATTTCATGGACACAAACAAAAAGAGGGAGCGAAAGCGAGAGCAACAGGGCTAAGACTGATGAATAAGGTACAAAAGCAACTGTAAACCAGGAGAGTATGTTTTTATAGCCTAGAAAAATAAATGAGGAAGGAAACAAGCAGAGTGCTATCGATTGGAGAAATTACATAGAACGAATGTCAAGGGAAACAGAATGGCGACTTCATAGGAATAGATTAAGCCTAATTCAAAACTAGTTTACTCTGTGAACATGACAGATATAAATTTTGGAAATAAAGGATAGCACAAATTTGCAAAACGAACGGCAACCAGGCGAGCAGAAAATATGTCTGAGCAAATCTTTATAATCAAGAGATCAGACGGCATCTCAGACCTGATCTCAGAGATTCAAGCTCTGATGCAGAGAATATCAAAGCGATGGGATATGGAAGGTCAGGAGCATTTGAATTGTGAGTTGATCGATAGACTCCGCGGCGACGAAAACTTCGAAGTCTACCGGATGGAGGGGTCACACAAGATGGGTTATTGCAATTTCCAGGATGTGTATTTCCGTTCCTGTACCTCGTGGGCTCCACGGCGGCCGGAGTACGAACATGGAAAGAAACGCGCACTATGCTTATGGCCGTATTCCTAGTAGTCATTATAGATGGTACACATGATATTTGCATCAAACTCAGTCTCCTAGAAGCAAGACACGATGGCAATGAAGCCTAAGGAGGATAGCTCAATGTACGCACGGCTTCTGAGAAAGAGCGGTAGTAAAGCGAGGTAGAAGACTAGAAGGCTAGTGACGATTGGATTAGAAGATAATTTTGAGAGTGACCACAGTTTTTCAAACATGTTTCTATAGGGATGAGGATGATAAGCTGCTATTTGGCTCAGTTGCTGGCAATCCCCAAGGATTCTATTTTGGAATATCTTGACCAGAGTCTGTGTCTTTGTACTGTCCTGGATTCAATTTCACACGAAATTCTGTAAGACATGAGTTGTGAGCAGGGACACCGAGTTCGAAAATGGTTGATTGTCGAAAATTGTTCAGTTGAAGACCTGGCATAAGCTTCCACTCCAAAACCACTATCCTGCCATGTCAGTGTATAGAATGATGCATGCACGAGCGAACAGAGAATATTTGATTTGGTATGGGCGGTAATTTCTTTCATATAAAGTTTTGTGAACTTCATACCATTGTGACAAACCTATATTCCCTTCTTGGAAGCTGTAACCCTATTCGTGCGAAAGTTCAAAAAGGCGGTATATTTCCGCTCTCAACTCGATATGCAGAAATATAGCCACAAGGAAGCTTTGATGAAGGTTCAACCTTCACATTTCAAATAGCTAAAATTCTCATAGGACCAAGTCGCTCCAAGAGGGTCGACAGCTCTTGTTCCTGGAGGCCCAAAATGCTACTGATGGAAGGAGACTAGACCGAGTCCTGGCGGGACGCGATCGAACACCCGTGTTATCTCTGTTGATTTTCACATCCAACCAACGATTTGACAAGGCATCTTCCCCTCGGCCGATGGAACCTGTCAGTATAGGTGGCTGGTCCCATGTCAATGTGGGTTTCCCAAGGTTGTGTTTGTCCATAGACTATCATGTGCCCCCGAATTTTAATCTTCGAATTGCCGACGGCATTGCCGAGTGCCAGAGATGAGCGGACTGTAGCGCTGCTGCATTATCATTGCTCAATATCCCCTGAAAAGACCCATTGCCTGAGCGCCCTGTGGGTAAAGATATCTCGGCCCGTATGCCCAAGCTTCAGCCATGGACTACGGGGAACGGGGGGCGGAAAAGCCATGACTCCACGCAGAGTCCCGAAGCCAGACAATGGTTTTCCGGCGTAGAAATGGGTGCCTGCTATCCGTCGTGGCCACAATGTGTATAATTTGAAGACTTTTATTGGCGTCAATGAAGAGCTCGGCACTTGACCTGACTTGGAGCGCTTCCAACCCTAGATTCTGCACGTCGGTCAGTGACATTCTGTGGAGAGCCTGCCTGCTGCAGCCTCCCCCACAATCCTCCGATCCCCACAAGCGGGACGTCCATGACTACTCGGAGCCCTCCAAACCAGAACTACCGACACGAGCTTCGCGTCAAAAGCTCTACGATCAAGGGCATGGTCAGTGGCCGCAGTGGATCTGGATCCCAGAATGCAAATATCCATGTATTCCAAGTCTCGCACCAAAAGTCAAATCTTCAAGGCATGAACTGGAGTAGAAAACATTTTGTTGACTTCAACTTTACATCCGACAGAGGATAGCCGGGCTTCACCTGAGTGCTACTTTTTGCCGACCCCATCGGATCGGATGCCAACTAGCTTCATGACCTGGAAAAGGATTAGTACGGTATCCCAGTCCGCCACTCTTTCAGTCTTCTGCCTGGAGAATTATGACTGGACACAAAAAAGTGCTTTGCAAATTTCGCGGCGCAGCCATCGGGTTTCGAACCATTTACAGCTATGCACAGGTGTGTACAATCTCTAGATAACATCGGAAGCTACACAGCACCAACACCTATTATGGTAATGTCAAACCTATTCTGTCTGCGGCCCTTGTTTGGCTTATAAGAATTTGAGACATGATACGAGTAGCACAAATATGAGATCTATTTTAGTTAATTTGAGCAAGTGCAAAAGCTGTCTGCCCCTTCCTGTTACGGGGACTCGGAGGTGGGGATTAAGCTCGGATCCTTTCCGCCTTGAAGGCACACTGGACGCCAGTATTCTCGTAGATCGGGTCGCGAAGGCTCATTTGATTACCGAGGAATTATAGCTAGCCCTTCTGCCCGGGGTCCAGAATGCGGGGAGATGAGCAAGTGTCTGGTCCCGCAGTTCCAGTCTTGGGAATGGGTCAGCGATGCAAGAAGTATAAATTGAACCCGGATGCCAGTCTCTATTCTATAGATTAAGCCCAGAAAGCAAGACGCTCCAGTGGGAAGGGAAAAAGGACCTGCATCTGATTTCTACCATTAAAATGCGCCAATCCATCATGGCCCGTCTCCCCCAGGCACTTGCTCTCTTCATGAGCTGCCTCGGAATGACAGCTGCACAGTCTTCAGAAGAGTCATTATGGCCGCTGCAGACGTACCACAGCTCCTCAATTCAGACTCCGTTCATGAATGTCACCAAGATGGGGCAAACAGAACCCGGATTCCTTTTTTTCAGCCCGGAAGATATCTTTCGAGGAAGCGGTTATCCCGCCATCTATTCAGATGATGGTCAGCTTGTCTGGCAAGGCTCAAACGGTAGCTACTCCGGTCTTCAGCCGCAGATGCTGGATGATGAGCCTGTCATTGCCTATTGGACTGGCTATGCGGGCGAGGGGTTCGGATTCGGACACATCAGCATCTTGAACAGCTCATACGACGAGATTCATCGTGTCACATTGAATTGTAAGGAGGAGAACTTCGTCACTGTCTTTGACACGATGGAGTTTGACTCATGCATTGATATCCACGAAAGCCAATTCACTGCAGATGGAACCATTTTAGTCACAGCAGTGAATGTCACCCAGGCTAACTTGAGCTCTGTGGGTGGCCCCAAGGATGGCTGGATTCAGGATGGCCTCATCTATGAGATTGACATTAAAACGAACAAGATCAAATTCCGCTGGAGCGCATACGAACATATTGATGAGGCTCCGTTAAGCTATGTATATGCTCCCCTTGGTGCATCCGGGGCTGGCTCCGGGGTCAACAGAACTGATCCCTATGGATACCCCCATCTCAACGCCATTTATAAGTATGGTGATGATTATCTGTTGTCATCTCGGTATATGTGCAGCGTCTTCTTCATTGCCCCCAATGGCACTCTCAATTGGCATCTCCATGTAGGTTTCCTCAATACACTCTTGTTAATTCAACAACTGACAGAAAATTATTTAAGGGTCGCACTGGTGGTGATTTTAATTTGGGTCTCGGTACTAGCTTTTGTTACCAGCACGATGTGCGATTCGAGTCTCAGAGCGCCGAGCGTGTCACACTGAGCATGCATAACAATGATAATTCTGATTTCACAGGACACACATCCCTGACAACTGGACTTGTCCTCGACGTTGAGTTGCAAGGCTCCAAGGAAGTTACGCTCAAGAGTCGAATGTGGGATGCTGCCGAGCCGGTATACGCTGAGTCCCAGGGTAGCTATCAGGCTCTTGGCAACGGACACGTTCTGCAGGACCATGGTGCCACCCCTAAGATCGAGGAATACGACGAGAACGGCACTATTGTCATGCGGGCGCGCTTTGGTTACGATAATACTATGCAGACGTATCGCGCCTATCGATACCCTTGGACTGGTCGACCATCCACCAAGCCTGATGCTGTTGCTTGCCCAAATGGCAAGAACGGAAAGACTGCCGTGTATGTGAGCTGGAATGGAGCCACAGATGTGGAGTCTTGGAAGGTATATTCTGGGTCGAAAGTCAAGCAGACAGCAGTGCGAAATGGCTTCGAGACAACTATTCTTGTAGACGGTCTCTCTGAGAGCGACACGATAGTCGTTGAGGCAGTTGGTGGTGTCGGTGACGGTACACGATCTCACTCCGTGACTGTCGGACAAGGCTGCTAGATGAATGCATAAAGGGTTTAGTGATGTATTGAAAGAAACTTTAGATGATGATATAGGAAGTCTTCGATTGAAAACCAGAAGTCCTCTGTAGGGGTAGAATGTGATTCTATTATTGGAATGCCTGTAACTGCGCATGTCCAAAATTGATGCTGGTACGATAAATTAGGCAACAAAGGGTATTGTATGCAAGCAGGAGAGCGAGTGCCGAAGGAAATCCAGAGAGGAAAAAAACAGGAGGATATACTATGTTGATGTTACTGGCTGACTCGGCTAGAGTTTCGATTCAGTGCCAATGGCCTTCCGACGCATCTGCCGAGAGGAAATATCCACGGGAGCAGGAGCAGCAGCGTTGTAAAACAATTCCCGACCAACAAGGTCAGACATAGTTAAAACACGGGAAGAAACAGTCGCACCGTCGCGCCGATTTTTGCTGTGGATATGTCAGGGCTTTTTTCCAAAAAAAGAAAGAAAAACAAGTCAGTAAAACGTACCCTTCGCGACGAGATTGTGCAATCAATTCTGTGAAATCCCAGAGCCGCCCGCGATCCAGAACCTTGCCAGTGATGGGGTCGCGTTCAGGCGTCCACTCCGGGGCAAGTCTTAGCGACGGCCCAGCACGAGATTCTTTGTCCTTGGCAACAAGAATAATGCCCTCTTCTTCGAATCGTTGATAGGAGTTCTTGAGAGTTTCCTTATTGACCGCTTCAAAATACGAAAGATCACCTTGGTGATAAAGTGTTTTTCCCAGCTAAAAAGAGTGAGATTTCATTCGGGAAAGAGGTAAAAGACGGATTAAGATTAGGGAACTTACCAGCTGAGCACTGTCTTGGGCTTTCTTCATGCCAATCCAGGTATCCCTCGGGCCATCAAGGGGGGGCGTCAGTCCAAGGAGGGAAACGGCACCAAGCCAGGAAGCCTCAATGAAAGGCCAGATCAAGAAGCAATAGAAGTCATAGTTCTCACGACCACAAAGACGCTCGGTATCACTCAATTCAACAACCTGTGGAGTACCAGAAGCATCGCGGACTATTCTGATCACATCATCGGATTCCAAGCCGCGCAGTGTATTTTCAAAATTGGTTGCTAGGCCTTCTGGTGGAAAAATGAATTCGCCACGGAAGAGCTGGGGTTGTTAATAAGTGATAGCGTAACGGAAATTTTGAAAGTATAAAGACATACCTGAGAAAGGAAAGCAACCTGGTCCCTCAAAGCCTCATAGGTAATTCGTTGATTTGTTGGTCCGCCTCCCTGCTTGATCTTCGTATACATGGCAACGGAAACCAATGCTTCAGTGATAAAGAGATGGATGAGCATGTTGCGATAAAAAGAAAGTTGGAAGCGGTCAACTGCGTAATATGTGGGTTCGACCAGCCCTGAGATTACGCCAACGAGCTTTGGCCCTAGAACATCCAATGCACGGTCGACCACCATTTCCGTCGGCGAACGATAGAAATGGGCAACTCTGCCCCCCTTTGCTCGAACACGATCACATAGCCAATTCAATCGTCGAACTAGTTCGCCTTTCCCAACTCCGCGGCCACGCAGGGTCAATAACACAGTTCCAACAAGAGCAGTTGGCATCATGACGGAGACGTCATTGATTTCAGAAAGAACCCTATAACCCAGGGTTCTGAGAATACGGCCGCGCTCGGCATAGGAGAGCTGCTGGTTCATCCCTATGCTAGATTGGTTGAGTCGTGTGAGTTGTTGGTTCAGATAGTCACGTAAACTCCAGGGTTCATGAAATCGAACATCAACTCGCCCTAACTTGAGGGATAAGACAGAAGACGATGACAAAAGATCAGCCAAATTCTCCTTCTGCTTTGGTTGACCGAGAAGTTCACTGATATAGGATCTGTAAATACTGTCAGTAGTGAATCGAGAAGATGTGTGCAAAGGTGTCATACTCAGTCTCGATGACTTTATCGTACTGGGTGCTAACGGGGCAAATGATCGTATCTTCGACACGGCCCGACAACACACTATCGACAATAAAATTGAGAATGCCAAACTTGGGAGAAAGAAGTTTCCCCGTTCTGGATCGACCGCCCTCAATAAAACATTCGAAGTTGAAGCCCTCCTGGAGAATCGTGTCGATATATGCCTGCACCACGGTATGATACAATGGGTCATTGCCAAAGCTGCGTCGAATCCACATAGCGCCTGCATGCTGCAAAAAAGGGCCTAGAAGTGGAATATTTAAATTATCGCCTGCAACAACAACGGGAAGACCAATCCCTAGACGGTAGCAAATGATCTGCAAAGAGACATAATCCACATGAGACTTGTGGCACGGTAGGAACACAATCGATTGTTTCTTCTTCGCAGCAGTCTCTGCCACCGACCGAAGACGCAAAACCTCCTCACTGGACACATGCACGCCTTGATGGTAGGCGCGGGTCAACAGCTGGGTGCACAAATAGTATGCGCCCCGAATGAAGGTATTGCTTTCCATCTTGCAGATCATGTTGTCCATCATGGTATCCACCACCTCTCGAAGGCTGCTTTCAATTTCATGCCGGCGACGAGCTCGTTTTTCATTCAAGGTGGCGCCTTCTTTGATTGCCATGAGGCCCTCCTTCTCTTCAACTCCTAGCCGGGTACTGGCAAGCTCCCGGACTTTCTCTTGAAGCATTGGGCTTGCCAGAATGTTGGATTTGATCTTTTCGGAGAAGCCCGAGTAGAAGACTGGTTGCCCAATAACATCTTCGTAAGCACGCCAGCCTGTGCCGGACATATAGAGGCTCACTTCACGAAGGAAGTCCAGAGGGTTTTCGCGAAACCGCGCCATGTGGCGTACGAGGTTTCGTTCCGTAATGGGATCATCTTGCGCCCCTGGTCCCCCAGTGAAGCCCGACGGATGGATTGTCACCTGGTCTCCGACGATCTCCAGATCCGGAGCGGAGTGCTCGTCGCTGATGGCTGATTTTGGGGAAGGCATGTTCAGTATGGGGTGGGTGTGGGGTGACCTTCGAAGGAAGGGCGTGAGGTCATGAGCAGGAGGACAAGGCCATTGAAGGAGTCGAAGATGTCCAAATGGAGAAGAGGGTCACAGTGCTGGAGAGAGGAGAGAGGAGGGATGCGGGACAGGGCCATAGCTCCTAGTCCCAACAAAATCGGGTGATCGTCCCCGGATGTCTTCACGGGTTCCCCCAGAATTGGACAGCCGAGGCGCATGTCACGTGGGGCCGCGGGGGCAAGGCGAGCAAATCAGCCAACGATTCCCCGCCAACCGTTCCGCTACTGCATCTCTTCATCTCCGAAACCCGCCATGTCACGATTGGTGAACGGCGTGAGGTCTTTCTCCAGTGTGTCTCCAAACCACCCCGCAGATTCCTGGGCAATCAACTGACCATCCTTTTTTTTTAGCCGCAGCTTCATCATTGCTTGCCGACGCCACAGCCGCATCGCGGCCTGTTCGGCAGCCATCTTCCTTCCAGGTTTTCCGCGATGTCCCCGAACTGCGCCAGTTGCGCCAGCAATTGCTGAAAAATGACCGTACAATGGGATTTGTGCCCACAATGGGTGCTCTTCATGAAGGGCATCTATCATTGATTCGGGAGGCTGCCCGCGAGAACACCGATGTCTTCGTGAGCATATTTGTCAACCCGACCCAATTTGGCGTCAATGAAGACTTGTCAAGCTATCCTCGCACATGGGATAGCGATCTTAAAAAATTGGAAAAGCTCAACGAGGAGTTGGAAAGTCTAGGAGTAGGTACTGGACGAATCTCAGCTATTTTCGCGCCGACATCCAAGGTCATGTACCCTACGCTGGCGCCGTCGTCTGAAATTGATGGAGATGGTTCATTTGTCACCATTACACCCCTGTCAAGAAAGCTTGAAGGTGGCTCGCGTCCAGTCTTCTTCCGGGGTGTTGCGACCATTTGCATGAAGCTATTCAACGCCACCACCCCTGATCGTGTATATTTTGGGCAGAAGGACGTGCAGCAAACAGTCGTTATTAAACGAATGGTGCAAGACTTCCATATTGGTACGGAAGTTCGGGTCGTCCAAACTTCCCGTGAAAGTGACGGGCTGGCGCTGAGCTCCCGGAATGTCTACCTTGGAGCCCGAAGACGTGCTATCGGTCTCACAATTTATCGGTCGCTGAAAGCTGCGGAGGAGGCCTATCAATCAGGGAAGAGTTCCCGGGCTGATATATTGGGAGCTGCCCGCGCGGTTGCCGACCGCGTGCTTGCGGAACAGCAAGCCCTATCTCCATCGGAGCGAGCTCTCTTTGAGATTGACTATATCTCTCTCGCCGACCCCAATACTTTAGAAGAGCTGGATCTTGTTGAGCCAAGCAAAGGAGCTGTTCTGAGTGCGGCTTTCAAGATGGCGCCCCTCGAGGAGACCAATTCCGGCGAGGATTGCGGCCTCGGAGGTGGCAAAGTCCCTGTGCGGTTGATTGACAACTTGATTCTGACGGCCCGCGCTTAATTGAATCTCGATAGATCAAAATATTTGTATATATAGAAAGTCACTCCTTATTAGCGTCAAATGCATCCAAAATCTACTAGAAAGTATTCTGACATTGATCTCCAAAAAGGCAAATAGGGCATGTCTGTAGGGCTCGGGCCGACGAAATTCCTGACTCCGGGTCTTGGCGCAGCAGGAAAAAAAGTCTCGATGGCAACGCTCTTATCCAGATCGAGTTTTCGAGTTTCCACCTCATATCTCGGTCTTTCGTCAAGACCTACGAATCTCACCATGACTGAAGATGGTATGCTTTTGAACTTTGCCATCGGCGAAACTGTCATCAAGCCAGAGGCGAAGTTCAAAGGAGGGACATGGAGGGACCGGCTGGTTGCAAAGAAGCGCTCTCAGCACAAGCCAAAAGGCGATGGAGACGGCAACCAGCGCAATAATGAGTCGAAGAACCCGAACAAAATTCAAATCTCTGCGACAAGACCTGCGAAACGACAGAAGACAGGAGATTCATTTGATTCCCCGGGCGCTCAAGGCGATCGTCGGTCGCGAACCCAGCAGCAATCGTCACACCAACACCCCAAGCAATTCGTCTCGTCGCTTTTCACCAGCAACCCTGAATCAAAGAATGTGGAAGATGCGGAGCAAGACGCAGTCACCAGCGAGGACGCAAAGCCAACTAACGCCCCGTTGATTGACGGACTTGACACCTTCACCAACTTGGGCCTTTCGCCAAATTTGGCAGCGCATCTGCTTACCAAGCTCGAGCTGAAGGCCCCAACAGCGATTCAGAAAGCTTCTATCACACAACTACTTAAGGAAGAAAGCGATGCTTTCATCCAAGCCGAAACTGGATCTGGCAAGACGTTGGCTTATCTTCTTCCTTTGGTAGAGCGCATTATGGCTCTGTCAAAAGCGACAAAAGAGGCGGGCGTCCACCGTGACAGTGGTTTATTCGCAATTGTTCTTGCTCCAACTCGTGAGTTGTGCAAGCAGATCTCTGTCGTGTTGGAGAACCTTCTCCGATGCGCGAATTGGCTAGTAGGAGGGACAGTCATTGGTGGAGAGAAGAAAAAATCGGAGAAGGCACGCCTAAGGAAGGGTTTAAATATTCTCGTTGCGACTCCGGGTCGCTTGGCCGACCATCTCGACAATACGCAGGTACTCGATGTTAGCAACGTACGATGGTTGGTGTTGGACGAAGGTGATCGCTTGATGGATATGGGATTCGAAGAAGAACTACAAGGAATCGTTAAGAAGCTCGACGCAAGACAACGGCCCAGTCGAATTCCCGGCGTACCGTCGCGGAGGACAACCATCTTGTGCTCTGCTACACTCAAGATGAATGTTCAACGGCTGGGTGAGATCAGTTTGAAGGATGCAGTCCATATCAAGGCGGATCCTGAGGATGAGGACGAAAAGGCTCGGAATGCAAACAAGGATGACGAGGATTCATTCCGAGTCCCAGCTCAATTGAAACAGTCATATGCGATCGTTGCGGCGAAGCTACGTCTGGTGTCTTTGACTGCCTATCTCAAACGGACATTTATGCGGAAAGGCTCTGTGATGAAAGCCATTGTTTTTGTGTCTTGCGCCGACTCGGTAGATTTCCATTATGAGGTGTTCACGAGGAAGCACGGTGAGAGGGGACACAACAAGAGTGATGACGAAGAGGACAAAGAAGAGGAGGCCTCTGACAGCGAAAAGAAGGACGACAAGGACAAGCCGTCCCCCCATGGCACTATTGCGCCTGCCTTGGCTTTTTCGACATCTTCGAACCCTGTCACCATCCACCGACTCCATGGCTCTCTTCCCCAGCATGTTCGGACCGCCACCCTCAACTCATTCGCTAAGAATAAGGACGCTTCTGTGATGATCTGTACTGACGTGGCTGGCCGAGGGTTGGATCTTCCCAACGTCGACCTTGTCATTGAATACGACCCGGCCTTCAGCGCAGATGACCACACCCATCGTATCGGTCGTACGGCGCGTCTCGGTCGTGATGGTCGTGCGCTTATTTTCCTTCAACCCGGTTGTGAAGAGAACTACGTTGAAGTCCTCAAGCGTGGCTATCGTGATGGGGGTAAAGCTCTGACGCGTACCGATGCTACTGATATTCTCAAGCGCGGTTTCGGTGGCGGCAGTACCGATTCTACATCAAAGAATTGGGAGGAAAAGACTACTGACTGGCAGATGGATGTCGAGCGCTGGGCCCTGGAGAACCCAGAATACTTGGAAATGGCGCGTCGCGCGTTTCAATCTCATATTCGTGCTTATGCAACCCATATCGCCGCTGAGCGGAGCATGTTCAATATCAAAGAGCTTCATCTTGGCCACCTTGCGAAGAGTTTCGCTCTTCGGGATCGCCCAGGTAAAATCAATGTGCCTGGCTTGCGTCAAACTAAGGAAGACACGAAGAAGGACTTCAAGGCTTCACGGAGTGGGGCTGCTGGGGCGAAGCGGAAGCACGATGACAATCCATCTTCTACCACAGACGAGGCAGCTCGCAAGATGAGAGCCAAGATGAGGGAGCACATGTCCGCTGGAGCCAGCGAATTCAACCTTGCTTGATGTAATGGATGATATTTTCTTTTCTGGCGATACATCATTATTGTACAAAAGCATTAGCATATTTTAGTAAATATCCCATAATGAGACCTTCCCGTCCTTGGAGCCAGCCGCTAGCCAATGAGTCTGCTGTATTTTTTTGTTCCGCTGGAGATGAACAGCCGCCAGTGACTTTTCCGCCGAATGTCGGTCTGTCCCAGGAGTACTTCTCCAGCTTTCCGATTTTTCAGACTGAGTCGAGGAAGGCTCTGACCGAGTACCTGGAAGAACTTGTCCAAAAGCCACGGCATAACAACCTTCTTTGTGCCATTTGAGCACAGCTAGCTCCTTCATAGTTTTGCTCGAGTATACCCGTACTCTGCTGTCCCAGCCAGCGGTTGCAAAAATCTTCCCATCACTTCGTATCCGCAGCCCTTGCTGGCCTGAGTGCTTCGTGTTGATTGTCTTTACGGGGGTATTTTCTGCATAATTGGCAGGTTGGGTGTATCCTGCAGAGTTCAGTACGGGAACCGGATGCTTGGTAATTAAGGAGTCGGCTGATGAGGAAATAAAGTAATCAAGTGTCGGGACAGTGTCAATGGAAAGAACTGGCTGACTGTGAGGACTACTCGAGTAGACCTTGACCCACTTCCAGGACTGAGAAGTGATGTTGCCGGATTCAAAGCTAGTCAAGGTAAAAGGTCCCTTCTGCATGAAAAGTACCACATGTCCATCTTCAAAAGCGGATGCAACATAAAGGTTTCCGTGTTGTAAAAAGAGGTTGACAGCCATTAACATTCCTGTTTTTGTGGAAGGGTCTGACTGTATTGTGGTAAGCCGGCGCTCGGATGGGAGATGAAAAATATCGATTCCGCCGGAGTCTATAGCATTAGGAACTGCAAAAAGAACATTTCGGCGTTTTTCAACAGATGGTTGGCAAATATCTGTTTGATCTGGATTTTCGGCCACGCTAACAATGGTCATGGAGAAGGCGCAAAAGTTGAGTGCATTCACAGGAAGGGAGTGAAGCAGCCAAGGCTTAGTCCCTTGATCCAGGTTGACGGACCCCGATATATCGACTGGAAGGGTTTTGTCCAGAAATGATTCGTCTTCTGTTCGGAGTTTCCAAACGCAAAGTTTGTGGTCACGACCATGCCTGTGATAGATTTAGCTGGTGATCACCGTATAGGCGGGTGTTTCGCCTCTCACGTATAGAGCTCTATTGATCCTGTATCATTATAAAGTCCTTTCACTTCAAGAACAGCCCCCTCGTGGGCTTTCCACACAGCCACTGGTCGTTTGGTAACCAGGTCCCAGATGACGACCCAGCCATCAGCATCCCCAGAAATAAGCCGTAGGTTTCCGGATAAGATATTCAGAGCATGTATCGGGGCAACATGTCCCCGGAGAATGTATATTGGGGTGACCGGGGACTTCTGAGAGTTGTCAGATTTGTCAGCCATCCCCGTTGGATCTGTCTTGGAGCTTAAACAGATGAAGCGGGAAAGTCAAGTGGATGAGACCCTCGCCTGATGATGGGACTCTGCACCGCCTTTCTAACCGCCCCACTCTGGAGAATATACTATATCATTACAACGTTCAACTCAATTTTACTTTAATTACTGCTAGTTTCGCAAAACATATATATTTATGTCATTTAGAACACAGAATTATCCGATAAGTTATTTGGGTTGTCTGGGTCAGTTTTGTCCTAAACTCTCTAAACAGCATGTTCTGTTTATTTCAAGTAGGACTATTTCGCCCAGTAGAGTGGATTCAATCAGTCATACCAGTTGTAATAATTAGAGCCACTGGAGCTCAAACTATATGAATTTCAGTAAAACTATACAAAATTCTCATTTTCTCCTATCAGGATTACAATGGCGGTGTACTGGTCCAAATCTTGGACATGGAGGCCAAGTGGATCATTGGCAAGATGCTGAGTAGCTAACTTCACTTGGCTTGAGTGGCCCTCAACCACTATAGACACATCTCATTAAGTTGAAAGAGAACCTAAAGGTATTAATGGTAATTTTTTTCAGGAAAGAGAAGAGGAAATACCTTTTGGATGTATCGCACAGCCACTCTAACCCCCACGTCGTCGTCAAATTCCCTTTCGTCGCCAAAGTCTGCATTGTTTTCCTCAAGACATGTCAAGCATGTTTCCACAATTCGCGAATATTTAGTTCCCATGCGCTTTGGAAGAATTTCCCGGGAAATTGAGACTAAATTGCCTTGAAGCGAGTTAAGTGCTCCCGGTTGATCAACTTCGATTCTTAGTAAGGATGATGGGTACGGTGCGTCTTCCTTATCATATTGCACAAACGTCTCCCACATTCCAAGTTCTAGTAGGCAAACACCAAGGCTATAAATATCATGTTGCATGATGTAATCATCCTGTGGAGTCAACCCAATACGACGGGGGTGTCGATATAGATTTCTCTCCCAATCCAAGTCGCCGTATCTCATAGAGGCACCATCTGCGTTGCGAAAATTCTCAAGTCCCAAGAGAAAGGAAGATCCAAAATCAGATGGATCTTTTCGAAGTAGCAGAATTGTTTCTGGTCGGATATTCTTGTGTACGAATCCATGTGCGTGGATATAGAAAACCGATCGGGCCAAATCTTTTGCAATCTCAAGCCGATCAGACAGGGAATGGTCAATCTGACCTGCCACTAAACGCTTGCGAAGCGTCTCTCCGTCTGTAGTGTATTCAGGTGTTCTGAAGATCATAGCAAACGAAGTGGGTTGCTGGCGATTGGGCTTAGGTACTACCCCATAACATGTGAGTAAACCAAAAGTTCTTGGGTCGGCACCAGAGAGCTTGGAAGCAAGGTTCCGTATGTCCCTTGTCAAGCGTGTAATGTCGGCTCGTGGATTAACGAATATCTCATCGATGACGAGCCAATGCGAGCTTCCATGCCGCTGAACCATCTTGGCTGAGGTAAACTGCATGTTTAAAACTCGAGCTGATTCTAAGCCTGTGGCATCTAGAAAAATATTCCGAGCGGGCACATCCCGTACAGTCGCATTCCTGAGATTCTGCGCACGCGGCATAAGGGCCTGTCCCTGGCCACTTTTCGAGCTCTCCAATCCTTTAGATAGTTCCATGTCTATCTGAGGATTCGGAATTCGTAATGTCAGATACCAGCCGGGGTCAAAAAACTTTTGCTGCCAGGCTTCCAGCTCTTTCAACGCTTCCTCCAGATTTTCTCTGTATAAAAGATATCGCCATTTGCTCACACCAAGAGACGGTGAGTTATCTGTATCTTTGGGGGTTCTGGTTACGATCTTATCGAGCGTGGTGTTTGCAGCACTCAGCTTCTCTACCAGCACAAGGAGAGTACGATTCTGGATATCTCGATGTTCTTCGTCCATGCTTTCGTTTATTTTCTCGAGGAACTCTAGCTTCAATTTGGTCTGCAGCCAGTGCCTTTCGATATCGAGTGCTATCTCAGCAACCTTGGATTTGGCACCTTGCAGAGCCCGGCACAAGTCCACAAGCGTTTTCCCTTGTCTATGATCCGGTGTCAGCTAATTGTTCCGTATCATCAACGTGCCACATACTTGAAGCAAAGATCTATTGTGGCAAATATTGCCAATCCAAGCTCCGCCATTTCTTTCAGCCCATCAATTGTCGTTGGAGTCGTGTCTGATTCGGATGTTTCGATGCAGCTGACCCTCCTCATGCAACCCCGCAGTGGCTTGGCGGCCAACAGTCGCCCGATCGCCGCCAGCAGCTAGCCTAGGCTAATATGGTTTCTGAAACCATTTCTGGTCGTGAAAGGCAGATTCTCCCACGGTCTGGCTGTACCTGTCTCCCAAATGACATATAGGTATTACAGCTAGCTTTAAGACATAAATTTACCTTCTAACACAATGGCTAAGTAGACGAAATTGTTTGTTCAATGGATTTATTGAGGGGGTTTAGAATTTAGCTGTAACTAGAACCGGTCGAATCCCGTTTCTATCAGAGTACAGTGAAGCAATCCGGGGTATAATTTATCGATATCGAAAATAAATAACATAAAAACATCCGAAGATTGAATATGCACCAAACCCCAATTGCTCAAATAAGATATGGCTCGTAATGGTAGTTTTGTAGGGTATGATGATGAGGAGCCACATAGAACCCCTGGTACGGATGATTATCCAGCGAAAAATCACTCGCTGTCAAAAGAGGATTAGATACTCTTGGGGGAAATTCAGGGCCATTATGAATACGCAGCGCTGGATCTAGACCATAATAATCATGATGCATCTGCGTGGGATCAACGGTTTCGGGATGCGCGACTTGCCAGCCCCAGACGTGTTTCAACTCGTCTTGGATTGGCTCTGCGTGCCAAATGGAATCCTTGACGATGGTATCAAATATGCCGAGTGCTTCATTTTGCGTTTCGCGGGTCTCCAAGCACTCCGCAGCAATAGCAAGACATCTGATCAAGACATTGACAACGCCCTTGTCCTTATTGTTGGTGGCAATACCACAAATATCATGTGCATGTATTTGCTGCAGTTCTTTCATCTCCAAGCCGATTCTAGATCTCATAGGATGGGCCTTGGCTAATAATATGCAGGCCGTATGGTAGAACAACTGAGAAACAATCGCAGGTCGCTTGAGAAGCCTGATGAGGGAAGCGTGAGTAAGACGCATGGTAGCAGAATGGAAATGAAAACTGACCATATTGATGGAAATGCTGACTTGGAGTCCGCTTGCCAGGGATGAACATGACCAAGTGGCTTCACTGACCGAGGGGCAGTTTTCGCCCATTGTTCGCACCAGGATTGATAAAGGTTCCACTCTTGTAATGCATCATTTATTTGAGCTTGACTGGCAGAGTCACCCAATGACTGTAGGTGCTCCATTGCGATTCGAAAATTCATTATTTTGGCGCAGATGTAGATGCTGCGATGCACCCAAAGGTCATCACCTTTTCCAAAAGGCTGTGCGTGATCCATGTTCATGTCAACTCCCCAGCTGTCTGGATTCCAGGAAAGCGACCATTTGAAGTGTAGCGAACTCAGAAGTTCCATGATAACACTCACCCAAAAGCACGTACCGCCGAGACCAGATGTCTTGGCTGTCCAGCCACATTCGCGCAGTAAAGCCCGTGATCCCGAGATATGGTTGGATTCCAAGGCTGGTTGGGGAGCTATGACCTCATAAACGCTGAGAACAAGTGCAGCTGTAGTACATAGGACAGAGTCACGATTTGGATCCTGAATAGCATTCATAAGGTCTTGTGTGGCCATATCATAATATGATGTCGCCTTTTCGGTGCCATAAGATGGGTTGACTAAAGATAAATGCCGAGCGCCGCAGGCTAAGAATGCCTTAAGCAGCATTGGCTCATCAATTGCGTGGAGCGGTAGAATTTGTGTAAACTTTTCATGGTGAGACGGAAACGAAAGAACAGGGAGAGAAATACGGGATCTTACATGTCTCGTTGCATCCATGGAGTCCATCCATAGTCCGACCTCTTCAACAAAAACTTGTAAAAGATATACTTGTTCAGGATCAGTCAAAGACGAGGGATTATATTGCTTCATTGCCAATTTACGGGCAAATCTAGACGCCCCATGAGGCAGCAATTCGTCTCCGGGCATTAAATGGGAGTCGTGCCAAGTATCTGGGCCGCCCAGCAAGTCTGCCACCGAGTGCGAGAACTCAAATGCAGATGGGTCGAATGAATGAGCGACTGATTGGAACAGACTCGCTAACTGATCATGTCCCATTAGATTGAACGCCTCGTGGTGTAGCTGCCTCCGTTCCTGGACTGGACTTTCCGGCTGTGGGGGTGGATATCTCTCGAAGCCCCCAACGTATTCGGATGCAATAAAGCGCGAATCATCTCGAAATGTCACCTTTGCGCCACGAGGGCGAGCAATGACATGCGGAGGAGCATGAGTCTGGATGTCGATAAAATTCAAGCGAATCCCTCGTCTGCATATTCTGTCGGACTTCCGACAGTTGAGACATCGTCCCAGGGCCTCGTCACACTTCAAGTGTCTTTCGCGACATGTCAAGCAGCCCGTGCGTACCCGTTTCGCCTTTGTATCAGCTATCTCCGAGGATTTCTTGCGGTTTGCATTGGATTGTCGCGGAGAGTTGCTTTTCTGGCTTTTTGGTGTCGCTGCTTTCGAGTCCGTTTTCGGTGATTGAGACTTCGACTGCCGACGAGCCGTGAGGTTCATCTTGTTTTGTTAAAGTCGTACTGAATTGCTCAATTTCTCTTACGCTGGGTATTTTCTTCTTCTATCCCCCAGCGCCGATTGCGGCGGTCGGCTGCCGTACCGATCGGAGGGTCTCGTAGGCACAAAATCTCGATATTAGTTCCAATCGAATGGCCATGGTCATTTCCAGCGCCGCTAGGTGGTTTGGAGCCGCAGAGAGGACTGTCAAAGAGTCTGGATAGCGATGAGGAATTCAAGGAATCTTCGGAGGGTGCGTTCACTTTTCACCGGGCCGGCATGCGCAAAGGCGGGGGCAGGGATCAGAGGGCACTCGGATCTATTGTACGGTGATGTCAGCGCACCCAGACAGGTCAGGTCCGACGAATCATACTCACTAGCCCATTGCCTTGTGGCTCTAGATGCATATACACAGGATAATGTCTGGCAACGCTTGGCCTTCTCTTTCCGTTCTAGTGCTCACCCTTCGCCGCTTTTGGATCACTGAAGTAGAATTGAGCACATCCTGATCAACCTAAGCTGGTTAGTAATTATTATATAATCAGATTGGTTAACGTGTTTCACTAGTGAGCTGCGCACCCCATCTAAAACGCGCTTCCCACGCGTTACCTATTATCTTCCACCATACATCATGCCACCAAAACGTTCTGAAAAACGCTCAAAATCACCAGATAGGGAGGGTAGGATACTACTTGCTATCAAAGCTATTCAAAATGATACTACCCTATCTATACGAAAAGCAGCAGCGGTTTATAGCGTGCCAGAGAGCACGCTTCGAACGCGTATAAAGGGCGTTCCAAATCGCCAGGACATACCATCACTACGCCTTAAATTGACACAAGAAGAAGAGGATTCGCTTTGCTAGTGGAAACTATCGCTAGATACGCGTAGTGCTTCCCCTAGGCCTTCGTATATTAAAGATATAGCAAATCTTCTACTAGTAGCGCGTAGTAATATCTTCCCTCCTCTCCTACCTCCTAATATAGGTGTTAACTAGGTAACACGCTATATTAAACGTCGACCAGAGCTTTATACACGCTTCTCTAGACGCTACGACTATCAACGTGCACAAAACGAAGATCCTACTAGCCTACGCGCGTAGTTTAAGCTAGTAGAGCATACAATTAATAAAAACGGGATCCTTCCTAACGATATCTATAACTTTGATAAAACAAGCTTTGTAATAGGCTTAATATCTACTACTAGAATCGTTACACGGAAGGATCTATATAGTCGGAAAGCTCTTCTATAACTAGGAAATCGGGAGTAGGTAATAGTAATTGAATCTATATCGGCAATGTTAGGGAATAACTACTTGTACAGGGTAGAAGGCCTGTCGACTAGGTAGGAAGATAAACGTCAAGTAAGGAAAAGCAAAACACTGTTTCTTGCTATCATGGATCTCTCCATAACCCTCAATTCATGTACAGGTTTCAACACCTTCCCACATGACCAAAACAAAGACGATGGATCACATTACAACATGCGGTCTGACATGGCCCACATGTAACAGAGGTAAGCAAAGGCTACAGGGAAGAGGGGTTCACGAATCCCTAGTGGAAGGGCACCGAACCCTCAGGGCCTTGTAGGTCATGCATCCATATTGGGGAGAAGTGGGGCTGTCATGATGAAGCCTGACCGATAAGGTGTCGAACTAACACCTGAGGCATTGAGTTGGGAATAGCCTCATGCTGCAATATGACACCTGTAAGGTGAAAAGCTGCAACCTGAGTGCCCTATATTAACTCTCCTAAGTCTAATCTAGGTTTCTTATTTAGCACTTCCACTAGCGGCAACGAACTATAGCTCCTAACCTAGCTAAGTCTACTCTCGTGTTGATTTATAATATAATTAGTAGTAATAAATTAACTACCTCGTAGATACCGAAAGCTGTAGGCTGTAATAAGCGCGCTATTATTAGAATCTAGTCTAACCTGCGACTATTCGGTAATGTTAAAGCCCCTCCTATTAAGCCTAGACGGCTACAGAGTATTACTCCGATTATGCTGGAAGCCCTATGCGATTATCTACTCGATAAGCCAGATTTATACCTTTATAGGATAGAACTATTCTGTCTTGATAAATTTGAAGTATCTATACTAAAGTCTACGATCAGCGATACCCTATATCGTAAAGGTTAGTCTAAGAAGAGAGCTCGATAGAAAGCGAAAGAGCGTAAGCTAGATTTACGTGATAATTGCAGCTACCTTATTTTAGAATTTAGCTTATACTATCTAATTTACATGGACGAACCTAGAAATAATAAACGGATAGGGATTAGAAGAACTAGCTAGTCTCCTCTTAGTATAACACCCCTATGTTACGCGCTGTTAACTAGTGAACCAGGGCGCTCAGTGGCAAGCCTGAGAATGCAGGCAGGATGATATAGCTCAATAAACCAGCCAACAAACCACCACATAACACGATGGAGGAAGCCTCCCAGACAGGAAGCAGAAGCAAAATAAAGCGAAGAGAGTGTGTAAAGTTGATTCTCTCCCTATTGGAGATGTGAAGCTATATTCTGTAAGACTCTGTACTGGCAAGATATCTTCCAATCAGAGATCTCCCTAGTCGGCAGGCTTTCTACTCTGTATCATAGATTAACCTTTACATATGGTAACTGACGTTTTGTGGAGATTGGTGTCTAACCTCATCTAGAAATCAAGTCGCAAACTTTAAATGTTGGTGTCCCACGACAAATAAGACAATATACTACAAAATCCTGATAGTGGAAGACTTTAATAGATTCCTACTAGCAATAAAAAGATCAGCGAGTTAAATAAGGGCAAATTTAATTACAGAAACGCGCGTGTTTTGAAGGAGCTGGAGATATTTCGTGCCCCTCGTAGTATTGCGCCAGAGCATTAACCTCTAGTTTACGAATTATGATCGGCAAAATGAGGCTGATTAAGTGAAATTAAAAATACCCAATTCTTCCCCTTAATTTTGCCTTTTGTTTTGATATTGCCAAGCTGGTGTCCTTCTGGCAATCTGAAAATTCATTGGCAGTTGAGTTTCTAAAGCCCCTTTGTCAAGACAAACCAAATCCAGGGATGGTACTCTGTCTTCTCGTCCACCGGGTTGAGAAACAGCGGGAGATACTTTTGACGCCATTCATCCAGGAGGGATGGATCAAAATCCTCAGGGGCCAAAGTGATCCAACGCGCTTTACAATACTCCCAATACGCCGGGTACCACCCTGCTTGGGCCCAGTCAATTATTGCCGCCACCTTCGGACTCGGTCCAGGGGTAAGAAGGATATTAGGGGGTAGAAGGTCCGCATGCGAGAAGCGAACCGGGATAGTATTACTGGCCTTGATATCACAGGCATCCTGGAATTTCTGCACAGCATCTGCTCCTCTCCAGGGCCCAGCACATTCAGGGTGATCTAGCAGAAAGATATCCTGGAGTGACGCGTTGTCTAAACTGCCTAGGATGCGATAGACGATTATTAGTAGCTGAGCACCCGGATAAAGATCTCCTAAGATCCTTACCGATATAAGATTCTGACGCATTATGTGGAATAGAGACCTCTCTCCACTGCTGGACCATATAATTCAGCTCGTGACAAATACACTGTCTTTCCTTCTCGTCTAGGCTCTCCCATCTGTCCATCAACATATCACCGTCAACTAGAGCCATATAGATGAAGGTTTGCCCATCATCCTCGGTCCAGCCAAAGACCTCGGGGATAGGCACACGACCCTTTAGGATTGTATGCAACCATTGTTGCGTTTTAGCCTCTGTAACGAATACCCGGCTTCCGTATTTGATAAATAGACCCAGTGACGGCAATTTTACCGGTGCGGCTCGCGGTTTGAAGGTTTTGCTAGGATCTCCGAATGCTTCATTAATCGCTCTAATCTCCGTTGGCGTTGGTAGCACACGATCCTCATCGGCATAGAAAAAAGTAGACTCCAAGACAACGTTCATCATGGATATCTCAACGCTCAATCACGATCAAAGCTCGGTGAAGGTACAAATGATTGAATCAGCGAGCGGAGCGGAAGTGGTATGTAAAAGCTTGGTGGTGCTCATAAGGGATGGTTTATTTCAGATTGCTTGAAATCGAATGACTGGGAGCAAACTTGCCCAATTTGCGGTGGCAGGAGTGGAATGAGAGCCAACGAGGTGCCAGTCTCCGCCCCAGGCACCTTGGCGCCTTGAGCGATGTCACGGGAGCCACGGTGACCAATGAGACAAGACTAGCTTCGTTCGCTGTTGAGTGGGGTTATTGAGAACTGCCAGTAGAATCAAGACCAAATATTGTGCTTTTAGTCTGTAGTTTTAAGACTTGTCAGTCATAGGCTAGGGTGTAGAGGCGCTGTTGTACTAACAGCTAATGTGAAGAAGGAGATTCCTACGATACGGAAGGGACCCACATATTTCAAAGTGCGTTCGAGGATCACAGGGATACCCAATTCCCTACACGTTATTGTATTGTATGCCGGGTACACTCGGAATACAGCGCCGTAAAGCGCTAGACTAGGAGGCCAGGGGATATTCAACATTCCCCCGCCTACACACTTAGGTAGTGAACCAGGGCGCTCAGCGGCAAGCCTGAGAATGCAGGCAGGATGATATAGCTTCAACAAACCAGCATACAAACCACCACACACCACGATGGAGGAAGCCCCCCTACAGGAAGCCGAAGCAGATGAAGCGAAGAGAGTGTAAGAGTTGATTCCTCTCCCTATTGGGGATGTGAAGCTATATTTTGTAACGACTGTGTATGAGGAAAGATATCCTCCAATTAGAGGTCTCCCTAGTAGGCCATTTCCCCTAAGTCATGCAAGATATCATCATATTGATCGTATTCCATTGGATCCCCAACCTTACTAGTCGATACCGTTTTCTACCCAATTGACAGCTAATAATAGAATGTGTCAATATTGATACTTATGATAGAGAGGGAGATAAAACAGCGGCAGACATAGCGTTCAAGGGAGTCAATCTATAGAACAGATTTATTTCTCGCATGTCAATTTAATGATTCAGAAAGGGACTATATATCTATATAGACAAGTATATTGCGACCCTAAGTTCATGAATAGTGCAATCATTCTAATATAGGGAACATAATCACTACAACGTTTCACCTACGCTTTGCTTCCTAATCGCGGCAGCCGGAGTCGTGAGTGTAATACCAACATGATAGCGCCCCAGAAAGCAGCAGAGAGAAATGTTAAACGGAGCGCCGGTGCATATGATCCGATGACTATCCAGCTGTCAGCGTAGAACTATTATGAAGAGACCCGATGTCGGTGCTCGGAAAACAAACCTTGTTGTTGATGCAAAGGATCTAGGTCTGCAATCGCACGGATGGACTTGCGAACAAGACCAATGATGTGTTCTTTTTCGGGGCCTGTCACTTTATGATCAAGCTCGTATAAAAGAGTATTCTGGAAAATCCAGCTACTAATGGCGACGCCCATCACGGCACCCAGGTTGCGTGCTAATCCGAGAGTAGTGGTTGCGACAGCTTGATCGGCTTGCTCACTAGTGGCAAGAACCGAAACCATGAGCGACGGAAATGAGAATCCTTGTCCAAGGCTGGACAAAGAGACACAAACCATAGAGATGGCATATGGCGTGTTGATACCCATAGAGCCGGCAGCACAGCCACCTAAGAGCATGCAAACACCACCAACAATGATTGTGGGCTTCAATCGTTTCGACCATGTAATCAGGAATCCTGTACCCACACTGGAGGCAGTGACAGCAATCGATGCAGCCACTAGACGTAAGCCCGAATCCGTTGGACTAGTCAGCTTGACGGCCTGGAAGTATAACGGTGCATTGAACATCATCGTGTTCACTGAAATGGCGCCAAAGAAGTTGCCAAAGATGATGCTAGCACGGGGATCTTTAGAGAGAAGTTCGATAGGAAGCACGGCTCGAGGCACATTCCGCTCATATCGTATCAAAATAATGGCCAAGATAATGGCAGCCACAAGAGAACTTATGACTAGTGGATGACTCCAAGGGAAAATATTACCGCCAAGATTCAATCCCATAACCAATGCAGTCACAGCCATTATTAGAATAAACGAACCAGTCAAGTCAATGCTCTTGATCAGTTGCAACACCGTCATGCGCTCTGAACCGAGTCGCTTCACACCGAGTTCGGCCGGGACAGTAAAAGCGGCGGCAATAAAGTACACGAAAATGAATGGCAGCTGGACCAGGAATGCACCTCGCCAGCCAATTTGGTCACAAAGAAAGCCACCAAATGCCAGTCCTGCGCAGCTGCCAATGCCAAGACACAAATTAATATAGGACTGATAGACACCCCGATATTCAAGGCGCACTAAATCGCTGGAAATAATTTGGCCCATGGAAAAAACGCCCCCAGCACCCATGCCGCAAAGTGCACGAGCTGCAATGAAGCTTCCAATATTCCGAGCTAGGCCACACCAGGCGGTGGTCAGGAAAAACATTGAGATCGAAAACAGATAAACGGGTTTTCGACCAAAAGCATCCGAGACACGTCCGAAGAGTGGCAAAAATGCCGTCGAGGTCAGCAGAAAGGCCGTTGATAGCCAGGAAGCTGAATTTGCCGCGTTGAAGTACGATGTGACAA
This sequence comes from Penicillium macrosclerotiorum, assembly GCF_028827735.1. NCBI lineage: Eukaryota > Fungi > Ascomycota > Eurotiomycetes > Eurotiales > Aspergillaceae > Penicillium > Penicillium macrosclerotiorum. Next base: position 5,211,408 of record NW_026643083.1, on the reverse strand, counting down.
CCGGGTGGCTAGAAGCCATTACGGTGGAGTCGAAGAAGCCGATCACATAACCGAGCATCACACCAGAAAAAATAACCCAGAATCGGGTTGGAGAGACATCAATGAACCGCGCCGCATAATTTTTATCTTCATTTGCAGCTGACGGAGTGTCGTTGGCTGCTCCATTGACCTTGTTCGCAGACCCGGCGGAAGACACTCGTTCCAGGTTCGGCTCGACGTCCAAGCTGGGTTGAGCAGAACTGACGGACGCGATAATGGGGAAAACAACCTCACCATTGGACAGAACATCGGATGAACTTGTTCTCCGATCATTAGCACCACCGGTATAACTGGTATAGGTTGTCACACTGCGGTAGTTTGTTGTTTGATGGCTGGTGGAGGTTTCACGCAAGAGCGGAGTTCCCTCGGAAGCTTGGAAACCAAGCCTATCCTCCTCTTTGTGCTCAGCCATGGCTGCATAAATGGTGTATTTGGTGCCAAAATAGTGATATTTGGAGTCTCACAATATGAGCAACCACGACTATCCCCGGGTAGACAATGGTTGCTTGGTTTCGACCTGTAGAGGCGAACCGAGTATTGCATGAAGAGAAAATGAAAAGGAAAGCGCGGCTGACAGAGAGAAGTCTTGGAGGCAACACTAATCATAGACGGCTGCAAGGTTCCACTATTTTCTGCAACACTCACTGTCGGGCTAAATATGGGGCATATCAAGGTTGATCTAATTGCCGTCCTTCTTTTTCAGCATAGGGCAATTGTCCACACATTAGGTCGTCGGGAATGATCAAGTGGCGACCAGCGAGAGGGGGCGCTTATCGGGAGAGTTATCGGATCGTCGGGCATTCGGATAAGATTGGATCGCCTCCGGGATTTGTGACGCATCGGAGACTTATTGCTTCTTCCGTCCCCATTCTCCCTTCTCTTTCATTCACTGGGGATAGAGCATTGTGCGATAGAAGCTCATTCTCATGAATATCCTAAAATATCAAGTCTTGTTCACATAATCGACAGCACAATGCGCCCGCCGCTTCGGATCGCAGTCCTGGAATGCGATACTCCGCTCCCTAATACTAACGGTCGTTATAATGGTTATGGAGGTGTCTTTAGTGCGCTGCTCACAGCTAGCGCGCAGATGCTCAATCAGCCTGACAGACTAGATCCGTCAGCAGGCCTGCAAATCTCAAAATGGGACATCGTAAATGGCACAGAATACCCGAAGCTGGAAGATATTGACGCTGTGCTCCTTACTGGATCAAGTGAGTATAAGTTGCTGTTGGCTCCCCACTTAGAAAACATAAGCGCTGATAGGCTGGGTATAATGCAACAGGACATAACTCGTTTGAAGATGTCCCCTGGATCAATCGCCTCGTGGAATTCACTCAGGCTGTCTTGGCACAAGACCGTATTCGCATCCTTGGAATCTGTTTCGGACATCAGATCATCGGTCGAGCCCTAGGAGCAAAAGTTGGACGAAGTGATCAAGGATGGGAAATTGCTGTTTGTGACGTGGAGTTGACAAAGAAGGGTAAAGAATTATTTGGACGGGATCAACTTGTAAGTGCATTCACTGCCAAATTAATGGCGACAAGACACATGTCTATCAGCTAAGTATTGATTATCTTTGAGCAGCGTATTCAACAAATGCACCAAGATATTGTCTTCAACTGCCCGGGAGATGTTACCCTCCTTGGCTTTTCCCCTCGCTGTGCAGTACAGGGCATGTACTCCCCGCGCCGCTTTATCACAGTGCAAGGTCACCCTGAGTTTACGGGTGAAATTGAGACAGAGATCATTAAGAACAGGACCAAGACTGGGGTTTTCACCGAGGAGCAAGCACGAGATGCCTTGGATCGAGCTGGAAACGAGCATGATGGTGTCGCGATTGGAACTACCTTCCTCAAATTCCTATTGGAGGAGTAAGAACTGGAGCATAGGAAACCTTTGGGCATGACAGGAGGATGATGGCTGTCAAATACGTATGTATATAGACGATAGAGGCCTACGATGTCATCAATGCAAACAGGGAGTTTTGTAATCAATCATTAGACAATCAACACTTCACTTCAAAAAGAAAGCAAACTACTGCAAAGCAAATCAACCACATCTGGTTGATATTCCATTAGATTTATGCCGGATTTCGAGCACATGCACTGCAGACCCGCTACCATAACAAACAACATCAAGCCATTTAAGCTAAATAGCCATCCAAATCCTAGCCATGAAATGCATGTCATGAGCCATTAAGGAGTGCACCAGGCACCTCCTTCCATGCAAGTTAAGTCAAAACGCCTCTCCTTAGCCGACCTGATCATGGGTTTCGTGCGGCTATGCATGCGACAAAAAGAAAACCCCACGTGTACCAGATGTTTCACGCTAACGCCATCACAATGCAAGAGTTGATCGCTGCAAAAAGAGATGCTAGAAATCTAGGGCCAAACGCAAAAGGAAAAAAAAGGGAAAGCAAAGGAAGCAATTGCATCCTGGGACATCGTCCCTTAAGCTGGACGAGGCTTTGAAAGACGACCGCTGCGACGTGGCCTTGATTTTGTATCCGAATCCGATTGCACAGGAGTGCCCTCATTTGATACAAATACAGGGTCTGCCTCGGCCTTCTCTGCCTTTTCAGCATCGGCCTTCATCTGTTTGTGGAACCTGTCAGCACATGTGCCTGCTCGAGGAAATTGGATAGTGCTGACTCGTAAATTGAGTGAGACGACCTCATTTTGGTCGTCTCGGAAGGAAATGCCCACACCCAATGTAAGGTTGGATACAGCCCGCTTCTTTGGTCGACCTCGCCGAACTGCTGGGCGAGGGTCTTCAGAATCATCGCTATCTTCGGCAGAGCGTTTGCTCCCAGTGCTGAAAGGCGACGACTCCCGTGAAACTTGTAGACTAGATTTGAAACAAGGACCGGGTGCTAATTTCTTTCCTGTGGAATCTTCGTTGGTTTCACCGAGGAGTGCTGCAAATGCGCGATCAATATCACCGCGGCATTTCTGCAGCATATCTACGATGGTATCGCGATCGTAACGCCCTCCCAGTCCATCTTGAATAGACTGAATATCCCAAGGAGGAAAGACATCAACAGCAAGCATAGGGTCTGGGGTGGGGTCTTGAGGGGGGTTGTTGGGAGGGATAGGGATGTCAGAGGTCAAGTTGTTGTTCTTAATGGTATCGTCGTAGTCTTTACTAGGGGAGGGATGGATAGGATTGTCACCCAAGTCTTTAGAATCAGACAAAATGGATGCCTTGGAGTCTGTTTCCTCAGGTTTTGTAAGGCATGGGCGTGGTCCAATTTGCGTTTTTGGAAGAGCAAATAGCGCATGGTGAGGTCCATCCAAAGGTCGCACTGAAGAATAATGTTTGAAGTCCTGTTTCTGTTAGCCAAACCCTTCCTAGACCAAATAAAGACGGAACAACATGGACCTACGTGGAAAGCCACATGAACTACTTCACGATGTTCATCATGGGAAGCGTTGACATCCCGAAATGCTTGAACACCCTCCATAGTGTAGACGTTGATGTCTACTTGATAGGCCTGGCAAAATGCCTGTAGATGCTCAGAACTCCCCCATTCTCCATTTTTACGCGTTGAAGCTACCATTTCCTCAAACCGCCGTTCCTTATCCTCTTCCGACGGGGCAGCCACATCGGCTGAACGCGTGGCGTACGCGGAGACGGCGGATCGCTTGGGACGGCGACGCTCCCCACCTTTAGCAACAACAAATTGCATAAAGTAATCCCTGTTATCAGCTATGTGCTCGGCTAACGTTTGGCGAATCTCATGGCCATGTTCGAAGTTGCCATAGAGTTGATCGGAGAGGGAGTAATATAGACAATTTCCTTGGATAGACGCGTTAGAAAACGTGAAAAGTAAGAGCAAACATGCTTTGCAGGAGCTAGCCTTGTTCTGAAATCATGTAGACATACCATCACCTTCTGTTGGCAAGGCAAAGAGGCTGCGTTGCTTCAAGCAGGGCATCTCTAAACACTGGTGGTCCGAGGCTTTATTTTGACGTATAGCCGGCGTGTCCTCTTGCTGGACCAGCAGCGGGGAGGGGTGGATGGCCGGTGGAAAAATGTGGTTTTGTAGTACATCGGAGCTTGGGGTTGTGGAGTCAAGGTGTTGGTGTTGTTGGTGACCCGTAAGTATGGGCACGATTCTGCCACCGTGTGTGAGGGTAGACATGGTGAGCAAGGAAGCCTATTGAGGCCCAAGTTCGTCATCTATGATTTGTGTATGGAAGGGATTGGTCCTGCGATGAATAACTAGGAGTTGCCTGGGAAGACCTGGAAAGATCAGGGGAACAAACAACCCGCAGAGTAAATGAGCCCTGCGGGTGCGATGGATAGAAAAAGGAATTCAAGCATCGGTCCAGCTTTGAGAGCCGAGCAGGGGGCGGTGAAGCCCGGCTTCCCCCGTGATTGGACCACGCGTGAGACGTTGCCAACTATGACATCGCTGACTGGGTTGTCGAAGCCTGATTCCCGCCATTCGCGGTTCCAATTGGACTACGATGCCATTTTGCTGATCTATACGACGCCTGAGAAGGTTGTAGTCCTAACCTTTCGCTCCGAAATCACTTGGATTTCATCTGTTTGAGCCATCAAATATGCGATGTGATTTATTCAATTCTTGGGAGATAGTGGGCCCTAGCGATGGAGAACGCGGGTCTTTACGGAGACGGCCTTTGCGGAACTTCTGGGGACTTCGCTAATGCATATTCAAAGAAAGTAGTGGTCCTGGATCTGATATAACAGTAAAAAGGAATTCGTTCCGTAATTCGACGGTTTTTCGTCTTCGCACTTTCAAAGCTCCGCATCCTTCGACAGTATCTAGCCAGTTATACCGAGGTGTATTGAAGGGTGTTTTGTCTTGTTTTCCTCCGCGTCTCCACCAAGAAAACTTTGGCGCGTTGTGCGCTTTCACCCACCTTCATTGGGTCAACACCACACCGCCTCATTAGCCGCCACCCAAAAGAGCAGGTCCCTAACAGGGGTCATACAGCTGTAATTTACCCTTAAAACTTACCCCGATTCTTGTCTCCATTTCTCTTATCAAATGGATTGTTGATAGTGGAGATTAACTGCTCTTTGCCTCACCCCCGCATCCTGCTCGCTCTGCTGCTGCCATTGAACTCATCGCATCCCGGTACTTGACTGGTTGAAATAGAGTATCCGATCTTGAATCGAACTTCGTGCTAACGACAACAAAAAAGCAAAGCAAGATGACCAATAATATCGTCGTACTGGGGTAAGGCATGCATAAAATTCACCACGGCGAGAGCATACTCAGCTTGCACCACGTTGAACTCGAGCTGACAAGCTTGCAGGGCTGGTGTATCGGGCCTGACGACAGCATATCTGCTGTCGCAGGATCCAAATAATAACGTCACCGTGCTCGCCAAGCATATGCCGGGGGATTATGATATTGAATATGCGTCTCCGTGGGCAGGCGCCAATTACATGCCGTAGGCCTCACATCAGCTTAGCAATTATATCCGCTCACAGCTAAAGACTCACTTCCGTCATTCTCAGGGTCGGAAGCGAGGGTAGCAACCACCAGGCATGGGAACGAGCAACCTGGCCAGCTCTGGAGGAAATCACCTTGAAATACCCCGAGGCGGGCATTCAATTCCTCGGCAAGTATTGTCATACTGTTTCGTATATGCCCTATGAACGTACATCTCTAACAGGCCATGCAGATACTCTCATCTATAACCGAAAGAAAGATCAAGGCTCTGCCACGGGCAAATGGTTCTCGGAGTTGGTGCAGCCAAACCCTTGGTACAAAGACGTTGTGCCCAAGGTAAGCCCCCGAGGAGGAGACAACTGTGACCATCCGATAATAACTAAAGCAGTTTGAAGCTATTCCCAATGACCAACTTGGACCAAGCATCGACAATGCCCAGAAGTTCGTTTCTGTCTGTATCAATACTGCCATTTATCTCCCTTGGCTTGTAGGGCAATGCGTCAAGAATGGCACGGTTTTTGAGAGAGCCGTGTTTAAACACATTGCGGATGCTGCACATTCTCACCACTCTGGCCAAAAGGCCGATGTGGTTGTCAACTGTACCGGTCTCTCATCGAGGTTCCTTGGGGGGGTGGTTGATGAAAAACTCCAGCCGGCTCGGGGCCAAATTGTTATTGTTCGCAATGATCCCGGCCCCATGGTCTCCGTCTCGGGAACCGATGACGGTGAAGATGAGGCAATGTACATCATGACTCGTGCGGCTGGTAATATCTCACATCCTATATTATAAAAGCCACCAGACTGACAATTTTAGGCGGTGGCACTATCCTCGGTGGTTCTTATCAAAAGGGTGATTGGAACCCCTTACCTGACCCAAATCTTGCAAATCGAATTATGGCCCGTGCAGTTGCAGCTGCCCCGCAACTTGTCGAGAAAGGGCAGGGAATTGAAGGCCTTTCCATCATACGGCACGGCGTCGGCTTGCGGCCTCTCAGGGACGGCGGTCCCCGAATCGAAAAGGATCAAATTGACGGGGTTCAGGTTGTACACAACTATGGTCATGGTGGATTTGGATACCAAGCTTCATTTGGTTGTGCGGAATCTGCCGTACTGCTAGTTAAGGAGGTGTTGCAGAGCAAGAGACGGGCAAAGCTTTAAGGCAAATGGATAGAACAATAGGCATACTATTACATTACAGCTATTATCATAGCATACTGACTGTTCGGCTAGAAAAGCAGGCATCACCTCGGGCGCTATCCATGTAATTATTAAGGTAGCCTATGTTAAGTATAAATTATGCAAAACTGACGTCAGGGGAATTAGTGGCAAATATCCACCATCCTAGATATGTGTTATTTTTCGTATTTGTACATACATTTTGATGACCTCAAATGCGAACTGATATTAGGACTTCCAAGCCCTTTCGACTCATCTGATAGGACTATGCCTCGTCGCCAACTTCATGAGCACGACTTCGGTACCCAGGTTGCTTGTGTTGCTGAGACCTTCGGCGCCATACCTCTCGAGGGCACGGGGATACCGCAATCTCAGCGACTCCAACCAAAGTCAGAGACTGTGCTCGCGATTGCCATTGATGCGATGCTCAAGTCTCGTCCTATATCGCACCATCTGGCGCACAAAACCACCTGTGGTTTGATCGATCACCGATACCATTTGATTGACACACTGGCAAATAGTACATGGGAGGACCGAGTCCAGACTTTGAGACAGTCAGGTTACAACCGCTATAGGGAACAGTGTGCTACAAATCTGGGCAACCTTGCAGAACTCGTCAACAATAAATATGGTATGAATTCCTCGGAATCTTCCAACTTTCTCCGCTCCGGTAACTAATTCTGTAATGTTCGCAGATGGTGATCTCAATCAACTATTGGAAGGTTCTCACGGCCATACTGAGGAGATCCAAAGACGAATGAAAGAGATCAAAGGGATAGGGGACCTGGGGGCTGAGTTATTTTTGGACCAGGTGCATAGTGTCTGGCCTTCCGTTGCACCTTTCCTCGACTCTCGAAGCCTCAAAACCGCTGAAGAAATCGGTATAGGAACAGACTTGGATGCTATTTACGATGAGCTCGGACAAGATTCGGTTTCTATGAGTAAATTTGCAAGTGGGTTATCCAAAGTCCGGCTGGAGCACAAGGAGCATGATATTCAAGCACTATAATAGACAGCAACTGTTTATTTAGTCTCTAGGCATGTGTGTAGATACAAAAAACGGTCTCAATTAACAGAAAGTATTCCATCGCTTCACATATTTTGTTCAATGCCGCGGAGGACTATTGCCCAGCGTACATCTCTATTTATAGAGAAGAGGAACCAGGGACGGCTGGCCATGCCCATCATGTCCTAATCTGGACTAACAGTCCTCCGTTCCAGCCCCTCACGTGATGCGTCAGCGGCGTCGGTGGCTCGTCAAATTGCCTGCTGAGTCATCCAGGGAGGCTTGGCAGACCCGCTGCTTGCGACAGCGTAGCGACTGCTCGCGCTCCACGCTTCTCATTCCCTCCCAACCCGAGCCCCTGTTCTACTTCGATCCAAGCTTCATAAAAGCGCATTCTTTCTTGGCCTTCTGTCTGCGATTTCGCTAGTGCGCTTGCCTCCTTTGGACATTTGCTGATCCAACAAACAAACAGGTACGGTCAAGTGTCTCCTAGTCCCCCCCCTCAGCCCCAGATCTTGAATCCACCTGCTGTTATCTAGCGGCGGTGGGTGTGCCGGCTTTCTCAAGAACTTCCCCATCATTCCCGACAATGCCGAATGAGCTAACGAAAATACTAGCGATCTCGCAACCCATTCGATTTCGTTCTCCCCTCCCTATTGTTTGTTGCCTAGCGACTCGCAAACCCCCTCTCGACCTTGACACCCTGAAGATCGCTTGAGATTAAGTGAAATTTACAATTGAAACATCATTCAAAATGGACTTCTCTAATATCTTGTATGTGCTCGCCGCTCATGCGCAGCTCTGGCGCTCCTTGTCCCAACGGCCCAAAGCGGTGGCGTCGTACTAACAACTGACTCCAGTCGACTTGTGAACATCGCGGTGGGTGTGATCATGGTGCTGGGCGGTATCAGCCAGTTCTTCCCGCCGTCCATGAGCTCCATCGTTGTGGGCGCGTACGTCATTGTTTTTGGTCTGGGTAAGCAACTCGTCAATAAGCGGATCCTGTTGGGTTTTATGGTTTTGCTCATGTATGGGATCTCTTTAGTTGTTGCCGGTCTGGAGTTCCTGCCGAATGTCCCTGACTATGCTTACCGCTACGCTTCGTTCCTCTTCTCTTTCCTCGGCCGTGGTATCTGTAAGTGGCTGTGTTCCCGTCGAATATTCCACTCCCCGAGCCCGCCGGTACTGACCTCTCCGTGTAGTCTACATCTTCGTCGGCTGCATCCTGCTGCACGATCACATCCTGCGCGAGATTGCCGCCGGCATTGTCGGCGTCACCGGTATTGGTTACCTCGTCCTCGAGTTCATTCCCTCCATCGAGCCCCCCTCCAACATGCGCGAGTCCGATCAAGGCTGGGGTGCCGAGCAGGTTTAAATCCTTTGAGTCACGAGACCCGCCATCGACCAATGAGTTGCGAACCTTTACGAAATGATTTTTCATCTTTGGAAAGTTGCAGCCTGACTCGAGATGGCAATGTGGACTCCCCGGACTGATTGGTTGCATTGAGCGCATGCTTTTCCTCTTTGCGATACGATATATGATGGGATGATGAAGTACTATGATGCGACCACGAGGTTCCTAGTTGCAGGTTGCAAGTTACGCGATGGACACGGTTGATTGTCTTTCGACAGACATGACCATGTGTTCAGCCCAGAGATCCTCAGCCTATCATCGAACGAGCGAACCCCGTAGTCTTCCTTCGCATTACTTCTTTTTTTATCTGTTATGGTTTAGTGTCATTACTCTAGTTCCTTTTTTTTCCATTATTCATTTGGCTTTTGTTCAAACGTTGATACCTGTGGAGGTCAAGGGTTCATGAACAGCAGGACAGAAATATTGTACCATATATATGCCAATTTGGGAATGTAGACCATTTGCTGCATCTTGTGCATTTTTACCGTGTCTCTCGGTGCTATGATTCCTGGCTCAATAGAGTGTTGTGTCACAAACTCCCGATTAGAGACTCACGATTAGAGAGGGTTGAAGAAAGGTGTGGAGCCTGTCATTCCCACAGAGGATCTATTATTACCGACTACTTTGGCACTATGTGTGATTATCTTCAATCTAGTCTCCGTTCGGAGAGTGAGTATTCCGGTGAGTATCGGATGGGGCCCGGACGAATTGGGCCAAGTGACAAAGTACGACCCAGGTTGATCGGCAACAGGGAACAGCGTGTACTTTTGACCATTTACCTGATCGAACCTTATATGGAGGGGGGATCAAGGACTTCTTTTGCCTCGTCCAGACTCTGACTGGGACATTAGTCACGGCATGGCCGCGCTTTCGGCCAACCGGAGGCGCTGAAATGCTGCTGACCCGGGCCGGAAAGCCGCCTCCGCCAATCATCGGCCCGTTAAAGATGCTTGCCTACGCACTGGCCCGCCGACGCCTCCCTTGGGAAGGTGCATTCCCACTGATTCCCACTGATTCTGCGCCCCTAAACTTCATCAGGCGCACGGTGGGCCCCGTCGTGATGCGATCTGGGGATGTAAAATTCGGCATTCGGAGATGGCGATCAGAGATTTTCAAATGACAGCTCGGAAAAAGCAAACACAGGGCTTTGTATACATGGCCGGTTGGGAATCAGTTGAGGGGGGACCGAGTCGAGATTAGATGGAAGATGAGATAGCGAGGCTCGGCAGATTAGACTTGATTTCTTAAGATAATTGATTGATAGCCTTTCGTCGATCCCCCCTTCGTAGATCGATAACCGCCCCAGAATCCCTTTCTTTTCTCTCGAGAACGACCTTCGACTGGCTTCTTCGCTTCGTTCCCGATTCGCTTTCTCATCCTCTCATCCTCTCATCCTCTCGATCTGTCGTTCCTCCCCCCCCCTTCTCCCGACACTTCGGTCCCCCCGATCATCTCATCGCTTCCGACCACGCCATCCCGTCCTTCCTTCTCCGCCTCCTTATCTGGCGTCCCTCTTCTCCTGGTTTCAATTTCTTCCTCTTCCTCTTCCTCTCTTCCTTCCTTCGTTTTACCTTTCCCTCTCAGCCAGACGAATCACCATCGTGCAGCCCACCCCCCAGCGAACACTTGGCCCTAATCCTAGCCCCGTCTAGCCTCCTGCATCTCCCCCCCCCCCCCCCCTCCCTACCCAACCGCGCCAAGTCAGACTGGGCGTTCCCGATTGTGCTGTCAGCTGTCGCAATCGCTCATCTATCACCTGACCATCCCGGACCACTTGGTCGCCACATTCGTTTGACATCGTCGCTCGTGGCGTGTTATAACGAGTTGAGAGCCCTGCGGCTTCAATCCCTGCTGCTCCCACGCATATCCACCATCCAGCTCCTTCTTTGGCATACCTCCCTACCTGTGTCGCCGTCTGCAGTCCTAGTCGGCCTCTTCTGCAGGCCGGCCGCGTTCCCACAGGCCCTGACCGACATTTGATCTTCCTGTTGTAGGTGCAACGGTGAATTCGGCTGTCAACTGTGGTGCGACATCGCCCTCACATCGCCCTCCGTGTCCTCCCTCATCTTCTCGCTTCCGCCGCGCCGTTCCTGGAACTATACTATCCCCGAAATTGGGCCTCCCTGCTAGGATCCTCTCCTCTATCGCCTTCGCCTACCTCCTCCGCCTTTACACTCCTTACCTTTCTCCCTAGCCCGACGGACCCACGGCCGACTCCTCTCTCCGGCCCATTCAGGTGGTTATGCTAGCGTCTATTCCACAAATGGAAACGGTACACTCTTATCCCCGGGATGGTGTTCCCATCCGGCAACCCTCGGCGGAGGATCTGGATGCTGCTCAGCAGCTGATCTCATCTGCACAGGGTGGCCGTGACCATCTGGCCCGGTATGGGGAAGACCCCCGATCAAAATGACGGCAAGCCCGCCCCCGAATTACCAACCGTCACCGGCATCGGTCCAATTGAACGTGGAACGATCGGATGGAACACGGGACAAAACCTCTCCACGGGGGCAAAAGGATACGTCCTTCTTGGGGCATTCTTGCAGGTGAGTCGTGCCCCGAAATCAGACTCTTGGCACACTCGGCGGTTTATACTAATGACTGGATAGCAATTGTGGAACAAAAAACACACCACTCTGGCGACGATCTCCAACAGGGGCCATGATCTGCAATGCCTGTGGCCTTTATTTGAAAGCTCGAAATGTCGCTCGTCCCACAAAGCGAAATCGGATTCAACAGGGCTCTGAGGCCGTGGACAGACCCAGTGTCACAGCCCCGCCACACGATGCAGCAGCCCCATCATCAGGCGGCTGCGGTGGTTCTAAGGGTTCCTGCCCAGGCGGCGGAAGCTGTAATGGTACTGGTGGTGCTGAGGGATGCGACGGCTGTCCAGCCTACAACAACCGCATCTACAAAGCGGCGCACCGCGGCGCCCCGCCTGCTCCTCATGCCCCGTGGGGTCGAACCTCAATTCCGGATACAGATCCAGCGCCTCCCGGGCCCGAAAGCGATGCTTCTGCCAAAAATACCCCCTCTGATGGAGGCTCAACTCTGGTGGCTTGCCAAAACTGCGGAACAACTGTTACCCCTTTATGGCGCCGTGACGAGCATGGCCATCCTATTTGTAATGCTTGTGGTCAGTTTGATTTGCACCTCCGTTCCCAATCTCCATGGATAGTTTCCAAGCTTACCAAATGCAGGATTGTACTATAAGCTTCACGGTTGCTATCGTCCGACGACCATGAAAAAGTCCATCATCAAACGTCGCAAACGCGTCGTTCCCGCCCTACGCGACCAGTCTCCCACGGCTGCTACTCACTCCTCAAACGGGTCATCAGCATCTCCGGAAGCATCTCCTGCAGCGTTAGCCCATTCTCACGACGATCATTATCGGTACATGAGCAATGAACCAATGGACGCGCCTCGATCATTGCCATTTGCACCCCCTCCTGTGGATTTTACAAGCTACCATGTCAGCTCCGCTCCTTTACAACACCATCAGCTGCCAAAACTTCTGGAGCCCGAGCGTCTGGGTCACTCCCCGGTCTCTCAGTATGGACGACGCTCTGCATCACCAAACTCCCTTGGCATCCCCAAGAAGCGGACGTTGGCTGAGACCGCGGCGGAAGCCCTTCCTATCCCCACCACTCTGGAGTCTGGATCGAATCAATTACCGCCTATCATGTCCTCAGCCAACCCCTCTCCTCCGGGTCGCTTGAGCTCGATTTCATCCATCCTAAACCAGGCTGGTCCACATGATGATTCCCGTATGGATGGCAAGCATTTGAATCGACCTCAGTCTTTTCAACACTCCATACCCTCCGCCTCGCACCCATCACACCAACCCCAGCAACTCCCCAGCATCTCCTCTTTCTCGGACCCGGCTGTCGATCGCCGGGCGCGACTGGAACGAGAAGCCGAACAGATGCGCGAGGCGCTGCGTGCTAAAGAACGCGAGCTGGCCGAGATTGGCCGATAATTCTAGCTATGAGCTTCAAGTCGTCACGAAATTAACGAGATTCAAACCCCTAGAACTATTTTCCGGTTCTCTTTTTCCGATGGTGATTTTTCTCTTCCATATTAAAATACGGCGCAAATTCTGGGCGAGTTTGCGCATGATACCACTGACTATTCTTTTTGCCGGGGCGATGGATCCTTGGTTGTTTCACTATGGTCGTTTATTTCTTTCATTCCCTCTTGTTTATTCCCTAAAAAAAAGCCTCTCGGAGATCAAATGTACTCTATTTACAACAACTGAATTGGAATCGCTCTTTTTATTTTGAAGTCCCCTCATACATTTCGTACTTCAAAGTTTGGAATAATTTTCTTATCTTGTATATAAAGTCTCTCGGCCCGGGCCGAACAATCCGATGTCATCATGACTTTATGACTTGATATCACTTTATTCTGGCCTTCGCAGTCTCCAGTTAATGTTAATCCCTGCCTGGTCGAGAGGATATATCCTAATCAATGAGTTCCGCACAGCCTTTCATCCTATCCTTTGTTGGAGATGTTATGCTAGGTCGTCTGGTTGATCAGCTTTTTCCGGAACACGTTACCAACGATGAGGACCAAAGCATTGCTGCCCACTTCATCGACCAACATCCATCTGTATTATCCCGTTCACGATATACATACGCCTCCCCCATGGGGCACAACGCTTCCTCTTCTTAATGCATCCGATCTCCTCTTAATCAACCTCGAGACTTCAGTAACAACCACATCCGACCCATGGCCGGACAAACGCTTCAACTATCGCAGCCATCCAGCCAACCTGGCACCGATTCTCCATGCCGCACATGTCGACTACGCCACTCTCGCCAACAACCACACGCTAGACTTCGGTACCGACGGCCTCGTCGACACCGCCTGGACTCTGCGCGACGCCGGCGTCCCGTTCTCTGGAGCCGGCGAAACAACAGACCAAGCGTATAAACCAGCTACGCTGTGGCTGCCCCGCACCGCGCAGGAGTACCATTCCCGCCATGTGAAGGGAGCAAAGCAGCCGGGCACCTGGAAAGACCGGCCTGATCCCGGTGGCTATCGTGTTCATGTCTATTCGGCGTCAGACCACCCGCGCGACTGGAACGTTGTCCCGACATTCCATATGATCGATTACTCTCCGGCGACCCGGGTGCGCCTGCGAACTCTTCTGCTCTCCAATGGATCGACAGAGGAGCACCTCGGAGAATCAGAGACGGCTCATGGTGCGGCTTTCGGTGATGGGAGCGAGGGACGCCGCCATAGTCACGCGAGTAGACCGCCGAATGCGCCGCCGGGCCTCAAAATATTCTCCGTCCACTGGGGCCCGAATTACAGGTGGCAGCCCTCAGAGCGGATACGTGCCTTGGCGCACTTCCTGATTGACGAGTGTGAGGTTGATATCGTACACGGGCATTCATCCCATCATGTGCAGGGGGTGGAGGTGTACCGTGGCAAGATTATCATATATGGGTGTGGTGATTTTGTTGACGATTATGTGCTGAATGAGGAGTATAGGAATGATCTCGGGGCTGTATGGCGTGTTTTCGTCAGTCAGCGTGAAGGGGCAGAAGGGAAAAAAGAACTTGTGCTTGATCGGCTAGAGATATATCCTACTCGGATCGAACTATTTAGGTCATTACTTCTTGAAAAGGAAGATGTTGATCACCGGCTGACGAGGGAGAAGATTACTGCACTAAGTGGTGATTTGGGAACAAGGATAAGCGAGGATCTTGGGGAGAAAGGTCAAATAATTGTGCAGATTAACTAACATCTAAAAATCAACTGAAGGAAACGACATTCTATATTTTGCCAGAAGTCAAAGTACATAGTGTTGGCATAGTGCTATGCGACATGCGGAATCTCCTTTAAAAGCTCTTCAAATGCATTCAGAATTTGCCCTCGTTCTTCCTTCCATATATCGGCATCATCTTGAAGCCCAATATCCTTGCCTCTTGCAGCCTTGACTAAGATGTCCCTTCCGGGAAACGCCAGCTCAACGTTGTTCGATATCGTTTTCATACGCACACCCTGGAGGACTTCTCTGAGATGTCTATTACACTTTCCACCTCCATGTCCGCCGTAGCTGACCACAAAAGCTGGTTTCCCATTCCATTCATGGTAGAGGTAGTCTATGGCGTTCTTGATGACGGCCGGGTAGCTCCAGTTGTATTGAGGAACCACAAAGATAAACGCGTCATATTGCTTGATTTCCTGGCTCCACTCTCGTGTGTGCTGATGGTCATACTGCGAAGAATCGGTGATTTGGGACGGTATATCCGATTCGTCATACATTGGAAGATTCCATTCAGCCAGATCAATCAGTTGAGGAATTGGGGTGGCATTGCTTTGCTGGGTTGCCGTGGATTGGACTGCGTCGACAACAAATTGTGCAATCTGTGGACACGCACGTGGTTTCCTGGTGCTGCACACGATCAAGCCAATTTTCGGAGTAAACATAATTGCTTTATGACAGGATGGATGTAAAAGCTGGATTCTTGGGGTTTGTATGATAAAGACGAGTCGATGTAGATGAACAGAAAAGACAGAAGTAAATTTTAATAAACGACCAGGTACCAGCGACAGCTATCTTTTATATGCCTGACTGAAAGTCAATTTGTTAAATAGGTTTTTTGTTGTTATTGCGGGGACAACCCTGGATTAGGATTTACTAGATCCACTCCGCGGAGAGGTCCGCGGGCCCGCGGACTGCGTGCCGGAATTAGGCTACCATCTCCAAACCCATCTTTGACCTATGATTTGCTTTAGCAGGATAAGACTCATGACCACAGAAGGTTCTGCTAAAATTGTAACATTTATATAAAGTTCCATGATCATCATGCGTGAATGGTGACTTGGTAATATCCATATTTGACCGGAAAATATATTCCAGGATTTGCCCCATGGTTTCATGACTTTGCCTGCTGAGATACATGTCCCTTCACTTGCAAATGGACCGTAGTTTATGCCCCCTGTCATAAAAAGGAAAGCTATCGACATGTACGTAGGATATAGCGTGTCAAGATGAGAGGATTGATTTGAACATGGCATCAGTCAGCCTTTCGATCGGATTATCAACCTCATACTTAGGCCTATTTACTCGACTAGGTCCTAGAATGGAGATTTCGAGATTGCTACTCAGATACGCGTGATTTTGTCAGCTACAACCCTTCTGCATTCAGCCAAGATTGCAGCCTGTCTTCCCACCTCAGCCAAGCTGCCCACCACTTTTTGATTGCCTCCCACAAACCCATACAAGGCATATGGAATGCCCACCTCGCGACAAAATTCTAAAACCAACTTCTGCACTCGTCGAAGATTATGCCTAGGCACCCGCGGGAACAGATGATGGATGGCTTGAAACTGTAGTCCTCCATGTATCCAATCCAGCCACTCCGGACAATCTACATCCATGGTGGTTCGGAGCATACGCTGAGGGAAAGACTCCTCGGGGCCCAGATCGGCAGTCGACATCGCAAAATGCGACAGCGTGAACTGCACATGCAGTGGCATTGTCACCGCATGGCTGATCAATACATACAGGATTCGAGTCCCCGCCGTAGGGAGCGAGCGATAGACGATTCCGTATCCGAACCAAGCCCAGAAGACGAAATTGCCTCCAATCTCGAAGTACCGGTGCCACCACGCCCGGCCCTTGCGAGGGCCTTGGCCGTAGATGAGAAAAAGCCATGACTGAACGTACAAATTGAAGCGCCCAAACATCAGGATCACATAGTAGAGATAAGCCTGGTAGGGCACGATGCGCCTGGCAAACTCCGTGTACGGCATCAGGCGCTCGTGGTAGGTGGAGAAAAGACTACTTAGAAAGCGGTGGTTCACAGCCAGGAAAGGGAGATGCTGGTTATCTGGGTCATGTTCGGGAGAATTAGTGACAAGATGATGGACGTTGTGGGTACGCTTCCACCATCCTAGTGATAGTCCGCCGATGGGGGCGGCGATAATCATCCCTATGAGGTTGTCGACGAAGAAATTATGTGTGATAGCTATGTGACCTGCGTCGTGAGCAGCGAAGACCATCTGCGACCAGAACCATCCTAAAAAGATCGCGCTGGTGCAGTACCATTCAATATGCAGAAAGAACAGCATGATGGCAAAGAGAAAGCTGCAGCGGCCTAATTCCCAGAGATAGGCGGTATAACGACATTCATAAAGCCCTTCCAATTGAACTTGTTCATGCAAACGACGGTATTTATCGATGATGTTGGACTGTGTAGTCACGTCGAGGCTGGGATATTGATCGAGTGCCACGCTGATCTCCTCTTTGGATCGAGCGTTCAAGAAAGCTAGCTCTTCGGGGGTATGACGTTCGTGGGCATGAGTCAAGTCATTGACTTGAGCTAGAGATGTATTCCGTTCTTCATTCTCATTTTGACTTCTCTGAATCGGAGGGATGAGATTGTGCCATCGTTCTTCAATCTTTCCGATCTTGTACCGGTCGATCAGCTGGCGGGTTTCGGCCGAGTGCATGCTACTCTAATCAGTCGTTCCTAATCATCGAGAAGAATTGAGTCGAGGCGGCATGCGTGCAGTAACATACACAAGAAATTCATCTGTTGCGTCCTTCCCAATGAAATGTTGAATAGGCTTATAGCCACCAGGGTGATAAGGCAGCCATGAATCGACACGCAGCACCTTTTGATCGATTATGACAATGGAATGACCCTTGGCAATCAGATCTTCAACCTGATAAGGTGATAGAATATCATCTTGCCCAGAAACTGAACCATCGGTGTTGTCCATTGTTTCGTTTAAGGGATCGAATGTGGTGCCCCCCCCCCCCCCCCCTCCCTTTTTTAAGAGATGTTGTTGTCCCGGAAATACGGATATGTATAAGATGGGGGCTGAGAATAACATGCATATATCCCAATGCGGATTAGCACGATTACCTGTACTATATTTAGGTGTCGTAGATAAGTCTTGTCTCTTAACGGGTCATACTATATAGTTGATGCATAGTCTACGACCGGGGTAACGTATGCTTGGTAAAGCTGTCGTATCTATTCCGGGCGTAGAAGTCGTAGTTAGACCTCGGCACAACCCGCGGGTGACCCTCCGCTACGATCGATTGCGCCAAGCTGAGTTTGGCTAGATAAAGCCCCTCAGGGTGGCCTGTAGGGAGGGCGTCAGGCCAAACCTTCATATTACGAACTCATCGCTGTCATACCCAAATAACTACATAAATACACACACATGCCTTGCCATTCAATGTAGCTTTGATGTAGCTTTGAGAGAGATAGATACGTAAAACCAAGGATCTTCTTTGTAATCCCGATTAAGGGCGTCGGCAAGCCTCCTTCTCAGTTCTGTTCCACAAAGTACGAAATAACTTTTGTAGATCAGGAAGGAGAGGAGCCCATGCGCTCGTTTCAGTGGTGCTGGTTCAACTGGCACTCGGTCAGCTGAGATGTCACCTTGGGTGTTGAGGTCGAGGGCCCATCTCTGTCCTCTCTCTCTGTTCGGGACTTGTCCACACACGATTTCCACCCATTCATCGGTAAGGGTGACATTTGGTGGTGGACAATTTTGGAGCTTGCTATTGTCGAACACCGGCTTCTCACGGTATGTTAGGAACTTGTCGGTGATTTCCTTTTTTGCAGCTTTCGATAGACCACGCGGATCCAAAATGAGACCAACCGGCGTTCCAGGATTCCAGTCTTGTCGGTCAAGTGCGAGCGTAGCGCGTGCCCACGAATCATCGAGCTTCTATTTTCCACCGTAGAAGTCTTCTCGTGGGTCTTGAGCCATCCCGTACCGCGTTTGGTCGCGGTCCTTGCTTATTTTTTTGACCGGGGAGCTTTCGCTCACTTTCCTTTTTGGAATTTTGAAGTCTTTCGAAGGTTAAGTGATAAGATGATAGTTTGAAGTGATAGAATGATAGGCTGGGTGTAAGGTTGAAGGTGGAAGTGTGATGGGCAGGTGAGGTGAGAGGGGAGTAATGAGAATTAGAAGGTGGAGCGAGAACGAAGTAAAAAAGATTGGTGACAGGAAGCTGTGGTAGCAAACTATGTATTGTTGGGTCAGTCAGTCTCATTAGGAGCATCATTGCCATTGAGCAAAAAGATCTGACATACCAAGGTGGAAAGTGGCTTCAACCCTTCAATCACATCCCGTCGGGTATCCTCTGGGCTGGCAATGCTGTATAATAGTAGTGCTTCACGATGAAAGCCAGGGTACTCCTGGGTGTGTTGTTGAGCATCCTCTATGATTAGGTCGTAGACAGTCATCTTGAAGGGCTCGCTGTTGCCACTATCGTTTTCGTGAATATCAATCTAGATACCGTTTTGAGCTCCTCCATCCATGTGATAGCGGGCATATATTGCGTCTCCGTAGCGAGAGACCCATGGCTCGACTCGAGGTATCTTGATAGTTTTGTTGAGAATGTCCGAGATTCGAGAATCAAGAAAAAGCTTTTCAGGCAATGGATCCTTCATTCTTTCCATTATAATTGGGTATGGGTTCAGAAATGATAGATTGCCGAAGGCGTAGGAGGATTATCATGATTCAGTCGACATGAGTATTACAAGCCCTGATTCTCAGAAAAGCCGCCAACTAACAAAGGCGGGGCTTTTAAAACATGCGTTGGTCGCATCCAGAAGCCGCGTGGCCTGGGTTGCGGACCCGACGCCTTTCTACCTCCAAGCGGGTATGTCCAGGCATACTAATCTCTTGAATGACACTTGCAGGTGAATAAACGCAGGACAAACTATCTGGAGGATATCAGACGATGCTCTGCTTATGATCATTGGATTAATTGGTTTAGATCGCTGTTGAGAGCGCCTTAGGGCTGAGAAGCTTACGATGCGAGCATTCCGAGTTCACTCGGTTAACTTCGAGGAAAGCAAAACAAAACAAGAACAGCAAATGGGGGGAATTGGCAGCCCCTAGACCATCAGGAATATAGTGATAGAATACCCGAGGAGCTCGCTACGCAAAGGGGGGACGGAATGGAATCCGAGAGCAAAGGACTTATCGAGCTATTTGACCTGGGATCCCCGAGAACGAACAAAGGGAGACAGGAATCTGGAAATAAGTACATAGCTATTGACAATCTGAACGAAAAGCCCTTCTAACCGCTAGAGAAGAAAGAAGAGTCTTCGCCTGCTGCAATCTGCGAAAAAGACCAAGAGCTTTATTATCCTGCTGTAATCCAGCAAAGGCCAGGAAAACAAGTAAGAACACAAAACATGTGAATCCCCAAATACTAGAACAATGAGAGCGAGGGCTTTGTCAACCGTAACTGGGGCTACTTCGAAAGATGATCCCAATCGAGGATTTGATTCCTTCCTCGAATGGTGTATTAAAGTTGTTGGTGCAAAAGAAGACAGCACAAGAGGTCATTTTCAACATGCCGGCCTAAAATAGAAGCTTTGGAAAGCTAAATACATTTTACAGTATGAGAACATGGACCACGAAAAGACGTGCATAGCAATAAAACGATCGTAATGACTTCTAACCCAGCTTCAAAGCTATATCATGTATCTAGCAGCACATCACAGTCACATCGAGGACCGCCGCAGCCTATTTGCATTTGGGGAGTTTTTCTAACATCATCAGTCATGTCCAAATACCAGCAAGAGGTGACATACTGCTCGAGCAATTACTATCCGTAAAGTACCCATTGACGTAGCACGTTGTCCCCAGATATGTAACTTGATCCCAGGAGCTACTCCCATTAGCATCCAGCTCGTCATAACACAGTATCAAACCTACCAAACCCCATTGAAGCAATCGCCATGCTTCCAGCATGCAAAGGTGAGTTTATCTCCCTTGGGAAACCCAAAGATTTCGCCTGCGTCTAACGTCGCATCGTACCGGCAGTTGACATAGTGGTCGACATTGATGATTTTGCAACTCTGCGCTGATGCGCGCTTTTCAAGGTCCGGCTCTCCATCTGCTTTGGCTTCGTGATCCGCGACTGGGGCAGCGGCGACCAGGAGGGGGAGGAAGGTAATTGCGAGACCGAGGAACTTCATCTTGTTTCGTTTCTAACTGATGCTTGCTATATCGTGAAAGACCCTTGCAGAACAATGGTGTACTTATACATCGGAATTTTCATATCCTTGTATTGCCAAGCCCACTTCCTCGTGTTCTCGTACTGCTATTCATAGGCAAATAGCGCGATCTATCCGAGGTTGCATTCTCGTATCCAGCCATTTTTCGTATCTTCAACATCCGAGGTTTAACAGTAAGAACAGGGAGTTGCCCAATGGCAGCTGCAGAACCCTTGTTTGCTGATTCCTTGATTGGCCTTTATTTGGTCAGGTCTATCCCCCCGTCCGCCCCGGGAACTATTTTAAGAGCGGTTTACTAGTGTATTATAACAAATCGTTCTTATTGGCTAGACTCTGTAATATCGCAGTAGCCAGAATTATTGTAATTAGTCAGAACCATGGAATTCATCCCAACATTGCCCTTGGATACATATCACTATCCCACGCTCGCTGCAACCAGACTTCGGTCGTGGAGCTTGTTGACCCTTTTTGCAGTTCTCTCTTTTATACTGACACCACATACAAGGCATTTGACTGTCTAGGCTAATTTGCTGGTAATTTCTAGAATCTATTTGCTGGTTAGGCCGTGGTGACTGAGCTGCTGCTGCAAATAGAAAGAAGTCAAGCAGTGGGAGATACGTGCGATTAGTCTTCCATTGAACCTCATAAGCAGCCCGATACTAATTCGCTACATCAATACTACTCATACCTCATACAGGTGTTCTCGAAATCTGGTTGACCAAAACAGAGTGAGACTCTTTCTCGGCCCCACCGTCTAGACCTTAGCGCAGATCATTTATTGAGCAAAGAACACTAAGTTCAGGTCTTATCTAGCTAGGGACGATGAACAGACTCACTAACATCGGAGAGAATACGGCGCAGTAGATTTGGACTCTGATTAGTCCCCCTTGAATAATTATTCACCTACACTATTGGTCTTCAAAGAATTTAGCGACATTGAGAAGTTTTCAACAATTGATATCTGGTCCACCATTTCCGCTCTGCTCTCCGTGATGTCTATCCGCTGCATTTTCTTGATGATAGCATCTTTCGGTATTTGCATAACGTTCATCAAATCAATAAACCAAGACAGTCGTCTCTCGTACCAACCCTCTTTGAAATACATGCTCGAAATATTGTTTCTGCTTCGGGTCAAGTTGTGTTGCAACCAGAAAGCGTATTCTGCCATTGAACTCGAAAGAATGTCGGACGGTACTTGAATAGGACGGTCACAGGAGACATGGAAGTAGTAAGCGTCATTTTTGTAGTCCACTTGACGCCCAGACTGTTTTGTAAGTTCAAAGCCCAAAATCAAGGATAACTGTCACTTACTGGCCGCATAGATGGTGGATTTCTTTTCTTTTCTTCCATTTGTCTCGCAGCATCAACTGAGCGCTCATCGAACTGTCTCTTTAGAAGAATCATCCAATGAGACCTGAGAGCTTCCAAGCTACTTGAAACCCATAGACGCTGAATTTTCTCTAACTCTTCAATGAGCTCACACTCTTCGTCCAATATTTCCTCAATATCTTCATCTTGAAGACTTTTAGGTCTCATAAACTCCAAGGGGGACTTCGATGTCATCCCCCGACCTCGGTGACAGCAGACATGTGTGATATCCAAGAGGTCAAATTGTGTCCTCCGAAGAAAAGATAGGAGTACCAATTTGGAGGTCTGATAGCCACGAAATTCTTCCACTAGAGAAAGCCACTCAAAGGCCCATATTAGCTTAGGTGCATTCGAAAACAACTTCATATCAAACGCTAAATTGAACACAGAGAATGTACTACAGCCGTCTTGAGAACAAGCACATCTGCAATTGTCGGGAATGAAAATGTCAGTGTCCCCAGCAAGGATTAGCTTGACCGAATCGATAATGTCCCAAACCGAGGAACGGATTTCCTTTAATTGAACAAGAAGTTTCATCAAAATAGTACGACCCTGGTTGTCAATGTGACTTGCCTGGGTTCCATTTTCAAGGCAAAATTGGATCAATTCTGCTTGAGGGTTGCATGCAATAGAGAATATCGCAAGCTCACCTTCACTATTTGGTTCGTTAAAGCCCTGGAACCCATGTCGAACAAGTGCCTGTGCCTCCTGCCAATTTTGAACATAGTGAAGTAGGTTGTTATTCTCTGCTCCTGTTATACCATCTTTGAAAGTGAAATTTACGTCCTCGCAGAGTCCAACAAGGTCCTCAAAGTATGATGTTCTCAAGTCGTCCATGAACGGATAGTTGGGCAATAGACACATCATCGCTGTGATAACAAAATGCTGAGCAGTATTGTGGCCATAGAATGTTCGAATGTTTTCCAAAGACTCAAATATGAGATTCCAATTGCCACGTGCCGCTGCATATGCAAAGAAGTCCCTATTAAGATGACAATCGTGAATGATTAGGTCGGCACCATTCGATATGAGCAGCTCTACCACATCACGGCTGTCCATTGCTGCTGAGTACATAAGAGGTGTGATTCCACGCCTATCGGTAGCGTTTATGTCATGCCCAGCATCCACGAGCATGCTTGATATTCTCAAATCAGATGCGGCGAGGTGCAACGGGGTTTGGCCGAGGAAATTGCAATTTTGGCTCATTTGATAAGAGGGAAGCAGTGATTTCACTTCATCGAAGGATTTTTTGAGAATAGCGGCGTCAAGGGCACTCATTCCAGCAAATCCTAGGTATATTTTAGCAATGTGCCACTGCTTTTACCAACTGATAAGACTAACCGGGATCATTCATTCCGAGAATTGCAAGATACTCAATGAAGAATGGATCCGGTACCATCTCTTCTGATATCCAATTGGGAGAGCATGTCGAAGGCCATTTTACAAACAACGGAGAATCGATATCTCCTTGGTCAAATCCACATCTAAGGATAGCATCAAGCAGATCGAGATGACGACCCTCTCCAATCCACTTGGCGCACTGTACGAGGAAACTAGAGTAGCCGAATAACTGAGATTTGAACTTGTATCAGGTCATATTGATAAAACTTACCTCTGATCTTCATTTTCAAGCGTCATTCCAAGCTCAAGAGCCAAGAAAAATAATAAATCAAATTGATCATTTTGATTTCCCCAAGGCCCATGAGTGACAAGAGCCTAAGTATTAATTTAGTGCGAGCATTCTGGATAGCGGTTGGATGAATCCATACCCGAACATAACTATGCCCACTTGGGTCGACATGTTGCTTTAAAGAAGGATCTTCTCTCTTCAAGTCCAAAAACATCTCCTTGGCTTCCGAAAGTGAGATTAAATGATACTGACATTTCCAAAGTATCACGAACCCCGGCGATGTATAATTGACTGTCCTTTGTAAGCCCAGGGCGGGTCGAATTGTATATTTCCCAGCTCCCGAAAGAAGCTCAATTCCTGCATAAACCGCCCACGGTATCCCGTACCGAGTGAATGCAATTCGCATATTCCAGCGGGTTCGCCGCGAAGAACATAATCTGTTATCGCAGTTTCCAAAAATTGTGGACAGGGGCGTGTACTCTAATCCCCAGTAGCGTCTTGAAATGGACTCGGTGATATGGCAGGAGCAATGGCAGTGTGTCTTGTTACAAAATGGTCGTTGAAGCGGAGGGACTCTTTTCGTGACATGTACGATTGTCTGTTGATCTCCGACATCCTTTTTGGTCACTGGAACACTTTCAATAGCTGGCTGATCTACACCACAAAGTGTGGACATGCGAGACATATGGTTTAGTAAGAGTGAGCTATTAATGGCCAATATCAGTCTGATCGTCTGGCTTTTTCTCTCCAAGATCATTAGAACGTACGGAATCAGGTCGATGTTCACGCTATCAATTTTGGAGCTGATTTCTTGGATGTCTTTGCGGGTTTCGTTTGAGTATACTAATATTGCTGACCTTAAAACATCTTTCTTTCCCAGGCTTTTGTGAGGAATATTTTTCAACAGTTTCTGCAGATCGATGTCGATTCTTCGAAACGCGGACCAACAGTGCGTAATCGCAAGTTGGACAGTTTGATCTCTTTCAAAAGGCTGGGCAATGTTCAAGTTTCCATGTAAAGATTGAAGACGACAAATCAAATGTTCAATTTCATTGGTAGCCCGCGTTTGGTTGTATTTACGAGCTTCTCGTAATTCGTTGATTCTGTCTGCGATCTGGAGGGCGAAAGCAGCGATCCCTACCCCCGCAGAAACGACCCCGAAAGCATCTGCCATATGAGAGAAGGAAGTTGAAGTGTGACTGGAATGTAAAATGAATAGCGTCAGAAAAAAATGCTTGTTGGAAAGAAGGGATGTAGGGGCAACGTCGCTCAAATCAAAATCAGCCTCATAGCTGCACTGTCCCCCACCTCTAACCCATGCCAACTGTTGACTGCGGGAATGCGCTGTCAGGTTTCTGGTGACCAATGAGAGACTTTCTCTTCGCGCGCGCTTGAGCGCATCACTCGGTATTACCAGTCAACATAAGATTTCTGAAATACTGCATAGTTTCTTGAAACAAATGTCGCGTAAAAAGATGCCACTAATATCGCGAGCTACACATATACCACTGTGTATCCTGATATTACAGGAATACTTGATTCCCCACTTGCTTTGTATGATATTTGGACTTGAACTCTTAGCCGCAACACGATAGTCAGCGAGGGGATGTTTAACACCCGCTGTCAGATACTTTAGACAATGAGATATCATCTTGTTGAGCATCGCGTTCCACCTTTCCTAGCCTATACCGTATCCTACTATATCGACAAAATTTAAAAGTGGGGAAGGGGCTGAACCCTTTTTTAAGTGACAATTAGCTCAGCTCTCAGCAGTCTAGCCCCTCCCACGCCGATGGTTTGCTAATGAAATTTTTCGCTGACGAATCAGATTGTCCGGAAAATTGACTTTGTCAATTTGGTTTGATTTTCAAAACTGCAGGCATTGCCGTCCTAGTCTAAGGGAGGATTTGTTTTGCTATGTAGGGTGGCGTGGAAAAGGCGAGAGAAGCAAGCTTGAATAGACCGAGGTAAAAGCAAAGGGTTTGATATGCATTGAGACTCATTATGTAGCGCAATGAAAGTGCATGGAATCTAGCCAGGGGACTATCCGGCCGAGACCTAAGCAGTTAGTTCATGAACTATTTGTTGTGATTAGCAGTGATAAAGTAAGTAGCTCAGAAATGGCGGCAGTTGCAGGCTGCAGCGAGCGCGCTATCCCCTGCACTAGATTTAATCTTCGACCATTCGGCGGCGTCAAAGCACCTTTTGTCAAGCTGGTCGGCCACGGAGCATCACTTTGAATTTTTTGAAAGTCTTTGCGACCATCAACTCCAAAAAGCGGAACTGTAACTTCATGAGATGGGGCGCTTCTTTCTTGATGAATGTATCAAAAATGTGGTATTGATGTTACCCATTTCACCGTGGTGTAAGAACTCTCAAGAGGGCCCTCAGTGATGCACAGACAAGCGCCATGATACCGAGTCATGCGACCAAATAGATATATGTGCTGATCCACTTGTAAAGAAGTTGTATCTTGATAGCCTTTTCCCAGCGGGATTGTTCATAGAATTTAACTACAAAGGAAGGAACTTGGCGAGTTTCTCTCAGCTAATCCACAGCAGCCGTCACAAAGTCGACCGTGATGAAAATAGATACTGTGCCGATAGCAAATAGAGTGAATGAATTCCAAGCTATTCCTTCCGTATGTGTAGGAAAAGTTGAAGTCCCACCTATAAAAAATGGTCAGTGTCAGTGTAATTGTAGACATATGACGGAGAGTGTTACGCAGCAAGATGTATCCCACTGTATGCTAGAGCAGCAAATGAATAGACGAAGATTGATATTACTGAGAGGAATTTGGCTCCGTTGATCTGCTTCTGCCTTATGACCTCGCCATCTTTGGGGGTGGAGCCTGAAACAAAAATCGAAGCTGCAAGACTGGACGTGATGGCATCGAGAATGGATTCTTCTTTGATTGGAACCTGTAAATGAGTCCACCGATAAGAATCAATTTTTCCCAGGAAATTCTTCTCCAAAGTTTCACGGTCACAAGGAAGGAGAACTGCGAGAATGGGTATGCTAATGTCTTTGGGTGTATACCACCAAATAAGATATGTGAGAATGGCGATGGCGATATAGGCAACAGTTGCTAACTCCAATGGTGATACTTCAAGGTGGTAGCCCCATCTTGTGAAAGTGTTGCAGAGAAACCACAGGACCTAGAAGAGGGTGAAAAGTTTCGCGAACGAGTCTGCTTTCGCGCGAGACTGACCTCTTGCTCAGAAAGATCCGATGGCTTCAAAGTACCCGATTCAACAAACCCCACCATCTCCTCATCAGTTACTACACTATAGATCCACGCGTCCTTTGAACGTAGGGCTAATCCACCCGCGTTGATGCAGAACGCTTGAATTAAGGACCATTTGTCAGATTCCAGATCTGCAAGAGGTTTCTCGGATGATCTGAACATGGAGATCTCGTGTGATTTTGACTCGGCTAATTCTGGGTTGCTGCCACGTTATACATCTTTCTAGACTCTCTTGCTTTCATAAGCTGTAACCAAGCAAATGCAAAAATAACTTCCGGGACCAAGAGTGCCATAAGCCAGGCGCGTAGGAACATCATAGTTTGCCGGAGGTTGGAAGAGTTTCGATTAGGTACATCGGCATAAATGACTGTCCAGGTGCAGGCAAATACGGTGGAAGTACACGCCCAAAGTATGTCCCAAGCAGAGCGGCTGTCATCATCCAGCTGCCAGCTCACCAGAGTGCTATGTGTAGAGTTAGAGCCCATAACGAGTAGGGGCAGTGAAAACGTATTCAATGATCAGATTATTGGTCAGAGTGAATAGGTAGAGATGCAGACGGACCTGTAAAGAGCGGCATCGAGAGTTCTAGCCGTGTAAGTCAGGAGGTCCCATGGTTGAGGGAGAGGGACTTTGTGGGGGCAAGGCAGGAAGTGGGTGTGTCGAATGTGATTAAGCAGAGTTTACTCTGGTTAAATATTCAATCAGCATCTATCTGACGGGCCAAAAAGCAAGCCCAGCCATTCTTTGAGATAGAGAAAGGACCGAGGATTTACGAACATCGTTATCGACCGAAACAGTGCTTGATAGAAAGGACAAGTACAATTAATTCATCATGATTAGAAATTTGTCGTAGAATTTGAAAGACTGAATACCAGTCGGCCACCAAAGAATACCCAATAGAAAAGAAGTAATCCGTCGCAATGCTGTCGTGAAAACAAAAGTAATGAAATAGATGCGTAAACCACCGAAGACGCAAACAAAAGGAAAAAATGGTATGAAAAAGAAAGATAGGGAAACCGTAATCTCATGACGAATCCATCACGAGTCTCCGCTCGCTGATGCTCTCATCATGCTTGGCCTCTTGGCTGACCGTCATCTCAGTCGTGACTTCGATACCCCCGAGAGAGCTTCGGCTTGATTGGTCACCGCGTTTTACTTTGATTGAGTACATATCATAGTCTTTGTCCATGTTTTGACTGAATAATTCTGTTTGAGTCCGCTGCGAGCGAGCGGCAGTGACGTTGCGGGTATTAGTGCGATCATTAGTGGTGTAGCGATTGTAGCTGTTGGTTGAGAGAAGCTTGGGAAAGATATGGCTGATAATAGGGCGAAGGAATGGCAGACAAGCACAGATAATGGCCACATTGCACTCCGCCGCGGTCCAGAAGGCAGCCCCAACGTTAGAATCTGATAAGACTACTGTCAGCTTTGTCCACGAATGTCTTTTTCAATGTTAAACACATACATGAAGTATCTGAGCTTTTAGCAACAGTCCGTAGACTAGACAGGCGAAGGATACTAGTGATAACGACACTAGAATATTCGTCAGTAAATTCACTTTGTCCGCCGGAGGAAACAGACATACAGAATACCAATAGCAAAAACTCCCATAAGAGCCAGTTTTTGCATCTTTGGCAACTGCAACTTGAAAAGCAGAGGCATCGGGAGCAAGAGCAGAGTGACATCGGTAACAATGTTCATTGACGCATTGAAGAACCAAATAACTTCAAAACTCAAGCAATGTCCAGGTAAATCATGGTTCCAGAATTTAGCCACGGGGACGCAATTCACATAGCCACTAACGATAGCCCAGGTCGAGTATGTGATTACAACCCCCATCACAATATAACAAGCGAGTCGGAAGGACCGTGCGGGGAAGATGCGGAGATATTGGAAAAGAATGGAAATTTTGGTGAACGCCAGGCTAGCATTGTACATTGGAATTGCCGCCCAAAGACACTAACGACAACAGATTCTCGGTTAAGACGGCCATGGATCAGGGGAGATTTAAGCATACCTTGAGCTGGTTCTGCAAAACACTGGTCGAAAGCCGATCGGAGTGGATTCCCATTCCATAATGAAATTCTGAATGCGATGTCAATATAAACAAACCGGACCTAGGTATTGTAGTTCAGAATGGGAACATACGCGCAGCGACGAGAGCGAGGTATATAATGGAGAATATCTATAATCCGCCGATGGAGTGTTAATAAAAACGCTCCAGTTTTCTTGCCACGGGAGCTATCCTGACATACCAAAGATATAAGGATGGTCCAATCTTCTCGCCCCGTAATCTTCATCAGGCCAAGCCGTGCAAATAACCGCATGCTGACAATCAGGGTAGCAATACCGGTGAGAACCGCGGTGACGACCAAGGCTCGTTTGCCGCGGGCGTACCCATCGTCCTCAGCCCGAGAAACGAATGCGTGTAGTAGCCCCTCCATGTTTCAGGTGAGAGGGAAAATGAGTGAAATGGACGATTTTAAGGTATCAAAAGAGTGTATTCGAGGAGCTGAGTCGTGCGTATCCAAGCCCTCTTTCAATTTTATTCACCACATCTGGCCTCCACAAGTGTTAGGCTTGAGGGAAGGAGGAAAAGTCTGCGGAGACAGATGAGTCGAGCGGGCGGGGGGAGTTGTTGTTTATGAAGATGGTCTACTCCATAATACCCGCGCAAACGTATGGCTGTGGACTCGATCTGTGCGTTTATGCACAGCATCATGGATAGCTCGCCGTTCGCTTCGTTGGGGATCTCCGGAGAGTTTGAATAGTTGGCTCAATAGCGCACGAACAGGCAGCGATCTTGAACTCCATGCCCCGAAAGCCCGTGACTTCTGCCAGGATTTCGCGACCCATACAAGCCATGTGGTCCCATGTTGGAGCACGAGTCCGCGTTTTCACGCCCTGAGATGCACCGAATAGCGGCATTGAACAGTCTAGCGTCAACCTGGTTGTGGGGAGTCTCCACTGTATCACCAACCACAGTGGGTCGCTCGGAAAACCAAAGCCGCTGACTTGCCCTACTGCTGTATGTCTAGGTCAGAATTGACCAGAACTGGAGACGATTGGCGCATGGTGGCCAATTGGCCACGGATCAACCAGGGACAAGAGCTGTCTTCTCTCAGCTTCTTTCGCGGCAGGACTACCGCGAGAACAGACCCTTTGAACTACACGTACATCCAGACGACCCACCTTCCAGGATACGACGTTGCATGACTTCTCTGAAAATATCCAATAACCATGATTTTGTGACTTGACCCTGCATAAGGCTTTTCTCCGTGTACACCGCGCGGAGCTTACCTGCTGCAAGGAGTGTATTCGAAACATTCCAGAACGAAGAGAGCACATGGAGAAATTTTTCTCGAAGGTTAGAGATGCATGCGTTCAGGCTGAATGTAACCTTCGCACTTCCGCTCAATTTTTTCCAAGGTTCATATGTCAAAGCTCATCAATGGGGAGGAAACGAAACTATGGCTACCAAGCGGGCTTGTTTGTTTCGAGCCAGGCCAAAGCAGGCCCCTGAAAATGCCGACCTGCAAGTCTTTTCGCCCCCGGGGCCCCCAGTCTTTCCATCCAAGGCTTTCTCTGGGACCTGAAGACTATTGACTGCTAGGCCGGCCAGGGGTAAGTGTTGGTGATCATCCAAGTGTTTCCATCCCCCTGGAGAGGCGGATCCAGCCATCAGGGTCCCACCCCTGTCAACAAATCAATACGTCTCCACATAAAAACTTGCCACCTTCATCCAATAACTCCTTGCAGGTCCCCACCACGGGATTCCATCCCAGGCGACTCTGCGCACATGCACGCGAATGAAAGAAACGCTATCACGATCGTGCCTAGTCTTGGCAGCCTTATATACGACTGTCGCAACATTTTATGTCTATGATCGGACTAAGGGAGAAATTGGTCTCTTCACTGAGTCCACTCCCCCTTTGCCGAGATATACCTAATGTACTCTATTACTGAAGGACCTCAATGCCTTCTCACCAATAGGGCTCGCTGCCCACTAATTCCACACTTTTGCCCCCGCCCCTCTAGTGCAAGTATGTAAAGTCATAGTCAACGCTAGGATCTGGTGGCGTGTCTTGTGGTGTACACCATATCCCAACCCCAGATTATTTGTCATTAGCCGGAGCCTGGTTCCAAAAACATTTTTGACATTTCGATATGATCAGCCTTCAAAAGGTAAAACGCCCTTTCGGTAAAGTTTGTGAAAATTAATTCGGCTATTTGAAGACTTTCTTGATCCGGGCACTTCTCTTCTCTAGAGTAACAGGGGAAAGTTCGATCGACCCCAGCCAAGACTACTTGTTTGTTCCCTCATTGACAAAAGTTTATACGCAGGCGCATTGTGGCTGCTGAGATTGCGTTCCATGACTTTTTGTTGTATCTTGGAAAAGAACTTATGTCTGAAGGGTCCTCAACCATGATTCGGTAACATATTACTCAAAACAGGCATGCCTATGTATATCATATTATTCAGAATATGGGTCATGAATTGGAGTTTTCAGTAGAGCCGAGGAAATTGGTGGGGGCTTTGATACAGTAATCCCTCTGCGGGGGAGGAGTAATCCACATCTACGTTCCACATATGCGTTCGTTAGTTTGTAGATCTGTGTTGACGTTGGATGTGTATTGAAAATGATGAACATAAAAGGTTCAGAGATACGAAAAGGAATTCTGAATTCGTTATTTGTTAGACTTATACGCTTTGGATAAAATTCGCTTCCATTTGATATACCCGGGGGGTCAATGCCTTCAGGTCAGATCTATTTACGAAACCCACGCTCAAATTCTCCACTTGGATCCCCCTACCAAGCCAAGAATCAAGATAACTAACTAGGTAACGTGTTCCTTCTCCTCCTCCTTGGGAATCCGCACCCAGACCACAGTGACAAATGCGGCAGTCAACTGAGCAGCGAGGGCGAACCACCAGATGGCCCGAAGACCTTCAAGTCCAATCTCTCCATCGGCACCTTTGCTGACGCGTGTACCGATTGCATCCGCGACGCTCGTCAAGATCGCTGAAGATAAGTTTTGATTGGTCACCAGAAGACTCCCCGCACTCCCTTGGTATGAACGTGCGACATTGCTTGTGATGAAGATTGAGGCAGCAGCAAATGCCAGATCCGGTCCGAAGGTCACTAGAGCCACACCGGGGAAAGACAGCTTCCAGTACATGGTAGTAGCTGTCTGGGGAATAAAGAAAGCCGGGCCAAGTGTGAAGGCCAGCATTGATACAGCATAGATGTAGTGACCAGGAACAATATGAAGAGTCCGGCTCACAACCCACGTTGCAATGACTCCAACAACGGCATTCGGGATGTGATATAGTGCCACATCTAGGGGTGTAGCGCCCTGAATGCGAAGCCAGAACTGAATCGCATAAAATTGCCAGGCGCCGAAGAAGGATCCAAACCCGAGGAAATAAGCAATCATGAGCGGGGTGAAACCCGGTGTTCGCCAAAGTCGATTAGGAATCAGCGGTCGAATAGCAGCTCGTTCGGCAAAGAAGAGCCCAACCAGAAGTAGTAGACCGATGATAATAAGAACATATGTGTAAGGAGACCATGATGCGACAGGTCCTTGTGTGAGACCCAAAAGTAGACAGACGCATCCCCCGGCCGCACAGCCACCCCCGATATAATCAAACTGTCGTAAGGTCGGTGCTTCATTTCCAGCGACATCGGCCACTGGCTTCAGAGGGGGATACTGAAGTAAGCAGCGACGCAGCAGATCGAGCAAATTATTGCGCTGCTTCCAAAAATCCATGGGAGATGAGCGTAAAGAGCGCCTCCCTGAAGAGCGCCGAGAGAGAAGCCAAATGGCGCGGTCGCAGCCATGGCTGAAAAGACGCGGTTTTTCCGAATTCCTGGTTTATAGACACGACCGAGAATACTCATGCTGCCTGAAACGAGGACGCCGATCGCGAGTCCCTGCATTGCTCTCACGACAAAAAAAGAATATATCGCGACGGCTGTAGCGAGAAAGCACCGACAACATTCCATACAGCCAGCCATGCAAATGCGCCGACCATCAGGCTTTTTGGAGGAGCCAAATCTGAGAGGGAGCCTGAGATAACGACTGAGAGACCATTCGCGGTGTTAAAAGCGCCCACGATCCATGGGAGTTGGGTGTTGGTGATGCCAAGTGCACGCTTTATTTGCTCTTGTGGAGCAAGCATATCACCCAAAAAGAATGAGAAAAGCATAAGGCCAGCCGAGCAGACCATCACTAAGATGATCTCTGCCATAAAACTCGGGAGCTCGGGCGGAATCCCTTGTTTCTTTCGGGTTGGTGATGCCGACTCATCGGCTTCGTCCCGATTCCTGGATACTGAGGGCTTTCGGTTGGTTAAGCGATGGCCGAGGGTTTCCAGTTCGTGTCCGTCCTCCCCATGGTGGCCAAGACTTTTGATGGTCTGTGATACTTTCAATGCCTGCTTATCGAGCACGCTGACATTACCCAAGAGGGGATCCGGCGTTTGGGCGCCGGTCGCTGGCGTTGAATAGGTCCTTCCATAATCGCAAGATGATCGACCCGAGACGGGCGGTGAATCCCCAATCTCTGGAAACGATTCATTGCCCGTTGGGCTTGGGTTTGAATTGGGTTGAATTTGAGGAGGGGCATGCGGAGGACTCTCCAGGCCGGAATTTGGCTGCCCAATTGGCATCGTGAACCAATATTATAACCCAAAATCAAGGTAAAATGAGATTCAGAGGAGCTGTGATGGTGCAGAGATAGATAAAGAAAAGAGTTGCTACGGATCAAAATTTCATCGGGCACACCATTGTGGCGAAAAGGATGAAATATTTAGTTGATGATCTAAGACGAGTGGAGTGGGGTGGAGTGGAGCATTTCAGTTTATCAGCGACGAGCCGTCGCCTGGGTAGACGGGCGATAAGATGAAGGAGCAGTGTCAGGTTCGTGTTCATACGGATCCCCCAGCTCCCTTGCTGAGCTTGCGTGTATACATTCAGCAGTGGGGTTGTTCGACGATCTGAAATGGCTGGGCCATAGACAATTTTATAAGAAAACCAGAAAGGAGATCCCTGTGAAAGGAATTGAAGGGAACTAGGGATGTGTGTATGACCAGCCCGCGAAGCTTGTGGTCTCCTTGTTCATGCTTTTGATCAATAATAAGCAAGACATCTAGATGATTATCAAAACCGAGCCAAAAGCGAAAATCATTGCAGGGTTCCTAAAATAGTGGGTCTGGATTATAGGGAAACTATCGCGAAGGCAAGACTATGGAGGAGGCTCAAGAAGAATTCCAGATCAAGCGTGTGAGATTCCATATGTATGATCGACACGTTTCGAAGTAATAATTTGTCTCGGGCTTCTTGCTCCTGTTTCATTGTAACGCGCGGCGTTTGATTCAGCATCGGGAGATCACCATCTTGGTACCTGGCTACGAACGACGATCGTCGACGTTTGCAGCATGTATCAAGGGGCTCTCGAGCTACACGTCATAACGACCGATTCCACATGATAATGCCATGTATTTCCGTCGATCGAGCTAGC
The DNA here is from genome assembly GCF_028827735.1 of Penicillium macrosclerotiorum. Lineage (NCBI taxonomy): Eukaryota > Fungi > Ascomycota > Eurotiomycetes > Eurotiales > Aspergillaceae > Penicillium > Penicillium macrosclerotiorum. The sequence goes on along the minus strand of NW_026643083.1, from coordinate 5,176,559 downwards.
AAGATCTTCAGATCTCCAACCCCAAGGAGAAATCCTTGTTTATCTTCTCCACATTCCCTCAAGTCACACCTAGGACAATATCCTCAAATTTGTGAATCTCTTTCAAGGCCAATTTCTAAAGCCCCAGTGGTTTGATATATTGCAACAACAAGAAGCTTTCGGATCGAAAGTCATCGTAAATTTCCGGGGAGGTTTCATCTACAAGAATTGCCGCGCCTATCTTGCTTTCAATTCCATGAAGTTTACTTGCTGTGTAGATAAGATATATTATTTCCCAAATAAATTATTGAACTTGGCCTAACTTTGTTGACGAGGAAGAAGATTCCAAGTATCATAACATACTTTGATACATTAGGCGGCAAGAATTGCTCAAACTGTTGTTAGGTTGGCTATTGCAGAGACTAACAATTCTCAATCTTAAATTGGCCACACAGGACAACATCTTCGCCAAAAGGATACCACTTGACGTTGGTAAGTCTCGCTGCTGAAATCGCGTTCCCGTCTCCGTCGAAACGTCTAGAAGGAGAGACAACAACCCCTCCCTGACCTAACCATGTTGGAGCAATCGTAACAATCACTTTATCAATCAGTGTTATGCATGAAGGTTCCAGTAGCGAATTGATAACATGACCGCCACCCTCAACCATGACACTACGAAGGCCATTAGATCGGAGCGTCACAAATATTTCTCGCCAGTCTATTTGATGACTACCAGACTTCGATACCGAGATATCCATTGAAATGAACCGCCCGCCATACTTCTCTAGTAGAGATCGCTTCCGAGCTGGAAGTTCTTGGAGGCCAGTGACAACCCATGGTGCTCGGCCTTGGCCGTTCTTGCATAGCTGAAACAGCTTGCTTTTCTCGGAAAAGTCCCATTGCGCCTTCGGATCAATGACAATTGGACGCGGTTGGTTTTCGAGCTTTTCGCCTCCATAGCCCCCAACGCCGAGGATGCGACAGTTAAGTCCAGGGTCGTCCGCCAGTGCAGTCCCAACACCAATCAGGATACCGTCATGACGGGATCGCAGATAGTGAGTCATGGCTTTGGAACGGGGTCCCGATAGCACTGTGCGTGTACCCGGAGACAATGCGAGGGATGAATCGAGAGATGTAGCGAAAGTGAGGGTGGTAAATGGCATATCCGGCCGTGGTGTCGAGCCATCTTGCGGTGGTAACTGGGGTTCCAGAAAAGCCCTGTCGGACTCGGGAAACTCTAAGGCATCCCGAGTTGCTAGGGACATGACGATATGAGGTTTATGACTTTGTTTTCTTATCAATTGAAAGACGTTGATGTTAATGGAGGGAAAAGTGGGATACCCGAAGCTCCATTTTCTGCCTGAGGCATTTTTATGGCCAAGGTCTCTAGACAGTAGTAGATGGCTTCGGTCATCGGGTACCTAGTCACAACTCCCTTGAATAAGAACAGACTCCGTACAGGAACCGGGGAACCCTTTCTTGGCCTTTCTAGTTCTCTTTATACGGAGCTGCAAGTATATCACGCCGCTGACGCTTTCCCACTTGGGAAATTCCAGATTAGGAAATCCCAGCCACACTCCTTGTCACATGACTTCCATCAACGTTTGGTGGCGGAAAGTATATGGATGTGAATTCAATGGTTGAAAAGCTCACCATCACCAATAACAAGCCGTGCTGCGGCATGCATCCCATAGCGTATTCTCAAGCATTGGCCACCGATGTTGGATATATTACCGCGCCCTTAGGCGTGCCCCTAACGACCCGGCGAACAGGGGTAGAAATGTATTCACATATTGATGGACCCCCTGACATCCTCAAATTCAACTGTATCCGCTCCTCCCGGTGTCACAGGAAGCTATACTGGTGACAGCTTCGCTCTGAAGTCTCTCATTGTGCTGAGTGCTGGACTCTCAATTTACAATGCGATTGAACTCCTCGTACTCATTTTTTCGACATTTTCGCGCTATGACACAGTCTACTTTTGGAGCCTCTTTGCCTCCAGCCTCAGTCTGATTCCATATTCAGTGGGATACTGCTTCAAGTTTTTTGGAACCTTCTCAGGTAATGGAAGATGGGCATCTCTTTCATTACTAACGATCGGGTGGTATGTGATGGTCACAGGACAGAGTGTTGTTTTGTGGTCTCGGCTTCATCTGGTCATCACCGGGAACCACGGGACTAGGATATTGTTCTACACCAAATGGATGATCATCGTCGATGCTTTTCTTCTTCATATTCCGACGACCGTGGTAACCTTCGGCTCATTTGGAGACATCGATACCGCCAATTTTGTTAAGGCTTACGATGTTGTGGAGAAATTCCAGATGACGGGCTTTTTGTACGCGACAAGTCAATGCTCCTCCCTTTAGGATGACAGAAGGTGCTAATTATACATGCGTAGTATCCAAGAAACAATTCTTTCACTCATATATATCATTGCGACAATCAGACTCCTCCGAGAATCATTTCGAAAGAAGAGCCGCCAACACATGTACTTGTTACTTGTTGTCAATGTCGCTATTATAGCCATGGATGTGGCTCTCCTCTCAATAGAATACGCCTCTCTTCTGATAATCGAAACGGTACTCAAAGGTGTTTTCTATTCGATTAAACTTAAACTTGAATTCGCCATTCTCGGTCGTCTTATCAAGTTCGTGCGCAGTGATCCAAGAGAAGACCTTGATGGTGCGAGTTCAGCCACTGGGGGCTCTTTTCCTCATCGACAGAATGAAGGATCTCAGTTCACTTCTCCTGTATCAAACACAGATACAGGCCTTTCTCGAAATTTGGAAAGCTTGGACTCATATTCGGATATGGAACCATATCAATGTCATTTTCGATCACAAAAGCTGATAAAAACCAACGGCCTTCCTCTAAAAGATCTAAATACTCTTCAATAGGATGTTTTGCTGTCGATAACCCCATATTACAATGGTTCGTTATTATTATTTTTGAAGTGTGTGCTTTCGATTTGCGCAGTCAGTTGTAAATAAGCGCTCCTGCTGATCTGAAAAGCATGACATCTAAATGTGCATTAAATCCAATAACACTGACACTCTCATCATTGATATGTATGAACCATAGTCACCACAGAATGCTTTCCTTTAGACTTACACCTCCAGCTAAGCAGATTTCGATACATCCCAGCTAGTTTCTTCGGATGCAAGATATTCCTGTCCCTTATCAAGAATTTTGCTATTGTCCTCTCCCAGCCACGCAGGTTCCAAGTTCTTTATTTTGTCCTCAATCTCATAACCCTCCCCGCCAGCCACGTAAACTATTTTGCCTGCAAAGGGAAGAGAAACGCCAGTATGTGTTTTCCCGTTGGACCCTCGATTTGCAGTTGCACAGATCAGAATGGATCTAGACACATCTTCAGGCTCATTCACTGGCAGACCTCGCTCATACCACCCCTTCTCAATCCCGAGAACCAGACGCGTTCCTATTTTCATTGGATCACTTGTTAGCTGGGTTGGGAGTAATAAAAAGCTCAAGAACATACTGGTCATCCAAGGGCAAATTACGTTAACCCTGATATTTTCCAGCGTGGCAGTCAAATGGAGGCCCCGCATAATACCCACAACTCCGTGTTTGCTCGCCGTGTAGGTGACCAAGCCCCCACATTCCTTGAACCCAGCAATGCTGCTCACAAGCACCAAGTCCCCACCCCCACTTTTTCGCAAGTAGTGCATGCCGATGCGTGTGCTGAATATTGACCCCACAAGGTTGATGTCTACTTCTTTCATCGAAGGTTCTTGGTTAATATCGGCATTTGGGTCGAAGATATCCTTATGGATAGAAATCCCGGCATTGGCAATAACAATGTCGATCCTGCCATATTTCTCAAAGGCGACTTTAAACAGCTTCAGCTGGTCGGAATAGCTTGAGGAGTCGCACTTCACAAATTGCACACTTGGGCCGAGGTCAGCTTCCAGGGTTTTTGAGAGGTCTTCCACCACGTCGCCAAAAACAATCCTTGAATTATTCACTATGGATATCAGCAAGTAAAGCCGCTGCCTATGAAAGTTTTTTCCATACCGCATAATTGCTGGATTGTAGCACGCCCAATGCCAGTCGCTCCTCCGGTCAGGACCACAACTTTACCTTCCAAAGTTGACAATAATGAAGTATCAAGACGAAGGTGAGTCATGTTGGGATATTCTGCTGCTAGAAAATTATGACAAAGATTTCTGGTGCACACTATGTATGGCAGGATCACTGGATTTAAGAATATTGTCCTCCCCGGGGCCGTTGGACTTGACCCCACATAACCCACAATCCGGCTGACTTGGTTCATGGCCTAGCGGATCTATTCCGCCTTTGATTGCTCTTTGAAAGATGCCCGGAGCCCGGAGTTGATTTGATCAATGAGTGAAATAATATATTAGTGTTAGATATGAGAAATCTCGAGTCGGTGCCAATTCCGGGGATCGATATTTCCGATATAATGGGGCATGATCGATGATATAATTCGAGCATAAGTCCCGAAATTAGACATGGACTAGTACCCTCAACCATTTTTCGAACTTGGTGAGAGGGATCTATCTATAGTCTGAAGGATATGACGTTTTTCCCCTTAAGAGGATGATGGTGTGACTTCGGGTTGAGCTGTCGGAAAGAGTGTTCATAAAGACTAGATAGAGGGGGACCGATAATGGCCAGCATCCGAATCTATTTTAAGTACAAGATAATTGTTCTATTGGTAGTATTGAAGAAAGAAGTACGTAACGGAAAAAAATCCCAATTTATACACAGCGCCTTCTCAATAGCCAAAGCAAGTAGTAATACCCTTCCAAGCCCAGTCAAAGATTCCTTGGCGCTTCCAATCTCTGAAACTGAGGCATTGAAGATTATCGGTTCACGATAACGAACCGAAAGCCGGAAATGAGTAGTAGGTATCAGGGTCCATGCTTGTGTCCATGAGAAATGTTTCTGTCACAGGGACCACTTCAGCGTTCTTACCGGACTGAGTCCAGGATACTTGTTTGTAACTCATTCCCTCGGTAATAAACTCATTCATTGTCATTAAACGTCTCAATGGAGATGGTTCAGGCTGCCACTTGGGCCTTTTAGGAGGAGTAATAGCCGGTCCAGGAGCTCCCTGCCAGGTTGTATGGGTGGGTATCAAGCTAGATTTGATAAAGCCATTCCCAATAGCCAAGTGGGGTGAAGTATAGGTTTCGATTTTACCATCATCCAAGGCAATTTTGTCGATCGCGTGTGTCGTTTCATACATCCATTTTCCATGGGGTGTATAGAATTTGAAGGTACAACTTTTTGCCGCATGTTGAAGTTTTGAGCCACGCTCATTCAGCAGACCTTCTTGCATCTCTTTAAGATCAACCACCACTGGGTCAATGAGTTGATTGGCCCGGTTCATTATTGATTGGATTCGCATGTTTCCCTTGGGATAAGGAGGTTTGGCCCCAGCAAAGATGACCGCAAGTGACTCGGAGGCCGTGGTGGCATTTTCATAGTAGACAGGTCTACATTGCCAGTTGAAATGGTGGAAATTGAGGTCTTCGTTGGTAATGCCTTGTCGGTAGGCAAATTCATGGTGGGCTGTCCAGAACATCGACAGGGTGCTATCCTGTGTGCCTCTATTGGTGACAGTCTCATTATCCAGGAATTTAGTTTTCTGGGATGATGAATCGATGTTTGGAGAAGGGATTGTAGAGAAAGTTGAATTTTCAATCTCAGATTCGCGGGAGTTTGGGATGTTGTGGAGGCTCTCTGGATTTCCATCCCAGCAGATATACTGCTGATGTTGGTGGTCACCTCGTCGCGTGGAAGGTCCTGCGTAGCTAGATGCAGGTTCTGGATGGGTTCTCGAACCTCTGTCCCACTGAGAGATCTCTTTGTCCCCAATGAAATCGGCATGAGGAAATAGATTCTTCTGTTCTCGCCCTTGCGCGCTGTTCTCAACATCTTCAGCCCAGTCAAATGACTCTTTTGGTGATAAAAGGTTGCTTTGCAACGCCATGTTCTTGATTAAAGACTTCTATGTTGACAAATACTTGTGTCGTCGTGATCGAGTTTGTTGTGGTATATGGCTTGGTAGAAGCAATGGCAGGCTGAGAAAGAGATACAGATGGGTTACTGTTGTTGTTCAGATGAGGAGGCTATGTTGATCACAGAGGATACAAGGCACATATCATGAAGAGTCTGTTGCTTGCTCGGGGCTTATTCAAGAATTGATTGCCCCTCTCCGTCAAGGTCATCCGGGGTCAGTCACTCAACAAGTTTGCGCAGACTTTTCTCAGGCTGATAGCATCAATGAAGTGGGAAGGTGACCGCAAAACCTTGCAATACATGGATCACTTATATGCTAGTCTACTGTCATTTCTCGGTAAGCTTTGTTCCCTTTAGGCTTTGTAGACGATTTTGGCTCAAGTGAGAGCTTCTGAACAATGCTCAACGCTGTCGGGTCTGTTGAGTCTAAGGAAACAATTCTTTGTCCAGGTTATCCTTTGTTTGGCCATTTGAATTCTTCATCCAGTGCTGTAAGCTCATGAGCCAACACACTTAATCTACTTGAGAAGGCTATCTGCTGTGTTTCCTTGTATATTGAGTAGGGGGGAATAGTGCTAGCCTCCCACCATGCAGCCTCCCTAATTACATACTGACTTGACACTTGACTATTCCCTCTTGTGAGTGCCCAGGCTGTCGGGCTTTTGTAGTCCTTGGAATTACAAGTTCAGAGACCTTTCATGATACAGTAATTACTTATATACTATACCAGCCATTGCCTACGAGTATTCCATCGGTGATGGAAAGTAATAGAAATAGACCTCTCATTCCGAGGGCTCTCCCATGTGTACTTGTCATAATTGGACCCTACATATAGCATATCTTATCATGATATGGTCAATAAAATCAGTCGAGCTAAGTTGCATTTTTCTATTCGTTAATCCAAAGAAACTCCATTCATTGTTTTGACGAAGTATGTAGCTTGGTAGTCAACTATCGGAGACGTGAACTAGACTATATGGGTCTTATTCACGACTTTGGAATTTAAAATGCAGCATCCGAGGACTGTCAAGTTAGTGCAAAGCTCTACTTTGTACGTGTACAGCGTATTCCCGAAGTCGTACCCATCGTTCTAAGCGGAAATCCACTGAGTTGTTGGCGATCGGAAGGAAGGCCGACAATTGCGCCGCAACAATTAACCGATTACATAATTCGATATGACGCCAGCGCCATCCCCGCACGCTCGAGGCGGGGATTTCCTCTGTTTTCTGTCGAATTTGTCTAAGAGAGACTCTTCGTTCATCCATGAACTGTTTTCGAGCGTGCAATAGATCAATTCGACTTTTGCGACAACTACCACTCCTTGTCTCACCCTCGCCTCTCACCAGAGCTCCCAGCAGTCCAATTACTCTCGCCGTGAAACCCCTCTCAATCCACCGCACGATGGCCTCCGCAATGGCTAAGCGCCTCGAGGGCAAGACAATCCTGGTAACTGGAGCCTCTTCTGGCATCGGAAAGAGCACTGCCAAGGAATTTGCGCGCACCTCGCCCAATGACCTCAAGCTCATTGTCACTGCCCGCCGTCTTGAATCACTGAACCAGTTGGCCGCTGAAATCAAGGAAGAGGTTGGCGCTGGTGTGAAGGTGCTTCCCGTCAAGTTGGATGTCAGCAACCCTGAGGAAATCAAGAACTTCGTTCCCTCTCTACCTGCTGAGTTCAAGGAGATCGATGTGCTGGTCAACAATGCGTGAGTCATCCACAAACTCCACAGGTCATTTGATCACCTCCGTGATATTCAAGACTACTGACGCGTCTTTTTTTCAGTGGACTGGTCAAGGGTGTTGCTCAGGCACCTGATATTGCTCCCGAAGATATCAAGGTTATGTGGGATACGAATGTCACTGGTCTTATCAACATGACCCAAGCCATTTTGCCGATCTTCAAGAAGCGTGATGAGGGTGGCCGTGGCGATATTATCAACATCGGCAGCATTGCTGGTCGCGAGCCTTATGCTGGTGGTGGCATCTACTGTGCCTCCAAGGCGGCTGTTCGCTCCTTCACCGAGTCTCTGCGCAAGGAGCTGATCGCGACCCGAATCCGTGTCATTGAAATTGACCCTGGTCAGGTTGAGACCGTACGGCCGCCTTTTTTTCTTTCTCATTCGTTCTATTATAATGCTTTGATGCTAACAAGTTCCTTAGGAGTTCTCTGTTGTCCGATTCTACGGAGATAAGTCTAAGGCGGATGCCGTCTACAAGTATGTTACAAGGACCCAATCACTTAGATTTCTTTTTGTTCGGAAACCTAACCGAAATTGCGTAGGGGCGTTGAGCCGCTTACCGGTGATGACATCGCTGAGGTTGTTGTTTTTGCTGCCGGGCGACGGGAGAATGTTGTGATTGCAGACACTCTGGTCTTCCCCAGCCACCAGGTATGTATATTGTATCAGCAATCCAGTCTTAAACACCGAAAACTGACTATTTAAAGGCTGGCGCCGGCATCATGCACCGGAAGTCATGATTTTCCTATTTTACAGCGCATGGCTTAGCGCATAGATAGCGTGTGATGTACATGGTCTTATATTATATGATACGAATGCAAAGAATGCGCAATACCAAGTCTAACCAAGAAAATATATTCTTGTACTGCTCTTTTTGCTTTAATCAAATACGGGCAACGACAACGCTTCTAACTTTTTGTTATGAAGATGACCGGACACTACGAAATCCAGGAAAAAGCCCCATAATTCTGTCCGCATTATATACCACGCCTAGCACCACGCAACCCACCACGAAGGTGAACGGAACGGCAACTTCCCAGAAAAGGTTCTGATTCGAACCCATATCCCTGATATCGGCTGTGTTCATACCCAGATAGCTCGTCACGAATGACAGCGGCAGGAAAATTATGGAGACGATCGTAAATACCATAATTGCCTTTCCATGATCTTCCTGGATCATTTCTGTCCATTGCACGACCTAGATTTTAAAAGTTTAGTCTATGGTATAGAGAGGGAGTTTCCAAAAAGTACCTGTTTCTCCATGCGAGCTACCTGACCATGTAGTTCTGTATAGACTTCCTTTTTCTCTTTCAACTCATTTGCCAGGCGATTGATCAGTTTGATGGTAGATTGATTAGGTAGTCCCGGTTGATGCGCTGAGATTCTCGCAAGAAAGACACCCTGAGTCTGGCCACGAACATCGCTGTACACAGTTGCAGCGTCTTCTAGGAGGTCGTCCTCATGAAACGTGCGAAGCACCGAAAGTTGATCCTCGACAGTCGCGATAATGCTATCCAACTCCTCACGAAGTAGATTCAAATCTGATAGATGGCTACGGCTCGGCTTGTTCCGAATGTTCAGACGCTATATCCAAATAGGCAGAATTAACGTCTTTTCTCATAGATTAGAAGTTTCAGTTTTGGTTGAGGAACTTACCAGCCGAGTTGTCCATGTGAGATAAATCTCTTCCAAATTTATTTTCGGCATACTGGGTAGTCCCGAGTGTCCACTCAAAATTGACTCCAGAACTAGGCTGATGAGTGTTCCACGGTCGACCATCCTACTCTGCTCTTGATCTTCCACCCTATCAGGCTGTAGAATGCAGACCATCTCATTTCGAGATTCCTCGATCATATTGATAACTTCGTAAAAGTGCACCCCGCCGATTGATTCTTTGTTGCCTTTGCGCCTACTGCCTCGTCCTCGCCGAAAGTTTGGGGTCGATTCAGTCTCGTCTGAGGGATCGAAGTCTAGGTATGATGAGCATGATGAGCATGATGAGCATGATAATGATTTGCGTGAGTATGAACGTCGCCCATATAATTCAGAATCTTCATCATCACCCCAGTCGGCCCATTCCCCGGACTCCGGCTCATTCTGGTATTCATCTTCATTCATGAGCCTAGATGCATTTGAAGATACCTCAACTAGCGCCAAAACAAAATGTTTAAAGGCCTGCATCAAGGATGTTGGCATGTAATAATTCCGCTGGACACACAAGACCTCTGCGTGAAAAGATCGAACCGTTTGTAGGATTTGGGCCATTGGGATAGCAAGGATATCGCACTGGAGAGCAAAATGGCTGCTGGAGAATCGACTTCGAAATAAGCTGAGGAGCACATCGACTGCAGACCATACTTTGCCTTTCACCACACAGTCATAATTGGCAAGGATGAAGAGATCCAGAATTCCCGAAACTCTTTGGATAAAAGAAGCCAGTAATTTGGTCTGATGTGTTGATAGACCCTCCTCGCGTCCCAATCGCTCAAGGGTATGTTCGACTATGTCTTTGCTGCATAAAGGGAGAGCATTATAGCTACAGGCCTGTTGCTGATCTCTCCAGAAAAGGAGCTCAAAATGAAGATTTGCGAGAAGACACTTCATCTGACGACTAGGTGTCACCTTGGAGATGTCGACTACGTCCTCGGGGGTGAAGACTGGCCACGAGAGGATTGGAGAGAATGAGGATTTCCATTCTTCCGTCTCACCATGTGTGATATCACTGAAAGACTGCAACGCTTCTTGGACTCGAGCAGGAAATGCATAGAGAGGGCTTTCCGTGCTGTTCCTCTGTCGATGGCGCTTTCGTGGACGTTTCTCTCGCGACTTGCACCTCCTAGTGTGATTGAGAAGGATTTTTTGATCAAACTCAGAAAGAGGCTTCTCAACCACCAAGACACTTTTTGGTTGCTATCTTTGACTTAGTTGCTTGAAGGGTCTATCAAATTCGAGGGATATAAACTTACTGGTCCTGTCTGTTCTTCATAGTGCCAGGGCAACCGATAAACATCCAATGTATCGGGACTTAGATCAGCAATATCTGCTTTGAAGATTTGAGGTGATTCCGAAGATGCACTCCCAGGCTGTAGATTTGTTTGTGTGTCCTCTAGGGGAATAGCTACAGGCACGACTGGGGAAACTTCTTTCAAGTTTGAAGGCAGGGACGCGAAGATGTTCAATATTTTATCGTCCGAATGTGCCGTGATTACTTCTGGCCACCGCTTTGCAGTAATATGGCCATTTGGAAGAGGTAATCTGAAAGAAAAATGAGCAGGATCGGTGATGACTCCAGTTCCAATTTCGATAGCTCGGCGAACTTGGCCGAGAAATTCCTAGGATGGTCAATGACAGAACTGTATTGGTGCAGGAGACGAAATTTACCAGCCACACAACGCAAGATGCTCTGTCCAAACAGAAGAAGACGCCAGTACTAGTAGAGACCCGAATGATAGGGGGAAATAGATTCTCTTCCACGCCACACGTAACAATAGCTGAACTTGGATGGTTGAAAACCGGAGTTGGGGAACATGTGGCGAAGAAACCTGTTGTCAAAAATTAGAGTCGGTTGCATGCAAAAGATTAATCGGTAAGATATATCATACTGGAGCCCAAGGTCACCACCCATAACTGTGGAATATGGACAACCGCTTTCTCTGCCTGGGGGTGGACACGTCGAAAGGCTTGTTGATTCTCTCGTGCGGTCGAAGAATCTAGATGATACAGCGACTGAACTAGAGCTCTGACTGAGTGGACCTTGCTATCACCAGTGTTTCTTTTCCGAGGATCAATCAAATCAGCCATGAAAAAGTAGGGAATTGTCATGAACATGACTTCCACGCTGGTTCTATGATGAGGCAAGACCACGTTGCGAGACAAGACCACAGGCAGAAAATAGCGGCCAAATACAAAAGATTTCTCAATCCGAGGTAGTACGGATTGGAAGGTATGATTTACAGCTGAGTGAATGTGCCTCCCCAGGCCCGATGCATCGAGAGCAGCTTTCTATTGTCGACTTAACATTGTGGCGGAGTGCGCAAGAGTTCTCCGCTAGTAGTCACTCACCAGGAATGTTCCGAAGGAGATACCTTGATGCTGGACATGTCTAAGCAATGCAAGTCAATCCACCAAGACACTTAAAGTTTTGTGAATCTACCTCTTGACATACAGCCACTTTGTATCCGCATCGCCTGCTTGTTTGGGGTGATGGTCGGCAGCCACGAGAATTATATTCTCGCCGGAGATAGGAGATATCTCATGTGATAGTGCGCGTACAGAGAAGAGAGATGTCTTTATGCCAGCAGTTGTACCTTCCCCATTGCTTTGCCGCGGATGCTTCTCAACGTCATCATCCGACGGGGCAATGTGAGTTTTGAACCAGCGCTGAGGCCCCTGTATCGCCGGTGCATCTGTTTTGGTCATGATGCGGTATTTCATATTGGATAGTCGTCTTTCTTCTCCATCTTGAGCTGTGTCTCTTGCAGACAGGTCACTCGCAGTCAATTGCGACACCATAGTGCTCGCTGGTGATTATCTACTCCTGATTATACGAGAACTTACAGTGAGGGGTCCCTAGCTCGATTATGTCATGTGATAGTTAAGGGTCCACCGCCGGATGGACCCTTAAACGAAATGAAGAGAACAAAAGTTGATTTAACTATTTACTTGGCCCTGGGGACCATCTGCCACATCAACTATCTTCCAATCCGTAAGAAGCCATCCTGTTCTTCTTTTTGGCGAGTGGTGACCCGTGTGTACCGGGTGAACCATTGTGGGGGCTGTTGTTCAAAGCGCTGCTGAGCTTCTTCCACTAGGAGATCGATAAATCCAGCCGACATCCATTTTTCAACCACGTAATATTTACGATCCTGGTGGCTCTTAGCATGACAGTACAGCAATATAAGCAAGACTTTAAACATACACGCGATATAGTGGAAGGAATTGAGTATGAGCGCAGTACCTCGTCCATCATAGGCAAACGGGGAATCTTGATTTGTTTCGCCCCGGGCGGCCTCTCTTCCAGCTGCTGCTGCTGGCGAAGAACCTTTTGGATCTGCTCAGGAGAAAATCCAGCAGCCGTGAACTCAGCTTGGACAGTTGCCGTTAGAGAATGCTCCTTGTCCATGATTTTTGATTGACCGAATAAGCCGTCGGTTGGTCAAGCGGGAAACCTATCGTTGACTGGCTGCGTCCCTCATATATATATCCCATCATGTGATCTCTATGAGAACCACTCCACAATCAAAATATGTATGTTAGCTACATAGAAGGATGAAAGGCAAATATCTCATTATTGATGTCTAGGTATGCTAAATTATAAATATATCACACGCTACATAGAATTATGACCTTGCCCAGGTATGGATGGGTGTGTCTTGCTCTCAGTCTGTATAGCTGGGATCGAAATCGAACACAGCGATAATGCGGTAGATGCAAGTACTTGCACAGCCAGCCTCTACCACAATTAATGCCAATATCATAATCCGCATAGTGCCGAAGATCCGGTGGGTCGAGGCTGCTTGTTGGCTGCTGCACTTTGAGCATGTGCATTCCCCCAATGGAAGATCTCCTCTTGCAAAGCTGGAAGATCCTGGCAGTCAAAAATTGTGGCACCATTCGCTGGCTGCTGAAGAAGAGCCAGGACAGATAACACCCAAATGCGACACGTATTTCCTGGTGTGTTCAAATTGTCATCATATGACCTGAGGGTTTCATCAAGATAGGTGTGGTAGCTGGGAGGCACGTCCGCAATACGAAAAAGGCCCACGAGAAGGAACTCTTTCGATATTTTTGAGCAGGGCCCATGGTCGGGAATCCAACCAGGGCCAACTGTTTTGATGTGGTACTTCTTGCCGCCCATTGTAGCATCTTGGTGGAGGTAAAGCGCCCAGTGGAAATCATTCGGTTGGGGTGGCTCGTTGCGGATGAATAATACCACGTAGAGACTATTTGTTTGTAATTCTGATGACATATTTTGAGATTGAGGGAACAGTTCAGACTGCCGGAGAAGTCGGTCGAAAAACAGAATGAAAGATGTAGGATCTAGAGTGCATGGAAGGTGATTGGGGGTGAGTCTGGCGCCGACCACCTGTCAAGACTGTTTCCCTGGAACATTGCGGCTCTTTGCATGGCCCCTCTTCATTCCATTGGGCACAGTGGACTCTGGTCGTTCAAGTGCTTTCTCTAACTGTCAACTTATATTCCTTCTCTCCAAAAGTTCATCAGATATTCTTTGATGGTGTTGATTCTCTGATATTTCTTCTGTCGAAATCGCTGGAGCTGCCAGACTTACTATCGGGCACTATGGCCATACACCGAATCAACGCTTGATACCAGCTTCTAACTTACCCAAGCGCCCAGGCCGGGTATGAGAAGGAACTGGACGGCAGTTGATTTCAGAATAAACCTTCACCAGTCCTGTGTCTTCGGATCTCGGTAGCCGTGACGCTGAGCCAGTTACCGCAACCCGACACCTGCAGAAACATGCCCGTGAGCTGTCACCGACCGTGCGTATCAGAGAGTACTTCCAAGTGTTTGATCAATCAATCAAAAGAAAAGCATCTCCTGAGGCGCTAATCTGCAAGGAAGCAGAGAGATGCAAGGATCCATACAGGCTGCTGACTGTCGGGCATTTCTGGTTGTCGCAAGCTTCCTTCAGGAGGCTAATAGTTAGGTCTCCCCATACTGTGAAGGCAACTTCCAGCATTCAACCTAGAAGTCTTTGTAGGACTAGCTTTCCTCTCTCACCATCGGTCATTTCCCAGAAGAACAAGACAGGAAGCGCAAGTAATTAACTTTGTGATTTCCGTGGAAAGACCTTCGCACTGTCCCCTCGTCTAGGATGAGAGGGGCATCGCGCCCGGCGAGGAACCCTGGATATCCAACGGCCGCGCTGGAGCAACGACGAAGTAGATCCCGCGCGCAATCTTACGATGATCCCACCAAAATCTCTCTTGGTGGAAAGTGGAAACGAGAACCTTTGCGGCAGACCGGGTTAATAGTCTTGTTGTAGATGATCGTTACCCTTAATCCCAACAGTGGTCCATGCTATCCACTAATTTTAGTTCTTCACACGTCGACAATCCCGATCAGCAGCGCGATGGGGAGCACGATAACTCGATGGTACTTCTACATATTAACTCGTATACACTCCGTCCGAATTGTGATATTCTGTAGATCGAATTTCACTGTTTGTAATTGCATAGCCCTTTTCGTCAGGTTTCCGGTGCCAAGCCGAAAATGCGGAGAATGGAGTTTGGGATGGATCACCTTTCTCTGATCTGCAGATTTCGCAGATGCCAACGACGGCGTGATGCGTGTCTCAGTTTACAGGATCGGGACGATCATCGGGCAAAAGTGTCAGGGATAGGAGCGGGACTCTCCGTTCTCCAAAGAAGCAAAGTCGATGTCGGCAAAAGGAAGAAGGGAAAGAAGGCAAAAGAGGCATCTCTCTGATGTGAGAGGTGTCTCGAGGCAATTGAAAACGAGGTTCTCGAGGGAGACAGTTTCACAGCCAAGCACGAAGGAACATCCGTCGTATCCACAGCTACCCACAGCTATGTACTCTGTCCCTCTATATCCTCTAATACAGTCCTACTCTAGGGAGCCTATGCTCTGTCCTGCGTACCTCGTATCTGCTCTGTACATCATCGTCGACACAGGATCGAACGGAGCGCCGGGATGATGCAATCGGGCTGCAAGGTGGGCTTGTCCTGCAAGCCATCCAGGTGCAACGGAAAGCCAAGATTGATAGAGCCGACTGACCAAGATGCGGTGTCGTTCTGCGGTGCCCAACCAGACCATCCCTGAGTGTGTCTGGCCGAAGTGATAGGTCGTCGTGCAGGTTATCTCCGGACGTCAGATCCAGCGAGCTCCCGAGGATCCCTTTGTGTGTGCCCCGTCACAGGCATCACAGCGCTAGGCGTGCGGACTAAACCCGATTCCCTTCAGCGCCCAGAGCAGAGAGGGGCCCATCCCCCACCAGCCCGATCCACTTGAGTCTGGAGGAGACTGGATTCCAGGCGCGATGGAGTCTGCAGTACTCAGTGGATGCGAGGCCAGTAAGGCCGGCAAGGCCAACGAGGGTATCACGTTGGGTGCAGGTGATTGCGAGTTGCTTGTCGATTGTTTCCTGATCTTTGCTCTGCTTCCCATGTTCGGGCCCCAATGGCGCCAGGCCTAGCGGGCATACTGTTGGTTCTCTCTCGCGATGTTGGGTCCGTTCACGAGGAAAAATCCGGACTGGGGCCACTCCGCCGGGAGACCAGTGAGTAGCGTACCAGAGGCTGTAATATTTAGTCGCGCCGAGCGGCAGAGCCTGACCCTTTCCCACGCAAACTGAAGTCCCGAGGACGCCACAGAGGGGACAGGGGGAGGATGAGAGGAGGACAAAGAGAAACCATATTTAAGAGAAAGCAATTGAATTGTCGCTCCCGATAATCCCATAGTACCGGAGTAGAACAGCCGCAGCAACAGCATCGCCAGCCCCGCTAGCACATTCTGCATGACTATGCTGATTGAATGATTGCACGATTGACGGGCACAGTCAATTGTTTCATGCCGAATGAGCACAGCCTAAACAGCTCCGAGACCAGCGCAATCACCCATGCAGTGATGCATAGGAGAAAGCACTCGCGAGCCTAACTATCCAAGCCCCCCGTTAAACCCCCCCGCCCCTATGAAGCCCAGGGCGCCGGTGTTCCTCCCCGGGAACAGCCCGCCTCTTTCTCCCCCCGGCAGCCTAAGGAACTCAAGCACGCCCAAACCCACTGGCCCAATCAGACTGTCGCCCGATCTCCTGAATTTCACTTTCGCCCTCGTTTGGGCATGGCCCTTTTCGGTCCTCTTCGGTTGCGATCTATGAATTGATTCGGATCTGCCTTGCTCTGGAACTCTCTCTGGCCAGTCTGCCGCAATATCTCATGTCTATTCGTCCGTTTGTAGAAGCTAGTATATAGGAGGCGATTCTCATATCATCGGGTTCTCCTTGCCCCTGTGCCCGTTGCTCTCCTCCACTCTAATTTATTCCTTGATTGGTGATTTGCTCGAGCATCCAATTTGTGCTGTGATTACTGAAGTCGACTCTGCTTGTTCCCTCTGTCATTGGACCACTGGTTTTTTTAATATATCCCGGGTTCTTTGCGGGCTCCACCGAGACGAACAAAAAGAAGCTCAGCCAGTTCTCCATTATTTTCCCGCTCGACGGCTCCGAACCTCTCCCTATTCTTCCCCCCCCCCGTTGGCCTTCCCACCCCCCTACGCTCCTCCTCCACTCACTTACCTGACACCAGCCCGACAAACCCCCTTCAGTCCCGGGCTCGCTTTTGATCTCCTCGCGTTCCTGCTGATCTGCTTGGTGAACTCGTCTCCCTCGGCACAAGTCTCAGGTGCTCCTGAATTCCTGCGATCGCGGATAATTTGATCGCCCTCCCGATTCTTCGATCCTCATCTCCCACACTTTCCCCTCACCCCTTTTTACACGGCCGGGAGAAAGTTCCGCCTCGTTTGCTCCCTTTTATAGATTCTCCTTCAGAATGGCTTCCAAGGTGAGCCCCGATCGACCCTGTGCCTGACCGCCAGGCCCCCTTCCAACCCTGCTTTCCCCCGCCGACGTTCTGGTCCACGCCTCTCCCTTTCGACCTTGATCTCTACGCGCCTCCGCGCCTCCGCAATTGCGAGAACTTCCATCATGGCTGACCATGTCATCTTCGCCCGTGTTCCTAGTTCCTACGAGAGTACAAGTTGGTGGTTGTCGGCGGCGGTGGCGTTGGAAAATCATGCTTGACCATCCAGCTGATCCAGAGTCACTTCGTGGACGAGTACGACCCGACAATTGAAGGTGAGCGCACCCGCGAACCAGTCTTGCTCCTTGCTACGTGCGAGCCCCGGACTCTCCCGGAACTCTGCGCCTATGCTCGCCTCGGAATTGCTGGCTAATATCTCGTCCTTTTTTTTTCTCCGCCAGACTCCTACCGCAAGCAGTGCGTAATCGACGATGAGGTCGCCTTATTGGATGTCCTGGACACAGCCGGCCAGGAAGAGTATTCAGCAATGCGGGAACAGTACATGCGGACTGGCGAAGGCTTCCTTCTGATCTACTCCATAACATCGCGCCAATCGTTCGAAGAAATCATGACCTTCCAACAGCAGATTCTGCGCGTCAAGGATAAGGACTATTTCCCCATCATCGTCGTCGGCAACAAGTGTGATTTGGACAAGGAGCGCGTGGTCTCCGAGCAAGGTAAACACCATGTCATTCCTTTTTCCCTTCCCGGGGAGTTCTCTCACAATCTTCACAATCTCAACTCTCAAATCTCAATATCAATTGCCCCCCCAACTGCCCCTTCCTCTCCCCATAAACATGCCCTGCGAGATCCTTGGCAGAACACAAGGCTAATTCAAAGGTTCCGGTGCGCAGAGGGTGAGGCCTTGGCCCGACAGTTCGGCTGCAAGTTCATCGAGACCTCCGCCAAGTCCCGCATCAATGTCGAGAACGCCTTCTACGACCTCGTCCGCGAGATCCGCCGCTATAACAAGGAAATGTCCTCCTACCCCTCCGGCTCCGGCGCCTTCGGTGCTCGTGCCCCCGATAACAAGATGGATGTCAGTGAGCCGGGCGAGAGCGCCGGCTGCTGTTCCAAGTGTGTTATCATGTAAGGTGGCATATCTCCTCCCTGGCTCTCTCACCCAATGCCCCCACAATACGTCCAGCTTTTGAAAAGGAAGAGAAGAAGGAAAAAAAGCAATGAGAGCACGTTAATGAATGGTTCCCCCTCGATCCGATACGCAGTGGGGGCACGAGTCGGGAGCGGCACATACGTCGGAAAACGAGTGCGAACGAACGGATTTGAAGTTAATGGAAGGGGATACGCGAGCGCGAAACAAGGGCAGGGGGGATTTCATCGCTCCCGCCATATTTGGGAGAAGGAAAGAAGCCGGAATTTGGGAAGACTACACTGGAAACCAAAAAGAAGAAAAAGAAAGTGGTTTGTTTGATTTGTGCTGCAGGACGCCGGGGGTGATTCTTTTATACCGCTCTTCCCTGTCCACTGGACGAGGCTCGCAAGCTTCAGCTCGTTGCACGATGACTGCCGATCCCCTTGACGCCAACACCCTCGTCTCATGAAACATATTGATTCCCCTTTTGTTTTCCCTCCTGCGTCTTTTATTATTGTTGCGCCATCTTTCATTTTTATTATCACTTTATTTGGTCCGCGAAAGAATTGTTTCTGGTCATCTACGTTGTTTTTTTCTCCACCCGCCTATTTTATTTTATTTTATTGTATCCACGATCTTGTCGATCTCAGGAACCCGAGACGACATGGCTGTCAATATATGTTCCTCAAAGAAGGGAGTTCTTCCTATTCTGGTGGTGTACATGATGCTCTTGGATTCAATGTGGAGGAGATCGAAATGAATATGTAGAGCATTTGACATCTATATAAATCTATGGAGTAGAGAACCTTGGTGAACTCAAGGCACTTCTATACTTCAATCGAGTTATGCTTTAGCATCGTTTAGCGCGGTGCGGTGCCCCAATTGCAAGATACAACAAACACTGAATGTATCAATATTCAATCATATTGAATATTTGAGGGTGCTCTATACATGTCGTAGAGTGAAAGGGAAAAAGCGAACTGAAGAAAATGCATGTCCCAAATCAGATGGTATGATACACAGGCCCTCCAACCGGAGACCCGTCCTCCTCTACTGACTATAGATGTGCTCCGAATCCGACGGAGGATCCAGCTCATCCTCCTTCTCAACGTGCTTGCCCTGCACGCCTTCCTCAACCTCCGGCACCAGCGACTCCAAGAACGCTTTATCGGCGCCCACCAACGTCACTGTGTTCCGTTTCTTCCCCCAGCGGGGATAGCTACCGACCTTGACACCGAGCGGCTCGACCTTGGCCGCCAACTCGGTCAAGTACGGCGCAACCGCGCTCTCCGGCAGCGGGGTGCTGAACAGGAAGCGGAACGTACCCTTGCCCTCGGGGTCGGCCAGGCGTGGGACAAGGTGCGGCTTCAAGTTCTGCAGCAGGCGCTCGAACAGGCGGGGCACGCCGGGGAGGATATGCACGTTGCCATTGACCACCGCGATGGGCACCCACATGTCGTCAGCGACGAAGAGAGCCTGGTGCTCGGCTGGGATCGCCGGGTCGAAGGGTAGCTCGACCATGCGCAGTTTTGCAGTCAGGCCAGGGGAGGGAGTCTCCCAGTCAAAGTTGGGCTGCATGGGGTGCGGCCGGGACAGTTTCTTCATACGCTCAAAGGCGGGCTGGTGTAGTTGCAACTTCAAGTTGAAGGCCTTGGCGATGGATTGGTAGGTGATATCATCGTGTCTGTTCGGAATGTGATGCAGCCATTAGCAGGGATGTTTTGGTGCAGCTTTGTGTGGGGAGAGAGAAAAGGAAGGGGGGTGATCCTGGCTAAAGAGGAAGACTTTGTTTTTGAAGGGATGTATTGGAGAGAGGTACGCACGTTGGGCCAATGCCTCCGCTGGTGACGACGAAATCGTAGCGAGCGCTCATGCGACGCACTGCCTCCATAATATCCTCCTCATCGTCTGGAATCACCTCCACGCGCTTCAGCTGGATGCCGAGGCCGAAGCAGAACTTGGCCAGGAACGGAGAATTGGTGTCGATGGTCTGGAGATTGGAAGCCGCAGCATCGTCAGTATATCGGGCTGGTTGACAAGGCAGGGGTTTCCGGAGATTCGAACCTTTCCACCGAGCACTTCATCGCCGATAATCAGGCAAGCAGCCGTGTGGATGGGCTTTGCGTGCGCGGCTGATGTCATCGCGGACGGAGCTGGGCGCGGGACCAAGGACGATGTTGAAAGAGCCGAGGCAACAGGACGGGGCGATCCGAAGGGGCGAGAAACGTGGCGAGCAAGAAGATTGAGTCGGTTGAGCATCAAGGGAATCTGTTCGTGAGGACGTTGGCGGAGAGTCAGTGCTCGTCTGGAGTTGACTGTGATTTAAAGTGGGGGAGGGGAAAGGGGAGACTCCGCCCGCATTTCGAGCACATCACGACCTCCCGCATTCTTTCTTGCGCTCTCCACCGCGTTGATCCACGCGGACCCTAACAGTTCTTTGCCGCAGAAACCTCCAAGGCTACGCGATCTCAACTCAGAGTTCCCTATTTCCTGTTTATCCCGCATCAAAATACGCACTTCCCGCAATCTGCCCAGCATGGTGAGTGCAACCACAAGTCCGGAGACGTTGACGACAACCAGCGCCCTTTCAAACCAATACTCCTGCCAGCTCAGACAAACAGCTAATGATATCCCTAGTCGGAATCCCGATTGTATTCATTCTCCCCGGAGACAAAGGAAGCGCTGCGCAAGTTTCGCCTGGGCACATCGCGAGCCAAAGACCCGCAGGCTGTTATTTGTATGAACCTCGAACCCACCTCAAACCGGCGCTCTTCCATCCTTACAAGATCGACATCGGCCCCTTTTGAAGATGAAAAACATGGCTACACCAGATTTTGGACAAGAGATGGGCTGACGTCTGCCATCCACAGATATCATCGATGCAAAGAGCCAGGAGATCCGGCCCCAGGACGGCGAGGTCTATTCTAAGATGGAGGACCTGGCTGACGACTTGCCTGAATCCTCACCCCGCTTCATTTTACTCAGCCATCCACTGACGCTAGTGAGTGAAGTCCATGACCGTGAACCGGCGTTTATGAGAATGGAGCTAATGTAGCGAGCTTGCTTCCTAGAGTTCTGGCCGCCTCTCTGTCCCTTATGTCCTCCTCTACTTCCTCCCCGAGAACTGCAATCCATCGCAGCGGATGATGTATGCTGGCGCCGTGGAGCTTATGCGTAACACTGCGCAGGTAAACCGGGTGGTTGAAGCGCAGAGTGAGGACGATATCATCGACATCGCATCTCGGCTAGCCAGCTCTGAGTAAGATATTTATATGACTCCATCAGGACCAAGTGCTTCCAACCCTCTTTCTTTAGCGCAATGGACTATGCCTCTCAGGAAAACATACTCAGGAGATGGATGGAGTCTTGTATACGAGAGGCGCCTCGACGGAGATAGCAATCTTCGTGCGCAAGTGAAAAGACCACAATAGCAAAGTGGACGTGTGCACGATGACAGCATCAATATCTACTGGGAGGCTGACTCTGGCAACGCAATATCATAAAGGGCTGGAGAAGATAGATCTGGCACTGGACATCCAGCTGGGCGTCCAGCTGCACGATCCATCACAATGATTTACAACGGGCCGCCTGCATCTCCAAGCTAATCAATTTCGCAAGGGATTTGACAGCCCGAATTTTGAGTCTATTGCTTTGTCTGAGCGGTGTCTGCTCGGGTTCGCCGCGCAGCATCACCTCTAATACGCTAGAATGATCGACGCAAATGCCGTGACAGAACCCCCTTCTCTTGCCCTTTCGGGATATTCGAAAGTATCGATCTCGTAGAGGCTCCTGACCTCCCAATCCTCCGGTACCATCCCAGGATGTGTTCGCTCTCCAGGGGCCGCATTCAGCTAAGCCTGGCGTTCTTCACGACGCTAAATCCCGTATCCCCAACGAATCGCAAGCCCCCTTCCCAGTTCACACGCTGTCCGGCCAGGCACAGATGTCCTCCGGGAATCGTGATGATCTACGAATAGTCCCTACATTCTGCCCAGCTTGAGATCTCGTCCTCATGATGCACTTGTAGATCCATGTAGCGCCCTGGCCCAATTGCCTCGAGACCTGGAAGGCGCCGATGGAGATCACCGCCAGCCATTGGCCATTGTTCAGCTCTGCCCACCCACTTTGCCAGCTTAGCCCCCTCCCCCTTCTCTCTCTCTGGCCCATCCACTAAACACTTCTCCCCATCCCCTCCCGTCAAACCTTCATTCTGTGTAATTTCCTGCTCTTTGGGCTCTTTGGACGCAATATTCAGCCCTCCTTGGTCCTCTTTGCTCCTGTGAATAGTGGAGACGCTGGTCCCAGGATATGCACTCTGTGACACTCGGCGTTCGCCGGTTGGGCATTCGAGCAAGAGATGCTCCTCTTTCTGGCTTGCTTTAGCCGCCCGCGGGCGTCATGGATGACGATCGGATAGGATATCACCGCCCTGATCGTTTCATCTAGGGCTCGACACCCCCATGCCATTGCATACAAGGCATATGTGGCTATGGTTTGCAGTATGCGCCTGGAATGAAGAGGGGTAGTACTCAGCGATGCTGGGTCCCAGAACACGGACACACCATTGAGCCTGGTGGCAAAAATATCCTGGTTTTGGTGGCTTTGATGCGCAGCATAGCAAGGCCTCGTTGGTGGATGGTGTCTCACCTCAATGCCCTTTTAATTAACAATACATAATGATCAAAGGGGAGGGTCGCCGGATTAGAGGAGACAGATGCACAGAAGCGCATGCCAAGAGTAACATAGAAGCAGTGGCCTCCTGGGAAGGAATATTGGAGGGATATTTGCCGGAAGTATTATGACAAATAGAGGGTTACTGTAGCTGGGACTTGCGACGCGAGTTCTCTGTATGTATGTACTGAGTAGTATAGTACGGAGCTCCGATGAGCCGGGCGCATGAGCCCTGGAGTAAATTCAATGTATTCCATGAAATCAACTCGATCTGCGTGAGACTTGGTACTGTGCTCCGGCCTAGCATGTTCTATACCCAGAGGACCATCCCGTGCATGGATATTGACCAGCATCTCGGGTGCTTTTGAGATTCGCTTCATGCGGTGGTTTCTTTCTCTTTGGGTAGGCTTCTCCTAGAGGTGTTGTCTCGTCTTGATCATTTGTCTGTTTGGCTGCAGTCAGCTTGTACTTCGGCCCATCCGATCCGGTTATTCGACGGACTTTTGCCATTATCCTTCTTCCAGGGCTCCCAGTCGACTTTAAAATGGCTCATGGCCTCCCTCCGTTCTTTTCACTTTTTAGCCGTAAACAGTACAGCTGGATGGTTCAAGGGACAGTTTACGTATCGACAGTACCGCTGTCTTGTCATAGTATGTGATCAAGGACGGAGAGGCTCCGAGGTGCTCCGTGTACATAGATACTGCCCCATATCCTCATAGTAAGTCCACGAGCTGAATGTACCGAACATATGGTCAGACACTTTGCAGCTGTAAAGCTGTCGGGTAACCTGCGCTTGTGCGACCACGAAAACATGCCCAAAGAACACCTTCTCCAATGTCCGGGGGGGGAAAACGGAGAGTCTCCACTTGGGCCGCATATCCAGCGCAAACCCCTGCTCCACTCCACTCCACTGGGCAATGAACGGCACGAGGGCCCGCTAAGTGGGGGCATATCTCCAACGGACCCACTGCGACCAACCCGGCGATCGGGTGTCGAGACCAGGAAACCCCGAGCAGTGCAGGGAAGCAGGACCCAGCCCTCAGAGGGGTGGGCATGGGCAAAACAAAACACACATAATCCCCACCAAACTCAAATCAATCGTGCTGATCTGGCACCCGGGGCACTGGTGACAGCACTGACCACCTGCTGGAACGAACCATGCTGCCAGCAAACCAGGAAACCAGGATGAGCGGGCTCCAAGGGGCTGGTTCAGGACTGGGGAGGGGGGGTGAGGGAGGCGGTGAGAACCTCGATCTGGGACAACTCGATTTGGGACAAACATAAGACGATTGGAATCCAAGTAGGCCAGTACGCTGGCCAGCGCCGCTGCAGAGGGATTTGAGGCGACGGGGCGACGAGGGACGCGAAACAGTCTTCGCCTTTCGGTGGTCATCCCGTGGTGCCCATTCCCGATCGGCACCGGTGGTTGGATACCGACACCGTGGGCGACTGAATCTCAAATACTTGACGTTTTAGGTCACTCCTCACCCCCGAACCCTCGCCACCAGGCACTCTGCACAGCCAGATTGGCCGGCAGTCGGGGTATGAAATTGTGGTCAGAAAGGCCAGACAATCTGTAATGGTGAACTGTTACGCTACACGGGCAGTGCCCACTAGTCTCGAGCAACCGGGGTGTTGTTTGGTCGGAGTCATACAGTTCGCCCAGAAATGATCAAGCGACGTTGACCTGAGAGCCCCCAGCGGGGCTAGTGAGCCCGAGAAGAGAGAATCCGGATCCGCCTTGTCTCTGTCCTTACGAGTGTATCCTCTCTGTACTGCTGCGACTGTATGCCCCCGTTAACTACCACTGTGACGCTGGATATAGAAAACCCTATACGCGAAAAGCACCCTGGACGCCGTCGATTCGCTGTCCCCATCCTTTCCCTTGACTTGTCTTCTCACGCCATCAACTGGGCCCATGAGAAGAGTGTCGACTGCACCAACTTGCGAAGCAGGTGATGGCCATGATATTAGGCGCTGGTCCTCGAAAGCGGGAACGAGAGTGAAGAGCGGGGACTGTACGCGGCGCTCTTAGCTCCGCAGTAGTTCGGCGTAGTCAGACAGTCCGGCGCGCTATAGTTCAAAGTCAGATTCGCCAGATCGATATCGCCCATCAAATCGCAAGCCCAGGATCCGAAGGGGGGAGTCTCTACTGGTCCCGTTCCACTCGCCTTAAACCGTGGCCGCTGCATCGCACTTTTGCGTTCACCGCTAGGCCCGGAACTCGCGCCTGGAGATGGCGAGGCGCCCGCATCAGTAGACGACGACTTAGATCGCAGAATCTTCCATGAACGCCTTTCTGCTGGGGGCTGATGCGCGTTCTTTGGTCCTTCTCGCTTCCGTGGGCCGCCTCCGACTGCCCGTGTCATGCATGATGCATGGCCGGTGGATTTAGACTGGGCCGTCCCAGGGCCCGCGATCGAGGAACGGTCGGCGAGGCCACATCGCAACACCATATCTACAGTATCTTTTGTCCTGAAGGGGAGGGCCAGAGTTGCAGGGTGTTTTGTGGGGCAAATGGGTGCATAGCTTGTTGAACCATGCGCTGGCAGCGAGACGAGGAGCCTTTTGTTGTTCGGTACCCCCAAAGACTGCTGGGGGCAATCCCACTGGTGGTTTCCAGACCACTGGGTCGATGATTTCCTTCAGAGGAGGGGGGGGCCGAGTGGCGAGATGGATGATTGTTTCTGGCTGGATATTGATTATTAGATTATTGATCGTCACCGAGAGGTGGGGTGGGGCTGAGAACGGAGGACATACTTCGTTTGTCGCCGTAAAGCCTGGGCGCCAGACGAAACAAAGTATAACCAGGATGTTGCTTTGTGCACTGCCTGACTGGAGCGCCCTCGTGAAGCCATTGACATAATTCAATGATTTGATACAGAGTTGTGCGCCGGAAAGTTAATCCAGCAATACCCTCTCGCAGGCCTCATGCATCTCGAAGCGCCCTGACGTGGTGCATGGCGTGCCTGGACGAGGCTTGTGGCCACGTCGGAGAGGGAGAGGGGGATATTTTTCCTGTCTACACGAGATTCAGCGTAGCGTGCCGTATTCCGTACATGCAGAATTACTTTCTCCGGGGCCATCATTCGAAGAGCTGAGGAGAGTTTTGAGGGGGGATCCAATGCGAGAGACTGCAGCCGAATGGGTGTAGTGGGTGTATACAAGGATACAAGTCGGTAGTATACAGAGTACTCCGTATCAAAGAACAACTCGGTCACTCGCTATCAAAAAGAAGGGAGGAAGAGAAAGAAACTACACAAATCGTAGATGATCTTCGACTTCGACTCCATCTCGGCAGATGGATCTCCACCCGGCAGGTCAACAATCCTCATCCACTTGCCGAGTTAACTGCTGGTTCACTCCTGATCCACGATCGTCATTTCCCATGGGCCCATACACCGGGCCATCCCGCGAGGGGAGTGGGAAAAGGGCAGTTAGCCAGTCCAGAGGACCAAGCGGAAAAGCGAGCGCACAATGGGGATCAAAAAGGGGGGTGGGGAGTTTACTAAACAATGGGGCAGAACTCGGGGCAGCCGGGAGCTCCATCAAGCCCTTTGTGGCCTCGAACCCGCGTGGAAGTGCACTCGTTCTGGAAAGCCACCGAGCAGAACGGGTACTTCCGTTTGGTTCAGACCACTAATGGTTACGACCCACTCTGTCCTCCCTTTCCCGCTGTGCCATCGGACGATCGGGAGTTGGCACCAGATCAACCTACAAGGAGACCACATCGTCCGCGAGGCGCAATCAAATGGGATGGCAAGAGGTACTGAGTACAAGACCTACATGTCACGAAAATATATATCATGCTCTCGGTGCGTCGAGACGCGCAGAGGAATTTTCGGGACCCAATGACGAGGCGGCGGCTGGATGCTGGGTCGTGCCTGAAGGTTGACGCTAGGGCCCTAGCACAATGGATACACGCTGTGCCTGGAGTGTCCGGGGGGAAAGGCTGGGCATCAGAGAACTGAAGTGACTGACGATAGATCAGCATGGACAGGGGGGTTGAAGAAGAAGGAGAGATGTGAAAGTAAGGACACAGTATCAGTATAGAGTACGCGCCGTATTTGGGGGGGGGGGGAAGGCGTTGGTCGGCTCGCTCTGGACTGGCGTCCGATGGTCTGATACTCGGGCTCGTCCATTTGAGGCAGGAGCTTCAAAGGGTTGTCTGGCTCTATTTTGTGGTGTATTCAGCGCGCTGGCCGTGTTTGAAGACGGTCCAAGCCCCGGCTAGGTAGGGTTGGTTCTCCGGGGGCCCGCCCAAGTGGGGGAGAGGGCCAGATGGGTAAAGACTAAAATGCGTCGGATGCTCGTCTCTGGCGATGTTCCCCGCCCCTTCTCCTGGCCTCGGATCGACCTGGACACGCTATACTCCGGACTCCGTACCTCGTAGTCAATCATCCCTTGATCATCTTCGTGGGGAGTCTAGACACCTCAGGAGAAGCGGTGGGTGGAGAGAAAGCTCTAGCCGTGCTGTCTATTGATTTGATGGTTGTCGCACCTGGATCTGGGATAGGACATACGAGGGATAGATCATCGTGCATTCTGTCCAGAGAAGAGGGACTACCGGCCAGGGACTACCGGCCAGGGATAATCGCTGTGGCCGTACTGTGCCAGTACCTGGTGCCCGGTATCATGCTGCGATCACCGCCTGCACCCAAGTACTAGAGGCTGAGGTATCGCGAGGTATCACACCATGACATAATCTGCGGTTCTCGTGAGCCTTGTGAACTCAATCTGTGCGTCAAGGCCTTGGCTCTTCGTGATCTTGGGCTTTCCAAGTTTGCTCTTGTTTTTCATGAAACCATTCCGGGGTTCCGGGGGATATTTTTCGGTCGTGAGCAATTTCATTTGGTATTTTTTTCTCCCTCCACAGCTCGGATCATTCGACGGAGAATTCAGATGATTAGGGGACCTCTCATGATTCCGAGAGATGGCATGGTTGATTCTCGATTATTCAACTCTCAACGGGTGCTGACCCGACTAGGTAGGTGGTTAGGGAGGGATTGGACTCTTGACTCGGTGAAACAACGATACAAGCCTATTATTATGGTCGGTTCCGTGTCATGACACCTTCTGATGCTGGCGTGCTGCATCAGGGGGTCCTGGGCACTGGGTACGGTACGGGAGGGGTATTGGGATTACGGAGATTACGGGGATTACCGAGAGTGGGGGCAGTGAACTTGCATACCACCGAGTCCACCCCGACCCAGAGCCCCGGGACGTGGCCCCCCTCGCCCAAGCCAAGCCCGCCTTCCCCCCCCCCATCTCCCTACCGAAGACTTGCCCATGTGCCCGGGAACATTGCCATCGATGTAAAATAATAATAATAATAAAAAAGATAAAAAAAAGATAAAAAAAAAAAAACCCTTTTCAAAATCAAGAATATACCGTCCCTCCATACCATACCGACTCCCACAGTACGGAGTATACCGTGCACTCAGGTTACCCGCCAAACAGGTACGGTAAGATTCCCACTCGGTTGCCTCATGAGCCAAACTGTACTCGGGATTCTTATTATTAGCTCCGCTCCTCCTACTTTGCCTCTGCTTCCTCGACTTCTCTGCGGAATTAAAGCAGGCCTTGTCCACCGTGGTTTTTTTTCACTTCATTTCCTTCTCCAGTACTCAGGGTTTCCACCTCTCCCTCCTCCGTCTTGACTTATCACATCACCCTCTGCCGGGTGTTCCCTGTATTCAACACAGCAAGACCCTTTGCGCCGGGTCGCTTGGAATCCCAACTCCACGGGTCGGGTCGCGCTGACCCTCGTCTCCCAACTACAACCTAGTTCGCCTGGACGCTTATATTGGACTCGCCCCCTCCGCCCCAAATTCTCCCCGACGGACGACAGGCCTAGTTCAGGTCGCACCGAGAAAGAATTATTCTGGATGGAATGAAGTGATCTTCGCTCGTTATTCTTCCCCATCGATCGCCGACCGAGCATTCGCCATCACATTCCGCCACCACGGCCCTATTGCATAGAAAGCCCACCCCGATATTCCCCCCCCCCCCTCCGCCAAACCATGTCCACGCAAGACATTCCCGGCCGCCCGGGCGAGGACAAGCCACCAGGCTTGTCCAAATATCTGAAGCGCATGAAGACTGTCTTGCGGTCGCGCTCCGGTAACAAGCGTCATTCTGTGGCGGGCACAACCCCGGTCCTCGAGGGCCCATCAGATACACCGTACGCTTTTCTCTCCCTGCTGAGCTCCAGTCCTGAACGCTATGGCTTCATAATCTCCCGCGTGGTCATGGCGAGGGAACATTGAATCGCTCAATTCCTTCGAGACATACTAATGTGAGGCATGATTTTGATAATAGTGCCGCTGCCGCCAACCCAGCCCGCAAATCCACCGGTGCTGATCCAGACATGCTCACCGATTACAGCGCTATTCAACAGGAAAAGGCGCGGGTGCTCTTCGCCAAATATGGTCTGACTCTCGAGCCCGGCGAGTGGAAATCGCCGACTGATCTTCAGCTCACTCGAGTCACCAAACCAATTCGCATGCGTGTGCGCCGCACTTGCCACCGTTGCGATACCACCTTCGGTCCCGACAAGGTCTGCGTCAATTGCCAGCATCCGCGCTGCAAGAAATGTCCACGCTTCCCGCCCGCGCACGAGAAGGATGAGGAACATCCAAAAGTGCCCCGGGCCCGGATCCCCGAAATCCGCGCTCGCCAGCCCGGTTCCCTGCCAATGACACCCCATCTGAAACTCACTGGCAATCCGGCCGCGCCATTGGCGATGCCATCCCGCACCGGTGGCCAAGATTTCGTCCTCAAGACTGTTCGCCAGCGGACTCGCCGTACCTGCCACTCTTGCGATACCGTTTTCGCTCCCGGATCGAAAGAGTGCCAGTCTTGCAAGCATGTGCGCTGCAAGAGATGTCCACGCGATCCTCCTAAACCAGACAAATATCCGGATGGATTCCCAGGAGACGAGGAACCGCCCAAGCTCATGCTCAAACCCGAACGAACATGGAAGCAGCCACGGCGCCGAGTTCACTACATATGTCACATATGTAATACCTCGCTCAATGAAGGGGCGAATTCGTGTGCCAAATGTGGGCAAGCGAAATGTGCAGAAACCATACGAATTCCGTACGTCTATACTCCCCCTTATCGCAAACCCGTTCGGCATCCATTACCCAAAATCACATGTGGCTTGATAACATACTAACCCGCACCCCCTTCTATTAGACCGAAGAAAGTCAAACGAGAACCAGACCCGGAAGTCGTCCGACGGGTTGAAGAGAAAATAGCGTCGCTCAAAATTCAGGACTGATGAGCCTCCCTGTATAGCGGTCCATATTTCTTTACTTTTTCTTCTTCTCATGCCCCATCAGTCCTGCATGCTTCTTTTACCCATGATCTTGCTTTCGTCGATATCTCTAGTCTTTCCGTCACTAGTCCTTGGGACTTCCTCTTTCGCACTTGGCCATTGCAGACAGATATAAAAACGTGCATTGACTCGCTCTGCGAAGAATGAAATACTACGTTTTCGTTCGACCAGCCGTGGTCTTGATCTCTAAATTTTCCGTGTCTAGAAAAAGTTTTGATTCTCGTCATTCGTATATGTTAACACATCCACGACTGCATTCAGATCTCTGTACTCTTGAGTTAAAACGCCCCGAGTAATCTCTTTCATCCTCTCGGACCCGAAGTCTCAACTGTCTGTTCCATTCCAGCTGGTGGCATGTTGGCTTTGCACTTTACAGGCCCAGTAATTCATGCTAGGCCCGGCGAGTATTCCCAACAGGGTAATAGTCGACTGATCCACGCCAGAGGGAAGAGAGGGGGGTGGGGGGTGATTACCGCAGTCAATCTGAAATGGGGTGTGACATGGCTTTCGCGCCGTTGTCCCAGTCGATCCGTAGTCCACTATGAACACTAAGCAATCTGGACGGCCCATGGAGTCGGCAGCCTACAGAGAATGGAATTGTCGATACACCGAATTCAAGACAATCCGACACGCTATGCTTCGTAGGTCCAAGACGATAGCCAGCCCAAGTTCTTACTCCTACCTGACTCGGCTATAGACCGAGACGTTATTGACAACCCACCTGCTTGTTGCGGTAGATTACCCTGCCCCATCGACCCCCAGCACTATCCTTGACAAACGTACGAGATCCCCGTTATGCTAACGGCCCTGATGAACGCCTGCTCCTAACTGCGTGGAGTCAATTATGTGCACATCCCAATGTGTTTATTTCTCACTATAGCTGGATAGGAAGGAGTTTGGATTTCCTTGCTATCCAAATAACCCCCCTTCCCAGTCCATGCTATCGCCGCGGATACGCAATTGCGCCCAGGAGTATATAGATCGGGAGACCTATATCTATACCCAACATTGCCACGCTTGCCACCCCGAGAAGCTATACAGAAAAGAAGTAAAAATAAAACACGCGGCCTCTTGAATACTCGGTCTTCCGCCGTGCCAGTCGTTTCGACGGCCATACCCACCGCCAGAGTCCAGAACCCTTGCGGGCAAAGGACGGACCGAGCCGTGGGAAATGTGGGTTCCATCCTGGAGCGGAACTCCCCTCCACCTTCCATTCCCATTGATGTAGGGGATTATGTCCGAGAGAGAACAACAACTCCAGTGACAGGTTGACAGCTATGTCCCGAGGTTGGACAGATGCCCGGCCATAATGCCCCTCCGTCCCGGCGCAGACATGCCTGGCGTCTTCTTACCCGGGGTTGTGCATAGCGCTGGGTATCGTATGTAATGGTACGCTTACGCTGTACAGACAGCAGACCAAGGGTACGGTATCGGACGGCGAGTGGGGCGACAATGACATTGACCAGGTCGCGGGAGAGACCCATTGGCCCGGAGCAAACCACCATGGCACTGGGCTGCGCCATTCCCGGGCCCAAGGAGCGCAGCGCCGGCGCTTTGGCCTTGTAGAGACTCTTGCCTATCTGAGTATAGATCTGGTGGTGGATGTTGGAGGGTGATTTGGTTGGTTGATCGGTGTGGATACAGTTTCCGATAGTTTTGGGCTAGTTTGGCTGCGAGTTGGGAGGGGCTGAATGGACGCTAGAGTAGAAATGTTAACTTTGTTTTCTTTTTGGTTTTATGTTTGCTTTTTTTCATAATTGCTATTCCTTTGATTCTGGTTCGCTTGATTTTCTCGAATTTTCTGGGATAGGGAAGTATATACCCTTTATTTTTGTTTTCTTGGGCTCTATTGCGTAGGTGAATATTTAAGATGTATAAAGATCGATACTATTGGATTGTGCAAGACCACGGTCGGAGAAGCCTCGATACAGTCCCATCATTCCCCTTTTTATTCTGGGATTCCGGGGCGATCTTGGTAAAACCGCATATGGATGGATAGGCCGTGCTGGCAGGTTGCACAAAGGACTGTTTCCCCTCAATTTGTCCTCTCCTTAACCCGAGGTTGCCCCGTGGAAATGCTGGCATGGGGAAATACTCTACGCGATGCTACACAACTACTGCATCCCGTGGTCATCGCTGCATTCCTGTAAGCTGCCATCTAATCCGGGACAACGAATTAACTGACTAGCTTGCCAACTCAGTAACTTGGGCACTACGGAGCACAGTGTACAGAAAAACTACTGCATCGGAGTTCCCGATCCGATTGACGTCCCGCTGTCACAAGTCAACCCCTGTCTAGCGAAGGAATCTAGCACTCTCGGCCGCCGGGATCTGAATCCTTCGCCGTTGGTTGCTGGTAACGCCGTCAAAATATCGGAGACCTGTGGATGTCGATGTATCGGACGCCTCCCCATCTCGCCCATCTTGATTTCGATTAAAGTAGAAATAATAGACTCGGGCTCCTTGCAAGGGCCATTGCGCTGCAAGGGGGTGAGTTTGGACCCAGAGTGTTGGGATTTCTGTGCATATCTGGTTGGCCGGTCCGAATAGAAATGGTGGCTGGGGAAAGCTGCAATGTCCCCCTCCCCAAGGACACACATCGTTGCAATGATGTATGTGGATGTATGTACGGAATACGGTGTACGGGAATGGCTCTATATCATCCTTGCGGTCTAGTCTTGGGGGGTTTGATTGCTTGATGCAAATCCAGGAGTGATCGATGGATCCTCTCAACGGCCAACTAACCGAATCGAGCGAGAGATTTCCTGAATCATGCTCAGCTCCGCCAGCTCCACCTTTCAATCAAGACCAGGGCAAAATTCCTGCTGTTGGGGGCCTGCGGCGAGGATTAAGATGTAAAATGTAATATATTATACTGGTATTATTCTTGGTATCTTCTTGTGGCGTCAGCAATGTTGCTTGTCCTGCAGGTCATGTCTCGCGATGGACTCGACAGCCCAGTTATCGTTGAGGCATCGAACAAGGATCACGCTGTCTGCGGGATCTTCACACCCTATCCTGGCCCTGCATTGCCAGATGCAATATTCGACTATCAATCACCTTCCTTTTGGAACCGATGAGGTATCGGCACAGGAAAGTTAATGCGTACTTCCCGTACATGATGCCCGACAGGCAGTCCCCCCGGCACCAAAAGTAAAGAAAACACAGGTCTCCTGCTGCTTTTGGCACTTGGCACGTCAGTCCACGATCCCGGTATCCAGTAGGATCTGCCTCTTGAGGGCCACCCCTACGTGGGCTCCGGCCGTAATCCCCGCTCTATTTGGGACAGCGTCTCTTGGAATGCCAGAGCACGGCCGGCATGGACCAGACTGGCGGGTCGAGCTATCGAGGAGAGCAAACAAATAGCCCAGATGGAGAGGGAACTAACTGTCAGTTCGCAGAAATAGTTGACCTTCATCTCATTAAGGTTTTTGCTCTTGGGAGGGCTGACAGGGAGAAGACCCTCTTGCCTGGATAGGCAAAGGGATGCCGCTGGGGCTGATGTGGATCTGACAGTCTTTGCTAGCTGAGACTGATCTGACGATCAACATGATTCAAATCAAAACATTAGTGCTATCTTCGAGGTGAATTCAGGCCGTGCTCAGGGGTCGGGGCCGTTCGGGATAATATTCATGAAACAAGCGGAAAAGAGATCCGAAGATGAGCTACCTTCATTTGTAGCTCAGAATCAATGAGCAGGAATTGGCTAGTGTTAGTTTATTTCTATGTCAATTCCTCCATAAAAGCACTAATGGTAGGCGATAATGCTTCTTCTTCAATAGAAGGAATTTTGGTGTGATTCAATTTTTCCAAATTCATACGGTCGTATTCAACTCGAATAAGTGCATGCATACTTGTTTGTACCTAATTATTGAGCAAGCTGAGCACATTGACACAAGATAATAACAGAAGCTCTTGTTGATATTATTCTCCTTGCACGATCTTTATTCCTTACTTCTGTGTTACACCTTGATTCGTCGACTCATTTGCTCCGTACCTGCAGCCTTCTCATAATCAATATCTTCGACAAGGTCAACACGTCTCCCCAGAGCCCGTCGAATGATCCAATCTTTGCTGTTGATCTCTTCCTCTTCCTGGCCTTCTTCGAGGGGGGAATTATCTGTGACCCTTCCAATCGACGAAGCATTATGCTATCCTCTGGTCTTGCAAAGTACACCAGACTATACCGCGTCCAGTCTCCCTGAATCCCAGGTGGTGCCGCAACTCGATGGATATTAGACCGGAACAGGCCGTTGGTGAACTTCACCATTGCATCGCCCAGGTTGACAATCGCATGACCCGGCAGGGGCCGCACATATACCCATTCAGCATCCGCACCGGGTGGGAGTACTTGAAGTCCACCTAGACGGTTGAAAAGCACTGTGACACTACCAAAATCGGTATGCTGTCCCAGCGCCGTACGTCGGTCGTCCACTGGCTGGGGTGGTGCCTTTATGAAGCGCACCTGGTCGCCGCTTATACCTTGCAGCCGATGCAAACTCTGCAGGGTTCCTTCTCGCAGATTGAGTTTGTTATTCAGAATCTTCAAAATAAGTATCACGATCTCATGTGAGCCACGCATGAACGACTTGGTCGTGCTCCGATTTTCATGCAAGATTTCCGGTGCTGGTAGAGTATCCGTAATCCCCATGATATCGTCTTTGGATATCTGATATTCTCAGTGTTTACTCTTTCTTCATTTTGTGAGCGCTTGAACCTTACATTATAGAACTCATTCCGATCCAAGTTTCCTTGTTTGTCAACGACTGCAACCCCCTGGCCCTTATATCCGAAATACGAGTTCTGCGTACTAAAATCGTATTTCTTCTTTTCTTCCAAGCTTAACTCGAATAACCTTTCACCGACACCGAATAAGTCATCTGCATCGCCAAGGAGAGAAATGCCATGTTCTGAATCTTGAAGATCCAGATAGAAGAAACCAATTTCCACGGATGCTTCGTAAAGTCGCTCGCATTCTGCTGTATCTCCTGAGAGCAGCTTCGCTAGAGACAGCCGAAGAAGCGGTGCTATGGGAACATCGTCCGGGAAAGGCGGCAGCCCGGGAAACTCCGTGAAAATCTGAGCAAAATTTGCTTGCAGATCCATGAAGAGCTAAATTGCACTATGAGGTTGAGTATCTGAAGTGAGAATTGTCAAGTAAATATGGTCTGGAAATAAATATCCAAGGATTCATATAGGTGCTAGTAGATCCGTGACGATATCTCAATGCGGGGAAAGACTATGAGCCGAGGGAGACTAGATATCCGAAACCTTATGATCGGACAAAGTTTTCAAAGTCTGCTTAGCAAACAAAATTCATTGTTTCTCATAGTACGATTGTACTTAGTTTCGATATATGTATATACCTATCACCTTGTGCGGTGGGAATCCCTTAACCATGCAAGGTGAAGAAGATATATCTCCATGGTTGTACCCCATGTGCTCAGTTTAATTCAAAAACGAATGCGCAAAACGCGATAGGAAAGGGAATGCTGGAGCCAAGAGAGTCAAAATGCATAATTTACTACTGGTATAGTAGTTCTCAACGATTTTGAAATTCTGAGGCTGAACGAGAAGCGATTGCATCCATTTTGAAGTTCCACCTTAAATGCGGCGCCCAGCTCCAAGGTGGGGACTAACCCCAACCTCGAGATCAGGAGCGTTGTGCCTCTCAGATACCAAGATTCAATTACTCACGCATCACAATTTCAATATCAGGATGACTGTCGACAAAATTCTATCAATAGCAGATCTGGAAATAGCTGGTTCCAGGAAGTTGCCAGTCGCAATTCGAGGTAATCAGGAGCAATCAACGCACATCGCATCTTTCATCTAATGAGGGGTAATTGGACACACAGATTTCTTCAATTCAGGTGCAACAAACCAAGTCACTGTTCGTGAGAACTCGACAGCCTACCAGAAGTACCGCATTTTACCACGCGTGTTAAAAGACGTGTCTGGTATTTCAACTAGAATCACACTATTTGATCGAGAAATCGCGTTTCCACTATGTGTATCGCCAGCTGGCATTCAGTCCATGGCTCACCCCGATGGGGAGTTAGCCACAAGCAGAGCCTGTGCGAAGATGGGAGTCAATATGGGCGTGTCGTCCTACGCAAACCACTCCGTTGAGGAGATCATTATCGCTGGAAGAGAGATAGGATCTATCCACCACGTCATGCAACTCTATTCTATGAATGATCGTGACAAAGAGGCACGAATTGTTCGTCGAGCAGAGGCTGCTGGTTGCAAGGCGATATTTCTCACTGCAGATAGCCCAGTATTAGGGGTTCGGTATAACGAGTGGCGGAATGGGTTTCAGCCTCCACCAGGTCTAGGGTATCCTATGATCGAGAAGACATCGGAGCAGATTCAGAAGGAGTCCCATGATGATGGATTCTCATCTTTCAACTCCGATTCTCACTCTTGGGCGCAGGAAATTCCTTGGCTACGCAGCATCACCAAGACGGAAATATGGATCAAAGGTGTTCTTACACCAGAGGACGTGGAGACGGCCATAGAATATGGATGTGACGGCGTGATTATCAGCAATCACGGTGGGCGTCAGCTGGATGAGACTCCGGCGACTATTGATGTTCTAGCTAGTTGTGCAAAGGCTGCCAGAGGTCAAATTAGAATTCATATTGACGGTGGAATCAGATCTGGCAGCGACATTTTCAAAGCTCTGGCTTTGGGAGCTGAGTGCTGTTGGGTTGGTCGTCCTATGCTTTGGGGGCTGGCAGTAAGTGCTATCACTTGAATTCCCTGTGTGGCATCTACTAACCTCATTTCCTTTTGATAAACTCAGTATAATGGCCAGGAAGGTGTTCAGTTGATGCTCGATATTCTCTACCAGGAATTCAAACGATGCATGCAATTGGCGGGGTGCAAGTCCATATCCGAGATAACTCTGTCGAGCCTTGGTAGAATTCGTTCAAATGGGCCACTTGAGAGATTATAGTTCTAGGAAGATATAAATGGCGCAGTTCATAGGAAAACGCAGAAGCCAAGTGAATCATTGGAAGAAGAATAAAATGGATATCTAGACTTTTCAACTAGAGGGGGAAATTGGCAGCCAGCGACTATTGGCATGAACGATGCAAAGTTATCTCTGAATCAAAATACAAACAGTCTTTCTAGATGTCTAGTTATAGGGCTTTTCATTCCTTTATAAATTATTTGGCAAACAGCAAAAGATAGATAAAAAGGGCTTAAATCGTGAAATGGGCTCTTGCAAGTAAAGCCTCTAATAAATTAGCAGAGAACGGCTGTTCGAGTAATCGATCAGGTTCTTAAATTATTCCTCAAATTGTATTGCGTGCAGCTTCTATCCACACGGTGCGATTCACATAACAGTACACGATATTAAGGCCGGAGCAACTGAAATATGATTAGATGACTTGAATAACATGCCAAGTCTCGAAAAAAATGGAAGGTTTCCAAGTTGGATTACGACTTACCAGCAGCGAGTGCAGCCGGAATAGCAGCGATTGCAATGTCTTCCTTCAAACTCCTTTGTTTAGCAACAGCCACTTCGGCTTGTTTCTCCACTACTTGAGCCTCCATTTTCTTCGCTGCCTCTTCGTACCTCGGTGGAGGTTCATGATAGGGAGTTTTATTGGAGAGTCGGCGTTTAGATTCAGCCGAAGCCTTCCTCTGTAATTGTCGCTTTTCCTCTTTGAGTTGCGACAGTTCGCGTTCATGAGCTTCTAGTTGAGCCTTTGACTGCATGTGTGCATCATGTAGTTTCTGGATCTAGGAAGGCAGATCTATCAGTAGCCCTTCCTGGAAATATGAAAGATTATGCATACTCACTATTAACTCTTGCTCCTTCCGTGTTATCTCCTGCGCGCGTATAGCCATTTGGTTCTCCGTCTTCTCGAGCTCTCTCATGATCTTTTCGTTTTCCTCTTTCATCTCATGTAATACCTTCGATGTTTCATCATCGGATTCTTTGATAGCAAGTTTAAGTGCGGCAATCTCTTCTTTGGCCGCAGCATATTTGCGAGCTGCTACATCGAGCACAACTTTCCCAGCTGTCGTATCATCCAGTCGCTTGTTCATGTCGACGAGCTCACGTTGGATTGCAAGGGCCGGAGTTTCTCCAAGCTGCTTGTTCTTGTTGATCAGATATTCAACAATTTGACATGCAGATGCTGCGCCATCATCTTGACGGAACAAAGCGGCACCACCAGTCACTAAAGGTCCGAAAAATTCATCGTGTTCTCGAAGAATATTTTCCCTTTTTTCAACTTCGCGTAAGATTCTGTAGTAGTACTCCAATGCGTGGTGGCGAGGGCAACGTATGGGAAGAAGCCGGAT
Organism: Penicillium macrosclerotiorum; assembly: GCF_028827735.1. Lineage (NCBI taxonomy): Eukaryota > Fungi > Ascomycota > Eurotiomycetes > Eurotiales > Aspergillaceae > Penicillium > Penicillium macrosclerotiorum. The sequence continues at coordinate 5,137,841 of NW_026643083.1, read as the reverse complement.
CCACAAATTGCTTTCATCAACTCGATGTTGCGGCGTGCAGAGCCAGTCACTCTGTTCTCTGTGATGCGATGTAAAAAGATAACCCCGTGAATGTAGATATGACGTGCGTACGAGGCGCTAAGATAGGCGGAGATACTTTGGAGAATGACAAAATCAGGGCGCTCGGTGAAATTGCTATCGTCAAATCTAGACAGAACTGCTTGTGAGTAATTGATTGATCAAAGGCCAGATCGTTTCAGAGGGTCATGGTCAATGGCTACCTACCCAGGGGTATCAATTAAGTAGACCGTTCGGCCGCCAAGTTCGAAATCGAACACACCGATCTCAGATGTACCTTGTAACGTTTCAATAGATTGATCTTTTCCCTCATGGCTAGCATTTACTTACATGATACTAGGTCGTGACCAACATCAACATTCTGGCCGGTACATTGGGATATAAGGGTGCTTTTCCCCGCACCAGTGACCCCCATGACGGCAATGAAAATCGCATCAGATGGAGTGCCGCTCCCTCCAGCAAACGCCAGGAGGTTTTTGATTTGTTGGCTTAGTCCAGCTTCAGCTTGAGACATCATAGGGTAAGAAATGCTGAACGGACAAAACACTGACAATAGATTTTCCGGAAACCAAGGGTGACTTTAAGATATACTCAAATATTATTGGATATATATACACCGAGGACGACTACCTATCATGACACGGGTATGGAGGATTCCATTCTAAGCCACGTACCAGATGGCTAGGTGCATGCATCGTCCTAATTTAGCTGAGTTGCAAGCATTAGTTCCTCTTGGCACATTTGTAATTCCCGTTGTCGTTGGTGGGTGGGCAGACTAGCATAAGCCACCAGGCTAAAAGGCGGCAACGCTCTGGGCGCTTCCCTCAAAAATTGTGTGATTGGTAGAAATAGGAAACTAGTTGTTTTAAGCAAACAATCGGATATTTGAAAGTGAGGCTGATTTACCTGTATTTGAGAAGAATTTAGGTATGCATGCTCCCCCAAGCGCTAATGGCACTGCCACATAAGCATATTTATAGTCATAGGGACAAACAAGAGGTGGAGAACAATAATCTTCATCCACATCCTTATATCTTTTTTATGCCCTCTATTATAACTTATCAAATTAGGTTCTCTCAGTCGACTTTGAAGCGTATTTCACGTCTTTTAAAAATGAGGCTTAAGTGGCCATTCTCCAAGAAGAAAGATCTTTGGGACGTGCAGAAGAAGAGTGCCCCATCCGATATGTCGAGTTCTGAGTATTCGTTTGATTACGGCGATGATGGTAATTATGATTATCGCCATTATGCCGATGATAGCGAAGAAGGCGAAGATGGCGAAGATAGTAACGATGGAGATGGTGGTGACGATGTTGACGATGTTGACGATGTTGACGATGTTGACGATGGTGACGATGGTGACTATGACGACGACGATGGCGATGGCGATGACGATGGGACTCAAACGGCCATCTCCGCTCAGCAATTTCGGGCTGGACAGAATCCCAAGTATGTGATGCATTCCAATACTGATAAAAATGATACTGTGCAGCCACTAATGAAGACAGACCAAACGATAAATTCATCGCCGTTATGGGCGTGACAGGCTCGGGCAAGAGCTCATTTATTTCGTTACTAACAGGAGGGAAGGCTAAGATCGGCTCAGGTCTCGAGGCTTGTAGGTACAAAAACTTTTCAGGGCTCTTGAATGCAAGCTAAATAGGCCAAAGTAACATCGAAAATCGATGTGTATCCCTATACTGTAGCTCCAGACCAGACAGTGTATCTCATTGATACGCCTGGATTTAATGACACCTACAAAGATGACACGAAGATTCTGGTCGAGATCACTTCTTGGTTGACGTCTTCATACAATAACAACGTCCATTTGAATGGCGTGGTTTACCTGCATGATATTACACAAGGAAGAATGTACGGTTCTTCGTTGAAGACCCTGAGAACGTTCAAGGAGCTCAGTGGCCCCGAGGCTATGGCAAAGGTTATCCTGACAACTACCCACTGGGATATTGTTGCTGGTGGCACTCATACCCAATGTGAGGCTAGAGAAAAGCAGCTCATTGAAACCGAAGGTTTCTGGGGTTCAATGGTCGAAAAGGGAAGTCAGATTGCACGCCATGACAATACGAAAAAGTCAGCAGAGAAATTAATAAGTTCTATCCTTGGCCAATCTCAAGTAACTCTGGCGGTGCAATCTCAAATGGTTGACGAGAATCTGAACCTATCTCAGACCAGCGCTGGAAAGGCTTTGGGGATGGATCTAGCCAAGAAAATGGAAGACAATTACCGGCAACAACTAGAGCAGTTGAAGCAGCTCAGAATGGACAAGAAACAAAGCGACGCGGCACGGAGAAGGGCACAAAGACGACATCGAAAAGAGCTTGCTAAAATGCGAAAGCAGCTCGAGGTAACCAGTCGTGAATTGAACGAACGTATGGAACGTGAGATCGCAGCAAGGGAAAAGAAACATCGACTTGAACTGGAACAGTATCAACGCGAACAAGTGAGGCTATACGGTCAGCAGAAAAAAGAGTCTCGCCGTGAGAGACAAATCCCCGAGAAGCAGATGCAGGTTTCAGAGGAAGAGGTCTCAGAGAATGAGTCACAGAGTGAATCGGAGAACAACAATGAGGAAGAGGAAGAAGATGATTATTGGGAAGATGAATCGGAGGACGACGACGAGGAAGAAGACGAGGAGGAGGAAGACTATGAGTCGCAGGATGAATCAGATGACGACGAAGAGGAAGAGGGAGAGAGCTATACTGATTCAGACAGCTCTTCTGATGACAACTTCAACCACGACATGAACCAAGTCGCCAAAGCCACTAATAACCGCCAGGCCAGAAAGAAATTAACCAAGGTGCATGGCCGTACAAATAATAGAATGGTCGACAATTTCGCAACCTCCATCAGTGGTTACGGAATCGACACCTCCATGGTTATCAATAACAACGGCGTTACTGTGAATGGTCTTCGAGTTCCATATAATGGAGGCTCCATCAGTGTTGTAAATGGCAAGGTTTTTGTGAATGGTAAGGCCGCGCAAGGCGGTCGTGGTGGAAGAAGAAACCCGGTATTCCACTTCTGAGATTCCAGGGAATAGTTCTTTGTCGTTGTCACGGTCGGATGCTTGTGCACTGATTTAGCAAATATCTTCCTCGTTCAACTGCCTATATAACTTGAGGTACATCAAATCAATAGCATTCTTTACCCTAAACCCACTTTGTTGTATTGATCTGCAGCGGATCTTCAGTATCTCGGTGAGATACCTTGTAGAACTAGATAGATTTATTTTGATTAGTGAAGCGTGAACTGATTTTCACAAATGAAGTGGAAAATGACTGGTAGCTTTTGAAATATGTGCAAACAGGAGGGAGCCATGCTGGGCTTGGTTTTGTTCTTCAAATGGAATTTTATTCTCTATCTCTAATTCCCCGGTCTTCACATAATTTCCGTATTATTTTACAATTCGTTTTAATCCCACTCACTCCTTTCATAAGAAACTATTTAGTCGAACCTGGCCAAGTCGACCTTTTAGCGGCTGATGCATCATGGTCCGCAGATCAACGCTGTGATCGGTGCGACCTACCTTGCCGAACACGATTCAGGTACTCTCATAAACAATTGAATCAAATAATACAAAACAGGTGGCAGTTCCAAAAAGACATTATAACATTTGCTGCACTGTGTGGTTGGGGCTGACTAGTTCCCTGTTGAATCGCCCCGTTCGGGCTATGTTGGCCGTAGCGAAAATATCGATGTTGGATAGGGCAAAATAAGCGCTTCGCCAACAATGAACAGCGGAGGAAATTGTTCATACATAATATGATTCGATCATTTTGTTTCATTTGTGGTACCTCGGACTCCAAGTTTCAAGGATTGTAATTATTTTTAGGGCGAATGTCATAAATAGACAGATATAAGGAAGCGGCTGTTAGGCCGATCCGGTACGCCCCCCTTCACGCTCATCCCACCCCTGCTCTCCCCAAAAGTGGACAGTGAAGAGTTTGCGCTCTGTAATTGCTCTTAAGGTCAAAATCGCCATGCCATTCTTTGGCAAAAAGAAGGAAGCGCCAACTTTTTGGGAGGACACCGAGGAGTGCCAATGTTATTATTTTTACGAGGATCAATACCAGGGCGACTACCAGGGCGGGAACTGGGAACTCCAAGAGGGATACCTCATAGAGATGGATCAAGAAGAGGAACAGTCAAACCAGGAGAACGACAAGGCCTATTCTCCGCCCAATCCCGTGGACAAGACTTTAAGATTTTATGACCTCGTGCCTGTGTCAGACGGCATGTTGCATAAGAAAGGGCCTCTGTTCGGCGTATGCAACTCCCCATCACCATCAAATATCGCCATCGAGCTATTCGGAAATGAGCAATCGAGAGGCTTGACTACTCTAAAAGAAGAAAATGTAATGGATGAGCCGAATTACATCTTCAGATGTCCTATAGAAGAACAACTGCGAACACTCTGCTGGAAGCCCGACGAGAAGAAGATCCGGAAGTCGAAAAAGGGCCTGGATCCAACAGCGAGATTGAAACTTGTGGATATTAGATCGAACGATGTTTTTGCCACGCTTGTACCTCGCAGGCTGGCCCAATTTGAAAGAGGCGGACCTTTTCGGAGCCAAGCAGATCTGTATATCCGCCAGGCAGTTGTTAAAGAGGCTCAACTTCTGATTTATATGACTGCCAACGCCGTGCGCAAATATTGGACACAGTCGCCCTGGCCTAGGAGCATCGGATTCAACTACCATACGGAAGAAGGAGTGGAAAGACGAGAGATGAATTTCTGGACCCCAGGCAACAAACCCGATCTGCTATGGAAGCAAAAGCAGCCCGAGGACGAAAAGAGTGAGGACGAAGAGTCCGATGAGGAAGATTCAGAAGCGGACGATTCAGAAGCAGACGATTCAGATGACGTCTCAGACTCAGAGACAGGAGATTCAGATGAAGAAGACGAGTCAGATGGAGACGAGTCTGTCGACAAGAAATCAAAGAAGAACAAAAAGTCGAAGAAAAGAGAACGCGAGAAGAAAAAGAAGACGAAGAAGACGAAGAAGGACAAGAAGAAGAAGAAGAAGAAGAAGGAAGAGATAAAGAAGCAAGAGAAAGAGAAGGAGAAGCAAGAGAAAAAGAGGCGCGAGCGGAAGAGGCGAGAGAGAAAAGAACGAAAGGAACAACTTGAAGCCCGCGAGGAACTACTTCAAGCCCGTGAGATGGGAGAACCTTCGTCTGAGGAGGAGGCCGTGGGCGAAGTGGTGGAGGAAGCGGGATGGCTCTAAAAGTCGCTCCCTCAAGATTGGGAAAGTGACGTACAATATGGCTTCTTTTTTTTTAGGGGGAAAAGAGAAAAAAATACCGTAACCAGGTGCTTTATCAGTCCATCAATGAAAATAATAATCTATACGTATAGACATGCGTTCCAAGAGCTCAAGGATCAAGTTGTATATTGTTTATGTGATTCCGCCCGCCTTATCGCAGCTTATCAGCGCTGGGTGACATCAATTTTTTCGCGACTTCCAACTGTCGTATGCCCAAGCGCCTCGCGATCTCCCACGTTCCACATTTTCTTGCCCCCCGACAACGGGCTCAAGGCCAAGAAAAACACCAAAATGGCCTCTTCTCAAGCTCCGAATGCACATATCGCCCACACCTTACTCTCGCGCGCTCATTCCCCCGATACCGCAACACAACAGTTCACCGAGCGCGTTAAGCAAAAGCCACTTTACTTACGCCCGACATCCCCCTCAGCTGCAGATAATCGCTCGCGTCGACGCCTACACCGATTGCGCAAGAAAGAGTATTTTCTCAAACACCAGCGACCGCAACCATTATCCGCCCGTCAGAAGCGGTCATCGGGGTTGTACGACCTGCCAAAAGAGGAATGCAAGCATGCCATCTTCAAGGGACTCCATGCGATGTGGATCGAATATATGCAGGAGATCCTCGATCTCAAGACTCACGGGCGAAGCGGCGTAGTAACCCCGGCTTCTCATGGCGCAAAGCTTGTTAGCGCGGATTACCATGGTGCCGAGGTCGAGGTGGTCAGGAGCCGATGCGCGAGCCGGGTGGGGGTGAAGGGAATCGTGGTCCGAGATACCAAATTCACATTTGTCATTGTGACTGAGAAGGACGAAGTGAAAAGTAAGTCGTCCTGTCCAGATATTTGAGATCGACAGCAGTACTAATGCCGTCTTCCTACTCGATAGCAATGCCTAAAGAACACACGATCTTCCGTTTCACGATACCACTTCCAAGTTGTGCAGTGGCCACAGCGGAGAGCACCAATGAAACGCAAGGAGCCGATTCTGATGGGCAGCCTCGATCTCCATTGGTTTTTGAGCTGCATGGTAGTCAGTTCGAGAATCGACCGGTGGACCGCGCGAATAAAAAGTTCAAATGGAGGAACATTGATTACGTATAAACTCTTTGTTTAATATGATTTAAAGATACCAAGCGAGCCTTGCAATACTTCATCTGATGACAGAAACAATTATAATCCAAGGATCTTATTGATATACCTCAAAAGGGGCGTTTTCGCTAATTCAATTATTGGTCACGTCTTAAGCTGGGCTCGTTATTCTCAGATTGTCAGTCGAGCAAAGACGCAGCGAAAAGGCGAACCTCAATGTTTGGAGCCCCTAGCCCCAGGATAATCCTTCGACAATCCTAATATCTCGCAAACGTGCAGCCCGGTCCAGAGCTCAACTTGGAACTGGGCTTTTCATGATATCAGCTACATCGCCCGTCTCCCACTGACATTGCCAAGGGCGTGTCACCTACAGACACGCAATCGCTGAAAAAATTATATTTTTGACGACCGTGGGTATATCTAGAGCGATTCAAATCATTATACATAGTTCAAGAATAAGTGGAAATGCTTTTGAATCTCATTTATAGAGAAAAATTTTTTGTTTGAAAAAAAAAAAAAAAAAAAGATTACCCCATGAATGGATAAAGTGGCTTCCTAGCCAGATTTCGCTTCGAAATCAAGGTATTGAACAACACGTCGGCGAGCTGGCCCGGCGGGTATGTGGAGACGGTAATATCCATCTCTTTAGATGCGTATTCGATATTCGGCATGGTGATAGCGAATCATGGTCATGATTTTCCATACTGACATTGTAGAATTGGCACGCTGCAAGTCATTTGTCCTTCCACTGACATGAGCATGCGAAGCGAGAAGCGAGAATTCCGTTTGACTGCGCGGCAAAGACAATCCAGTAGGGAAGGTTCCCGTTAGAAGCGCGGCCTGGTATTGGAAGGGTGCTAATGGAAGACTTTGAATCCATCTCCTACAGGGTGCAGGGTGGATAGTCGAAAAAAAGTATGGCCAATGAACATGGCGACTCCAATGCTGAAAATTTGTTCACATTCCAGCCCATTCAATACTGAATGTGCGGACGGATTCAGCACGATCAGACTCAGTTTCAACATCATCTCTCGTCTTCTGCGGCCCACCAAGAAGAAAGCCTTTCTTAACACCGGTGCCGAGTCGACCGCCGTTGATAATGACCATCAGGTCGAGTTTCTCCTCCCATTCGGCAGACACAACAAGGAAGTGTGCGTGGAAACGAAGGGGATCTCCCGGATAGGCCACATATTGGCATCCAAAGCGAAGTCCCGGTGATAGAAAGTATCCGCGCGAGTGTAGATGAGCGAAGAGCGGAAAGGATAATGGCACATCAGGTGGAGGAAGAAGTTGAGTTGAGATCGAGGTTGGGTCTGGTAGAGGCGGATAGGATGTTGCAGGTGTGACTCCCATAGCTTGCTGGGGAGATGAGATTGTGCTTGAGGAAGCTCTGGTAGATGAAGATGCGACTGTCCGATCCCCAAAGAAATCCTCCAGCGAGGCAGGTTCGTTCTTCGTCGGAGTAAGCGACGCAGCCACAGCAGCAGAATCTTGTTCTGGGGTTTCTGATGTCTTGGCTTTGGCTTTAGCCTTTTTTTCCGCTATCTTTTGCAAAGCCTTTTCTCGCTTTCGATCTTTATGGTCTGCAAAGAGGCGAGAGGCATGGAGACCCTGGGATTCTAGTTCGCGAAGATACTTGCGGCGATCCTCCTCGAGGAGAGACCGCATGCCGCCGTGCGCTTTAGCTTCGTCTACGATGCAAGCTACACCCTGGTCGACTAACAGCCGTGCCTCCTCGGGCATCAATTCGAGCGGTAAGCCCAGAAACACATTCTGCTGAGGGATTTGGGGCAAGGTCCCAATCAGAACGCCGCAGATATTGTATTCATGTCTCAGATAAGTGACTGCGTCAATTGAAAACAGCAGGTATCTACCAGATATGTATGAGATCGGAATTGGGAGAGTGGGCGTGGAGGCCATCTTGAATTTCAAGAAAATGAATTGATTGGTATCTGGAGCCAGAGCCAAATGTTAGCAATAGCTCATCACAATGCAACGATAAGCAAAGTGCGATTTATGGAACAAGTCATTTTTGAATACATTTCTCAGTCACATGTGCTCTTTTTTGAGATTTAATCGAGCTTCAGGGGATTGACAGATTTTGTAGTTATATAATCATGCAAGGCAAGAAGAAAGGCAGAAGAGAGAGTATTAAGCAACTTACCATTAGCGAACAGCGAGTCTGGGGTTTGACCAGCAAAACCAGAGACTCGAGAAGTGGAAGAGAAGTTGAAAGAAAAAAGAAACACGAAGCGAATTTTGTGAAGAGCTCAGCCCGCGCTTGTCCGTTTTGGGACACGGTGGTCTTGGCGCTTCTCCGCGTTACTGTCGCTTCCACGCGCAATAGTCGAAACGATCTCCAAATCATTCACGACGTCGCCATGAACTTTCTGTTTCTGCTCTTCTTAGTCTTCTTTGCACCGCTGATTTTATTCGCCGGTCAGTACTGGCGCTTCTATCTTCCTTCTCATGTGGACCAAAAACGACTGGAGAGACTAACATATACCAGCATGGCTGGCCGCCTCATCCTGCCTAGGGAATCGCTTTCGCGCTCGCTTCGGAGGGGTTTCGGTGCGCCCAGGGGTTGACTCTTACGGCCAGAGCTACCTCCGAACTATGGCAAACTCCGGTCCTGCGATGTCCGAGCAAATCGAGCTCGAGGATACGCTCGCCGAACCAGGAATCTGGCGCCACTTTGAAGAGGAGGATTGAAACTACCATGCCCAATCAAATGGGCGCATATCCTCTAGAATTCCAGTTCCGACTTCTTCGGCATCCCATTTGGAGCCGAGGCCTCTTGCGCTTCTTTATCCCCTTCGGCTGGTGGTAAGCTAAAGGGCTTGATCTCGAAACGACGGCGGCTAAGAATGAACGCCCAATCCTGTCCCACATTCTGATCGCTTCCGCCACCCCGCTCATGCAATACCGGAAGTCGATGTGTTTTGAGCATACCCTGAGGGGGTTCCTCTGCAGACGTCGCGGCGCCCGACGTCGCCAGCGCGTCCGCCGAATGAGGAAACGGACAGAGTTCGATGACCCCGTCGCTCAGCAACTCGATCCAACGGATAAGGCCCGATGTGCGCGGGAATAGCGATAAAGGAATGGTGATCATGGCAGTGACACGGGTCGCGTGTGCGCTCATAAGAGCTTTCAGGGAATGAAAGAACTGCAGCGCATATTCGGGCTGACAGGAGTTGGGCGGGTACATGGTGGGATTCAGCAAAGATGGAATGATGATTCGATGAATGGTATTTGAGCTGCTTGAGGCGATTGAAGACTGGAGCTTCTGGAGGATCGAGGTGAAAGGCGAGTCCCTGGAGGGGGCGAGTGGGATGAAGGACATGTTAGTGATAGCCGGGTGGGTGAGACGCTTCGTGAGATCGAACGCATGGCAGAAAGCTGGCGTCTGTCCCGCTGCAGGATTCTGTTCGATGGTGCCGCCTGGACTTGGAGCTGTATTTCAATGAGTATATTTAAAGCCGGAGCTGGATTGCCAAGCGAGTGCACTTACCACCTCGGGAGCCCGCTACGCCCGCACCGAACTCACCCAGTCGTTCATATCGCCATGCAATCTTCATCTTCTCGTCCTTGCGCCGGTCGGATCGCTTCTCTTCTAGCGACTCCGCGGTACCAATTAAACCAGGTAAACTTCGACCCCATTGTTCAGGTACCCCGACCACATGGATCTTCTGCTCTTGAACCACTCCTTCAGCGGCGTAATATCGAAGCAATGCCCCCGCGAAATCCGTAGTTCCATTTTCTTCAATCAACAGTATTTTTCCCATGGGTAGCCCTGCATGGCCCGCAAGCAGATTGTCCAAAGACGAAGCCCCGGTCGATGTGGTCGGGCGTCCGTCGTCGGGGAGGGAGGGGCGAATGCCTGGGATGGTCTCAGATGGAGCTGGCGGTGCGGCGGCATTGGAGATAGTGGTGCGGTCAACGCCAGTCGAAAGACCAATGTTGCGCTTGCGAAAGGACATGCCGTCAAATAGAATAAAAAAATGTCAATATAAATGCAACGGAATGAGTGAAATGCGTTGCGGTCAATCTGCCTGGTAGAAATCGTTATCGGCGGGGAATCAAAAGCGGCAGAAAAAAAGAAAGCTTCGACCTCCGCGCATTTCCACCAGGAAATTCTCCTCACTCCATCTACTCTTCTACCCACGCCAATTACACCTTTGTTGAACTCCAGACTCCACGGATTCTGCAGCTTTCTTCTTTGCCCATTCAACTTTTGCCCAATTCGCTTCGACAAGACCGGTTTAACCCTTCTACCACCTCAAAATGTCCGACCCGCTCCTCTTCGAAGACACTTTCACGATCACTGCGATCAACGCCCAGAAGTACGACCGTGTGTCGCGTCTCACTTGCAATTCCAATGATTCCTCCATCACCTTCACCCTCGATGTGAACTCCGAGCTCTACCCCTGTGCGGTCGGAGAGTCTCTGTCTCTGGCTCTGGCTTCGACTCTGTCTCTCGATGGCAAGGAGGATAACCGTGCAAGCTGGCGCGAGGTCAGCATGGGCGAGCAGACACTCGCTAATGACTATGACTACGTCTGCCACGGCAAGGTCTACCGATTTGAGGAGGGCGCTACGAAGGATACCATGTGAGACATCAATGCTATTGTGGTCTCGGCAGAGTGAATTCTTGAAAGAAAATATAAGCTAACTTCCAGCTCTTAGGGCCGTCTTTGTTTCCTTCGGTGGTCTACTGCTCTATCTGGAGGGACCTTACAAGAAGCTCGCTCCTCTGCGTATCGACCACGTCTACTTGCTTCTGAAGAAATAGACGAGCTGTCATTTTTGTTTGGTATTAACGGTTTCCATTCAGAAATCCATGGATTGGACTCGGATCTATGTCCATCTTCGGGGAAAAGTTTGATGTGTGTTTGATTGGGGCAGATGTTCATATTTTGTCGGGTTGTGCAGCGCTGGCGTTTTTCTCTTTGCATTTGATTTGGGTATACCAATAGATGATCGTACAATGACAATCGATCCTCATTTATATTCGCTGTAATTTGTTTCTTTTGCTACCTCTCGAAAGCTTCTGAGTAGTTTCGTAGAATTAAAAACTTGCCCGAACACTGCTGCTTGGAAAAGGCAGTCTACAAGCATACGAGAAGGACTACATAATTAGTTCTATCAGATTATCGCCAACGGCTAGTATTTAATTCAACATATATGTCATGAGATTCAGTTGACTCGATTTCCCTTGGCGAGGGGGTGAATGTGAAAATACATTAGTGATTGTTGAATAAAGGTCTTCATAGACGAAAAAACCCGATTTGTCGCACGAGCTAGCATTTGAGAGTGTCCACGATAACCCCCATTTTCCCAGATTGAGGCCAGCTGAGAAACTTGATTAGATATATGGATCATATCAAGGAAGTGATCGTTTTTGATGACGATCATATCTCCCCATCTGCTAAGAGAAAGAGAGTCGGGGTTAGACAGCTATATATTCCATGAGAACTCATAGCCAAGTTCAAAGCCATATCAAGTCAAGCTTTCCTGCATTGAGACAGTAACACTTCTCCATTTACTTTCCGTAATTCTCAGTTGTAGTTCATTTCTGTTTTAATAAATCCTTGCGTCGTTGTCTGAACTCTTTTATTTATCCAAATATCTTTTGAAACTAACACTTGAGTCTGGGATGGCTAGTCATGCCATTTCGATTTATGATATCAGCCTCACTTCGTATCTCTCGATGTTTACTTGTATTGGCTGGAATAAAGCTTTCTCAGATGTCGATACAGTATTCTCTCGTGGAAACGGATGGTATTCCCCGATCTATCATTTTCCAGTGGTCCTTGCCATTCAAAAGACTTCCAACACGGCTTGCAGGAGTCGGGCCATATTGCCTGTCAACACGCCTAATTTCAAAGACTTTGCAAATACTAGCCCCTATTTCTAATAGAGCAAATCAATGCGTTCCCCAAAGCTCGCATTCCACTTCTACCAGTCTTAAAGGTGACAGTCACAAAGCTTCACTCAACTAGTGGAATTTGTCCAGAAGTAACTTGCAAGCTTAAATGACATTAATCCATTCAATTATTATTGGGAGACTACTCCTAGTAACCAAAGGCTTCGTTATGCGGAGATTCTTAATTCATCTAAATATATTCATTGAGCTTCTTTTATTTGTTTCTTTGTCCGGAAGACTGGAATAATTTGGGAAAGTGCCATATTCAGACATTTATTAGAGTTTTTAATGACTTGGTTTCGTTCGATTTTCCATCATATCATTAGTTATTCCTCACACTTTTCACGTACTGGCTTCTAGCTCTCAGTACTGGGCCATATCTCTGCAAAATCCAAGGGACTGGAGTCAATATGAGTAATACAAACGCCCACAGAGTTATGGTCCAATGAAACTTGATACGATCGACCATCTGAATAGTAAACAGCGGAAATACTGATGAGAAGGTGTACCGCATTGCAACATCGATAGCAAATGACGAGGCACCCAGCTCAGCTCCGTAGACTTCATTCTTGTATAACGGGTACACAAGCTATCGAGATAATCATTAGTGTACCGTACAGCAATGATTATCCAGGAAACACTGAAATCTTACCTGTGATAATGCGAACCCAAACCCGAAAAATGCTCCTGCAATGAGTGGACATATCCAATGAATACTAGAGCGAGCGGTCCATGCAAGCCTGTTTGTTCCTCTTAGAATTCGAATAAAATCACCAATTACAAAGTTCCACTGATCAAACCTACCAGAATAGACTCAGGGGTAACACAACGCCTGCTATCATTGCAGCAGGAAGGAAATCCTCGGGCTGTGGGTTTGAACCAGGCTTGTTTCTTCTCTTCAAAGTTGCCGATAGAACAGGTAGAGCGAAGAGAGTTCCAATCAACAGGGGGATGAAGGATAGACCAACTTGATAGGCTGTAAAGTTGTACTGGGTCTCCAACATTGACGGATAGGTTGCATAAAAGACGAAGACAACAACTTGTCCCATTGTAACAATTGCAGCTGTCGGGGGAATGATAGGCTCGACCATGAGCATATGGAAGGGGCGAACAAAAGCAGGCCCCAGAACTTCTGATAGACCACTTCGGGGCTTTTTCAGCTTCTTTCTTTGAATTTCTGGTCCATATGTCTCTGGAACCGTGATCATTGCCAGAAAGCAGACACCGACCAACATAGCCGTGAGCCAAAAACTCCAACGCCAGTCCCTATCAGAGACAATTGCTTCTCCTGCAATCGGTCCCATCGCGCTAGCGGCTACACCCATCATGCCGTACATTCCAAAAAGTGCCGTCGCTATCTTCTCCTCGGGCATCTTCCACAGGTCATTCAATACTCCCGCAAAAACAGTAACGCATGGTGAGCCCAATATCCCACACATGCCACGGGCGACGGCAAGTGTCCGGAAGTTCTGCGCCGATCCACCCACGATGGTGAATACCAGGTGCAGTAGTAATGAGGCCTTAAAGATGTATTGTCTGCCAAATTCTTCTGAGAGGGCCGCAGTAAACATAGGGCCGACGACAAATCCAATTGCGTAGAACGTAATTGGGGATATCGCTAATGTGATACCGACATCGAACTCTTTCATGATACCAGGTATACTTGCAATATATATTGATGTAGCGCAGGTACTATGTCACAATTAGCGGCTGATTTCTTGTACTTGATATTGTTAACAGTCCAGAATTTTTGACTAACATCACGAAGCACGACGAGATGGCACTTATCGAAACGAAAAGTTTGTACGCCGGTTTCCAGCGACGGGCCCCGTCCAAGACGGCTGCTTGGCCATCACTAGATCCAGTACCTCCTCCATTAAAGAATTTTTCATCACCCTGTTCCTCAGAATACGAACCCCCAGAGCCCTCAAGGGAGGTGGTGATCATTTTGCCATATGCTGCCTCATAGTTATGAGCGCTCTCTAGGCTGGCCATTGCGCCCTGTTGTGACAACCTGGAGGTCTTGGGGAACGTAGTTTGACCACAGAAATCAATTGGAGTCAAAAAAAAGATAATTTTGAGGATCAAGATATAGAGCCGCAAAAAAAAGAGCTGTCCCTGTTCTAGACAGACTATAGGAACTTGCGAAGAACCTTGAAACGCCCAGGGAGCAATAAAGATGTTTGAGGCAGGATTCTCAGACTCTAGCTTGTCTATTTAAGCGGCTGGGATATAATACTAGGCATCCTAAGCATCCTAGGGTCAAAATGGCGAAAAAGGCCTAATCTCAGTTATTCCTTCGTCGTCGGAGCGTATTGCAGTAAAGAGAGCTCCTCCGCATAGGCTTGTACAATAACGGAGACCTCTTCGGTAGGTGGTCCCAAAGCCGTGGCAGTGCCTCAAACATGATTGGATGCACCAGTTGTATGTTTACTATTTGTTGGATTTTGCGGGGGCCAAAAATGCACGACCCACCAAAGATCCGTGAAAGCAATATCTCGACGACTGCAGCGGTACGTAATGCCGTTTTGGGGGCCATCCCATCCCGTCAAATCAAGGCTATGTGTGGCAGGGCCAGAAGAGGTAAAGATGATCGTATTAAGTTATCTTCTAAACTAGCTAAGAAGGTGCCATAGGGTCAGGTGACCTGGCTTGGAGGTAATGCTGTGAATTATAATTATTTTATTTTTATGCCATCTGACCACTGTCAAAAACTTTTTCAGAAATAGTCAAACTAACGGCAATCCTACGGTGCAAGTCTCCAATTTGGGATCTATCCCGTCATTCACAAATACGTGGCCCCAAACACATCGAATAAATAACCAGGGCGCTCGGTTAGCCTGGCGTTGCAGGCTGGATGAGAAGGATCAACGAAGAGGCCAACAAACCACCACACACTACGATAAAGAGCAGTCGCCCAGAGAAAAAGTAGACAATGTCTGAGCGAAAAGAAGGTAGGAGTGATAATTCTCCCTATCAGAGATGTGAAGCTATATCCGTAAAGACTGTGCCATGAATGATAGCCTCCAAAATCGATCATTATTATTCGTAGATAATTAATTTACTCTAAGGATTAAATTTAATATAAGTCGCTCGTATAATCAATTTCCCTGGAGCCTACATATAGCCTAGATAGTTATAGCATTATTAATGATTTTCTGACTGCAGTCAAAACTTAGATTACTTATATGTTTAGGCCTACCTCACAGTTAAGATTTCTGACCACTGTCAGAAATCTTAGGGTGCATGTACATATACTGCTTATAGTAGAAGATAGCTGTAGTAGTGAAATACGTTGTAATCGATATACATATGTATCTATCCCCTAACACTCGCTATAAGCAATGTGGTTTTGATTTCGGGATCCTAATTTCTGCTCAATCTAAAGATCCAAAGTTCATTTTGACTTGGACCAAGCAAAGAATGATTATGTAAAAGACGTTCACGCGATTCGTCCCAGAAGCTAAAGAGCGACAGAACCACAGCACTCCTACACGGCCAAAAATACTCGACGATCTGGTTCCTCGCGTTCCCTACTATGACGAGGGTAGGTGTTGGAGTCCCTTGGGCGGTGTTGATCCTTGCTGCTGATAATTGTGGATGACCGTACTGATTCCGGGAGCAAAAAGCCACCTTTAACAATCACTTCCGTCGATTCGCCGGTCATGGGATTGATAAAAGAATAGAAATCCTCTTCGAAATTTTGAAAAACAACGGCCATGCTCGACCGGTCCGTTGGCCGTCCAAGACAAAGCACGGACCCAGACCATCCAATCGTAGGGGTGAATGGTTCGGTTGCTGTCCATAATAGTGACGCATTTTGAGATCCAGCCGTCCGATCCCATACGTATTCTGTCCCTATGACCGTTGCATTCCGAATAGCATTAGGATCTATGATGCCCCGAAGGAGACGCCACTTTCCAACGACGGTGTTCATCCGGACTACGTAGACGTCGGAGCCGGCGAGTGCAGTAGAGTAGGACGCCCATTCCGACACAACTGGATAGCCAGGTGGGCTGACAAGTGCAGGCAGGTCATCATCTGTGATCAGGCTAAGGTCATGCCTATAGCCAGCGGGGTATGGAAGGACGGGACTGGGATCATCAAAGGTCTGGGAGATTGTGCCGATCTGAATGAATAAGCTAGTGTTCCTCGCAGTGAGTAGAGCGAAAAGCTGAAGGACTTACCCGCTTCTTCTCTGTTGCTAACCAAACTTCTTTGCCAATCGGAGAGTTAGTCTGGGATTTCCGTGCCACTCCAAGTGCACAAGCATCGGATTTACGGACGAATCTTCGAAGGGCGCTTTTAGTCCACGAGATCCAGTCGGAGAACATTGATACCACACGAGATGGCCGAGGATTCCTTACAAAGCCATGGGTAACAGTCGTTACAACCTCTTTGCCGTCGGGCATGCGGAGTTTCAGACCCAAGCAGCCAGAGCCATTGAGACTCTTGGGAGTTTCGGAGGCTTCCATACCAGATGCAATAGTGTCAGAACTAACCTTCACTCTCGGTACATCATAGATAGTCCGTAAACCGCCAAGTTCCATGATCCAGTCTGTTTCGTAGATCTCTCGAATATCCGAAGGCGATCCGAACAACATGACCAGGAAGCCCGCCACAAGTACTCGAGCCCCTATAGCGGCTGGGAAAAGCTCACGAAGCCTTTCGAGCTGCTCAGGCGATAGGAACTTTCGGGGATTGATACCTTCTTTGAAGAGGTATTCCTCCTTCAAAGGCGACCGTGAAGCTAAAATCCCTCGCGGGTAGAGGTCCTTTCTATCCTCAGGAAACGGGTGCAATGCTCGCCCTCCAGCTTTAGTGTCCGTCCACAGACCACGCACAAGCCACACCTCAGGGCCATACTGGGGATGGGATACATAGACTTCATCATGCAATCCCAATGCTGGATGATGAGTTCGGAGCAACTGCTCATTCTCTGGCGTTGTCTCAAGAGTATGGGCAGCGAGAATCTTCGCCGATTCAGGAAGTCCCCACTCCTGAGAATTCGTTCCTATTGCTCTAATCAATGACTCAAGTTTGGAAATAGCAGGTGAAACAGCGGAAGACATCTTACTGTAGACAAGCCTGATTGAGAACATTTCCCAACGGAAGCAAATGTCCAAATCGGTATCCGGGGCGGGCAGGCGATTGTAGCTAATCGGGGCCACGAGTCTGCGGCGCTTCGACTCCATATTGTGGTCTATCTCACGCTTGAGATTCAAGAATTTTGATGAAAAGAGATTCTTCTTTCCTGACAGTCGTCAAAGGACAGCTTGACTGTCTGGTACTGCTCGGCCCTCGTGAACCTTATTCGCTCGACCAGGAGCCGCTCCAAGCCGCGGGCGATGGGTCCCATCTTCCCCTTAGCTATTATAGGCCGTGACTGGATGAAAAGAGGCTTAGTATTAAGTAATCTTGAGATTGGGTGCTGATTCAATCGGCTCAAAAGCAGCCGTTGATGCAACTGCAGGGTCTATGGGTCTACATATAATGTCGCCCAGGCCAAAGATTGAAAGTTTTGAAAGAGCCTGGAGAATGCCGGTTTGATCCTCGCCTGGTTTACATACACGTATCTTGCAATGATCAAATATTTATTCTGGAAACGAGTCTAGATGTCCGCGGGAGCTTTTCCATCAATGTTTTGTGGAGGAGAGCCTGGCCAGATTGATCGGCCCGCTCGATATATACCCAAGCTTGATATGTGGGCACATCGAGTTCATAAACAAAAAGGAAGAGACGTTTCTACTATCGGGGGCTATGTGATGCAGTCGGATGATCCATACGGCGATGCAGCCGGGCCACGATATCGAGGTAGTCCGGCTCATTCTCAGCTGTGAGAATGCCGTGGCGGATGAAGAAGTCAATCATGATGATGGCACAGTTGGGCTTGAACTCGCCGCGTGCCAATGCTTCTTTCACCTCAGACACAGAAAGCAGTTGGAACTCTTCAACTTCGTCATCGCACGGCTTGGGAATGACCGATGCGTCGAGCTTCAGATCATAGACATACTCGATCTCCGGCTGCACCAGACCTGTTTCGCCGCCAGCGCGGGCATCACGGAGGTGCGTATAGGTGACACATCCTACTGGTGTGATGCACGCGCGAACCACATCTTCCGGGAGAGAAGCTTCTTCCATTGCCTCGCGGACGATGCACTCGAACGGCTTCTCACCGGTGCACATGCCGCCTGCGACGGTATTGTCCAGCATGCCGGGATACGTCTGCTTGGTCTTCGCGCGCCGCGGCACCCAAATCATCGGCCCAGAGGGGTCCTCCACATAGCCCGTCATATGGGCGCCGTAGCTGACAATGCCAAACAATGACGATGCGCAGCGCTCCATCTCAAGCACGAATTCTCCACCTGGTCCGTAGACGGGGTAGTTCTCGTTGCGCCATCCCTTCAGAATTTCGAAGCATCCAAGCTTGGCAGCCTGAGAGATACTGTCTGCGACTAGCTTAGTGCGCTGGGCAGGGCTTGCATCTGCAGCCGTGACCAGGGTGACTGTTCGGGCTACGGGATCGATAGCCCAGAACTCCTGGGGCCAAGGAAACTTCTGTACCACGGTATTCAGAATGTATCCAAGGGTCACATCATATCCAGTCACATGGAACTCATGGTAATTCTTGAGATTCTCGGTGTAAAGCACACGGTCATCTTCATAGTAGGGGAAGCTAAGTGGGTTAGAGAAAAGTGGTGCTGAAGAACGGGGCTTGGAGGGTGGGGGATTTGTACTTGTCGCATTCGCGGACCAGATCCAAATTTGACTTGCCCATAGCTTCTCCTGGTATGAAGTTCAGAATAGTCCAGTTCGGCAGGAAAGCGCGGTGAATGAACAGCCGTTGTCACTGTCAACTTTCGTCAACTGTCAAACTGTCAACAGCGAAGCCCCGGAGCCTCCCCCCGCCAAGCCCTTATCGGGGCGATAAGGGCAGCTCCCCTCTCTTATGTCACCGGCATCATCGAATCCTGGCAGCTTTTGATCTGGACTGGAACATCGTGAAAAGTGACTGTCCTCCACAACCCACCTTCCAATTGTGCCTCTCACTCCCTCCCCACACTCCTTTCACCACTATCCAACACCCTCTGCCAAATACTCGCACCACCCATGTTCTCCGTCGTGATTCCCGGCCGGCCGTGTCTGACCGACATCGTCGCGGTCGACGGCCAACCAAACGGCCAAGCCACCAAATTCGCCTTCACGATCCCTCTCAGCCCCTCTTTCGCCGAACTTGTGGTCTTCCTCCTTCCCGGCACCGTTCTCCCACCCAACACCGGTGCGGCCATCTATATCCAGTTCCCAGATCCCCAAGGCAACCCAGGCGAATTCCGCTTCATCGGCGCGCTCGCCAACGAAAAGCCCTCTGGCATCTTCACCGTGCGTCCGCCCACGAACCCCGCCAGCACTGAGGCCGAACAAGAAGATGCAATGCTCGACGAAGGCACGAGCACCACCGGTGTCGCCACCCTAGGCATCTCGATTGAGCCGGCACAGAACATTGCGCCGCAGCTGGCCGCGCTGGAGGCAGAGCGCACACCGGCGCAATCCACTGCGCTGGTCCACCAGACGCCGGAGCAGCGCTTGCAGCGGGGAATCTCGACAAAGGTGCTTGCGCAGCGCATCATCGGCAGTGCGTTCAATTTCCTGGCAAGCTTTGCCGAGTCGGATCCCAGCAACAAAGGGCACGACGTGGTGCCGCTGAAGAGCTTCCAGGACTGGTGGACCAAGTTCGAGCGACGGGTCACGATCGATCCAACATTTCTGGAGCGCGAGGATCCGAATGCGACGTGAAGTCCGATGGCGATGGGACGGGCTATTCGCTGTGTAGCCTGTGCCCGTACTTGGTGACCCTGCATACAAATGTGTTTCAGGAATATATGATTTGCATGGGCGGTTGAGCGATTCTGTATTTCTGCTGTTGGAGCCTTTTTCATTTTCCCGGTTTTCTTTTGTTCCCTTTTTATGTGTGACGAAAGTAATTTTTTCTTTTCCCGTGTTGGATTATCCTTGACCTGCTCGGAGATACCTTTTGATATCTCGGGCACGAACCCTTTGAAAGATAGTGGATATCATCATACCGCTGTGTATCACTAAATTTATTGCATTTTCCTGGCTTCCAATTGTCCTTGTATATCATTTACATAGATGGGGGGAGTTATTATGTACAGGCAGCGCGAAATTGAACAGAGCAGGCTCGGTCCAACACGAGCGCAGTAGGGATGGCAACGTAGAAACAACATGCAAATCAGACCCAAACCCAAAAAGACACCAGTTGATATATTCATTTTTTGTCCCATTCAATCAATCCAGCGCCTGCTAATCATGGGGAAATAAAAATAGAAATTCAAAATGAGAAAGATGCAAGTGGCCTCTCAGAAATTGAGATATCCTCAGGACATTTCCGATTTTCGCGGGGCGTGGAGTGAGGAATCTGGACGCAGGCGGATTCCAGGAGCGTAGCAGAGACTGTACAATTCATCCACATAGGTCGTAGGCGTAGCGGCGGCATCACCCGCGGCGATCACCGCGTCGTGGGTATGGACGGTATTTCGAGTGGCATCCTCGGCGAGCCGGGTCACATCGACACGGACCTCTTTCTGTACCGTAATATCACCGAAAACCGTCGCACTAGGCGTGAAAAGATCCTCCTGGGAGTTGGCAGACGGCAGCGAAGCGGTAGGCTTGCGCGAGGGCCACAGCCGGAGGATGGCTGATTTGGTGGTCGACATGATGTCCGAGTCTGTGGCAGAGGAGCCGGAGCGAACATCAGTGCAGAAGAGCTCTTCGCTTAATTCACGGGCAAATCCGTCACGGTCAGCTATGGTGTCGTTTACTTGTTGCTGGACGCGAAAGAGACGGAAGGGCGTGAAGTGGAAATCTGGGGAAGGGGGTTGGGTATCGAGGGTGCCGACGACGACGAACGTGAGCAATGTGCACTGTGCTGACGGCTGGGCTTCTCCGGAGAGGCGAGATGAATTGCGGCATGGAGCAAGAAGTGGCCGAGAAGAGAAGCGCGCGGCGGAGCGGATTTCGTCGGAGAGGGATTTGGAGAGTGAGGAGATGCCGGATATCAGGTGCACGCGGAATTCATCAATGGTGTGGTCGGCTTGCATCGCAGCTTTTGATTGCAGGTACTTCAAACAGGTGGTCATGGACCATCCCTCCATGTGGGAAATGAGATCGAGATGCTGGACAGAGAGGCGTTTCAAGGGGAGAGTTGAGGATGGCAGCGGGTTTGCAATGCCTTTAGTTGTGAGGATCTCAAAGTGATCTTGGACCGTTGGCCGCATTACGAAGGAGATGAGATGCACGCCTTCTTCAAAAGTACGGTTTGATGTCGCATAGTCACGCATATCGCGGAGGTGATCTAGTAGATTCGCGGCAGGGACGTGAATACGTCGAGAGAGGGTTGATGTGACATGCTCGATAGTTGCAAAGCGGAAGCCCATGGACGACAACCGGGTCGCCTCTTGTTTCTGGAGTTGGCGGACACTAAAGATCAGCTGGCCCTTACCAGTCCTCAGCGATGAGCGGCCCATTGCACGGGAGAGCCGGGAAACAGGGATTGCAGTTGCAAGGACGTTGTCGTATAAGGTACCTAGGTCGGATAGCGGCTGTCGGAGCTCGCTTGCAAGTTCCTGCGCTGAAACGCAGAAAAGCTGCTTGAAGAGTGTATCAAAATCGGTCTGTAGCTCGGTTTCTTTGTCCATGACTACTCCACGCGATAGCACATGTTTCTGTATGGCATTCTGCTCCGATTCGAGACGGTTACGCATGAATGGAATGAGGTCTTTGACGACGGGCCAATTTCGGCTTGCTCTGAAGGCCCAAAGGAAGGTTGGATGAGTGCGGGTGAGGTCGTCATCTTTGAACGTCTGTACCAAATAACGCGATTAGTATCAATTCAGGGTCGCTGGATGAGCACAGGCAAACGTACACGGCCGATATAATGGTCCACGATCTTACGCATCGGCAGCAGGGCCTGGGGCGACACCATCACTCGCCCAGCTGGGTCGAAATACGCACAAGCAAGGACCAGCTGATGAGCACGAGTCGTCGAGCGTCGTCGATTGCCGCCTGCCACAATGGCACATGCAGACAAGATTACACACGATACGCAGGCCTAAGGTTGTGTCAGTTTGAGACATCCATCCTCCTTGTGCGCTAATCCGAAGATCCGTCCTCAAATTCCAAACCCACAAAAAGAGATCATGTAGAACCTACCAACACTGCGCAAATAATCACTACCTGGCTTCGAGAAAGCTGAGTCCCATGTGTAATCGACTTGTCGCGTTCGCGATAGGAAGTGCCCACAGCTGCGGTCCAGTGCATCCCCGAGACGGCCGCAGACAGAAAACAAGCACAGATCACTCGCCGCCACCAACTATCGGTCCACGTAGCTCGCCAACGAAAGAAGATAGTCAGGGCGGCGGTGCTAGAGAAGATAGCGATGATGGCGGACCCGACAACATTGGCGACCTGGTAGGAACATTTATAGTTGGCAATGCCCAGTTGGCCCACGTAATGCATCCCACACACTGAGCTTCCTGTGAGCAGTCCACCGATCAAGATGCGCAAATATCCTGCTTTTTCCTCGACGCCGACGGAGTAGAACGCAGCAAGCAAGACGACCACCGGTAGCACAAATGATGTGCCGGTGAATGCGACGTTGTATAAGATCTGAAGCTCGTTTTCACCGTTGCCGAGGACGATGGCACGGTTCCCGATAAAATGCATACACCAGATGCCAATTCCACCCATGGTGATTGATGACGTGAGGAGCAGGTACCTTGGCAGGTCGAAGTTAGTCATTTTGGGTGGACCAGGTCGTTTCAGGTGCGTAGTATACGCATGTGGGAAGGTTCCGATTCATACCAGTTGTAGAAGCCGGACCGCGATGTCCTCCGATGCAGTAATTCCAATGTCGTCGCACATCCCATCGAGCTGATCACGTATGACAGAAAAATATATCCGGCCAAGTAGGTGACGTGCACGAGGCCCTTATCTGGAGTGCCCGCACTCGCCATGGTGAAGTATGTGAGGAATCAAGGATAATAGAAAGGAGCTACGAGGCGCGCATTGGTATCTCTACCGTGATTATTGTGGTGACAGGGAAGGAGAGAAATAGCGCGGGGTATAATGCTGGTGTCGAGATAGGTGAATTCAACGGGAGCAAAACATGGAGATTCGAGAACCAACGAAGTCAAGCAGGAGGAGTATGAAGATCGAAATGAGGAATGCGCCTGGGGCCGACCAAGGAAGTCTGTGGATCACAATATGTTAGATCCAAGGAATGGCGATCATGGACTGGGATCTCCAACGCAGCATCAAATCGTCACGGCCAGAGACGAATCGAGCGTTGACAGGCCAGTGGCCACGGCTCGGGTCTTATAATCTGGATATTGACAGCCACGACCAGCCAGCTAGCTGCTTGCTCTGAATCATCCAGAATCCACCCCCGCGGGACTGGGCCAGGGTCAGACTGGCGCCGAAAAGGCAAGCAGCCTACGAACCTAGCTCCGGTGGCGTGCATCATGGACATGGACTAGGCGAGGGCGATGAATCCAGCGATCCAAACTAGTCAGCTCAGACGTCTGGGCTCCACTGGGCCGCTTGCACCGCATCGGCTCGATGTTGGTTGGTTTCGCGTGGTCATCCACCCAATATCGTGGCCCTCCCCAAGGCATCACAAAGGCTGAGTGGAGAGAAAAAAGAAAAGGTTTCAGATTGATCGATATGATCCAGCGTCACGGACCACCGTGGGTCGCATGGGCCACATGGGTCCCTAGGGCCTACTCCGATTTCCGATGTCAACGATGCCGCGAGAAAGGGCAGGGTGGAACGGGGTAATTGGGCAGGTCCACGACAAGGTGGACTTTTCAAGCGAGCACGACGATTCGAGCGATCCTCGATGGCCATCCCCGCAAGCCCTACGAGACCGCCGAGGTAGGTTCGGTGGAGCAATTGACTTTCGCTTTCTTTGCTTTCTCTTTGATTCCTCTTCCTCGGTTAGTTGTGTTTGATTTTTATTTGTATTTGTATTTGTATTTGTATTTGTATTTTTGTTCTTGTCGTGTTCGGCTAGCACTTTCGTGCCACGAATTGTACGAACTGATCGCGTCTCCGGCACTGGAAACAGATCTAGATCGGATCGAAGCGGGCAAAGAACTATGGGGCGGGGCTCGCGCACTAGGCGTATCAGAAGCACGCCCCATATTGCTTGGGGGCTTAACACCAATCCCGTCGGAGAAATGGTGCGAGGAAGATGACCGTGGCTGACGCGATAATGTGATTGTTGCATTCGCGGTGAACTTAAAATCACCAATTTCCCTCGTGAAGCCCCCGAGTGTGATCCTGACGCTGCATTGAATGCGCCTGAAATCGTGCGCATCGGGTCTCCGAAGACTGTGTGGTTCTTTGAATTTCTCCAGTACGATTCGACTCGAAGCAATGTTCGAACGGTGTCGACGATGCAGAATATGCAGCAGGTCCCAAGAGAAGAGTATGTCGCTATCGCTAGCGCTGGATCGTATCAATGCACCGGGATTGGGACGCGGTGGTCGGAGGCACACCCAAAGCCCAAAAAAGTAAAGCACCAGTGTTCGTTCGGCTGAGCCGGTTGATGGTGCATCGCGCCCCACGGGCCTCCCCTCTGTGGCCCCCGGGCAGGGTCAAATGAGCACCTCGAACGCGCATCTTCCTCCAAGTCCATGCATGGGCGAGAGGGGCACGCCGCACGCCGCGCACTCGTTGGATCTTCTGTGTCTCTTGCTTCCGGATCTGCACGCTCAGAATCCGTTGGCGATCAATCACACTGTCAACCACATCGCAGAGGAGCGCCAGAGCCCACCCGGCGGCTACCAAGTCATGGATAGGAAAGGCAAGGGAAGGAACCCGAACGGTCGCAAGGCCAGTCACTACGGATCACAGCCGAGATCAGTCGGACGAGGGTCTGTTCGAACCGAAGGCGCCCCTCAATGAACACCCGAATGATTCGCCCAAGCGACGGTGTCGCGGCCCCCAGAGCCGCATGAAACCCGGATGAGCCTCGGCGCAGACCTGCTTGGGAGACAGAGCGCTGGGACTCCCGCAATCATTCATGGCGCAATTAATCTACCTTCCTCTGCAGATTTCACTGGCTTGAGATCAACAGCACTGGCTGAATCGCCCCCCTCTTCACGCGCAATAGGGCCAGTCTCGGTGGCGCAGGGGTTTCCCAGCTCAACACGGCACGCAGATTAACAATCAACTGTAGGCTATATTACTCCAGCATCCATTTTAATATCCATAATTTCCATAATATCGATAATATCCATAATAATCTTGTGGTTTGGGTCCAACCGACACTGAATTCTTCCGGAGCCCCCGACCTGGATCGGTCTGATCTCGCTGGCGTCCACCGTGCACGATGAGGGTCGGAGGATCGGAGGGCCGGAGTGTATGGTTGATTATTTTCTCTTTGTTTTTTTTTCCTGCTTTCCATGGCTGGCCAAACCGATAGTCCGGCGTTGCTTTCCTGGTTTGTTCGCTCGGTCCGTTCCACTGCCCACAGGGACAACACGACAAACATGGATCGATCGGATCTGATCCATCGCAACCGGTGTCCCCGCGGCGCCCACCCAAACTAGATGCTCAGATGATAGATGAGTAGATGGGCTGCCTTTTCCATGCTTTCTTCTGCTGGCTCGGCCCCAGCCAAAAAAACCCCACCCAAGCCCGCCTCAGCCTGTCGGCTTATCGGACATGTTCTGCGTCCGCATGCTGGATTCGCTGCCAAAATCGGTGGTTCCTGCTGGTGACGCCGAATCTGCAGATTGCTGCAAAGGGCTCACGGGGAACAGGGAGTGCCGCCACCTCTTAGGTCGATACGTAGAGGTTCTCGTAGAAGATCTCGGCAAAACGGTTGGGTGGGGAATCAAGGAGAACCGGGTGATGAGTCGCACGAAAGGACAGCGGCTGTCAATCGCATGGCAAATGGCATACAGAATAGGCTGAAGGGGGTGGAAGGGGCTTGAGGGTCCATCATCGAGGTGTCTCAAATTCTCCGGGCTCGTGAGAGGCAAACCACGCCTCGCTGCAGCATGAGCACCCCGATGCGATCAATTCTGGGACGTTTTGGAGCTTCTGCATGGGAAACCCAGAACTGCGGCAGCAAACTGTCAGCATTCTATTCATGCAGCCACAGTCGATGGTGGAGGAGGTTCGTGAATCAAACTTGACGAGTCGTTCGTCGTCGGGACTAAAATAATCCAGCCGTGGCGCAAGTGACAGAGCAGCGGTAGCGCTGGCCCCCCTGGCACTCCATTCCCTATCCCCCATTCTCCATACAACCCATTCTCGGCCAGATCCGAGGGATCCTGCTTCAGGCTTGTCACCTCCGGCTTGTTGGGCATTTGGGCTTTGGGGGAGGGGGGGGGGGGGTATCTGGTTGCTTCAGAAACGGCTTATGCTTTCGTTCGGTAGATAGCCGGTCTCACGATGCGTCTACCAGTCCGATCAACCGAATCAAAGAATTCCGGATCAAGGGCATTCTTCCGCGAAGTATAACCTGGAAGCTATCGAGTAAGCTCTGTGGACAACATCTCTCGTCTTGGCAGATGATGAATGTTCAAAATATCCTTTTTGCAAGGTTCACAATCCGTCACATAGATCGCTTCGGAAGCCTACGAGGCACATTCCCAAATCTACAAACGCCACAAGGAGTGTTCATACTCCTCGCAGTATATTTTCTGGCCAACGTAATCTACACAGACATCGGACTATGCCAGTGAACCCTATCGGACGATCCGAGTCTCAGTCCAGAAAACCAGACGTCCATTTATGGCCATCGTAAGCGAAATGCGAGAGACACCTCACTTTCAATGCTCGATGCCTTCACACCCGCATGGTCCTGGACAAATATGGCCCCCTCAAGACATTTGACACTTATTGTGATCTCAACCGGAGAATACCATGCCCCGGAGCTAATTGCAGGGGACCGCTTTACAACAAGCAAGCTTGCTTGGTGTCTGCACGCCGAATACAAGCCATCATCCGCAAAACATCTGTATGATGACGACGGTGATTACGAGGATAATGACGACGATATGATCTTGGCCCTCTCCCGCGCCCGCATTCTATCTGTACCGGATCATATACAAACTTTCTTCCTTGCTACCTACAGCACGCGCACAAAGTATCGACTTCGAAGCAGACATGCTCTCCCGCCCTACCTAAAACAAAGTATAATGGATATCCAGTCCGTCATCATGACCAAAGAAGGAATTCAATTGAGGAAAATTCTAGAGCAACGAGGATAGCCCCGAGTACGGAAATGTAACAGAGTCTCTTGGAGTCGAGCGACCCACATTGATATTCGCGCAAATTAAAAAGAAGATTTATCGAACACTCGGTGATGAAATTTATCTAGGCAGCAACCAGCTGAATGCCAGCCTGGATGGCTGGGGGGTTGGCGCCACGGACGGTCTCGACCTTCTCGCCGTTCTTGAAGAAGAGGAAGGTGGGCATGGCGGAGATGCCGTTGTCGGCAGCGACCCCGGCGAGCTGGTCGACGTCGACCTTGTAGAACTTGACGTTCTCGTTCGCCTCCTCCTCGCTGGCCTTCTCAATAGCGGGAGCAATGGCCTTGCAGGGACCGCACCAGGTAGCGTGGAAGTCAACGACAATGTTGTCAGTGGAGTTCTTGACAAGCTCGTCCCACTCCTCAGGACTAGACATAGAAAAACGCGGTTAGTGAGGGCCAAATGAGATATGACAAAAAGGGTGGAAGGAGAGATGGAGGGTAGGCTCGCAATGAAATACGGGGTTAAGAAACAGGAGGCCTGAACGTACGTAGTGATTTCAATGACCTTGCCGCCCATTTTGAAGGTTGATCGGGAGAAGTGCGGGATCGGGGTGGAGGAAAAAGCGCGGAAGTGTGGAATGAATTGAGGAGTACGCTGAAGCGGCGAGACTCGAGAGATGGGTGTCAGAAGACGAGTGAGGCGGAAAGGAGAAGGTTTCTAGAAGACGAAAAAAAATGGGAAGGTGAATACGCGATCTTTAAAATTCAAGGAGGGGCACCCATTGAGGGGCTGCTGGGTTTTATAGGGCGATGACGTTTCGGACGGGAATCGGCCTGACAGCTTAGGTAAGGAGGCAAGCCTGAGCTTTATTCAGCGGCTCCCGAAACCTCCAGCAGCGCCCAGGGCGATCGTGGCCAAGAGCAGAATGGGCAGTACACTTACAAGCAGCATGATGGATTTGTCAGGCGTGACTGGGCTGTTCTGCTAGCGCGCCGTGTCCAATGGCAAGCAGTTTGGAGGTCGAGGCAGAAGGGAGGTCGGGCGGTCAGGCTGGGCAGTATCGGATGACGTGATTCAAACCCCGAGTTGCTTACGAATCCGAAGTGTTCTGGATCTGCGCGATTAGACTATCTCGGTCCCTGGTAGTGTACTGTGAGGAATGTCGAGATAATGCAGATTCTGTCGGGCTTTGTGAGTCAATGAGAGGACTACAATCGCTATTTGTACACCATTATCCACGTGTGTATTATTGATACGCAATTCTCTCGATTTCCAACCCTTTTCGAACAATTATTTCCACTGCCACATCTCTATACGGACAGACATACTGCGGATCCGGCACAAACAACTGATACCTCGTTCCTAGCTCCCTCCTTGCCCACTAAATTATCTTAGTATCTCTTTAAAATCTATCAAAGTACTTTGATCAATATTATAGGGGGGAAAACAAGGGTTTATCCTACTCTTTTATTCACCTACTATTAATAGCCCTATAAATTAGGTTATCGATAGACTCTATAGTAAAGATAATCTTTCAAGTCTCATCCTACAGTAGCTTCTCGATATCGCGAAGGAAGAGCTGATATAAATATGAAAATATCTGTTCACACTTCTTTGTCCGATAGAATTCTCAGTTTGACCACTTCATCCGTCGACTTCTCTTGACTCTCATCATACAGCACTGCTTCATTCTTGTCGACCCACTCTTTCCAAACCTCTGGGTGTTCGATTGGTGGTATAAGTCCGTTGACCCTCCAATTATCTCTAGGATGTTCGTAGATATTATATTCCCATTTTATATCCTTCGGTTGAAGAACAGGTCGCACAATATTGTTTACTCGAGCAATGAAAAGCAAACGTTGCTCCTCGGAGTTGAACCCACTCGCGGCGTGATCGATGTGAAAAAAGATGGCGGGGGGTGACGCTTGGCCACCACTATAGAAGCAGCCCACTGGAAGTTCATGGAAGAACACGTTGACGAGGAAGGCCGGGATTCCGATTTCGACATAGGTCTCGGTGATCTGACGAGCAAGGGCCGATTTCTCCGCTCTGGAAAGAATGTCTGGAGAAAGTTCAAAAGTCCAACGGGGCATAATGTGGAATTCAGGCTCAAAAAAGGATCTGAAAGAAAGTTTTAATGGTCTCTGAGGGTCCGGTATCACTTTTCAATATTTAAAGAAGCTCTGAATCTAAATGTTGAAGCGAGGTCAATCTCTGTGAGCCGAGAAAAGACATATTTTTGAGAAATCGGACTGATTACACGATTTTTCTCTCTTCATATGGGAGCTATTTCACCGGGCAGTTTTCCTATTCGCTACTGAATTATTGTCATACACTCTTCATGTGGAGGTTATAGGTAACACAGGTGCTCGGTTTGATCACTGATCCTTCGAGACCAAGCATCTTTCCGAATCCTTGTGATGTGAGTTCTTCTCAGTTCGAAAAACCGAATGGTTTATTTGAATTTTACTGGAAAAAGTCCTCAAAGGAATTCATGCTATTTGAGTCCAAAATGTCTATCCAAAGCGAGACTACTTGGGTAATTTATTAGAAGGTTCAATAACGGTGGGATAGATCTCATAATCATTAAAAGGATGAAACACAAATAAACTTTGTCAGGACATTTTTCTCTTTATTGAATTACAAAACGAGCATCGACTAACAAATAATCAAATACTTATGTTGCCTCGCAAGGCATATCGCTCATCCGAAGCTGACCGGGGCACGTTTAAGTCATATACATTCCTAAATTCGACCGAGATGGAGTTCCACTCGCTGGACTTGCACAAGTGCTAGTCTTCGCGCAAATCCCATGCCTCTGATCCAACGGTGGTCTTGGCGTAGGAGAAACCGTTCAGATCATACCTGACCTTGACCTGACGGAGCTTGGCGGGCTCGGTGCCGTTCAAACACCTCTGAACGTCGGGCTGGCAGAAGTCACTCTACAAGAATGAAAGACGGTAAATTTATGGCTGCTAGTCATCGTGACTAGAATGGGAGCAGGAAAATTCATCATTGCGGGGTTTGTAGGATCAGTGCTGGATTTCTCCATGGAATCTGGGGTATAAGGGGCAACATACAGTACCTCTGAAAGTGCTCATTTTCTCTTCACGATCTCGCATGTCCAGACATACTAGTGCAGTGCGTAGTGAGACACGCCCAGCGGGACGTTTTTCATCTCATAAAAAGGTCCCCGAGTCCTAAACCTGGATTCCTCCACTCCGCCGTGGCTACCAGGTATACCAGAGCCATGCCACACTAAACACGACCGCTTCTGTCCAAATTTCGAGTTGGCTTAAAGACGCTCTTCTAGTAATTAGAAGTTCAAACTGAAAGGAAACAAAAAATAAAAGTCGCACAAGAAAAGCCGTCGTGTGTCATTTGATTTACTCAACTGATGAGTGATCATCTTGTCCTTTTGTCTTCATGTGCTCTAGCTGCCATACTGCCCGTCTTCGCTGATAACGTATTCAAGTAGATTTTTCATCAATAGGCCCTCGGTTCCGATCAGAGTTAAAAGTGAGTAAATTCTTAAAAAGAAATGAAGTCCGGATTTCCTAAGCTCGACTCTGTAACGGAGGGAAATTCATGGGTTCATCATCTTTCAAATGTCTTCTATCCTCCAGGCCGATGTTTATGTGTCTTCTAGGCTCCCCTTGGCTATTCAGCGAGCTGGGGAGTCAAGTCAATTTTCACCTATCAGTTGTACCTTAATCCATGGCATCTCTGAAGCTGTACTGGTAGATACACCAATCTCGATTTCTCAAACCGAGGATCTTGTACGATGGATCAAAGAATCGGCCCCCCAGAAAGACCTTCGATATGTTTATATCACTCACGGCCACGGTGATCACTGGTTTGGAATATCCGTCCTACGCAAGCATTGGCCATCCTTACGTGCTGTTGCTACTCCTGGTACCGTCGAAAGCATGCATGATCAACTCAAACCGGATATCCTTGACGGCATATGGCGGACTTTATTTCCTGGTGATCAGATTCCATTGAACCCGGAGCTTGCTGAAGCACTGGAATCGCCTATATTCCACCTAGAGGGCCATGAATTCCGTGCAGTCGAGGTTGGACACACAGATACCTATAACACGACAGTACTTTACGTGCCTAGTATAAAACTCGTGGTGGCAGGGGATGCGGTTTATGGAGATGTTCACCAGTTCTTCGGAGAAGCAAATACGACAGAAAAGAGACAGGAGTGGCTTCGTGCGCTGGATACGATTGAGTCTCTTCAGCCTCATACCGTCATCGCAGGTCATAAGCAGGCAGGGACCGTGGATGGAATGTTTAATCTTCAGAAGACTCGGAAGTATATCTTGGATTTCGAGCTGGCGATTCAAACCTGTTCAAATTGGGAAGAGCTTTGGTCGAAGATGCAGACCCTCTATCCGAATCGTATAAACCCCCACGCAATTCTCAGGGGGCAATAGCAGCATACTCCTAGTACCTGAACCTAAAATGTCTGTATATACTCAATTTCGAGAAAAAGCACATTTTTAGTACAGGAAAATACACATTACTTATGATATCTTATACTAATAGAGATCCCGAGGATCTAGTACTTATTACGTTTTCCTGGGCTGTCCTTGTTGAGATTGCAAGTCTCGCAGCATATCAAGTTTTATCAACAATTGAAATGGCTAGCTATTGAAAATGAGTGTCGATGTAACAAATTATTTTATCAAAGAAGATGCATGATTTATTGCATGCTAAATTAACTTCATTTCTCATGGAATAGTTCGTAAAGGATGACTGACTCCCGAATACACCTCACCAAGCAGCGTTAGCCAGGGAATTTCTTACATCGCTACTAGAGAAACCCGGACTCTGACCTAGACAGATTGCCCGGGAAACTAGCGCTTCAAATGGTCAGGACCGAAACAGCAGATAATAGAATTGAAGCCTTACCTCCGAGAAATGATATTGGGTTGACAGCATATATTTGAGAGCTTGCTTCTGAGTCTGCAGGAGGCGCTAGCAGCAATCGCACGCCTTTTTCCACCAAATAACCCAACAGATCTTGAATATCAAACCATTCTCCCGCCAAAAAATTTTCATTCTCCGGCGGTATATATGGAGAGGCATCAATCATGCCCCACTCCCTCCAAGAAGGTTGACCTTCAAATGCCTGGGTCATCGTCAAATTCCGAGGATAATGGGTTCCCGCACCACCAAGTGGTAGCAAGGGAAGTTCATTAAGAAGATCTGGCTCTTGTCCATGAAGTCTGGCCTGAAATACATATTTCAACATGGCAGTAATTCTCTCCCTGTCCATAAGAGACAAGAGAAGTCGAAATGGCCGTTGCAGAGCATTTAACGGAATAGAGGAGTTATCGAGCCTTAGTAGAGCGTTATATATACATGCTAGCCTCACCTGCTGCGTAAATGTCCACAAATCCACAGAATCCCTGTCGTAAGAATATAAGGGCGAGGTGCCGAGCACATATTTGGGGTAGAATACCAACTGACGCCCGATCAAAGGGTGTCTGACAGAAGGCTCTTGAGTTGCCGCCTGCATCGCTGGAAAATCATCTGGAGTATATTCTGTTTGTGAGGGAGAGTGAGAGAGTGGAGCATCTTGCTGCTGATGCAAGTCTGAGGACTTGGCCTCCGACTCGCAGCCAGCATCCACAGCCGAAGCGAGACATATCTCTAGCATTTCATGCAGGCGAATCGTCAAATCAGGCTGTGCGGCTAAATCACCTGACTGGAGAGTGGAATCGCAGAAAGAGGTTACCGAATCGCTCATTTTGCGGACAGCTGCCTCCAGCTGAACAATCCGGCCTTTCAAGCGTTCAATGTTGGTCACATTCCGAAGCCGATAGGCCCTTTGCGCCAGTCGAATTTGCTTGCGGCGTCGCTTAAGTGGGTGTCAGTGAGACGCTACCAGTCGAGCAAGATAGACCTGTCTCACCTCCTTCGCTGCTTGGTTGGATGAACCACCTCTGCTTCTTGCTATTTTTGGCTGTTTCTCGTTCTTGGCCTGGAGTCCATGTGCCCTAGGAGGTGTTTCATCTTCCAACCCATCTTTGGGAGATGTTCCAGAACCCATGCCCATTGAAACAATGTGCGCGGGGATATCCGATTCTGTTCGGACTGGACTCGGCCCTTGACGTGGAGTCGGTATTCCGGTCGATGTGGCTGGAGAGGCGGAGACTTGTGGAGACATGGACGGGCAATATGCTGTAAGATTTGACTGGAGGGTCCTTGGGGATGAATAGAGGATGCTCGATATTCCTGTACACGGTCGTGGTAGATTCTAAGAACTAGAAAACACCTCGGTTCTGGATTCGGAGTCGACATAGTATGATCAGTAATCACCCCGTATCTACTCTATTAGTAGTACTACAAGTTAGTCCAATGAAACACAAGAGTTCTGGGTCCAGGCGCATCGTGTCGCATAGGTCAATCCGAGCTCGAATGATAAAATCGACCTTAAAAAAAACCCGGAATTTATGTACGCGATCCACCACAACCCTCGTCGTTCGTCCTGCGCGGCTTCATGCTCAAAGGAGGTCATGTGACTGTACTTCTCTAGAGTATGGGGTTCGAGGGATTTCCGGTCTTCCACCAATCATGAAAAGTACCCGGCAAGCATTCATTCAGACTCTGGACTCCGACTTAGCCGGACGAAAGCTTATCGTTCACTGTTCCCCTTAGCCCCTTTTCCTCTTTTGAGCCCATGAGGCGTTAGAAACATGCGTCATCACCTGCTGCGCCATTCTCCGCTGCGCAGGATGCTTTCTCTTAATATTTTTCTCTATAGAAAGAGAAGCCATCAATCCGCCTGTCACTCTTAGCTTGGCAAATGTTCAGATGTCCGAATTGATGTCCATTACGTCCCCTATCATTCAATAAGACGCGATAAGATACCGTAGGATACCACGTTGAGCCCACTATGCAGCCTTCGAAGGAGAATATAGCCGAGTTTCTAGCATTTACCCCAGGCTGCGAAGAGGGGACTGCCTTCATGTTCCTCGAGGTACCTTTTACCATGTCCCTGATCTCCTGATCGTCTGCATATCAGGTTGCTCACTAACTTGGTCTGAAAGAATGCAAACACCCTCAATGAAGCCGTGGATCGATTCTATGAGAATCCAGACAGGTATTCGCATACCTCTGTGAAGAATAATGATTTAAAGCCCCAGAAGCCGGGGATTGCGCCAGTCCCTCCGGCAACAATGAACAGCGCCCCGCGACGGCCTCATATGAATGCTCTAATCCAAGCCGAGCTCGTCCGGGCCCGAGATGAGCAGGAAATGCAGAACATGCTGCAAACAGTCCAGCTGCAGTTTCTCATTTATAATTCGGAAATTGAGCCCGAGCATGATACAGACTTTTACTGCTCCTGCCAAATTCACCAGTACAAGGCACGAAAAATGAATCGCCTCGGCGTCCATGCCATGTGGTGCAAGGCTGTCATGTATCCTGGAGAAAAGGTGTATCACGATTGCTACCAGAATCCCATCTTTACCAGCAATCCCTATTTGTACGCGATTACGTCCCCTTATGGACTCAGTCAATTTTCAATTTCTTCAATTCTGCGACCAGACCCGCACTATCATGCTAGATCGGTGCATCAGACGATAGAATTGAACGCGGCGCTCAATGTAAAGGCACAAGCTTCAATCAATGCCCAAGAACCAAAGTTCAATATCTGGGAAATGGATCAGCTAGTAACGGCGATGTCGAATGCGACAATAGCCGGCCCCTCCAAGCTATCGGGCCTGAAGAGGGCTCTTTCAATCAAATCTTCCCAGGAAAGGGCCGTGATGAAATCAAAGAAGGAAATTGCCTATGCAACTGATTTGCGAACCCAAATCCTCCAGGAAGAGGTCGGTAGATGGCCGGACCAGAACGATCGAGAGATTGTAGCAACTTACCAGGCACACGTTGGCATGACTTCAAAGATAGCAGACCTTCGAGCCCGTTTCCCGATCCAGTATTTTCACCTGCTTCGTGCGGGCTACTTTGAGCCAATCCCAGTGGCCTGGGCCACATTGGCTTCTAATCCTTTGAAATTTTCTATCGAAGCCCGTGCCGGGTGGAGAGGAATCACCCCGACGTGGAGAGGATTTGAGGATACAGCAGAGGAACGCTTATATTGGGTCCTAAATCATCGAGAAGGAGGTGGAGCAAGACTGAAGCCCGATATGATCTCGGCGCTGAACATGGCCCGCGCCCGAATGGCCTCGGCGGTCGAACCTCCCCCGGCATACTACGCTGCTGACGATACCTGCCATGTTCAACATACTTCCAAGGGATACTCGAGACAAGTCATGCCGCCTCCATTTATACCTTTCGATCGACCTGAAACTCCAGCTGATGATACAATGATTTTATTGGATGTTTCCGGCTCTATGGATTTCGATCCCGTCCGGCCAAATTATGTCCAGTATTTGATAACAGGCTTTTCACCATCTACCCAGCCAAAGAATAAAGGTCAGCAATACATTATCCTTTTTCATAATAGTGCAAGACGGCCGTCGGTATACGGAAATACATGCAGAGGCATCTAAGCGAGACGAATGTCCACTGGATATATACCGCGTACTAACCGATGTTATAGACGTCGCAAAGGCGATAATTCGCAGATTCACGGATGCAATGGCCAATCACGACCATAATGGGCAAGGCTATCAGCTCACAACCTTCTCGTCTTACGCAAACTACGTCGGCGTCGCAAACCACCGGAATCTCGATGAATTATGGCGGAATATTCGTTTCGGTGGAGGGACAAGAGTGATGACGGGCTGGCAGAAAGTCAAAGAGCTTCATTTTCAGAAGCATTCCGCGTCAGCTACCTACCACCCCATCTACGGATGGCAAGCCGGGCCAGAGACGCCCATCCTACGGCTCCTGCTCTTACTGGACGGCGAGGCAACCGACATGGATGAGTTCGAATTGGATCTGCTTAGCCTGTCATGGGTGCATGTCACTATTTTCTTGATAGGTGTTGATGGATGTCCCCATCACCACCGCCATGCGAACGAGCTACAGCGGATCAGCGATGTGAATCATCATGTGTCTTTTGTGGATGCTCAGGGCAATGCGCCAGAGCGGTTTATCACCCACGAACTTCTGAAACGCCATCTAGGCTATGAACTGTCTATGTCCGAATTTGAAGACTTGGAGCAGCCGCCCCCGTATTCGTCCACAGCATGAAGGCATCCGCAGTGAATATTCAGAGACTTTCGATGCCAAATTTCTCATTCGTCTGTGAAGAATACCGTATCGAGTGAAATATAAATCTGGTTAGCGCCGATTGTATCTCGGAAGGACCTCTTCACTAAAGAGAATTTACTGTTGGTTTAGAATATTCGATGGAGTGGAGAGTGTGCAAACAAATGGTGCTACTTGGCAACTAGAGATTTATAAGGCGGGACATGATGCATAGAACGATACGCCATCTACTATATCTCAAATCTTGAGTAAAAGTCCACGCTCTATAGTTACATTGCACTTCCCTCTGTCATATATAATCTACATCCATGGGGCAATCGACTGAGAATGAAAGATTATCATCAAATGCGGTATCTAGCAGTACGTGTAAAGGGGGTATCGTTGCTCAGCCGCGATGGCCAAGAAGAAAAAAACCAGAAGGTAGTCATAAGCAAGCTCAGGCGCCAGGTGAACATCTAACAACGCTGTTTCATCGCCCAGTGGTTTCAAGGAGAAAGAATATGGTATTAAGAAGAACCGTCCATTGCGGGGTTTGTATAGAAGCGAAGAACTGCCAGTTAGTGTCACATGCACAGAACCTATGTTTGTCTGCGCCAACAAGAAAAGAGCTATAGGGAGAAAAGTCAATGATAAAGCAGGAAGATGGTATAAACTCTCGGCTATAGACACACAGAGAATTGAATTCATGCAACTGAAAAAAAAAAAACACATGGGAGCTGGGGGGTATCAACAAATCGAATGGTCACAACCTTAGAAGATTGACAGGCTCAGCAGGTCGAAAGGGGGGGGATGGACGAGGGAGGAGTGATCTGGGTTGAAAGGGGGAATGGGGAAGATTGGGGAAGATTGGGGAAGATTGGGGAAGATTGGGGAAGATTGGGGAAGATTGGGGAGATTGTTGGAGATTTTGGGAGGACATGGGGAAGAGATAGATGGACCCAGCATCACAGTGGTACAGAGGGGCAATAGCTGCACTGCAGATCACAAGGGGGGTGGTCTTTGACAAAAGAAAAACAAAGGAAAGGTCTAAGGAACGTGCGTGCTATGTACGAAGCGTGCCAAGTGGGGTCAAGCGCAAAAGCCAAGAACTCAAGGCCAGAACTCAAAATCGAACGTATGAGTAGATGGGCTGGGAAATTCGAGGAACAAATCGAGGATATCCAAGAGAGGAGGGCCAAACTTGGGATGGGATGATTCAAATTCAATCTTGTTCCACATGGCTGATGACTCCGTGCATGCTGGCCACTCGGTGGGGGGCAGGAGGGTCAGTCTCGTCCACCGTTATGTAGTCTTCCTCACCAGCGATTGGGGATAGTGTTGTGATGTTCTTGAGAATGGCTTGACCAGACTTAGGGCGAGATACAGGGTTGACCAGCACCGGGCGACGACCGACAACTTCGCCATGCCAAGTTTCAGCGGGCTTGCTGGCATCATTGCCAGTTGATTCGTTGTCCAGCTCTGGCTCGCCCACCACGTTGCTGGTGGCACCATGAGAGTCTACTGAGTCACGTGTTTCGTCATGTTCGTCATGTTCCTCGACGGGGCCATCGATCGATGCGGCTCCAAAGGGAGCCAAGTTGGAGCGGACCGGACTGCCAGGTTTCTTCTGCGACATGCGGCGGAAGATCTGACCGGACATCCATGACCCTTCCGAGTCGATAGAAGCCAAAGACTGCGAAAGCGGAAGATTGTCAGATTCGGCGTCGAAGCCATCTCCCCAAGACTGGTGGCGACGCCGACGCGGATTCACAATGTCGATGCCGGTGCTGGGAGCACGATCATGTAGGAAAGTACCCTCCTCATGCTCCAAGGAAGACTCGGGCACTTGTTCAGGTATATCAGGTGTGTCAGGAGATTGAAGACGTGAGTCGGGGGGTGAAAGAGGCTCGTCCCCAAAGTGTTCTGTGAACTTGGATTGGGGGCGATTGATGGTGCCGGTAGGAATAAAGGTTCGGGGAGGGATGATGACGGAAGGTGCAGGAGGTGAGGATTGGGTTTGGATTTTGTAAAAAGACTCGTGTGAGGCATTCGAGACTTCTGGACTGGAGTCCTGGAAGCGTTCCTTGTATCGTCGTTTGATGCGAGAAGAACCACGCCGGAAGAGGGACGTGATGGTATTCGGGCGACGGCCGCTAGTATCAGAGGGTCGTCGTTCAGAGAGGTCCGAGGTCGATCCCATGCCAAAAGTCTGGGATTGGCTGGGACTGTTGAGCCCATGTCGAAGCGAGGAGTGGGACGGCGAGAGGGTTGTTCGCGACATACCCATCTCAAGTGAAGGGGCAAAGCTGGGTCGCGCTGCCAACTTGCGTCCACGAATAGAGCCATCATCAATGTTGCCGATGACATGGGCACTCTCGAGAGACTCACGCTCCATAGGCTCACCATCCCCGGTCTCAACCTGCAGCCATGATCCTGCTTGTTCTTTCGGCGCCGCAGACGTGGGCGCTTGCTCTTCGGGCTGGTTTTCTTCTGCAATGTCATCCATGGGCTCTGGTTCATCAGTAACCTGGGCCACCACAGGAGCAGCCTCCGGTTGAGCCTGCGGCGGTTCTACGGTCTCGTCAGCTGCCTGGATATTTTCCTCCGCTTGTTGTGCATCTGCCCGTTCTTGCAATTTGCGTCGGAGGTGTTCTTGATCGTCGATCTGCTTTTTCTCCCGACGGCGGCGATCTCGATCGAGCAACTCACGCAGCGTACTCGCATCTAGCGAGTCTGCAAGCTCGTTCACCCGTCGTCGGGAGTAGTAAAGATCTTCCTCCGCTTCTTGCATATTCCGATCTGGTCGACCGGACCCCATCGAGGCATTTTGGCCTCGCGGCGTCTGGAGTCGGCGGGTTTCCACATATCGTACAACTGGTCGTGGTGTCAGCGCTGCAAACGCGTTGACCTTGTAGGTGTATGGGTCGGAGATATCCGACATAGAGGATGCCGCCGAGTCCCGAATCGACAGGCTGATGTCTGATAGGTACCGATCGGCGCGTCGCCCGTTGGCCCTCCGTCGACGATGTTCCACCACATAGTCGCCTACGCCAACGGACCGGCCTGGAATATCGATTGGGGTCGACGATAACATTCGGATTTCGCGCTCGCGCAGGATCTCATTTGTCTGGCGTTTGCTCTTGCGAAGTTTGTTCGGTCCATTCTGGTTCTGCGATTGGTTCTGCCTGTGCTTCTTCAACAACGATTCGGTTCGCGATAATGGTCGGGGGACCTGGTCCGGGTCGGCACGGTCCCGCTCCGCCTCGGACAGGCGACGATGGTCAAGCGACGAGATTGGGCGGTGCGAGGATGCAGGGCCCGACCCCTGCGCGCTATCGGATCCATCACCACTGCGCGACAGCCGTTTATTGCTTTGTCGTTTGGAGGCCCGGCGTGAGGGCT
Organism: Penicillium macrosclerotiorum; assembly: GCF_028827735.1. Lineage (NCBI taxonomy): Eukaryota > Fungi > Ascomycota > Eurotiomycetes > Eurotiales > Aspergillaceae > Penicillium > Penicillium macrosclerotiorum. The sequence goes on along the minus strand of NW_026643083.1, from coordinate 5,097,617 downwards.
TGCGACCCAAGGTGGGTTCGGGGAAGGCGGGCGGATCGTGCTCCAAGGCCTGCTGGAGGACGTTGGCTTCGTCGGCGCTCACCTGGATGGTGTGGCGCTTGCTTTTACGACCGAATGGCCATATCGCCATGGCGTCGGTGCCTCGAGCTCCCCAGTGTGGTGAGTCAGTGGTCACAGGGTCGGTCGAAGTGGTTTCGCGGGCGAGCGGGCATCGAGGACAAGCGGTCTTTTTATTGAGCTATCGAGAAAGTGGGTCCTTCTTCGAAGAGGAAAAAAGAAAAGGAAAAAAGGAAAGAAAAATCCACGGTCGCAGGTGCACGATGGGGGGGACGGGCGGAGCAAATAGTCCTCGGGCCACCGTCGTCATCGGTGGGTTTAGGTTGGGTTTGGGGTCCCGTGAAAGAGGCAGCGATCGGACGAGAGAAGGTAGGGGGAGAAGAAATCTGGGGAGCGAGCGGACAGTCTGGGTGGCGCAGACCAGTCAAAGGCAGCCAAGGGAAAGCAAAGGAAGGGAGAGGAAAGAGAAGGAAGAGGGAAGAGGAAGCAGAAAAGAAGAGAAGAGCGAGAAGAGAGGGAAAGGAAGAGAAAGAGGAAAGGGAGGCAGGGCGAGACCGAGTTGGTTCGGAATAATAATTACTCTGGAATTGGAATTGGATGGGAATAATTGGCAGTTATTTTCAGCGGAATTTGGGGACACTGGTATTTTTCATTCACTGGACGAGTGTCCAGACCATAACAGCCGCCAACCAGCCCCAAAATTAGCAAAACACAGAGGTCAAAAAAATAAAAAAATAAAAATAAAAATAAAAATACACCAAACAGTGGCGGTCGGGAAGTTCCCTTGGATCGCGCTCATATGATTTCTCTCGTTGCGATCGATCTATAGATCTCTCCTTCTCAGTTCTCATATTTGACCCTTGCCCCCCCTCCCCCCGCGCCCCCAAACACTCCTAACACGATATTGACTACATAATGCCTGGCTATTGAAACCTATTGAAACCTACGCTCTCGACTGTTGATCATGCCTGTCCCTCGTGTCGACACTTGCCGCCCCCCTAAAAATAAACCCACCTGGCATTCCTTGATTCCCATGGAACTCGCCTTACACGCTCCACTCCTCATCAGGCAAGGACCATTCATCATGCACCAGGGGCCAGGAACCATCAGGAACAGCCCACAGCGAGCCAATCTGCATGTGCAATCTATCCCATAGAGCCAGCCCACATACCGTCAACCTTCGACAAACTATCTGCAGTACCCGCACGATTGTCAATATCAGATGGGGAAAAGGGGGCAACCGTCGCACGGGTACCTGATACCTGCTGGCCCTATGCACGACACATCCCCGATGGGTAGTCGATACGCCCCCCCAGTCTCGTATCCAACGAGATACAGTGGCTAGATAGCTGGGTAGATTGGTAATTCCTGGAATAGGTTCTGGTAGTCGTACAGAGTCTTAAGTCCCTGGCATTATAGAGTGACCTCACTTTTTTCTTTTTCTATAATTGGTACCTATAACGACGGCTTCTATACGTACCTAAAGGCAAACCGCCCCCGAAGGCCGTGGTACCTGGTACCTCGTTACCGGCCTTGATCTTGTGGGCGCTCTCAGCCCGCGGCGGGGACGTCACACAAAGCCACTTCTGGTCTTTCCCAATTTCCCCCAATTGTGCCGGTGCCCACGGTCCGAAACGGTCCTAGGCCTCTTCCCCCACCCGGGCCTTGGGCTTGGGGAGATCCGCCCGTTGCCGACATCGTTGGAAATTAGGTCTCCAGTTGGATATCCACCCTCCTCTCTTCAAGGACCATTTGGCGTTTAGCGAGCGATTTCATACAAAACCAAGAGACATTCTTCCTGGAAAATAATAACAATAATAAAAATCAATAAATAACGAAAAAAAAAGTAACAAAGGAAAGAAAAAAAAAAAAAAAAGGAGCAGCTTCAAATTAAACTTGTTAGCCACTCGCCCCGATCACAGTATATTTCGAATATGAGTAGAGCGTAGAGGACTGAACGTACGAGAACCGATGCCGGATCGAATACCGTAAATCATGTACTGTACAAGTACTCCGTAATATTCTGGACCTCGTCGAGGCGTGTATCCTCGGATCTTATCTTCCCGCTTCTATCCTTGCCTATTCCTTTTCCCGCTCACGGGACTTCGACCTCAACTCTCCGCGTGCAATCCTATTCAGAACGACCACGATCACTCTCTTGACCGGCTCTCGGCCAGTGATCTCGTGCGTTGCCCGCGTGCCCCGCCCGCAACACGGCCAAGGCACGCCGTTGGGCGCCTAGTGGAGCCCCCAATGTCCACCCCTGTCCACCCCCGTCCCCCCCCAGTCTAGCGCTGCTCCACCACCATGACTACAGTTTCTTACCAGAAATTTACCGCCATTCGCAAAGCTGTGGTGGATTCCACCGGCGGTCTGGAAGCTCTTGCGTTTCCCTGGGTACTGACACAATGGAGCCGATCTTACGCACGCCTCTCTTCTTATGATGACCCATATCGCTCGTCCGGTATGACCTGGAGAGCTATTCTTATCCCCTGAGGCCCTGGGACCCCGGAGAAGGGGGAGAACAGCTGTTGGTTTGACGGAGACCGGTTTTGCCCCCAACGAGTCCGATGACTTCGATACTCTGGAAGAGAAGGGCAAAGGTCCCAAAAACAGGTCCGCTGTTCGCCGGGGATTCGGCGAGACCTGCAGGGACAGAGTCCGGTTGGTCTGGAGGTGGAGCCGATCAGCAACAATGCAGGCCGATTTTGGTCGGCGCTAGTGAAGATGGTGGACTGGTCTTTGGGGGGACTGGCGGCCACACACCTTTGCTTGACTGGCTTTCTGACCTGTCGATACAGACACGCAGAGAGCCGGCAAACATCTTCTACTCCCATTATCGATGCGCATTCTTGATGCTGGAGGGGGCGAGGGGCGAGGGGCGAGAGACCGAACCGCATTCCAGTTCTGGCTCGGTCGCCAGATCCCTGATCGTGGCTGTGTTGTGACAATGTGATCTCGCGGGAGCAGACAGGATAGCCGACTCAATATTGTACACTACGGCGATGTGTTTAATTGCACTAAGAGGTATGTAGAGGTGGGCGGCTTCGTTCATTGGATCAACGAGACTTTGGGACGATCACGCGCTCAATCAGAATCAGAGGATGAGGATTGGAAATCGAGCGAGCCCCAAACTGGCGGTGTTTGCTGTCATGGGCGGATTGGAGGTTGCACCGAAACCACAATAGCCTGAATAGTGGAGAGACCCATCGTCCCTCTTGTGTTCTTCGACTTAGCCAACCGCTTGTGCGCTTTGGTTTCTTTCTGATCCTCTGTCTTCTTCGATCATGTCTCAACAGTCATTGGCAAGGTTCCTACTCCGCCGTTCTAGACCCTCGCCCTTGCTCTCCGGTAGTTCCACCATGTCTCAATTCCCCGCGAGAATACGCCCATCCGTAGTCTCGGATCTAATAGATCTCACGTAGCAAAGACCTCGAACTTCTTCCGGCGATGGGGTCTCAGTCTAGGGCAACTTTCCCAGCTTACTTACTGAGACAGCCGGATCTACCTCTGCCCGCCCGCTAGATCTGAGCCAAACAGCCTCGGGTACAGTGGCTGCTACTCTCAAGTTTCAGCCAGTCAGCCAGTCCCATCGGGATCGAGATCAATTCCCTCTCCAGTGACCTGTTCATCTCTTGCTCCCTTAAACTCCCCTTCGTGATCCCCCCTGCGCAAAAGCACGCTAGTACCCGGCGCTGTCGTGGACACGATCCTCGACTACTGGTCTGGGCACCGGGACACGCCGCCCGTGAGGTGCCGAAGCACGGGCAACCCGCTTAACCACTTGGGTGTCCAATAGCGCCGGCCCTCTAGCCAAACCGGATACCCAATTCAGCGTCGCCCCTCCCCCATCCGTGCTCGGGAAAGCATGGACAAAAAAAAACTACAAAAAAATCAAACGCACCTCGGCATTGGTTAAACATAACCCGGTGTCCCCCTCTCACTCCCTATCTGCACCGGTGACCGGGACACGGTGGCGCCTTGTTGCAATAAGCCAGACGGGATTTGCCACAAAGACATGGTGGACGAGGTGTGTTCACGTATCAAATCAAGGACATTTTGAGGGTTCTTGGCAATGCATGGATACCTCAATTACGGCTTGTTCCGGTGACTTTTACAGGGATATTGAGCGCAGAAAATGCACAATATCTTCAAATAAGAAAGAGTTATAGAACATGTGCCCAGGAGCAAGGCTTGGGTGCATTAACGGTAAAATCACAGATGTATAGACCGCCCAAAACAGACAGCGCAATAACGCAAAGAAACAGAGGTATCAATGAGAAAAGAAAAAAGGAAAGAAAGAAAGAACCCCCCCAAATCGTATGCATCCTGAATCATCCAATAAACACCAGACTCCTTTCCTTATTCCCTCTCTCCAATAATGTATCGAATAAAAAAGAAATTGCTCACTATCCTGACATTGACATGTCAAGTCCGACTATAGAAGCCTATCCAGCATCCAGAACAGAACAAGCCTCACCCAGTATGGAATGACCCAGCCAAAAATATCCCATCAGCCATATACAATGCACCAGCGGGAGTATGTACAAATCCCCACCGCACCCTCAACCCCTCCGTATCCAACCATATGCAGTGATACAGCACGCTTTCACCCACTGACACGTTTCCGCAGCCGATTCGGTTCTCGCTCCAGCACGCGATACCGGCGGCTGCCGCGTCCCAGCAGCCGTTTGAGCGACCATGACCGCCGCACCTGGCTGTCCGAGATCGGGCTCGGGGCCGAGCGGTCGTGCGAAGGGTGCAGCGTGGGCTCGCGGAAAGAGTCGGCGGACGAGCAGGAGAGGGAGGAGATAGACATGGGAGCGGTTAAGGGTTGGGCATCCATGACTAGTGTCCGGATGCTTCGGGTGGCGGGATTGATATCGAGGGTGATGTAGATTGGAGCGGCGGCGGTGGATGCACAGCCGGGTTCGTGTGTGAATGTGTATCTGTGTGTGCGTTTGCCACGGGAGTTGCGCCTCTTGGCTTAAACGGGTTTATTTAGGCTCTGTAAGAGAGGAATGGACTTCATGGGAGAGATGCTCATTCGAATTCCTATGAGGAGCGGGGTTAGAGTTGGATGGTGGGGCGATTTGGGGAGGATTCCCCGGGTTCGTTGAGAGGGGGATTTTATCAGATCAGGTGGGCTGTTCTTTTCGGTCCAGAACACGAGATCCTCGTCTTGTCGTCTGATAGGGTTTGGAGGCCCGGGGTGAGTTCGTGAACAAGCAATCTACAGCAGTGGAGTGAACCCTAGAACCTGTGCTCGCTGGTGTAGTATAGATCCATCAATCCCTACTCGTGGAGATGGAAAGATGGTCCATCTGAGCGTCATCTGAAGAAGCGACTATAGATCCAGGGCCAAAGATCCAGAAAACTTATATCTATATGGAGGCACAGACGCTGGACAAGGCCCGCTCCCATCCGTCTATGCCTAAATGCGAAAACCAAACTTCAGCTCTATTGGCACTATGTAACAGTATATACTTCGAGCCGGACCAGTACATCTCTGCAACGGCCATGACGGCACTGATATGTCGTCAGTCTTCAACCTAGCGGCACCAGACCAGCACCCGAGGCTCTTTTTTTAAGGGTGAAGACTCTTCTTTCAATATGTAAAATACCCCAAACTATATGGTCTATACTCGTAGGTCGCTGTTCGGGGTGGATATTAACGTAATAAGGTTCCAGTAGTCGAAAACAACCTTCAAGCCCATGCAATTGAACGCCCAACGTGTCAGACGACAACGGACCAAAACCAAGCAAGCCCCAGACGATCTCAACAGCCCTTCAATGCCCAATGCCCCCTGCCCGCGTTTCGTATAGACAATTCCTTGGACCCTGATTGACGGAGACGGAACCTATCCCTCCCACTCGATCCTGGTCACCGGTCACCAGCACCATCCCAGACCCCCAGCCATGCTCCAAGCCATTCCATCAAACCGTTCAAGAAAGCCCGCTCACATGATTCTCGATATCTATTTGCCATGGCTCTTTGCAAAATCCGACTGCCAATGCCCCCTTCCCTCCCCTCTTCGATGGTGGGGATGGAAAAATAAATAAAAATGGGCTTCGGTCAGGAACCCCGCATCGCCTTCGTCATACCGGAATGGACGCTCGAAGGCCGGACACCAATCTCGATCCATTCGTTATTGGATGGAACATCTCGGAGATGATCACCCAGTCTAGGGCCATCGACTCATCAGTCGGGGTTTAAAACACTCGGTCGCGCATCGCATGGAATGCGAGCCGTCCCTTCCCATCCAACACCCTTATCAGCCGGCTCCAATTCGCACACAGACGAGCTGGAATTGTCCTACCTTGCCCAAGGTCTCATGCAAATATTGATGAAAAAAAGAAGACGAGGACCCGCCCCGAAGAAGATCTCGGCTTCTCTATCTCCCCACCTCGACCGCTAGCAGTAGCGCTCGTCAATATCTTCCGTGCGTGCCGGTTCTCGGGCTTTCCTTTGCGCCTTTGACTTTGCTTCTCCCCTCCTCAACTCCTGGATATGGCCGCGCTGTGGATATTCGTTGCCCTCGGATATCTGCTGCTCTACGCCTTTGCGACCCTGCAATCGGCCGATTGGCGTCTCCAGGTCGTGAACCGGCTAGGTTAGCGACCCAAGGCGCCATGTCTCGGACTAGGACCACTGATGTCTGCGCGGCACCAGAGTGCAGAGACAATCAAAGGACACCTACAAATTGAGCACTGGAGGAAATCTTGAAGTGTTCGCCGTGCTGTACAGCTCGATTCTACGTGCAATCTCGTTGTTCTATGATGCAAATGGCCGGACTCGACGTCTCGGCCGGTCTTCTTCGTTATGCTTTCACTTCCTTTTTTTTTTTTTATTCATGAGTCATGACTATTTCTCGATCTTTTGCAACGATACCCCCCAAAAACCCACTTCACTGCATTTGCGCACTTGTCATCTATTCTTTCCCAGCGAGGATCAAGCTTTTGGGGTTCCTTAGGCCATGCGATGGTCCTGTTGTCTGGTACAACTGGTTCTTTTGTACGGCCGATGACAGCTGGGATGGAGGACTTGTTTGGCCTTACCGGCCCTACTTCCTATTTTTCCATACCTATCATTTATTCGACTACTTCAATCAGTGATGTTCAGATTTCTTTTGATTTTTCTGGAGTCTATCAGAACAGTAGAGAGAAAAAAACATGGCTAGCTTAATTGTCATTTCAAAATATAATCGTGCAAGGTAATGACCCAGAAGTAGGATCTCTCTACAGGCCTTTCGCAAGATTTCGCAAACGGAAACAGCATGACAAATTTGCTGGAGAGGAACTGTGGTCGGGCTCTCTGCGCTGAGGCAATATGAAAGAGCTCTGGTAGCCATGGACTGGGGGAAAGCCCAAGGTCCCGGCATGACCAGCCTCATATCTGGAGTTGGGAAATGAAAATAGAATACCCGTCGTTCTCCATGCTTCGTCAACTTCGTAATGTATTTTGGTATAGCATTCGAGATTCAGTGGCTGGACACAGCTGATGATGAAGGCAGATTCCAACTCTCGATGTAACAGTTGAAACCCGCGCGAGGTTGATATCTCTTAAAACCAGATCTTAATCAGCTCTTCGCTAACAGCACTGGGTGTCAATACACCACTATCAGTAATCAGGGCCGAGATCAGGTGCGGCGGTGTGAAATCAACCGAATAGCAGAGCGGCAGCTCAATAGGTCGGTCTCCATTGGACTCAGCTGCCGAAGACTGTTGCTTTTGTTCTGCAATATCATCCTCGGATTTGAAGTCAACGACGTTTTGCTCAATAGGCAGATCATATTGGCCAAGAGGGTATAGTCGAACAAACTTGTGGCTCTCGGCCACCACGTAGAACGGCTTGCCAATCGCCTTGGCAAGAAGGCCAATCTGGTAGGTACCCATGCGGGAGACAATACCTCCGTTTTCCACAACACCCTCCGCACCCACAATGACCATATCAGCCTTGCCGAGAGCGTAGGCAACCGCTGACTCCGGGATTGTCGAGACTGGAACGCCCTTCGCTCGCAGAGCCCGCACAGTCTCCATGCCCTCCGGCTCCCCGGACGGCTCTTCGATGTTCTGACTGATCGAGGATAGAACATAGATCACGCGGAAGCGAACCGCGGAGGGGCCTCCCTCTTCATCTGCAGCCTTCTGCAAGAGGGATGCGACAGCTCTGGATCCACCATTTGTGAGCACCGTGCAGCCATCGCGGATGAAGCCTCGTCCGAAATTCACGATCTTCTCTCTACTCTCTTTGGCACGGCGAATGAACAGACGGCCGTTGGAAAGAAGATGTGTTCGAATAGCCTTGAAATCCCCCGCGGGACCCAGTTGTCCCGGGCGTTGTAAGGTGGTGATCAGATATCGTTGAAAGAGATCGGTTCCGGCCGACAGACCAATGGGATTGGGAATCGCTTTTTTGAGGTGGGTGGTGGACTTCTCGAGCAGGTCTAGGGTCTCGGATATCGTCGAAGAGGGTTCGTGGGTGAGAAGAAGCACCAGCGCTTCAATAGCCGCAATGGGCATGGTGAGGTCGGGATCGGAGCGTAGGAGCTCATTGTATGTTGCGACAATGCTGCAGTCGAGGATGAGCGCCACAGGCTTCGTTAAGTCGGAATCAGAACACTCACTCAAATGGCTTCGAGCCGGCCGCAGCCGCACCCTCAGTAGTCGTCGCCATGATGCTGCGCAGAGCTCTGAATGAGGCAAGACTGAAAGAGTCACGATTTCTTTGTCGGTTCATGGAAGTGTTTGTCCCGTTTGCTTTCTGCCCCTCCAGTGTTGCGCTAACCCGATACGGTCGGGCGTGCGGGCTCAACTCTCGAAAGTAAACAATCGGCCGCAAATCACAACACCACAGACTCCAGGCGCCTCGCTGCTTCTTCGCTTGGTCGTGACTTGCGCATCCTACCTATAGTCTGATTGCTGTGCCATCGCAACTCGTGACGCGATGGCGTACAACCATCGAATGAGCATGGCTGGCTCGCAACAGCACCACAGCCGGTCCCGCAAGAAGGAGGATGACAATGATGCATTGATGAGACTGGTGAGCCTTGGCCCCGGGCCGTCGAGAGAAATGATGGCGCATAAGTCAGTCTGGATTCCTTGCTGACCTGAGCCCAGCCTGATAAAGAAATCGCAGGATGCATCAACGATATCGGAATCCCATTTACTGCGGCAGACTTGGCCAAACCGAACGCCCAGCAGATCCAGATGGTCTTCGAATGGTTCGCAGAACTACTGATGAATATTACGCGCGAGACGGTAGAACCGGCCATGCATGCTGCCGCTGAAGATATTTGCGGCGACTACCCTGATATCGTCCCTAACGATACGCGTAACTTGATGGCTTTCTTCATTAGCATTCGGTCACTGTTGGCAGAGGTACTTGGCTTCTCATCTAGCCTGCATCGATACGTCCATTGACTTTTATTTATCTAATAGTGCGGCGTGAACGATTTCACCTTTACGGACCTGACGAAACCGACCCATGACCGACTCGTGAAAATATTCTCCTACCTCATTAACTTTGTCCGGTTCCGCGAGTCGCAAACCGCCGTGATCGACGAGCATTTCAACAAGACCGAGAAGACCAAATCGCGCATTGACACCCTGATGGCCGAGAACCAGGAGATGCAGCAACGACTGGCAGAGATGCGACGAGATCAGCAAGCCAATGAAGCCCAGGTGCGGGAGAAAGTGGCTCGCAACGACGAGCTCAAGGCGCGGCTTTTGGAATTAAGTCGCGAGCAATCACGGGTCGCAGAGACTCTTGACAGAATGAAAAGCGATCGGGCACGACGACAACAGCAATTGGAGGAAAAAATTGAAAAGACACACCGAAGCCGGCAAGAAGCGGAGAAGCTGCGACCCTATGTTCTCGAGTCCCCGGCCACGCTGCAGTCAACATTGACCGAATTGGCAGAGAACCTAATGCGCGAAAAAGCTCAGATTGATGCTATGGAACGACGCGCTCGCGCTCTTCAAACTTCCTCAGATACCTTCACCGTCGTTTCCAATGATGTACAGGCATGTGTCAAACTTCTCGACGATATTTCAGCAGAGCTTGAGAAAGAGGAAGAGGAAGAGACTCGTGCAGCAAAAAACAAGGATGCTATCTCGGACAGAGGGAACCATGTACGAGAGGTTGAGCAGGCGGAGAAACTCCTCCAACGGCAACTGGCTCGCTGGGCTGAAAGAATCGAAGCTCTTCGCAGATCCGCACAGGAAAAGGCCGAAGTGGCTCAGGCACGGATGGAAGAGCTCCGTAATGTACAGAAGCAACTTCGTGAAGAGCGTGCAGAGAAACAGCGTGAGATGGAACGAAGGCGGATTCGGATTGAACAGACGGAGAAGAAGGTATGTTGTTCTTCTTTTCTCTATATTGCTTATCAGTTGATGCTCACGGCTCCTTTCTAGATGGCCGATCTCAAGGAGAATATTGAGAGCGAGATTCAAGCCGCCCACGATCAGTATCTCAAGTTGGAGTCACATATTAAACTCTATATCACGGAGGTGGAAAAGTCACTTTGAGGCATCCCGATTTCTCGTGGCTATATGTAAGGATACGGAGTTCAAAGGTTGGCTCTCTAGGATACCCTGGCGGTGCAGATTCATTCCATGGAGTTTTTTATTCCCTATTGCAGGTGGTTTCTTTTGGTTCGCGCTTTTTCCTACCAGCAATCTACATTATTTCTCTCTCGCCCGCACTCTCATCATTCTTCAAACTCGAACCAGCGCTGAGCAACCTGTTTGACGGAGACACCTCGTCCGCCCCAGTTGCCGCCATCCTCACCCCGTATCCGGACTGAACCATTTAGCAGAGGAACCTGCTTCTTCCACAATTCTGCGCCCCAGTCGGTACTCGTAGGGTTCACCGCATTCGTACATTCATAGAGTATCACATCCATCTTGGCTCTGGAGGCCGATTCAACAAGAGCAGCGAAGGTCCTTGATAGCCCCTGCGCAGCAAATTCCGTGGTTGTAGCATGTAAAGCTACCAAGTCCAAGGTTGCAAGTAAAGGCCGTCTGATCTTGCACTGTTCAGAGCCGCAGATTACGTCGTCAACTGGACCGAGGACTGCCAGGTAGGCTCGAAAGGTCTCCAGAGACGGGCAGAATGTCAGTTGCACCCTGCTCGAGTTGGCGAGCAGTCCAATCGTTTTAGTGAGCAGATCATGCCGCGGAGCAGGATTGTGCCCTGCGTACTGAGAACGAATGGCGGCGGACAACTGCACCAGAAACTCGGTTCTGGTGCCACAGACAACAAGGCGCGTGTCTCTCGCGGCGTCGAGCAGTTGTTGGAGGAGATCGGTCACAAGACAAATCGGAGCAACCACTTGTGTGAAGGCCATGGCGTAGTATCAGCACCCCGGCGGAAGAATAAGGAGTTCGTGCAGTATCATTTGCCCCGGTGCCCGGACATAGCGGATAGGTATCATGGCTTGAGGTTGGTTATAGCCATGGTGATTGCTATCGACTAGCTGCGTCTGTTTGGCTGGCGATGACCTAAAGCCATTTGGGTCCCGCGGAGGTCGTGATCTTCCTCTCCGCCTTTGCTTTCCCCCACTTGCCTTCGTCAACGTCACCAGCCAATTCTCGCGTCTCTGGGACTGGGCCCCTCGGAGGCTGGATTCAAGATGGAAACTATTTCTAGGATATCCTCGATGCTGGAAACAGGTAAGCCTTTCTCCGGAGACTGCAGCTGTGCTTATTGCCTGCGTGCTAACCGTGGTCGCGACTGCGCATAGCTCGAGAGCTTACTCTGGAGGCCGCCCAGTCCGCTGCGAGCAATCGCAGCTCGAAACCGGATTACGGATCACGTACATACAGTGTTGCTCATATAAAGAAGCTCCTGGACAGCCGCCACGAGCGAGATGTGCTCGATGGCATGCGACGGGTTATTTCGGTATGACGAGACCACAAACGTGACATGAAGATGGGATCAACCACTAACACCAATGGCTTCCGCTCAATTTGCAGTTAATGTACCGCTCCGAGTCTTCCCTCCCCTTATTCTCCGCTGTGGTCAAGAATGTTGCCAGCGCCAATCTCGAAGTCAAGAAACTCGTCTACCTTTATCTTGTTCACCACGCGGAGGCGGAGCCGGACCTAGCACTGCTCTCTATTAACACGATCCAGAAATCGTTGACAGATCAGAACCCCCAAGTGCGATCAATAGCATTGCGGACCATGTCTGGGATCCGGGTCCCGGTAATTAGTCAAATCGTGTCACTTGCCATCAAACGAGGATGCGGAGATATGAGTCCACATGTGCGCAAGGCTGCTGCTCTAGCCATTCCGAAGTGCTACCGCCTTGATCCTAGTACATTGCCACAGTTGACAGGGTATATCTCGATACTGCTTGGCGACTCGCAATACTTCGTCGTCGGTCCGGCTGTTGCCGCCTTCTTGGAAGTTTGCCCAGAAGAGATCGAGTTGATCCACAAGCACTATCGCAGCTTGGTCAAAAAATTGGTAGACATGGATGAGTGGGGTCAGTTGGCGACGTTACGCCTTTTGACTTTCTATGCACGCAAATGCTTCCCTCGTCGGACCCAGAAAGTCAGACAAGCAACTACCAAGGGCTTCTACGATGATGAAGAGCAGAGCCCAAAAGAGAACGACAGCGAGGATGAGCATGAAATAGAGGTTCTAGACCCCGACCTTGAGCTTCTTTTGAAGTCATGCAAGTTATTGTTACAAAATCGCAACTCGGCCGTGATTGTCAGCGTCGTGCGCTGTTTCTTCTATCTGGCGCCCTCGGAGTATCTTACCTCGGCTATTGGTCCTCTGGTAGCGCTTCTGAGAAGTCCCCAAGATATGCAGCTTATTGCACTATATAATATTGTGAAGGTTGCTTTGCGAAACCCGAAGCCGTTCACCAAGTATATCGCTCACTTTCTTATTCATGCCAACGACCCATCGCATATCTGGCGCCTAAAACTGGAGGTAATGACTATGCTATTTCCGTACTGTGGGAAGCATTGGAAGGGTGTTATTATCAGTGAGCTTGAGCATTTTTCAAAAGGCACTGACTCGGACTTGGTTCGAGAGAGCGTACGGGCCATTGGTCGTTGTGCACAAGGAGACGCTTCCACTGCGAACATGTGTCTTCAAATCCTGCTCGATCAAATCTCTAGTCTTGATGGAAATCTTGTCTCCGAATCTCTGACCGTTATCCGACATTTGATCCAGCAAGATCCATCTTCACATAACCAGACCGTTATTCAACTTGTCACGCATCTTGGAACAACTACCAACCCTGATGCTCGTGCAAGTATCATATGGCTAGTGGGAGAGTTTTCAGGCATGGAACCGGAGCATAACATTGCGCCTGATGTTCTCCGTATTCTTATTAAAGGATTCGCCGATGAGACGGAGGTGGTCAAACAACAGGTTGTTCTTCTAGGTGCCAAGGTGTACCTCCACCATCTCCTACGCAACCCCCCAAAGGAAACATCAGAGTCAGCTTCCCAGGCTCTTGACCGCTCCGCCATTGCGCAAGAAATCCGCAATGAGTGGACTGAGGATAAGGAGGGAGAAAAAGAAGCAGAGGAAACCCCACTACCCAAAACTCAGGCTGAGCAAAAGCAGCCCGAGGAAGAAGATGAAGACCGCATTACTCTTCTCTGGCGCTACATCCTGCTCCTTGCGCGCTACGATACGTCGTACGACCTTCGCGACCGCGCCCGTCTCTACAAAGCTCTTCTAGACAGCCCTTCGTCCACCCAGCTTGCCAACTTACTCCTTCTAGCTCCCAAGCCTGTTCCTCACGCTCCAAGTCCCTCAGAAACGCGAAAAGACCTGCTCGTTGGAACCGCCACTCTCGTTGTTGGCCCAGAGGCCGGCTATCATGGTCTTCGTGGGTACACTGACGTTCCAGACTGGGTTGAGCTCGGGCAAGAGCCAAGTCCCAGCCTTCGAACTGAAGACGTTAAGCCTGAAACATCTACCACCCTCGAAAGCTCAATGACAGCTGGCGAGCGGCTTGACAAGGCTCTGCGCCAGCACCAGAGCACTGCCCCGCCGCAGAGGTACAACGGCGCTCCCGTGGCTAGCGCAGCTGGTAAGAAGACCCTCGACCAGTGGCTCGAAGAAGAAGACGAAGACTCAAGCGAGTATGAAACCGACTCAGCGGCCGAGTCCGATTCAGAAGAGGAGACAGACTCCGAAGAAGGCTCGGAGGAAGACGACTCGGAGGATGAAACTGACTCGGAAACTGAGGCTGTTAACAAGGAGGCCCAGCAGCTACTTTAGCCATCGGGATGGATAGTACGAACTTGGGATATCGTATGGACTCATCATAGACTTGGAACAATATCTAGATCAGGAAAACGAAAATGTCTTCAACATGTGGCTTGCTTCGTCATAATCCCTGGAATCCATCCCTTCAACAGCCAAATCACTTATCGAGTGTTTTGTAATATCGTTTGAGAAGACGAGAACCTTCCATGCTAAACTGAGAAAGGGAATTTCGATGTCCATTGCAAGTATCACAACCGTCTGCTCATGCATATTTTAGACATACGTGTCTTTAGAGCTAATTTAGCTATAGGAGTGCTTGGGATAAGTATGGTTGAGTATTTTCTTGCAAATGTCAGTCTTGTCAGAACAGATCAACTCGAGCAGATGGACTACTGTAAAAAGGTCAACGTAAATCGAATTAAATCCTAGATAGAACCAATCTTTCCACAAGATACCGCGATCGTCTCCGAAGTGAGGATATTCTGTTTGGAATGAAGCTCGAGATATGCCTTGGCTCCTGTGATGCCAAATTAGCTTACAGAGTCTGTATTCTGCCTCTTACGGTGAAAATTGGAAATTTTCGAACAGATATATTGCCCAAGGCAACTTGTAGATGGGAATTTTCCCCTAATGCGGAAGACTACCTGAAAATAAAGCCAAATAGTCCCAATCTCTAGAGATGCCGACAGACTGGCGTTCGTGGTTGAGACCAAAAATGAGATATTTGATGTGAATAGGCTGATATATATATCGGCTTAAGCATTATCGGCTACGACATGGCCCGTGATTTGCGCATGAACTTGCCGCCGATTCAAAGTATTTTGAACCCTCAGAGGCTGATCTCCTTGGCCCTAGGATCTTGACCACACCTCTTTTTTTTTGGCTGCATGCCTATAGAGACCTTGATGAATGGGTCCAAGAGAACCCACGGATGTAGTTCCAGCAAGCAGGTCCTCTCGGGAGGAAAATGGGAGGAGAGGAAGCTACAGTTGCGGATGCTTTTTTACCAAGCAGCATTTCATGACTCTCAATGCATTTAAACTGCGAACGTGATTTGCCGAGACCGTCATGTAGACACATATCATTGTAAGTTAGAATATCTGTGGTATCCCCGTTCTACGTTGCTCATTAGTGGTAGGTTGATATATTTCGTGCTAACAGAGCCGTGTGGCTTCGATCAAATACTAATGAATTTTATAAACATCACAAGCATACAGAAATGAAATCAAATAGTTTCAAGTTGGCTAAAACACAATTGGATCGCGAAATGCAAGAAACGATATCCTACCAGAGGCATGCCCTAAAGCCACTGTATTTCCCCTTATTGCCGAGCAAGTTGGACGATAATTAGGAGGAAGCCAAAGGCGCCTCACTCCAAAAAGATTCACCCATTCGTTAGCTGATATTTGCACTCCAGATTCAGACTGAAACTGCGAAGAATTCATATTTTCCTCATGGAATACGGAATGGAAGACCGCTGGGACTTCTGTGTCTTCAGAATTGCGTTCAAATGCATGCTGGAGGGTGAAAGTTTTTGTCTCCCAGAGTTTGATCATATTGATACCAACCTCTCCCTTCCATTTAGACATCAAACCTAAGGATTCTCCATCTGGGGAGAAGGCTACCAAATCAACAGAGTTAATGTAATTCCCGAGTGTCTTCTGCAGGGTACCAGTAGCGGTCTTCCAAACGTTGACTTCCATAGAAGTAGTTGAGGCTATAAGCTGCCCATCCGGGGAGAAAGCCAGAGAGGTTATTAATTTAGAACCACTCTTGAGTGTCTGCTGGAGAGCGCCAGATGCTGTTTCCCAGATCTTAATTGTATGATCGTTGGACGCAGAAGCCACAAGTCGCCCATCTGGAGAGACAACAACTAAGTTGATAAAGTCAGAGTGACCGTCTGGTTTCTGGTAGGTAAAAGTGCTCTCTATCTCCCATAACTTGACTGTGCGGTCATTAGAAGCCGAAGCTAGTAATAATCCATCCGGAGAGAAGACCACCGAACCAACCAACTTAGAATGGCCTTCGAATGTATGCCGTAGGGCACCTGTAGCTGTTTCCCATAATTTGACAGTTTGATCACTAGATGCCGAAGCTAGTAATTGTCCGTCGGGAGAAAAGGCCACTGAGGTGACAATTTTATGATAGCCTTTAAGTGTCCGATGCAAGGAGCCTGTAGATATCTCCCAAAGTTTGATTTTCTTGTCGTAAGAGGCAGAGGCTAGTAGTCCCCCATCTGGGGAGAAGACCACTGAATCAATCAATTCAGAATGACCTTCTAGTTTATGTAAAATCGCACCATTGACTGGATTCCATATTAACACCGTCTGATCTTTAGATCCGGAAGCTAATAATTGCCCATTCACAGAGAACGCCACCGAGTAGACTGCACCAGAATGGCCTTGGAAGGTTCGAAGTAGACCTCCATTTATCTTCCATAACTTAATTGTCCAATCAGTAGATGCGGATACAATCAATCGGCCATCTGGGGAGAATACTGCTGAGTTAACCGAGTCCGAATGTCCTCTGAATGTCCGTTGCAGAGCACCAGTGGTGACCTCCCAAAGTTTCACTTTGTCATCCCAAGATGCGGAGGCTATCAATCGCCCATTTGGAGAGAAGGCCACTGAGTTCACTGAAAGAGTGTGTCCTTTCAGTGTCTGTAGCAAAGTACCAGTTGTTATCTCCCAGAGCTTGACTGTCCGATCAGTAGACGCGGAGGCTATTAACTGTCCATTCGGAGAGAAAGCTACCGAGTTGACGGAACCCGAGTGACTCTCCAGTGTCTGCAACTCTGCGCTCCATGACTCCTCTACCTTCGGTAAGCTCATCATCCAACTAGGCAGCTCATTGCTGAACTGTTGCCTTATTATTGATTGTTTCGGAGAAAATACAAGCCCTGAGCAGTAAAGCTGTAGGGGTGCGAAATCGATGAGCTGCCGGGTCATAAAAATGAACTTTCTTGCATCTTGAAGAAATCTTGATAGTTCCTCGCAATTTCTTTGGCCCTGTCTGATTCAGCATCAACATAGCCTCTAGAAAGCTGAAGGACTTACTTGTGCAATTGTCTGTAGCCTATTGATTGCCTCCACAGCCTCTGAATAAACTTTCAAAAGACTCATGACTTCTAGCCAGTGAAGAAGGTGCTCCTGTAGAAAGCTGAAGATATCATTTAAGATCGGCTGTTGGTTTTGAATCTTGGTCAAGTGCTGGGTCCAATAGCGACAAGAGTATCTTAGTTCAGGCTTTAGGTACTGATCCATTGATTGTTGGCTGATCTCATTTACCCAAACTCCTTCCGTTGAAAGCCTGCAGATATTTTTTTTCAAATTATATCGCATTATCCGGAGACTTTGAATGGCGATTATTGTGTGTGTTTCCTCTTCATCTATCCAGAATGGATTGCGTTGCTTCTTATAGTCAAGAAGAAAATCCCGAAATGAAAGGTGGAGAAGCTGGACCGATGAATCCAAATTATCTGGAACATCTAGAACCGAATGAAGTTGACCAAGCAAACCGTTCACATCACCTATATCCAACTCCAGAAATTGAGAAAGGGCGTTGGCAGAGAGTGGTGTAGCAAGAAGAATGATCACGCCAACAATCTTCCTAAATCTTTGAACATCTTCGTCATCTTCGCCATCAAGAAGGTGGTTCAGTATTGGTGAATAGGTTTTATCCATCTCTGAGATATACCTTTTTTGGTCTGCGAGAATGAGGTAGAGACGCTTCTGTGGATTCTGCGTTTTATCGCCAATGAATCGACACAGAGTTGCAGCTGAGATGAACAATGGTACGGCTCTTTTCACGAGTTCTTCGATTGCTTTGTCTCCAGGCCACTCTAAGGGAAGTCCTCGCTCCTCTTTGATCTTGAGAAACCGATCATGAATATATAATGCGATATCGTAATCAATTGCCGACCGAGAAAGTTCATGAAGAATTAGATGCTGATGATCATTGCCAATTCTTTTAAATCCCAGCCTAATAATCCACTCTGGTCTGCTAGTAAGAAGGAATCTCAGTTGGAGGGAAGCTGCCCGTTGCACTTGAGGTAGAATCTGGAGAAGAGCTTCGATATCATTTTCTTTGTCACATTCATCCAAGGCGTCAATTATGACTACCAGTGGGACAGTCTGTACCTTGTTCAGTGCGACAAGCGGCTCAAGAATCAGTTTCTCAAACTGTTCTCGGAGCACTTTCTCTGAGATATCAGGGTCATCCTCGACGGCCTTTCGAACAGAAGGAATCAGCTGAGGGAACACCTGGATCAATTGGCTGATTAACGTTGGAAACAAGCATTTTGCATTTACTCGGTCAGATTCACCCCTCCTGAAGAAGAACGTTGCACCAAGTGAGCCTTTGGCTTTCAATCGACTTGCGACTGTTCGAGAGATTGTTGATTTCCCTGTTCCAGCCATACCATTCAGCCAGAATATGCATTTCCCGTCTACACACTGCGCCCATTCCTCAATTTCATTCAGGAGATCAACTCTGGTTCCTGGAAGACACTCTATATGCTGGTTCTCGTAGGAGTTATAGGCCGCCCCTGTTGCAATTCGTAATCGGCTCAGATCAAGCTTCTCAGCAAGGAAGTCAGTAGCTTTCCTGTTATATCATAAGCTGTGTCCCCAATATTCTTTTTATCCGATTGACATACAGTTGATCAATATCTAGAGCCAGATTGATCAGTGTTTTGTACCGTTCAATATCACGTATAGTATCGTCCACTGCCCTCTGCTTTAATGGCCATTTCAACGCCCGAAGTCCCAATCTGCTCATTCGCTTTTGAGTCTTGTCTGGCTCTAATTTCTCTTTCAGGCTTTTGAGGGCTAGGTTGCACTCCGGAACATACTTTAATAAGGCTTCGGTGGTCATAAGCTTTGTGCAATT
This sequence comes from Penicillium macrosclerotiorum, assembly GCF_028827735.1. NCBI lineage: Eukaryota > Fungi > Ascomycota > Eurotiomycetes > Eurotiales > Aspergillaceae > Penicillium > Penicillium macrosclerotiorum. Next base: position 5,078,426 of record NW_026643083.1, on the reverse strand, counting down.
CGGTCCGTGAAGAAGTTGATGAAGTACTTTCAGCACCTCAACAAGGCCACCCAACTCCTGCTGTAAGCGGTGAATTTCTTCTTTTGCATGCTTTGCTTTGTTGACATATCCTCCGCAGACCGTAATAATGCTTCCAGCCAACTGAATCACAGCAATAACACTTGCCACTCCGGAGAGGGCATCCATGCTGAGTGTCGACAAGGGCTTTTCTCTGTCCTTTCCTTTTTCTTTTGCCAAAAGTGCTTCTCAAGCATGTCAAAAGTTAGGATCTAAAATTTCAAAAGTAAAAAACATGATAAATATGATAAGCCTGTTGTCAGATTGAGGGGCAAAAGGTGAGCGAGTGAGGCGGTTAAAAATACATCGTGATTGGCTATTTGCCAATCATCTTGTTCTCATGCTTGGTCTTAACGTATGTCTGGAAGAAGGGAGACAGCAGGATCTATACAAAAACAAATGTCCACAAGAGTTTGAAAAGCCGACCTTTTTCCAGTTCTGCAAGACTCAATGCCAAAATATCACTAGAATAGATGTTTCCTTCCTATCGAGAGGGAAGATGCCGCCAATACGGCGCGGACCCACATATTTCGCTGTGCGTCCTGATATTACAGGAGTACTCGATTCCCTGCTTATTTTTGTATGGTATCCTAGGTATACTCGGAACCCCGCGCCAGAACACGCTAGTCAGCGAAGTAGGGGATATTCAACACTCCCTGCCAATAATCTCAGATAGTCAGATATCATCGCATTGAGCATCGTCGTTCAATTCCATCCCCCCTTTACCCCCTTTTCAAGCATATACAGTATTCTCCTACAGTACTGACACTTCCCAACTACACAAAACGGAAGCCAATCACGTGCAAGGTACCCACTAATCCAAGGCGGTCTGGTCCAGCAGAACACGCCCCCGGGGCGTCCAGTTCAAGGGCCCTTCTCGTCTGGCAGGCCGATTGACCTCTCAAATTTGAGCAGATCCAGCTTCATTGTCGCAGTGGTCAATTCACTTATGGTCATGATGCCTGCTGTCCACTCTTCGTCCACTCCTATTTCTCGTTGACTGTTTTCTCGCCCCTCTTCCGCCTCTACTCGGCCTCCCCTCTCTTTGGCCCCAGCAGAGCACCCTGCGCCGTCTTTATTCGCGTGCCGATATTCTAGGATCTATTTACTCGCATCCAGACCCTAACTTTCTCAAGAGGTGATCATCCATTATTCATCTGGTCCAGCTACCTCTCCTCTATACCACAGAAAATGCCTGGCCTTCCAAGTAAGTGTGCGCGGAGGGAAGTGCGGGCTTGGCCCTCGGCTATAGATGTTGACCACCCGTCTAGCCAGTATTGACCTAGATGAGTGCATCGCGAGGCTCTACCGGAAAGAGCTTCTCGCCGAGTCAGTGATTGAGGCTATCTGTGCCAAGACCAAAGAACTGTTGATGAAGGAGAGCAATGTGGTCCACATAAAGGCGCCGGTCACCGTTGTGGGAGACATTCACGGCCAGTTCTTCGACCTGCTGGAGATTTTTCGAATTGGTGGATTTTGCCCGGATACAAATTATCTTTTTCTTGGTCAGTAGTTGCACGCCTTGCCGCTCTTGGCGGAGGTTGTCTGGTGGGAGTGGCCTTTTGATAGGGGCCTTTTGATAGGGGTTACTGACATGAGGGTCTGGTAGGAGACTACGTGGACCGCGGCCTCTTTAGTGTGGAGACCATCTCCCTACTGGTTTGCCTCAAGCTGCGATATCCCGACCGAGTCCATCTCATCCGCGGCAACCATGAATCTCGAGGCGTGACCCAATCCTACGGCTTCTATACTGAGTGCGCGCGGAAATACGGCAATGCGAATGTGTGGCACTACTTCACCGACATGTTTGACTATCTGACGCTAAGCGTGGTCATTAACGACGAGATCTTCTGCGTTCATGGTGGTCTGTCTCCTTCGATCCACTCGATCGATCAGATCAAAATTATCGACAGATTTCGCGAAATCCCCCACGAGGGTCCAATGGCAGATCTCGTTTGGTCTGATCCGGACCCTGAAAGGGATGAATTTTCCCTGTCTCCCCGTGGAGCTGGGTATACGTTTGGGGCACAGGTTGTTCGGAAATTTTTGGAGGTCAATAACATGTCCCATATCCTGCGAGCCCACCAGCTGTGTAATGAAGGCTATCAAGTTCTTTTTGATGATCGGTTGAGTACGGTCTGGAGTGCGCCAAATTACTGTTACCGCTGTGGTAATCTTGCCAGTGTACTCGAGGTTGGAGACAACATGGAGCGCTTCTTCAACATTTTTGACGCGGCACCGGAGAACGATGTGCATCGCAGCGAGCAGCAAGCACAGCAGAGTCGGGATGCTCAGCCAGTGATTGACTATTTCTTGTGATACCCCGGGGTTTTTTTTGTCTGCTCTATTTTGTTTACATACGGGAATCATAGCACCATACAGGAGTTCCGGGTTGGTCTAGAAAATACGATTGCACCATTGCACATTCTCATGGATCGGAGCCCTTATTTGGAATTGGGGGTGGAAACATGTTGCTGAATATCGGTATGAGGAAGGAATACAACATAACTGGGAAGTAGAGGAGGAAAGAGGAGGGCAAAAGGGATCGCCTCTCCAAACCCCACGGCAAACGCTGGGGCTTCCAACACCACAAAAATACTGTGCAGGAATAAGGACCGAGGGGGGCCGGGCCATCTCTACCAGGCTTTTGGAGTCTAAGGAAATTCGTCACGCTTGGAAACAATGGGCCGCTCAAGAATTCAACGCAGGAACATTCCAAGAGTGGTTTTCCCGATTACCAGTCTTTGGCGATGTCGAACGCCCATTCGAATAGCAAGTGGGTGTGATCATCGTCGTCAACGAACTTGGAGACGGCGTTATAGTGACCACGAGCAATCATGCCCGACGGGGCTTCCTCGTCGGCAACTATAAGAGAAAAGAAACGCGGAATCAGTCAATGGGTTCCATCCAGAGTTCCATTTGCATGGCTTCGGAATATGCGACGGTCTATGTAGAAACTTACACTCCTTAGTGTAGGTGACCTTGTCAGTGGTGTTAGGAGCATAGCTGCCGAGCATCTCCTCGTCCTTGCTGACACGGATACCCTTGCGCTTAACGACCTGAATATATTTGAGACCGCTCAGCACCTCATGGTGCACCTGGAAGACAACCTTAATATGGAACTTGGCCGCCTCCTTAATGGTGAAGGGCTTCTCCTTCAAACTGTCGACAGCACCCGGGGCGGACAGGTCGATGATCACGTCGGGACGACCAGGACTGACGAGGGCCAGAGACTTGATAACACACTTGGGGTCATTAGGCTTAGCAATGGAGTTTCCTGAGTTCAGACCCAACGAGGCCTTCCAGCGCTGCATGGCCTCATCATCCTTGTCTGAGAAAGAGTGTCAATAGAGCACCAGGTGTGTTTGATCCATGAATTGCCGATCCGAGGATCCTTGAGTTTGGAAATTCGTCACTCACCCAGCTCCTGGTATTCCTGCATCGTCTTCTTCTCGCCAACCTTGAAGCCCTCGGTTTTGGTGGCGGTAAGATCTTCATGGTGGTGATCGGCCATTTTTGCGATGAATCGGTGTATGAGAGGACGCGGGGTATGGACCCAAACAAAGGATATGGAACTATTGGGAGGGGGCAATCCGCAATCACGGACAGGAGGAAAGGGAAATTGGGTAGCAAGAGGGAAGGGGAAAGAAGATTGAAGAGAGGAAAAGGAGACCCAATGGCGTACGCTCGTTGTCTCCTGATTGTTTGGTGGGGTAGGAAAGGCGGTGGGAGCAGAAGAGGGGCGAGGCTATTCGGATCGCCCTGGACCGCTCGACCGCCACTTAACGGCCTCCGCCCCCTGAGCCGGTTCAAGGACGGCGTACAGAGTTCCTGTACGATGCACATCTACCGTTATCCGTACATCCACTATGATACAAGTCTCCTATGCAAGGTTATCTAGATTATCTCTACCACGAGACCTCTGTCCTACATACCCTCACCACTGCACACCACTGTCTCTGTCTATATAAGTCAAACGTCGGTACGCCATTGTACTGTTAGCCAACTTTACTCAGGTTCATCCATGTAGCATGTTCGGTGGTGGCAAATGAGGCCCGACATAATCTATCTCAGGTATGAAGATTCATTGTTTCTTCTCCTGAATTTGTTTTACCATAGTCTCCACTCCAGTGCAGCGAGGGGGTCCATCACACGGTCTAGAAATTGCTGGGTGGAAAGAGCAGGCGCAGTGAATGAAAACATAGGGACTGAAGGCAAAAGATTGACTATTAGAAGAAATTGAAGAATATATAATAGAAAAGGGGAAGAAAAAGAAGAGACTGGGTCTGCGGTTGTCCCAGGTATACTGTTTATGTACAAGTTAGAAGTGGTACTTGATTCGGTGCTCCGCCAAATCAAGATCGACACCTCAGGCATAAAACACCAAAGCGGACGCTCAATTTAAATCACGTGATAAAATAATGCCTGACAAATGAGGACCCAGTCCGGTCACGGGGCCAACGCCCAACAAATGTGTATTGTATCGCTGGAATGGGTCCAGTGCGGTATCAACCAGTGGGAAACCTTATGATCCAATGACATGTCGCTAATTTTCACCCCACCAGTTATCGATACCATGAGGATACGATACGGTACCGGACCATACCGGAACAAGGCAAGGGCCGTCTGGAGTCGTGACTTGGCGACCACCCCATTCCCGTCCTCCCGTCGCGACGGCAGCCCTACTTTCTGACTTTCTCCCCTGATCGTGTCTAAGATATTTTGCCCGTCAGGGATTTCCTTTGCGGTTAATCTTAATTATTCGTTATCATTGTGGCCAGCGCGTGGACCTATTGCCCTTGCTTTTGATCCTTTCTCGGTCGAGGCTGTCTAACCCGCATTTTTTTGGCTCAGCGACGCGCCTGCTACGTGGCCGCCGCAAGCGCATCTAAAATCCACCCTCGTTCGCACATCCCACTTCCTATCTGCGATCCGCGTGCCACCAGTCTTGATCATGTCGCGACCTCTCCCGAAAAAGAACAACCCGCTGATCCTCGCCGACGCGGCTCCTCCTTGTAAGTTGCACTCGATGGCGCGTGGTCGCGCGACCGTGCCTATCGCTTCTACGCCCGCTCTACCGGATCAGCCAACCGTCATGGTCGCCGATTGCTAATCCTTCGGTTTTTTTCGCTCGCGATCATAGATGAGGATCTTCTTGCGCGTCGTCGGCTGGGCAAGACTCACCTATCTGTGAAGCCCGGTCAAATCGGCACATCCAATGCGACCAAGCCGGAGAACCTAGGGTTATTCGAATATGCCCACCTGCGTGCCCCCTTACCCCGGGACCTGAAGGGATCGGAGATCTTCCCTTCTCACACTCCAGCACAGCACCCGGAAACATACTTCTTGATGGTAAGAAAGCTCCTTCGCCCACGCTGTCACCGTTCCCCACAATGATAATCACTATATGCTAACTCCCTCGATCAAATTTAGCGGAGAAGTAAGGACGGCTTTGTTAGCGCCACTGGCATGTTCAAGATTGCTTTTCCCTGGGCCAAGGCTGAGGAAGAGAAGATCGAAAGAGAGTACTTGAAGTCACGCGAGTTCACTAGTCAAGAAGAGGTTGCTGGCAATGTATGGATTTCTCCACAGTTTGGTAGGTTTCCCAGCCCAAAAAGAAACTGGTCATGTTCAGCGTCTGACTTGATATTCCAGCACTCGAGCTAGCCAGAGAATACAAGATGTATGATTGGGTTCGCGCCTTGTTGGACCCCACCGATATTGTTCAGAGCCCAACCAGCGCTAAGAAGCAAATCACCCCGCCCCCGAAGTTCGAGCTGCCGATGGATGAGCCAGGTTCCCAGCGCAGCCGCAGCCGCCGGTCGGTTTCACCGAGCAAAAAGTCCGTTTCGCCTCGCAAGTCTCGACAAGCCCGTTCTGCCAAGGATGTTCTAAGCACACCGTCCACTACTGCTGCGAATGATAACTTGCAAAAAGCTCTTGATTTCACGGCCTCCATGGAAACCTCGGAGAAGAGCCCCAGTTCGGCGAAGACTGAGGAGACAGAAGTGAAAGCCAACGGGTCACCAGAGAAGAAGACTAAGAGTCGCAAGTCCAAGAAGGCCGGTGCCGAGGCCGAAGAGGAGAAGGAAGAAAAGCAAGAAGACAAGGATGAGAAGAAGTTGGATAAGAAAAAGAAGAAGGAAGCCAAGAAAGAAAGCGAGGCGGAAGTGACTGCCACTTCCGATGTAACTGAAGATACCAAGACCACGACTGTGTCCCTTGACATCCCTATCAGCCTTCCTGAAGTTCCCTCTGTCGAGGAAACCCAGGAGATGATCGCCAAGGCTAAGGAGATGGTGGAGGCAGCTGTGAAGGCTCAAGGAGCCGAAGACGGCTCAGCAGGATCGTCTGCTGCTAAGGCAACGAAGAAACGCAAGCCCGTGGAGGAAGATGATGAGAGCTCCGCAGAAGCCGCTCAACGAGTGAAGAAGGCCAAGGTTCTAGAGGACAAGCTCAAGCGTGAGCGAGTGCGCAACCGTGCTCTGTTCGGCGTTTCTGCGGCCTTTGCTCTTGCGTACGTATTGAAGTTTCCCTGATTCATTGATGGAGTTGCTAACACATTTGAAGTGCCTCTATTCCTTATTTCTTCTAGATCAGACCGTGGAACAGGCGAGGGTTGGTTGATTGCACAGCCTCTCTTCCATGTTCACCTACATTTTATTACCTCTCATGCGCCGTTTCGCTTTTGGACCTTCGAGTTGTTGCTCGTACTTCAAAGACAGCCCTATTCATTCTTTCGCGTCGTTCCGGCTCTCGGCCGCCCCCCTCGCGCTGGACAAGTAATTTGAACTGCTTGATTCCCTTCTCAGATAACCCCTTCTACCCCTGTCCATGATAAATATATTCCTCCCCAGCTATTCTTCACTGTACTTGCCCAGAGCACTTTCTCCTATTTTGTTTCTTAATCCCTGGAACTACACTTGTTTCACCACGCAAGACGTGATTTTTCACTTGAAATCCAAATTCCCATCCTCTCTCAGAATCGCAAGAGACTTATGCTGGCATTCAATCTCTGTACTTCCTTGAAAAAAAAAATAGTTTCAAACATTAACGCCTAACAAATAACTCTTCTTTTCTCCCTCGATACCAAGTATTCGATTTTTATTCCACTATTTTGAAGCCTGGTATCTTGCCCTTTGTTATGGTTCTAGTCAAGAACGGTTCTCTAACAATGGCTTCCAAGGTGGCCTCAACTAATTATCCTTCCATTATATCCATTCACTAGTGAAATTCAGCAAAATTCACCTTGTTTCTCCAACCGGCTATACAAAAAGAGACATCACTTCATACGGCCCACGAAGCCCGCACTCGGGCCCAGTGCAAACAATCAAAACATTACCGGAGACCGGCCGCGGAAGCTCCATGATCTCGCATCTCTCCACGCCTGCGATCCAGTCTCCCGGGCTTTTTTCAAAGAACAATCCTCTTTTTTCTTGCCAGGAGCACAAGTCTTCGATTTCTCGGCGATGAAATGTCTCTCCCGGGTTTAGAACTCACCCAACCCTCGGTGGAGAGGCAGAATGTTGTCGCCCCGCCGTCGCAGATCGCCTTGAAGCCGGGCTCGGAGTGGCGCTTTGAAGTCGCATTCGGACATATTATAAGAGTCAAGGTATGTTGTCATCTGTTGGTTTGAGAGATTAGACAAATTGGCGACATGAATGGATTGCAGACTTCCTTTCAACAGGATGAGAGTTCTGACTTCGACTTCGCAGCTTCTTTCGGGCACAGCCGAGCTATTCGGCACCGAACTCGCCGAGTCGCAAACCTACACATTCTCCGGTACCAAGGCCGCAATCTATACATGGCATGGCTGTGAGTTGGAGGTCGCTGCTGCCGAGACGGGGACCACAACGCTTGACGGAGTCACTCCGGTAGCTGGTCATGGCGCAGGCGGATGCCAGAGCGAATACACCGCTGAGGAGACACCGATGGTCGAATACGCCAACATCCACTTCGCATTGGAGAGCATGCGAGAGGAGTCGCAAGGCTCAGGCAAGGACGGCCCCCGAGTCTTGTTGCTTGGTCCTGATAATGCGGGCAAAACAAGTCTGGCTAAGATCTTGACGTCGTATGCGACCAAGGCTGGCCGCCAGCCGTTGGTGGTGAACCTGGACCCAACTGAAGGCATGCTCAGTGTACCTGGGACCCTCACTGCCACACCCTTTCGAACAATGCTGGATATTGAGGAAGGCTGGGGCAGTAGTCCCATGTCCGGGCCAAGTCCGGTGCCAGTGAAGCTCCCACTTGTCTACAGCTACCCACTTCTTAGTCCACTTGACGCCGAGGGCTCCATCTACCGGCCCATTGTCTCACGTCTAGCTCTCTCGGTGACTGGCCGTATGGCAGAGGATGAAGATGCCCGCGAGACGGGCATCATTGTTGACACCCCTGGTATTCTCAGCTCGGGCAAACCGGGGGGCATTGAACTGATCAATCACATCGTCACCGAGTTCGCCATCACCACGATCATTGTGCTTGGCTCCGAACGATTGTATAGCACCATGGTCAAGCAATTCGATAACAAGCCTAGTGCGAGCGCCTCGGCTGCTATCTTTGACGAGCGGGTCTCTGTCGTCAAGTTATCCAAGTCCGGCGGCTGCGTCGACCGTGATGCCGCCTTCATGAAAGGGATGCGCGAGTCGCAAATCCGCTCCTATTTCTTCGGCAATCCCATTCCCTCAACTGCATCTGCGGCGCTGTCTCTCTCCGCATCCTCCACCTCGGCTGTGACTCTCTCACCGCACGCACAGCACATGGATTTTGCCTCGCTTTCAGTATACAACTACACGGTCGTTTCGACCGAGGACGAGGACGAAGACGAATACGATCCCTCCATGCTTGGAATGGGCGAGTCGTTTCTCCCTAGCGGCGGTGGTTTCGACGATTATGCGTCCCAGCAGCAGCAAGAACCCGACCGAGCCGCACCGCTGCCAGGTATCGTTGGCCTCTCCAACGAGACCTCCAACCTCGCAGCCAATCAAGGCTCCGCCAGCAATGTACCACTAAAAAAGGTCCTTCCTCCCGCTCCCTCATCCCTTGCCAACACGCTTCTCGCCATCACCAACGCCGCGACCACTGCCTCCCCCGCCGAAGTCCGTGATGCCAGTATCATGGGCTTCCTCTACGTTGCTGACGTGGACGCTGACAAGGGCAAAATCCGAGTCCTTGCTCCTGTCGGGGGACGAGTTCCGCCGCGGGCGATGATCTGGGCGAGACGATGGCCTGGTGAGGTCGTGGGCTTGGTGGGCTAAGTGATATCAACCGGGCAATCTGTGTCTCTTCAATCTTGCATCTATTATTCCTATGGATATGGCGTTTTGGGGAAGAAGGATCGTTTCTTTTCTTGTTCTCTCTGCATTATTTTCTCGTTTCGGGGAATATGTCCGATCCTGGCTTGCATACGAATGGTGTATATAGGGTTTTATTTAAACCATAATTAAAAAAAAGTCCTCCTTCTGATTATGATGTCCGGACTAGAAGTACATTCTACGCACGTTACAGCAACGACAGGAATAGACTATGACTTAGGACATAACTGAAGACTACGCAGGACTAAAGGATATTGATAAGTTATAGGTCATATTCATAATTCAAGACGCTTCTCATCACGCTATATATATATATGCTATCCCAAGCCATGCTATGCAGGGAAAACACAACCCAAACACCCGGATATAGAGCAGTCTAGTACAAAATAAAGGACATCATTCTACAAAAGAAAAGGAAAAGAGCGAAAGTTGACTTTGCCGTTGTCAGAGTCGTCACTCCCACCGTTTCCACTCCTCCACTGCCTTCTTCAACTCGACATCACAATTGTACCCCTTCTCCTCCGCAACCAGCAGCTCCTCTCTCCGATCCCGGAACCGCTGTTCAGCCTCAAATCGCCGAAGCGCCGTATCCCGCAGCCCTGCGAAGTCGTCCTTCACCACCGCATCCCGGAATCGCGCTCGCATGCGCGACGAGTAGAGCTGGCAACTTACCTCGCGGCAGCGGTGCGGCTTGTCACCGGGCAGTGGCCGCATCGAGGTCGAGAATGAGCGTGCAATCGAGTGGTTTGCCTTCGCTAGCGGCCAGATCACTTCATCATAGCAGTCCTCGCAAACACTCAGCTCCGGCAAGTTCGGGATGTAGTGCCAGGCGGCAGCGATACATCGGTCACGGAGGCAGTCCCGCAAGACAGCCTTACGCCGGGCGTACGAAATGAACTCACGTAGGTCGAGGCGGCGTGAGGGGTCTACATCTGCGCGGGAGGCAGCGCCGTCGAGGAGGTCGATGAACTGGATGAATCGTGGTGACTGCGTGGCGAAAGCACATATGCGCTTCTTGATGTCCGGACATGGAACGAAGGTTTCGCGGTGGGCTGGCATCAGGACGCGGACGCTCCGCGCACAACTCTCGCAAGCGTGGAAACGAGGGACGTAGGTGTCGGTGTCTGGGTCGACGATGCGGTACCAGGTCTGTTCCACGACAGCTTTGCTAGGGCAGGGAAGGGTGCCAGGGGGCGGACGAGTCATCTGGTAGAGCATCTCGAGACTGACGTGTTTCTTCTTCATCATCTGCGTCCAGGCCAGTCGGGTCCAGGGATTGCCAAAGTCGCAGCTGATCCTTTCGTTGGGGGGCTTGGATGGGCTAGGCATGAGGAGGTCACCGAAGCGGGAGCTTGCGATTTGCTTCTTGCAGGCTGGACAGATGTCTAGGTGTGTAAGCCCCTCTAGAGTATACCAGTCGTTGTATCCCTCCACAGGAGTTGAACGGGGACAGGGCATTAAATAAGGCCCTGGCGCGTCTGAAGGTCGCTTGGTTGTGCTAGTCTGTCGGCTGGGGAGGGCTTGGAAAGAGCCATGCTTATGTAGTTCATCATCCTGGAATTTGACGGATACCGGGGGCCTCGAGGATCTGCTCGAGTTGCTATAGGTATCAGCAGATGAAATGCTCGTCGAGTAGCTGCGGGACTTTGACATCGGTTGAGATGCTTCAGGAGGATCACGACTCGGTGCACGAGGAGGGCCATGAACAGATAGATACGAATCTGGCGCCGGAGCCGATGACGAGAATGTTGGGTTGACGGAGTTTGCACGTCTGGATCTTGTGCGTGTTTTTTCTACATCTGGAACCGTATCAGACACGTCTGTAGACTCGCGACGCGCCCGGCGTTCGAGTAGCTTGTCCTCAATCCTGTCCGCAAGTGACTTTTTCGCGGGCAAGGGGTCCGACTTCTCGCTGGCTGGTTGGCCCGGTGCTGATTCGGAAGGGGTGTAGTGAGATGCTGACCTTTGACGCGTTCCATTCGAGTCAGACAGATATCCTGAGTGGGAGTCTTTCCGCAGTCCGTTAGAAATCGGCCGGCTTGTCATATTATATCTTGCGCTTTGTGACCGAGGAATAGATGGTGGTGATGAATATGACTGAGTATATGTAGGATCGCCAGAGCGAGAACGGTCCATACCCACAGAGTCGTGCCCACAAGAAATGGAATGAGAGTGGTGATAAGCTTCAGGTGACGGCGGTCGACCTTGCGACTGGTCTTCGTGAACAGATGACTGTCGACGAGAACGGCTTCGAGAACTCTCTTCGCGTCTAGCAGGCGGATATGCTGGTGGGTATGGCCGGCCTCGAGGCCGGCTCGAGGTCGACGAGGGTGGAGGGGCAGAAGCAGGAGGGTCGGCGTTGGGTTGAAACTTGGAGACGCCAGGCTTATTAACACTAGGTGGAGGTGTTGCTGGACCATTGCTTTCGTCTGAAGAAGCGTTTTCCATGCCAGGCATATGGTGGACGCTGGGTGGGGAGGTTGCAGACGGGCTATCCAGATTCATGATGACGGGATATTGGTCCACAGTCCCTCTGGCGCGGGTGCCTTCGATTCCTGGCTTCTGACCAAGGTTGATCATGCCATGAAATTCTCGAGCGAGAGATGCGGTCTCCTCTTCCACGCAAGGCGCCGGAGGGTGTCGGAAATACACGCTTCGAGAAGATGGCATGTTTGCACGGATGAAGTTGTGGTCATACACGATCAAGAAATAGATTCAGTCACTGAGTATGCTAGCCGCCGGTGAGCACTTCTTGGGGGGAGGCGCATCGACCAGAAGGGTTCATATCTTAAATACACAGGTGTTGGGCAGGAAGGGGATCGCGCGAAAACTGTTGTAGGAGTGCCCCGGCGAAAATCTTTTCTCTCCAATCGAGTTAACAAAGCTGTACGTCGACGGGGAGGGCGTGCGTAGCCGGGGACAGGGCCAGGTATATAACTGTTGGTCAATCGGGCATCACCCTAGGCCTGACAAGGTCTTATAGGGCCGCAGCGGCGATTGGGCGAGGGAACAAATCTCTCAAAATAGCATCAGCCTGAATAAAGGCAATCACGAGAGCCAGCGTCATTGAAACAGGGGTGGGATCAAAGGCAACAATGGACTCCTGTAAAGAAGGGGAGGGGCAGCGCCTCGCCGAAACAATAACGGACAGGACTATAGCGGATATTATTGACTATTGGGCCTACAAAGCGAGAACGGGGCCCGGGGCTCTGTAAGTCCCCGGTGTTTCAGCGGTTTCTGTTTTTGTAGTTTGCTCATGAATGGTGAGGTGAGCACAACAGACCGCGGTGTTAAAATACCTGTCTTCCGGAGTCGCATGCTGTCCGAGGGAGTCGACTCTGCTGCTTACGAGGAACAGACAAGAGAGTCGATCGGGGGCGTCGAGTGGATCTCTGCAGTCTGTCAAAAAGTACCTCAGCGCATGCGGATGCGTGGGGCCACTCCAGCGATCCTCCAGTGGCAAGTAGTGCATGCAGCACGCAGTGGGCATGCAAAGACAGCGCCTTTCTAAGCATTTTGGGCCAACAGCCGTGCAAGCACACGGTCGGGGAGTCTGTTAAGAAACCAACCGAGGAGGGTCGCCACAGGCTGAGGGCGGCGCAGGCCTCTCATGGGGCTCACCAGGGCCAGGACCGCGCCATTATTTTTGGTTGCAGAGGACGCCGGCTGTTACTGTTATTCTTTGCCCATTCAGGCGCTCAAGCTCACAACATGACGAAGGTCCCCCCCCCCTTCTCCGTCTGCGAGGAGAGGCGGCGGCGGCTGGGACGACTGGCGAGTGAGTGTCGCTGTAGAAGGCAACTGTTGGATTCCAACGCGTGGCATTGCTATAAAGTAGTCGACTAAGTCTCGTCAGGCGCCGTAAGAATCATAATAATCGGCCATGAAGATCGGGGTAAGCGCCTGTGCCAGCGGGACCGGTCCGACGGCTCTTTATCCGACGGAATGGCGTCAGAGTCCCCACACGTCGAGCTCCACGCCAGAGCCTTCGGCTTGGCTTCCGCATGGAACAGATGGGAGGGTGGAGAGCAAGCGCCGGGAAAGCATAAAACCGTAAAAGCATGTAGCGCGACAGGTCATGAATGCAACGAATGGGAGGGCCAGGAACTATCCGAGCGCCGAAGAGAAGCAAGAAGAAAGTGGTCGGCGTGCCGTCGTCGGCGAATGCGGGGATGCGATGACAAATGGAGCTGCTGATGCGGCCTCGGAGTTAACTTATCTGACTTCTTCCCCCACCTCACATCCATGTCGTCTTACTTCGCTCTACGCCGAAGTAGTCTTCGACTCGGAGCTCTCCAGAACCAGATTCTATCTCCAGCGACTTCAGTTCCAGTGTTTCCGACGACTCGTCCGTTCACTTTCGTCCGCAAAATGTCCATCCCCACCACCATGAAGGCCATCGTGGTCGAGAAGACCGGCGGTCCCGAGGTACTCGAGTTCAGGACCGCCCACCCAGTGCCGACTCCAAAGGAAGGCGAATTGCTGGTGAAGAATAACATCTCCGGCGTGAACTTCATCGATACATACTTCCGGACTGGGCTGTATCCCTCGGCCAAGCCCGAAATCCTTGGCCGCGAGGGTGCGGGCACAATCGTTGCCATTGGCCCCAATACGTCCGGCTTCCAGGTTGGAGACCGAGTTGCTTGGATGGGCATGAGTGGATATGCCGAGTACACCGCGGCACCAGCGGCCAAGACCGTGAAAATCCCAGATGGAGTCAGCGATGAGGATCTCATGGCCTCCTTCTTGAGTGGCCTGACTGTCCTTACATTAGTGAAAGAGACTTACGCCGTGCAAAAGGGTGATTGGGTGCTTCTGCATGCAGCTGCCGGTGGTGCGGGCTTCCTCATGACGCAGATCCTCAAGTTGATTGGTGCCAATGTCATCGGCACTGCTGGCGGCGAGGAGAAGTGTGCGCTCGTTAAGAGCCTCGGCGCAGATGTGGTCATTGATTACCGCAGCGAAGAGGGCAAAGACTGGGTGGAGAAGGTCAAGGAGGCTACCGGTGGCCGCGGTGTGGACGTTGTCTACGACTCGGTCGGCAAGGATACTTGGGAGGGCAGCTTGGAAGCTGTGAAGCGCAAGGGTACCATTGTCTGGTTTGGTAATGCCAGTGGTCCTGTGCCTCCAATTCCCCTTACGTATGTTTTGAACTCCTCCCCTAAGTGGCCTAAAGAACAAGACTGATCTTTGGGAATCTCAATCGCACAGTAAAATCTCTCCCAAGTGTGTCAAGATTGCTCGCCCTACTCTGTTCGGCTACATCGAAACCCGCGAGGAGTTCCTCTACTACACCAATGAGCTCTTCACGCTGCTCAAATCGGGGCAGCTCAAGGTCAAGATCCATAAGGTTTATCCCATGGAGGATATCGCCCAGGTTCATCAGGTGGGTGGTTTTACCCTTTCATCCGCTGCCATATACTGACAAATGGGTTTCACAGGATCTGGAGGGCCGCAAGACCATGGGAAAGCCTCTTGTGAAGCCTTGAGTGCATGGACAATGAAAATCAAGTACATATGTTGGATTCTAATGACGGCAAGATAAATGTTATGATATTGTCTTTCTTGAACACAATTTTGAGATTAGCCTATGACTAGCCCCCCTCCTTGCAGAACGTAAGTTTGTATTGAATAATTTCCTAAAACGGCCAATCGCAACTCAATGTTCGATGCCTTCCTTCCCGACTTTCTCCGCCTCTTTCTTTTGACCGGTAGCCTTTAGAGCCCCCCTGACCGCCTCATGGACCCCAGGCAGAACAGGACCTTGATGATTTGTCTCCACCTCGACTTCTCTGGGGGTCTTCCAGCCGAGCATCATCTCATTGGCGAGAACAGTGTGGAATGCCGGGTAAGTTGAGTAGATCTGATCAAAGTAATAAATACCACAGTTAAGCTCCCAAACCGAAGAAAGAATCTTCAAGCCAGGGTAAAAGTATGGCAGCAGATTTTGCTCAATAATGAACTCAAATCCATATTGCGGCGCCTTGCCCGTGTTCCACGCCTGACGCTCCTCCGCGCACATGTCGATAGCTGGTTTGGCAGGGTCAATGAACGATTTCGCTCGAATCTTGCCCACTGTAGTAAGATCTGAGGCGTACGATTCGTAAAATGAACAGGTAGCGCTGTCCGGTTCTACCACAGCAGTGATCTCGAAGCCATCGATATCCTCAATTTTCAGGGCAGAGACTTTGTTATCGTTCGCTAGTTCCTGGAAGCGAAAAGCCTGCTCATTTGATCCGGCCCCGGCAATGGCAAACTTGACCACCTTTCGGGCAATATCAAAAGTCAGTGCTGGGGTTGCATCTTCCTGCTCTCTACATTCAGGGTTCTTGTAAGATAGCCCAATTGATCCAGAGTAGTAACCTCCAAAAAGGACTGAACAGCACTTGTTGAATCCGCCCGGGCCTTCACGCACCAGCCGAACGTTCTTCCATAGCTCTGTAGTGGCCAGGTCGCAAGTTTTTCTTGCCTTCAGAAGATCATCTGTGTATTCCGGACACACTTCATGGAAGAGAATGTAGGTATAAAAGTTGCGGATAGTGATGGTTCCAATTTTAATGGCATCTTCTGTGTCTGGATGAAAGTACGGTATGAAAAAGGTGCTCCTTCTACTAGTTAACTTAATTCAAATAGCGAGATGTTGGGGCTATATACATACAGAAATCCCCGAACGACTTCATTGAAGCTCACTTGCAACTTTGACCGGTCTAGCGGAATGGTTGTCTGGCTGCGAGCCTGTCTGGCCTCCTCGACCGGCATTTGCTTTAGCTCCTTGGGGGGCACACCGGCTCCATAATTTTGACTCGCCACGATCCCACCGTACTGTAGGTACTTGAAGAGAATATTTCTTCTGTCAGGCTCGATACGGCGCTTCCACTGATAGCGAGCAAGAGCTTCTTCAATGCGTCTATTTCAAAAATGGTTAGCGACTCAGCTATCGTTTGAGGAGGAATGAATATACTAACTGGGCAAAAGACAGCTGCCTGGGGGCTGATACTTAGCAATCTCGTATCTCTATCTCCAACAAATGTGGTAACATACGGGCTGTAAATTTCGCGGTCCTCTTCCCATTCCTTTGGTGTCAAAGGTCCATCGGCACTGTACTCTTCAAAACCGGTTGGCTTCCCCTTTTCCTCCCAGATGGAGTTAGTGTACTGAAAGGGTAACTAAGGATTTCTTGACATACTATTCCACGCTGACTCTTTGGCCGCCGGTGCTTGACCTTTCGCCCCGCGAGGAGCTGGCCCGCTTTTTTGCCCAGCTCATCTTCAAATTTGCTGTGGATAATCGCCCCAACCTTTGGCTTTGCATGAGGTTCAGGCTCTTCAAATTCAACCTTCTTGGGGGGATTCTTGGCTTCAAGGGCTTCCTGTGGCAGTTCATGCCCTGAAAGGGGTTTGAGAGTTCGGATAGGGAGATCTCCCGAGATTGTAGTGGGCAAAGTCGAATAATTAGGCTCCATACTGAGGGCTGTATTGGTGATTGTACTCAGACGAGAGTATGGGAATAGTAGAGACAGACGTGAAGGTGAAGAGCAATAATGAAGAAAAGTTTGTATGATCGGAGAGAAGAAAAGAGAAGAGAAGAGATGTGGTTGTGAGATAGTATGAGTCGGTTTGGTGAATCACGAGACAGCACTGCTTCCTTCTTATTTCCGTTGCGGTTGCTGGGGTCGTTAGTGTTGTGATGAATGGTCGATGTTGGATGAACCAGAGGAGACCTGGTGTAGGCAAACAACCAATGTATCGCAGTGTAGCAGAAGAAATAAAACAAAACAAAACAAAACAAAAGAAGCATCATAAGCTCCGATATTCTATTTTTAAGGTGAACTCTTCCAAGCAGGGTTCGTGATGAATGAAGGATCCGAAGAATAGTGCCGAGCCAGCTAAACTATGAACTCAGCACAATATCTCCTGGCACCTTCGAATGTTTGACAAATTGTTCCAACTCAAGGCGATCTTCATTGATCCCATTGAACCTCTATAAAAATCAATGCCAAGATGTGTTTGACCGAGTTCTCAAGTCCTATTTCCTTATGTAGATGATGGGCCAGCCATTCCACTAGAAGAAACACTAGAAGCCTTCTAGGCCACAAGTTTCCTTTATTTTTACTTTTTTGGCTTACTGATGGCATGTAGAATTTCTCAGAATGCAGGATCATCTCATAATGCTGGTAGAAAATCGGTCGTGAATTCGACCTGAACGGGGCTGTTCGATAATTCAAACGTCAATTTCAGATTGAATCGCCTCTCTATAGCCGGCATATAATTGATGACTGCCTCATACCGATCAGTCCATGGTCGATGAGCTCACTACATTGAAAGTATACGGTACAAGTATTGCTAGTACAATGCAGACGGCTCCAGTACTTGCACATGCAACATGATCAAGTCCCACCGCCAATGTATGCTTTCCTATTGCTCATCAATCGCAGATCAAGAGTGACTTATGAGAAAAGAAATGATACGAAAGCGACCTTAAAAAATAAGCTGTCTCGAGTCTCTTTGACATGTATCAAAGAAGCATGGGTTGAAGTAAAGTGCGGATTAACTACATAATTTCTTCTTCTGACCAGCCACTGACTCTTGGCCCCTGCGTCAGCTTCCAAGTCCCCAACACCGCCGAACAAAATGTCATGTCCTATTTTCCCGGAGTCTCTTTGACCGTCCCCCTTTTTTCTCAGTGTCTCATATCGATATTTTTTGTCCACCCTCCCCAGCTACAGAACGCAACGTCCAGCCCGTTCCGTGATTGAGTGCTGTCTCGCGTGGTTGAGTCATCCGGAATGAGATGAGCAACGTCCCCCGCGATCGCCCCATTCCTCCATCAACAATGCCCTCCTCGAGACCGGACAGTCGAAAAACGCCCCAACTAGGCAGTGATGACCTGGTCCCCTTCGACCATGTCGCTGCAGGACAGTAAGTCGGCATCCCTGCCCGCTTTTCAGCCTTTCTGCTGCTCACGCACCGCCACGCCGGCCCTAGCCTGCAGGTGGTCGCGTGGGGTAAATTCAGGGAACACAAAACCTCAGCAGGCAAGATCGTCCTCGGGACAAGGCTGACCTTCTTTCGTGTCGCTCTAGCGATGGTGTCCGATGCACCCTCTCCGGCTCCCTGATCGCAAAACCCTGTACCCGCCAAGAGGTCGAGTTCTACGAATCCAGCGCGCTGCACCCGGGTTTCCAGGAGTTCATGCCCCTCTTCATAGGCTCGCTTTCGTCCGCCGAGAAAAAACAACCAATGGCGATTGCTGCCGCACAGCAATCCGGCGCGGTGTTTCTCCCAGCCCTGGAAAATGCGCCAACGAAGGCGCTGGCGGCGGCCGATTCGGTCTCCAACGCGGCCGCTGCGTCCTTGGATCAGACGGCTGCAACGGCTGCAGCTGTGATAGAGCAGACGTGGGTGCCTTCTGAAGGCAAGAAATTGGATACGGGATTGTCGGTTGTTCTAGAGAACGTCGCCTGTGGCTTTCGACGACCGAACGTGCTGGATGTGAAGCTTGGAGCGCGGCTCTGGGCCGACGATGCTCCACCCGCGAAGCGCAATAAACTAGACGCAGTGTCCAAGGAAACGACAAGTTCGAGTCTAGGCTTTCGCATTGCGGGCATGAAAGTCTGGACGGGGAAGAATGGTGAAGCCGACGAAGGCGCCTTGACAGACCCTTATGCTACTAAATACGAAGGCAAGGAGGGCGCCAAAGGTGAAGTCATTGAGAAAGATGGGTATCGACGCTACGACAAATGGTACGGCCGTTCTTTCACCGAGAATAACGTCAGGCAGGGGTTTGAAGCCTTTCTCGCGGGTGCTAAAACGGGCATAATTGATCGCTCCAAAATGATTGCGGGGCGACTCGCAGAAGAGCTACGGAATGTACAGCAGGTGCTCGAGTCTGAAGAGAGTCGCATGTACTCATCAAGTGTTCTGGTGGTCTACGAAGGAGATCCGGAGGCGATGGAGCACGCCCTGGTAGAAGAGAAAAAGCATCCCCAAATAGGAAGTGAGGAGGCAGGAGAGGACGAAGATGACGAAGAAGTGGACTTTGAAATTTCTGAAGAAGCTCTGGAACTAGTTGATGTGCATCTCGGGGACGGCATGCCTCAAAAAGCTATCAATATCAGCCTGGCGCCCTCGGCAACCCAGATCCCAGACCTGGGCGATGACGATGATGAAGAGGAGACACCGAAAGTTCATGACCTACGGATCATTGATTTCGCTCACGCCAAATGGACCCCCGGAGAAGGATCCGATGAGAACATGTTGAAAGGGATCCGCAGCTTGATCCAGGTCTTCGAGCAATTAGCAGAGTGAAATATCGAGCATCTATGTGGGCCTCATCATGGCCATCCCGTCCGGTTGCTGGCAACCGTGGAAGCCGTGAGCCCTTCTGTGAGGGGCTTTGCCAGGACACATATTCCATTCATCAGTTAGCCTATTAGCGCATTTCTCAGTCATGAACTCCTACATCAATTCTCACAGTATGACTGAAGCTATTTCTGTTACGTGCGTTTTTCATACTTCTGGCGATCTGGCTCGCGCATGCTTACTGGTGCAAGCTTTCGCCTATTTCCCGATAAAACCCAGAGCATTCCGAGTCTTTCAGACCTGTAACACTGACTGGCCCACAATTACGATATTCCGAATAGGAACAAGCCAGAGCCCAAAAGTAGGCATCCATTCTATGTCTTGCCGCGTAACATTTTATCTGGCGAGCCCACATGCACCCTCCTTTCCAGACAATACGCAGTATTCTCGCTCTGGAGCCATGCCTTTCATATACCTGGTTTTTTCCATCTGATGCTCATACACTACTGAAGCCTTTTATTTTGTCTGGGTGGGCAGACTCCCAATTTCTGCAGAAGTTCGTTCCAGAGCAAAATGGGAAACAATCGCGAAACAAAGTTTCCGGACTGAAGATCCGGGGCCCGCAATTTCCACCATCAAAGAATATGATCTCTTGCAGTTGGCTTAGCGTCTCTATAGATGATGTTTCCACATCGGAATTAAGATTTTTGAATGTCTGACAGACCTATTGCGAAATTACGTGGACCTACACCGCGTGGTAATAGGTGTGTCTCAAGCGATAGGAGAAGTCGATGAGATTTTCAAGCACCGGCAATCCTGGATAGATGCGGAAGATGTCATTTTCAGGGTTAGAATAAAAATCCCAGGAGAGGGCGCCCATGATTTACTGTAATTACAATTCTCACACCTAGAGGAGGATCAAATATATTACTAAAGATTTGTGGATCCGATTCTGTTGCTTTAGCTGGCATGTTTGCGTTGAACACGATCCAGGCTAATTGACACAGTTCGCATCGCCGAAGGGAGGGTTGCTTTCATAGAAGTGTGACCCAAAAGCAAATAGTTCAACTAAGTTTGGCTATGAAAATTTACCAAAGAGTCGCAGGAAACAAAAGGTTGAATGATCATAATTAAGTGCAATAGTTCCAAGTCCCAAGCGGTTCCAAATTGGGCAGTATACAAATGATGACATAAGCCGCCGAGTCTTCTTTGAACCTCCGACACCATTTTCAACTCCGACGAACGGAAGCTTTGGAAAGTTGCACTCCACCATGTTTCCCACGCGCGCCCTGCTGGGCCGCTCGGTCTGGAAAGGTATGTTATCTACAGTATCTCAGGCCTATTGCTTCATCAATTGAAAAGGGATCAATTGCTAACAAGCCCAACCAGGTCCGAACATTGTCCCGTACGTGAAACCCACCGCGATCAATAGCCACTCGGTCTCGCTCTGCATCTGGACATCACCAGTATACCTGGCCTTCCTACCACAACTGACATGTGTCATTCCATAGCCTTCCTCTCCCGCGCACCTTCCCTCCGCCTCCCAACACTCCTCCGATCCGCACCCAGAAGCGCAGCGCAACCATCCTACCCAACTTCGTGGGCCTGCGCTTCGCTGTTCACAATGGCAAGACCTACCAAGAAGTCACAATTACCGAGGAGATGGTCGGCCGCAAGCTCGGTGAATATGTTGCGTATGTGTCTCCCGCGGCGGCCTGGCCTTCGAGGCCTTCCGAACAGTTCTCGTTTCACGACGCGTTGTGCTAACGAGGCAATTAATCCACAGGACCCGGAAGCGTTTCACATACAAGCAGTCCAAGAACAAATAATCGAATCGCATGACTTTCTTTTTATCTGGATGGAGGCCTTTGCCTCTTCCATCTTGGAAAAGCTCTCGCCTTGGATCGTCGAATTCTCCCGCAACCGCCCGTTTTCTACCGTCTTAACGGTATGATCTCGATTTTAATGCGCTCTTGCAGACCAGGCATGCAGGTGCCCTTATAGAGCGTGCGGATCAAGGGCGAAGTCGCAGGAGCCAAGCACTGCATCCGAAACAGCATTTTCCCCGCCCTTTGATTTGGCCTACGGGCCCATGTACAGATATATCAATGTTCCCTTGTGTGACATTAGCTATTGTGGGATGGAGTTAACCGTGGAAATTATTCAATATCATTCATAACATAACTGGTTTACAGCTTTTCGACAAAGATCCTAACTCGACTATCCATTTCGGCCTCGATAAAGGAAACGAGACAAAAATAAGAACTCCATCTTCTAAATCCCCATAAAAATGCCCGGAGACCAAACTGGGCATAAAATAAGCTATGTCCTTTCAACCCGATAGTGTACGCCCAGCGCCAGAAACCTCCCATCGCAGATCGAAAAATAAAAAAAAAAAATGTAAAAGGGGGCGAACACCATCCCCTCAAAGCGGCATAAGTTTCGCTGTTCCCCATCTCCATACATTACCTGTAGAACTCTCCCCGCTTTACAGTAACGCCGTATTCCGAAACGGCCATACCGAGATCCTCCATCGTGAGCACAGTACGGCCTTGCCCAGAACCACCAGAGCCACCACCACCAAAGCCAGGGCGCTGGATACCGAGGTGTGTATTGCCCTTGTTGCCTTTACCACCATCACCACCGGCGATTGCACCGGGGGCTGCGCCTGCACCGGCCGGACCGCCAAGACCTGATGCCGCAGTCAAACTGCCCATTGGGTTGTTGGCGGAAGAACTGTTGGATGCACGAATACGGGCAAATTGATATGAGTCGGCAGCAATATCGGAGACAAATTTCTGTGTCGCGAGAGCCAGTAGACGGGCCAGGTGAGGTGGTGTTTGGTTCGGCCCGGTCCCTGGAGGCGGGAGGCCGGCAAGGGTGAGATAGTGGGCTGTCACAGCATCAGGGATCTGGGTAAAAAAAGAAATTTGTTAGCTACTGGATACCATTGGTTCACCCACTGCTCTGTGCTCCATTCATCAGGATCAATGCCTCCCTGCCCGCGGTACATCCGCCAGCAAGATTATTGGCCACCAAGCCTGTCCGAAACCGATGCACGAGTAAAGGTCAAGGAACTCACAATCGGCGCATAATCATCTATCTTGCCCAAAAACTCGCGTAAGCTAGTCTCCTTCTTACTCGGCGGCGGCACCGCAGCCATGGGATCAACCTCTGGCGCAGCGCCGTCTTCAGCTCCCGCGCTGGCCGCAGTCTGCTCAGCGGTCATGTCGATGTCCTGCTCGATAGAGGCGTCGAGATCGGGTTCAGTCTTGATGGCTGAATCAGCCGGCTCGGTTTTGAGGGGGGTGGATGATGCAGATTCAGGAACAGTCGACTGCTCTTGTGACCCGTTCGCAGGTTGGGGTTGGGAGGGAGGTTGGGAGTCGGTCATGGTGGGCAAGTCATGAAGGTGTGGCGCCCTCCTTGGTCTCGTTGGTGGGAGAATGGGCTGCAGGGACTAGGTATGACAAGACCAATCAATGCGACTGAGGTGAGCTGGTCGGGTTCCCGTGCTGGAGTTTCAATGTAGCTTTTGAGAGCCAGTTACACGCCAGGCGGAGGCGGGCGCACGGGCGGTGGAGTACTTTTTGCTGACTACGCCCATACTTGACCCGGAACAATAGCACCAATCCGTACTGTACACTTCTACGCGGCACAGGACAGCTAAAATCTTGGGACTGGCAGAATGGAGACTCGTAAATTCACAATGTAAGCGGTAGAAAACCTACATGGGAAGATGCGAGGTTTGTATTTTGATCGATTTCTTTGATTCGGAGCCCGCTATGTACTTGTACAGAGGATCTTCCCCATGGTGAATTTTCGCGTTATTAGCAGATCAAAACTTATATCAGTTTAGCAAATTTCATAGTACAATCCTTCAACTCCTTGGAATGGGCGCAAAAAAGATATCAAAGGGTGAAAGAAAAAGAAAAAGAAAAGAAAAGAAAAGTGAGAAAAAAAAATCATGTCAGCAAACCGAACTCCACCGATGAAAAGGGGGGCGTTGTGCGACAAGAGAAATGTACTGTCATCGGAAATGCAGGTGGCGATCAACCCTATTGACCAAGCTGCATATGAGGATCGAGATGGTGATCTGGAGTAGGAGGAGGGTGTTGCTGTGGGTACTGGCTCCCATGGACTTCTTGGCTTAGGGTCTGCATCAGATTCTGCTCGGCAGTTTGATCAAATACGGATTGACTGTTGGCATCCGGCAAACTGGGCGACGCAGACATTTCATGACCTGGGACAGGCGATGCATGGGCTCCGGCTAAAGCCATCATGCCCTTGATACCCTCCACGTGGGCCTTGTCCTCTTCGCCCTGTTTTTTCTGTCGCTCACGAGCCTCGCGCTTGGCGGCCTGGGCAGGGGCACGAGTCTTCAGTTCACCAGTGACGAATTTGAGATAGTAAGGAACTTCAATGCCGCTCTTCAGAAAGAATAGTTTGAGATTGCGTGCCTTGTCTTTGAGCTGTACCTGATTGCGATCCTTCAAGGCTTCACTGATGGTGCCGCCGGGACCAAACATGGCGAGGATCTGGCTCCAATGGGGGCCTTTGACTCGGTCTAGACCCGCCATCAGAGCATTTTCCTCCTCTGTAGTCCAAGGGCGGCGTTGGCTAGGCAAACCGGACTTGCGGCTCGTAGGGGAGGATTTCGCTGAGGCAGCCATGCGAGCACGTTCGTAGAGCACCTGAGTCGGTTGTGACTGGGAGTAATGAGGAATCCCAGGCATGTATCCATGATTGGATGACATCCCATTGGCGCGCGCCTGCATAGCCTGGGCGGCATTAGGGTTGTATTGCTGGAAGTTGGTCGGTGGAAGGCTCTGTTGGAAGTTCATTCCCTGAGCCTGGTGTTGATAACCACCGGGCGGGGTTGGGCTGTGATGATATGGCTGCTGCTGTTGGATAGACGGTCCAGGTTGCTGTGCAGGGGTATAGCCATGTAGATATGAGTTGTCGGGCTGGCCAGTATGCTGGGGCTGTTGCTGAGGAGGTTGCGCAGGGGGCTGGGGTGACTGGCTCACTTGGGACTGTGGCGGCTGCTGCTGCTGGTGTTGGTGTTGCAGTTGTGATTGCTGCTGAGAACGACGGAGGCCGTGGCCCTGCAAAGCAATCTGCGCAGCACGCGCAGCACGCGCCACGAGATCACCGTGCATATTACGGTCAACGGGGACTTCGACCTGTTGATTGACAGAAAACTGGCCTTGGTGGGTGGTGCTGGGGGACTCTTGTGCATCGCCGTTTGAACTTGAGGGTTGACGTCCTTTGACAACCTTTTTTCCCTATATGTCATTAGCAAAAGAGAGAGAGAGAGAAAAAAGGTCGGATCAAAAGAAACGAACCTGTTGAGTGTTGATGGCATCGAAATTCTTAGCAATGTAGGAACTCAGATCCCGCAGAAAGTCTTCCCAGTGGTATTTGTCAGGGAGCGCCTTCAATGCTTCCTCGTTGTTAATATCATTCAGGAGAATGTCTCGACGAGATGTGAGTCGATTGACGAAATCAGTTTCACTTGGGGCCAGCTGACGGGTGCCTGGACGTCTCGCCAGCAGCCGCTGCTCCATGTCATCCGGGAACAACTCATACAGAAGCTGGACACGAGTGCGAGACTTGTTGTTCATCGCAGCAATGAATGCTTGCGTCTTGAGCTCCAGGTACAATGCACCTTGCACTTTCAAGAGACGGCCGCCTTCCGGAACAAAAACGTCCAGGAAATGCTCATTCAGTTCCGCGAAGCCAATCTCCTGTGACCCAAAGATACTTGACACGAAAGAGGCCAAGTTCGCCTTGCGTATAACGTCCATCTGGGATGACTCGGTGATCTCAAGATCTGTTGACTGCAGGAAAGAGTGCTTGACTGTGTAAACTCGCTTGGTATGGTCAAACAGGGAGCGCATGGTTGCATAGGCCTGTCCGTTCTCAGAGTCAGGTTCGGACACCATCGCGGTGAGATCTTGATAGCTGTTCTTGGAGAGGAAGGAGAGAATTTGCGTTGACTAGAAAGAGATGGTCAGATCATGCAGAACGTCCATACTACATGGCAGACTTACCAAATTGTCCAAGATGGGTAAGCTCTGGATCTTGAGGTGAGAGTTGGCCTTCAAGAAAGCATAACCCCTGACACCTGGAAATTCACCCAGTGAGGGGAGCTCCTGGGGACCCATAGCGACTGTTTGTTCCTGGCGCTCAGTATGATCCATGATGTCGGAAATCAAGGAGTTCACGGGCGGGTTGCCAGTCGACGTTCCATCCTGAGAAACTGCGGTAGTCGCAGTGTCGGTGCCTTGATCGCCTTGGGTGTGATCGGTCGACGATAGCGGGTCTACGGCTCCTTCTGCGAGAGCAGATGCGAGTTCTTCTTCAATCTTATGGCCAGGGCCTTCGCGGTCTGAACCAGGCAGCTGTCCAAGAATAATGTCCTCGCCCGGGCCAGCATCCAGGCGGCGCTTTTTCGCGGCTGGAGGCGATCCGTGGCCCTCGTCATCGAATGAGCGCACTGCATTGTGATCTTCGAAAAGGTCCAAAAAGAAACAGACGGTCAGTCAAATGTACCAACGGTATTATCCGAGCTCCTTGAACCTTGAGTGGTCCATTGTTGGGGTCTTGTCGCGGGTCGCTGTCGGTGGCGGCAACGTCGACGGAAACACCGGACAGGGCAAACTCACCAAAGTCGCCATCATCGGTAGGGAAAGAGGGGAGACCCGATGCCTCGTCAAAAGACGGGCGTGAGCCTCGTGTTTCAACCATCTGGGGCGCAGCAATCGATCGGGTTGGGCTGTCAACTTCCAAGAGCAGAAATGAGGGCTTAGGGATAGGGCGCATTTGTAGGGCTTTGCAGAGGAGGAGTTTGAGCCCCAGCCGCAAGGATTTTTTTCTGCCGCGGATAGAGCGTGATGATTGGCAGTATTGATCACCGCCTAGGGCCCAAAGTATACAGTATGGAATGGACGAGAGGACGGGGCAGAGTGGGAGAAAAGAAGAGAAAGGTAGATGTGGATATGAGACTATAAACTGGACGAGTCCAATTAATTTCAAGAATTCCCTTTCTTTAGCACATCTCATATAGGACTAATTATCAGATCAAGATTAATGGATTCGAGCCACCTTGCCAGACATCCTTCAGCGCGGAGATGATCCCCGCTGGTGGCCTGAGGCAACGACGACCCGCCGCGATCTCCGGAATTCATAGTGGCGCGTCTCTTTCATATCTGGCCCTCGTCTTCTCTTGCTGCCTCTAAAGGAGTATCTATCTCGTAGTAATTTCCCTTCTGCGACTTGTCATATCCAGTAGAGCAGACTCTGTGTAGACTATTAGCATCGATCCAGCCTGTCGGCTCATGCCTGATAACCAAGCCCCCCGTTGCGGAACACTTGTGCGCGTCATCGACCAGGACAGCTCGAGGACGGGTCCTCTCCCCATGCGTGTAACCCTCGGAGCATTCCTATCTGCAGAAGACCTGGCTTGTTGCGAGAATTCTGACCCATGGCCAATTTAAAAAATTGCACTTTGAGCTTTAAATTAGATGCCGAGTACATAATATCTCTTCTTCAATCTGTCTTGGTCAAAATCAATCAATATATATCGGTGAATAGCCAAATATAGGTCACAGATTGACCTTGCTATTCCTTCCATGTCTCTTACGCGCAATGTCGTTGAAAAGAGAAACCCCCCCCCCCTAGCAAAAATTGCAAGTTATAGGGTCGATGCATCCTAGTGTCCAATCATGAAAGCTCGCCCGATGTAGATCCACTCGAGCTCCCCAACCCTGACGTGCCTTAAGCTTAATCCATAGTTGGTCCCCGCCGAACGATACCGCATGGCCTTGTCTAGCATGACTGGTTTCCGAATGCGGCTGGTTTCCTTGGGTTAATTTCTTGATATCCGTGATTTGAGATATATGCCCCAGGGGTCTAGCCCATCCATCCTACCCTAGCATCCATGGCTCGAGGGAGAAA
Source organism: Penicillium macrosclerotiorum (assembly GCF_028827735.1). NCBI lineage: Eukaryota > Fungi > Ascomycota > Eurotiomycetes > Eurotiales > Aspergillaceae > Penicillium > Penicillium macrosclerotiorum. The sequence continues at coordinate 5,050,795 of NW_026643083.1, read as the reverse complement.
AGAGATTGCCCTGTTATTTGAAATGGCTGCCCCCGCGTGTGGGCGGCTTTCTTCTCTTCTCTTTTCTTTTTTTTTAATGCATCTACTATTCGGTTTGCTGTATAACAGAGCATGTCCCAGCATAATTCTGACAGCGTATCTTAATTACTAATAATACCGAATCCTTGACACGCCATCATGCGGGCAAACCAGCGATCCCTCGCCCTCATTACACTCTCACTGCAGGTGTCTGCACGCGTGGCAGCGCAGGAGTATACTGAAAAGGTCTGGGGGGTTGTAGCATACACTATACATGGCGATAGTACCCCGAACGTTCTCGCGGAGAATCGCCCGAGGTTCTTGTCCGACTATGGAGCGAACCAGCTCGCAGCTGCTGGGGCGGCTTTCCGAGACCGCTATTTGGCATCCGGCAATAGCCTCAATGATTCAGACACTGCAATCCAGTACCTTTCAGCGACGGCGCTGGATTCGAATGACGTGGAGGTATACGCCACAACCGACCAGTTCGTCATTGCTTCAGCACAGGCGTTCATGCAAGGTCTCTACCCACCCGTGAATCAGTCTGGTATGGCTGCGTCGGATCTGGGGACCAATGGGACTGTGATCTCCCCTCTTGGTGGATATCAGTATCCCCGCATTATTACCCTCGGAGAGGGCGATCCACAATCTATCATCTTGGATGGTCAGGCGGAGTGCTTAATGCATGAGGTTGCTGGATCCGAATATCAGGACAGCAGCGATGTGGAACAGATCACGGCCGAGACAGAAGGATTCTATCTGTGGCTCTGGCGCGAGTTGTTGTCTGGAGTTTACGATAGATCATCAGTGACTTACACGAATGCGGTTGATATCTCCGACTACATGGAATATGAGGCTCTGCACAACAGTACCTTCATCGAGTATACGCCCGATGATTTCATGAGAGAAGCACGCTGGCTGGCCGATCGATATACCTACGCCACGAACAGCCAGAGTGATTCTTCTTCTGATCGATCAACGCTTGACTCAATCAACCCTATTGCCGGGCAAACGCTCGCGTCCGGTATCATCAACGCTTTTAATATGAATATTAACGGATTCGGCACTGGGCAGAAGTTGACCTTGCTATTTGGTGGCGACGAGCCCGCCGTAGCTTTGGCTTCCCTGGTGGGTTTGGCATCGGAAGCACAGTCCAATTTCTATTCCCGGCCAGTGCGAGGTGCCTCGCTGATCTTCGAGCTCTACAGCTTCGAGGAGGATGAGACGTATCCTGCGTATCCGGGCATCGACGACCTGTATGTGCGTTTTTACCTGCACAATGGCACGGATTCCACCCCATTTTCATCATTTTCGATGTTCGGATACGGCCCAAGTCGGGAGTATGTATCGTATGTCGAGTTCCAGTCTGAAATGGAGACGTTCGCGGTACAATCAACGCAGGAATGGTGTCTTCGCTGCAACGCCAATTCTGTGTTCTGCGCAGGGGTGCTGGATAGTACTAATCCCGACTCGGAAAAGAAGAAGAAAGATCTATCTCCCGCTGTGGCAGGAGTGATTGGCGCGGTTGTCACGATCGTGGTGATTGGATTTCTTGCAGTGATCGGCTTCTTCATGTGTGGTGTGCAGAAGCGTCGCAAAGACCACAAACCGAGCCTTGGAGGGTTCAAGGGAACCAACAAGCTCGCTAGCGATACGGACGTCACATTCAGAAGCCCTATCTGGGGTGGCTCGAAGACTGCCAATACAGATCAAAACGACGTGGCTGGAGGGATCATTGTGCACGGGCACGAGCGATTGGGAAGCTGGGAGATGGGTCAGCAGAAGAAGGAGGTTGAGGGTGTCCAGTCGACGAGTCAACGTCCCTTTTCGGCGCTGGAAGATGAGAACGAAGACGAGTGGCGCATCCACAGTGGCCTTCAACCTGTAAAGGTCCGCGAGAGTGTCTGATATCAATTTTCGCTGTTGGCGAATTAAGGCGAATTCACATCTTCTAGAAATCAATATTGAACCAAGTCGTTCCTTTCTCCATTGCTGTTCCATGATCAGATAGATCTCTTCAATTCATTTTTGCCATTGCTGTGTGGAGCGACTGGGAATCTCCCATTGCGCCTCCCAATTCGCTTAGCGTCGTCGCCTTCGAGTTGAACCTCGAAAGGCATCATCTCGCCTTCCTCTTCGGCTCCCCATTTCCCCCATCGTTCTTACCCTCATCCTGCTCCCCGTTTGAAACAAAACATTTCAATCTTTCTGGTAACTTTCCTTTCTTTTCCTTTCTTCAACCGACTAGTCACTCGATCGATCATGATCAAAATGAAGTACACCATCCAAGCACTGGAGTCTCTCCGCCGGGAGACTGACACCCCAATCAACTGGAGTCTAAATGCCAAGAATTGTAAGTCATTCCTGTTTGCCAGAGATTTTGGTGCATTCGAAATCGTTCGTTCTGCAGTTCGATGCAAAAAGATATACTCTTTCATTGTCCACATGGCATGGGGGTATCATCTTGCACATATACGTTCACAAGTAACGACCAAGACAAGTCTGCCAGCTTCATTCAGATTCACCCCGGCTTCTTTTTTCTTCTGATCTCATATATGGAATCTTAACAAGCTGTGAGCAGTGCTAATCTCGTTGCAGACAATCTAATCCGCGCTAGCCAAGAGAGAAAGCAGACTCTCAGCGAGATTCCTCAAAATCAGTCGGGTGTCCGCACAGTTGAAAGAGTCTTGGCTCTTCGATCAGCTGAGCCCCAACCTCCCCAGATCTCTCTGGACAGAGAGCCTGAATTGAATGTTCAAACTCCATCAAAATCAGCTTCTATCTCAAATGAAAGTGGGTTTGCTCGCTTTTTGAAAGATCATGCTTCGCCAAATACCCAGCGAGTGAATGCGGGCGGTCGGATCGTCCCCATGACTCCCCCAGATGAACCACTTTTGGCAAACCAGGAAGATTTTGAAAATGCGATGCTTGAGCACCGGGTAGCGATGGCAGGGTCTCTGTCCCTGGCCATTCAACCACCCGGTCTCAGAAATGTCGATGCACATGCGGGCAACACATCTCCAACTCCGTTTGCAAGCAACCTACCACAAAGTACCACCCCTCCCACTCCTGCTGCAACTGCAGCCATGGATACTTGTATATCCGCTTTGAACCCTGAGGCACCTTCATTCACCCCTGTCAACCAAGGAGTCGCCACTGCTGTGACGTCTTCAGATGACAGAATTGCAAAATCAGTCTGGCCTCCTATGAGGAAGTTGGAGGAATTGCAACAAGCGGTGCTGGCAGTGGCCCCTTCTCATTTGTTTAACCTGATGGCAGGGTTACAGCACATTGTTTATTCACTTGAGCCACATCCCCCACTCTGGCCATCGATCGTCGTCTTCTCTTCTGATCAGATGCCGGGAATGGATGAATTCCAACTGACTGGCATGTACTGGCATCTGTTGCGTAAAATATTCTGCCTGTCAAACGGAATGGTCTTGCCTCCTGAACCAGAAGAACACTGGCAAGACTTGAATTGTCTGGTTTCGCTTTGTTACAATCTTCGGGGTCTCGATGAAAGATTGTATGACTATCAGACTTTCTTCATGATCCACTGCCGAGAGTGGATCAAATATCACCACAAGCTTGTTTCGTATCTGCTGACAAGCGTGTACCGTCGCATTGCCGCGGAAAAGATCTCAAACCCTGCGGACGTGCGATTGCGAATTTACTTCATTCGTGTGCGGAGCTATACTGATTCCGCGATCCAATGTCTTGAGCACATGTTGAGAGAGAAATACCAGCAACTGGCACCACTAGAAGGGGGAAAACGGGTTGCGCGTGGCATTTTCTGGGCGTCAGTCATCTATGCGACACTGGCTGGCGATGTTGCCCGATCAGAAGATTCCACGTTGAGTGAGGTGAAAAGCGACAGCGTAGACAACCGCAACAGTGGATCTTGCCTCAGTGATTCTCGGGCTGGTGAACATGGAGCCATCTTAGCGCCTGAGAGCAGCGACAGAGGTGTTGAGTCCGATGTCCAAGATTTTGTTGTGCCTGCAACAGAGAACCAGTGGACCTTGGAAGAGTTTGAGGGGTATCTGGCACTCCAGAACCAGAGCCCTCTAGACACCTCAAGTCTCTCCAGTGATGACGAGCTCGGCACCCTGCCGTCGCAGCCCATGGGTCAATCGCCCACCCAAGAGCGACAATCTCAGATCATTGACGAGGAACTGAGGTATAGATCAGAGCTGAATTGAACGAGTTTGATGTGGAAACTAATTGGATTTGATAGGAACACCGATCTGGCGTATGATGATGATGATGTCAACCGCCCAAGGCCCTCACATGCGCGCATCCGCAGCTCCCCAGCTGCCCTGCGGGTGATCTCCAGAGCCACCGTGACGACTGCGGTGGTTCGAGGACATGTCTATGCCGGCAGCAGGGCATGTTCTGGGGCAGAAGAATCGCTTGCTCGGTACATGGACTGAACAAAGTGGAGGCAAAACGAAAGTCCGAGCAAGGGGGAGGGAAGGTGAAAGGAGTTACTGTAATGTTAATTCTTAATGGGCTCATGGGCTACAACATCATTGGGTGTTGTTTTCATGTCTTTGTTTTGTGGAGGCGGTCCCAGAGGACTGCCGAATGGGGTTCCCAGATGATGATGAGATTTACGCATACGAGTTCAAGGGAGTTGGGGAACAACACATACCATAGAGGTAGATATGGTACCGAATGCATGCCTGGATTAACTGTTTCGAAATGGACTTAAAAAATAGGTATGCGATCAGAGTATTGAGGGCTAAGAACATCGGACTGGATCGAGATCGCGACTATCGCGGTCGATCTCCGGCCTATCGGGCTATCGATAGTCGATAGCCGATCACGTGGGCTCAAGGGCTGGAAAGCCAGGGGGTGCCACCAACCGAACCAGGCCAAACTAGTGGAAACCAGTGGGTAAGCCAAGCTGGAACGTCTCGGGAGTGGATTCGATGGCGAACAAAAGGGCAACCATCGTGGTGGAAAAATATAGACCAGGATGTATAAATACACTGCAAGGGTGATCGGCATTGGAAAGTCGATGTTAGGTATACGCAGCCTCATTTGCTGAGACGGACAAACGGCGACTAGTAGTACCCGATACCTCTTGAGTGTTTCTACAGTCCCGAAGGCGAACGCTTATCAAACTCCAACGGGGAATGTCATCGGGGTGACTAAGCAGGCCTCCGCGTCCTTCTCCACTCGCCAACTCCCCTTCCCTCTCTCGCCTTCTGTCCCTGCAACCTTCGTTCCGTCGGCTACGATGCAGTGTCGTTGATGCACCCGGCTGTCGTCTGAACTTCTCGTTCCATTCGTTCGAATAGCCCTCGTTTATGCCCTTGTGCCCAAACGGTGGCCTTTTCCCCTCGTCTCCCCCTCTCATCCTCCCCGCGGTTCCATCCCCATCGGGATTTCTGGGCCCTTCCCAACCCGCCCCGCCACCGCCTTTGCCTTTGCGCAACTTTTGCTTTTTGGGAGTCATTCTCATCCTCTCTTTCCTCCCTCTCTCATTGCGAGGCAGTCAATTCGATATCCTCGGTCCCCCGTTCACGCCATGACGCAGCTGTTTGCGTCCACTCCGTCGGCGATGACAAATAACGAAAAGCGAGGGAACTTCCCCGGGCTCTCGCTGCCATCCCGAAAACACTCCAACGAGTCAGGCCACCTACCGACCAAGATCAAGAATTTCTTCCGCATCAACAGCTCCAGTAGTCACTCGTCCACAGGCGGCAGCCCCGCGAGTCATGACCGGGAGCGTGAGAAGGAAATTCCCGTCAAGAACGAAAAGTCCGCCTTCCGCCAGTCTCGATTCCTCCCTACCATCGGTCGCAATCGGTCAACGACAGTGGCCAGTGAGGGCAATCCGCTAGATGACGGCGTCTCGCCCACTGCCACTGCCAATCCCTACTTTGCTCATCAGGGGCAGCCCGCCCTACGACACCGGAATGATGGGTCCGTCCCTTCTTCCCCTCCCGATACCCCCGAGTTGCAGGTCACCGGGGTCTCTGCTGTGGAGCAGGCTACCACCGCCAACAAGGAGGAACTGGCACGTAAGCTGCGCCGTGTGGCTTCCGCCCCGAATGCTCAGGGGCTGTTTGCCAACGGCCAAGGCGACGACCGCCCCCAGACTGCTGAGATGGGCAAGGAGCCTCTTGTCGAAGCCCCCGGGATTGATGCCTCAGTAGGCCTGCCCTCCTCCGGCAATGAAAAGAACGCTGCCTTGGCTGTGCCTTCTCTTGGTGTCGATAGCAGGATATCTGGTGCGAGTGATTCCGGCTTCCGTCGTACCTACAGCTCAAATTCGATCAAGGTGCGCAATGTCGAGGTTGGACCTGCTAGTTTCGATAAGATCAAATTGATTGGCAAGGGAGATGTGGGCAAGGTATATTTGGTTCGTGAAAAAAAGTCTAGTCGTCTCTATGCCATGAAAGGTGAGTGAAATTCTTTCCCGTATTTCTTTCACGTTCGTCAAGACCACACATGCTAACCAGTCAATAGTCCTGAGCAAGAAGGAAATGATCAAGCGCAACAAGATCAAGCGTGCCCTGGCTGAGCAGGAAATCTTGGCCACTAGCAACCATCCATTCATTGTCACTCTGTATCATAGCTTCCAGTCTGAGGATTACTTGTACCTGTGCATGGAATACTGCAGTGGTGGGGAGTTCTTCAGGAGTGAGTATCTTCTATACCCCAAGATTGAAGTCTGCGGTATCCAGTGCTGACATTCTACCTTTTTTTCAGCCTTGCAAACTCGGCCAGGAAAATGTATCTCCGAGGATGCGGCTCGATTCTATGCTGCCGAGGTCACTGCCGCCCTAGAGTACCTCCATTTGATGGGTTTTATCTACCGCGATCTTAAGCCAGAGAGTATGTCCATGGCGCCCAATACCGCCAATCAATTATCTTGACTGCGCATAACTGACGTCTTCATTACAGATATTCTCCTACATCAATCCGGTCATATCATGCTTTCAGACTTCGATTTATCCAAGCAGTCTGGACCTGGCGGTGCCCCGACCATGATTCCTGGACGAAGTGGTGGCAACTCCACCACAGCTCTGCCTACAATTGATACCAAGTCATGCATTGCTGACTTCCGTACGAACTCTTTCGTGGGAACAGAGGAGTATATTGCGCCCGAGGTAATCAAGGGATGCGGCCACACCAGTGCCGTCGATTGGTGGACTCTGGGTATTCTGATCTACGAGATGCTGTACGGAACTACGCCCTTCAAGGGCAAGAACCGAAACGCCACCTTTGCTAGTATTCTGCGGGACGATGTCACGTTCCCTGAGCCTTCCGGTTCCCAGCAAACCTCAACGCTTTGCAAGTCATTAATCCGCAAACTGCTCATCAAAGATGAGACCAAGCGCCTCGGTGCTCGTGCTGGTGCCTCGGATGTGAAGACCCACCCCTTCTTCCGGACAACTCAATGGGCACTCATTCGACACATGAAACCTCCCATGATACCTCACCAAGGCCGTGCTGGCACCGACACTGTGAACTTCCGCAATGTCAAGGAGAGCGCGAGCGTGGACATTGGCGGGACAAATCCGACCAAGATGAAGGGAGTTCCCATGGACTCGGGCCTAGCCACTCCAAATGGCGAGTTGAACGATCCCTTTGAAGAATTCAACAGTGTCACCCTCCATCACGAGGGAGACATGTGAACTTACTCTTCCAGTCAAGCCCATCTTGTATTTTGTTTCCTTTCTTTTCTGCTTCTCCTCCAACATACGCGCGGAGGCAGCCGGCTGGGCATCGGCTCGTTGACGACCATGATGCATTGACGACTGCATTTTGAAATTATTTCTGTTTCTCATTTCTCCATTATCAAGAGCTGCACACCCGGTGTATGGGAATGTCGTTTTGTTTTCGGGGCCTTCTGGATCGATTTATGTATGCTTGCTGCTTCTGATTTCAAGATTCTCGCTTTTTGATGTGGCTATGTCGTGCCTGCATTTTGCATTATCACGATTACAGAAGGACCCCCTTGCAACCACGCTGGATTTTTATGCGACCCTCACTCCCTGTGTCATGACCTCTCGCGACGTGCTTTGCGTCCTGATCATCTTTTTTCTGCTAAGAGCTGCGATATACATCCGGTTACTTCCTCTTCCATGCAGCGGGCGGCGTTAGGATATGAATTCGTTTTTGTGTTTTCCTCTTTTACTCCCATGCGGTGCTCGCCTCCGGATTATTTGGTTTTCTACTTTTATTTTGTTTTTCTTCTTTCTACTTTGCAATACTCTATGTCCTTCATGGCGCAGTTTACTCTTTATTAACGATGCTCGTTTCAATCTTGGTCTTTCGATATGCTGTACTTTGGAAATGAGGTCGCTCTACCCCGCGGTATGCGTTTACTTACTTCTCAAGACTCAAAATAGTAATATGATTCGCGTTAAAAATAATAATCTGTTCAACCTTGTAAACAAGTTCTTTATTTGCTTTCGTGTTGATTCCAAGTCCCTTGTGGCAAGACCCGTTGTTGGTACCTGATGAGTGGGACAGTTCCGCTCCACTAAAAAACGTGGATCCGCGTCACAACAAACTACCGCGTTGAACTAGTTACGTCGACCAACCTCAACTTTCTCTCTACAAACCAATTGCCGGCCCACGGCGACGACAACAGCCATCATACATAATGTCCGCCTTTGCAGCCTCTGAAGACCCTGACGCCCACGACTACTCCTACGCCGAGCCCGACCCCGCGACCACTACCCCTCCCATCCCACCAGAGCAATCCGAAACAGACGATCCTTACAGCCGCAGCCGCTCCAATAATCCCCTTCTAGGCGAGAATCCGCTCGTCTCGGAGCTGGAGCAGGAAGTCCTCGACGAATACTCCCGACTACTGCGGAATGTCAACCAGGTAAGCGAAGGCTTTTCCTCCCCGCGCGCGCCGCGCGCAGCGTTGTACCCAGTCATTCGCAGCTGGTGTATTGGCCAGCAAGTTAATTCGCGCCTCCCCAGCTCTCTGAGAAGATATCCGATCTAGCCGGCTCCCCCGCGTCCATGACCCTTGATGGCATGCGTCTGTTGGAGCGGAAGACGGCGACAGTGTGCACGCTCCTCAAGGCGAGCGTGTACAGCATAGTTCTGCAGCAGCAGATCTGGAACGAAAACGAGGAGCAGCAGCAACAACAACAGGGCGAGGAGACGCAGCAGTTTCAGAATCCGGACTACCACGACGGAGGAGGGTACGACGGAGAGGAAGATATGACCTTTCAGTGACGCTGCGAGTGTTCTTTTCGGCTTTTTCACGATATTCGAGGTTTTTACTCGATTGCTTTTTCATATACCCATACTTGACTTCTTTCGCAAACTGGCGTGTTATTGAAATATGAGAGGGGGCAGGCCTTGAAATGGTGTTGGGGAAATGTATGTTGGGGAAATGTAAGCACCTGGTTGAATAGTCAGGGCTCACCTGTACAGATATACAGAATACTGCTTAGGCACGGAATTGCCAATGATTTGACGACTTGATTTATCCTTTTGAGACATATGAACGAATACAGATACAAGTACATGCGCAAGACAAGGCGAGAAGAGAAAAGAAACCTAGTTATATACACGCCGAGAATACACGGCTCAGTCGATTGTCAAGATGTCCGTCTCTAGACCTTGCCTGCGTAGTACACCTTGCGGACATCAATCATTTTCCTTCCGCGGGCCCGAGCAACCTCCTCCGGGTTCTTCTGGCTCATAAGCGCCTCGTAGGCAGCCTTCACGGTGTTCATCTTGTTGCGGGAGCGATTAACTCGCGCTGAGAGATCGTGGATACCAGCGGCACGGCACATTTCGTAGATCAGATACTGGACGCGGAGACCGAAGCCTGGTGGAGATATTCGATTAGCATTTGTGAAAGCAACATATCGGATGTTGCGTGGAGCATACCTGGGGGACGGTGCATCAGCTCCAACTCCACAGCACCAACTTTGCCCTTCACATCACCAAATATGGTGCGGTTCTCATAGCGGGGGATGGGCTGCATGTTGCGGATGGCACGGTACTGCGATTGGATCTTCGCATCGGCCGCTTCGTCGGACTTGCCCTCACCAATACCTAGCAGACCATTACCGTTTCCAGCAACAGTCAGGCGGTAGGCACGGCGAACCTTACCCAAGCGGGTCTGGTTCACGACGCTGTGAGAGACAAGGGTCTTAGTCCGGAATTCACGGACTTGGCGTTCAGTGTAGCCTGTGGAGAGGAGAAGGCTCTTCAGGGCATCGGTCATTTCCTCGGCCTCCAAAGACCGCTCTTTCTCGCCCTTCTCCGCGGCAGTCTTCCGCTCCTCCACGCGAGGGTCATCAATGGTCTCACCCGGGCCGAACAAATCGGGCACCAGGGAGCTGTGGGGGTTCAACTCGCTCTCTTCCTTGCCGTGAGTCAAGCGCAGGGAATCCGCATATTTGACAAAGTCCTCAGCCTTGATACTCTCATTCTCGGGAGCCTCGATAAAGAAACGGGCAAAGTCGTCGACAAAATCGTCTTCGGTCTTCAGCTTGAAATTGGGGTCCGCGTTGGACAGGGGGGCGCGCATGTGCTTATCGACACCGGGCTCGATCACGGAAAAGTCGTCGACATACTGGAATTTCATAGGGTCGTCACGGGGATTGAACTGCTCAGACAAGTCCTTCGGGTCAATGGCAGCCTCGCCGGCCTTGATAGCTTCCATCTGCGCGGCCGAGTACTCCTTGGCCAGGTGTGCCTTCTCCTCCTCCGAGTACGCCTTGAACTCCTCAGGCTTCAGCCCTGAAGCACTTTGGGCTTCGGGAGCCTTGATATTCGGGAACTTGGGTTTCCGGTTTGTCAATTGAGCGGGAGATGGGTGGAATTGGCGACGGGGGACTCGCGTGCCCTGCGTGGCAGCACGGGAGAAGCTGCAGAACAGGCATCGTGCTGGCCGGGCGAGACTCATTGTGAAAAGAAAGCTTCGACTCATCAGCTAGCAGCACCGCTAGCCCCGAGATCTGCAAGAAAAAAAAGGAAACGCGCGACAAACTGTGCAACGACGCTGGCGAGAAAACAGTGGAAGTGGTAGCGTCGGGAGGAATTTCTTGCTCCCGGGCGGTCAGGGTCGGGCCAATCACCGTCTCCGCAGATGCGTTTCTAATAAATTTCCAGAATTTCGAGGGCCTACAACTTTCTTGCGAATTCGTTCATTTCCTCCATTCTGTCTCAATTTTATATGTTCGCACTGCGGCAGTCTGCTTGGCGATTCTCTTATAGCTGGTCTGCCCGTGCTTGTCTCCACCGAGTCCAGCCTGTCTCAACCTTCTCCCCGCAGCGTCATTTCCAGACTGCGCCAACTCTTTCAGCAATTATGCCGGGCAATTTCAAAAGGCCGTTCGACCCGAAGAGACGCAAGAAGTCGAAGGCCAATGACAAGAGCAGTGCCCATGATGAAGTCCTGCTGACCGATATCAACCATCTCATCAAAAACAATCGACCCGAACAAGACGAGTCCAACGACGAGAATGCGACCCCGCCTGCTCCCACTCTCCCCGAGACCTTCACCGAGATTGACGTGACTGTGTCCGATATTTCGTCGACTGGAGATGGTCTCGCACTTTCCGAAAACAAAGATCATGTCTATGTTGTCCCTTTCACCGTTCCAGGAGATAAGGTGCGCGTGAAAGTGATCAAACACTTTCCTGCCCAGTCGTACACCATGACCGACTTTCTCAACGTGATTGAGCCCGGTCCCCAAAGAAATGATGCGCTTATCGGGTGCACTTATTTTGGAAAGTGCTCGGGTTGTCAATTGCAGATGATGTCGTATGAAGACCAGCTTGCGCACAAGCGGCGCATTGTAGAGAAAGCATATGCCAATTTCTCTGGACTCATCCCCGAATTGGTCCCCGCCATTGGGGAGACTTTCCCTTCTCCCATGCAATATGGATATCGCACTAAACTTACACCTCATTTTGCCCAAGGAGCTGGCAAAAAGAAGCCAAACCAGGAGGAACCAGAGGAAGTCAAGGTGCCACCGATTGGCTTTACTTACAAGAACCGGAGAATGGATATGGATATTGAGGACTGTCCACTGGGAACGGACATCGTCCGCCGTGGTCTCAAGAGTGAAAGGAAACGTGTTGCTGAGAACATCCGCTCCTATAAGAAAGGCGCAACCCTTCTTATGCGGGAATCTACCGCACGCGTTCCAAAGGAGACCTCAGAAACTGAAACTGAGGCCAAAGATATGAACGGACTCAATTCGACCCCAGGTGCCGACACCGGTGAGGTGATCCGAGTTGAGCGTGAGAACTATATTGAAGAGAAACGCTGTGTCACTGACAACAATGCCACTTCTATCGAATATGTTGATGACTTTATCTTCAGCAACAAAGCCGGCGGTTTCTTCCAGAACAACAACTCCATCCTGTCTGGTTTCACCGAGTTTATCCGCTCCCAGGCCTTGCCTCCGGGTAATGACCAAGATCCCACCCCCATCAAATATCTTCTTGATGCATACTCAGGCTCGGGTCTGTTCACTATCACCCTTTCCACCATTTTCAAGTCCAGCCTGGGTGTTGATGTTGCAGGGGATTCCATCGTCTGCGCGCGTGACAATGCTCGTGCCAACAACCTTCCAAATACTGGGTTTGCTGCTGCAGATGCCGCAGTCTTGTTCAAGGATGTTCCCTACCCTCCTGACCAGACTCTTCTGGTCATTGATCCTCCTCGCAAAGGCTGCTCGGAAGATTTCCTTCAGCAACTGCTTGAGTTCAAGCCCCGCCGTGTTGTGTACGTTAGCTGCAACGTTCACACTCAGGCCCGAGATGTGGCAGTCATGGTCCAGGGTAGCGAGAAGCAAGACGTGCGATATGAGATAGAGAGTATCCGTGGATTCGATTTCTTCCCTCAGACGGGGCACGTTGAAGGTGTCGCTATTCTCAACCGAACTTCATTCCCGAAACACTCCGCATAGACTAGGCAGTTTGGCCGAAAAGTTGATCAGTTTTTGAATTGGAACAAGGAGATCTTTTGCATTAGATACACGTTTAATACCGCATTTTTAATCACGGCGTTGGTATTGGAGAGGGAAATATCAAAAAAAGAGCACGGGAATCGATCACGTTTACATTTTCATATCTTCTTCAAATACCACAGAATACAAGACCCATTTTCCCTCTATCTACTCGGGGATCAGATACAGCCTGCTGAGAGCCCAGCGCCATGTCGCCCGCTTTGAATAATAAGGATTCGATGAAAGTACCAAGGAAAGCGAATAGAAGGGGCAAAAGAGATGGAAACTAACGGACTATGAACAAAAACGTCCAGCTACATCGCTGACAAAAGGACATGATGAAAAGAACTGCGAAACCCACCCTACGAGCTGCCGGGCCCACCGAGAAGCGCAAACCTCCGCACAATGCTTGGACCGATCTCGTCATACTCGGCCTTGGTGTGACAGTAGCTCCGGAACTCGGGCGTCTGACCCAGCAGGCTGCCTCCAAACCAGGGTCCGTGCCGCTGGCGCTTGTGTGTAACGACCGCAACATCCAATCCACCACTGCGAGCACCGCCGCTGCGAGCCTCGGATGCACGGATACGAGCATCAACCAGGTGACGGATATCACGTTGTAGACGACGACCAAAGTCCTTGTACAGAGTTGAGCCACCAGACAGCACAATATTCTTATACAGGCCTCGGCGCACATCGATGGGCGAGGACTGGATAACGCCATCGACAACATTGGGGAGTGGGGTCAAGAAGTCAGACGAATAGATTTCGGGGTTGAAGAAGATCTCTGGGGCGAGGAAACGCTCATAGCCCACGTCGATGGACACGCTACGCCCGTTGGGCGAAGTCACAGTGTGCTTCAGGAAGCGGTCAGGCTCACGGTCGTAACGGGCGAATTCCTTAACGATATCAGGGCTGACGTAGCAGTACTCCTCCTTGACCTTCTCGGCGGTCTTCAGGCTGCTGTCCGGTTCACCGCGGTCACGCAGCAAGCTCTGCACAAAATATGTAATGTCGCGTCCTGCAATCGGGATACTCTTAATCGAAGAGCCGATGACGTAGCCCTCGGCGACGGGAATAACATGGGTGACGCCGTCACCGGAATCAATCACGGTACCGGTCAATGACCGGTCGGTAACCTTAGAAGAGGTCCAGGATGCGGCGAGGGCGAGTACGGCTTGCACGGCAATGTAAAGACCGGCGCAATTGAAGGATTCGAACATGATCTCGGCAGTATTTTCACGGTTCTCGGGGGGGTTAAGTGGCTTTGATCCCGAATCAACATTAGCACCGTCTCTTGTCTCCGCAAAATCACGCTATGCGGGGAGAATTGTAGAAGTTCCACAGTCTTACCGGCTCAGTCAAGAGGAAATAATGGTCTTCGGGCTCAACACGAAGATATTTGAAAATCGAGTTTGACCAGAATCGCTCCATGTAGTCCCAGTTCTCAATCTGTCCATGTCGGATAGGGTAGTTGACGCCATAGCCGGGGCCGTTGCCTGCGGCCAGGGCCTCATCACCAATGAAGAAATCAAGGTCCTCAGTGCCACGTTTTGCAGACAGGTGCGAGCTAGCACCTCCGCTACCCCCCAGGAATGCAGGCTTGTTGGCGACTGCAGGTCGAGAACCGGCGGAGCTCCCAGCGCTTCCAGCACCGGCCTTGGTTGCAATTGCAGTCGGGAAGACGAAAGAGGGTGAATCGTTACCGGCGAATCCTAGAGCACGAAAAGGCACATACTGTAAGCCCACAACTCTCAGACTCGCGACTATCTTGTCGTTATAACCACAAGTCCACATATACGATACATACCAAGCTTGGAGTAACCAGTTCCGCTAGAGAGCTGCGGTCAGTCTGGAGTCAATTCCGGCATTGGAGCGCAACTTACTTGTCCATGACAACGGCTGGTGTTTGGGACGCCATGTTGGACAATGGGTCTCAGTGCCAATCCGGTCACAAAGAGGAATGGAGTCTTGTGCTTTAGAAGGGGGGTGGTGAAGTCAACCGTGGCGGAGCTTAGGCAGACAAGGCGGGGAGGTGCTTACCTAAGAGGCGGTCACGTCGACATCATGTGCCATCAAAATCGGTTTACTTTAGCAAGTGCGGATGTCACCGCAGTTAAGAAATATACTTGCAGGTTAAGCGGTATGGAGATTAACAAATGTTCCGCCATTGCCTAAAATTTTATTTTTGCTGAAATGAATTGAATCGGAAGGAGCAACGGCCATAATGCATCTCCGCCCACAACAGTTTAGTTCCACATTGTTGATATCGTGTGGTCAACTGCCCTACACATTTGACCTATTATTCCACGTCTGCAATCCTACTATCCTTTAATGGAACGTGTCCTACGCGGCATAGTCCTTTCATTCGTTCTTTGCATTCATACTTTTCATTCCTAGAACCGATCTGGTCGTCAGCTCTCACCTCTTGCCTCACGGCAGATTCTCAAAGGTGTAGCAGCTCTGGAAAGTTGGTTTCACGTGGTGCCTGCTATCATACAGGATCGTCACGGTGGATTAAGTCAATTCTGATTTCAGATCAGACGGTGCACAGGAAGCATCTTGTGTTGGCTTTCAACTCTCTTGTTTCCACTTTTATCCGACGTTGTACACGCTGTTTCTTCACCCAGCTTCTCTCCGCAAAGAGCGGCAGCGGTGTTGGCTATTCGACGTGTTCGAGCCCTGCCATTCTCTCAATTTCCGTTCCGCGAGTCAATATGGGGAAAAACAAACGGAACGAGGACCTCTGTGCCATCTTCGTGCATGGGGGAGCCGGGTATCACAGCCGCGAAAATGAGTCCAAGCATCTTGAAGCTTGTCAACAGTAAGTGCAATTGCCTGTTGAGATTATGATATCCATACTGATAATTATGAAAAGGGCGGTCAAAGCAGGAACAGCTTTTTTGCGGAATGGCGGCACTGCGGTTGATGCCGTTGAAGTTGCCCTCATGGTGCTCGAGGATGCCCCAATCACCAATGCTGGATATGGCAGCAACCTAAATGTCAAAGGTGTGGTGGAAGGCGATGCATCCATCATGGATCATCTAGGTCGGAGTGGTGCCGCCGGAGCAGTCCCCAGTAAGTCTTCCAATCCCAACCTTGTTGATTGCCTTTCGTCGCATGGATGGTTTATATTCTGACTGTTGATTTGTAGCTGTCAAAAACCCCATCATGCTGGCCCGCAAAATCTATGATCAAGCCCATAAGTCTCCAGGAATGTCTCGAATACCCCCAAACTTTCTTGTCGGAGAAGGGGCCGCCGACTTTGCCTGGAATAATTCGGTTGTCATTGTCCCCGACGATGCCCTAATCGCTCCGTCTTCGCGGGTGCGCTATGAGACCTGGTGTCGTGAGATCCAGCAATGGGAAGAAGAAAACCCTAAGAATCCTGAGGAAGAGCCTGTTAACCCCTGGCTCCGTCGACCATTAACCCCTATCACGACTCGCATTACCCGTATGGCTCCAGGTGCTCAGGAATCGATTAGGGCTGAGATGCCAAATCTCAATGCTATCAATCTCGATGTCAACGATCCTCTGCAGCTACAGAATGGAAGATCCATGGATGGATCACCTCCAAAAGCGCGCTCCGCT
Source organism: Penicillium macrosclerotiorum (assembly GCF_028827735.1). Classification (NCBI taxonomy): domain Eukaryota; kingdom Fungi; phylum Ascomycota; class Eurotiomycetes; order Eurotiales; family Aspergillaceae; genus Penicillium; species Penicillium macrosclerotiorum. The sequence goes on along the minus strand of NW_026643083.1, from coordinate 5,034,234 downwards.
CCTATCAGTCCAACCACCTCTACCCCCGATGCATTTGAGCCGGCTCGCGCCAGATCCTATTTGTCGGCGGAAGAGTCGCGTGTTCAAGATGTAAATAACCCAGCTGAGGTGCGCAGGGACGCGGTCAATGACACCGTGGGGGCGATTGCGATCGACAAGTTTGGGAACATTGCAGCAGGATCTTCTTCCGGGGGAATTGGTATGAAGCATCGAGGCCGGGTAGGGCCTGCAGCACTAATTGGCATTGGCACCCACGTCATCCCAGCCGACCCCTCTGATCCCGAACAGACCACCGTGGCTGCCGTCACCTCTGGAACTGGCGAACATATTGCCTCAACATTCGCTGCTAGTACCGCCGCAACTCGCGTCTATTACAGTCAGCGCATGGGTTCTGCAGGCTCTTTCGAGAATGTAACTGAGGATGAAGCTCTCCGTGCAATGGTAATCAAAGAGTTCATCGGTTAGGACCCCTTCAATCTGAATATTTTCGAGCCATGTTAAAAGCTGACTATTTGCTCAGGTCATCCAGCTGTGAAGCACAGTGAGATTGCTGGTTCCATCGGTATCATGTGTGTCAAGAAGAACGTTGATGGCATCGCCCTTTACTTCGCTCACAACACGGAGTCATTTGTGAGTTGGCCTTTAAAATTTTTTTGGTCAGGTTGAGCCACTAATCCCAACTTCAGGCCGTTGCTTCGATGTCCAGCTTAGACACAGTGCCTTCTTGCTTGATGTCTCGCAACCAGCGACAGGGTCCCGTTGCCCAGGGTGGGATAATGTACCGTCCCGGCAAGTAAGTGGTCGCGCGCATGAAACTCAACCATATGGCATTGAACGTCTATAGATGCTGACGGAGAGTGTCGACCAGATCGAAGGACAGCAAGAAGCGAAAGCCTGACCAAGATATCTAAAGGACAGGCATTCCACCTCAAACACCATATCTGGTGGTTCTAGTGATACTACAGAGCGTCTGTTGACGCTTTCATTTCTGGTGCTGGCCCCTTCTACTCATCACGCCTTTTCCACTAAAATTCAGTTTTATTCTTCTCTTGGCTCTCTATGTTACGGATTTTCGGCATTGCGTTCTGCATAGCGACCAGGTCTGCTCAGTTGTTTCAATGGCATCCTTTCCTCCTAGCCATCGCCGCGCAATCGTCTGGTCCGGTCTGACCATTTGTGCTCTCCTTCGGAGACTACATGCGCGCTCTCAGCCAGAATTTTCTGCTTGCCAAACTGCTTAGGCTATTGCCTGCATGTGCATATTTCTAATTCCCTAGAAATCCTAGAAATTTCAAGAATCTGCTCGACATTTCTTTGATCACATTGCGGCACATATATTCCTTCTCGAGTCCAGCGAGAATAGGGGTCCAGGTAATTTGATTCTTGTAGATACCTCTTTCGAATTGTCAAGGGCCAGGAGTTGGTGTTCCCGTTGACATGGGAGTTCCCACTGCCGAGGCCCCGTTGGCTCTCTTCTTTTTCTTCTTCTTTCTCGGTATAAGAGCAGGCTTCCCGCCATAATCACCTATGTCTAGAGGAGTTCCACATGTTAAACAAGTACTTTCTGGAGGCGGTTCGCAGAATATGCTCAAACAAATGGAACAGACGAAGCCGATATTCACGACACGTCGGTGGCAAAAGCAGGCCGCACGGAAATCCACATCCACCCGAGTAGGGAGCACCAAGTGTTTCCGCGAGCGCTGATCAGGCAAGAACGCCATCATCAGATACTGGAGCAACCCACGCGGTTCCGACAGGGACATGTACACGCCCTTGGTAGCGTCACAGGCCTGCTGCAGGAAGACCGCATCGCCGCTGAGCTTGCACACATCGATCGGGATGTGCAACCGCTGACAGGCGAATATGCCATTCATGACAGGGATATACTGGTGCGCTGAATCGCTGGACCCGCTGACCGAGACGATCAAGATCCTACTCTGGAGCCGCTCGTCGTCATTTGAAGCCGAGTATCGACCGGGCGCGGGCGGCGCTGCCCCGGTGCCGCCGCCTTCCGCTGCTGCCTCCTCTAGATCGGCGCCACCATGTTCTTCAGCCCAGGCAATTGTACGTCGGTTGATATGGCTGAGCGCTAGAGTTAGAGCGCCTGCTAGCATTGTCGATGTGTTGCTGCGGAGGTCGTCACTGCTAGTCGTGTCCATCAACTCTTTCAGGTTCTGAGTGACTTGTTCCTCTACTAAGCGGAATGGGCGGTATTTGTTTGTCTGGGTTTTCGATGCTCCGCCTCCATTCATCGAGATGTCCCCATCATGATCTGCGGATGTTTTGGAGGACTCATTGTGCTGTGAAGGATATAGCCATGCTGCTTTTTGGCTGTGTGATGCGACAACAGCGACCTCGTTCGCATAGTTGCAAGCAAGATGGGCATTGATGAAGACGAGAATGTTTGCGACAGCTTTGGAGAGAGGTAGGGAATCTTCGAGTAAGGCCCAGGCATGCGGGTTGGTATCGAGAACGACGGTCAGGAGAGAGGGCGCGAGATCTGGAGCTTTGTTTAGTAGTCATTCTCAAAATAGAGGGAAGGGGGTTTTGGGAAGCACGTCAGAGCGAATCACGGACCTGTCACACCGAGCTCATAATGCTCGGAGGCATCGACGGAATTCATGGTGCTCGGCGGGTTCGATGAGGGCCGAGGCTCATGATGAGCTGACCAAGCCCTAGGGTGACCTGATTTCAAAAAGTTCCCAAGGGGGGAGCAGGCTGGAGGCCGCAACTGAAGCTGCGACAAGAAGGATCTTGGGTGCATGTATACCAAATAAAGTCTGGCAATGCCTGGCGCTCTTCTGCCGGTCTAGTGCTCACCCTCTCGCCGCTTTTGCTCGCTGAGTAGAATTGAGCACGCCCCTGACCCACCAGAGCTGGCCAGTGATCATTAGGTAATCAACCTGATCAACTCACTGAGCCTGATTAACGTAATTCCCGCCCGGATCACCCAGCCGAGCGGATCACCCTTGCCAAAATCGCGTCTTTCTACATATACGCCAACTTCAACCTCTTACCATGCCACCAATTCGCTCTGAATCCCGACAAAAATGGGCCAATCAAGAGGGCAAACTTTTTTTCGCTCTTATGATCCTGAAATTGGTCGTTTTAATGGTCTTCGCGCAACAGCGAAGCTGTACGAAATATCCTGCACGATACTATATACACGCGCTAGTAGCCGAATCTCACGCCTTAGTACGTAGTATAATCTGGGGCATACGGATGTAATTGGAGATTTAGTGTATGGAATTTTTTGCCATCTCTTACCGCTCGTTTCCTACTATTGCTACCACTTTTAGGCTAGTTTCCAACATCCTGCAACTTCCACCTAACGTCCAAGCCGCACTTATATTTCCTTTCTCTATCTAAGATCTATATCTCTTTTAAATGCATACATTATATTAAATTATGATTTAATTTTCTAATTAAAAGATCTAAGAGGAAAATCTAAGAATCTAAAGGGATATTGGAAGAATCTACTTTAAGTAATAAATATATATCTCTCTAAGAACTGTTGGATGTTTGATGCTGGTGGAATGACATGCTATACACAGCATCAAATACTCATAAAACGATAGCAAGAAAGCCAAGACCTGGTGTAGAAGGGCTTCTAAAAGAGCAAGAGCAAAAAAAAAAAAAAAGATAGAGAGGATCACAGATCCCAGCTGGAAGCAAGATCCGAGGAAAGGGCTAATAAGCTAGAAAGTGCTTTATTAGCTACTTGCTCTTCCAAATATAAAAATGATTTTTTTTTTCAAAGTCTCATTAAAGACTCCAGATTGAAAAAAAACTCAAGGAAAATAGGGAAAGATAGTATATTGATTAAGACGCGAACATAAGGCATAAATAAAGGGTATACAAATAAAGGACTGTAACCCAGGATAAAAAGTGGGGAGAATAGAAATAAATATAATATAGGAAAATAAATTTGTAAATAGGACCCTTCAAACCAAAGCCCAAGGCCAACGTTACAATAAACCGTCACCATTCCAGCTCCAGAGTAAGATATGGATGTCTACGTATAATGCCAGATTTGATACTGTAAACTTGCGCTTTACTATAATACAATTGCAGATGAAGCTAGGTCGCTGGTGTTACACATCTGTTCTGTATAAAAATGCGAATGGTATTTATCGCACTGCCATACATTTGCTTTTGTGTTTTAGGGGTCTCTCTCTCTATCACAACGTCATGTTATGACATTCCAGGGGAGGTAAAATTCGTATACATAATCCATCATCATTTTATCAGAACGTTTGTTCAATTATATAAAAGCCAACTCATTGCGATACCTCGGGGCTCATAGCGATATCCCAGTCCCGAAGGTACACACCTATTGGTGACACCTTCTCATTTCAACTTGTACTATTTACTAGCTCTAATAGTTCATAGTGCGTCATTGGACAATGAATTTGGGGTTCCGTTTATTTTCATGAGTGAGGCGCCTGGCTGGCCACTGTCAAAAGCTTTGAATTCACTCGGATCCGACCTGGGGAACCCCGGAGTAGCCAAAGTTGTCTTTCGGCTAGGGGTAATTACCTGGAAGCTTTTGCAATTGCGTTTTGAAACGATCGGCTCCCTCTTCGAGAACAACCAGTCCTTTGAAATTAGGGAATGCCTCTCACGAGGTCATCTATTACATGATCGATATTCCTTGACCATACTACGTGGCCCTTTCACTTCTGAAGCCGAAATTTTTGACAGTCTTGCTTCTGCGTTTATAGAACACGCAGAATCTTTACGGTTATCGCATTATTGCTTTATAGTGCCTGTTCCCTCACGGGCCGACTATCAATCCCGCATGGACTATCTCTACTAATGGCCACACCGGAGCTGCCGCAGTATCGCGATATAATTAGTTCGGATTTAAATTCCCAGTTTCAGGAGGGCTTTCTTGCTTCTATGGCTAAATCATTGGGCAGGGAGTTGAGTCCCCGGTGTCTTGGATCGTTTGAGCGAGGCCAGATCTGCTGGAGCTTAAGTCGACTCCTATGTCTATATTCATTTGATGGCCATGGCCTTTTCGCTAGTGTTTGGCGCTCTATGCACGGCTCAGAGTATGATCTAGGGCAGTACTTCTTACAAAATCGACGTTCGACTCATTATACCCGACTGTATCAGGAAGTTCAACAAGAGGATCAGCTGTTATCGAGTATCAAAAATGAAGAAAAAGATTGTTTTCGAAACAAACATCTCAGACACACAATCGCGAAGAAGTTGACCCTCATATCCGCATGGAAAACCCAGTATACTGTTGAACCATCGCGGAAACTTCGGAACGATATGTTCATCACTTCTCCAAAATTGTGGAAGTGGATCGAACAATGCATGCGTGACTGGGAAGTACTAATGAGTGATAACTCTTCTACTAATTCAATGCTATGTCGCCTTTAGAGTAAGAAATTAAGGGATAGAGACTAGAATAGCTAAGTAGTTAAATTAGTAGTAAGGAAGGAAGAAGATGTAAAGGGGTCCATTATGACCAGTTGCTACGAAATAGTTAGTAAACTAGTTATGAGCTAGTTGCTGACTAGCCATAGGTGATCATCACACTGAGCAATCACTGAGTCTGAGCCTGAGCCTAAACACCCTCGCAGATGCGGCGGCAGCCAGGATATGAGTTCCCCACCCACCAGACTTTGTGCGGTATATATAGCTGCAAGCAAGATGATCGACGCGAAGACTCAAGAGTGAGCTCCCAGATAAGGTAAGTCACGGGACGTTAACTAGGCACTGATCTCCGATGATTCTTTTATTTTGAATCACGTGAGGATACAGTAGTTTCTCCTTTTGGGTTTGATCTAAAGAGGCAGGGAAGAAATAATTATTTTTAAGTATATCAAGGCCCATCATACTTAGGTTGGGCTCCTCGCCTAGCCATCATCATAATCTTGTTACATACGTATGTAGCGTGAAACACAGCCTGGATCCTTATCGATATGTGCACGGCATATATATATACTTTACACTGACATTGCTCGATGGGTACATGCACATGCGAATGAAAATCATCTCAACCTGCAACACTCTCTCCATTACATTGCCGGTTATCACAGAGACTGAGAGAATCTATAAGTGTTATTTCTATTATTTGACCAGCTACTTTATATAGTGACTCACATTTGGCTATTTATTTCGAGTGTTCTGAGCCTCTGGGATCAATCGGAGACGCGGACGAGCATCTCAGGCGCTATGACGGCGTGTACTCCGTATGCAGGAGACTGGAGTTCAGGAATGAACCTTTGAGGATGGATTCCCTCAGATTACCTCGAATGAAAAAGCAAATAGGAACACTAGATGCGGTCCACATGCTCGGCCCCTGCGGACTCCGATGCTCTGTACCGCGTTTAACTCATCCCCCCATCGGAATCGGGTACAGGGATCGACCCCCTGTCCTATACTGTGTACTCTGTCCTCCGAGAGACACCAAGTTCGAAGTCAGACGAGGCCAGGACGCCTTGCAGTGTCTGCAGATTGAACTTCAATGAAACCCCGAAGCAGATGATTATCAGCAACGTGTGGGCGTCGGTCGCTGTGGTTGGTCTTATCAAGAACGATTGATAATGGCCCTGGTCGCGATGGCGTAAACATGTCCCGTAATATTAAGGCGGTCATCGCAATACGCCGATACCAGCCTGGACCCCCGCTCCCGCCACTTGGCCGGTTGGTGGGGGCCCGCAGCGCCGGTAATCTGTATGCGCTGGTAATCTGCGTCCGGAGTAAATGTCCAAGAGCCAAGATGATCGACTGAAGAGAGCCTCTGGGACCCCGTTGCTTTTTCTCCTCGACGCCCTTCAACTGATCAGATAAATCGGTCTTCCTCCCACTCGGTCTGATTTTCCCTGTTAACTGAGCCCACTCGAGCCTTCCGCCTCTCCGCCTTTTTTCCCCTCACCCCCAAAAAAAAGCTCCCACCGCCCACGCTTGCCTTCTTTTCTCCTTCCACGCGCTGGTGCGAGAACCCCCTCCCTCGATATCCCCGATATTCGGACCTTCTCTCCTGTCTTCGCAGCGTGCTGCTCCTCAGCACCCCTGCAATGGTTCAAGCAACGGGCGACGAGCGCGCTGTTCACCTGGCACGGGAGGCTGTCGAGTTGGTTGACGCCGGCCACCGCGAGGTACGTGATTCCCTAGTGATTTCCTGACGAAGGCCTTAATTCGATCGGTGGCATGGGTACTGATACGGGATCGAGTCTCTAGGCCGCATCGCGCAATCTCCGAGAAGCACTTTCCATCGCACCCGATCACCCAGATGTCAAGGCCGCTTTTCTCAAAATCCAGCAAGAAGAAGAAAATGGCCACCCGCTCCTAGACGTCTGCCGTCGTTACACCACTCGCAAGGATGAATCTGCCGGAAAGGAAGCTGCTGCATATCTTCGCACGGATGGGCTGAAACCCCCGGAGAATGTGGCGCTCGAGTCGTTGAAGCTGCTGTTAGGACAGCGGGCCCATGCTCTGTCGGCCCTCCAAGACGAGATCATCTCGGGGCTTGTGCGACAGAACGCGAGCGTTCGCCAACACTTCTCGAATGAGCTGCAAATCTCCGTCACCACTTTTTTCGATGAGATCTACGATCGTGGCGATGGGGCCGCTGTCTGCTTGGACACGGTGGTCTTAGACCCCAATGTATGGCCCTCAGAGGAAGCTCGCTCCCACTGCGAGAGTGAGCTGTTCCAGCTGTTTCTGGCCAAATTGATGGAATCCGGCCATGATCTGGACGGACGGGCGCTGAAAGGAATCACCCGACTGCTCGCGGTGGATGCAGACCGACTGCAGCATTTGATCGATGACGAGTCCTTCGAGGTCATTCTTACCTCCCTGGACCACCGACTCCCGCTGGAACTCCGCAGCCAAGCCACGTTGGCAACGGCTAAATACCTGGAAGTGGCCAAAGAGGCCGGCGAGAAACAATTTGCGGCACTGATCACGGCTATGATCAGCAAAGGTCGCCTCGACGATTTGATCATTGCATTTTCAGCGGTAGCCGCCGTCTTCCCTGTCTCCCCGGCTGCAGCCGCCAACGTCTTCCTGTCAGACGAATTCATGAAATCCTTGACCCCCTTGGCCACACGGGATGCGAAGCGTCGCAAGGTAGAAATTTCGGTCCTGGAGCTGCTGAACGCAGCATGCATCAACCGCTCTTGTCGTGAAGCCATCACCAAAAACTTCTCGGAGTGGCTTTCACACACTCTGACCAATGGTAGCGATGAGGGCTCGGAATTAGCAGCGGTTGTTCTGGCCAAAGTCAGAGCCTCCGAGACTACCCACTCATCCACCGAGAATGGTAAGGTCCAGGAGGAAAGCATAGAGGTTTCTGACCTGGTGCAACGGTTTAAGGGACTGATGTCTGAACCCAAGGTCGAAAATATCTCTCACGCTATTGAGGGATTAGCCTACTCTTCGGTCGAACCATCGGTGAAGGACCAGCTCGCCAAGGACCCTACCTTTTTGCGCGACCTGATCGGTGTGTTGAAGACGCACACCACCAACACCTCGGTGCTCTACGGCGGTCTGATGATCATTCTGAACCTCACCAAATTCCTTCCTAACCTCTCCGACGAGCAGAAGAAGATGTCGCAGCTTAAGGATTATGCGGATGCCTCTACCGGTCAGGCGAGGGCCCCCATCGACCCCCGAGATGAGGATGAGCGGGTTTTGACTCGCTGTGGTGCGTTGATTGACGCGGGAGTCGTGGAACTCCTGGTCGAGTCCGGTCGGGTCGCCATGCCCTCTATCCTGGAACTCACAGCCAAGATCCTATTGGTCCTGGCTAGACGACTAAAGTCCCGAGGCACGCTCGCTCAGCAAGGTGCTATAAAGTTGCTCTTAGGATTGTCCATCCCGAAGCAGGGTAACTCCATGGTTGTCACCGAGACCACCCAAACTGCATCCCATGCGCTGGCTCGAATTCTTATTTCGGTTGACCCTTCACATGTCTTTCTGTCGTCTGGGTTTCCCCAAGCCACTTCACCCGTCCGCCCTTTGCTTTCGCTTTTGGTCATGTCCGAGAACGCAACCTTTTCTGCCGAGCAACCGCGTGACCTCCTTCCCATCTTTGAGAGCCTCCTTGCTCTGACCAACCTTGCGTCCTACCCCCGTGATGATTCCCCCGCCGAACTCATTGTACGCGAAGGATGGTCCGCCATCGAGGATCTTTTGTTGTCCAGCAACACTCGTGTGCAGCGGGCTGCCTGTGAACTGGTCTGCAACTTGATGACCTGCGAATCAGGCATTGTCAAATTCGCAGACGCCTCCAAGCGCGCTGCGCAGCGACTTCATATTCTACTAGCGCTTACCGATGCGGACGATCTCGCCACCCGCCGCGCTGCCGGTGGAGCGATTGCAATGTTGACCGACTACGACGCCGCTATTGCGGCCATCCTGGAACGACCCCGCGGCGTGGAGCTGTTGCTGGGCCTGTGCCAAGAAGAGGACGAGTCTCTGGTTCACCGTGGAGTGGTATGTGTACGCAACCTAACCTGCACGGCGTCAGGTGAGATCGGAGCCCGCGCAAAAGCTGCCGTTCAAGCTGCTGGGGGCATCGACATCCTGACAGCGTGCCTTAAGAAGACGTCCAATCCGGCGGTATTACAAGCCGGCGTAGAAGCCTTGAAGCCGCTGGTACAACCATCGCAGTAGGCGGCGGGCCTTCTCGTCTTTTCTGCTCTCTCCCTTGCTCTCTGATCTTTCGTTCTCTCCTTTGGCTCCAAACTTTTTCCTTTGCTCTCCGATGGAGCAGACGAGCGGGCACCGCATTCATTCGCATCCAAACACTGGGGGCTCAGGATGGGCTCCGGTGAAAGGGGGGTTGTCCGCTGGCGTTAGGTTCTCTTTTCTCTTCTTTTTCCCAAGCCCACCCTCTTGGCCCCCCAAGAGGGTGGGCTTGAAGCGCCCTCAATTTTTTTTTCTATCATGAGCACACGGTTTGGCTTAGCGATCTTCTTTTGTATTTTTCCCCCTTTATTATTCTTGGAATCTTCTGCGACCGGGGCGTTCTTTTATTTGTTCTAGGGCCGGCGCCACTGAATTAGTGCCATCCTTGTCTAGCATTGGGGTTTGTTGCAGTCATAGAATATGGATTTCACGAGATTCCAGTTGATCTGCTTTGGCAGTATGAGATAACGAACCAAAACGGGGTTATATGTTAATGTTCTGTCCTCTATCATTCCCTCATGATTCATGGTAGATTTTTAGAGATGATGTACGTGTTATCATGTATTGATTGTCCTGAATACCCTACTTATCCTGAACATCCGCTCGATGAGAGTTTATTTGTAAATGTCGGATGTCGGGCGTCTGCCTGTCTGTACGTCGTGCTTTGGTGGCTTGGGCAGACATCGGCCATTGGGCTCAACTTTCCTCGCTCTCCCTTGTCTCTCCATTTTGCTTTCTCTCCTCTCCCTGCTTCTTGGACCCCCTCCGTCTTATCGACTTGGCCCCCGGCACCATGCTAAATGAGAGCATGACGGCTACCAGAGAACAACGCTATTGGTCTGAGCCGAACCGCCCGGTCCTGCAAGCCGGCCCATTCGGTCGGATGGGCTTGGAGAATCCGACACTAGGATGAAGTAGCACACGACTCTTCATTGTCACAAGACCGGTTGCAAGAGAAAGGGAGTATCCAAGCGTCTCCGAGGACCCAATTTCGCCGATAAAAGCAACGCGAGCCTCGGAAGACTCGGAGACCCGGTCACGGGGTCTCGGGAAACCACTGGAGGAATGGGAAATGCGACGGGACGAAACCTCAGGACGGTTGAGCTATTGCCTGCGATGGGGAGCTAACGCTTGAGCGCACGAGCGATTGGTATCCGGGTCGCCTCGACTGAGTCCGTAATCGTCCCTGGCCAGTGACCTGGCAAATGACGTACAAAGCTCACCTCTGGTTATCGCCGAGTCCACCCCGGAACCATGGAGCTCGACCCCGCGGATCGACAAATCACCGCCGCGGCCGCACGCACACCTTGAACCCGTTCGGCCTCAGGCGCACCGAGCTTTTCCTCTTCACCTCAACCTTCACGACCTTCGCCCCGTGCAGAGTTTTTCTTCCTCACCGCTCCACTGACCATCAGCCCCCACTTGAAACAGGTACAGTTGGTCTTGAAGCTCTCCACCGAAACATTCCCCTTCTACCACCCGCCCCCTCCCTCTCCGTTGTTCCTCATGGCGTCTTTCACTCTTCTTTCCTTTGTGCGTCCGCTCACCTGATCACTGCCCCGTGACTCTCAGGCTGGACAATTGAACGCATCGACCGTTTCTTTTTATATTGGCGGAGGAACCTGTCTGGACAACAACCTCCGAGGTGGAGTTTCGAAAGTTGGAACCAAGAGACGGAAACACAAACTCTTATAAGAGGAAGCACAGCCGGGCCTCAAAAGGAACAAGAACGCATTTGGATACAGGTGTCTTGCCAACATGAAGTTCGGCCGCAATTTGCCCCAGTTCACCGTCCCTGAGTGGAGTGCCTCATACATCAAGTACAAGGCCCTGAAAAAGCTCATCAAGTCGGCAGCCGAGCAATTGAAGGCGGGTCAAGAGGCGGATCTGGCCGGTAAGCGCAACCTTTTGGCGCCATGATACTCCCTTGCACCCCCTCAACATCCCTTCTAACCAGGATGCCCGGTGTGTGTTGGTCGGTTCTCGTGGATAGGTTTCTTCTACTCTCTTGATCGAAATGTCGAAGATGTCGACTACTTCTACAACAAGAAATACTCCGAGTACGCGCGTCGCCTGAAGCTACTGGAGGATCGCTATGGATATTCCATGGAAGGCCACCATCCGCTGGAGCCCGAGGACCGGCACGACCTGCGCGAGGCCCTCCTCGATCTGCGCTACCACCTGCGTCGCTTACAATGGTACGGCGAGGTTAATCGTCGTGGCTTTGTCAAGATCACCAAGAAGCTTGACAAGAAGGTGGGCGCCCGGGCTCAAAAGCGTTACCTGGAGACCAAGGTGGACCCGGCCCCATTCGCATCCAATGCTCGTGCCATCAAAGCTCAGGATCGGATCAATGCATGGATGGCTGTCATTACCGAACAGTCCAAGGCAGACGATAAGCTCGTGGATGATGCCAGCTCAACCCACTCTTCGCTGTCGCTGAAGCGTGGTTCAGCTCGTCCGTACCTGAACCTGCCCACCAGCGTGGTGACGGCGGTCGACGATGCCCTCAGAACGGACGACACTCATGTTCTACTTGAACTCCTCGAGACGTTGAAGATAGCTGCGGATGAAGCGGGTGATGGGATCTATGCCAAGGTCATTAAGACCCTTATTCAGCGATCCACTCTTCACCGCGCACGAGCCTGTCTGACGGTGCTGCTAAGTCGCGTGGATACGCTGGAGGAAGATGATGATATTAACCGGCGCAACTGCCTGCACCGTCTGGTCATTTCCATTGGCCGTGTCCAGTCGACCAGCGATTCCGAAGCTGCAGCCTCCATGGTGCTGGACTTCCCCCGGAAACCTCCCGTTATATCACGCCTGCAGCTCCTCCAACACTGCAGCCACCGCGCTCCGTGATCAAGGAGGCGCAAATGCCTCAGCAACTTGGCCGGGAAGACCCAGCGGTTGCTTTCTTGCATCATTTACTCGATGAGTTGCTCCCGCACCAACGAGAGTCCGTCATGAGCAAGGACCTCTCTGGCCGCACACCGCTGCATTATGCCGCTCAATACGGTTTTAAGGTGGTCTGTGAGGTCATTATTGAGCACCTGAAGGCCTGGGACATGTTTGATGTCAGCGAAGGTATCGATGGCTCTTTATGGCAGGACAATGACGGTTGGGCCCCCCTGCATCTGAGCGTGGTCGGTGGTCACCCAAAGACCACCCGGTATCTCCTTGATGCCGAGAACTGGAAGGCTTCGCACGGCAAAGGAGAGCGAGTCCGCAAGCAGGTTTCCAAATCCAGTGCAGTTCTCGCTCTCGCCACCAAGGCGAATTTTGTAGATATTGTTCAGTTGTTGGTTGAAGCTGGTGTTGATATCAACTATCAAGACGAGCAGGGAGAAACTGCCTTGCACGTTGCGGCCCGCTTTGGCCATGACGAATGTGCTCGCATCCTTCTGGATGGAACTGAAGACCAGAAGGCAAACCCTGATCTGGCCGAACACACCTATGCCTGGACACCCCTGTTCATTGCATGTGTTGATGGCTCTCTGAGCGTGGCTAGGCTACTAGTTGCCGCTGGCGCAGATGTTGACCGCTTCGATTCTTCTGGCTGGACTGCAAAGGAACATGCTGCTCTACGAGGCCACCTTGCTATTGCGCGGTGTCTTGCTGAAGTCAGTCCCGGCCCTCCCGCCACTGAACCAGAGCTGGTAGTTCCTGGCCCTTCTCAAAGCCCGACGCTGTCTGATTCCCCATCATCCCAGTCATCCCTGACAGATCGGCGGTCAAATATCCCCGGACCTACCTCTGGGAGTCCTGGGTTACGCAACACTGAACCTATTAAGACTTTTGGACACCGGTATCTCACCGATGAGACCATGATTTTGGTTAGCTTGGGAACAATGGATATGCGCAAACCTCTTGAGACCGTCAACCTCGACCGCATTCCCATGGAAAACGCTCACGCGACCCAGTTAGATACAGCTTTGTCTCTGGTAGTCACTGCCAGTGGTGCCCACGGGGAGCCAGAAGTCATTGATCTACCGGTTCAGGATAATATCTCGACTGAGCCGATTGTCTTCCACAGCAATGATGCAAGCAAGGTCCGTCTGCTCTTTGATCTTGTGCCCACTTACTCGGGGTCCAAGGAGCAGATTGTCGGGCGAGGCGTGGCCCTTCTCTCCAGTATCAAACCCACCGTCGGCTCCCAGAGAATCAATCTCAAGGGTGATTCTACTGTGCCCATTGTTGCGGCTAATACTTTGGAAGTAATTGGCTCTGTGACTTTCAACTTTTTGGTCATTACCCCTTTTAAACACCCAAACATGTCGATCACTGGTAACCAGACCTACTGGCGATCCATGAGCTCAACAATGGTAATTGGACACCGTGGTCTGGGCAAGAACATGGCCAGCCGTAAGTCCCTGCAGCTCGGTGAAAACACTGTTCAATCGTTCATTGCAGCGGCAAACCTGGGAGCTTCTTATGTTGAGTTTGATGTCCAGCTTACCAAGGATCATGTGCCGGTAATTTACCATGACTTCTTGGTCAGTGAAACGGGCATTGATGCGCCCGTGCACACCCTGACGCTCGATCAATTCTTGGAATTGGGGAAAGGTCGACACCGGAGCGTTCTGCCTGAAGGCGTGGATGTCACCGGCGATTTGGGCCCGCGGCAACGATCCATGTCCGTTGGTGGCTCTGAGTATAACCCGGCCGAGCTGACGGAAAAAATCAAGCATACCCGCGACTTTAAGAAGAAGGGTTTCAAGGGAAACACCCGTGGCGAGCATATTCAAGCTCCCTTCGCCACTCTCGAAGAGCTCTTCAAGAAAATCCCTACCCCTGTCGGCTTTAATATTGAACTGAGTGAGTTTCCATCGCTTCCTAAAGAACAGCTATTTTTCGACGATCTAACCAAGATCGCCAGAGTACCCCATGCTCCACGAGAGCGAAGAAGAAGAGATGGATACCTATGCTGTAGAATTAAACTCTTTCGTCGACACGGTCCTCACTAAGGTCTATGATCTTGGCCGCGGCCGTGATGTGCTCTTCTCCAGCTTCAACCCGGATATCTGCCTCCTGCTGTCCTTCAAGCAGCCTTCCATCCCCGTCCTTTTCTTGACTGACGCCGGCGCATCACCCGTGGGTGACATCCGCGCCAGTAGTCTGCAGGAGGCTATCCGGTTTGCCTCGCGATGGAACCTTCTTGGCATTGTCACCCAGGCCGAGCCGCTGGTCCTCTGCCCGCGACTTGTTCGCATCGTGAAGGAATCCGGTCTCGTCTGCGTGTCCTATGGTGCTCTGAATAACGACAGCCCTAACGTTGACGTAAGTTACCATTATATTCTCACCATGTCTCCTCCCTCGCAGAACCCACGACTAATACCCACATTAGTACCAAGTCGCTGAGGGCATTGATGCCGTCATCGTCGACTCCGTCCTGGGCATCACCAATGGCCTGATCCAGCGCTCAGGTAGATCCGTTGGTGAGCGCACACCGGGCCCTTCGCCCAATCCGATCCCGGCCGACGCCAAGGGTGCCATCCGGGTGCCACTCCTCGAGCAGGCGAAGAGCAAGAACCCTAACCCGACTCTGGATCCGACTGCTATTCTGTGACCTCATTTGCAGCATTATCTAATATGTGATTATGGGTGGATGAAGTTGTCTTGGGTGGAATATTTGCACACTGGGGGAAGGATGATATTTCTTTTGCTTATGCGTTGTGTCGTATGCTACATACATTACTGCATTGTTGTGAATAGTTGCATTCGGCTTGTTTGCCCGCTTCAACAGCCAATATTATCCACTTCGACCCGACTGCCTTGAATATGTTAGGGAGCAGGAATCGAAGTGGGGCAAGGAGTAGCAGTCTGCTCTCTCCTTTGCCGAATTTTCCAGTCCATGATCAACAGGTTGCCTCGGAATCTAGACGACGAGGAGTGAAAAATAGTAATAGGAGAGAATCTGAAAGAGTGTTTGGATGGGGGTGGAGGCAAATGCATTTTGAAGAATGTTGAGGTAGAGCAACCTGCTGTTTGCCAGACTGAGGAGCTTGAAAGCTGCCTAACTCCTCCAGCTCCTCCTTTACTTCTCCTACTGGTGAGATCTTCCTCAACTCTCGAAACGTATGGTGATTTGCTATGCTGCTAAACCGAGTTCCAGTCATAAAACGAGAGCATACAGACAAACAATAACTTGAAACAGGATCACCTAGACACTTCTTCGCTTTCTGCCAACGCCTGTCGTCGACTAATACTCTTGGGATCGAAGTATGGCCGTTCTCCAAGCCCTACAACTCGATGCCCTGTCCGCGGGCCAACCTCCTCATAGTCCCAGGTAGCGGCATGATAAACAGAGCGATTATCCCAGATAGCTATTAAAGACACCATTAGCACATGAAAAAAAAATACTCAAATCCCTCTCCCATCCCCGCAAATATGAATACAGGACCATGCGCTTACCAATGTCATTCGGGTTCTGCCAGCGTAGCCGGACTTGCAGATCGTGGTTCTCCTGGATCAGCTTTACAAACCATTGCAGCAGGTGCGCGCTCTCCTCTTCCGTCACCCCGTTCACCTTCTGGACATGTGTGCCCACTGCGAAGATGCTCTTCCACCCTGTGACCGGGTTCGTCCGCACCACGGGGTGCTCGGCGAGGAGCTCTTCGCCCACGTTCTCAGGGGCACCGCGCGGGCCGGGGTGAACTTTGAAGTTGTTGTTCGCGGCGACTTCGTTAAAGCGTGGCTGTGCGTAGGTTGCAGTCAGGCCGTCGAGAAATTTCTGGTATGGCTCGGACAGACGGTCATAGACCTCGTAGCCAGAGGCCCAGAGGGTGTCTTTTGGGAATGGGGTTAGCGAGTTGGCTGGGACGCATAGGAGGAAAAGCACCAGGGGAAAGACTACGTACCACCACCGGTCTTGGGGAGCTCTGTGAGGCGAAGGGCCGTATAGTCGGAGGGAATGGGCTCGAAGGTGATGTCCGAATGCCACTCGTGCCGAGCTGTCTGCCTTTGCTGGTTGCGATGGGCGTATAGCTTCTTCCGCTGGTTAGAGCTGATGACGCTGATTTCGTCGTCCGCAACGCCCTCCTCGCGGCCGGAGTTGACGATGGGGTGGATATGCAGACCGGAGGTTGAGGGCTTGCCGGAAAGCTCACCGAGTCTTTGGATAAGCTCTTTCTGCAGGTCATCGTTGAGCCCGTCTTGCTTTCGGAAGAAGACGACGCCGCGTTGGGAAACTGCGAATATGTGAGTATGTGCGACGGGATTGCTCTTCTATATCATTCTCGTCTCTCCTTCTTCGCTTTTCGTTTTTCTTTTTTTTTTTTTCCAGGGTCACTACGATGACGAGTGGATGGAGAAGAGCTTACTTGTAATGGCCAGGTCTCGAATCAAGTCATCAGAATTGGGGGCTCGCAGGAAGTCCTTGAGGTTGGCATTGGGGAACTCGCGGCCAATCACCGGGGTGACATCGAAGGACTCAAATGCATCCAGGGCTCCGCTAGGGTTGAGCGGCCGGCGTTCGAGGCCCTTGAGAATGATCTTGTCGTCCAGGATGGGGACCACTGGGGCATGCGTTTCGGTCAAAGACGGAGCCATTGCGGCAGAGGATTATTTCTGCGAGGAGAAGAATAGGGTATCGTTGGATCGAGGTGAAGAAGCCCTGAAAACCATCATCGGGGCATATTTATATGTACTCGTGGGGCTTCTAGATTGCCGATGACCCGGCCTCTTTGCAGACTTCTGCCATTCTGTATCCATGTCGCATGTTTTCTGTCCAAGCACGAATTCCATATTAGAATACGAGGCCAAATGATGCGCCAGCTTTGAAGATGTTGTTGCTACCGTTGTTGTTGCGCGATTCAGTCCGGCGATTTGGTGATTTGCGGGGTTGCGGGATGTTGACAAGGAAGAGTTGGAGTTGGCGCAAGTCTTCCACTGGATGACGAGAGTCGTGGGTGTTCCGCGATTGGCGGGGACCGCATGGGCTTCGGCAGATTCAGAAGCTATCATGACTCAGTCGGCTCTGCTGGCCATGTCCAGCCAACTCCAAAGCACGTCATTGTCCCGACTCGGCCTCGGATGCGTATTCGTCGATAAGGATGATGCTGACTAGGCCAACGGTGCTCGCTCTGCACTCGGACATCGGAGTCGCTCGTTCTTCCGACTTGACCAGAAGACTGTCTAGTGTGAGAAAGGAAACATCGTAGCCTGTGGCCCTATAGTCGGTGCTCAGGCCCGTCTTTGCATGAAATTGATCTAAGTCTAACTCATACCGAGAATCCGATCCGGCTTCAAAAATCGCCTCCGCATTCAAATCCTGAGAAAGCCCCAAATGAGGCTCGTAAGGCTTGAAACAAGTGCTAGTATCACCAGTGACGCTCCAAACAAGGGGTTGGGGTCTGGTAATCCTGTACAGCTCGGACTCTGCTGGCTGTTGGAAAAATATCCTGATATCCCACACCGATACTCTGCACCAGCGATGAAAGTGACGTTAGTATTGCTCTCATGGCATTGCGAGACTCTTTTTACCTGAATAAATTAAGGAAGCCCAAAATCGAAATTGATCAGAGCCGCAATCATTCAAAAGGGACGAAAAAAAGCTCCAAGAATCCCAGAGGGCATTTTAAATGCTCTTTTCTAGGGCGAAATGAACAGTCATTGCCCAATCGACGATTCACTTAAATGATTGATATTCCGTGGTGCCCTCGCAGAGATGAGAACGTTATCAGTCCAGCCAGCAAGCGGAATGTATAGTACGAGTTCATGTACTTCCCATCAATTATCTCGTCGACATTGGCAAACAAAAACACTAGCATGACCCAGGTGGTGGCATCTTAAGAACAATCCATCAAAGATTCTAGCCGCTACGTCGACAATGCTTCATGCCGCGTTGATGCATCTTTGGACATAACCGGATGCCTCACCTCTTGAGCCAGGCAGGTTAGACTTGTCCTTGCACATTGGCTCCCAAAAAATCCTATGATAAATCACTAATCAAGCATAATAAAATGCATAATATTACAGACATTCTTACCCTGTTGGATACTGCAAGAAGGATATGACAGGAAAATAAGCCGGAAGTTGTTGTACAGCACAAAGAGATCACGCTCTTCCATGATATGAATTCCACAGGCTTACTGCTATAAGGCTTCCTGGTCGTTCAATTGACAATTCTCATCATTCTACCAAACAAGGAAGTTCTAAAGTGCTCTTATTATGAAATAGAGTGATGAGAATACTTGATATAAACTTTGGTGCCGGAGAATAGGTGACGTTCAGGGTCGCCTAGGGGCAAATATATCTGCGATTAGTGATGTGATCTTTAAAAAAGGGGTTGAGGCGAAACGAGTTGATCTTGGGGCTATTGAAATATTCAAGAAATAACCCTTTCAGGACGTTCCGAATTATTGGCTTTAAACTATATATTTCGCGTGAAACTTAGCCATGGTAGATGAGAATATAGTCTTCACTTTCTTCAACGCTTGACGAGCAGCAAGGTATAACTTCTATCTGGTCAATTGAGTTAAATATCAGTTCGTAACTTTCCAGATGCCTCAGTTCAGCAAATAACTTGATATTCTAAGTTCTCTATGCACTAAAACGAGCAGGTTGCCTTTCTAGTGGTGAGTATTGCTTAGAATTGCCGAATCCCTCCCAGATGTAGTGACCATCAATAATGAGCTCTCAAGTTTCGAAAAAACCACATAGCATGGTAGAAAAAAGCATAATATCAGCGCTCTAGAAGATCCAAGTCTTCCCCTATACATCGCCGCGGAGCTCTCGAAAGGAAATTGAAGGGCTATCTCTCTCGGAAGTATAAACACAGGAGAAGATCTAGAAGCGCCCAGGCCTGAACCGTTATCGCGAGCACAATGATGAATGAGAAATCCCTGCCTGAAAGAGCAAGGGTAAAAAGCAAATCCAAGGTAGTGTAGCATTTTTGAATCTATATATTCATATTCTAGTTTGCACTTTTGTATTTTCCATGTCGTGTGGCTGTTCGCTAATGAATCTGATCTCCAAAGTTTATTATGTACAGATTCGGAGAATATTGAACCACATATCTGAATATCATCCTTCCAGACATCCTCATGCAGATCTTTGGTTGGGGGGTTGTTGCCAGTTCTTTGTAACTCCTGACCCGGCCCTAGGAGTTCCCATCAATGACTGGCTCCGGCCCAGATGAACTATTTGCATTGACCTTCGTTTTTAATGTATTATGGGGGTTGTGATAGCGGGCAGCGATTCAATTCTTGACACACCCCTCTCATATGGCAGCAACCACCATCATCTACCATATATTTTTGTCCTTAGGCGAGCCAGGCGTAAGCAGTAATGTCCTGCATTTGGTTATTGGAGCATCATCGACTGCAATATGAGGGTAGTATTGCTCGATTGTTGCCGCGGTTGTGAAAAATCGGCGCTCTTCTCAGCACCATCATATTTTCTTGTATACAAGCTGCAAAGAGAACAGCTCAACGAGGACCAACATATAGTCTATGTTGAGCATCTTTTTGGCTGCTGAGCACTGCACCGCTGTTTCTCTTGCACAAAATCTTGCTCACTCGGTAGACGCCGGGGATCATAGACTGAAGCAGTCTCTGGAGTCTAAGGTATACGAAAGATCATAGATGGGGTTGTAGTCTTCTGCAAAACTTCAAGGGCCAATGTGCTTTCAAGAAATAGGTGACAAAGCGACATTGGAATTGGTCCTTTTCCGGGACTGCATATGTGTCTTCAATCTTTAACGCAGGGTCGTGTTGAGCATCTCGAATGTTGCGCCTGGGCGAGCAAAGACCTGGTATTAGCCACTGATGTCAAGGACAAAATGCACAAATGGGATTATTACAAATTTCAAGTCAGAGATGGCTGAGTTGGGCTGTCAATTCGTATACAGGATGAATGGTGGCTCAGAGTACTGCTAGCTGTGGGTAACGATTGCCAAGCTGGAAATAGGCATCATAAGGCAAGATATCACAATGATATAGACCTCTGTCAGTCCTTCGTACTATACATAAAGAAACGGATATAGAGTTTGAAGCAATGGATGTAGAAGCCAATACCCTAGAGCCAGGGCCGTTTATTGCGGTACAAGTCAATATTGCATTTGATTGCGGAATTCCCCTCAATTCTGCGTTGATTCACATTGCCACCCCAGAATTCCACAGCAATCTCAACTGCAATACACAGACGGAGTCCCTAGAATAGAAATGCCGAGCAGGATTTACCATCGGTTTGATCTTCTGACTATGAGGAAGAGCGACGGCAACCAGACCCCGAGCGGCAAGGGAAGACGAGTGATCAAGGGTGTTTTTGTTGGCCCCCATCTTGTGGCGTCTGAATAGTTGGATAGCGACTCACGCCGAGAAAAACCTGATAGGTAAATTAATTCTGAAGGGATTCGTGGACCAAACCATCGGGGCGCAGTCTGCGGCCTGGCCCGACTGGCAAGATGATAACAGGTATAGTAATGGGCGTATCATGGCCAGTGCTTTTGCAGGGGCTGTAGCTCAGTTTTTTCCACGAGTTCCAAAATCCGTGCCATGCCTACTAGTGAATTAGTGAATTAGTGAATTTCCACGATAGCGCGGAACGTGCACAGAGTGTGAAACGTAGATCCTCGCGACGTCAGAGGCTTCCAATCTTCAGCAGATCCCAACCCCTGCAAGCAATGTACCTGCTTGTGATTGTTCTACTGGGACATACGAAGAGGATCTAGCCGATCATAGGTGCCATTCTTCCGTGAGGAATAGTGTGGAGATACATGGAGTACCCAATACCGCGGGTTTTGAAGAGGCCCAAAAACTGACAATATATCTTATATCCACGGTATCCAGCCCATTCGAGAACTTAGAACCAAGCACTCAGTTTGTCTAGCAGCTACTTCAAAGTCTAATTTGCCACTCCATCATCCTTCGTGCTCTCGTCTCTCGGAAATACGCACCGTCGAGTTATACGGATAGATAGCATCCGCTACAATCTAACATGTTGGCCGGTTGGGGGCGAATGGCAACTTGGGACTATCTGAATTCATAAGGCAGATTTGAGGTCACATAAATCTTGCTGCATTATTGCACCCTGTAGACATGGGCCAGGTTTCATCCACAGAGTCGGGTGCGGATGAGGATTCTCAGGGGCCGTTCTCGTTCGTACTCGTTTCCAGTGAACGGAAGGATTAGCACTGGGGTTAAGCCATTTCCCAGCTCTGCGGGTCCGACCAGTGCCATTGATACCCTTTCCCGAGGAGGATACGCGAATCCATGCGCTCGGTGATGAAAGAATGAGGAATGAGAGCAGAAAATGATAAAAAGCGTTAGAATGATAATTTCGAAGCGACCTAAGCTTCTTCTCTCATCCAACGATTCGATGTCTACATAGGGAATTTCATCGCTAGGAGCCCCAATAATCATCTAGCTTCGCGTCGACGATGCATGTCGCGTTCCTAGCTGCTTTGAGTATCGGGGGTTCCCGGGGTCCTCCATTCAAAAGACTTTGCGAGAGCGGATCGGGTGGATCTCCGCACCTAGGCTGGACAAGGTGGGTATAGTGGATAGAGTGGAGCAGAGGAAAGTTGAGGGAGCAGATCAGGGCCGTGGCTTCTCCGTCCAACATTTAGTGTCCGGTGCTCGTGCGGAGCCATTCTAGCACCGAGACAGGAAGACAAAGCCGGCCTGTGGCTGTCATGATCGTTGATCGCGACGAAAGAGGCAAATAGAGCGAACGTCATCTGGAAAGCTCTGCGCGCCCTGTTTGGATAATTACCCCTGCATTGAAACGGTCCCAAGAGAGCGCTTGCCCCCACCATCGGGGCTGGCGTGTTCTTGGAAGACCGTGGAGACCCTCGGACACCAATTGCGCCTCACATACTCTATACGGAGTACTGGAGGAAAGTCTGCATGGTCGAGGAGTGACGAAGATCACCCCTAGGATGCCCTATGCGCGATGGCCCGGGCCAGAACCCAGCTCGTTGGGCGATTGATTACTCCTGCGACGAAGCGGGGAGGAGGGATTAGGGGGCTTCAGCCGGGGAGAAGACCCGGAGCCGAGGAGACAAGGCTTGCTGCGATGCTCGTAAGATAACTGGTAGATGTGGTCGCTTTTTTTTCCCAAATCAGTGATGCGTCGATATTCCTCATTCAGTCAATGTAGGCCTTTCTGATGCCTCGCGTGCAGGTTCAACACAGCCTGGTAAAGTGAAGTTGGTTTTCGTTTCCCCTGATAACAGAATACGCAGGAGTGGTGTTGGTATGTTGTTGTTGTTGTTGTTGTTGTTGTTGTTGTTGTTGTTGTTGCTGTTGTTGCTGTTGGTGTTGTCGTAGAGAAGGGGATGTTGGATGTGAGATCACGAAGAGCTGGGCGTTACAGTGCTGACATAGCCTCGACCCTAACTTCAACTTGAACTTTCAACTTCAACGTTCGGCCATCACCACCCATGACGCGCATGACTACCAGGCACCCGAATTCTTTCAGAAACAGAAACTAGACAATCCGCTGCTAAGCCGCAATAGCAGGACGCCCCCAGGAACACCAGGAGCAAACCAACAATGGACTTATTTGGCTGGTCAACAGCAAGCCAAGCGACTACGCCATCAGGATCGAGGTCTTTCCTCTCATTCCCTGCTTGCCCCCCTGGTCACGACCCGCCGCCCGTTATTCGGTTACCAAGGATGACAATCCCTGTTTAGCACAAATGTTACCACGTGGAAAGGGGGATACAGGCGCTCTGGGAGTCCGGACAATGATCAAATAGAGTAACCAAAACGGTGGAACAACCAGATCAACCGTGCACAGGCTCTGCTCCCCCACTGCTGACGAGTTGTCCAATCGACGTCGGGAGCCCCAAGGCAGACTGCAGGATGATCGCCCACTACTGGACGAGAAATTACGTTCTTACACCCAGGCGGCAACACTCCACCGAACCGGAGGTGGAACGGATCCTGACGGGACTGGCAAAGAGTGCGACATGTACAGATCGAGGCAAGATCAACGGCGGCGAGCCTCGAAGGTTGCATTGGCTGTATTCGAGCAGCAGCGCTACGACGGTGGCCGTGGGGGCCAGAATGGCAAGTCCCACGGGAATTACCAGCGAGCTGGGCCACTGGGTCGGGCTGGGCTAGGCATTGAAGCACACGGAGTAACCGACGCCCAGGCCCCCGAACCAGGAGCATTCCCAGGCATCAAATTGATGAGGGGAGACGAGGTTGAGTCAGGGGAATAGTGATCCAACCGGTTGCTGCGCAAGTAAAAATCCCGCGGCAAATCAGAGCCCGTCCTCCTCGGCCTTGGTCGGTCCATCGGCGCATTCGCTTATCCTAGTGTCGCGCTTAGATTTTGTCGGGTCTTTACTGCACCAGTGATCGTTGTCTAAGTGGGCTTCTGGTCTGTGCAGCCATCACTTGAGCCGTCGCAACCCGCAGATCAACCTCGGGGCGGACGACAGCCCTCTCCAGCGTGACGGAGCAGTCCACTCTTTATGTCCGCTTGCCGGGCGACGCTAACCCGCACACAATTGAACTCCATGATTTTTACAGACCTATGGTTGGCTGAGACTCAGCACTAATTTTTTTTTGCAAAGCCTGAGGAAGCAGTGCATTCCCAGTTTGTTTGGAGCTACACCGCAACGGTTTGCCATGTGGGAAGGAATCCTTCGGACCCCCTCTGGCCCTTTGCTCGTTTGCATCCCCCTGATGCTTCGTGCTAGCCGGGTCCCGGTTCTGTGTCTCGTTCAGACAATCAACTAGCTCAAAATGGTATTGAGGGGAAAAGCCTCGTAATCGACATCCCAGATGAAATTGGCTGGGTTGGAAACCAAGCAACCGCACATCGTTCGCACGCCCCCATCGACTTTGAGGATCAATCGCCCCACTGTACCCTTCTCACTGGGATCAGTCGCGGCCGGGATTTTCTTTGCCTAGTCTTCTCAACATGTAGCCTGTGGTTTGAAACCCGTGGAACCAGCTTGTCGTCTCGATTTCCTAATGGGAAAGTACTTGGAGGAACCCGAAGATAGCTGGGTTGACTTCCTCTGGGGTTTACATCGCATGTCGAGCAACTGCTCGGACCAGCCCCCAAATCTGCCCTGCCACCCCACCGATAGCCTTCCGCCGACTTATCCGACAAGCTTCTCGCGTCAGACCCATGGATTTGACGGCAACTCGACTGAGGGCTCGGGGAGGGGAAGAAAGAGAAATCCAATGTGTACAGGCTTATTTGGGAACCAACGGCGCTTGTCTGCAGACGACAAGGAATGAATCATGAAACTCAGGGAGCACCTATCAAAGACCGCTCTTATGCATGTCGAAAAGATGGCAACCAAACAGCTTTGCCGATAGCATCTGAAAATGTTGGTGAGGGGACAACGATTAGCATTATCTGACCCAGGATGGACTCAGCCATGGCCACTGGAACCACTGGAGCCATCGGAGCCATCGGGGTGGGGGCTGTGGGTGGTGGTCGATCAGTTGAGCATCGTCCTGCTCGGCCGGCTGCACACTATGCTGAAATCGATTTGCCCTAGGTGTTTCATCTTCGAGGATTGACAAAACTACTTCAAAGAGTAATTTGGGGGCACTTTATCTCTCTCTCTTCTTTTTTTTTTTTTCTTTTTTTTTTTTTTTTTTTTTCCTTTTGCTTTACTTGCTTCGTTTTCTCTTTGATCTTTTTTTCTCTTTTTTACTATTTTGTTTTATTTTATTGGGTATTTTTTCATGATTCTCATTTTTATTTTCATTTTGGCTCTAAACTCACCTGGGATCGTGCAAAGTCGCCCAGCTTCAATTACTCTTCCGTAAATCAGCCGATCTTTATTGATCCGCCCATGATCCCCTCTCTCCCCCCGGGGATTATATAGAAGGCCGCCATCCGGATCAGGTACGTGGATTCCGCCGTCCTTCTCTTCCTGTGTTGTCTAAACCAACTGGAGTCTAGAACTTCCTTACCAAGCTGTGTGGCAAGATATAACGAAGCGTCACAACCCGATTCCTTTCCCTGCTGAATTCACACCCACCAAACAACTGCGGAGCCCAATTTGTCTCTCGACGCCCTAATCTCGCTGTTCTATGACATAAGAGGGGCTTGCCCAACATTGCCTACAATGTCTATCAGTTGCACTCTGCCCCAGTATTCCAACCACTTCGTATCCTCAGTGTCGCCCTATTTGGAATCATCACGGCCACAGTACATATCACCACCGCCAAGTTCCATCATGGATCAACAAACAGTCCATCCTGATGCAAAACGCATGAGTCCTCAACGTACGGTACCTTCCTCGCCGTCCTCCACCGGCGAGCACCGAGTGAGCAAAGCGAAGAAGGGAAAGCGAGTTCATGCATGCGAATTCCCCGGTTGTCATAAGGTTAGTAACAAATGACTCAAAAATGGAACCCCTAGATGCCGTGGGATACAGTATCTAATAAAGAGCTAGATCTTTACGCGTGCGGAACACCGGCGACGACATGAACTGAGTCACAAGTCAAGAAAGCTCTATGATTGCACCCATCCTGGATGCAGCAAAGCGTTTCACCGTGCCGATTACCTCGCTCAACATATCGCCCGGCAGTAAGTGATCAAGAAACATTTTCTTCCCAATTCAAAATCGCATTCATGAAACTAATAGAGCAACACAATAGCGACCCAAACTACTCGAAAGACAAGTCTTCCTCGTCCACCAAAAACGTTTTGTCGCCAGTTCCGATGACCAGCGTCCCTTTATCCGGTGCGCGCAGCACCCAGTCATTTCAAGCCAAGTCTTCTGCTCCGATTTCCCAGGGATTCCAGCACGTTGAGTCCAACGGCAGCGCTACATCTCCGGATAGCACAGATAGCGCCTTGGTGCCTTGCTCTCAATGCTTCGGCTGCCAGAATAACCAAGGCTGTATCAATGCCGGTCCCTTCTATAGCTATTCAAACACAATGAGCCACGGCTCGATCTCGTCTGTTTCCAGTGTTCCTCTTTTTGCGCCGCAGTCCCCGCATTCGCCGTTACCATCCTCGGGCCTGGATTCAGTCATCGATCAATATCTCCGAAGTGTTCTCAAACCGGAGGCGTTTATCACACCCCCCACCCCCTCTGGAGTCGTTGCAGCAAGAGGATCCAATTGATCCCTCCTTTTGGAATTCGAACATCGACCCAAATCTGCCCTCTTTGAACCCATCAGTATGTGTGTTATTCTACAATATTGGGGGAGCAATTGACTGATTCTCTGATGAAGATATTCCATACTCCCGCCTCATATTCTGCCTGGTCGGCTAGCTCTGAGAATATTTCCCCCATATGCAGCCGAGCCAGATTGCACGGCCGCTTACGCGGGATGCGACTTTGTAATACCTGTTTTATCTGGATTTCCTTCCCTCTTCCTGGATTATTTATTATCTTTTACATCTGTGTTTTTAGCGGGCTTTGTGTCTTTTTATTCCCCCCTGGCATTTTCTCTTCACCCTATTTTATCCCCGTATTTTCCATATTTTGCTACGCTTTTTAAGGCGAATGATTGATTTGAAGTCATGGGTGCATGTTATTTTAGTCCACAAGTTGAAACTTTCTATGTGCCATTATGGGCATTCGGAGTCCTGTAAAGGCAAAAATGCTAACATTTGTTCGAACACCGTTACAATGACTGTCATCTCGAAGTATTTTTAAACCCTTAGAATGTTGTAGGACTAGATTGAGATCTGCAACGGAAGGATTGCTAGAACATGATCTCCAAGAGTCACTGTTTCGAGTCTGCAGGGCTGGAAAATCCTCCACGTGGTGCACCGGAGCTCAATGCGGCCCAAACACCAGAAGCCAGGGTTCCACGCCGATCATCACCATGCTAAAGACCTGAAACACGGGAGTGGTGGCTTGGATTCTATCAGCTGGAATGACCACGAATCGGGTTCGTTCTTGGATGTTGGTTGCGCTATAGATTGTTGGGACTGCGCCTCCGCATTCTGGATAAGCTGGCCCAACCCGAATACAGCATCGCCCAAACCGAGCAGTCGGTTCTTACTCCGCTCGCAATCAGGATCATTGTATGCCTTGTAATATCTACGGAGTACAGAAGCACATAGCCCTCTCTGCCCACGTCGGTCCCTGTTTTGCCCTGGAAGAAGACTCCGAGCCTATTGCAGTTGAAGGGCACTGACTATACACCCGGATGGCTCTCGAACTCAGGAGCCAGTCTAAACACTTATCTCCATAATCAGTATAATATACACGGTATAAAAACGTTCAAAATCTGCTCAAAGCTATCCAATGCTCCTTGCAACCACCTCGCCTTCAATATTTGGGGTCGAAAAATCTATCAACTAGACGTTTTATTTGATCGAATTCTGATTCTCAGCCCGAGCCCCCGATGGCGCCTTTTCGCTGATCAAGCAGTCATCCTTCTTCCTCAATGTGATCTGAATCTTTCGTCGCCTAGCAGGACAATCCTTCGCTCGTTAACACAGGGAATCACTGATCCTTCCGCTTGACAATGCTCGGACTGATCAGACACAGGCGCCAGGATGAGTGACCGGCCAGTTTTCACATTGGTATAGCTATAACGAACTGGCAATATACGCTTGCTCGGTATGCCCGATTTGGATCATTATTTTGCGGTTGATATCGCATTGATAATATAGTGTTGGACAAATAATTTTGAGGCAATCGTCGTTCTAATTCAGGCCTCAGCGCTAATAAAGCCAGTATGAGACCCTGTCGCTTAAATGGCCGGTTCGAGTCATAAAGACTACAGTATCAATTGTAGGTACCTCGCTCTGTCGATTTCTCATAGCGATACTCGAGTCCAGAGTATGCTGTACATGATGAACACACTTAGCACTCCGCAATGATAGCGCATTTTGTGATGTGAGTGGGCGCCAAACCTGGAACTCCTTGGGTATCCCGACTAGTCGAATCCTAATCTCATCTATTCATATCAGTGCTCCATAAAGCATCCAAGTCTAAGCCCCCCTCTCCAAAGTCAATCCTTTGCGCCCTGGTGTTGGTCACGGTGCTAGCACTGCAACTCCGAGATTTTCCCGCGCGCGAAAGCAAAGATGAAACATTCTTATGGAGAACTGACATGGACAACTTCTTGGTGCAATCCTTCAAATTACATGCCCAAAGTTCTTCAGTGTGATCCTTTGACCAGGTTGCAGAATAGTAAGTGCTGTAAACCATATGCAGAGAGGGGAAATGGTTAGCCTTGACTGCGAAAGCTCCGAAAGATTGTAAATAATTAAATTATTCAGAAGATGATAATTTGATGACTTGATAAGCATAATCAGTGGTTGGCATAAATTCGAGAGACGCATTATAGCTAATTAGACAGCTTCAATCTGTTGCACTGTGGCCTTCTCGTCCGAAAGTTCTGGCCTATCAGATGTACTTTGTTGCCCGAATCCGAATACACGACGTTCAAATAGAACATCGACTTCTTCCAGAGGTACTCCTTTTGTCTCGGGAATAAAGAACCACACAAAGGGAATCGATAGGGTTGAACAGGCGGCAAAAAGAAAATAAGTCCCATAGGTGATGTTCGAAATCATATAGGGTACGCTTCGCGCGATAACGAAATTGAAAAGCCAATGTGTTGCAGTACAAATGCCCATACTGATACCTCTAACTTGCAAAGGATAAATCTCAGAGCAAATAATCCAAGGAATACCAGCCCAGCTGAAACAGAAAGACACGGCGAACACGAAGATAAAGACTGCAGCTGCATAGGAAGATCCACTCATAGACTTATCAGAGTTGGATTCGCGTTCTTGAATTTTGACACAGACTCCAATGAGCCACATAGAAATTGCCTTGAATTTGTTAGCCTTCGATTTGTTGTTAAATCCGTCAAAATATAGGAACACACTATGATGATGCTCCCGAAAACCAGCATGGGCTTACGGCCAAACCGATCAACTGCAAAGTACATGGCAAGGAAGACCGCCAAAAGTCGCACTATACCATAGATGCCTGTAGAGACCAACGTTGTTTGAGTGCCAGTAACCCCAATTGAGCGGAAAATACGTGGAGAGTAATAATTGATGGCATTCGACCCGGCCATTTGAAAGAAAATCATGATAATGATACCCAAGAACACCCGATAACGGATATCTGGCTGAAGCAGCTCGCGAACAATCGACCGATGGTTACCAGGGCCGGTAGCCCGTTCGATCTCGAGTTGTTGAAGAATATTTTCGATTTCGCCCTGTAGAGTCGGATCGGAGGCCGGGAGGCCCCTCAGATGACAGAGGACTTGAGTAGCTCGAGATCTTCCATGAACTTTAGCCATCCATCTGGGCGAATCAGGCATAAATATTAGACCAATCAAAAGAAGGCCAGCTGGAATGAGCTGCAAAGCGAAAGGGGTCATCCATTGGGAAGATGTCGAAGCCATATTACGATCCACACCGTAGTTGATCCAAAACCCTATGCAGGTCCCAGTTTGAACACCTATTTCATATATCCCGACGAGCCGGCCACGAATGTTTGGTGGAGCACACTCGGCAGAGTAGAGAGGCACCAACATGCTGGCTGACCCGACTCCCTAAAGATCGTCAGCTTGGTGATGAGGTGCCGAGGAAGAGTGACCTACCAGACCACCAATTGCCCTGCCAACGAAGATAAGAGATGTTTGCCCCGAAGACGCCGTTTGCATAATTGACCCAACTGTGAAGAAGATGGCACTGAGTGCCAGGGCTAATCGGCGACCGATCTTCTCACCAACCGGCCCTGCGCCGAGAGCCCCGAAGAAACACCCGGCTTGAAGCAGAGAAACAATGTTGGCCGCGAATGCATTTTTGGTAGATTCTGATGCACCCTGTAAGCCGAAGTCCCTGAAGCTGTTAGATAATGATGCCAATTTCCTGGAAAGAAGGTGTTACCTTTGAAATGACGATAGCTCGATCGATGTTCCAATAAAGGCGAGGTCATATCCAAACATGAATGCGCCCATTGAGATTATTGCTGCAAGAAGATAGACGCGCATATTGGGGCTATGCGCCTCATGCAACATGACGTTGTTTTGGGAAGCCATGACCACACAGATCGTGTGGGGAACTCGATCAAATCAAATACTTCAAAATTTACCTCAACAGGCACCTTGTGAGCATTATTTTCCTTTTAAGTCTTTTCACGCTCAAAGAGCTACCCCGTACCCCGCATTTATCGGGTTCATTCCTGTTGGTAGCGAGGGGCATTGGATCGGAGAATGACAGAGCGAAATCCGCGGCATCTTCTGCCTCTCGGAGACTGACCCGCCGATACGGAGCTTGACTTGCCGTGGGTCAGGACAAAGCGCGGGCTTGAGACGAGAAGGAGATGATGTCCCAGTATGAGAATCCATAAAGCCATGAATCTCTGGGAAAGGTGAACTCAAATACCATTTTGCATTCTCCAATTGAAGAAGGATATTGAGGAATACATTCCCTATAATCGGCTGCTCACTATGGCAGTAACAACCACCGTCGAACAACTAAAGCCGGCCATCATTTTCCAGAAGAGGAGGAAAATTCCTGCAGTCTGGATGAGATCCGGTACTTCCAAGGGACTATTCATTCATGAAAAAGATCTGCCCGCCTCAGTCAAACTATGGGAGGATATTTTCCTCTCGGCGATGGGTTCGGCGCAGGCCAGCGCGAAGCAGCTCAACGGAATCGGGGGTGCAACATCAACAAGTTCTAAAGTAGCAGTTATTTCCAAGTCTACTCGGCCGAACATAGATGTGGATTATACATTTATTCAGGTGGCACCCGACCAGCCCAAAATTGACATGACTGGAAACTGCGGGAACATCGCGGCTGGGGTAGGGCCATTCAGCCTGGACGAAGGCATTGTCAAAGCTCAACCAGGCCAACCAGAGGTAAAAAGCCCCCGCTCTTCCTATCCTTTTTTCCTCCTTTTTTGTCTACTCCTATATAAGGTATTTGAGACAATCATTGATATCTTTTCAATATACCTAGATCGATATTCGGATCTTCAACACTAACACCAAGCAAACTATCGTGGAAACCGTTCACGTAGCTCCGGACGGTAGATTCCGAGAAGATGGAGACTATGAGCTGCCTGGCGTCAAAGGCACTGCAAGTCCTATCAAGGTCGCTTTTCTCAAGCCCCAGGGCAGCATGACAGGAAAAATGTTTCCAAGTGGAGCTAAAAAGGAGATCATTACCGTACACTGTCGTTCTGGTGATGTACTTTCGGTCAGAGTGAGCCTGGTCGATGCTGCCAATCCATTTGTTCTTGTTGATGCCTCTTCAATCTCTTTGAAGAAGAATGGCGCCTGGCCGGTTGAGGATGATACCCATTTCCTTTCGACCGTGGAGGATATTCGGCGGGAAGGGGCCGTGCGTTTCGGTCTCGCTGAGGATACAGAGACAGCAGGTCTTGTCCGAGGAACGCCCAAAATCGCCTTCTTATCTCGTGTTACAAAGGGAGAAGACGGTGCAGATATTGAAGTTCTTTCGTTCACCATGGGAAAGCCACATACCAGTCTCCAATTGACCGGTGCGGTATGCATCGGTACCGCGATGGCCATTTACGGCTCAATTGCATCGGACTTAGCGGCCGAGAGAATTCAGAAACATGGAATGACAGTCGCTGACCAAAACATTGCCTCGCCGTTACCTGTAGGTATTCGACATCCTTCGGGAACAATACACACCGAAACAACTCTGGAGATGAACCAGGAAGGCGAATTTAGTGTCGAAAAGGTTGCAGTCTTTCGCACGGCGCGTCGATTGTTCGAAGGGAATGTGTTTTACTGAACCCGCCGAAAATTATTCTGGCGCGACTGGGCATTGTAATTGTTGATAGACATAGGGTAGCCAATTCGGATATCCGTTCATATTATACACATATCTTGGGAAGCTCCAGATTGTTCGATTACTATTTAGTAGGCTATGTCATCTTGAAGCGAGCCATTAAAACCAAAAAGCATATCAACATCAAATCGAGTGTCCGGTGAACCATAGTCGTACACTGGAATCATTGCCGACGATGAGGCAGGCTGTAGGCCAAGCGTTACGGCAGTGGAGTCGGGAAGGGTATGACCGACATTCTCAGCAAAAGTTTGACCATCAACTGTTCTGTCTGTCTGTCGAATGAAGCTCTGAATGATCATATCGATGTCTAGTTCCGAGCTCTCCAATTCTCCCTGTGGTGGACTTTCTTGGTTATCCAATGCCATGGAGTGAAATATGTCCCCATCTGAGGGGTTTGGCAAACCACTGTCGATCTTTGTGTCTCTCGTTATCCCCGGGGCTTGCTGGCTTGTATTATGTTCCATCTGGTGACCTAGATCCACACCCATACGATCCATCAAATGCAATATAACATTTTCAGCACGGCGCACCGCCCAGTTGGTGCTCTGGTTTTTCTTAAACACGTCAAGACAGACCCGAAGGCTGGCGTGAGCTCGACTGCCGCCCTCTCGCTGCGCAGCCACACGAACAAAGATTGTCGCTGCAACATACGTAGCATATGAGATGAGATAAGGTGCATGTCGAATTGAATATGTTGAATCGTAAGCTTGTAATAGACGAATAATCCGGGTGGCTGCCGCAGTGCATGTATTGAAGGAGGTTATGGCAACCGATGGATCTGTTGCATATAAATGGCCTTCTGCCACGAATGGTCGGTGAAGAAGAATACGTAAAACATTATATAATGCAAGGAGAGAAAGAACATGTGGCGGAGGAGTGGTTCTAGTTGAGCTGCTGGTAAATCTTAAATGGCTAGGTAATTCACTGTGCCAACTTTCGAGCTGTGTGTCCAAGGAATTCAAGGTTGCAATAAGGTCATGGCGCGAACGTGTTGAGCTGCGCTCAGAGTAGACTTTGTTCAAGATTCCATTCAAAACGAGGGAAAGCTTGCAGAGTTCAGTGAACGTAGAGACGCTGTAGGCTGGAGAACCGGGATATGACTGCACATCAGAGTATGCAAATGGTTGCCAATGTTCGAATTCCTCGTAGGTGTCAAGGAAAGAGAGCGACACTTTCGTATCAAAATCTTGCAAGCTAGCTGGACGGCCTTGATACAGTGATTGGATTTTGTCAACGACAAAAGCGCCCCAGAATACGCGTCGACGGATTTCTAAATCTTCATCAGAGAGTCGACGCATATTTGTGAGCATGGTAGCGTCAACGTGCATTCCCAGGTCAATAATCATCCTGAATGCAGTCCCTGCATAGAGCCATGCAGCACTACGCTCATCTCCAAGAGCAAATAACGAACTGGTCATTACCAAAAGAGCCTGGATTGTGGTAATTTCGCTGCGATCAAGGGCGCTTCCCAGTAACTCTTTGACCCTCATTCTAAAGGTCCAGCCAGCAGTTCGAACATCGTCAGGATCTCGACGTACTTCAGGCCTATTGCTGAATTTTGACGCACCAAAAAAGATTGCATTCAAAAGAAGCTTGGAGAAATAAGGCCCGTTAACCGCCATGTCTCGCATAAATGCAGGGCGGTGGGTCACAAGAAATGAATGATGCTGGCGATTCCAGTGTAGAGATAGTAAATGCATGCCCAGGTCGGGATCAACCCCATCAAAATCAAGTTTGCCTTGTTGCAGGTTTATGCTTTCCATCTGCCCTTTTTGATTATTAGATTTCACTCGATCTGTCTAATTTTCTTCGTTTGTATACTATCAAGTAGAAAACAGCCAAACGTACTTTGGTAGGCTGCTTCACCCATGAGCTGCTTTGAAACATTATCGGTAGGAAGTCGTGAATCATTTGGCCGTACCTGGGCCCGCCTGTCTGTCGGCGCATCGTCAAACAGTGTACTTGTAAGACCATGATAGCTGGAATCTCCATTGGCAGCGATGTATATGCGAGAGACAGCTGACTGGGTAAGATCCACTTCAGGCCGTTGCCCCGGACTGCAGGAAGATCTATGGGGTGCTGTAGTGGGTGAATTCGGTGCCTCTTCTTGGCGTTCGTCACATTTCTCTCTGGGTGTCGAAACACTTGCGGCAGTTGATTGACGTTCAATGCTTCCAAGCCGTTGACGAAGAAGTTGATTTTCCGTTTCCAACCTAGAGATTCGGGCTTTGGTGGGCCTTGGCGTCGTGAGTAAGTCAATGGCAAAGAATAAATAGTATCATACCTTGATCGCTCTGGGCCTATGGTATAGAAGCATTCTTTGCCGTAGCCTTTGCAGTTCGAGCATGTCGGCTTTTCGTTATTGCATCGTAACTATAATTGTTTTGCTCAGGCCGAAGTGTCAACTCACATCAGAGATCCGCTTACCTTTCTCCGACGGCAAAAAGCGCACGCCTTGGTGGCTCTGCGTACTCTCGGTGGTTGTGCTTCCTCCATGGATGAAGGTAGTTGGAGAGAGAAGGAATAAAGTGACCCGCGGAAGCCGGGGGCCGTTAGTAGAGTTTCTTCCGCGGCAAGTTTCATCCCGTCGGCCTCGGCCGCCTTTGTCCCGGGGTAACCATATTACTCTTGGTATTAGTATATCTTCGAGTGATGTGTCCCGGGTCGGTTCTCATTTGCTGTATTATTACAAGATGGCCACCCAAAGCCCAATTCAACCCAAATATGCCGAGCCAAGACTTAGAGTATGTAAAGAACATCTCGTTATTCGAGGGCCATGCCGAAAATCCTAACGAGGACCTCCAGCACATTCCCCCGCAGTGGGTCTCCCTGGTTGCTGGCGGAGTCGCAGGAGCCGTTGAAGCGGCCGTCACGGTCAGAATCATAATCCTCGGTAGTTGACTATCGACAATGCTAACTACCACTCCTAGTACCCATTCGAGTATTCGAAAACCCGGGTCCAATTATTCTCGACCAACTCATTGAATACTTCGACAAATCCACTACGACTTATCTTTCAGGTATGTCGAAAAGAAGGAATATCGGCTCTGTACACAGGATGTTCCACTCTGGTGATTGTCAGTATAGCTATTGCATATCTTTTCTTTTACCTCTGGCATCCACATAACGATGTTAATACCCAATCCAACATATAGGGAACGGCTGGCAAGGCTGCTGTGCGATTTTTATCGTATGATACTATTCGTAAATCCTTCTCGGATGAACATGGCAGACTGTCCGCTGGACGGGGCATCTTGGCTGGAATGGCCGCTGGCACAGTTGAAAGCTTCTTAGCTGTCACGCCGACAGAAAGAATCAAAACGGCATTGTGAGTCAATTTCTAGTAAGAAGGAAGATGATTAGTTTATAAACGTCAATCTAATCATTCCACAGGATTGATGATGCGAAGGCAACCCGTCAATTCAGGTCAGGATTCCATGCCGTGACTGTCATGGTCAGGGTTCACGGCGTAGGTGAATTATATCGGGGTCTCGTTTCAACCACGGTAAAGCAGTCTGCAACTTCTGCAGTGCGCATGGGGTCATATAATATTCTCAAAGAAATGAGCAAATCTCACGGGATCCAGCAAAGTATCTTCACATCGTTTGGCATGGGGGCATTAGCTGGTGTCGTGACGGTCTATGCCACTCAGCCCTTTGACACTTTAAAAACAAGAGCACAAAGTGTTCAAGGAGCAGGGCTCATGGAGGCCGCGCAAAGTGTAATGCATGAATACGGGGTCCGAGGTTTCTGGAAAGGCAGCTCGATGCGCCTCGGTCGTCTGCTACTCAGTGGAGGAATTGTCTTCTCGGTATATGAACAAGTTTCTTCGTTGCTCTCACTTACTACGCACTAGTAAAAGGTGTGAGTAGTAGAGGCAAGGGCTTGACAAGCCAAGACCCGAAGATTGTGCCTCTTTCAGTTATGCAGTTTTGCCGTATAGAGATAGAAAGATAGAACTGGTTAAGCCTTGTACTTAATAGCACTATGTGAAATTACAAAGACTCAATAAATTTCATGGAACCCATAATAGCGAGGCTCGAGGCATAGTCTATTATTGAATGAAATCGAGATGTACAGATTATAGAACCACTAATATATAAGGTATTCTCTGCTGCGGACCGTGTTCATCAACCATGGCAGGGTAGAAGCTGATCGATCGATCAACCTAGTAATCAATTTCCACGATAGGGCCATCATACACATCTTTCGCCCGAACCACGTAGTATATTAAACTGAGGAAAATCACGCCCACTGTGCCCACTATACTAAAATTCATTGTTTGAACGGTGACTGCCCAGGATGGAGGCCAAAAGCTGAAGAAGACAGCTATTGTCATATAAATGAGTGCAAAAGTATTCACGATAATACCCCAAATTCCAGGCAGGTGGAACGGGCCCCAGACAAGCTTGGCACCTACCGTGTTGACAACGGCGGTATCGCTGCTTCGAGCGTTGCTAATCCCACCCGTGCAGCGACGGTATAAAAGGAGACCGGCAACAACCATATATGAAAGATAGAGACCGGAAATCGACATTGCTACAAGATCATTGAAAGCAACCGAAGATCCAATGTTGATAAGAGCGAGGAGGCAGACGATGCAGGTAGTCAGAAGAACAGAGTAAATTGGCACGCCAGTGCCACCGTGAACCTTAGCAGCCGCTATCGTCAGACTACCACAAAGAATAGTTTGGTGAATGAAGGCTCATTTACATACCTGACTCCAGATACGCCATGCCGGAATACCACGATCCCTTGAAAACGACCAGAATTGCCGCGAAGCAGAGGCCAGCATACCCACCGAGGTTGTAATGCCCATGGTAGTAACAATAGAGGCCATCACAGCGGTACCAGCGACAGACCCAGTAGCTTGCAAGAAGATGGCCATAAATGGGTAGCCAGTGGGTGATTTGAGAGCTTCTCCGATATCTCCCAGGCAGAAAAGCATGGCTAAAAGCATGCCAAACCCAAGGGATCCATTTATTAGAACGCTAAGCATGATAGAAGTGGGAACTGCAGTTGAAGCATTGGTGATTTCCTCAGACATCTAGTGCAGATAAATTAGAATCTTTTATAAACAGGAATTGTGACGACAAACAAAAAGATTATCACTTACGTGAACTGCCGCATCACCTCCAGCGAATGCAAAGATACAGCCGACCATGCCAACGAAGAATGACAGACCCTGCGAGGGGAACTCGCCAAGATTCAAGAATTGGGTGAATACCTCCTCTGCAGACCCGTGGTCTGCCATGTATGTCAAAGGAATAAGAATGGCGAAGAAGCCGAGGATGTGAAGAATAAGGATGAACCCCTCGAAGCGTGGTAGCACCTTTCCACCGATACTGTTAATAGCGACCGAAAAAAGTGCTACAGCCCAGAAAAGTAGCGTACCATGCCAGCTCTGAGGCTGGTAGCTGCTTTGTGTGAGGACAATGAGACCTTGAATCAGAGTGCCGCATAGATAACATGAGGTTGCGTAGGTCGCTTGCCAACCGATCACAGTAAGCCAGCCTGTTTTTGATTAGCTTTCTGTCTTTCTATCTTTCAGCATCTTCTGGTCTACTTAAATACCTGTCAAAAAGCTGAAGAGCTTCATCATAGATCGTGGGGCAAGCATTGAACACCAATGATATTGACCTCCTGATGTTGGAGCCCTATTCAATCGTAAACCCCAATGTTCATGTATGTAGCCTTTGTATTGGACATTCTCCTTACATGGATGCCAATTCGGATAGAACGACAAAGGTAGAGGCGACGCCAACCCAAACAAAGATAAATCCATAGACAGCACCCGCTGGTCCGCCACTGTGAGATGATAGTGATTAGCGACCATTCAATCAAGATTCAGACGACAGTCCGGTAGACACCATACTTTTGATATGCTTGCAGGAACAATCTATGAACCATGCCTCTTGTCAGCAAGACCACACAAAACTTTGCGATCGCTTTGAATCCTCACACAACAATTCCTTCCCAAGTAATCAGAATTGTACAGCTGAATCCTAACATGGACATCAGTCCAAAATTTCGCTACTTCCAGAGTCAGCAAAGCAATGGTTATTGTTTCTCCTCAAGATCGTAGTCTCGTACCTTCAGCACCGGGCGCTTGCCCATGCGTGCCAAATTCGCGTCATCCAGCTCCTTGCTGGAGGGACTTCCAATCTCCTGCAGCCCAATCGAGTTCATTTGCTTCAACTGACCCGAGGACATAGTGGGCAGATGGAACACGGAGAGGGGAAAAGAAGATGGTACGGGATGAGCAGGGGGGTATCACAGTTTTGTATCCCGGCTAGCGGAGGGACGAATCGACTAATGCGGGCTGTATTGGAAGAACGATATGGCTGGACGCTCCTTGTCGGCTATCCCACCAAAGCTAGCGGAATGAACCCATCATGTGGATGTAATTACTCGCAGCTTGCAATATAGCCCACCCTATAGCTACGGAATTAACCGAACACAAATTACTCCTTCTCGATTAATAGTGTCGGCCTTGTGGGCTTGATTCAGCTACACGGCTTGGCGATGAAAGGGGGTGCAGCCACTGTCCGACATTCCAACTGGTTTCTGGAATAATAAAAGTATAGAACCTCTAGACCTAAGGGCCCGCGCCACCAGTGGTTAGGCGCATCTCCGTCCCCGACTTTAAACTTTGATTGCGCTCTGTGGTGGATATTGGGTCTCTGGCGTTACAACACTAAACATGGCTGGCTCCACCCTGGCTGACCTGGCGAGATCGCGAGCTTTCTCCTCGCTAAGCCTTGGAACGGCCAATATGCCGCTTAACCCGGCTGAGTAGGTAGTATTGGGGATTTCATTTTACTTACATTTCTTGGTCGAAGTAGTTTCAACCTACGATCGCTAGTTCCTGGTGTGAATTAAAAGCTCAGGTGTCTACTGGACCTTTCACAAGGGCCTGTTCGTTATATTACGAACTTACGTACAAAAATATCGCGTAATTTGAATAATGAAGAAAAGAGGGGCAATGGTCTATAATTATCATGCACGTCGGGTTTCCGTTACTGCCCAGGTCCGAGTCTCACGAATTATTCGCTCCTGGCTGGACTGACTTTCTGCGTCGCAATCTGGCGAAGAAGTGATTATCGTTTGATTCACCACTTCCTCAGGCATAGTAACGAGCTCATGGGTCTCGCTTAGGGTATCTCCAGTACGACCACCGCGAGATGCTTTATATGTCGTCACGGCGTACGTTCTCGGGCGACTTCCATAGCTAGTTCCTCCCAGGCTCATTCCAGATGAACGGAGGCTGTCGAGAAATGGTTTGAACTGAGGTGAACAGGATGTGACGATACTTAAAGACTGTGTCATTTGCGTAGAGACTACCACAGTCCAAGTATCCCATGACGAATCCGTTGATCCATTCGTATCACCGGCGTAAGCGAGTTGGCATATGATGGCAACAATCACACTGTAGAGATAGCGTATGTTAAGGGCGGGAAAGTTGAACCATGAGATAGGAGCCGGCGAACATACACTACTCGAAATAGAAACACACTGGCAAGAACGGCTTTCTTGTGAATATCTGCTTGTACCCGAACAATCACCAACAGTGCCTGGCCAATGATCCCACTCTCTGAAAGAATATTTGTGATGCCGAGGAAATTCCACCAGGCAGGCTAGAAATTAGTTAGCAATCTTAGACCCTACCCTTTTTTTTGAAGCCCAATTCGTACCAAATTAAAGCATTTTCCATGCATGTAATCCCAACTTCTTGGAATCTGACATTGAAAAGCCGCAGAGAATATTCCAGTGATTGTCCAGAGAATGATGAAGATTCCTAGTCCGAGAGCGAAGCGGCGGTCGAGCGATGCAGGCGTCAAATTGCGAATGAACATCATAAGAGCAAGTTTGGAGCAGCACATGCTACTGATGAAAAGGATATTGGCGGCATATTGAGACTAAACAGTGTTTCAATGAGTGACAGAGCACATGGAATCATATTGTAATTGGTACAGTATTTGCGCCACAACTCACCTTCATCATCTGTTCGACGCTGGA
Organism: Penicillium macrosclerotiorum; assembly: GCF_028827735.1. Lineage (NCBI taxonomy): Eukaryota > Fungi > Ascomycota > Eurotiomycetes > Eurotiales > Aspergillaceae > Penicillium > Penicillium macrosclerotiorum. The sequence continues at coordinate 4,993,821 of NW_026643083.1, read as the reverse complement.
ATCAGATAAATCCTTCAGATGTTGTCCCAGTCCACCCTCTGTAGCCATTGACACAGCGATAGACTGGGCAGTGCAAGTGGCTATTGCTCCAATGCTGAGGAAGTCATCGATGGTGAATTTGCGAAAAATCCAGTATTTGGTTCCTAACCGTGTCAAGACGCTCATAATAGCTGTTATTAGCATAAACCAAGTCAGGACATTGATGGCCGGTGTCCAAGTATCTCGCAATTCCGGCTGCATCGCGGATACGGACCAAGGAATTGTCAAGGAGACCTTAAGGTGAAAAGATGCATCAATGGCAGACCAAGTAGGAATCAATGGCTCTCTAAGGTGATTTGGTTCCTAATCGAGCAAAAGACTCAGTGCCTCCGATCTCTGAACCATATTTTTCAGGATCCCTTGGTTTAACTAGCCAGTATCTGGCTAGTGAATATTACAATCATTTTCTTGTCCATAGTTTCCGTTCCAGCTCGGGGTTTCTGCCTACTCCAGCGCATCTAAGCAGCCCGGACCCCCAATGATTGGGGGTCCGGATCGTGGGCAGACAATATGCACCACGCAACGCCCTGGTGCATCGACCGGACCACAGGCAGTGGGGCTATCACCTAGGCAAAAAGTTTATACTTATTGCGAGGCGTAATGATTGGGGCCACGGTCCGCTGCCCCCACCCGGCCGAGCCCGGACGATCTTTTCATCACCTGCGGACGAACGAACCGAATCGCTGCGTCTTTTCTGATCCCTGTATGATCCTAGCTTTGCATGCATTTTCCCAGCACTCTTTCTTATCTGTAACAACTGTATCATTCCATGTCTCGGCGGACCCAAATTTGAGCCCGGTACTTATTTCCTCTCTGTGTGTTCAATGTTCGATTCATTTAGTTGCGGGTCACTAGCGGAATCCTATGGAGAGCCGTCGGACTTTCCATTGCGTGCGACCCCCGGGGATAAATTTAATGTAATTAAGGCCTTTCTGTGAGCCAGCCTAGGTTTGCTGGGCGTAGTCTGCCTATACGATAGGCTCAGCAATGTAACCTAAGCTTGGCGCAAAGTCAATTGTGAGGTACCATCAGAGAAGCCAGGTCGAACCAAGAGAGAAAACAAAGAAAACATATTCCAAATCAAAAAAGTGTGGCTCCAAGACAGAACTTTCTTCTTTGCCCAGCTGGTACCTCGGATGGCGAGGTATCTTCGAGGTCTAGTTCCTTGGGGGCCAGGGTTTAATTCTCGAGGAACGAGATTCGCTTCTCCATTCGTCAGCTTCTGTACCTCTTGGCATTAGCACAACGCCATTTCACATCCAGTCGATCGATGGCTGAGACAGAAATCCGATACCTGGATGGGTCTGGAAGATCTTTCGTTCACGATTAGCAGCGTATTGTGTTCTATCTTGTTTCCATCTCCTCTTTTGGAACTTTGTCGCCGATCGATCCTCTCTTCGAATTGAAGCAGGGGTTCCGGAACATCGGGCGATCCCGCTTTGAAACAGAAAGCTATTGCCGTAGACCCATAGACCCACTAGCATCACGGTGGTATGGCTAATGAGATGGCACTTTATTGTTATGTAAGATACCGTATGCTTTCTTTAAGAAAGCCACTCGTCCGGTGTAGCACAAAGCCCTTTGTACACGATTCCTGTTACGATTTAGAACTTCAGTCTCATTTGTTGAATTCTTTACCGGCAACTTGTGTTACCATAGAATCAAAAATGCAATCTCTGGTGTGATAATGATAATCCTCGAGAAATACCACTTCGTATCACCTTTACTGCAAGTATCATTGCAATTCCCTAGGTGAACTATTTGTTAATATAAAACTTCAAATTGGCTCCGAATATGATAGGAACCTCTTTTCTGACATGAATTAGAGTTCAAACTTCCTTCTTTGTCGATTCTCGTCAAGGGAGATGTCCAAGGCATCCAGTAGTGAAACTGGTGAAACTTTACAGCATTCTCGAACTAAAGCTCACATTGGGAAGTCTCCGTAATTCTTACAATTTACCATCTAGATAATATCTACCGCCATAGCATTCTGGATGTCGATTTGTCGTTCGCCCTGTCCTATGTAGTATAACGGTAGCCTGGGTGGCAGTTCCAGTCCATCGCCAACTGATAACATTCCGATCCCTCCATGATTGGATCCCGACCAGCTGCAATATCTGCATCAGTCGCTCGATCAAGCCGCCTATTACGCCAGCGCAAGATGAAATGCAAGAGGGTGGCCATAAAGATACATAGCCCACAAAAAGCAACATTAGCAACATTGGCTTGCCAGTATTGTGGTCCCTGGGAGGCAGGATAGAAGTAACTCGCATAGATGGAGGCGAAATTGGACCCGGCATTGACGACCGCGTACGCAACTGCGCGCTTAGATCGAGGCCGTGGCAAGGAGGCGGAGACCCAAGAGAGAATGCATCCAAAAGACCCATAGATTGACATCATCATGAAGGTGGAGATATATCGAGCCGCGACATTCAAAGTCACTGCACTGATAATGAAACCGATGCTGCTGAATATCTGTGGCCAAACAACATGTAACCAACGCTCACTAAAACGATCACTGTGGAGCGAATTGAGAACACTGAGAAATGCGGCGAAAATGTAAGGAGGAGCGGAAAGTAGTAAGGTAGAAGTGGTGTTATAGCCCAATGTCTTGACAATGGTAGGGAAAAAATTCGTGAATGCAGCGGATGTATTCAGTCCTAGCTGCATCAACCAGATAATGTAGAGAACCGGGTCCGTAAATGCAAGTTTAAGGCCTTCCCACTTGTTTTGAGTCTCATCGTGGTCGCATTCGTTGGCATCTTCGGCAAGACGAGCGATGGCTAGCGCGCGCTCTTCGTCTGTCAGGAATTTCGTCGTAGCTGGATAGTCAGGTAGAATGAACATCGAAACCATAGCAACGGGGATAGTCGCTGCTCCTTCGATTATGACTGAAAAGCGTCAATAATGGCGCACACATCAAAATATCTATATTTGAACATACATAGCCATCTCCAAGCTGGAAGACTTGCTTTCCCATTCATTCCAGACATAATAGCGCTCCCGAGAAGGCCTCCAAACGCTCCAGATATCTGGGCTGCAACGTATAGGATTGATATTCGGGCAGCTAGTTCTTTCTTGGTATACCAAGATGAGAAGAGGAACAATGCTCCAGCTGTTAAGAGCAAGTTAGAGAGAGAGCCATATTCTTGTAGTTAATGGTTAAGACTCACGAAAAAATGGTGCTTCGACAAAGCCCAGAACAAAACGCAGGGCCAGTAACCCTTGGTAGTTTTGAACAGCACCTGTACAAGTACTGACAACTGCCCATCCACACATGACAGAAGGCTGGATAATTCAATCAGCTGCGAAGTCTCAATCGCTCATTTAACCAAACCTTGAACCCACCAGGAAAATAGAGGGTCTCATTTTATTGAGAATCATATTGGTAGGAATCTGAGTCAATATGTATCCAACGAAAAATAGACCTAGATGCGATGAGTCCCAGATACCAAGCAAGAGGAGTCAAAAAACCCAACTTATAATTGTGTTGTATTGGTCGCCTTCCAGCTTCAGATCCTCCTCAAGGGTGCCAAGACGCGCAGTAGCAATGTTGTTGCGATCCAAATAATTCAGTACATCTTTTCGTTCTTGTCAGTAAGGGTCCCCTCTTGGCACCAAAAAGCGCGGCACGCATACAGATTAGCATCATGAGCGGTAATAGGCGCAGATCAATCTTCCAAAGCAACTTCTTTTCAAGCTCCTTGCGATTTTCCATCGTCACACTGACCATCTCGAGCTCAAATACATCTTTTTCCGATTTTCTCAAGACTTCGAGTTCCTCCGTAGTACCGCTATCATTATTTTTTGCTTCTTTGGATCTTTGATCTTCATCCATATTGATGTTCAGAATGGCAACTGTTCAGAGGGGACTTTTCAAATTCATTGCTTCAATAGACCGCCAGAGAAAATGCGGGGAATGGTCGAGCTATTTATTCGTAGCTTTTACAATGGGCTTCCCCAGATTAGCTTGATCCTTCAATCTTTCGGCGAGAACCCCATATTTTCCCCGCCCTTATACTTGCATCTTTGCTGTGCTAGTTCGGGAAAATTAGCGAGCCGTTTCTGGGCGCCGTCGGCTACTTACCCAAAGCAGATAGTTAGATTCTGTAATCTGCACGACAGAAGGCCCACCGATCTCAGAGTGCGGCGATCATTTCGCGGGGCTTTCACCTTTCTAGCCAATACAATCATTTATAGTATCTAGAATCACATGTCGAAATCTAGATAACCAAGCTCTGAGGCTAGATGATCCTGCAATGGTAGGTCCAGTCTCGGCAATCAATCTCGGATCAATTATGAATGAACCACTCCACCAAAATAAAAATCATGCCGATCTGATCATGAATTGATTACATAGGGTTGCTAATGGTGGATTTGAAGGAGTGGAAAGCAGTCGGTAGATACATCTATATTCTGACTGTCCCTGGAATGGGGAACAGCTAGTTACCGTCATCAACAATATACATAATACAATCAGTCAATCTATCACAGCTGGAAAGCTCCAGCGACAAGAGCAAACACAGAGGCCATAAACAGAGAGCTAGACAGTGAGATAGAGCCAGCGGAGCTGACGCTAGAAGCAGAAGTGGAAGCCGAAGAGCTGGAGGAGCTGGAAGAGCCGGAGGCCTTGGTCGACGAGGAGGAGGCGGCAGAGCTGGAGCTTGAGCTCAAGTTAGTCGAGGTGGTGCCGTTGGAGGCCTTGATGCTGGTGTAGGAGCCGGTCTTGTCGGTGTACTTGTAGGACTTGGCCGGGTTGTAGTTGATGATCTTGACCGACTCGACATACATGGAGAAAGGACCAGCAGTGTAGTCAGTCTCGCCACCAGCCCACTCAATGGTGCCCTCACTGTTGTCGGGGTCACCACCGGCCCAGATACCGATCTTGATGCGCATAGGAGTCTGGGGATAGTTCTTGCCGTTGAGAGCATCGGAGTACTTCAGAGAACGGACAACCTCACCATCCAGGAGCCACTCCAGCTTGCTGGTGGTCCATTCAAGACTGTAGGTGTGGAAAGTCTCCAGGGGAGTGGTGACATTGACAGTTGTACCACGGTCGTAGGAGGTGGTGTTTCCCTTGCCGAAGTAATCGGTCTCGATCGAGTAGTCATAGGTACTGATTTGCTCCTGTAGTTGTTCGAGTTGACATGAGAAATTGCTGCGCTGTGCGATATAGGACGGTGAAGAACTTACCCAGTCGATCTCATCTAAATCGTCCGACTCAAGAATGTAGGTACTGATGATACCGGTGCCGTTGGCGGCTCTGAACTTGACATCAACGTGGCCGAAGAAGATATAGAAGTCACTCTCGATAGTTGGAGCATCGCCCTGCTCCGAGATAGTGAACTTGGCACCGAGCGAAGTGCTTTCCACAGTACCCTGGGTAGTATTCCACTTATTGAAAGCCGAAGAACCGGAAGTGAAGTCGGTGGTGAACTCATACTGATTCAGGCCGGTATCAGCAGAGCAGGTACCTATTTGATAAAGCTGTCAGATTTTGTCTCGCCATATCATCCCGGAATCACTCACTGTTGAGCGGGTCGCAGTCAGTATAAGTCTGCGCAGCACCCAGCTGGACAGTGGCCAGGATGAGCGCGGCCCACTTCAGGTAGGGTGCAACAACCATGATGTGTCAACGATAACTGTGAATGACAGTCGAACACTTCAAACGAGAGTAAAAAGAAACCCGAACGAGGGAACAGGAATGGGTTTGCCGAAAAGTAAAACGAACGGATTCACAGGAGGAACCCTGGAGATTATAGCGTCCAGCGAGTGTGTGGAGGCAACAGGAGCCAAGGCAGTGCCTCACAATCCATTCATCTATTTATATGGACTTGCTCCATTAGCCGCGAGTCGGATACGCCATTGGTACCCTGGTCCGGGAGAATCTCTCTCCACCGGCAACGATAAGTCAGATGGTGCAGACACTGGTGAAGGGCGCCATTGGACACAGGGCAGCCCTGGCAGTGGAGTTCAGCAGCCGATTCGACACGCTGGGGATCGAAGCAGTTCACAGTGCATCAAGCGAGACTCCACCAAAAAAGCTTGGGTTGGCTGGTGACGGCAACGCTTGCGTAGTTTAGGCCGAGCCAGTACGACAGCTCGAATTGGCTTACGTCGCCCCGGCCGTCGCGCTCGTTGGGGCACCCGGCACCGAGCCTTTATAGCCCCGAGGTCGTCGTACGCTCGTACACACGCATCGTGCCACGGGTCATGGAGGCCATTGTTCTCTAGCAGAGCGGGTGAACCTGGTGGTCATGGGTGTTGGTTGGTATTGATGGTTTCCTGGTCCGCAAACACCTCAACTGAGCACGTCGCCGAGGACCCACTTGCCACGACGCGAATGAATTTTGAACCTTGGCGGTAAATGTATTATCGTCCACGAGATAGGAGGGGGCTGGAGGCCATGGCCATGAATTTTATTCGCCCTAGCAAAGATCAGAGCGAGTTCTTGGAATCATCGACATTATTGACCGGGCTAGTGTATTTTGCGTCCGGACCCTCGAGGCCCCCTGGTCTTCCCGAGAAATGCTCTTTGGGGCCGAACCCAATATGACGAAAGCAAATTTGGCTCCAAGACAGAAGAAAACAAAATGAATAAATGGCCCAAGAACGACAAATGTTATTAGAGAAGACTGGTTCTTATTAGAACCCTAGAACTCCATAGGAACCCCCCGTACGTTGAATAGCTTCGATGTACGGATGGAGTGCGTGTTGAGTGAAAAATTCCCTAACGGAATATGATTATGTCGGAGTATCGACGCCGAGCGCCCAGCTGTACTAAGTCTAAGTAAGAAGACTCGGCTACTGTGTGAATACCCTGACGAGACCCAATCTAAGCCAGTAACATAACTAAAACCCATATAAATTGAACTATGCCGAACACCTGTGGCGGCCCCTTCCACCCTCAACGCTACCTGCAATACCACTCTTTTTTTTTTTTTTTTGGTTTGCTATCTACCCTCTAATATGTTTAGAAGATAGCCTAAGAGAAGCTGAATGCACGACTCGAATCGAGTAGCATGCACCGGTTTGAACAAATCATGCGCCTGGAAAGAGAGCACGCTGATGGCACAGGGTATCATCCATATCATGCCTCCTGAGGTTGTGGCAAGCCCACTGTTGGGAAATTAATGTCTCGAAATTATGCAAAATCGGGCCAAGAAAAGAATGGGTCACAATTGTCACAGACAGAAACTCGAGCAACAACCATACCAATCTGAGTAAACAGCGCGATCGCCACCATACAGAGTGGAAAATTACCGAGTTCCATCGCGACGAAAGAGTGACTAGTGACTGACTAGGCTACGCCGCTTTTCGGCCCCCATTTGATTAGTTTACTGAGGAACAGCGCTAAATATTGTAGTGGGGAAATGGCCGACGATGGGTAATCTTGGGTGAATTCTGATTGGAGGATTTCTTTCCTGGCACACACAGTCTTCACAGAATATAGCTTGCATCTCCGATAGGGAGAGAATCAACTTTTACACATCTGTCGCTGAAGCAACATCTGTTTCCTCTCTGAGAGGCTTTCTTCCATCGTGGTGTGGTGTAATTTTGTGGCTTGTTCGCTGATCTATCTCATACTGCCTATCCTCGTAGGCTTGCCGTAGAGGCCTGGTTCAATATGTAAAGAGGCGGGGCGAAGGGCTGTTGTTTCTATCATTCTCATACGTTTTTCTTCTCGTCTGAATCTTATAAAAAATTGCCATCTATATGAACCCCCGAGAAGGCTTTGTCTCGGCTGTCTAGAAATTCCATATTTCAATGCGGACGGGCCTGAAGCCACGAAAAGCCTTATGCCACGACAGCCAGCCAAAACGACTGACGGCTTGACGGCCCGAGACATTGAAGGGGCCAATGCCGAGGGTCGGCCCCGCCCCCTCTAGAGGTTATATCGGAAAATTGAGCCATTGAAAGGGTTTCAAAATCAGTGGTGTACAGGATAGAGGATGAGATGTTGAAAATGCCATGAGTGCATTTTCCGGTCCTTGGGGCTCTTGGAACTTTTGGTTCTTGCATCTTTGAAGTCTGTGAGTCAATATGAATGATAGAAAGCACTTCACACTCCATGAATATACTGGTTGGAGGGAGAGTAGAATGAAACATTATGCAAGATTTCTTTTTCTAAAGAAAAGGACACACTCATTCATGTCTGCGCGCTCAGAGGCATCTATCTATACGGGGCTCTTAGGAGCATCGCCCTATGAGTACTAGGTTTACATCTAGGAGTGACCTCTTCCTTTCAGAGAAGATTGCACTTAGCATTGCCTCCGGTCTCATAGTAGAAGAAGTCATAGAAAAAAAACTTAGGAGAATGTGTCGAATGCATCTTTCTGGTGAAGACTATGTATTAAAGTAACCATCTATATTCAAAGCCAAAAAATCCAAGCAAGTGCGCGGTCCTAGTGTGACCTATTTGAAAATGTATAGCATACAAGAATCCTGATTTAAACCTTCCAAGGAAGGCCAGGACCTTTACACCCATCCGCTCTCTCGAAATACCAGTGGTGGGCTGGGAAGGCAGAGAGAGATGGGACACCCGTACCAGTGTTGCCATCCCAGTTAACTTCCCCTTCCAACACCTTGATATCATTCGCGGATACCGAAGCGTTGTTGGGAGCGGTGATGTAGTATTCTGGACTGACATGGACATACCCCATAGCAAGCAGTGGCAGCTTGGGTACGGGGTCATTGATGTGCGTGAACCGATAATTGTTGGGCTGGGATGTGATGTACTTGGCCAAAGCAGGGTTGGCAACTCGGGGTGAGGCATACGCGTACAGCTTGGCTGACGGATGACCCTTAACACGGAGATCAGCTGCAGCCAGTGTAGCGACCCCAGCACCAAGACTGTGACCGACCACGACCAACTCATAGTCGGGGTGGGTGTCTACGGTGGCGCTAAGATGTGGGATAATGTCATCCCTGACATTTGTCCAAGAGCTCCAGAACCCAAGTTCCGCATTACATCCATCGCACAGCTGGGGATTGGTATAAAAGAATTCAGCGTCCGCGATCCAATTGCGAACGGAATATGAGCCGCGGAAAGCTAGGATAATGGCCTTGTTGGTATTGTCGATCGCGATATAACCGGCAGTGTCCGTAGACGTGGAGCTATACAAGTCAGACCATCAGCATGACATGATATCTTCTTCCTGTGATTTCTTCTTACTTGGAAAAATCATAAATTATAGAGGTATCGGCGGCCTCAACATCGGGGCAATTGCCAGCTGAGCAAGTCAACTTGTGGCCAGCCTTGGAGACATAGTTATCGTAGCAATATGAGGCCGCCGCGTACTGAACCCAGAATTTGAATTGGGTCAACTCATCGGTTGAGACATCTATGCTAGATATCAGCAATTGGGGAATAGAAACAAACTTTCACCCAGGTCATTATCCTACCTCGACTTTGTAGGTCACTGGGGGCAGCTAACGCCGTCACCGCAGAGAGAAGAGCCAAAACGGAAAAACGCATGATCACCCAGGATATAGTACTATATGCACAAGAACTTGCTATGCAGGATTCAAGTGTCTGCGAGACGAATCTTTTATGTTACGCCGCGCTCGTCCATCTGCCAGTCGGAAAGCATTGCTTCCTGCATAGCCAAGTCATTGAAGGCATTTTGCTTCTGATGCAGTGGATACCAAATCGCGTGCGTGATCTGACCAAGATAGAGAGGATCGGCGGCTCTGCCTCGGTGCATCGGTCCCTTTACCCTTGCGGTGCAGTTCTTGCAGATCTGGTGCCTTATGTCATTCGCATACGATGCCGATTCCGAATTATCGGGCCCTGGTGCCTCGATCATCGGCATTGAATGGGCAGAGTCCGTGGATAGAGATGGGGGCTCCACGGGCATCTTGCTTTTTCCGGAGAGGCGGAACCATGGGTATTTGAGACATCGAGATTCATCGAGGCCGCCTTGATAGGAGCAGGTAGGGCGACTCAATTTTGAGCCCTTTGGTCTTCGTGGACTTCGGCTGGTTTCATTGTCGGCGTGTCGGCGATCCCGACGGCCAGGGACTCATTCGCGGTCCGGAGGACGGGTCGCGCAGCCACGACGCGGCCGTGGCATTCCAAGCTCCGCGCCACCGAAACCCGATCATGCAGGAACCGCTGGTCCCGGCCAACCCGAGTGGCTCCCCCGGTTTTTGCATCTCAGAGCCAGACGCGTGCTCCGTACCACATACCTGATGGATGTCATCGGACTCTTCATCCCTCTCCAGGCCGTGATCTATTCACACAACACACACTGAAAAATTGGGGCGAATATCCGCCTTGCACTTTTTCCGATTCTCAGCCCTCGGCGCATCGCAAGTTCCGGTGCTGGGGACTCGACCCACTTGAGTGGAATGAAAGATCGTCGTCGCGGAGCAATAGAAGAGAATCGCTCGGAAGTTTCACGTGTCAGGCGTTGTGTCGGGAGGCCTTTTCAACATTACAGCTCTGGCTCCAGACCGGGCTCTCAGACAAGAATCACATCCCCCATCGTGGGATATCATGAATTCGGCATCTGTCCAATTCATCAACCGATTTGGTCATTCAATATTCGAGTCCTTCGCCTTAAAATAATGCACCGAACACTGCGACGACAGGGACATCCTATATCGGACCGAGATAGAATATTACATTTTGTAACCTCGAATATCTCTCGGGAATCCGTCGGTCAACAGGGGCCTTCTGTGCAGCACTCGTTTCAATCTCGACGTTCAATCCCCTCGCCTGTGTCGCTCGCTTGACCTCAATCGGAACAGGGTGACAGGCAGTCGTTCGACGAGGTTCAACGTCTGTCTTTCAACTGCAAACTCTCCAGAGGTATGCTCCGCCCATCTTTCTTTCCCACGCGGGAAGGTCCTGCGCGTTGCTGTCGGGAACAAGAGGGCCAGCCGGATATCGAAGAAAATCAGTATTATTCCATGAAGCCCGGCTTGATCTTGCGAAACCGAGCCGTCGGCCTTTCGATAGTGTAGACGCTGGGTGTCCCACCAACTCTGTGCCGGGGGACTTGGCAGTGGCTTCATAGTCTTCACCAGCAAAGTATCGCGCCTCAACAACGGCCTGGTATTCGCAGGCTCAGAAACTGATGGCCGTCTGAATATGGACTAGCGAAGGGTCGACGATCTTCAAGATTCGTCGGCCCCAGCCTGCCTCCCAGTAAGTCTCAACGTTCAGACATGCGGAGTATATCAGACTTTCCCTGTTCATGTAGTGTGTTGATATCGTGGACACATTGCGCGAGAGATGCTTTAGAGTGGCAACCGGAAACCAAGAGAGTTGGAAATTTGGACTCATATTGAACATCGGAAACCCCTTCCTCTTGATCAGTCGTAGCATCTTGAGCGCAATTGATGCTTGAAATTCGCTTCACGAGAAGCCCCGATGCATTTCTCGTCGCTTGGGTATTAATTGAGTGGTTTGCATACGTTCTGTCTATGAACTCGGTGAATAGTGAACCGAGAATTGCTACTTCCGGTCGTGCTGCCATTCCCAGGAGCTTTCATATACTACGTCAAACTTCCATATATCCAAAGACGGGGGAGGGGTTGGCGGATTTAAGGTTGACCGAGTAGCCGCGTCCCCACCAGCAACTAGCAGTGTCTCCGCCCACCCACACCGCTTCGCGTTGTGGGTGTGCCACACTCAGATTACCACCCACACTCAAATTTCCACTTTTTCCTATTTCCCCTATTTACTACTGCATACCACTAGTATCTATGAAGAAACCCTGCCCGTTCTGACGTGCTTCCTCTGCTCTATCTAATGATGCCTGCGATTCCTGTGTAGGTTCTGGTGGTGGTGATGTTCCATACGCTTTCTTCCACTGCTTCCTTACCCGCTTCCGCTCTGCCTCTGCTTCCTTCTTATTTCTTTTAGCAATAGAACGATTTGCATCTCTAATAGAGAGTACCCCTGTTTTGCTAAGCGGCGTTTTAACCTGGCGCTTAGTGATTGGGCGCTGTAGTGGTTGTTGAGCTTCCCTAATCTTGCGAATAGTATCGTTCGCTAGATTTAGGTTCTCTATAGCAATCTTGTTATGATGAAATAACCGGTCAAGATTGCGTTGCTGCCTAGGTGTAAGATCTTCTTGTTGATATCTAGCAATCTTCCTTTGATTCTTCTCTAGATCCTGTATAGATCTAGGCGGCGATTTGTCGATACTAGAAGAAGATATAGGTGGTGGTGAAGGTGTTATATGAAGCGTTGAATGAAGCGGTTGTAGATCTGGCGCTATAAGACCTAGGTGATCTTGGATAGGAAGGCTATTAATAACCTTTCTACTATCGACTGGATATATCCCACGATCTTTAAACGATTCACGAATAATTCGCTGGCTAAACGCTCTATTCCGAATATCACCGATTATTCGAAGGAACTCTGATCTTCCGATAGGGCTTCCACCCTAAAACGCGTAGTCGTTATTCGCTAAGCGGAAGTGTTGCTTATAGCTTAGAAACGGCTTACCGTCTAGCGGCTGGCAAAGATGTGTAGTATGTGGTAGGAATCCTATAGGTAGGATATTATTCTCTTCGCAAAGGTGTAGGAATTCGAATGTAAGATGCGAACCGTGACCGTCGAATATTAGGATACGTTTTTCACCTAATTTCGTACGGTCGCATATTGATTCTATAAAGAATCGAAGCCATTGAACTGCTATACTATCGGTTATCCAACCGTTTGGCGATGTAGTAATAGTAGTTCTTGGTGGTAGGTTCTCTATTTGATTAAACCAAGATTCTATAAAGATGCCGTTGCCTTTAAAGATAAACCAGGGTTCCATCTGCCACCCGTCGGCAGCTATACACTCGATAGACGTAATGTTTTCGCCTTGGTCTGGCTGAGGAAGGTCTACTATCTTCCTACTACTACTACTACTAGTACTACTACTACTACTACTAGTAGTAGTAGTAGTAGTAGTAGTAGTAGTAGTAGTAGTAGTAGTAGATATAACGTTTCTAGACCTTCCTTCGCCTGGTTGAAAGCCGCATTCATCAAAGTTATAGACTAGACGTGCAGGCGTAGTCTTCTTGATTGTTTGGGCTAGTAGATCATACCAATGCTGTAATGCTGCTGGATCTTCTGCTAGTATTCGCTTTGATTCCTTCGTATACTGCTTAGTAGGCCCTAATTGAAGATGTTTAGGAAGCCTATTAACAAAGCGATACGCCCACATCTTGCTAATCGGCGGCTTCCCGACGCGTTGGCATGCACGATTCGCCCACGATTCTAGTATCCTAGGAGTGATAGGCATATAGCAATCGTTCATATATTGAATCCAGCGAACTAGGGCTTCTTCTTGATAGGGTTCTAGAGCGCGTTTACTAGCATTCTTGCTAATATTAGGGCTTGCTCCTTTTTTGATTCGATTCGAAAGCGTACGCCTAGGCACGCCGAATTCACGTGCTAAACGCGCTATATTCGGCTTCTCCTCTCGTGATGCAGCTAGGCAGGCCTCAGCCATACGAGATTCATCAAATTTAGGCATATTTAGATGGTGGTCTTGGATAGGGAAGCAAAAAATAGGGAAATAGGAAAAAGTGGAAATTTGAGTGTGGGTGGTAATCTGAGTGTGGCACACCCACAACGCGAAGCGGTGTGGGTGGGCGGAGACACTGCTAGTAGGAACCATTCAAAAAGCACGCAAAGATGGAGGATGGGAGGGGGTGAGGAAGGCCGACGCGGTCTGTCGATCAAGCCAGACAATAGTTAGTTCTTAGCGCGGCGATGAATTGATTGCGGTGCATTACGTGTTCGCCGAGGTTCCGGAGTGGTCGGTTTGTTTTGTTTTCCCGGGAGCCCGCGGGCCCCGAGCGCAGCTCCCGAGACTTGGATCTGACACTCCAAGTCACGATAACCAGTCCGCTCGCTCCTTCTCTGGTATCCCTGATATACAGAGTCCAGGCTAGACAGCAACGAGAGAATCCCTCAAATCCCTGGGACTGGAGCCAATTGAAACTATGGGAGGATCCAAGGGTGTCGAATTGTCCAATGACATCGAGTTCATCAAGACCCCCGCGGCCCGACCTTCGCAATTCCAATCCGGAGAGGACTGCGGGATTGCCCTGACCAGCGTTAGTGGGCACCAGTTTCGTCTGCCAATTGAGAAATCGCTTGCTAAATAATGCGTTCTCAAGTCTCCAGCCATTAACAATCCCCCTTTACCCGCCGATGGCCCTGGAAATGAGAGCTTCTCTAACCTCCTATTAGCCGGCGCTCTCATCGGTGTTCCGGGCCTCGTGACACTCCTACTAGGTTGTGGCATCAAGACATTCATCTTCCTCGCCCTGGTTTCGGCCCTTCCCGTCTTAGTGGCGTTTTGGACCTGGACTTCTACCTGGAGCAGACCCACTCACAACAGAGTCAAGTTGCCGGGCCGGCCCCTTGAATCCTATGTGACCTTCAAACGCGAAGAGGATCGGGCAAAATGGCATGGAAAGAACAAGATTCCTATGCAGACATTTGCTGAGATGTACCTGGATGGCTTGGTGGATTTCAACGGCGACACACTGGACGTCATGGAATACCGGCATGACTGGGCAAACTTCTCCTTCACCTGGCAGTTATTCAAATTCATCATCTTTACATTTTTCATCGACGTGATATTCCACACGAAGGCCCAGGATGATGAGCAGGTCCGCCCTAACTATGACTGCGGCAACGATCATTATGCGTGGTTCCTCGGTCCTCGTATGATCTATACCTCGGGAATCATCTCGGACCTAGAGCGGGAAGAAACCCTGGAGGAAATGCAGGATAACAAGATGGCGGTCGTCTGCGAAAAGATAAACTTGAAAGAAGGAGAAACGATGCTCGATATTGGTTGTGGCTGGGGCACACTGGCCAGATTCGCTAGTCTGAACTATGGCGCCAAGGTAACGGGTCTCACCATTGCAGAGAACCAAACCGCTTGGGGTAATGATGCTCTCCGAAACGCTGGTATTTCTGATCAACAGAGCCGAATTCTCTGCATGGACTATCGTGATATTCCCCGCACTCAATACGACAAGATCACACAGCTGGAAATGGGTGAACACGTCGGTATCCGGAGACTTACCACGTTCTTCAGTCAGTGTTATGATATGCTCAAGGATGATGGAGCCATGTATGTACAGCTTTCGGGCTTGAGACAAGCCTGGCAGTATGAAGATTTCATCTGGGGTTTGTATTTGAACAAGTATATCTTTCGTGGCGCCGACGCTTCCACTCCTCTGTGGTACTACGTGAAGTGCTTGGAACAAGCTGGATTTGAGATCAAAGGGTAAGTTGTCGATCAGTTTATGTTCTTGACAAAATGGATGCTGATGAGGACTCACAGAATTGATACTGTCGGTGTCCACTACTCCGGAACTCTCTGGAGATGGTATCGTAACTGGACCGGAAATATCGAAGCAATAAAAGCAAAGTACGGAATGAGGTGGTACAGAGTAAGTGTTCCAGTGGTTTCCATTTTATTCTTTGTCTTGAGCCCAAGCTGACGGTGAACAGATTTGGGAGCTCTTCCTTGCGTGGTCTGTCATCGCATCTCGCCAAGGCTCCGCAACCTGTTATCAAATGGTCGTCGTCAAGAACTTGAACTCTGTTCATCGCATTGATGGGACCTCTACTCAGTTTGGTCTGGCTGGTGCCCTCGCATCTAGCAGAAAGGCTGGCAAAGCCCGTTTGGACTAAAGGGCAGTTGCATGTTACCTGTATTCGCCCGTTGAACACATTCCACGGGGATGCATAGCAGGCAATTAAGAAGCTCAGTTGCTGAACTCTGGTTACATCAGTGTCAAGCGGTCCGGATGCGCTTGATATCGTTGATTCCGACTCGTTTCAAAACCGAACTAGAGTTTAGTCCAGCTCGATGAACGCAGATAATGAGGTAATGTAGCATCATGGCTTCGAGTATTAGCTATCAATTGAGTTTGGTAGGTAAAATTTAGATAGTCAAACGGAAGATTGAATGGGAAGGAGGCGCGAGCCGAGGGTGGTGGAGGCTTTAGTTTCTCATGAAAGAGTGAATAGCAGCAAACGATAATGATGATTTAGCTACCATCTCTTTTCTCGATTTCAATGCAGCCTTCAAAGCACATAGAGAAAGGCTTGCAGATATCAAAGGGCACATTAAAGCTCTTCACGAGCGTTGACCCCTTTGTATTCATCCAGATAACACACCCTTACATCAAACATCCTTCCTTTATGCTTGAATGCATCTCACTCATCCCAACTCGGACACGACGATATTCCGCTCTGTTCGCTGTGCTCCCTTGCATGTTGTGAGTGGGCTCCTTGGTCTTCAAACTCTCCGTGCTAGGAGAGACGGAGCGGCCACCACTCATGGCCGGCGTGTTGAGTCTTGTTGAAGATGCATTGGTGCGCTCAAGGCTGAAAACCTCGACCATCCATTCATACCAGACTTTACGGTCATCCGTCTGGCGATACATAGTAATCACCACCTCACCATTATCAGGGACATTCAAAGGAGTCTGGATTCCCAGGTAGTTAGTATTGTATCAAGCAGTGAAATGCGAAGATGCGAGCATCGCTAATCAGATGATCCAGCTTTGAGCCAGTGACGTACCTTGAGAGGGAAATAAATGGGGAACCAGCTGATCATGCTGGCACTCTTCTCATCCATGGTCACCGGGTTAGTTGAAAGCTCAACATCTCCGTATAACACGGTCTCAAAATATCCAGCAATTCCATGACATACGCCCCTATTCTGAATGGGGAAGGATAAGCGAGTCTGCCGCACGTTGTGTGCATTAGAAATGGTGGAATGCATTGGCGACTGCGGCATGATGTTACGATTTGGGTGGGAGAAGGACCATGCGGTCTGCACAAAGGGGGTGCGAAATCGGTAGCCGAAGCAGACCCGGTCATCCCCGAGGAGCGGTTCGCATTTTGTTGGTTCCCGATCTCAGCATTAGTCGACGAGTCCGAAGTAGACAAGAAATCAATGGCGTGAAGCATAACAACATATGGTGTTTCTGGAGCCGCAGGGTTGGACACGGTCTGATTTGTAACATCAGAATGAAGCTTCGGCGCAGAGATTGGTGTTAGATGGGCCGAATAAGATGCGGGAATAGAAATCCCATGCACCGGGTTGATAAGATCATTGATGCCATCCAAACACTCCGGCGACAGCTCATTATCGGCAAATGAACCGAGAAGTTCCGAGATCACAATGTCGACGTGAGTATATGTCATTTCAGAACTATGGCCAGAGGGTTCGGATGCCTGACCAGCATCTTTCTCTCCTTTTTTGGGGGTGTAGAGAAGAGAATTATCGACACCCAATGATTCCCCGACCTGACCAGCGCCTTCATCCTGGGTTGCCTGTCGGCGCACACGAGGACCTTTCCAACTCCGCATATCTGATTGGACAAGGGTGACCTTTCCATTCCAGATAGTTTCGTTGTGTCGTTGCAGCAGAACAAAGGCGTTTTGATTCTTTTCGACGGCCCAAAGATCAATTTCAACCCCCGCCTCGGCGCTGGCCTTGAGGGCTCTGGTTACCAAGGGACCACGGCCCGCGCCTACAACAGCCAGGATGACCTTGCCATCAGGGTGGGAGGTAGGTTTTTTTTGGTCGGCCCAATCTCTCAGGGCTTTGGTGATTGCTCGCTCGTACCACTCATACTTGATGGGGTCCTTCTCGAAGACTTCATAGGTGATGCTTTCCAAATTGACCGTAAGAGGCTGTAGAGGTGCCTGCAAATAGTCCTGGTAGCCGGTACCAAATCTTTCGATGGGAGTTCGCGGTGGCTGTCTTTGTTGCAGATTTCGAATGTAAGAGAGGTGTGGGGTCGGATCAAAGTGTTTCTTCGTCGCACCCGACACTTGTGACAAACTAGGATATTCGGATCCAGACAACTGCGACTGTTTGGCGTCGACATCATCAGCGCCATCAAGTCCAGGAATCTGACCAACGTCGCAGAGTAGAATCCAGGGCGGGGTGCGAAGGCGCATTAGCTTTGCTATCAAGGCTTGGTGTGCCTTGGACAGCACGGGATATCCCTTCTGATTCTTCAGAAATGATAATCCATCGATGCTCAGCAAGTGCACAGGTTCTGAATGCCAGCGGGATTGAACAGGCAAAGGCGGCAGTTGCTTGGGCATCATAAGCGCTGTTATCCACGTCAGTAGTCGGTTTGAAGAAGAAATGCGAACCGAAAAGCAAAATATACATACCCACAAACAAGCGAGTGTGGTATTTGCAGGTCTTGCGAATCAGGTCCCAGGCATCCCAAGTCCCAAACTGGTCGACACCTGCCGAAGAACCTACTTCTTGCTGAAGGTATTCCTCACGAGCGAGAGGGGCTAAATCGCCCATGGTATCAACCTCGAGGTCGGGCGAATCTACCATCCGCAACCAGATATGGAATTGGATGTAGGGACCCAGATTTAGGGCGTCTTGGATAGCTCGAGCATAAAAGACCACACCTTCCGAGTGGGTGCCACCGTGGTGCAGCTTGGGGCTGGGAATCAGAAGATAACCGATTCCACAAAATGCGGCATACGCGACTTCCAGCATGAGAACTTGGCGAGACAAGTCCGCAATCAGTGGATCAGGTGAGCAGAGATCAATCCAGCTGCTTGTAACTCCGACGATCTGGCTAGTAGCCTCGTTAGGTGTAAGATTCGAGTCCAATTTTGACAGCGGAGGAATTAGCAAAGGCCTTGTATTCTGCGAAGTCGCCATGGTCCCAATCGGATCGTACGATGGCGACTGTAGGTTAGGTAAGTAGGACGACAGCAGCCCTAGGACCCGGGAGTGAAAATGCGGCGTCGTGATCGGGACAGTGAGCATATCATACTGGGAAAAGTTAATAATCAGTGTTTCCGAAAGATGTAAACGGATTTCTAATTTGAGAGTATGGGACGAACGTTGCTCTCATGAACTCTCTGGACTACCTGAGGAGTCACTGCTAGTGTCCTGTTGGTCTCATGATGACCGATACAGAACGTAGGTCCTGAATCTTCCGAACCACTGTAGCTATCCATGTTGATGAGGAGCTGTTGGAGGCGTGGTGGGGTCAACCCGAAGCCGGGGGTGTTATACCCGGTGGAATGCGCTCAAGACACTTCAAAGGGGCACTACACAAAACAGCAGGTGGCCACGGTTGGTATCTCTCACGCGAAGCCAGGGAAGACGCGCCTAGAAACCCCTGCGTGTTCCACCGCGTCCCCTCAATCCCTTTGTGGGGTGCGGCAGAATAGCTGGGGCGGTGAGCCAGATAGGCAGCTGGGGCGATCGCCGCTCAACTTTCCTATCCGAGTTTTTTTATCAACCTCCGAGTTTGCACTCTTCAACACTTTCAACCACATCATTCAAGATGGGTGACCGCCGCTCAGATTCGGAGGACGGTGCTCGCACCAAGCGCCAAAAGATGGACGCGGGCGACCCCAAGAACAACCCTTACCTTGCCCACATGTACGAGGACAGCAACGGCGCAGACAAGAATTCGCCGCTGGCGAAGTTCAAACGGCACCAAACGACAGCCGCGATGGCGCAGAAAGTCGAGGATGGCGACATCAATCCTTTCAATGGCAACCCCTTTTCCAGCAAATACCTCTCTATATTGAAAACTCGACGCGACTTGCCTGTCCATCAACAACGGTGAGCAGGACTTCCCCGGTGCCTTGCAAAACTTTGTGCTGATGTCTGATTTTCTGTAGTGATGAGTTCCTTCAACTTTACCAGCAATCGCAAATTTTGGTCTTCGTCGGTGAAACAGGTTCCGGAAAGACCACTCAGATCCCGCAGTTCGTCCTCTGGGACGACCTCCCTCAAACTCAACGCAAGATGGTCGCATGTACCCAGCCCCGTCGTGTGGCTGCCATGTCCGTCGCCCAACGTGTAGCGGAGGAAATGGATGTTAAACTTGGAGACGAAGTTGGTTATAGCATTCGTTTTGAGGACAAGACCAGCCCGAAAACTATCCTGAAGTACATGACCGACGGTATGCTGTTGCGAGAGGCAATGCACGATCACAACCTGTCGCGGTACAGCACCATCATGCTGGACGAGGCTCACGAAAGAACAATGGCAACTGATGTCCTGATGGGCTTATTGAAAGAGGTGGTCGGCCGCCGACCGGACTTGAAGATCATCATCATGTCTGCTACTTTAGACGCGGAGAAATTTCAGCGGTACTTCATGGATGCACCCCTTCTTGCTGTGCCTGGCCGAACACACCCTGTCGAAGTTTTCTATACTCCTGAGCCCGAACAGGACTATGTTGAGGCTGCAATTCGGACTGTTCTGCAGATCCATGCCACCGAGGACGAAGGTGATATTCTTGTGTTCTTGACTGGTGAGGAAGAGATTGAAGATGCTGCTCGGAAGATCGCGATGGAGGGAGATGAGATGGTAAGGGAGGCCGATGCCGGTCCTATCAAAGTATACCCACTTTACGGAAGTCTGCCACCCCATATGCAACAGCGCATCTTTGACCCCGCGCCAGCTCCTTTGCGCAAGGGTGGCCGTCCTGGGCGAAAGGTGATTGTCTCCACCAACATTGCCGAGACTTCCCTCACTATCGATGGAATTGTCTACGTGGTGGATCCGGGCTTCTCCAAGCAGAAAATCTACAACCCTCGTATTCGTGTCGAGTCTCTCTTGGTCTCCCCCATCTCCAAAGCATCAGCGCAACAAAGGGCCGGTCGTGCCGGTCGTACACGCCCAGGAAAGTGCTTCCGTCTCTACACTGAAGAGGCCTTTAAGAAGGAGTTGATCGAGCAGACCTACCCTGAGATTCTCCGGTCGAACTTGGCATCTACTGTGCTTGAGCTAAAGAAGCTTGGGATTGATGACCTTGTTCACTTCGACCTGATGGACCCTCCTGCTCCCGAGACTCTCATGAGAGCGCTAGAGGAGTTGAACTATTTGGCCTGTCTAGATGACGATGGAAACCTAACCCAGCTCGGCCGTACGGCATCGGAGTTCCCTCTTGACCCGGCCCTTGCTGTCATGTTGATCAGTTCCCCGGAATTTTACTGCTCAAACGAAATTCTCTCCATCACAGCCCTGCTCTCTGTTCCACAAGTTTTTGTTCGGCCGAACTCTCAGCGCAAGCGTGCAGATGAGATGAAGAATCTTTTCGCTCACCAGGATGGTGATCACCTCACCCTCCTGAATGTTTACCATGCATTCAGAACTGCTGAAGCGCAGGCGAACCCGAAGCAGTGGTGCCACGACCATTTCCTTGCCCTTCGATCACTCCAGTCCGCCGACAATGTCCGCTCGCAGCTTCTTCGCATCATGGAGCGTGAAGAGCTTGAGATGGTTTCAACCCCTTTCGAAGACAAGAAGTATTATGAGAACATCCGTCGTGCCCTTTGTGCCGGTTTCTTCATGCAAGTTGCCAAGAAGGAAGCCCAGGGCAAGAGTGTCTATACCACGATTAAGGATAACCAAAGTGTTCTGCTGCATCCGTCCACGGTATTGGCCCATGATGCGGAATGGGTCCTGTATAACGAGTTTGTTCTCACCACCAAGAACTATATCCGAACTGTGACCGCAGTCAAGCCCGAGTGGCTCCTGGTACGTTCGAAGCATCCATCCCTTCGCCCTCCGGTTTTATTAACATTTTTCAGGATATCGCACCCACATATTACGACATCGATTCATTCGCCAAGGGTGACATCCGTTCCGCCCTTGTCCGTGCTGCTGATCGACTCGCTCGCAAAGAGAAAATGCGCTCTGAGAAGCGCCGGTAGATAGACAAGCCATTCATTGCGCTCATATGGAATAATTTCTTTGGGTTTTCGATTCCCTTTTTGCAGCCGGAGGTTCTGTTCAACCTCCAAAATAGAAGACAATTCCGCAGTTCCCCTTCATTTTAAACGTTCCAACAATACTATGAAGAATACATGTATACATCTGATTCCAATCAAACAGGATTGATGCAAAACGACATAATTACAGCACTTAGACTCGAATTTTGTGAAACCAGCACTTCAATCGTTTAATTTGGTATTTTATTACCCATCTATTTCGGAGATCCGATATATCATAATGTACAAAACGAAAATATGTTATCACAAATTGGACAGTTTCAACCTTCGCGTGCTGCACGTTCCGCGCAAGAAGTAGGATTCTTCCTCTTGGATCTGTGAGCCAACCAGCCAAGGCCTTTTGCCTGTCCCGATATAGCTGAACGAGCTTGGTGATTTGTACCAGCAAATGACGAATCGTCAGCCTGAACTGGCGCCCTCATGGCAGCGGCCGGCCGAAAAGAAAGATTCGGCGAAGAAGATCTGCGGCCCTGGTCACTGTTGACTGGGCTGGGTATCCTTTGAAATTCCACGCTCATAGGAGATTCATTGGGTTGAAAAGCAGTTTCATGCGAAGTCTGTCTTGGTTTGTGCGCTTGAGACATGGTGTCCTCGAACTCGAGATCATGATGAAGGTCTGTTTTGAAAGAAGCTTCAATATGATGTTTGCGAAGCTCGAAGACTAGTTGTCGAAGCTGAGAGACTTCGTCCTTCAATGCTGCAAATTCAGCGCTCTGCATATTTTCCCCTTGGCCATTTTGACTATGTATCACTTTGTCAGATTTTATTTCTGAACTCCGTACGACTGTCTGTTTCTGTGCTGTTTTGGACAGTGATGAATTGTCTGCAAGAGCAGCGACCAGAGCATCTTGCGCGTGGATAGCAGATAAGCGGGTCAGTTGTCGCGTTCGTGATTGGTCTTCGGGCACTTCGAGGTCATTTAATTGTTCACCGAAGATATGCGCAAAATCAGCGCACTTCTGCCATAGCTGACGATTTGAGTTCTCCTTCGGCGCAGTCTCAGCAGCTTTTGTCCAGCGCACGCCACCAATATCCACGAGAGGCGCGATCTCGTCTTGTATGGATGGGATCTCGGGATTAAATCCACTATACATGGCCGCCGAGATCAAGCTTTCCGAGACATCTTTTCTGCGACATGAGTCGCAGAAATGAACCATATAGAGTATCAGTCGATCCACAAGGTTGCTTGAATGAGCCGTTGAAGACACAAGGAATGTGACAGCTCTCTTGAGCGCGTGTACGCCCTTTTCCCAGTCCTGTCGAATGCTGTAGAATCGAATGTAAGTGAATAGAGTATTAAAGTTGTCCAAAAAGCCAACTCTCCGTGCGGCTTGGAGCCAAGCATCCGCTCTATCCGGCTGGTTGAAGCGCAATGCAGTTGAAATCAACTCTGTGTATATAACGAAATTGTTGCTACTGAGGGGTGGAATAACCATATCCAGACCATTAATTCTTCGACGTCGGAAGTAACCAATAGCTCCCAGATTGGCGGAATATCCATCGCCACTCAGCATTTGGAGGAATAGGTCAAAGTCTTTAAGGTTCTTGGACTTGCGGAAAAATGACAGGATCGTGATGATGAGTGAAGTACTGAGGTAGAAGCGATGGGGCAACAATGTCCGTAATAGTAGTTCGTTCAGATCATTCTGACGAGCTTGTGTGAAAGTCATAAGCATGTGTCTGAATGCTGTCGTGCGGTCCGGATCCACCGAGCTGAGCAGATTACTGGAAATCCGCAAAAGCAGTTCTTGTAAAGACATTTGCTCGCTCATGAATGACTGAATATCCAGGAAAAGCTCTTCATCAAGCCTCCGGCGCTCTTCTTGTACGTCTTCAAAACGCATCGCCACATAATCACAGATTAGGTCATTGAAATCGACATTTTTCACCGTTTTCAGCTCATTGATTCGGTATCGGGTGGATTTCAGCTCGTCCAGAAGGTTCTCAACATCGATTTTCGGAATTTTGAAGTCGGTGCCATAGTTCTTTTTGAGCCCCAAATAGCGGTGGGCAATTGTTGGACGTAACAAGAGTCTAACAGCAAATTGTTTCAAGGCGAGCTTTTGGATGGCCTTGATACGCAGAGAGTCATTCAGAACCCAAGGTTCTAGATGGTCATTCATAGCGGCGCGTAGTTCACTTGCCTCCGCCTCCTGAAGGTCAAGATCACCAAGTTCTTCTGCCGTCCAGCTTTCCTCGGCCCGTGCGAGTGCGGCATTGAATAGCCTATGTTGAGTGTGAAAGGACCTTGTGGGCTGCTTCGACACATTTCGTTGTTGTGGCCGGGAGTTGGTCGACAGAGTGCCAAATCCTCGTGCTTGCGTCAATCGGCCAAATTCCCGAGACTTCCTTCGTGATTGGAGTGTTTCCAAAATCCGTTTTTCTTCATCAACCAGCTCATTTACCTCTGCTTTAACGGCAGCAATTTTCTCCTCCCAGTCATTTCGACGTTGGTCTTTGGCTTTCGCGTCGGCGAGGGCGGCTGCGGCGAAGATGGTGGAATAGAGCGCGGTAACAGAATTGCCAATGCGCAGTCGTCTTTTGCTAGCTGCTGCTGCTGATCGTGAGGCGACCCCGTTGGCGATGGTGCTCACGCACGAAACGCAGCGGCAGGTCGACTGCGTCGGAGCAGCGCGGGACCACAAACTCTGCATGATCAGAGCATCTCTATCAACCCGTTATGAAATAATAAGTATTGGCGCAGCACAATTGGACCCCCCTCGGAGTCCGATGGGAAACTTGCGTGGGACTGACGATCGGACGATGCGAGATGCCGTCGAGAAATTCCCGGAGCCAAATATGAGATGCAAACACTGCAAACAAGCTAAGCCCCGGCCACGGCCTGGTTGCGTCCCCCGTTACTTGGGATTCAAGATACGTTGGCTTTCGTTCCCTTTTCATTTGTCAACAATTTAGCAATGGTTTCACGTCTACTTTGTATTATTGCAGGGGTACTAGCCTTGGGGAGTGGGCTTGTTAATGCCCATGGCTCCCATTCAAATGACCAGCCACCATCCGACGACTGGGCCACAAGACACATGATCGGTAAGGGTGATCTGCAAGACCAATGGCATTGTCAAGACTGTTAACATGTCGCACAGAGGAACATCACATCGAATCCTTCGATGCGCCCTCTTTTTCACCTTGCATGACTATGATTCCTCTGGAGCATGGACTCCCGACGAAGTACGGAAGACATACGGCATTGACGATGAATCCAATAAGGGTGTAAGCGAATCTCGCAAGGAATCTGCTGTCCGCGCAGTGTTCGACCTCTTCGACCCCCAAAATACGGGCTTCATTAAGCGCGACGCCTGGCTGAAGGCGGTCGCTGCCGGTACGCGGTTGCCCGACCTCGGCTTTGGCCCCGGCCACCATGGCGACATTGAATATGAATATGAGATCCACCACTTTGAGAAATACCACGGCGAAGATGCCACAGAGGAGGAATTGACTCATCCCGAGGATATTGAGCATTTCCGGCAACACGATGCCATGGAGGCTGCTCAAAAGCGGCTTGATATGCTAGAAGCAATGCAAGTTGTTGACGCCAACATTCCCTCCAAATTCCGTCGCAATGTCTAGTTCTTCAAGAGATTCAACAGATGTTTTTACTTTCATGTTCATGTACATAGGCATTGGCATATTGATTGTGGGTGAGATTTTTAAGTTTCTCTTAGTTTGCTGGTGACGCTCCCAGTTGATCCTATTAAAGCAGGGCAGTTGGCATTCCCTCTGCTTTTAAAATGATATACAAAGCCCGGCAAGCCGTTCATGTGACGGCTCCATTAGTCGCTCCTCCATTTTATCCGATCCAACAATAATCAATCAATTTCCGGGATCCCTCGGAGCAGAGAGCTGAATATCGAAGACGCAGTGCATGACACCAGGGGCATATGACTTGACATGTTCCACATGACAACAATCAACGATAGGCTCTTCCGAATGCCCCTGTTGCTGGTAGACAAGCATGCGATGCCTTGCCAATCCACTCATAATTTCCGTCTTTTTTTCTTCAACTTCACGCACATCTACATTTTCGTGGACATGGAGCCAGCCTCCTCGTTTCATGTCAAGAATTCTGCAAGCGTTGTCCCAAGATGGCTGTGACGATGGCAGAAGACCCAGATTGATGTGGCGGACAGGTGACCATGTTCCTTCAATTTCCATAATTCGTTGAATTCTCGACATGACATCTGCCGCAAACATGTTGTCTCCGTGGAAGACCACCACCCGGTCTATGTCTGTGAGCGTTTCCATAATTTTTTCAACAGGGATGCTCAGTTCTCCGTTGTTCAAAACACGGACAACCTTACATCCCCATTTGTTCGCTTCGCAGCCACGGCGCAGACCTTCCACTGACCAACCATTCAGTTCCCATCCCCATACGCGCTTGACGCCTCGCTTCAGATACGAAAAGACAAAGTATCCAATCCCAGCGTACATGTCAACGACACTGGTATTTGAAACAGGTTGAGCCAATGACTGCTCATCCAGTCCCATGAATGTATTTTGGGATGGTCCTTGGTCAAGGATTCGTGCCTTTTCAGTGATGTTCCCTCGCGAGAACATCGTATATAGTGGAGCCCATATTTGCACGATGCCCTGGTTCTGAGATGTGCGTACCCAGAATGCACTCTCGAGGTCTGCCGGACTAGGCTGAGCAATGTCTTCCTCCTGTCCTGTCGTCGAAATGGCTGTTCCAAAATCACCATGTAATGGGATAAGGCCGGCCGGACTGCGTATGCGGTTTTCTTGGCCCTGGGTGTTGGTCTGGGCAATGGGAGCATTAACGGCAAGATGCGTGGCCCCCAACCGATTGAATGCTTTCGCTATCGAGGCATAAAGTAACTCCCGCTGTTCAGGGGATAAGGTTGAACAAAATGCGCCCCATGCAGGCGGTGATTGGAATGTGTTCGCTGGGAGAAGCACAAGAGGTTCATAAATCGTGAAGCGTTTGGGAAGTGAGTTTTGAAGTTTTTCAAGTGAAGCCTGATCTTGCTGGCTTAGAAATACTGGATCTTTCAGAAACTCCTTAATGCCCGCCTGCAAAGCATTGAGACTTTTCGAGGGTTGTCGATCCTTTTTTGGCCCTCGATTCGTTTGTTCCCGATCTTGGGCAATCATCGGCAAGTCTGTCTATGGTGGGGCAGACAGAAATCTTCAGGAGTCCGGAGTTTGAAGATCGGTTGAGTATACCTGAGACCAAACCCACTTGACCAAAGGAAACATGTACAATATCAATATTCAGTGTACCGGCAAGTTTATCACACGACCACAATCTTCAAGCAGATACCTGAATGCGCCAGGCCGGCGGGCCGAGATGCGGCACATGTTTGTTTAATTTGCATCGGTCCCGGGAGCCTCCCCCTCAGTCCGAATGGATCGCATCAATAGCGCCATGCATCTGGATGTCTATCCTGTAGCTCATTTCGTCTATTTCTCATACCTATCGCAGCTGCTCATAAAGGCTCTTCTCTTGTCGCTTGTTATAATTGGATAAATAAGTCCTACACATCTCCTTGTAAAAGCCATCCAACTCACATCCAATGTATATATCAAAGTCGTTCATAGAAAGGGGTAGCAACTTGTTGAGGCCAAATTATGCGATTATCTAATTGCCTATCGAACTTCTTGGAGAGAGCGTGCTGCCAGTTATTTACAGATTGTGCTAGACATATCTAGCCGGCATCACTAGATTCGCGGGACAATGCATCGGTGCCAAAAATGATTATTGTAGTCTTTGTAGCAAATCTGCAAGATTACATTTATGGTTAACCAATTCTACCCTCTGGCTTTCGAATGGCCAAATAAATCCTAGGGTGGAAAATCCGGGAGACTTGAATGCTTTCTGACTCCTAGTTGATTTTAAGGTTGGATTCTTTCAACTATTTAAATTCGATACAGTATGCAGGCCAATATTCGTTTCCTTCAGCATTCCTGAATCTATCTTGAGATCAGCTTTCCGGTCCGTAATGTATCACAATGGGTCTCTTCTGCTTCGTAGGCACCGCGGCTTTTCATCACCACCTGGACCTGGATGATTTTAATCAAGTGCACACCCGTTGCCCCTTGTGGATCACGGAGGAGAATCTAGGTGCGCGACTGAGCAGCCCGAGTCAGTCAGCCGTTCGTCAATCAAGATGTAGGTAGGGTCACTGAAAAGTTTACGGGTTACCCAGTCAACTGCCAACTATTGGATATGGCGTGGAGATGGTCCAGCCCATTTCCTTGACTAATCGTTCACCGGCCAGGGCGGAGATCGGCCAACTACGCACTCTGTGGGGTAAGAAATAAGGAGTGGATGGAGCTTGGTATGATTAATATTAATCATTGAAAGTGGGATTGGATTGTGCTCGGTGTAGAGCGCAGGCTAGGTGAGGGATCCCTGTAAGTTGCATATCTCTTGATTTATTTTTTATAGGTCTCTGGGAGGCCAAGCTCGGTCATAGTTCAGGAGGGAAAACGGGAACTTATCCGTGTTATCGGCGACTATCAGGAGGTACCAATTCGTATTAGCAAACCACAACCCCTTTTATGGTTTGCCCTATCACGCTATCATGTTATCCAAAAGCTCTCCCTTTCTGGGCTCGAGACTCGTCATGATCCGTATCGTGATATGATCCGTCGTCTATCCCTGATCTCCTTGACATATAGGGGCGGAGGGGATTGGAAGGACGCATTATGATTGGCTCGGCCAACTTCGACCCCAGGAATATCAACCGCTGATTGGCTCGGCCAACCGCAACGTGATCAGTTTCGCCGAGTAAAAGTCTGCCTGGCTGAGTCAGCGGGCGTCCACCAATGGCCGGGCGGCCCGTTACGTTTCGATCCTTGCAGCCAAGGATTGTTTCACAGCCCAATGCGCCTGAAACCCAATCGCCCATCATGGTCATAGCTTATCTGCCGTCTCACGAGCTCGATGGGAAGGATGATCATACGTACCTCGAGCCGGCGATTGCTCCATTCGCCGGCCGGCTCGGCGGAAACCAGGACTTCATCGTCGATCGACATGACCCGAAGAATGTGGACGTGCTGGAAAAGGTCCCCGATGCGGCACCATGCATGACGTTGGCCGAGATCTTCGATCTCCGGGGCTTTTTGAGTCCAGATCTATGGAAGTTCGCAATGCTGGAATGCGTTGGTAAGCATTGAAGCCACCCCCCACCCCTTCAGTCTCTCCCACCGTGATCCCAGGCAGAATCGATCTGGGCATCCCGATGGGAATGTGCGTACATGTTTGATATCCAGCCCAGTTGGCTAATATGTCCTGTCTTGATCTATATAGCAAGTATGATGAATGTCTTCATCACGTCCTGGGTGACGACGCATCCGTTATCGAAGACAACGTCTCCCACGACCGAGGCGGGCGTCTATAGCACTGTGACCTTCTTCTCTCCACTGTTCGGCGGCATCACCAATCTTCTCTTGACCCCGCTGCTTATCTACACCTTTTCCCCCTCAAGCGGAGGCCACATAAGCCCAACAATTACCCTAGCCACCTTTTTTGCACGGATCATTTCGTTTCCACGAATGGTCCTGTACGTGGCCGGGCAAACCTTGGGAGGAGCCCTCGCAGGTTTGATGCTGCACAGTGCCTACGGCACCCGAAAGTTCACTGTAGGTGGATGCCATATTGATACAAGCATGGTGGACCCCAAAGATGGCCTGGTCATTGAGTTTGTGGCATGCCTGATCCTTATTTTCCTGGCATTCGGCGTGGCCCTTGATCCACGACAGGCAGAAGTATTTGGCCACGCCACTTCTCCATGGTTTGTAGGCATTGTCCTTGGAGTGGTTGCGTGGGGGACCGCCTTCACCCGGGAAGGGTACATCGGAGCGAGTAAGTAGCCACGGCCTCAAACGTCCCAAAGGGATAGGCAAAAGGAACCCGAGAGGAAAGTTGGGGCGAGTTGGAGCATTTAAATAACCCCCGTCTTCTTATCTGCAGGTCTCAATCCCGCACGGTGCCTGGGAGCCTATGTGGCGTCGGAATTCCCCTCCTATCATTGGATCCACTGGGTAAGCTTGACTTCTGCTGGCCCTGCCTCTTTTAGACGGTTCTCTTATCATGGCCTCGGCTAACCGCCCATAGATTGGACCACTCGCGGCTGCCATCGGGCACGGCCTGGTCTACTTTGTTGACCCACTCTGGACGGAAAGGCGGAGCTCGCCGTGAGCCCGGGCATCTCGCCCGGAGGCGGCCCCGGAGAGATTGGACCGACCAATCACTCACTGTACATGGATCATTGAACATACTTGCAAGACATCGAAACGGCATTCAAGAATACATAGATATTAGACATAGAGCTGACTTAGCGATACAAAACATGGTTATTTAGAGTTTGGGCTTTCGACGAGACCCACCTGCGTTCAAACTTCGGTGAATTTCCCAAACACGGACTTCCAGTTCCTGCTAGGATTAATGAAGAGATAAAGAGATAGAGTGCTTATTAATAACAATAAACATCGAGGCGACTCATGGCCAAGGCCGAAATTTCTCCAGGCTCTTGAATTGGTCGGCTTAGGTATTCAGAATTCATTATCGAGGTGGCAATAAATATCAAAACAAAACGCTTGCCAACCACAAGAATTGAAGAACTCAAGCCCACCAAGGGTCGAACATCACCAGGAAACCAGGAGCATAATTGAAGCCGCCGAAATAGACGAGAGAAGAAAAAAAACGCTATCGCTTGGAACGAGGGGAATAATGGCCGAGAAAGAGTAGAGAGTGAGAGCCATCTGTGGCTAATCCCTAACGGAAACAAGATAGGGGAAAAACATGAATAATGAACGCCCACTTGTCAAAAAACACAATGCCGCCTAAAAGAAAACAAAATACCTTGCTTTGTTTGGCTATACTGGAATCTCCACGGAGCTTAGATGAGCGACAGGGAAGACGCTTGTGTAGCCGAACAAAGCACTCAATACTCCACCGCAGGGTATCCTAACCGGTCATTTGAATCAACCACCCTGTGGGTTTCAATTAGCACGAAGGGTATCCAGCACAAAAATTGCTACGAAACTTACGAGTACTGCTTTGTGAGAGTCCCTTCCCCACCCTTCGACAAATCGATGTTGAAGACATAAAAGTTGCCATCGCTAGTCACGACCATCACCTGGGGGGTGTTGCTGCTCATAGCTACAACACTCCGAATGGGGGCGGCGTTTCCATTGCCCCCGGCCCCCTGGCTTGATCGGGGCAACTTGATCCAGGCGAAGTCTCGCGCCGGCTCCCACATCTCGCTAACCCCCTTGGGAAGATATCCACCCACCCTTGCCGCAACAGCACCACCGACGTTTTGAGATGTCCGGCGTAGCATCCCCATTAAAGTACCATTGTGCTTTCTTGAGGCTAGATCTGCGTTTGAGTCGCCGCCCATGTCGTCCTCATCGTGTAGATTGCTGTAATGGCTAGTTCCGCTTTGCTCACGACCAACAGGCGAATGTGCTGAAGATCCATCTGATGATGGACCTTGTGGACTCAGTTTGAAAAGATGAATCGTTTCGGTGGATGAAGAAACACAGAGGAGGGTAGACGTGGTGTTGAAAGACATGCTGTAGATCCGGGAGGGCATGGAGCCACGTCTAAATTGATATAATTTATGACCATCAGGTACCGAGAAAATACGAATGATAGTTCCCTTGTCTGAAGCTGTCGCGAGTAGGGTTCCGTCACTGTTGAGTGTGATGAAGGCTAGTGGGGAGCGGTGGGCTTCTATGACATTAATCGCTTCGAGTTTGACCGCATCGAATATGAGTACCTCTCCGCTTGTCGGCGAGACATGAGTGGTTCCAGGGGGAGCGTGGGCTGGCTGTTTGATAGCTGCAGGGGCCTTTTGAGGTAATGGGTATGCCATATAGCAATTATCCGACGACGGAGCTAAGGCACAGATCGCTGAAAGAAGATTCTGTCAATACAATCAAGTTCATCCAATAAGGTTTAAAGCTCTCACTTACCGTGAGGGTTGGGGGAAGTGTCTATCGTCGATAATAGCCCCATGGTCTGAATATCGTAGAGGTAGATCTGATCTTCTAGCACGATAACCAGACGTTTCCGGTTTAGCTTCACAGATAGGACCGTGGTGGGAAACGTAAGTTCACATATTGTGCTTTGACGCTGTTCAAGAAAAGTTTATCAGATCCGCTGATCCAAGTCCGACTCCCACATGGTGCTTATGGTAGCTGCTTTGCATTGCAGGCGTCGACAAACCTTGGTGTTTGTGATCTGTAACCGTCGCGGGGATAGAATAAGCGCTACTAAGGATGTGGAAAACAGCATCTCAATGACAGCGATATTTCCCTCTTTTGTCTCATAGCTTTTCGCAAATGGGTCGGTGGTGAAAATGCGGAATCCCTTGGAGGTGGCTGGTTGACGTCAGTAAACTGGCACTTGCGGTTTGGTAGAATCTGTGGAAAGGGCAGGGAAAGGGGAGCTCACCGACAGCAAGGTAGCTGAAATCCTGGTTGAACGTCACAAAATTCATAGCCATGTTGGCGGGTAGGCGCGCGACGTGATGTCGCCGAGGTATTTATACGAGCAGCGGACGGTGTACCCCGCTTGAGGGGATGCGACGGAGATGGGGGCTGCGACAGCAAGGAGTCACCCGTCACCGGACACTCCCTATCATCTCCCGACAGTGCCAGGACCAGTTGGGGCAGCAACGACGCGGAGGCGCTGAGGATGCAAGCTTCTGGGGAAGCCTGAAGGAACCTTCGTCGTTGCAAGCGAGATTCACCGAGGCGCTTGGGCCACACCTTGATTGCCCACCGCCTACGAAGTTCTTATCGATAGCGCGTGCTGCGTACTTGGCCGCACTGTCAATTAATTATTTGCCCGCATAATGGCGGCCTCGCGACCAGCCATGTCGGCGGCCTCTAAGGCCGAAAAGAATGCTGAGGTAGTTATGGGGGTATGTGCTCCGTCTTTGTAAGGGCGTGGAAGGGCATTGGGATTGATAATGACACCCATCACAGACAAACAACAGCAGCATTATATCCAAGCGAAGTGTCGAGATGATCTACTACCCCAAGCCCCATTTCTTCCGCTACTTTGTTAAAAAGCCCCAGCGCCGATCGCCGACCATTAATCGCGGATACTGGCTGCGCATGCATGCAATGGCCCAGACTGTACGGCAGTTCATGGAAAACGCGCCAGCAGATAAGCCGAAATTCGTCTTGAACCTCGGATGCGGATAGTGAGTTGTAGATACCGCATCGTGACTGTGGAGTATACTGAATAATGTGGCTGTAGTGATTCACTGCCTTTTGTGCTGCTTAGCGAGGAAAAGAAATCGGGACATGCCGGGAACACTATCTTCGTCGATATCGACTATGAGAAGCTCATCCTTTACAAGAGGGATACGATCCGCAAAACCCGAGAGATCACTGAAGTCCTTGGAGATGTCGAGTTCGGCCAAGATCAGGATGCTATCCAAATCCGCAGCTCACAGTATATTGCTGTGGGGTGTGATTTGAAAAACCTGAAGAAACTTGATGATGTGCTACGGACTAGCATTCTCCCCGACTCTGAATGCCCTGTTCTTTTTCTCGCCGAGATGTCTTTGACCTATATGCCAATCCCCTCTGCCAATGCAGTCCTGAGTTGGGCTTCGCAATTGACGAATGGTGAGTTCATTGCTTGACCCATTATCAGCAAAACGACTGGTCTGCATGCGACTAACCCTCCGCAGACGTCCAATTCTGCCTCCTTGAGAAATACTTTCCAGATGGACCTAACCACCCATACGCGAAGGGAATGATGCTGCATTATGAGAACCTTAAAGCACCTTTGTTCTCAACCAATGAATACCCATCGCTTGCTGAGCAGGAACAGCGCTTTAGAGAGTCCGGATGGTCTCACGCACGAGCTCAAACTCTGTGGGATCTTTGGTCCAATAGTCCATTTTTGGTCGACTCGGTACGGATCGGGCTCGACTCGTGCGAGGCCTTTGATGAATGGGAAGAGTTGGCGCTCTTTGCTTCACACTTCTTCCTGCTCATTGCATCGACTAAGCCCGGCGGTTCACCAGGAACGACCGGGCTCGCCGGGGTGGCCAACGAAACGGAAGTTACCGAGGGAAATGTCTCCCCTCAGTTTGTTCTGCAAGGGCCTCTTCCAACAGGCCAAGGTTGTGGACGACGGCGATATGGGGCCTGGCTGCCAGACGGCCCTCACACGATCGGTCATCATGGAGGCCAGGGAGAACAAGCTCGACTCGCCACCACCGACTTGTATTCTCGTTCTGACGTTGCGGAAACGGTTTCATCATTTCCAT
This sequence comes from Penicillium macrosclerotiorum, assembly GCF_028827735.1. Classification (NCBI taxonomy): domain Eukaryota; kingdom Fungi; phylum Ascomycota; class Eurotiomycetes; order Eurotiales; family Aspergillaceae; genus Penicillium; species Penicillium macrosclerotiorum. The sequence continues at coordinate 4,959,720 of NW_026643083.1, read as the reverse complement.
CTCGTGATATCCCCACGAGGATGTGCCATACCATCACTGCTCTGGGCAAGAAGGGCGACTGTATCTTGATTGGCGGCCGAGCCTCCCCTACCGCGCCTCTTAACGACTGCTGGCTACGACAGGATAATACCTGGTGCCAGGTTCACCCGTTGCCCGAGGCAAGATTCCGACACAGCGCCACTGACGTCTCCCTGAGTGCTGTTTCAACCTCCATCCTGGTCTATGGAGGCAAAACCAAAAACAACACTATCCTGGAGAGTTGGATCCTGTGGAACGATCAGGATCAACAAGGCTGGCGGAATGTCCGTGTTATTGGCAGCAAGCCCGAGGCTCGCTTTGGAGCCTGCTTTGCAAAGACAAGTGCAAGTACCGGTGTATTGTTTGGAGGAATCGGATACAATGCAACCATTCTCGAGGATTTCTGGACCTGGAGTCTATTGCGATCGGACGACGGATCTTTAGAAGTGGAACTAACGGACGTGACTAAATACATACGGACCTCCTCGCCGCAGCTCTTCCCCTACCTTAGTCGATTTGGCGCCACGGTCAATGCCACCTCGCAAGGCCTGGTAGTGGCTGGCGGCATCATACCACGCCGACTAATCCCCGCCGCGAAAGAGATCCTCTTGCTGGACTCGACCCACTTGGCATCCACGACTCTGGCACAATCGCACAACCCAAATATCATCACTGCCATTGGCCTTGGCGCTGCGTTCGCCGGTCCGAGGCCACTGCTCACCGGCCACGTCGCCTGCACGATCGACTCTGATCATGTGCTTTTTGTGGGCGGTGGCGCCGTATGTTTCCCAACCGGAACTGTCTGGACTGAGGGCGCCTGGATTCTACATCCAGCCGACTCCAACACTGAAAATACATGGGGTATCGTAGCCCCGAAGAAGAAGGCCGCGGAGCCCATCGCTCGCAAAGACTCCATGCCAATGCCACAGACAAAGCGCGCAACCCTTGAAGAAGGCCTGCCTCCATCCCCAATCCCCCGGGTCCGCATCGAATCCGCCGCACAGTTCGAGCAGATCGTCGCCAATGGCAAGCCCGTTGTGATCGAGGGTGCTGACATCGGGCCCTGCACTACCCGCTGGACAAAGGAATACCTTGCATGCACTGTCGGCGAGGATCGCAAGGTACGGCAGCTACCCGCCTCGCACTGCAGACAGCCGTGCACCTCGGCCCAAACAATACACAGAAAACAAATAACCCCCTACTAACACCCTGTCTGTTCTCTAGGTTGTCGTGCACGAGGCTCAATCGGAGCAGATGAGCTTTCAGACTAAGAACTTCGCATATGTGACCAAGTGCTTTGGCTCTTTCTTGGACGAGGTTCATGCAGGTGGCCGCCAGTATCTCCGATCTATCTCGGCAGAACAGCCATCCAAGATGCCCGCGCATTTGGAGATGGATTTTCCTACATTGCAGGATGACTTTAGGCTTCCCGACTGCATGGCCATGGTGACGGAGAATGCGCATAGTTCGCCGCTGCGAATCTCTGGGCCGGTCACGATGTGGCTTCATTACGATGTGAGTGTGTTGTTTTTCTGTTTCTTTTCCGTTCTATTCTTTTCTTTTCTTTTCTCAGTCAAGAGTGGTCATTGTCTCTCGGTCAATCCTTTTTGGCTGTTTCACCTTATCTCTATGTTTCGTGTTGCCACTTGGGTTCCCAACCAAATGTCTACATGTTACAGAACATCCGGAGGCCAGACAAAAGAAGAAGAAAATCCCTCGTGCTAGAGGAACCCAGAAAAAGCAACCATTATATACTCTTTCTAACCAGCCGCAGGTCATGGCCAATGTGCTCTGCCAAGTTCGCGGCGAGCGGCGCCTGATCCTCTTCCCGCCCGACGACGTGCAGGCGCTGCACCTCCCACCCGGAGCATCCAGCTCGCGCCTCGACATCTTCGCGCACGCTGGACTGGATACGGCGGCAGCGCGCATTCCCGGCACACACCCGCAGGAGGCGATTCTGCGCCCAGGCGAGATCTTGTTCCTCCCGCCGCTGTGGTTACACACGGCGTGCTCGGCGGCCAGCGCGGTCAGCGTGGCCGTAAATGTGTTCTTCCGCAACCTGGCCCAGGGCTATGCGACGGGGCGCGATGTCTACGGGAATCGTGATTTGCAGGCGTACGAGAAGGGGCGACTGGATCTGCAGAAGGTCAAGAGGTCGTTTGCGGGCGTGCCGCCGGATATGGCGCGATTTTACCTACGTCGGCTGGCGCAGGAGTTGCAAGAACTGGCGGACCAATGAGGGACGATTGGATGCTGGCCGGCTTGATCAGAAAAGAGAGAGAGGGAGAGAGAGAGAGAGAGGGGACGTGTGGATGTAAGGATGTATAGTTGTACAGAGAAGGGTAGGGTGATAAATCATGGCCTGTCGTGTATGGCTGGCGAAGGCGTTTGAATGCCGAGCGGAGAGGGAGACCAGGTGGACCAGGCCGGCAGATAAGCCCTGGACCCTCTGTTGTCGTACGACCTGTGGGTTGGGCATTGCAGGTACGTATCTGAGGCGTGGGGCATCGGTCCTCTCTGCCATGTTCCCAGTCCAGCCCCTCGTCACTTCGTCAATTCCTCGACGGCTATCCCAGACAAATGGTGGATCTGGATATGCTACTCGCAGGTCTTGCCTCATACGATTACTGCCAATACCTTCGCTTCCCACTTGTGGGATATCCGGGCAGTGGATCGCCGCGATGATCCGGGGTGAACCCCCGCAGCCTTGTCTGGTGTCCATATGCACAGGTCAAATCCGGTCTACATCCCTGTCGTAGTCGCCCCAGTCCAGTGATAGAGAGTGTCAAAAATCCCAGCTACAGAGATGATCGCATTGGAGAACGTATCGCGTGGCCAGAGTACCTGTGCACCGACTGGATCGACCGACCAATCTATAGAAAGTCTAAACACAAACGACCGTTGCCTCTCATTTGCTGTTGTACGGCCATATCGTCTCGAGGTTTCTTATCATAGTATCTGCTATCAGCTGCGCACCCTCCAGCTGCATGGAAATTTCGAGGCCAATGATGAGATTGAGTTTGGCCGCCATGGACCAGGAAGGATGAAACCAGACCAGCGGCAGCGTCGCCGCACCAGTGGTAGGCTCTCAAATCCGAGGGATGGGTGGATCGCAAGTGCAGCCCGGGGGGGGAAAGACGGGGCCGGCACTAGTAAGGCGTGCGGGGAACGGGCTGCTGTTCTTTGTTCCGGGTGCCTCACATCCTCGAGGAGCGGGGCGGATGGAAAGAATAGAGCAGATGGAACGGGCCTCTTTGACTCGGTGACTCTTTGGGTCTCTCTGGGTCTTTCAGGGTCTTCGACTGACGCGCCAACCAAAGCGGAGAGCTGCCGTCGAGAGAGACGAGAGGGCGAGACAGACACGCACAGATCGAAGCTGGGAGGCCAGGAATCTGGGCCGAGGAGGCGGGGCATCTTCGACTCGCAGGCCTGTCCCGAATCGCAGACTCTCAGCGTCATGGGGGGAAGGGGGAGGAGGGCTCAGCGGCGGATGATTGGATGTGCCGCGGTTGGGTCGTCCGTGGATGGTCTGGGCTTTATTGGGCGGGGATCGGGGACTCTGAGGTGTTCAGGGTGGGGGAGGTTGAGTCATGGTTGGTTCATGGGGGAGTAATTCATGAATGTGTCGGGTGGGTGGCATGGCGTTCCATTCGTAATGGGTGAGATTCCTGAGGAAAAGACCGGAGGCGGAGGACGAAGTGGTGGTGGTGGTGGTTCGGAGAGAAATAGAAGATGTGATGATGATAAGAGAGGACCAGATAGCATCGCGTCTCCGAAGTGGAGTCGGGGGGGGGGGGGGGGTGGATCTGCCACGGGCGGAGACCTGGGGCATGATGACGACGATGATAAGTGATGATGATGAGAGCTCGATCATGTTTGTTTCAGGAGATGCTGCGGCGGGCGAGTGTATCAGTGAGGGCGAGCGTGCGTGAGGGCCCACGAGTTCCGGCTCATACTTTGGGGGCTTCGTGGGGTCTGATTGTCCCTTCTGGAGGTCGGTACATCATCGGTACACAGTGGGATTGTACCCCGGAGCGTCGAGTGGAGCCGGGGCGACATGATCAGTATCCGGTTGTTTGCTGCCGGTCCCATGCATCCGTAGGCATAGAACTATAGGGCCGCGAGACCAGAAGACGATGCGTGGCTTAGGCGCAACAAGGAAGATCATGCAGGACCCAACTCTGACGATCAACCTGGTCAGGTTGGGAAGTGAGTTCTGTCATGGTTGCAGTGTACAGGTAGTACGGCGCTGGGAAGTACCAGGTACCGGGCCTTGTGCTCTGTCTTCTAACCACCACCGACCGACCAAACCATCAAACCACCGTTCAACGACACTTCCCCCCTTCTCTTCCTCCATCAATCTCTCTTCCCCATTTCTCCCTCTAGGGACTCCCTCTACCCTCACTAACTTGGTTCTTCTCTGTACGCCCTCACTCTGGGGATTCGCTCTTCCGGCTCATTCCTGCCCCCTTGCTGTGCTGCGGTGCGCTCCTTTATCTTGTCGTATGACTGTATGCTTTCCTACCCCCCCCCTCCTCCCCCCCCTTCACATATCCTTGTCGTGGACCCTATCTTTTTTCGCACAACCCTTCTGGTCTGATCAAACCTCCCCCGAAGATCCCCCCAAAAACGAGATTCCAATCTCAAGCCCCCCACCTTTTCGACTCAGACTATCTAGCCTAACAAGCAATTCATTGCAGTGGATCAGAGTCCCGCCTGCTCAGTGAGATCAAAGACAGCATCACCATTCCCTTGACTCGTTCCTCCACAGCGGCTCCCCCCCCCCCTTTTTTGCAAAAGGATGTAAGCCTTTGGTTCATCGGCTGCCGATAACGTGATACAATCCCTCCGAAAGACCGCGTTCCCCGCCTTGCGCGATCATTGAGCCTGCGCCTTCGGCCTGCCGAACTCCACCATGGCGACTGTTGTCGTCCAGCAACACCAGCAGCATACGCTGCAACATTCGACTCCACCTCCGTCGCCGATTCCCCCAGCCCTCACTGTCAACCGGCGAGCAAGCCCAATCCCCAACCGACACCTGCCGGCATGCCCAACGGGACCCTCGGCCGCTGCCTCGGAACCCTCCCCATTGGAACTGCCCGTGTCGCGGTCGGTCAATCAGATCCATTCGCTCCTATACCCCCCAGACAGATACGTTCGCATTGCACGCGCTCCCTCACCAGCCGTGTACACCCTGGATATCAACCAATTGGCAGCCGCCATTAATCATCTGGCATCCCAACCATTGCCAGACCCGGCCCAAATGTTCCCGTGGCTGCATGGCCTGCATCCAGATAACCATCTGCAGCTGGGCTTCTTCTCGAGCCGTAAGCGCTCACTGCGCCGTGCGCCCAAATGCTGGCGTGGCATCACCATTGTCAAGCTCGGCGGCGATCTCAGCAAAGCACGCCTCAAAGGCGCCGTCTCCGCAAGTGAGGTGATCGCGCCGTCGGCGCGCTTCTTGATGTCGGACCCCCCTGAAGGCTTCTCGGTTCGGAACTTCCAGATTCAAACGGCTAAGTTGGCCGCGATGTCAGACATCGTCATCTATGCCGAAGATGGAGCGAGCCGTTCGGAGCTTCTGGTGCTTGCCGAGGAGTTTGCAACAGCCCAGCAAGCATGGCGGCTGAAGAATGACCCCGCCCAGGAACGTCCAGCGTACAACACCTTTGTCGTCACCAGTCAGTCCCACTGAATTCTGCTCAAAAAGTGGCTTGGAATGCTGACAAAAGATATAGGTAGCTTTGCTGATATTGAGAAGAAATGCCCCCACCTGGTAGCTATTGACTCGGAAGGTCAAATCACGGGCCAGGTTATGGACTTTTGTATGTGGATATGTTCTTCGGGAATTGATCAACAGGCTAACCAAAATCCAGTCCAATGGGAGCGCTTGGAGATGTGCAGCATGTCGCAGGCCTCTGAGATCTCACGCAATGTCTTCCTTGGGCCCACGCCTGACTACCTGTTGAGACCAGGTGCATGCCAGCCACCGAAAGAGGAGCCTTATGATCTGTTGATTGAAGCCAGTGATTTGGCGAGCATCCCAGGTCCGCGTTTCTTAGGCATGATTGACAAGCAATTGGAACAAGGCACCCAGCGCCTAGAATTTCCCTCCTCGGGCTCCATTGTGCTTCCGTCGGGCAATACCCGCGAGGTGGAGGATCTTGTCAATACCATCCGATGGATCTATTACTTAGCAAACCCCGACGAGCCAGCAGAGGTGGTGGACCATGATGGAGATGTTGGAATGACTGGCAAAAAGCCTCGAAAAGTGTTTATCCACTGTGCTGATGGCTACACCGAGAGCTCCGTGCTGGCTCTGGCTTATTACATGTTCGCCGAGGGGGTCCCTGCACCGGATGCTTGGCTGCAGTTGCATTGTGACAAGAAGCGAAACTTCTTCACATATCCTACAGACGTTGCGTTCCTTAGTCATGTTCAGTCACGTCTGTTGCAGGAAAGTCCTGTGAGACGCTCAATCGACACCAACATTTGGGATCCCGACTGGTTCTTGAAAATCGATGGGTCTTTGCCCAGCCGCATCTTGCCATACCTATACTTGGGGAACCTAAACCACGCTAACAATCCGGATTTGCTGTGGGAACTTGGCATTCGACGCGTTTTGAGCATTGGCGAGCCTGTCTCCTGGACTGACCAGGGGCGTGCCAAATGGGGCGAGGAAAATCTGATGCTCATTGACAACGTGCAGGATAACGGTATCGACCCGCTGTGGCAAGAAATTGACCGGTGTCTGGAATTCATTGGTAAGCCAGTGTTTGGGTTGAGTTTGTTTATATATCTTTCTTCGGGCCTTCACGTTGGGTGAAGCCGATTGAGGAAGGTTCAAGCTGATAGCTGACTGTTCTGGAATAGAAAAAGGAAAGAGCGATGGCACAGCGACTTTGGTTCACTGTCGCGTTGGCGTTTCCAGATCAGCGAGCGTTTGCATTGCCGAGGTGATGGCAGCTCGGAATCTCTCATTCCCACGTGCCTAGTATGTTTTATACCCTTTTTCGATTGAGGCCTCAACCTCAGAAGCTATAGTCTAACTTCATCTGCAGTTGTTTTGTTCGGGCCAGACGTCTGAACGTAATTATTCAGCCTCATTTACGTTTTGTGTAAGAAATTGCTTTGCAAATAACTTCCCGAATCACCCTGTCCCAGGCTAATATCAATATGCAGTTATGAGCTTCTGCAATGGGAAGAACTTCAGGCCAAGAAACACAGCTCATCTGTACACGAGTTAGAATGGGCAACCATCTGTCGCGAAATAGCCCTGCTCAACAAGCCATATTCAAGAGGCTAGTCACGACACTATCACCCTCCATACACCAACTTATCTTTCAAGTTTTGCATATTACTTGACATGTCTATGCCTGCTCACCATGCTCTTAATATTGTTCTCTTCTTGTACATGGCCTGGTCTTGCCTTCGGATCATCTACTTCTTTTGCCAGCCATGTTTGACCTTTTTTTTTTTCTTGACCTTGCACGATTTGACAAACGACTTCTATGAATGCGGGATGACCTTCAGATTGACGTTTTTTTTGTGTGTCTTCCAAAGTTTGGCGCTTGGCGTTGCAACGATTTGACGGATCTCAATAACTCGACCTTTTCAAAAACACATGCTGGCGATGCTAATGCGATGTGATGCGATGCTACAGTGCCATTCTTTGACTGTTTCACCACCCTCATCATGATTTAATCCGGAATATCCTTTCCATCTTCTTTGCGCGAATGCCCTGTTTTCTCATACCGGTTATGCGCTTTTTATTCATGTCTTCTTTACTTGAACTTTTCCAAGGCCACGATATCCTACAAATGGATTGCGGGCTTTTTATCTTCCCCCTCGCTCCCCTGTCACCATTGAGATCGAGAAAACTGAGAGATCATCCATATTGAGACAAGCTTGCGAGACATCCCCTCACGGTGTTTGGGTATGTGCTCATGCTTTTGTTCTATGTTTCTTTGATTTCTTCTTTTTTTCGTCATTGTATCGGAATAAGGGCACATTATGTTATCGACTGCCAGAATGGGCAGGCGTGGTCAAATACCAGGATCACGGAGGTTTATCAGTTATTACGAATCCAAGGCGTCTCTGGGCGTAGATTTTTCTGAATTTTATTTTGCTCGGATTGATTTTTAAGAGGTAACGTTCCTACTCGTTCCTCTTGTATCAGTAAAGACAATGGCGATTCAGCACCGCTCAAATACCCTATAGAGCCCCTTCAGGTCTGCCACCTCAACTACCCCTCGGAGCATCCGAGATGTAGCAACTAGCCGCGCACGAAGAGCGGGAAACACAGCATATTCCAACATTCGACTCATCTGTGCACGGCGCGCCTGGATCAATGGGTCCTCATCTCTAGAAGCTGAAGGATCTGGATTATGTCCTGCGGGTTCCCCCGTGGAAGCATCTCTGGAGGGTGATGATGAAGGAACTGGAAGCTGCTCCGGTGTATAGAATGCGGCCAGCTCTCGAAGGAAGGTTCTGAAACATTCTTCTTCCCCAGTCCAATCCACAAATGGGCCCAGACGGAGTAGGAAGCGGGGCAGTTTTGCCAATGAAGGGACATATCCTTTCAGCAGGAGCGGAATTGTGAGCAGCTTCCCTTCTTCGGTGACCTTTATCGAGAAGTACTCATCAAGCATCTCTCGCCGCTCAATGAGGGTGCGGCATACAGTCTCCGCGGCATTTGCAAAAATCCCTTCTGCTTCTTCGTCACTGGCATTGCCGTGTGCCTCTCGTTCTGCTTCGACTCCAATCTGTAGCAGGTCCACCAACTTGGGCGGCGGGTCTAGTTTGATGGTGCCGAAGTTTCCGAAGTCCGTGAGCCCGACCTGGTAAAAGAACTCATTGCAGGCAAGTCCATAGTCTATCAGGTAGAGCTTCACACCGGATTGAATTGCTGCTAGGCGACGCCGCTCATCAACAAGGCCGACATAGGTATGAGATGCGAACATCTCAGTTAATGTGTTGTGCATCGTGGCTCGTACGGCACTCCGAAGGTTCTTGACTGATGTAAGGGCAATACGAAGAGGTTGACGGTCAGTGCTTTCGTACTGAAGGCCGTCCTCAAGGAGAGGGGGAGGAGGAATTCCGAGTTCAGTGGGGATCCCAGGGTGTGAAGGAGATGAGACAGCAGCCGGGGTGAGCATGGCAGTGATTTTCCGGACCTTTGAATCAGTTCTGACAAGATTATTTTCATATGGTCGTTTGGCTGTGGCGGGTGTTTTGGGTGTGCTTGCAATTCTGCCGTCTGATGGGCTGTCCTTTGATGGCTGGAGGGTTTCGATGGTTTGCAAACCAGGCAAAAGACTTTGTGTTAGGAATGTACGACTTGAGTCAACTTGAGCGAGTTTGGACCTGATCTCGCTGCAAATCATCTCGATAATCTCGTCTTCATTGAGAAAGTTGACTTCGCGTTTAGTTGGATGCACATTGACATCGACGCGATGTGGTTCGATCTCCAGGTCGAGGTAAACGAAAGGATGACCGCCTTTGGGTAAAAATGCAGAGTAGGTCTGCTCCATAGCGCGTTTAATGGCGGTTGATTCCACAGCACGGTGATTAATAAAGAGTAATATCGTGGTTTTTTTGACATGATAGTTCGCGTTGGTTGCGAGCCCAGAGGCACGGAACCCGAGTTTGATGTCCGCGGCCACAAACTCAACCACCTCGTTTGCGACTGCGCTTCCGTGGATTTGGCGGATACGATCGAGAGTCGTTGCAGCGGAAGGGGTGGAGATGCTCACCCCAGAGTCTCCATGCTTGCGGCATGAGAAGGCAACCCCGGAGCAATGCACTGCATATCGACCGACCACATCCAGAATCTTGGCATACTCTTCACTGGCAGAACGAAATGCGCGCCGGCGAGTGGGCACATTGTAAAATAAGTCTTCAACCTATTGAAATCATATTATGATCTGCCTACGGTCAGATACTGCCATGGGCTGACTCACTGTAATCTGTGTACCTCCTCGGCCAGCAGTAGCTTTTGGTGCAGCGTTCTGGCCTGGCTTTGCCGGAACTAGTTTTCCATCACCATAATGTGCTCGCCAGGCACAACTTGATCCGGCCGTTTTGGTAGTCACCATTAAATGTGCAATATGACTAATACTGGCCAGCGCTTCGCCTCGGAATCCGTATGTGCCAATGGAGGAGAGGTCCTCAAACTCTTTCAATTTGGAAGTAGTAAATCGCTCGCAAAGGATAGGAAGATCATCACGCTGGTGGAGTCAGCAGAATTCGTTCTTTTGATTTATTGGAGCTCACATCGATCCCATGCCCATTATCCGTAATTTGTAGTAACTTCAACCCTCCATCCTTGACAAGGACCTCGATCGAAGTGGAGCCTGCATCGACGGCATTCTCAATCAGCTCCTTCAGCGCGTGCATTGGCGCAACAATAATCTCTCCTGCGGCAATTTTATTGACAACATCGGGATCTAAGGCCTTTGTATATGGTTAGCCCACGAATGATTTCATGTGATGCTGGAGGGTGGGTGATCATCTGCCCGGTTTCATTACTTTGATTCTTTTTGGCTTCGAAGGCCTGGGAGCTTCTGTCCCTTCAGCTGAGCGCTTCTCACCTCGCGAATCCGATGAATCAATATCCATATGGCCTTCCATGCTGTGCAGAGGCGCTGGCGCGCGTGTTAACGTCGTGGCGTGGAGAAGAAACATTGACACCGAAAGTGCGATAAGGTGATAAGGCGATAAGGCGATAAGCTGGCCCGATACATTTAAAGTGGAGACAGTCATTTGCGCTTCCGCATCCCTTTGGATACAAAACGAGCACAAGCTACAGCCCTGATGATTCCGCCTTGAACTTTATTCTATTCCAATGACCTGGTCAGGTCTTCAGAGGTCAACAGCGTCTGTGTCTGCTCAACATGGTGCCTGCGAGGATCCCGCAAGGGACCGACGAAGAGCTAGGCAAGAAAGATGACGACCATCGCTTCCCAGACCATCCACGCTTCAGACCGATCCACCCCTCCCGAATACCTCGTCCTCGACGACTTCTATTTATTATTCTTATACTTTTCGCGGTCTACCAATTCTTCAAGCATATGCCCACCGATCTTACTCCAGCTGCCGAACGATACAATCCGAAGATTGCAAGCCTCAAGCACCAAAATCCTATTTCGTCCCCTCCCGGACCAAATCAGTCGCCGCCTAGACCCAAGGTTGAGTCTTCTTTGATGAGCGATGGTAAAGACCATGAGATGATTACAGAGGTAAATTATGATGGGAAGATTAAATTCTATGAGTTGGCGCAGTCTCTCCCACACCGTGAACATGATGCGAATACGGCCAGCCGTGCGGTTGTCTTTGCTGCGTCTAGTTTACATAGCGTCTCAGACATGCTGCCCTTGGCCTGTAAAATGGCAACAAAGCAGTTGAATCATGTTCATTTCGTCTTGATGGGGAAAGACGAAGTGTCCATTCGAGGCATTAAACAGGTCAATGGCATTTATGACTCTGACTGTCCAATAACCTGGCATGGTTCGTCTATCAATACGCCCTAAGACCCGACAAGATCCCCAAGCTAAGGTCTTTATATTCTTGTTCTAGACAGTCGACCCGACCGTGCTCCTGAGTCCAGTCATGCTCGCATGGAACGATCAGTGGCAGGTGGCCTCGAAATTCTTCAATCCTATATCCTTCCGGAAGTTATCATCACACAGAGTCAGGAGTGGGAGAATTCGTTCTTTTGGAATGGTGTAAACGCTCATAAATGGAAATTCGGGACCCCCCATATTGCACTTCCAACAGCTTCAATCAATGTCATGTGGATTGCATTGGTCGATAGCACTGCATTGCAAGGTGAGCTTCTCAATATCAGCATATATATCTGGGCTCATTAGAAAGCTAAATTGTTCAATCAGTTTGGAATGATATCAAGGTTGATATAGTTGTCCACGCATCTGAATCATTTAGCTCGTTGATTCGACTTATTCGGTCATTAGATGCAGCCGACTATCTGGGATCAACACCTAGTCTAACTATCGAGCTTCCTCAATCGGTCGATCTTGAACTACTTAGAGCCTTGCAGGACCTAAAGGGGCTGTCTCAGCTTGCGGGACAAATCACTCTCCGACATCGTATCCAACCCCATTTCGTGGACCCCGCTGAGTCTTCTCTTCGAACCGTGGAATCCTTCTATCCCCTAAACCCGAAGGTTTCTCACTTGCTCCTGCTTTCTCCACAGACAGAACTGGCCTCATCATTCTATCACTATCTCAAGTACAGCATTCTTTTCTACAAGCAATCAGCCCGTGCTCAACGTGATACATCAAAATTACTCGGGATTTCGCTAGAGCTCCCGTCCGTCAAACCAACATCTGATTATGAACAATTTGATCCACCGTCTTTGCAGGCTTCGGACGAGGCTCGACCGAGCGGTAAAGAATTTGTCCCAACCTTTTTATGGCAGTCACCAAATAGCAACGCTGCTTTGTATTTCGGTGATAAATGGGCCGAATTCCATTCTTTCCTATCCAGTCGCTTTGGTCACTCCGAGGTTATCACAAATATACCCTCCCAGGAGAAACTCATTTCTAAGAAATACCCAGCTTTCTTGGAATACCTCCTTGAGATGATCCGTGCCAAGGGTTATTACATGGTCTATCCTTCATTTCCAGGGCGTATGGCGGTATCTCTGGCAACGGTACATTCTGATATTTATCACCTACCAGAAGAATTTGCTCACGGCGAGAGTCCGAACAAATTGGACGATGCATCCATCGAGGAAATAAACAGCGCTGATCAGCCTCTTCAGCCGCCTCCAACCGCTTTTGAGGCGTTATCAGCCGAGAGACCAACTAGCCATGCATCAACCATTATGTCTCTTCTCGACAGCTTTGAACTGGGATTCCAGGATGTAGATACTTTGCCACTCGTTTCCTACAGCGGCGAGCACTTGTCAGCAGAGACACTCGATAAACAGACTAAGGAATACGCCAAAGAATTCAGAGTTCGCTATGGACGCTGTTCTGATGAGGCAGAGAGTGTGAATGGTCCCTCGGCAAATTTGTTTTGCCATTCTGAATGATGGAGTAATGGATGGGGCCCATCGTGACAAATATCTCGAATGTTCTTCTCGACCAAAGCGTTCGCGCGATACCTAATTGACATAGATGTGAATAGGATCATGAAATTCAAATGATTCAGCTATACTGAATCAAATCCAATGTGTCTCCGGGACTGAATTTTTTTTTTTTTTTCTTGCGTTCTTGTAGGATAATAATCCGTCGATGATAGAAATGATGGCTGGTCCTCAGGCAAAACAATGACGGGGCACCGGGGCTTGGCGGTATTACATAATCCGGGAGCTGCACCAGCCCGAGCTCTCTGCCTCTCCATCACCAGCTTACAATCCACTACATCACCTTCCATCTTCGGAATCTTCTTTCTCGCACTTGCTGTGATAATTCACCTCCGCTCTCCATATCCTTGAATCTTCGGCACGTTTCTTCAATTATACCCCGACCTGGTCGCCAGATACCGTCAGAGATGGCGAACGAGGGCGAACGGTCAACAAACGCCGACAAGGGCAAGGGCAAGGTTGATGATGTTCGCGAACTGAACGAGAAGAAGCCCCAGAAGGACGAAAAGGCGCCTGCTGATGGAAAGAAGGATGAAGAGCCTCAGGAAGGTAGTTTACTCCAGAGACCCCAAACCGCATCTCGGGAGCACATCATGTGTGCTCCACGAAGCGCCATGGAGGTTGGATCGGGAACTAACATCATTGAAGATGAACTCAGCGAAGAGGATCAGCAGTTGAAGGATGAGCTTGAGATGCTTGTTGAACGGTTAAAGGTGCGACAATTCTCGAGATCCATCCACCGGTAAACGATGACGTTGACGTTAATGCTGATTGTAATAGGAACCGGATGCCTCCCTCTACGGACCGGCCTTGGACGCGATCAAGAACTTCATCAAGACTTCCACGTCTTCTATGACCGCCGTGCCGAAGCCCCTCAAATTCCTCCGACCGCATTACGATGAACTCACAGAGCTGTACGAGAAATGGGCAGCAGGCCCTGTCAAGGTTGGTTAACAGATCCGTTCATCAGCATCTTATATATTCTAACTATCATTCTTTCCTAAGGACTCATTGGCAGATATGCTATCTGTCCTCGGTATGACATATGGCGATGAGGAGAAGCTGGAAACATTGAAGTACCGCCTCTTGGCCAAGTCTGAGGACCTTGGTTCATGGGGCCACGAATATATTCGACACCTAGCGTTGGAGATTGGACAAGAATATCAAAACCGGTTGAACGCGGAGAAGGAAACACAGGGTCTTGTGGATCTTGCGCTCTCGCTGGTACCTTACTTCTTGGGTCATAATGCGGAGGCGGACGCTGTCGATCTGATGAGCGAACTCGAGATTATTGAAGAGATCCCTCGTTTTGTGGACGAGAACACATATTCCCGTGTCTGCCTTTACATGGTCAGCATGGTTAACCTTCTCACCTACCCCGAGGATCAACAGTTCCTTCGTACAGCCCACGAGATCTACGTCCGCTACAACAAGCTCTCCCAAGCCATTGTGCTTGCCATTCGTCTCAACGACATCGAACTGATCAAGAGCGACATCAACGCCACAGATGACAAGGCTCTGAAGAAGCAAATGGCTTTCCTCGTTTCCCGGCAGCAGATCTGGCTCGACTTGCCGGCTGATGATGAGGAGGGTGAGGCTCTAGCAGATTGCCTAAACAACACATCCATTCCTAAGCACTTCAAATCACTTGGAAAGGAACTCAATATTCTGGACCCGAAGATGCCGGAGGATATTTACAAGACACACCTCGAGAGCAGTCGTGGAGCAGGTCTAACCAACCTTGATTCAGCACGACACAACCTGGCTAGCGCCTTTGTGAACTCCTTCACCAACGCCGGCTTCGGTAATGATAAGATGATGCTTGTTGAGGGTGAGAAGGGCCCGTGGGTGTGGAAGACTAAGGATGACGGCATGCTCTCGACAACTGCTTCTTTGGGTATGCTGCTTCATCGTGATGTTGAGGATGGCTTGGACAAAATCGATAAATTCACATATGCCCAGGAGGACCAAGTAAAAGCCGGTGCCTTGCTCGCCATTGGTATTTTGAACTCCGGTGTTCGTCTTGAGTCCGACCCCGCCCTCGCTCTTTTGAGTGACCCCGACAATCTGGAGGCCAAGAATGTACCGATGCGGGTCGCCTCCATCATGGGCCTCGGTCTTGCCTATGCTGGGTCCAACAAGGAGGAGCTTCTTGAGATTCTTCTTCCTATCGTAGAAGATGCCTCACTAGACATGCAACTCTCTGCCATGGCAGCAGTTTCTCTGGGTCTCATCTTTGTCGGGTCATCGAACCACCAGGTTAGTGAGGCGATTGCTACCACATTGATGGATGAGGAGCGTCAGAAGCAGCTGAAGGATAAGTGGACTCGCTTCATGGCTTTGGGTCTGGCGCTGCTTTACTTCGGTCGCCAGGAAGACGTTGATGTAATTCTCGATATCCTGAAGGCAGTCGATCACCCCATGGCCAAGCCCACATCCGTCCTTGCCTCTGTTTGTGCTTGGGCGGGTACTGGTACCGTTCTCAAGTTGCAGGAGCTCCTCCATATTTGTAACGATATTATCGAGGAGAAGGAGGAGAACAAGGGTGACGAGCTGGTTCAGTCCTATGCCGTTTTGGGTCTGTCCCTCATTGCCATGGGTGAGGATGTTGGCCAGGATATGATCCTTCGCCAGTTCGGCCATCTCATGCACTATGGATCCAGCAACATCCGTCGCGCGGTCCCTCTTGCCATGGGTTTGGTTAGCCCAAGCAACCCCCAAATGAAGGTTTACGACACTCTTTCCCGGTATAGCCACGACAATGACAATGATGTCGCCATCAACGCTATCTTTGCCATGGGTCTCTGTGGTGCCGGAACAAACAACGCTCGTCTCGCACAGCTTCTGCGTCAATTGGCCAGCTACTATCACCGCGATCAGAACTCTTTGTTTATGGTGCGTATCGCTCAGGGTCTTCTGCACATGGGTAAAGGCACGATGACGCTCAATCCCTTCCACACCGATCGACAAGTGCTGTCTCGAGTCTCGGCAGCCGGTCTGCTCACTGTTCTGGTGTCTCTCATTGACGCCAAGCAATTCATCCTCGCCGAGCACCACTACCTGCTCTACTTCCTCATTACTGCCATGTTCCCCCGCTTCCTCATCACTCTTGACGAAGATCTGCAACCCCTTAGCGTGAATGTCCGCGTGGGTCAAGCTGTGGATGTTGTCGGACAGGCTGGTCGCCCCAAGACCATCACTGGATGGCAGACTCAAAGCACACCTGTTCTTCTGTCGTACGGCGAGAGAGCGGAACTGGAGGATGAGCAGTACATTCCCCTCAGCAGCACCCTTGAGGGATTGGTCA
The DNA here is from genome assembly GCF_028827735.1 of Penicillium macrosclerotiorum. NCBI lineage: Eukaryota > Fungi > Ascomycota > Eurotiomycetes > Eurotiales > Aspergillaceae > Penicillium > Penicillium macrosclerotiorum. Next base: position 4,943,284 of record NW_026643083.1, on the reverse strand, counting down.
TTCTGCGCAAAGTGAGTATACTTCAATTCTGATTCTCCTCAGATCCAACCTGGCTGACATTGTATCTAGAATCCTGACTGGGAAAACCCCGAGTAAATTCAATGAGATATTTCCCGGTCCTCACCCATTGTTTGCTACGTATGAGTCTCACGTTGGTAGCCGGGTTATGGCTGGATTTAATGTATTCAGAACGACTGAAGAATAGCATGGAATTTCTACCCCGTCGTGCATTTGGTTATATCGGCTGGTTGGGACGGGCCACACCAATTCGGAATTCTTGTGTAGACTACATATTTTCGATTGTGAGAGCCTTGTTCTTTATTTTATAGTGAGACTATGGGTTTCTACTAGTTTTACAAGGTTGTATCGTATCTTCTGTCTATAATGACAAGCTGGGCTATATTCGATAGTATGGCCTTTCATTTCTACGCATTTACCATTGTAGTTGATTTTGCAAAGCCTAGGTTGCCTGAAACAAGATTGCGTTTTTATCATGCCGACGGTGCTATTTCAAGCACTCACAAAAAGCAAATAGAAAAGAAAAAGAAAAAGAAAGAAAGGAAAAAGGGAGTAGCAGCTGAACGGAATTTAGGAATCGAGAATCGAGCCAGACTCCGAGGGTCCTTCCATACTGCCTGTTACCCAAAGTAGTAATAGGGCTTAGGGCTGTCGCCTTATCACTTTTTCCCCTCCGCGTTTCGTTCTCGAACGCCAGCTCCAGGTCATTTTCCTTTGAATATCCTTGACTATAAAGTTCATTCTTGATCCGAGGATTCACGCATCATGAAACTCGACGCCAAGGCGCTCCGCTACCTCACCTCTGAAGATTTCAGAGTGCTCCAAGGAGTACTTATCAGCCCCTCCACCCCCGCCATGCTGCTCATGCGCATTGGCTTCTCAAGCAAATCGCTAATAATTGGCTAAACTAGGTTGAAGCCGGAAGTCGCAACCATGAAGTCGTCCCCACACCTTTGATTTCCCAGCTGTCGGGCCTCCGCGGAGGCAGTGGCGTGCACCGGTCCATCTCAAACCTTGCCAAGACGAAACTGATTGCGAAAGTGAAGAATGCGAAATGTACGCGTAGCGTTTTATTCTGAGAGATTTCGTGTTAGCGAGTGGTCACTAATAATTTGATTGCATGAATAGATGATGGATACCGACTCACCTACGGTGGACTTGACTACTTGGCGCTGAACGCCCACCAGAAGCAGAAGGTTGTCTACTCAGTCGGCAATCAGATCGGTGTTGGAAAAGAATCCGATATTGTCGTTGTTGCACACAGCAGTGGAAGCCAGCGAATTCTCAAGATCCATCGTCTGGGTCGTATTTCCTTCCGAACCGTGAAGACAAATCGCGATTACCTTCGGCACCGCAACACAGGATCCTGGATGTACATGTCGCGACTGGCTGCTATGAAGGAATTTGCCTTTATGAAGGCTCTGCGAGAGAATGGCTTCAATGTTCCCGAGCCCATTGCGCAAAATCGCCATACCATCGTTATGGGTCTTATCGATGCTTTCCCGCTCCGCCAGATCTCCAAGGTCCCCAACCCTTCAGCTCTCTACTCCGAATTGATGGATATTATCCTAGAACTAGCACGGTTTGGTCTGATCCACGGTGACTTTAACGAGTTCAACATCTTGATTAAGGAAATCGCGGAACCCAATGGAAAAGGAAAAGCTCCCGCCAACACAGAGGGCGAGGAGGACGATGAGAACATCCGGCTGGAACCGGTGATTATTGATTTTCCTCAGATGGTGTCCATCGACCACACCAACGCGGAGATGTACTTTGATCGTGATGTCAACTGTATTAAGCGGTACTTCAAGCGGAAATTCCACTTCGTGAGCGACGTACCGGGCCCCTTCTTCTCGGATGCAAAGAAGAATTTTTTGAAGAACCCTGGCAAGCGTCTAGATGTGGAGGTTGAAGCATCAGGCTTCTCCAGAAAGATGGCCCGTGAGCTCGAAAAATATATGGACGAAGTCGGTGCCAATACGGATAATGGCGAGGCTAGAGAGGATCTTGATGATGACGAGGATGAGGATGACGACGAGGAGGAGGAAGAGTCTGGTTCTGAAGCTGAAGAGGATCAGGAAACCCATGAGGAGCAGGTCGACGCGGGAGTCGACGAGAGTTCCAAACAACTAGAGGCGCTGCAGGTCTCTGGATCATCGGGGTAGTGAAGAGATCGAAGGATCAAAATGCTCTTTAATGACAATCAGTGATGACCTTAGATTGTAAATTAATCTACTATTGCATATTCAAGGCGCTCTTCGACAATGTTTGGGACTTTTCAAGGGTTGAATTTCAATGATAATGCTTAGCACCTTCTAGTCAACTTTGACTATTGCCAAGTAGGTAGGTATAGTGGAATTACAGGATCATCACGACCGAAGAATGAGAGCTGGTGGTCTAGAGAGATAATCTCTTTGAGTTGTGTCTAATTTTATTCATCGCCAAAATATCAAACCTCATGATAAAGCGTAACATGAAAGCCTGGTCTCCTGCATTTCTATTGGGCTCGTAGCAAGTCTTGGAGCGCTCATACTTGCTACTCCTCGGTTACTTCCAGCTTTACTTAATTGAAAATATTCTTATGATACATGTGGGTATTGGTCCTTGGAATCATAGGCTCTGTTTTTCTTGTCAATTAGTCTCCATCGACAAGACCATCACTAAAACCAAAAGGGCGTAGTTTGATTCGGTACAATCATCGTACTTCGTAACTAAACCGTTTGTTCTCAATCGGAGTAGGGCGGGCGGTGCGGCCACCCGCGCAATTTCAGTGCAGCAAAAGAATACACCAGCAACTCCGGCTCTCCGATCTCCGTCCAACATCTACAATTCTGTCACAATGGTGCGCAGAGCTATCGCCATCCCCAAGGGGGTGAAGAATACCTACTTGCCACCCTCAGAGCGCAAGCAGGTCTTCCTGTTAGTCCACCTCCGCGATTCCCAAGCCCATTCATCAAATTTCAATCTTGCCCTGAGCCTCGAACTGGCACGGCGACAACTTCTTGAGCCTACAACCAGCTTACAGCACACGGCACTCAAGAATACTTATGCTAACATGAATTCGTCTATTACAGGCCCGAATTCGTCATCTCTCTTGTCCGAACCCCCTTCCTCACCCCCCGCTATGCCCAATTCCGTGTTCCCCTCAACTTCAACAAACTCGACATGCGCGACTACCTTGAGAACCTATACGGCGTTGGTGTCGTTAGTGTTCGCAGCTACATTGAGCAACAGCCAATTACCCGCATAGCCAGGGATGGACGCAGTCTCGGCCCGTGGCGACGTCCCCAGGCACAGAAGCGAATGACCGTTGAGCTGCGGGAGCCCTTCATCTTCCCCGAAGAGCCGACGGATCTATCACCGTATGTATTCCTGGTTTTCTCCATGAAAGCATCGTCCACGCCTTACGTGTGGATGGCACTCCGCCCCGGGAGCTTGAATATCAAAGGGAATCTGAAAATGCTAACGATCGCCACTTATCCATTAACAGATGGGAGAAGGAATCCTGGGATACTAGTGAGAAGTGGCAACGAAAGATGCAGAAGCAAAACCAGCAAGCAGCACATGCGGCTCAGGAGCCGAATACCGACCTCCGTAAGGCGTTCAAGGAGCAGGCGAAGCAGTTGAAAGAGAACAGTGCCGAGTGGCGGCCAACCTGGCAGGCATTGGGCCTGGATTTCGCCAAGGGTAACGCTATCAGGGGAAAAGACAGGACGTCCGGCCACTCCATTGTCAACACCTAAGCCTTGATTTAAGATGGTGTGATTCCTCTGCGCGGCCTGTTTTTGTTTGAAAAATCGGTGTTTTGTGTATTCCTCCCCTGTTATCCTTAGGTCTATCTCTTGTATTATATATTTCTTCGGCAGATCTGGTTATATAGATCTCGAACATCCAAGATCATTTTTATCCATGAGGATCCTATACTTTAGGCTAGACTTGTTGGGGTTGAACCTACTATTGGTTATTACTAGTTTTATGAGATGTCAAATATAAGCTGAATTGTATCGATAAGGATGAACATGAGAATCTTGACAGCATAAGGCGTCAAATTCGAGAAATTAATTACAGTGATCCGGGACCAGAAGGACCGAATATCACGCTATGCAAAACACTGAGAGTCGAGAGGGGCTTAAAGAGCAGGAGACATAAAAGACTGAAAGAAATCTAGAGGACAGGCGCCCACAAGCAGCTTCTTGTAAAGACAGGGGGAGGGCGCTCTACAATCGGCTCTCGACGAAGTTCATGTGGTGCTGGCCAGGCCAGTGCGCGTCAGGCCAGATGTGGCGGAGTGCTTCCCAGATGTGCCTATCACATAAAAATTAGAATACAGATTGCGCAACAAGGTAGTAGAACGACTTACTGGACGTAGATAATCTCCAACCCATCGCTGACCTCCTGCGGAACGTCCTTGACGTCCTTGCGATTAGGATATGGCAGCAGCACGGTCTTCACGCCTGCGCGCAGCGCACCAATAAGCTTCTCCTTAATACCACCAACAGGCATCACACGACCGCGCAGCGAGATCTCGCCAGTCATGGCGATCTGCGGCGGGACGGCCTTGTTGGTGAACAACGAGATGAGCGCCACGGTATGCGCCAAGCCAGCCGAAGGGCCGTCCTTCGGGATGGCACCAGACGGGCAGTGGACATGCAGACTGCGGCTCTTCATGATATCTTCGTTCGGGTCATGGGTGAGGCCTAGTTCGAATGAATGGGCCTTCACCCAGGTCAAAGCGACCTCTACGGACTCCTTCAGGACATCGCCGAGTTTGCCAGTGAGCTGAACACGGCCATTTCCGGGCATGTCAGCCACCTCAATAAAAAGGATGCTTCCCTGGCCTCCAGTGGAGTAGGCAACAAGACCGGTGACGACACCGGGCCGGCCCTGCTTCTCGGCAATCTCTTCTTCAAAGCGTTCGATGCCCAAAATATCTTCCAAGTCTTCAAGAGTTACCAATGGATTGTACTCATCTAGGCGATTCGCGTCTCCGGCATCAGCAAACTGAACAGCCTTGTGGCGACAGATCGAGCCTATCTCGCGCTCGAGGTTACGAACGCCAGACTCGCGTGTGTATGATGTAATAGTCTTATCAATAACCTCATCAGATAGGTTGACCTGCCCATCAGTCAAGCCGTTGGCTCGGATCTGCTTGGGAATGAGATGACGTTTAGCGATATGCCGCTTCTCAACGGTGGTGTATCCAGACAGAGAGATGGTTTCCATGCGGTCAAGTAAGGGCGCCGGGATGGTATCCAGGGAGTTGGCGGTGGCAATGAAAAGAACTTTGCTTAAGTCGATGGGAATATTGATATAGTGGTCGGTAAACGTGTGGTTCTGCTCGGGATCCAAGACCTCCAGCATAGCAGCCGATGGATCACCTTGGAAGTTGGCACCGCCAACCTTGTCAATCTCATCAAGCAAGAACACAGGGTTGGCAACGCCGACCTTCTTCAGTCCATTCACAATCAAACCCGGCATAGCGGCAACATAAGTTCGGCGATGGCCACGGATTTCAGCCTCATCGCGGACACCACCGAGGGAAATCCGGTGGAACTTACGGCCCAGTGAAGCAGCGACTGATCGGGCCAAGCTGGTCTTGCCGGTTCCGGGTGGTCCAGCAAGTAATAGGATAGGCGACTTATCCGTCATGCGCTTTGACTTGAGGATCTCTAGGCGGGTCTCCAGTGCAACGCGGTCTGGCTCGGAAAGCAGTGGAACGTCTTTCTCCAGGTCCCCAGAAGATGAGGCTTCCAGATCCTTAGTAAGTTCCTCAATCTGACGATCCATACCGAGGTTGGTAGATTGCTTTAGCCGTAGCACTGCGAGATACTCTAACAGTCTCTTCTTGATGCGCTCCAATCCATAATGATCCTCGTCCAGTTGCGTCCGGGCTCGCTTAAGTGTGTCCGGACCAAGTTGATCCTCGGTCACCTTGGCCCACGGAATCTCCGCCAAGTTCTCAAGATAAGTACGGCAAACCCCATATTCGGCGTTAGCGGGGTTCATCTTGCGCAGGCGCTTCAGCTCCTTATCCGCGACTTTCCGAGCCTCCGGGCTCAGCTGGGCATCATTGAGTTTCTGCTGAAGTTCGTCCACCTCATTTGGCTCTTTTTCTTCGTTATCATTACCACGCCCGCCCGCAGGCCCAGGGGGTGTAAGACCCGACAGGCCCTGCATCGCACGCCGTGCCAGGATTTCACGCTCCCGCGGGTCAATCTGGCCAATATCCACATTGGAGTTTGGCGGGAAGGATGTTGTGGTGATGGAGGTCACCTTAACGCTGCTCTTAATATGCTGGGCTTGGCGGGTCAAGATTTCCACCACGCGCTCCAGTCGTTCCTTTACATCGAAAGAAGACAGAATCCGTAATTTCTCTTCGAAGCTTGCATCCGAAACGTCGGCCATGAAATCAGCGAGTTTCCCCGCTTGTGATAATTCGGTCTTGGAGATATAAAGTTCAAACTTCCGAGCCACCAAAGGTGATAGGCGAGTCGAGGCAGCTGACAGCAACGAGGAGAGGCGCAACAGAGTCAACAGCTCACGGGATAGCTGCCGCAGTTGTTGGAACAGGTCAGCTGCTTCCGAGTCGCCGTGAATAGACGCAGCTGGAAGACGGGCGGGGTGTAAGTCACGATGATTGTTTGATATCAGGGAGTAGCTATAGAGGGAGTGGGGAGAGAACTCACTATTCTCATCGTGAAGCAATATCTCTGCCTCAAAGAACGGGCGATCCTTGAGGATTTTCTTGATGGTAAACCTCTGTGAACCTTGCACCAAGAGGAAGGGTTCGGCGTAGGCCCGGCGCTGGACGCCGATCACTTTCCCGACAACGCCATATCGAAAGAGGTCATCCTTGCGCGCTTGTCCAGCATCAATTGCGTCATACTCCTCCTTTCTCTGTTCATCAGAGTCATCACCCTCCAACAGCTGCTGTCCATCGTGGCTCAGAAATGGCGAGTTCAACGGGACACAGCCAAAGGTGATCGAGTTGCCGTCGCGCTTCTGAGGCCGGTCGACCAATGACGACAGTAGGTTTGTGAGATCTGGACGGTTGGACACTGGGATGCGTAGCGTCACACCGGGAAGGAGGACAAACCCCTTGGCGAGGGGGACCAGAGGGAGCTTGGTAGTTCTCCCGTTGTTAGACCCCATCTTGAGGAATCAGACAACGGCGGTGGCGAAATGGAGAACCGCCGCTTGAGTCAAGAGTCGGGGAACGCAGAAAGGAAGGTAAGAGGGTGGTAGTAAAAGTCGTGGATGAAGGTTGAGTAATCTCACCAAAGGGTGTGAAGCAGGGAGAAGAGGAGAAGAAGAGAAGAGAAGAGGAGGCGGCGAAGTGGTTCCAGAAGGGTCGGCCAGTTTGGGGGGAGCAGAAGTCCGGGGGAAACGATAAGGGCGTGTCGCATGTCTCGTAATCTCCACGTCCCGAAGCCGAGGTTAGTGTTTAACTGGCCAGCGCTGCCGATCCACTGGGGAAGTTGGGTCATCGCCTGATACATCTCCGTATGGTCTACGGAGTACAGAGGTCCATTTCAAAAGAAAACGGGCGGTCGATGAACGATGATGATTTGTCCCGTAGCTGTTTCACGAAGCCAATAAATATACAACCTCCCTCCTTTTTCTCCCTCTCCCTCTCCAACACCTTCAAGCCCACTACCACTCCTCGGACACTACTCTAGCACTGCTCCCACCACCATTAATACCACTACGACAAGACTACTATCACTATTCTCTTACAGCATCTAGGAAGAGAGAGGGTGGGGGGTGGGAGGGTGAAAGGGGCGATAGTCTGCGCACTTCTTGTAACTGCAATCGACTTCTCTATACAAGGGACTATAGCATTGCAGTATTATCATATGACTATATACGGAGTACACCGTCAAAAGGAACTAGAGGACAATGCGCCTGTCTAATGCACCTCGTCTCTATGATCGACGTAATTGGCAAATATTCCGTCAGCCTTGATCCCGAAATTCGTCCAACTTCCATCTTCCAGCTTCCCTCTGCCACCTTTTGGGAGACTCCGCCGTGTCCCGTGATCGGAATTGCTCCACGGAATCGCCTGCTCGTCTCGACTTTTGCCCTCGAATTTCCTCGGCTTCTTTCCTCCCCTCCACGAGGCCTTTTATCTGATTGGTCTTGCCATTACCTGATCCTCTCTCCCGTCTCCCCCTCCCTCCTCCTCTGCTGGTCATCAATACTAGCCCCTCCTCCAAGATGACGACCCCCGCCCCCACCAAGACCTCCTTCACCATCGGCACTCGGAAATCCAAGCTCGCCTTAGAACAGACCGATCTGGTGCAAGCTGCTCTCAAGAATACCCATCCCGACTATGAATTCAAGATTTTCTCCAAAGAGACCGCGGGCGATCTCAACACTAAAATCGCGCTCCGCGATTTTACCACCAAGAACCTGTGGACCGAAGAGCTGGAGGAATTGATGATCGACGGTCAGGTTGATTTCATCGTCCACTCTCTCAAAGGTGAGCGCTTTCTCCAAGGATCCCTGGTCTTTCTGCTATTCGTTCAGTACAATGTGCTCATGCCCCCGCGCTCGTCCTAGATGTCCCCACCCTCCTCCCCTCCACTTGCACCCTGGGTCCCATGATGCCCCGCGAAGACAGCAGAGATGTGCTAGTTGTGAAGCAAGGGCTGCCGTATAAGAGTCTGGCGGAAATCCCCGCGGGCTCCGTGGTCGGAACCTCCTCTATCCGCCGAACCGCTCAATTGGCCCGAAAATACCCTCATCTCAAGGTCCAGGACATCCGCGGTAACATTGGCACCCGACTGGCGAAGCTGGACGCGGAAGATAGCCCGTACACCTGTGCCATCCTCGCGGCAGCCGGTCTCTTGCGTCTGGAGCTTCAGGATCGCATCACACAGTATCTCGACTCGAAGAACGGCATGCTCTACGCGGTCGGACAGGGCGCCCTCGGTATTGAAATTCGCAAGGAAGATACCTTTTTGAAGGAGATGTTGGATAAGATTGGTCACGAAGAGACCACATTTGCCTGCCTGGCGGAGCGCAGTTTGCTGCGAACCCTTGAGGGAGGCTGCAGTGCCCCGTTGGGTGTTGAGACAGAGTGGATTCAGAATGCCGACTCGAAAAAATTGCGCATGCGGGCCGTGGTGGTCAGTGTCGACGGCAAGCAATGTGCAGAGGTGGAGATCGATGGCGATGTCGATTCCGCCGACAGTGCAGAGGCCTTTGGCGTGACAGTGGCTGATGCATTGGTGGCCGACGGCGCCGGAGCCATCCTGGAGGAGATTCAGCGCAATAAAGTGGTCAAGGAGAATCTCTCCAGCTGATTTAAAAGTTCATCTCGTAGATTCTGAAACCAAATTACGACAGATACCCTGTTGAATATGAACGAATTGGATTATTATCTTTTCGCGTCTGTTATCATAGCTCAACTTAACCATGTATTCTATTCGGCCCTGTCCATCATTGATCCTGCATACAGAAAACCCAATGTACCTTGAACCCAGTAACACCACTTATACCTAGACATCCAAGAATCAAAAAATTACGCATGATAAAGGATTATGATGGATCGAAGGCATTTCACCCTCTATTGAGGGTGTTGCCAGCTCCTTTGGGATTCGCCTCCACATATTCATCCCAGGCTCGAGCTTTCATGGTCTCCTCATCCGCCTTGTCAAGATCATCTTCGTCAATCTCCGGCTGTATTCCAGACTGCTCTCCTCCCTGCAGGAAATTGCCTCGTCGCTTTTCTTCCTCAAGGTACTCGTCAATCGTCATAGTCGGAAGATTATGGCCAGATCGGAAGACGCCTTGTTGTAGCTGCGTCCGACGATCGAGCAGCGTAAAAGGTTGCATAGGCTTGCCTTTACTGTTCAATAGGGGTCCGTTTCGCCCGCCCTTAAGTAATTGTGCTAGAGACGGGTCCAGTCGATCTGAATAGTTTGAACCGCCCAGGTTGCTGCGTTGCCTGGGGTCATCTGGAGGAGATTGTATGAGTGCAGGCGTGCTCCGTATAGCTGAAAGCATAGACAACTCTTGCATTAGTAGGTCTAATGCTTGAAAAGTTTGGTGCGTATAGAGTTGGAGCTCGGCTAGATACAGTTGCCGGGTATCATCGTCATCGCTTTGGAGTCGTGCTTCGTTTCGGGCGAGATACTTTGTCACTCATTAGCGGGCGCACAAGAGGTTTTATCCTTGGAAAGTGGAGGATCATTCTCACTTCTATTTTCTGCTTAAGCTCTTTTTCTTCTCTGAAACGTCTCACTTTGACATCTCGCCGAGCTGCGGCATCGTTCATCGGCGCAAGGGTAAAGGTGGAGGGGTTGGCCATGTATCGTTCAAGTAGTTTCTTATCTCCAGTGGGCAATAACTGATATTCATCCAGGCGGGTGAGAAATTGTTCGTATTGTTCAAGCGCGCGACGAAGGACCGATTCGCGATCAGTGGTGGGACCTCGCTGCATGAGTTCAGCAAGGTAATACTCCAATGTCATGTACCTAAGCAGTCGAGATTAGCCGGATGGGAATCCCAATGACAGTCCTTAGGGTCTCACTGGATATCGCCTGTTGATACATCATCCAGCGACTCATTTGAACTAAACAGCGACAGAATGCTAACTTGTCGCTGGCATTCTTGGAACTTGGCAATTGCCGCATTGACAGCATCAAGGTAGGCCTCGGTGTTGGTGTCCCCTCTTGATTCCAGCGCAGTCTTGGCTTCGCGGGCCGATGTAAACAATTCTCTAAGGCTTTGTGATTCCTCCATGATGGCTGGCAACTAATAGAAGGTGAACGGGGCTTTCAGATTGAGTATTGTGTCCCCGCGATTTTGGCCTGAGTTTTGGCGAAGCGATAAGCAGCGATAAGGCAAGCTCGATCTTATCGCCCTCCATCAATGAGTGTGTATTCCATCACAATGGTGAATTCGGTAAAAAGAATCCAAGGAGGAAACCTACACTTGAGTCAATATATTTACTAATTTCTATATTTTTTGTAGTCTAGAGATGATGGGAGCGGTATGGGGGCAATTGAGTTTTTGATCTCTGGTGAGAGAAGGTCTGCGATGAGAGATATATATGTCTCAACCCAAAGGCTATTTGCACCTCTCACTCCGTTTTCATCACAACGAAGATTTGTTTTGCATAACACCTTCCTCTGAAAAAAAAGTCGCTGACAGCATGATGTTTTCATACCTCTCTTAAATACTGGAAAGCTGTCATCTTTCGTGCAGTTCAGTACGGCATAGCCAACAAAAAGGACTAGTCAACCAGAAAGTGTGATAACACGGGTACCATGGCATCTCATAAGCCCAACGAGGGCCAACAAGCATACTCTTCAGATGAGTCTGAAGAGAAGAAAGAAGAAGAAGAAGAAGAAGAAGGAGAGAATAATCTCCTTAACCTACAGAATCTCAATCAAAGAAGAACTCAAAATGCCCAATTTGAAGCATTGTCAGTCGCGATAACTAGCTTTTCCTTTCTCATAATACACTGACTAACCGTACCACAGGCTTACGGAACATGCACTATGCGATGACCTTAAAGTTGAAAAGCGCGAACTGCTTGAAATACCCGATGATGAGCTTTCTGTTGCTCGTCTAGTCGCGAAGCAGGACATCGGAGGAAGAAATCTGGACCCACGAGTGTACCAGATTGAGCTATTTGAGCGAGCAAAGGCGCAGAACACCATCGCAGTACTGGACACTGGTATTGAAACTGCTTCCTAAACCAAATATTTTCATGCTAAGTTCTCTAGGTGCCGGAAAGACTTTGATCGCAGTGCTCCTTCTGAAGCATATATTGGAGCAGGAGCTAATTGACAGGGGCCTGGGCAAAGCCCCTCGTGTGGCCTTCTTTTTGGTATATCGGCTATTCTATACAAGCAGCAAGGCAGCTAATGGAAAATTAGGTTGATAGCGTTACCCTTGTCTTCCAGCAATCCGCTGTACTGCGAAACAACCTGAATCAAAATGTTGGTCACATATTCGGCAGCATGGGTCCTGATCTTTGGGACCAAGAAACCTGGAATGTGTACCTCCGCAAGAACATGGTGATTGTGTGTACGGCTGAAATACTCACACAGTGTTTGCTAAACGCATTTGCAAAGATGAGCCAGATCAATCTTCTGATTTTTGATGAGGCACATCATACGAAGAAGGACCATCCATACGCTCGGTCAGTACTTATATCGCAATTTTCTGAGTCTCCAAAATGACATGACTTCTGATATTGAATAGTATCATTCGAGAGTCTTATCTCAAGGTGGATTCATCTGAACGCCCGAGAATCTTTGGTATGACAGCGTCTCCGATCGATTGCAAGCGTAAAAGCAAAGAGGCAGCAGTGTGAGTTGTACGAAAGCGGCGAGGTGGAAACAAAAGGATACAAGGCTAATTTATAGTCAATAGCCAGTTAGAGGCCCTTCTAGACAGTCGGATCGCAACAACCTCTCATCAGGACTTGTTAAGCCAGGTTGTGAGACGCCCAACGGAAGAGATATGGACCTACAAGAAGCTTGGTCCACCATTTGCGACTGAATTGTACAGCAAATTGGAACAAAATTTCCATAAGGTGAGGGCTCTGGAACCGGTTTTCCGATTCGCATGGAATGCAAGCTCGGAGCTAGGGGCATGGTGCGCAGATCAGGTTTGGACGCAGGCGCTCAAGGATGAGGTGATGCCTAAACTTGAAAGTATTCTCGACAACGAATCCAATCTGGATTCCCAGGAGTGTGAAGAAGCCCGAAAATGTATCATCGAAGTAAGGGAAGTGTGCGATCTGGTAAAGACCTACCCATTTCGACACCCCTCAGAGCCCGGCCAGCTCAGCTCCAAAGTTGAGCTTCTGTCAGAGAAGCTCTCTTATCATTTTCGAACGTCAGAGGAGAAGAAATGTATTGTGTTCACAGAGCGGCGAAGCACTGCGAAGATGCTTCTTCGGTTATTTGAACTTCTGAAGATGCCCAACCTTCGTCCAGGCATTCTGATCGGGATTAGAAATTCGGATATGACAGGGTCTATCACCTTCCGACATCAATTCCTTGCCCTGGTAAAGTTCCGACAGGGCGAAATAAACTGCTTGTTTGCTACATCTGTTGCTGAGGAGGGACTGGACATCCCAGATTGCAATCTCGTCGTGAGGTTTAATATCTACCAAACGCTTATCCAATACGTACAGAGCCGAGGTCGTGCAAGGCATGCAAATTCGACATATGCGACTATGATCGAAGTAGGGAACGAAGCAGAAAAACAAAGAGTCAAAGAAGTCCAAGAAGCTCAGATAATTATGCAAACATTTTGTCAAACTCTTCCCGAAGACAGGCTGTTGAGAGGGCTTGACCATGACTTGAATCCAGTTCTACGGAAGGACGAAGGAACCAAGATCTACACTATTCCGTCTACAGGTGCCAAATTGACCTTTCGACATGCTATTACCATCCTTGGACGTTATGCCTCATCGTTACAAAGTCAAAACAATGATTGCCCGCAAGTCCATTATTTTATGGCTTCAGTGGGCGAGAAATTCATTTGTGAGGTCCTTCTTCCGGAGAGCTCACCTATCCACGGCTTGATTGGGAAAGTGGCACATAGCAAGGGAGCAGCTAAACAGTCGGCAGCATTTGATACTTGCATATTGCTTCGAAAGAAAAATCTTCTAGATGATCATTTCCGGTCGATCTATCACAAGCGTCTACCTGCGATGAGAAATGCGAGACTGGCGATTGCTTTGAAGAAGAGAAAGAAGTATCCTATGCGTTGTAAGCCTTTGATCTGGTCTTACCAGAAAGGGATTATTCCAGTTTCACTTTACGCCATGGTTATTGGTTTTGTTCCATCAAGCTCTTTGGTCCGAAACCATGAACAGTTGGTCCTCTTGACCCGAAAAGGACTTCCGAAATTTCCAAGTTTCCCCATCTACTTGGATGACGGCGTCGAGACTGTTGTCCAGACACACCGTATTGAAGTTTCTTTTTCCATAAACCCAGAAAAATTGGGCTTGTTGACTGACTTCACACTCTCGGTTTTCAATGATATTTTCCACAAAAAGTTCGATACGAATTCGGAAGAGCTTCCGTACTGGCTTGCCCCCGCTCATCCAGAGCTAGATATTATCAGTTCTATAGCTTCGGTTGGAACAGTAATAGACTGGGCTGCGCTATACTTCGTTCATACACACAAAGAGTGGAGATGGTCAGAGAGTATGAAGGCGGAGTCCCTTCTGGATCGGCTACTGTATGATCCTTTCAATGGAAAATACCGCTACTTTCCAATTGCTGTTGACCCATACTTACATCCTTCAAACCCCCCTCCTGCACATGTGCCATGGAGAAAATACATGCAGGATATCTTGAACTATTCAGTGTCCCTTGGGAGGAACTCACGAAGGTTTTTCCTAGATCATTGCAACTGGAACCAGCCAGTTCTCCATGCAGAAGTCATTTGCTTGCGACGAAATCTTCTTGACAAGGCACCTGGGATAGAGGACTATCAGAATCCCTTATGCGTCATCTGTCCACAAGCAATGGTTATTTCAGCAGTATGTTTCACTCCCACCCCAAAAGCCCAAAGCCTAATTAACTACTGCCGGTTGTTGACGGCAAGTATAGATCAATTCAACAACTGTTACTTCATGCTTGGCGTTTCCCGCCATTATAAGCAGGCTAGAGTCCTATCTTATTGTACTAGAAGGATGCCAAAAGCTGGGACTGGAGATTGATCTGGGCTATGCGTTGGAAGCTTTCACCAAAGATTCCGACAATACCGAAGAGCACAGAGCCTTGCAAATTCATGTGCAACGTGGAATGGGGAAGAACTACGAGCGTTTGGAATTCTTAGGTGACACATTTCTCAAGATGGCAACTTCAATTGCTCTGTTCTGCAAGAGACCAGACGATGACGAGTTTGACTATCATGTTAATCGGATGTGCTTGATCTGCAATCAGAACTTGTTCAACACAGCCCGAGGCATTCAACTTTTTGAATACATTCGCAGCCGCAGCTTTTCTCGGTACGTCAGCGATTTTCGAGAAGGCTGTTTCCAGCTTGACTAACTCGGGAATATAGGCATATGTGGTTTCCCCCAGGTCTCAACCTCGTTAAAGGCCGGGATTTCATGAAGCATGTGCCCTCCGAAAGTAGTCATAATCTCGCTGATAAAACGATTGCAGATGTCTGTGAAGCCTTGATAGGAGCCTCCTTGCTTTCGGGCGGCAAAGATCATCGATTTGATATGGCTGTGCAGGCCGTTACGATATTCGTCAATGGTCAGGAACATACAGCAGCATCCTGGGCAGATTATCGAGCCTCTTACAAAAAGCCGGATTGGCAGAGCAAGCCTTCCGATGGATACGAACGCAATCTTTCTCAAATGATATTTGAGGATCTGGGATATAGGTTCAATTATCCGCGTCTGATGCGATCCGCGATTACACACCCATCCATTCCGAAGTCACAACGCAAGGTGCCTTGCTATCAACGTCTGGAGTTCTTGGGTGACTCTCTTCTCGATATGGCGTGTGTCGAGGAATTGTTCCATCGTTTTCCGGACAAAGATCCGCAGTGGCTCACCGAGCACAAAGTCAGTATATGTTCTTTTTGGGAAACGTTTCCAACAAATCTAATTCAAATAAAAAGATGGC
This sequence comes from Penicillium macrosclerotiorum, assembly GCF_028827735.1. Classification (NCBI taxonomy): domain Eukaryota; kingdom Fungi; phylum Ascomycota; class Eurotiomycetes; order Eurotiales; family Aspergillaceae; genus Penicillium; species Penicillium macrosclerotiorum. The sequence continues at coordinate 4,927,646 of NW_026643083.1, read as the reverse complement.
GATGGTGTCAAATAAGTTCCTTGGGGCCTTGGCAGTGAAGTTAGGACTTCATCGGCACCTTCAATACAGTGTTGGCCCCATTCAATCGCAAGTGAATCAATACGTAGAGGACATTCAACTTGCTGAAGCAGAATGTGGAGGAGAAATGGACTACTGGCTCCATATAGCGGACTCCCCAAAGGTATACCTCCTTTCGAGACGGCATGGAGCCCATAGCTAGATCAGGCTAACCCGTCTATGAGTATAGTGTCTTCCAGACATACTTGAAGCATACCTTGGCGCCGCTTTCATCGACTCCGATCTTAATTACACTGTGATCGAGGATTTCTTCTCTATGCATGTGAAGCCTTTTTTTGAGGACATGTCTCTTTACGACACATTTGCCAACCGCCATCCAACAGTAAGCCAGAGGGGCCTGTGAATAAAGCTATGTCATAGATACTAAATGAATTGTAGACTTTTCTACACCAAAGAATGACCAATTTCTACGGATGCATGAGCTACTGCCTCAAGTCTGGCGAGGTGCCGGTGGTAGACTCGGAGCCACCAAGGATTTTCGCTGCTGTAATGGTCCACGGTATACCCGTGGGAGAAGCGACAGGGACGTCAAGCCGATATGCTAAAGTCCGAGCCAGCGAGAGAGCCTTGGAGGTTCTTGAGGAGTTGCCGAAATCTGAATTTCAACTGAAGTACTGCTGCGACTGCAGGAGTGTCGAGCAGAAAGAGAAGGATACGGAGATTGGCACTGCAGTTTGAATGGAAAAAAGAAGAATTACAACACTCTATTGCATACTTTACAAGAAAGCAGACGTGTAAGGAGAAGGAAATAGAACATGCAGGTTTAAAACTTAAGCCGCGGTGGACAGTGTTGTTCAATCGGGTAGCCCTACAACCAAGGTGTAGTCAGAAAGTACAAAGTAGTCAAAGAAGCGTGGAACGGGTCAGGAACCAGGCCGTCACATGGTTGGGCGTGACACGCTATCCCTAATTTGGACTGGCGCATCCCCTGAAGTACAGCGAACAAACACCGCGTATCTGTTATCTCCATCATCCGACACTTTTTCCCTTTTCTCAACGGTGACTTCATTTCCTGAGCCCTTTTACCTAATCTATATTCTTTCTCTTCTACCATTCGAACCTTGGCTACCGCTGAAGACGTCATCTTCCTCGACGTTCACCGGCCTGACGCGAACTTCGTCAACACTTTGATTCCTCCCGCTCCGATCGCGCTGCTCCAGTTTCAACCATCGATGACCGCTACGAGCCAGTCGCAATAAAGTTGGAAACAGGATGGAGGTCGCCATTCCAGAGCTGTCGAATGGTGTGTCCACGCCAGACGTGGCAGCTTTGGTAGATCCCGAGGCGGTCGTTCAGTACCTGACCGAAGTACTTCAGGTGACACTGGGTGCTTTAAAATCCGATTTGGAGAGTGCTGGGAGCTTGCTATCAGACACAAGGTACCACGAGACCGCGCAAAGATGTTTGCGCTTCGCTTCCGAGCCACAAGTTGCGCTCTATGTCCAGAAGGATATTTTCGCCAGCGACGAGACAAGCGAGGATGCTGAAGGTGCCGGTGAGTCCCACCTGCTGTGTTTCGGATTTGAGATATATATATCTGACGGTACATCCCAAACAGAGCCTAAGGTACAATATGTCTATATTCTCTCCAACGAGATGTCCTCCGCCTCCACTACTGTCGCATCAGTAGCCTTCATCAAACGTCCCGCCCCAATCGATCCCGCCCTTCCGATAGCTTCGCAGATCCAAGTCATGAATCTGCCTGGTGTTTCTGCTCTTCACAATCCGCAGGCGCAACAGGGGACGTCTATGTCGCCCTACCAAATCCTGCACCTGCTGCTCCATCACGGTCTTAGCCCTTACTTCGAAGCCTATACTCGCAACCAGGAGACAGCTCCTGGTGGCAAGCAAAGGAGTGATGTGGAGGTCAAGACGGGCATTCCGGGGACAAAGAAGAAATTTGCTGAATTGGAGCTGGGTTTGATGCATCTGCAGCAGAATGTGGAGATTCCGGTGTTGAGCCTGCCACTTCATGAGGTCGTGCAGGCTGCATTGAAGGAGGCCGAGGCAAAAGGCATCAAGGCCACTGTGGAATTGATTCCCTCCTCTGTCTTGGACAACAGTGGCTTCACAAACAGCGTTCAAAACACTGTCAATGGCTGGATTCGATCCATCCAGACGATCACAAAGATGAGCAGAGAACCAGATGGTGAATCAGCATCCTTGGAGATAAACTTCTGGTTAGCTCTCGAAACTGCTCTGGAGGGTATTGAGGTCCAGCTGGCAAGCGACGGGGTACGATTGACCATGGACATTCTGCGCCACGCGAAGCGGTATCAACCGACCCTCAGTTTCGTGGCGGACACTGGGCTGAAAGACGCCACGGAGTTGGTCCAGAAGTACAATCAACTAATGCGAGATTTCCCACTGGATGAGCTTTTGTCTGCCACTTCCCTACAGAAAGTGCAAGAGTCTCTTGGCTTGATATTCAATCATCTCAACAAAAAGCTGAAGATTTGTCCGTATCCCATCAAGCGCGCTCTTTCCCTTGTTGAAGCTATTTCTGGTGATCTGAACAAAAAGATTCACGAGCTTATCAAGGGTACCGAAATTCTGCATTTGGATTACCGAGAATTCCGTTCTTTGATGAAGACGACCCAAGCTATCTGGCGCAGCTGGGATGAGAACCTCAAGGAATTCACAAATGTCGCCCGTGATTCAACCAGACGTCGCAACGAGAAATTTATTCCAATCAAGATCAACAATCGGCATGAGAGGACTCGTGAGCGGTTAAAGTATATCGATACTTTCCGAGTCAATCATGAGCAGCTTCAGAAGACCATCATTAATGTCCTTGGATCAAAAGACTCTTCATACACAGAGGCCGGCGCTGGCGTCGACTCCGAAGAGCCCGTAATTGTGGAGGAAATTGGTGATGTCGATGCGGTCGAAGAAGTATCTCACGCCTACGCTGCTCTCAAGCATGTTGACGTAATGGATGTCTCTCGAGAAGGGTCTCGAACCTGGGAGCAGGCTGAGATTGCCTACAGTGAACGTACTTCTCGCGTTGAAAACTCCATTATTGCTCGTCTTCGTGATCGACTTGCAACAGCCAAGAATGCCAACGAGATGTTCCGTGTCTTCTCCAAATTTAATGCCCTTCTCGTGCGGCCAAAGATTCGAGGTGCTATCGGTGAGTACCAGACACAGCTCATTGACAATGTCAAGCGGGACATTTCAGCCCTTCATGAGCGATTCAAGCAGCAATATGGCCATTCTGAAGCCCACGCCATGGCCCAGCTTCGGGATCTCCCCCCAATTGCCGGCGCCATCATTTGGGCTCGACAGATTGAGAAGCAGCTGGATGGCTATATGCGGAAGGTAGAGAACGTTCTGGGAGATGACTGGCACTTGCACACTGAAGGCCAGAAGCTCCAAGCTGAAAGCAACCTGTTCCGCAAGAAACTTGATACTCGGCCTGTCTTTGAATCCTGGCTTTATGATGTTCAACGACGGAATATCAGCATTTCTGGCCGGCTTTTTAGTATTACACGCAACCGTGCAGCTGGAAACACACTGGAGCTGACAGTCAACTTTGATGCCCAGGTCATTTCCTTGTTCAAGGAAGTGCGCAACCTCATTTGGCTTAACTTCCAAGTCCCGCACGCTGTTAATAATATCTCCCGTGAGGCCAAGCGAGTTTATCCTTACGCTATTAGCTTGATGGAGAGTGTTCGAACTTTGCTGCAAACCTACCGCACGATTGTCTCGATGTCTGATGTTGCCATTCTTCTCAACGGCTACGTGAACGATTCTCAGGCTCTGATCCAGAAAGGTGTCCCCCTTCGCTGGGAATCATTTATTCATTCCTATGAGCTCCACGTTAAGCAATCCGCGATGGCCAATGGAGCTGTCGATACTTCTATGCCAAACCGTACCGAAAGCAAACATGTTCTTTTTGTTCGTGAGTTTGCCGGCTCGGCATCCGTCCTCCAGTCTAAAACAGCTGTGTTATCCTCTATCAACGAGAACATTCAGAAATCGATTCACGAACTTAAGACTTGTTCCTACGACTCAACTGCTTTCAAACAACGCTTGGATGCCATTCAGATTGCCGTTGATAAGCTCAATCTTGAGAACTATGTGAACTTGGGCTTCTGGGTCTCGGAGCTCAATGGAAAAATTGAAGCCATTCTTCTTGAGCGTCTTCACCGTGCTATTCGCGAGTGGATTGCCATTTTCCAAGAATCTCGCCGTGAGCAAACATTTGCTTTTTCGTCTGGCGAGCCGCAGTCGACGATGTATAACATTGAATTCAAAGAACTATTCCATGAAATTTCCATGAAGAACCAGGTCCTTCACCTTGACCCTCCTCTTCAGTGGGCGCGTGCAAGCTGGTTGTCTCATTTTGACGCATGGCTGGGAGTTATCTGCAACCTGGAGAAGATCAAAGCCACCCGCTACCAAATTTCGATTGAGGTACAGAACGTTAGCCTATCGGAGGCATGTTTTGCTGATCTCCCACGGCACTGCAGCGAGGAGCTCAGTCAGGTTTACGCTGTGGTTGGAGCCAGACTCAAGGATGTTTCCGAGTACGTCGACAAATGGTTACAGTTCCAATCCCTCTGGGACCTGCAGTCTGAACAGGTCTATGAGATCCTCGGGGATGACCTGTCCCAGTGGCTCCAGCTTCTCCAGGAGATTCGGAAGAGTCGTGCCACGTTTGATACTTCTGAAGTTAGCCGGTCTTTCGGTAACATCAGAATCGATTACGAGCAGGTTCAGACCAGAGTCAATGCCAAGTATGATCAATGGCAGCACGAAATTCTCCAGAAGTTTGGTGCTAAACTTGGCGGTCGTATGCGAGAAATCCATTCGGAAATAGCCTCCGCTCGCCGAGACCTCGAGGGTCAGACCCTAGAAGCCTCTTCTACAGCTCATGCTGTCTCCTTCATTACAATCGTGCAACAATGTAAACGTAAGACTCGTGTCTGGGAACCTGAGGTTGATCTCTTTCGTCAGGGCCAAACCACCCTTTCCCGCCAACGCTATCAATTTCCCAATGACTGGCTTCATGTTGAAAATGTCGATGGCGAATGGGCGGCCCTGAATGAGCTGCTCGCCCGCAAGAGCAAGATTGTGCACGACCAAACCGAGGGGTTACGTGCAAAGATCACCGCCGAGGACCGTGTCATCAATGGCAAGATCACCGAAGTTATTTCCCAGTGGAATGATGAGAAGCCCGTTTCTGGCACTATTCCCCCAGATGAAGCATCTCGCATGCTGAGCTCTTTCCAGTCTCGTCTCGAATCCCTCCAATCTGAATTCGAGATGGTCTCTAAAGCTAAGGAGGCCCTTGATCTTCCTGCTAGTTCCGAGTCTTCTCTGCCCGCCATACTCGAAGAAGTCCAAGACTTCATGTCTGTTTGGGCTGCGTTATCTACAATCTGGAAGAGTCTAAACGACCTGCGTGATGGTTTGTGGACCAGCGTGCAACCCAGAAAGCTCAGACAAGCACTCGATGGTTTGATCAAGATGACAAAGGAAATGCCGAGTCGAATGAGACAATACGCTGCGTTTGAGCACATCCAAAACGTTTTGCGACAGCTTCTCAAAGTCAACTCTCTCCTTTCCGATATGAAGTCAGAGGCTGTCAAGGAACGTCACTGGCAAAAGATTTACAAGTCTCTCAAGCCTGGGAAGAGATTCTCCCTCATCTCACTCACTCTGGGTGATGTCTGGGATTTACAACTTGTGGCCAGCGAAAATGTTATTCGCGACATCATCGCTCAGGCTCAGGGTGAGATGGCACTGGAGGAGTTCTTGAAGTCAGTTCGTGAAACCTGGCAGAACTACTCGCTGGATCTAGTCAACTACCAGAACAAGTGCCGTCTTATCCGTGGCTTTGATGATCTGTTTGCTAAATGTAGTGAAAACTTGAACTCACTCCAAGCCATGAGGCATTCCCCATACTACAAGGAGTTTGAGGAAGAAGCTACGGCATGGGAGGACAAACTGAACCGTGTGCATGTCTTGTTCGATGTTTGGATCGATGTCCAGAGACAATGGGTCTATCTAGAGGGTGTATTTACGGGGAATGCTGACATCAAACACCTTCTTCCTCTAGAATCGAGCCGCTTCCAGAATATCAATTCGGAGTTCTTTGCTGTTATGAAAAAGGTCTACAAATCTCCGTTTGTTTTGGACGTTCTTGCTATCAATGGCGTTCAAAAATCCTTGGAAAGATTGGCCGAACTACTCAACAAGATCCAGAAGGCTCTTGGCGAATACCTCGAGCGCGAGCGTGTTTCCTTCCCTCGCTTCTATTTTGTTGGTGACGAGGACTTGTTGGAGATTATCGGCAACAGCAATGATATCTTCCGAGTCGCCAAACACTTCAAGAAGATGTTCGCCGGTCTATCAGGCCTTTTGATGGACGATGACAACAACATTGTTGGCTTTACTTCCAAGGAGGGAGAAGAAGTCCGACTGAAACGGGAGGTCAATCTTGTCAAGACTCCTCGAATCAACGATTGGCTCTCGGCTTTGGAGAACAATATGAAATTGACACTAGCAGAGCTACTTGCCGAAGCTATTGAGCAGTTTGACACTCTCTACAACAATACCGAGGTGGATCGCACTGCATTCAGTGACTTCCTAGCAAATTATCCTGCTCAGATCGTTGTCTTGGCCAGCCAAGTGGTATGGACCAATGCAGTGCAGAAGTCCCTGGAAGATGGCGGTAGCAATCTTCAGTCGTTGTATGACTCTGAAGTCAGGATACTCGAATTGCTCGCTGCCACTGTGCTCGGAGAGCTCGATGCTATTACCCGCAAGAAGTGCGAGCACATGATTACGGAGTTTGTGCATCAACGCGATACCATCTCCAAGCTCATCCAGTTCAATGCCACCACTCCAACTCATCACCTGTGGCTACTGCAAATGCGTTATGTATACCTACCCGAGGGAGACTTTTTACAGCGCCTTTATGTTCATATGGCCAATGCGAAGCTTAACTATGGTTTCGAATATCTGGGCGTGCCCGAGCGCCTGGTTCGTACGCCTCTTACGGATCGTTGTTTCCTCACTCTCACTCAAGCTCTATGTCAGCGACTTGGTGGTTCTCCTTATGGTCCTGCAGGTACCGGAAAGACCGAATCAGTCAAGGCACTGGGTCTTCAGCTTGGCCGTTTCACCTTGGTATTCTGCTGCGATGACACTTTCGACTTCCAAGCTATGGGTCGTATTTTCCTCGGCATCTGCCAAGTCGGTGCCTGGGGTTGCTTTGACGAGTTCAATCGTCTCGAGGAAAGAATCTTGTCTGCAGTTTCTCAGCAGATTCAAAATATCCAGATCGGTCTGCGCAAGGGCGAAGAGGACGACAAATCTCAGATTGAGTTGGTCGGTCGGCGGTTGGCCGTCAATTCAAACACTGGCATCTTCATAACCATGAATCCTGGTTATGCCGGTCGTTCAAACTTGCCAGACAACCTGAAGAAGCTGTTCCGCAGTGTTGCCATGTCCAAACCCGACAAGGAGCTTATTACCGAAGTCATGCTTTTCTCTCAAGGTTTCAAGCAAGCCAAACCTTTGTCGAAGCAAACTGTGCCTTTCTTCGATCACTGTGCCTCTCAACTATCTAAGCAAGCGCATTATGACTTTGGCCTTCGTGCCTTGAAAAGTGTACTTGTCAGTTCTGGAGGCCTCAAGCGCGCCCGCCTTGCCAACTCCAATGGAGATCTCGGCCCAGACGAGATCATTGAGCCACAGATCATCGTCCAAAGCTTGCGAGAGACAATCGCCCCCAAGTTGGTCAAGGAGGATGTTAGCCGAATGCTGGAAATCCAATTGCAAGACTTCCCTGGCGTCGAGTATGTCCCCGCCAACTATGAGAAGCTTACTCAGGCTATTCGGGATATTGCCCATGAGCAACACTTTGTGGACAGCGATATGTGGATTACCAAAGCTCTTCAACTGTATCAGATCCAGAGTATTCATCATGGTGTCATGATGGTTGGTAAATCCGGATCTGGAAAGTCTTCTGCTTGGAAGATATTGCTTCAAGCCATGCAGCGCATTGAGGGTGTCGAAGGCGTCTCTCACATTATTGACTCCAAAGTCATGTCCAAAGAAGCTCTCTACGGCAATCTGGACAACACTACTCGTGAATGGACCGATGGTCTTTTCACTGGTATTCTGCGTAAGATTGTCGACAACCTTCGTGGAGAAGACAGCAAGCGCCACTGGATTGTGTTCGATGGTGATGTCGATCCTGAGTGGGTTGAGAACTTGAACAGTGTTCTAGATGACAATAAGCTCCTGACTCTGCCTAATGGAGAGCGTCTTAATCTTCCTCCAAATGTCCGCATCATGTTTGAAGTCGAGACTCTGAAGTACGCAACGCTTGCCACCGTCAGTCGTTGCGGTATGGTGTGGTTTAATGCCGATACTGTTACTCCTTCTATGATGATCAACAACTATGTTGAAGGCCTTAAGACCCAGACATTCGAAGATTTAGACGATGATAGCGCTCCTGCTGGATCGGCTGTGGTCAAGACTCAAGATACTCAGGACATGCTTTCCACCGTCCTCAAGCAGCACTTGGAGACCGACGACCTTGTTCTCAAAGCTCTTGACGAGGCCAAAAATTACAACCACATCATGGATTTCACGGACATCCGTGCTCTCAACACCTTGTTCAGCCTGCTCAATAAAGCTTGCCGTAATGTGTTGGAATATAATATCCAACATGTTGACTTCCCTCTTGACTCGGAGCAAATTGAATCGTATATCTCCAAAAAGCTTCTGCTAACGTTGGTCTGGTCTTTCACTGGCGATTGCCCGCTTACTGACCGCAAGGCATTTGGCCAATTTGTGACTGGCATGACAACGATTGATCTTCCACCAGAGGGCGACTCGTCTCTCATCGACTATGATGTTACTCTGCCTAAATCTGAATGGGTTAGCTGGCAATCGCAGGTCCCGACAATTGACATCAATACACACTCTATTACTCAAACCGATGTGATTATTCCTACCGTGGATACTGTTCGACACGAAGACGTGCTGTACTCCTGGCTGGCTGAGCACAAGCCGCTCCTACTTTGCGGTCCTCCTGGATCTGGTAAAACCATGACATTGTTTGCTGCCCTGAGGAAACTGCCAAATATGGAGGTCGTCGGTCTCAATTTTTCCAGTGCTACTACTCCGGATCTTTTGATCAAGACATTTGAGCAGTACTGCGAATACAAGAAGACCCTCAATGGTGTCGTTATGTCTCCTAACCAGATTGGTCGTTGGCTTGTCATCTTCTGTGATGAAATCAATCTTCCCGCCCCCGATCGCTACGGAACACAGAGAGCAATCTCATTCTTGCGTCAGCTTGTCGAGCAGAATGGTTTCTGGCGGACCTCTGACAAGACCTGGGTCACTCTTGATCGCATTCAATTTGTTGGCGCCTGTAATCCTCCAACGGATGCCGGTCGAACGCCCATGGCCGAGAGATTTTTGCGTCATGCTCCTCTTATCATGGTTGACTACCCCGGCGAGATCTCTCTCAACCAGATCTATGGTACCTTTAACTCTGCGGTTCTCAAGATTCTGCCACTGCTTCGTGGATACTCAGAAGCTCTTACCAAGGCTATGGTTCAATTCTATCTTGAATCTCAATCAAGATTCACGCCTAAGATTCAGCCACACTATGTCTATTCTCCCCGTGAGCTTACTCGCTGGGTTCGTGGCCTCTATGAGGCTATCAAGCCCCTTGAGACCTTGTCCATTGAGGGTCTTGTCCGAATTTGGGCACACGAGGCTCTGCGTCTATTCCAGGATCGTCTGGTTGCTGAAGATGAGAGGGCTTGGACAGCTGATGCTGTTCGCCGCATTGCGCTCGAGCATTTCCCAAATATTGATGATCAAGAGGCTTTGAAGGGCCCAATCCTGTTCTCCAACTGGTTGTCCAAAAACTATGTGCCAGTTGAACAGGAACATCTCCGCGAATTCGTGAAAGCACGTCTGAAGACTTTCTGCGAAGAAGAAGTCGACGTCCCTCTTGTGCTGTTCAATGATGTCCTCGAGCACGCCTTGCGCATTGACCGAGTATTCCGCCAACCTCAAGGCCATTTGATCCTTATTGGTGTGAGTGGCAGTGGAAAGACTACTCTCTCTCGCTTTGTCGCTTGGATGAATGGTTTGAAGGTCTTCCAAATCAAAGTGCACGGCAAATACTCATCCGAAGACTTTGACGATGATCTACGGAGTGTCCTTCGTCGTGCTGGCTGCAAGGGTGAGAAGATTTGCTTTATCATGGACGAGGCCAATGTTCTTGACTCAGGGTTCTTGGAGCGGATGAACACGCTACTCGCCAACGCTGAAGTGCCTGGTCTCTTCGAGGGTGATGAATTCTCTTCGTTGATGACTGCTTGTAAAGAAGGTGCGCAGCGTCAAGGTCTGCTGCTGGACTCTCAAGAAGAACTCTACAAGTGGTTCACACAGCAAATCGTCAAGAACCTGCACGTTGTGTTTACCATGAACCCACCTGAGGAGGGCCTGTCTTCAAAGGCCGCAACCAGTCCTGCTCTCTTCAATCGTTGTGTTCTCAATTGGATGGGTGACTGGTCTGATCAAGCCCTTTTCCAGGTTGGCTCAGAGCTCACTCAATCGGTGGATCTCGACAAGTCGAACTTTGTGTCTCCTGATAGCATTCCGGTTGCTTACCGCGAGTTGACGTTGCCGGCGACTCACAGAGACACTGTCATCAATTCTATGGTTTACATTCACCATTCTCTTCACCGATTCAACCAACGCTTGCAGAAGCAACAAGGCCGAGCTACATTCCTTACTCCTCGCCACTACCTAGACTTTGTCGCTCAATATGTCAAACTGTTCAATGAAAAGCGCGAAGATCTTGAGGAGCAACAACGCCATTTGAATGTTGGTCTCGAGAAGCTCCGTGACACTGTCGATAAAGTCAGTGATCTTCGGGCTAGCCTGGCTCAGAAGAAGACACAGTTGGAGAAAAAGGACACCGAAGCCAATGAGAAGCTGCAGCGCATGGTTGCCGATCAACAAGAGGCAGAACAGCGGAAACAGGTCTCCCTGGAGGTCCAGGCTGCTTTGGAGAAGCAAGAGAAGGAAGTCGCAACGCGTAAGGAGGTGGTCCTGAATGATTTGGCGCGGGCTGAGCCTGCAGTGTTGGAAGCCCAGAAAAGTGTCAGCAACATCAAACGTCAGCATCTTACCGAGGTCCGTTCAATGGGCAACCCTCCAGCTAGTGTCCGACTTGCTTTGGAAGCCGTTTGCACACTTCTTGGTCACAAGGTCGACAGCTGGAAGACAATTCAGGGTATTATTCGCCGTGAGGACTTCATCGCTAGTATTGTGAACTACGACAATGAGCGCCATATGACTCGCAACCACCGTGTCAAGATGCAGAACGAGTTCCTATCGAAGGAAGACTTTACCTATGAGCGTGTGAACCGCGCTAGTAAAGCATGTGGTCCCTTGGTCCAGTGGGTCGAGGCCCAAGTCAACTACTCCGAAATTCTGGATCGCGTTGGACCCCTGCGTGAGGAAGTTGATCAGCTCGAAGAGCAAGCCTTGCAAACCAAGGCCGAGGCCCAGGCCATCGAGAACACCATTCAAGGCCTGGAAAGCAGTATTGCCACATACAAAGCCGAATACGCCGCTCTTATCAGCGAAACCCAAGCCATTAAGACTGAGATGTCCCGTGTCCAATTCAAGGTTGATCGCAGTGTACGTTTGCTCGATAGTTTGGCGTCCGAGCGCGAGCGTTGGGAGGAGGGCAGCAAGTCTTTCGAAACCCAGATCAGCACCCTGGTTGGCGATGTTCTAATTGCGGCCGCATTCCTTGCTTATGCTGGTTTGTATGATCAACAATTCCGTAAGGCGATGGTTGATGACTGGGTGCACCAGCTGGCTCAGTCTGGTATCACCTTCAAACCACACAATCCCATCACGGAATATCTGTCCAATGCCGATGAACGCCTGACCTGGCAAGGAAATTCTCTACCTGTTGACGATCTCTGCACGGAGAACGCTATCATTTTGAAGCGATTTAACAGATATCCCCTCATCGTTGACCCATCTGGCCGGGTGACGGAATTCCTTCAAAAAGAGAGCAAAGATAGAAAGCTTACTGTCACCAGCTTTTTAGACGACTCATTTGTCAAGCAGCTTGAAAGTGCCTTGCGGTTCGGCAATCCCATCCTTATTCAGGACGCAGAGCACCTAGACCCCATTCTCAACCATGTGCTCAACAAGGAATACCAAAAGACGGGCGGGCGTGTTCTGATCCAACTTGGAAAGCAAGAAATTGACTTCTCGCCGTCATTCAAGCTTTTCTTATCAACAAGAGATCCTTCTGCCTCCTTCCCTCCGGACATTTGCAGTCGAACGACGTTTGTCAACTTTACAGTTACTCAGAGCAGTTTACAAACTCAGTCGCTGAATGATGTTCTGAAGTTCGAGCGTCCAGATGTTGATGAACGTCGTAACAACTTGGTCAAGATGCAAGGAGAATTCAAGGTTCACCTTCGGCAGCTTGAGAAGCGTCTCTTGCAGGCGCTGAACGAGTCTCGTGGCAACATTCTTGACGATGATAATGTCATTGAAACTCTAGAGACTCTCAAGAAGGAAGCTGCTGAAATCTCCAAAAAGATGTCCGAGACTGAAGGCGTTATGTCAGAGGTGGAGAGCATTACACGCCAGTACAGCATCATTGCCCGAGCCTGCAGTGCTGTTTTCGCGGTCCTGGAGCAGCTTCACCACATGAACCATTTCTATCAATTCTCCCTGCAGTACTTTGTTGATATCTTCAATTCGGTTCTTTATCAGAATAAGCGACTTGCCCAAGAAAAGGATCATTCTAGCCGGGTACAGATCATCATTCGAGACCTATTTATCACAACCTATCAACGAACCTCGCTAGGTCTCGTTCAGAAGGACCGCATAACCTTAGCGATCCTTTTGGCTCAAGCCACCCCATTCCCAATGGATAGAGCTATTCTGGATCGTATTTTGGACCAGTCTGTTGAAGACGCCGATCTGTCGAGCACTGGAGATGCCCGCGAGCAAGTGACGAACAGACTTCTTAATATGTCGCTTTTCAAGGACTATGTCCCGAATATCTCCGAGGACCAGTGGGATCGCTTCTTTGGTGAGGAGCTTGCTGAAAATGTCGTTCCCATCGTCTGGGATGAGAATACCTCTAAGCTGGATCAGCTACTTCGGTCCCTGCTCCTCATCAAGCTCTGCCGCATGGATCGATTTGTACCAACTGCTGAGCGCTTCATCGAAGCTGTCTTCGGCCGTGAACTCTTTGAAGGCAGCAGTGATCTTAAGGACGTGGTTGACCAGGTCACAGCCACCACTCCGATTGCCCTTAGCTCCAGCCCAGGCTTCGACGCCAGTTACAAGGTCGATGCGTTGGTGGAGCGCACCCACGCAACTTGTGCCAATATTGCAATGGGTTCGAACGAAGGTCTCGAGAGCGCCGACAAGGCCATCAGCAACGCGGCTGCGTCTGGTAACTGGGTGCTGGTCAAGAACGTTCATCTGGCACCTTCGTGGCTTCAGAGCTTGGAAAAGAGACTAGATTCCCTCAAGCCTCACAAGGAATTCCGACTCTTCTTGTCTATGGAGTCTAGCCCCAAGATTCCGGTCAACTTGATTCGCGCTTCCCGAGTGTTGATGTTCGAGCAGCCTGCCGGTGTTCGTGCCAATATGAAGGACTCCCTGTCCTCGTTAAGCAATCGTGCAAGCAGGGCTCCTGTCGAAAAGGCTCGCGTGTACCTCCTCCTTTGCTTCCTTCACGCCGTGGTGCAGGAGCGCCTGCGCTATGCCCCCAGCTTGGGATGGAAGGGCTTCTGGGAATTTAACGACAGCGATGTAAGTAATATCTCTTCTTCATGTGATGACTACGGTTCTAACTACGATATGTACAGTACGAATGCTCGGCGTTCATAATCGACTACTGGGTTGACACTGTCGCCCAAGGTAGGTCCAATGTGGCTCCGCAAAAGCTTCCTTGGGACATGATTCGCACCCTTATTGCCGAGATGTACGGCGGCAAGATCGACGATGCTGCCGACTTCCAGCAGCTGGAGGGTCTTGTGAATAAATTTATCACCCCCGCCGCTTTTGAGGACGATTACAAGCTTGTCTCTGGTGTTGAGAAGGACAACCTCTTGACGCTTCCCACTAGCACTAGTACTCGCGACTTCATCAGCTGGGTCAACAACCTTCCCGAGCGTGAGCCGCCCACTTACCTGGGTCTTCCAGCCAATGCCGAGAAGTTGCTGCTGGTTGGCCATGGACGCAAGATGATCTCCGACTTGTCCCGTGTGACAACCCTTTTGGATGAAGGCGAGCAGCTGATGGTGGATAACTAAGATATTTGTGCTTCTCTTTCGTCTTATTGTGCATACTATGTTTCGTTCTGGAGTTGAGGTAAATTCGGATCACCTCTAGAATAGAGAGTTTGGTGGACGAATGCTTCTAATACCCTCTCAGACCACTGGTGGATTGGTGATGTTCTTTTCTTGTGAATTTTGAATGTATTTTATCCTCCCCTGTTGACACTGCCTTTCTTTGTACAACTTTTCTACTTTTTTTGTCTAGAGTCTGATCAAAGACTCCGTCCCCACTATACACTACTCTGAATCACATACATCTTCTCTTAAGTTAAATCGTCTGCTATTCTTCCCTCCATCTTGTTTTCGTTGTCCAATAGTGAACTGGACTAATCCTAAGGCGTACCAGAATTACTTTTGGCCCACTTCGGTTTCTGCCCATACGGTCTTTCAAGGCTGCGGTGTGTTCAAAAGGAATATAGTCAATATCATTAAGTATCCAGTATACAGTCTGTGGAATGTTTGGTGCGGATGAGACGACCCTTGTCTCAAATCGCCGCCGCACATAATGTAGAGTTACTCGGAAATTAAAAACAGCAACAAAACGCCAACGAGTGATGGGGTCCTATATACGTCGGTGGTGGGAGGCATGGCCACATCGCCACTTACGAGATGAAGGTCGACTCCGAGAACATGGTGCCTTCCTCTTCGATCTCGGTGTCTCCGATCTTCAACTTCAGCTTCAGCTTCTCCTGCGGCGAATACTGCAGGAAATGCGTTAGTATTACGAGCGTATACTGGGACTTGGAGATAGGTGTTTACCTGGAAAATGTACGGCCGCGTGCCAGCCACGCTGCCGGCAATAGTCTTGATGAAGCCGGGCACTTCGCCCATGACGTCGACGCGATCCAAGCGCTTGCCGAGCAGGCCATCAACAACGGCGGAGACGTCTTCACCGTTCGCGGTCTTGCCGGTCCACTCCCATTTGATAGAGGTAGGCTCGGGCCAGTCACTCTCGGGGTCCTGCTGGGACGCAGTATGGGTGGCGGTGTTGGTGACGCCGGCATAGACGACCTCACCGTCCTTGAGGATGCCGCCAACGTTGACCTTGGTCGAGCCGTAGGAGGGAGGGGTGGTGTACTCCATCATGATGGCGGAGTAGCTCGGGGTCTGGAAGTTGACGAAGTTCCAGCGAGCAGCTAGTGTTGTCAGCAAGCACATCCCAAAATGAGTAAAAGATCTCCGTATACAGATCGATATAGGGGTAGAGAGAGCCATATAACTTACCAGCGTGGTGGGGCTTCATGCCCTGCAAAGCCGGGATAAACACTCCGCGGCCGGTCAGGTCGTAGGTGTTCTCCTTGGTGGTGATGGAACCCTCCACGGCGCAGCGAGGCCAGAAGGCGTGGTACATAGAGCCCCAGGGGTTCTTGGGATCAGTGCCAAAGTACGAGGTTCCGTCCTTGCCGATAGCGAAGCCGGGGGCCTTGCGGGTGAACTTGAGATCGACAATGCTATCCGGGTTAACAGTGGACTTGATGTGGTAGGCATCCCCCTCTTCGTTGAGGGTGATGGTCAGGTTATCGGCTCCAAAAGAGAGCATTTGCTCGTCGAACATGAAGTTGTGGAGGGGGTCGGAGTGCCAAATGTGCTCGCCATCGCCCTTGAGGTTGAAGATCTTCGAGTTGAAGTGGGCTGTGGTGTGGATGCCACTATAGATCCAAACGAACGGAAAAAAGCATTAGTAAACCCTGCTACAGCCCGATGATATGGTGAACAACTTGAAAGTCTCCACCCTGGAGCTTCCAAGCTTGATGGGTATCCTTACGCAATGTTGCTGTAGATGACCTGGACCATAACCAGAGTCCCGTTGTCGGCCATGATGTAGAAGGTCTGGGTCTCGACATTGGTGTACTGGTATGCCTTCCATCGCAGGATCTGCTTGTCTGTGACGGTATAAGGCGTCTCTGCAGCCTGCTGGGCGACCGACTGGATGGCCTCGGGGCCATATATGGGCTCCTGCGTACCGACGGCCGCGGAGAGACTGCGCGGATATTGAGGTCAGCTACCACCAGCATTATCGCGCACCGCGGATGGGAACAGGAAAGATAACATACGTAGACTTGAGCCAGTTCATGATAGGGATTTGGAAAGCGCAACTCCGTAGAAAGAAGTATTGGCAGGAACTAGAACCAGCTTAAAAAAAAGGAAAAGGGAGGTGAAGGGAAAGGGAGATCGACAGGCGCGGGGCCCGAGAGTTTAGTTCGGATGCGGATGGGAACTCCGTGAGCTGATGCACCAGCAAACCAACACAGGCACCAAATTGGCAGAGAATCGCAAGGTAGCGAGTCCACAGAAAATAAATCAGGAAATCGACTCAGGGGAATCGTTTGGTGCTCATAAAGAAAAGAGAGACGAACAGATGATGACGTCCGGTGCTTCTCAGCAGTTCGCTTGGCGCCCGAACCAATCAGAAGCGCCCCGGAATTCTGCCGTCTTCGGGTTTTCGCATCCGTCCATTTCTCCCTCAGCCCTTCCTCCAACTATTAGCATTCAGCATGGCCAAGAACGTCCTACAGAAGGAGCAATTCGTCAAGCTCATCGTGGGCGCTGGCCAGGCCAGTCCCAGCCCGCCGGTTGGTCCCGCGCTTGGTAGTAAGGGTGTCAAGAGCATGGACTTTTGCAAGGTGAGCTAGACTCCGTTGCTCGACCCGATCAACGATCAACGATTCTTCCCAGCACATCACCCATCTTATGGACAATGGACTCACTGATCTCTGGCGACTAGGAATTCAACGCTCGTACGGCCCATATCAATGTTGGCGTGCCCATCCCGGCGCGCGTCACCGTTCGTCCTGACCGATCCTTTTACTTCGACCTACGCACCCCGACCACCACCTACCTCCTGCTGAACGCTGCAAATGTGGAGCCACGCAAGAACCGCCTGCGCGGCGCGATGAATCCCGGCCACGAGACCTGTGGCCAGATCTCGTTGAAGCACGTCTATGAAATCGCCAAGATCAAGCACTCCGAGACCCGGTTATCTGGGCTGAGCCTGCAGGGCTTGTGCAAGAGTGTCATCTCGCAAGCCAAGTCCATCGGCATCCAGGTGGTCCCGTGAGTGAATACGCATGGAGTGTCGAGCAATTGGATTCAGGCTCGATTTGATCCGGCATCCTTGTCCACGACGATCGGACCCCGTTTGAGATGACACCTCTTTCCTGTGTGCTCTTTTGCTCGATACCTCTTTTTCTTCATTTTTGGTTGTCTTTCTTTGTTTGATCGTCCTGCTTGGAAGGCGTTTCGGGAGAGAATGGAGAACGGGGGGGCATCCATTCTTCTTCTTGTACTATATTTTATCTAGAACCCCCCACCACCTGTGTTTCTCCCCTTCGTTTTTCTCTGATGCATACTGTTATCAAGCGATGTGTGCATAGTAATGCAAATGGGATACCATTGTTGTCTAAGGACAATCCATTATGAACCAGTGACCTATTTTCCGATTTGATCTTTGAGCCTATAGATGACTGTTTCGCTTCGATGTGTACTCTGCATCGAGCATACTGCACCGTCACAGGAATCCTCGAGATCCATCGCCGAGCATAGAAACTCAGCCGGGCTTCTAACATCGACTGACTCTAGTAGAAATCACTCCCGCTCGGAATTGCCAATACACGTTCAACCCTATGTACTTGACTTATCCCTCGGCTCTAGTATATAGCGGAATCTCTATCATTATTGAAGACTACAAACACGGACGAGATAACCAACAGAAACAAAGGGAGAGACAAGCATCAATTGGATGCATATAGCTACCCCGTACACTACCCGAAGTATGATACGGGGACAGATTCTCATGCTCTTATCGCAGGTCAGGCTGCAGGACCCTCCCAGGCTCCAAGCTCCGGGGGAGGGGGGGTTCAAGTCGCGTCATGGGGTAAGCTCGCGAGACACAGCCTTGGGCTCGCGATAATACGGCGAACCCAGTTCCACGAAACTTCAAATCAGAAATGTTGATCCCGCTGGGGGCTTGGCGAGGATCACGGCCAAGCCCGAATTGCACGACGCGACAAGAAGGATCAGACGTCTTGGCAGGCATGTGAGGCTGCCTTGTATAGGTAACGACCTGGGCAAAGAATCCGGTGACGACCGCATCCCCATCAAAGGAGTTGTCTGGTATTTGTAGTTGATCTGTCTTGCACTATGGAAAGAGATACTCCGCACATATCGCCCGTCGATCTCTCTGTGGAGAAGCTGGGTCTGCGAGGGGCCTGAGGGCCAGGATGCTTTTATACATAGCCAGGATGGGCAACAATCGCACAATCCTAATTGCCCCGCCTTTCTGGGGTGGCATGGAGTGCCTGGCCTCGAGTTATCGACCGGGTTACATGGTCCGACCTGTTGTCGATCTGGATGCTCCGACTCAGATAGCATGTCAGACAAAGCAGGCCACAGCAGGTGACGGGGCGGGCAAATGAGGCATCTCCAAGCAGGGTCAATGGTCGGGGCTAGTCTGGTTTCGGTAAAATTCCAGAGCGCCGGAAGAATTGCTGTTGTGCATCAAGCCCCGCGGCACCTGCGGGTGGTGCACGTACCAATTGAAGGGCCCGATGGACTTAGTCGGAGGCAGTTGCAGGGATTCAGAGAGACTAGTTCAGCCAGGGAGCTCGTGGGGGGTGCAGAGGGAGGAGACGTGCGAGGCAGGAGAGGCGTTCATCATTAGAGCGCAGCCGCAACAAGCGATGGGCGGTTTCGGGGGTCGACGATGCCGTGTTGGTCGACCTTGCCCACTGAACGACAGGGTGGCAGACCTGTGCAGGGGAACGTGTAAGACGAACGCTCGACCAGGCTTTGGAGACGTGATGGAGTCGGCGCTCGGGAAGTCGGCACGAGGGCGTCATGGGGCCAACCACGGCCGCGACATCATCACTCCGCGCCCTTCCGACCCCCTCGTCATCATAGTTCAGCCGCGGAGAGCAGAGCAATACTGGATATATCATGTTTGGTCCATAGCCAGGGCCCTGGGAAATGTCACCGATCAACCGACCAAGCTTGATCTAGTGCTCCAGTCTGCAGAACGATGAGGAAACGGGCTGCTCCAATGATAGAACAGGTGAAACGATCGACCGAGACCGACAAGGCAGACAGGTACCGCCTGGTACAGAGTTAGGGCGGTACCACGCCCAGGGAAGTATGCGGGAGAGACTAAGTACCTCCCCTCCCCCTACACGGGCAGCTAACGGTAGAAATGCCTCAGGAAGCCGCGCGATATAGTCATCGGATTCCAGTGCGCTCTGTTCTGGGGATATAGATAGTCGATATATAGGATGGCGACGAGGTAGAAACAGAGAAAGAAGAGGAAGAATGAGATCTACTGGTTTCGAATGAGACATATTCGTCAGAGCACACTATCTTGCGCTCTCCAAGCCCGTAGACCCGCGCCCTGCGTCACCAAAGTAACGGGGCGACCGCGTTACAGAAAGTGACCGAGTCTTAACGGACCCCCACCCGCGCTGGCCTCAGGCCCAGACCCCAAACCTGCTCCCCTCCTCTCGCTCCTCCAACCTCGATCTTCTTTTCCTATCTAAAATCCCTCGCGCTCTTCTCCTCCCCCTCTCTCCTCTCTCCACTCTCTACTCTCGCTCCCTTTCACCATCCTCTCCTGACTCTCGTGTCCGGAGGATCGCCGTATCGTTGTCCCGTTGCGGTCGGGCCTTTGATCGCACGGATTCGGCACTGAAAAGTTTAAGGGAAAAGATTTGCCTCACCCACGTAATCGACCACCGCGCTTCTTCTCCTCCCGCTTCGACAAACGTCGCTCGGGACAGTCACCGTCTTCCCCAGCAATCGATCCGGCTCAGACCCTCTCCGTGCACCACGACCGACCTCGCCGCGACTCTCCGCTCTGTTCGTGAGGGGCATGCGTCCCGCCTAAGCTTCCCGAGGTGGTCGTCGATTGAGTATGACGTCTGAAACGGCCGAGCCTTCGACCCCAACCGCGAACTCTACGAATTCAGGTATGTCTTGGCCGCCTCTTCCCAGACGTCCTGCCAGGACAGATATCCCTGGAATCCCGTACTGCGTGCTAACGCCGCATACTTGAACACTCCTAGATCCCCAGACGATCCAGTCCCCCGCCAAGATGTCCGCCCCGGGCTCGGAGGCCGGTGACGCCGACGCCAAGTCGAAATCACAGCCCAGTCAAGTCCGCTTTTCCTCCGTCACGCAGGAGATTGAACCCTCTCGGGCGGCGCTGTCACCTGAACCGGAACATCCCCAGCAGCCGGAACCACGCAAGCTGATCACCGACGACGAGGAATTGCGGTCGCTGGCCATGAGCTTGCAGAGTTCACAACTTCAAGAGTCCCGTCTACGCAGTAATTTCTCGTTCGAGCCAATGTCTCTTCCGTCATCTAGGGTACGTTCTACGCTATTGTAGTCTAGTGCAAAGTCCTGTCGGTCGCTTGGGTCTTCAGGTGCCGGAGGGAAGCTCAACGTGGTGCTGTCCGCCGTTGCCTGTGGTCGAACGATATCCGGGCAATGCCACGAGGACGTTGGAGACGATTCTCCCCCTATACAATCATCTGTTCAGAAAAGCTAATGATTCACTCTTCTCCCAAATTTAGGTTGCCTCCCGAGAGTCTAGTGATCGTAGTGCTCTGGGCACGGGATCCTTTGCGGCATCCCCTCACGCCTCCCCTCCCGTCTCTGCCGTTCAATCCCCTCCTCTGACCCCCGCCGGGACCAACTCTCGTGAAGGACGTTCGAGCGATAGCATAGCAGCCCTCAATGCAGTGGGTCGAACCAATCCCCAGGCATCCGCTATCACCCCCGAAACTTCGCCCCCTGTCACATCCGGCGACAAGAATGGCTCTCAGCGAAGTGCCCCATCCTCTCGACCTTCCTCGACCGACCAGCTTTCCATGAACCACAGTGAGACGTCGGAGCCCACTTCACAGCCTACCCAGGTCCAAATTCCAAGACATCGAGCTCAATTCTTCATCGGAACCGACGCTAGCTCCCAAGAGGAGAGCCCACCCCCGACCCCGAGAGACCTGACACCCCCCGGGGCTATCACCCCAGTGGGCGAACCTAATGACCCTTATGCCCGCAGTAAACGACCTCCTCAAACCAAGAATCTGGCCCAGCTGGATGCTCGGTTCATCTTCGGAAGCCGAGATTCAAAGCGTTCCTTTCGCCCCGGGACCCCGCGATCTGCCAGCGCGAGCGATGTCACCAAACCTATCGAGAAGCGCGGAACCTTTCACAAAAAGGATTCACATGACCAAAAAGGCAGTCATGGGCATCATCATCACCATGGCTCCATGTCCGAGCTGAAGCGATTCTTCAAGATGGGTCATCGTAGCAAACGACCAGATTCCCCGACCTCGGCTCCTAAACGCTCCAGCCGATCCTCCGGAAAGAGCACTCCCTATCAGATGGCCCCCGATAATGTACCCTTTGCCGATGATCATGGATTGAACTCGAAATATGGCAAGCTAGGCCGGGTCCTCGGGTCGGGCGCCGGAGGTTCGGTTCGACTGCTGAAGCGGAACAGTGATGGTGTCACTTTTGCGGTCAAGCAATTCCGGGATCGGCATAGCTGGGAAAGCTTGAAGGAATACTCCAAGAAAGTGACCGCAGAATTTTGTATCGGATCTACCTTGCATCACGGTAATATCATTGAGACACTTGATATCATTCAAGAAGGGCCTCATTGGTATGAAGTGATGGAATACGCGCCTTTCGACTTGTTCGCCATTGTCATGACTGGTAAGATGACCAAGGAAGAGATTGCTTGCTCGTTTAAGCAAATTCTCAGCGGTGTCGCATACCTCCACGGCATGGGATTGGCCCATCGGGATCTGAAGCTGGACAATGTCGTGGTTAATAACCGCGGCATTATGAAGCTGATTGACTTCGGAAGTGCAGTGGTCTTCCGATACCCATTTGAGAATGATATCGTCCCGGCCTCTGGTATGTGATAGATCCCCACTGGCGAAAGTTGAGTGATATCGCTAATCAGAGAAACAGGCATTGTTGGATCGGATCCCTATCTAGCTCCTGAGGTATATGATGAAAAGAAATATGACCCCCGTCCCACGGATGTTTGGTCGCTGGCGATCATCTTCTGCTGCATGACCTTGCGCCGCTTTCCGTGGAAGCAGCCGCGGACTACGGACAACTCCTACCGGTTGTTCGTTTCCACCCCTACTCCCGGTACTCCGGTGCCCGATGCCGACCCCAGGCGTCAACCCAAAGCCAAGTCGAGCCCGGATCTCCCCTCTGCTGCACATGAACAAAAACAAGCTCCGCCTACAAGTGCGCCCAGCAACCCTCCATCCCCTACGAAAGCCAGCGCGCCGCCTCCACCTGCTCCCGAGCAGAATGGAACGAAGCCAGAGCCTGCGAAGGATTCCGAGAAGTCCTCGGATGGTGCTAAGAAGCAGACCAGCCCGACCAGTCCCACCAATGAAAAAACCACCCGCACGACCAGCAAAGAGGCCCCGCCGCTCCCGGCCTCTGCACAGCAATCGAGCCAGCGCCAAGAAGTTATCAAGGGTCCCTGGCGACTTCTCCGCATCTTGCCGCGGGAAAGCCGGTACATCATCGGTCGGATGCTGAAGGTCAATCCTCTAGAACGTGCGACCCTCGACGAGGTTCTGTCGGACGAGTGGGTGCGCAATATCCTCACTTGTCGACAGGAGGATTCCGGAGACGTCATCAGCGCCTCTAACCATACTCACGTCCTTGAGCCTCCCTCGCAAAGCCCTGCCGTGGCCAGCAAAGGCGCCAAGGCCAAATAATCACCCTCTTTATTGTATCACCTTCCCTGTTTCTGTGCATAATTTTCTTCCCGATCTGAATAATTGGCCAACAACTTGATCCTTTCTCTCCGCCCTTCATGCTCTGCCCGTGTCTTCTCCGTTTCCTTGTTTCATGGTACCCTTCGATCCGGATAGAGTTTTCCCTCTGCGTTGGGGCGGTGCCGTCTTTCTTGTCGTGGCTTTTCATTGTTCTGGAACGCGATATACACCCGACTAATATCAAGTGCAATCGGAGTGTACATCCTGTTCTTCCTTTTCCTTCGATCGCTGTCTGGCGTTGCAGAGAGATGCAATGCCGTCTGCGAGAGAATCACCAGCGGTCGATCTCTCGTGTGTGTTTCGCCCCCTGCTAGACCATTGCGCAATGTTCGGCGAGTCTGAACTGCTGTGCTTGTCCTTGCGTGGCGCATTCCTCTTTTTGTCACTGTAGGGGGCGGGTCCTTTGATTTCACGGGCTGCTTTTGTACTTCCAGAGCCGGGGTAGTAGATACTTTCTAAATACCAGAATATATTGTTCTCTTAGAACCATGCATGTTGATTCCATCTTGTATCGTACTTATCAGATCAAATCGCGATGCGATGTGTTCGATGCTGTGTTGCCTGAAAACTCTCAATCGGCGATATCGGATGGGCTGACCGCGGAGCAAACCTTTCGGCCTCGGATTGCGGAGCTTCTCCTCTCCTCCGTCTTGCAATTGCGCTTGCCAGAGCGGGTCTGTCCTGGCGAGCTCCCCTTCATTGATTTTCCGATCCGTGCACCGACACAGCATGTTGTTGCGGTAGACTCACTACCTCCCCTGCATCTCTCAATTTCATCCGATCATGGCTCAGCAACCCGACGGCGAGGCCCTGGTCTCGTCCCTCTGGACGAGGTCTCTCCTGGTACGAGGCCCCCTTCACCACTCTATATTAACCACTTCCGTCCGAGCTACACGATTCATCTTCCACCCAAGCTAACATATTGCAATTGTCAGTCCGGTGCCGTCGCCGGTCTCACCGTCGACTGCTCCCTCTACCCCCTCGACACCATCAAAACCCGTCTCCAAAAGGCACGCGACACCACCTCCCCCCAAGCTGCGAGGCTCTCCCTCCGTCAAACCGTCCGCGGCATCTACGCCGGTCTCCCTTCCGTCCTCTTCGGCTCTGCTCCCTCGGCTGCCTCCTTCTTCATCGTTTATGATGGCGTCAAGCGCTCGCTCCTCCCGCCCGCCACCTCCGCGGAGACCCCGTCCCGCGCTCACATCCTCCTAACCCACTCGCTCGCCTCGTCGCTCGGTGAGATCGCCGCCTGTGCCGTGCGAGTCCCGACCGAAGTGATCAAGCAGCGCGCCCAGGCCGGCCTCTTTGGAGGCTCGACTCTCGCCGCCCTCAAAGACATCCTTGCCCTGCGGCACGCCGCGCCCCCCGGGCCCGACGCAGCCTCGACCCCGAAGCGCGGGTACGCCCGGGTCATCCGCGAGCTGTACCGTGGCGCGGGCATCACTATCGCCCGCGAGATCCCCTTCACCATGCTGCAATTTACCATGTGGGAGTCGATGAAGGAAGCCTACGGCGTGCGGTACCTGCGCCGCGATGGCGGCGACTCAGCCCAGATTCCGGCCTCGACCAGCGCCATGTTTGGCAGCGTGGCAGGTGCAATCGCCGCTGGCCTGACCACGCCGCTGGACGTGATCAAGACGCGGGTCATGCTGGCACGGCGCGGCGACGGCAGTGCAGATGCGCCGGTGCGGGTGAAGGATATTGTGCGGGGGATCGCGCAAGAGGGCGCTGGCGCGTTCTGGCGTGGGATTGGGCCGCGCGTGGCGTGGATCGGCATTGGAGGTGCGGTATTCTTAGGAAGTTATCAGTGGGCGTGGAATACGCTTGAGGGTAAGAAGAAGACTGCGGAGGAGAAGAACTAAGCATGGTGGATGAATCGAATCACTTTGTATGATTGTTGTTATATAGATCGGCTGGAGCTCATAGATTGGGAATGGTTGGTATATAGAAGCACCATGATCTTTCGCTGTCATCTATTTGGAATACTGGGGGACTTGGAGTGTTGGCTGGATGGCTTATTTCAGTGCTCGTACTAATGATGCGAAGTGAGCTGAGGGTCTCTTGTACTTCTACTTTTGTATACACATTTTGATAGCCACTTTGGTCCATATTCAAATCAAAAATATTTTCAGCAATGATGGAAATTCAGGGTCAGTCTTCTTCGGCATCTGTCATTCTGCGCATCCACTCGACTTCCTCTACTTGTCCCAGACTGAGCCAGTCTTCCATCTGCTGCCGGTCAAGATGATCAACCGTGGCCAGGGTAGAGGGGTCATTCTGTAGGGATCGGTCACATGTAAATATAGGTAAAGTTGATCTGTGTAAGCGGAATGCGCATGCTATAGTGACTTTGACTAGTATAATACTTCTTGGGCAGGCTTCGAGGGGACTGGATGTTCTATACTTCGCGCAGCAGACCGTGCGAACCGCATTACGTGGAGCCGACCTTGCTCATGATTCAATGAACAGACATGACATCAGATCAAAAGAATATGTCCTGCAGTACTACGGTGATTCTGTGATATATTAAATTTGCGAACATCCCAGAAGAAAAACGACCTTCGACAGAGGGGAAATTAACCGCCGGGTAAGACGAACAAGTACACGGCCGACTTCCGACATGCGCTATGGCGTCGCGATCCGAAGACCCCTGGCGGCAGGTCCCCCAACTTCCCCTCATTGATCGAGAATCCTTCCCTTCCCCCCGATCGGTTCCCAAAAAACACCCAGAGAATAACCTGATAGACCCCCAAATCTCCCCTTTGAGTTGTCTGGAGCCATCTGGAGGGCTGTGCCTCGAATGTGTGACGTCGTCTCCCCGCTAAACGTGTGATCGTCCCTGGAAGGCAGATAAGCTCCGCATCTCCTCCGCAATTCCCTCTCCCCAAATCCCAACTTGCATGCATGGCACGCAAACTAAGTCACCAGAGGGTCACGTACGGTATGCGCATGAGTCTATCCAATTCGAACTAACAGTGCTAGCCATACTGACCCCGTCGTTTTGCAGTGCTCCCTCTGCCTGATGCCCCCGGTGGGCACCGGCTGGGGGTCAATGGTCTGGCCGTTGACCGTCAGAACTCCATCCTGTAAGCCTGCTTCCCGGCCTCTCTTGAAACAAAATAGAAGGAAAACTGCCGAGGCATCTATCGACTGCATTCCGTGTGACCATGGTGCCTCCGGCCAGCCTCCTGTTTCCCACGTGGGTCGCACAGTTTCTAATGTGACGTCTGCTCCAGGTATTCCGCAGGCCGCGACGGTGTCATTTGCTCCTGGGACCTTGACTTCGCCCTCGATTCTCAGTCTTCCTCAAACCCGTTCTCAGATGACAACCGCACGCCGGGCCCGACCAGTTTCAAGACACAGGTGCAGGCGCACAGCCACTGGATCAACGATATCGTCTTGACCCAGGACAACTCCGCCCTCGTGTCGGCGTCGTCAGACACCACTGTCCGACTCTGGCGCCCACACTCCGAATCCACGGAAGTCCCGGAGCGCATCGGGAAGCATAGCGACTATGTCAAGGCACTGGCGAGCCCGGGCGGCCAGGCAAGTTGGGTCGCGTCGGGCGGCCTCGATCATAAACTGTACCTGTGGGATCTGAATGGCGGCGGAGAGATCCTCAGTATCGACGCATGTGGGGACGATACCGCCGAGAAAGGATCAGTCTATGCGCTGGGCGCTGTGAACTCAGTGCTCGCCAGCGGCGGGCCCGAGAATGTCGTCCGCGTGTGGGATCCCAAATCTGGAAAGCTGGTTACCAAATTTGTGGGCCATACTGATAATATTCGGGATATCCTGATCAACCAGACTGGTGATACTATTATGACCGCGTCCTCAGATCAAACCATTAAAGTGTGGTCATTGACCGCGGGTCGTTGCATGAATACCCTGACAATGCATAACGATAGCGTTTGGTCTTTGTATTCGGATGACCCCAATCTAGCAGTGGTCTATTCCAGTGATCGATCTGGCCTGGTTGCTAAGACCGATACCCGGGGCTCCTCCGACGTTGAACAGGGAACTTGCGTTGCTGCACTGCAGGAACACGAAGGCGTAGTCAAGGTAGTGGCTGCTGGTGATTTCATTTGGACCGCCACTCCCAAGTCGAGCATCAACCGTTGGCGAAATGTTGATACTACGCTCGAAATTGAAGCACCACCAGACCCGACTCGCACTATTGATTCGGCGGCGGCGGACACGCCAAAAGCGGCGGACACGAAACCCAAGAAAATCCCTTTCAACGCAGTATTGCAGTTATCGAACACATCCGCTCTGCTTGGAACCCCTTCACATGCAAGTGGAAAGTCAGGCGAAGGGGACTTGGACAATGATATCGGCATTACACTCCCAGTGCACTCGCTACCAGAGGAAACAATCGAGGGCCAACATGGTCTTATCAAATGTTTGATGCTAAACGACCGGAAGCGAACTTTGACCCAAGACTCGGCAGGAGAAGTTGTTTTATGGGATCTCCTCAAGGTAAGTCAAGCGTGGAGTTAGCAGCGACCTATTAGTATCTGCTAACGTCGGTCCTCTCCTTCGTAGTGTGTCCCTGTGCAAGAATTCGGAAAACGTCATATTGATGATGTTGCAACCGAAATAAATACCACGGAAAGCATTTCCCACTGGTGCACGATTGATGTTAGGACTGGCAGGCTGTCAGTTATCCTTGAGCCCAATCGCTGCTTCGATGCCGAGGTCTATGCAGACGAGGCCGGTCTGTCTCCGTCCGACCTTTCGCAGTTCCGGGAAGATCAAAGAAGTATGCATCTCATCACCTCGTCAATTGTTTTTGCTTTAAATTCAATAGCCTATGCTTTTATGAAATTATTGGCTAACTGACATGCCCTATAGTCAACCTTGGAAAATGGATTTTGCGGTGGCTATTTGCCCCGTTGGTAGACGAGGAAATCCGACGAGACATACAACACCGTGAAGCCGCCATTGCTAACGCAGAGGAGATGGCCAGAATGAACCCTATGGGTACGTCTGCACCTGGTGACGACATTCCGCGTAGTGTGGGAATTCCAATTTCGCATGACTCGATGACAACTCTGCGCCCTGGAATGGAATTCCCTGGCAGCCCCAATACCCCCGGCTTTGGGATAAACGTGGGCACTCCAGCATCAGCATCCTATCTCAGTACATCAATGCAGAGCAATTCTCCCTTCCCAGCCTTCGAGATGGACATGCCTGATGTTCCTGGCTCGATAAACCAACAGCATGATCCTTCGTCCTTCTCTGATAAATCGAGCGACTACTTCTCATCGAGACCACCAGCCGAATCAGACAAGAATCCCATGTCGCCAACAGATGCGACTTCAACATCTGGGATTCCTCAATCTCCTGTGGAGCCCGATAAGGAAGAGCGCAAGAAGGGCTCTTTGTTTGGAAAGAAATTCCGTATGGATTTTCCGAAGAAACTCGGGCGCACATCGACAGATACAAAGCCTCAGATCTTAGAAGAGAAGGCCGAGGAGTCAGAAATCTCGTCTGTCAAGGAGGAGAAGGTGTACGAAGCTAACATTAGTGGTGTGATCGACCGCATCCGTCACGATTATGAAGAGTTTCTTGCTGCGAACCCTAGTCGGGATTTGGTGACTTCGATCACTCCAAGCACGGAAAACGAAACCCCACGGCTCGATATTCCGGCACGAACCGCGGTCTTTATCCAGGAGGAAACTGGCGATACTGCGGTGGCCTCGGATCTATACCGTGGCAGCGTGGGTCATGTTGGCCAGGAGATTGACCTGCTTGAGAAGGCAATTCCCCATTGGCTTGGCGAGCTTCTTCTTAAGGTAGTCCAAGATATTTCCTTGTTGGATGTTTTCGATTGACTAACCATGCCCAGAATCAAATTCCGTTCAAGGAACAAGTGAAGATTGCCTTTGTCCTGAAGCCATTTGACGATTTACTTCCCCCTGTTGTGAAGCCGGAACCGTGAGTCAAGAATTACCCGTACACTTTGCATGTGAAATCACTAATAATTTTCTACAGCCCGACTGCGAATGGTGGCCCTCCTGTGAATGGAAACAACAATAGCTCTCGGCTGAATGCTAATCGTATGCTCCGGACTAAGAAAGTGCTTGCCTATGTAGCTGAACGCATTGATCCTCCTAATCCTGACGAGCCTGAATCCAATCCAATGCCACCGGAGGAGTATCTTGAGCTGTATTGTCAAAAGATGGTAAGCTAATAATTCAATATTAGCTAGGCATGGCACTAACTTGATCTTTGCAGCTGTGTCCACCCAACATGACTTTGGCGACAATTCGTACTCACCTTTGGCGTACTTCTGGCGATATGGTTCTCTACTACAAAGCCAACGGAAAGAAGGAAATCCGACCATCTCCTTCGTTGGTGGCCAACAACGATAGTAACCACTCCACTGCAGGCGAAGTTAATGTTCCAAACGGCGATACTAGCGCACCACCTGGCAGTATTCATTCCATGACCAATTCAGGGTCTGCTCCCGGCTCTATTGCCACCTGAGGAGGCGACGCCTTGTAAATCGATCTATGGCAACCTGTGCTTCTATCTATCTAGCTCCCCTTTACTGACTTCTTTTCACCTTTTTTCCCTCTCTTTTTCTATATATTTGTTTCCCTTGCTACTTGGACTGCGATTTGCTAGCGAGGATGTGACTGGGTGTTTGTTCTTTCTTCTCTTCTCTCTTTCCATTGAACAAGCCAGGCATGGACACCAAGTACATATGGAGATGTTTCTTGATCCTCCCCATCTTGCATTTTACTGATCTTTTTTATTCCCGTCTACTCTTGATTTTCGTCTTGGTGCCATTGTTGGTGTCCGTGCGAGCCACTCATGGATGCTCCGCTTACGTTTTGTACGTAGACCCGAGATACCTTTTGCATATCTGTTCGCTTCACCTTTTATATACGTAGCCGCTCAAACGTAGTCTATGTCGGAATGTTGGATATCAGTCCTTGAAAAGACTAAATAATATTTGGAAACACTCCAGGGGAAAGATAATTAGCTCATAATCAAAAAATACAAGTGAACTAGTAGTAAAGAAATTATTATTAGTACAATTTTTCATGGAATTTAGTTCTGACAGCCAACAAGACCCCTCACTGGTCAGGGAAACTAAACCAGATATAGAAAGTAAAGTTGAGTGAGCGAAACGTGTCGTTGAATACTCAGTACTGAGATGCGTGCGACGCCAAGCCCGACGGCTAGTTAATGTGCGGGGAATAGTAGATCAATGACCAGGGTATCAAGATGTGATCTATTTTCTGTACTATATAGAAGCTCAAAACCAAGTTCTACTGATAGTATCCTCGTTGGGCAATCGGAATCTCTTTCATTGAAATCCAGAAACCCCTATGCTGAACAGGTAAGCCGACGTGAGATTGTTGTCAGCCTCCATGACCTTGTCGTGTTGCGGTCAGTAAATGCCGTGCCATCTTTCCCCTCTGACGCATTCACCCCTCATCCACAACTTTCACTCATCCCATCCAGCATGACAGATACTTCAACCACTATCGAAAGAAAAGAATATCCCTTCGATGTCGGCAAATTTGGACGGCCCGTAACGACGAAGAGCTCTGAAGCACAGCTTTGGTTCAATCGTGGTCTCACCTGGGCATACGCCTTCAACCACAAGGAAGCCTCGGTATGCTTCGAGCAAGCTATTGCACATGATGAGTCCTGCGCAATGGCCTACTGGGGACTGGCATATGCCCTCGGACCTAATTACAACCAGTCTTGGGAGTTCTTCGGTCCCGAGCTGGAAACGGTTGTGCGGCGTACCTATGATGCCTCGCAAAAGGCGCAGTCGCTGGTGGAGAATGCAACCCCAGTGGAAAAGGCACTCATCCATGCTATCCAACGTCTTTACCAGAGCAATGAGCCAGCCACAATGGAGCAATATAATCTTCAAAATCTTGCTTACGCAGCGGCCATGGAGGCCGTTTACGCCAACCACGGGGATGATTTGGACGTAGCGGCCCTTTATGCTCAATCTTTAATCACCCTCACACCTTGGAAACTTTGGAATCTGGTGACTGGTGAACCAAATCCAGGAACTCGAACCTTGGATGCGAAGAAGGTAATTGAGACAGCTTTCGCGCAAGATGATGCACGCAAACACCCGGGCTTGTTGCACATGTATATCCACCTTATTGAGATGTCCCCTACTCCTGAATTAGGACTTGTCCCCGCGGATAATCTACGTGATTTGGTTCCGGACGCGGGACATGTTCATCATATGCCCTCTCATCTGGATATCTTGGTCGGTGATTACCGAGCCGCTGTTCTCGGCAACCAGCGAGCTACAATAGCAGACGAGAAGTTTTTGCACCACGAAGGAGCATTCAACTTCTATACAATTTATCGAATGCACAACTATCATACGCTCGCCTATGCAGCCATGTTCGCAGGCCAGAAACGCGTTGCCCTTGATGCTGCGGCACGCATGGAAGCGACTCTCCCTAAGGAGCTCCTTATGTCGATGGCGGATTTCGTTGAGGTTTTCATATCTGTCAGGTCACATGTCATGGTTCGCTTTGGCATGTGGGACGAAATCATTCAACTTCCTCTTCCTGATGACCCGGAGCTATATTGTGTCACCACTGCATTGGCTCTTTATGCCAAAGGTGTTGCCTATGCAGCCACCGGTAATATTGCCGAAGCAGAGCGACATCGGGATCTGTATCGGGAGGCTGAGAAGCGTGTCCCAGCAACTCGTCTTGATTTTCCGAACAAATGTATCGATATCCTCGGGGTAGCCTCACCAATGCTAGACGGCGAGATCGAGTACCGCCGCGGAAACTATGACCAGGCATTTGAGTTCCTGCGTCGCGCTCTCGAGAAGGACGATGAGCTTGGTTATAGTGAGCCCTGGAGTTGGATGCAGCCGGTCCGTCATGCCTACGCTGCCCTTCTACTGGAGCAAGGTCATGTTGAAGAGGCGGCCAATGTATATCGCGCCGATCTAGGACTCGACGACTCTGTTATTCGTGCGCGCCAACACCCAAACAACGTTTGGGCTTTGCAGGGATATCACGAGTGTTTGGTCCGTCTGGGACGCACCGCCGAAGCTCGAACTCTGCAGCCCCAGCTGAAGGTGGCTCTTGCTGTCGCAGATGTGCCTGTAAAATCTTCCTGCTTCTGTCGAACTAATACTTCTCAAGCTCCAGATGTGCTAGCACAGAGTGGCTGCACTTCGGGGGAGAAATGCCACATTTGAGTTATTCTCAACGGTCCACCTTGAATATAGTTCTTCGCATTCAATGTCATGTCCAAAGACCTCCTTTTTTGGAAGTGGTCCATATCAACGAACATAGCTGAATTTGATAATTTGCCTCAAAAAGAATGTTGACCGCTATGAATATATGATAAATACGAGCTCTTTCTTACCTGTACCCATCGTTAGCCTAAGTTGCCTCACGATGGAATTTATGTATAGATAAAACATGAACCTGGTTTAAGGAGCTTTATAAATCAGGCATATCCTTTTTTATCAGAGATGAAAGAAAGCTATGAAATAGTCATGCGAATTGAGGCCTAGTATCTATTTCTTGGTAACTACTCAGGAATGGATAATTATACCTTACCCAAGTTGGTATAGCTTTCAATGATGAGCGGAGCATTAAAGAACCTGTAAAGCGAAAACTCACGAGTCCCTTCTAATGCCCGAACAAAAAAAGACTCCTCAGGCAAAGATGAGAGATACAGGAATATTCCACGGAACCAAAATGCCTGTTGAAATGGTGAGACAATTGATCACTTTGATTCTGATCGATGCATTCGCCTTAATCTTTCTCCCTGGCGGCGTTATGACAGGCCATTCAATATGTGAAAACCGGCTGCCAAGAGTCTCCAGTTACATGCCCAACGAATCAAAGTCTGCCTGCCTACACAGAGTCAAGTACCGAAGATCTCAGGAGGTCTTCAGGGGAGCCGATGGTGGGGTGTTTCACCATTTATTTCTGTAGCGCGTTGGTTCAGCCCTAGCCCCTGGACAGATAAGCGCGCCTAGATAAGAAACCCAGAAACTCGGGAGGTACGTATATATCGAGTTCAGGGTGAGCCCAATAAGAAGCATGGTGAACCAGTAAAGAGCTCTTTAACTGCAATATTTGTATTTCTGCAGTGACTCACATTGAGAGTGGTGAGGTTGTGAATATCCACGGAAAATGATGGTGTTACTATAAGAACAAGTGTCCCATGAGGATCGAACAAAACGTCATGGTAAAGAGACTGTTTTCTTTTCTTCAATAATCAGGCCTATAGCATTGACGCTGTCGTCAGTGGCATCTGCAGATGAAATCACTGGGCGCCGCTCCACTGTCAAACAAGCTGAAATATCGGGTCGAGCGTTCAAAAAAGAAGGGAAATATATGAAAAGATACGACAAATCCCTGCTACATGGAAATCAGCAGGTGGAGAGATATCGACTTTTCTCCTTTTGTCTCCTTCTGTCATTATGTACTGTATTATTGTGAGCAGACTTCGGTCTGGACCAGATGAACCACCATGACAAGTACGACGCCAAGGAGGTTTATATGCATATCTTTTGAGGTCTCAACTATTTGGGATTTCAGGGCAATGAAAAATGCACTGATTACGGGTATTATGTTCAATCCTGTTCTGGCGATATACTTTCGTCTCTTTTCAATATGTAATTAGTCGTTATGGCAACCCAGGCAATACATGCAATATCAAACATTTATAGACATCAGCATATGGATGATACAATCATGACACTTCGTTATCCATGGTATGGCGTCGATGTATATGTGTTTCCTGATTTGAAACCTTGGCATTCTGAACGATCTTTCCTTTTCATCTGTACTTTTGTCACTCGGGAATCTTAACATACCTTTTTATTCGATCAAAAATTGACATAATATGCGCAATCCGATAAATTGGGGCAAACACGTTATTTAGTCTGGGTTCGGCGTTTGAAGAGTAGAAGAAAACCAAACGCCGAAGGCCGAAGGCCGGCTCCGGACGGGATCTCCGGGCGGGATCATGGTGGGATCTTTTGATCAAATTTGATTCTGAGACTACGTTTAATCTAATCAATACCTATTGCCCCGGTGTCGATTACATACAACTTGCGACTGACTGTGGCTGTCGCGTCCAACGCGAAGAATGCGCGGCCATACCTCAGACTGAAGATAGCCGATCTTGGTTTTTACCGCTTATTCGCCTCCGCATTGGCAGACTTTCATATCTGCAAATCAAGGACCAATGGGCCAGTATACAACACCCAAGGAGTCCGGCTCCAGTCCTCGGGTTTCAAAGCCACCTGTAAAAGCAGCATGCCTCTCTTGGTAACACTCCATTTGGTGCTGACAAGCAATGAACTATGTCCTAACCCCCAAATCGCAGCCGCTCCTCGAAGACTCG
The DNA here is from genome assembly GCF_028827735.1 of Penicillium macrosclerotiorum. Lineage (NCBI taxonomy): Eukaryota > Fungi > Ascomycota > Eurotiomycetes > Eurotiales > Aspergillaceae > Penicillium > Penicillium macrosclerotiorum. Next base: position 4,893,013 of record NW_026643083.1, on the reverse strand, counting down.
TTGTGATGGCCAACGGCCCTGTAGAATGGTAAGAATTCACGGAAAACTATGACAAAAGCTGCATGCTCATAAACACCGACAACACAGTGCTCCAGCAAGGGGCGAGAGTGCAACTATCAGCCAAGTCGTCGCGGAGGTCCGAGGCGAGGGATTCGTTATGTAGAAGCGCAACGACGACCACCTAATTCCGAGAGTACACTCCCTCCGCAATCAGCAACCGGGATGGAAGCCACTGAATATTTTGGTGAGTATTCAGATATATGAGTACCTTTTGAATGATCCTAACTGCCGCCAAGAACCTTTTCTAGACAACATGATCGGTCTAGTTTCGCCATTGGCAGGTGTTCACAACCTTGATCTTTCTCCAGATTCTTTGACTGATACCAGTGGGACCCGTTCAATTTGGGGTCAGTTGACTCCCAGTGCTGATGATCCATTTTCTTCCATGTCTATCTCCGATGCGGAACCCTTATCTGTCCGATCGTATCGATGCGAAGATGAAATGTATGTGTCTCACCCACGGAATTGGAATAATGAGATACGTATATAAAGCTGATCAATCTGAGGCAGTATTAATGCATATTACATCTATATTCATCCGTATCTTCCTCTATTGCCGCCACCACTAGTACCTATTCACGAAGATCAACCGATTCTGACTAGATCCTCGGAGGCGACCACAGAAGCCCGACTATCAGATTTACCTTTTTGGCCACGGTCTTCTCTGACCCTCGCATTATCAGCAATTCTGGTGTTGATACCACCCTCACAGGGTCCACTCTCAATGACAGAGGCGAGCATAGGTGTCAGACGCTCTTATGCTCAGCTTTTTGCACAAACAGCGTTGGAAAATGCGGAAAAAGAAATCGATAATCTTGGACTGAAAGGGTTTGAAGCTGAGCTTCTTCAGGATCACAATCCTTTACATTCTAAAATTCCTCTTCGCCTTGATCCCATCTTAGCTCTTGTTGTTCTGGCCATCTATGAGTATTGTCAACGGGGAAATGTATCAAGAATGCGGGGGCGTATCAACCAGGCCATCACAACAGCTATGGACATTTCCCTTCACAATCTTGGGTCAAAAATCACCGATTTTTCCGAAGCACAACGCCGTACATGGTGGATGACGGTTAGTTTTATCACCAATTTACTGCGTTCTTGATGCTAACAAGAATATAAGATGTTCATCTCCTATTTATCTTCAAATCTTCATCTTGCAGTACAGACCCCAGGATATATCCATTTTGGTAAATCTTGCACTGACGAAATATATATAGCCGCCGATTATTACTGCAGATGATCCGCGAATCACAACACCTTATCCTACATTCTGTGTCCATTTAGAGGTAGGTGCTTGACCTCTGCTCAGAAAGATTTCATACTGATACCAGAAGCCTTGGGATATCTTGATGAAAGCGCAGAAAACTCTGTATGCGTCAAATAAAATGGTTCAGACTATAGAGGATGTCACAGAGAAAGTTCCTCCACTGGATCTGAGCAGCATGATTCAGGACCTCGATGATGTCATTGCGTCATTGATGACTGAATCTGACCGCTACCTTAAGACTACATTTGATTCTGAGAACGAAGGATTGATAGCCGAGAATATGTGGAGAATCAGTCGAATTTTGATATACACGTCAGCAGGTCAACTTAAACATTGTAATAAATCACGAACTAATATTTTCTATAGAGCACGAACCCGTCTACATCGCTTCAGAGCCTTTATGGATATCCCATTATTCTTGGACAAGTATTGTCATCTCACATCTATCAACAATCAGTTCTCTGATTCTGATTCTTCATCTACGCCTAAATGGGTTACAGATCGTGACTCGTCATTTCCGTTTACTGAGCAAGAATCTGCTAACATATGCCTCAAAGCCTCACTTGTAGTCGCAACTGCGTTTCGGAATTTACCATACCCAAATCCCGGCAGGTCACAAGGTGACCAACGGTCATTTTCAAACACAAGAGACTTCCCGTCATACGGGGGATATACCTGTCAATCTCCACATACAATTCCCTACTTCGCCTGCTGTGCTATGCAAAGTTGTTATACTTTGTTGATGGTCCTTCACAAGATTCGTGCCTGTTCATTAACCGATCGTCTCTCAACGTGTTATCATTTATTGAACAGGCCCGAGCCAGAAACCGAGCTCTCCGACGCCGAGAGACTGAGCGAAGAGCTGCGACGAGGAGTTGAATTTCTTGGGCGCTCTTTGAAGTCTGATATTGTATTCGAAGGTGTCGGTGGCATGGGGCGTGAGATTGAGCATGCATATCTGACCGCATTTCCTGGAAGCTCGGAAATTTAATCATTTTCAACCTGAGACCTGGGTGTCTCATGTGCTCTTAGCTTCTACATTTCTACGTAGAATAATTTATCCCCTTTTTGCCACAAATCTGCCTGCGTATTCCCGGTTGTCAAATAAAGAGAATTATCTCAAGCGGACCAACGTAAAATATAGCACAATTTATGACTCAATCGAAGTCTATTTATTGAACAGGTGCTTGTTCACTGGTGTTAGTGGGTCTTTCCCTGTCAAGACACATTGAACGTTCTCCATGGAAAGTCGTTCAAATCCAATCTGAGTCTCCATGGCGCCACCAGCAGTGTGAGCAGTGAGCCTAATTACATATTAGTCAGTCGATATATAAGTAATTTTTAGGAGAACATACATAACGTTTCTCATCTGCGTCAGCTCTTGATTGACATGAGGTTCGTTCTCATGGACATCCAAACCAGCCGCAGACAGACGCCCTGACCTCAAAGCATTCACCAAAGCAGCTTCATCAACCAGTGTCCCTCGGGCAATATTAACAAATTTAGCGCCCTTTTTGAACTTAGACAGAGTCTCTTCAGTGATGAGCTTTGATCCGCCGAATGGAGTCGCTAGAACAACGCAATCAGAAACAGCGAGAAGCTCGTCCAATGACGTGCAGAAAGAGGCATTAATCGCCTGCTCCTGCTCGATCGATTTGCGATGCAAGTCTTGGTAGTAGATCTTCATTCCAAAACAAGCATATGCCTTTCGCGCAATTGTGCTAATCTAGTCAGAAGATAGCTTGCTGGCAATATTTACGTGGACTTACTAGCCAATGTTTCCTAGGCCGATGATGCCCAATATCTGAGTCTGAGGATTGTGCGCGGTGGCGGCAGTGTTCTGGTGGGCCTCCAGCCAGAGCGCAGCATCACCCGACCGGGCACCGTTAATGGACCATTGCATGTTGCGGAAGACAGAGATGATATGGAAGATTGCCTACGTGCCGTATTAGTATTTCATAATCCGAAATGTTATCTAATGGGGAACAGTGGTACCATATCGGCAACGGCTTCGCTCGATGCTTGTGCTCCGTTGCAGTATAAAATTCCTTTCAGGAATACAGTGAGCTTATAAGATCACTCTAATTCATCATTCTAGGCTTACCATGCTTGGCCAGTATATCAACATCCATCCAGTCATATCCTGCACCAGCACTTCCATACACCTTCAGTGAGGGAGGCAGGAGTGGAATCAACTCAGCATCCCACCGACCCATCTCACCTCCAGTGTTCCAAAACGGGCGAAATATTCCCTCAAAGTTGCCCCATTTCTTCTCTTTTAGGGCCTTCAGGAACGCGTCACGTTGTCGTTCCTCCAAGGAAGGTCGAATTATGGTAAAGTCCTTGGATATCTCCTCATAAAGGTCGGTATTGAACTGAATCGGATCTCCAAGGTGGAGGACGATGGGCTTTGAGGTCGTCATTCTGACCTATGGACTATTATTTGTCGAAGAGAAGCTGTGGTAATCCAGGTATTCTTGGGGGAGAGAAAGTAATGTTTATTCTGGGGCGAACAGTAGCCCAGTAAAATTGCGAGTTTTGTAGTTTGCTCCAGTCTGCCCCGCAAGCTCACGTCACGGACATTGTAATGAAGGCATTCCTTCATCCAGGCCACTGGTAGCAACATTCATCAGCGAAAGTCTCATTCTGAGGTTGCCCCTCGGTCGCTTTAATCCCAAAAGAGTATTTAGCCGAGTCCAGGTCTAGGGCGACGATTGAATGCGGGGATTTCCCCGGTTCTGCCCCGGAGTCTTGCCGAGCCGGAGAGGAACAGACCAAACGAGCCCTGATAGCGATGCGACAAGCTTATTCTAGGACCACCCCCTTGCATGGCCACGATGTTTCACCAGTGGGAGCAGCATCCTAACCTTGATCGGCGTCATCGGCCGCGGACGCGAAATGGATGTCTAACTTGCCGGTGAGCCCAACATCCGATTTGTACGAAGTACCGACGTCAGGAACTGAACAATAATAGCCGGCGTAAAGTTCGATGCGATGAAAAAAGACCGGAATGCGGGCACTGCATCCGATTGCACCTTGATTGCTCGTGGCAGCAAGACTTGGGGATGAGAATGGGGATTCGTACTAAGAGAGTACGCCAGCGACTGCAGCAACATCATCAGAAAGAGCAGTCTGAGGTCTCAGGAGACATTGCACGAAAAGCTTCGCCACCTGTGGTCGAAACCTCAACACGAATAGATGATGGACTCTCTAGCGACGACGCTAGCTTTAATCGCATGTTTAAGTACGCCAGTTTCCTGTGGGATGACTATTCGGCCATCCTCTCACCTGGCTGGGATGCCCTCGACCTCAGCTCCTCGCAGGATCTAGTCCCTTGGTCCGATGCGTCGCTTTCAACAGCGGCTTCACTACCTTTAATCTATTCGAGCACTGCAAATGCAAGCTCTGCTATAATGGAGCGACAGTCAAAGAGCAGTATGTCCTCCCCGGTTGGATCCTCTAGATCGTCAATCTTGAGGAGTGAATCCCAACTGGCGGAATACTTTGCCCGCTCAGCGGCACCACCCATTCTCGCAAGTGTCGAGACAAGTGCCCGTTGGTGTTGGATGCGAAATGAATTGACATCAATGGCATCAATCTCGCGCATGGTAAAGTTTGGGGTCTTTGCTTACGTTGCTTTGGAGCTAGAGTCTGCTGGGGCTCTGGAACCAGCAACCTACCCTCAATACTATCGGGCGGCGAAAGGTCGACTTGAGGATTGCTTAAAATCCATCATTCAGGATCGGAAATCCATCTCATTACATCTGCGACATATACTTGCTGTCCTGTTCTTACTCTCTTACATTGATCTTTTAACAAAAGATGTGTCCAATGCCCACGCAAATTTGCGGGAGGGCTTTTATGCTTTACAAATGGTGGAAATGGAATCACTGAGCATAACCGGTCAGTTCAGCTCATCTTGAGGAAGGGTTGGCCATGCCACTGACTCTGCATGGTACAGAGAAACGTCTTCTTTCTTGGTTACGACTGCTGGATGCGAGGGCTGTGAGTGCCGGAGGCGAGGGTCTTTTTCTGACGGAAGAAGATAGTGCCATCAATACAGATCTTCGCTCGCCAGACAGTTCGATTTCCGAAGTAGACTCAAGCCTCGACGATGCGGAGGCAGCACTGGAGGATTTCGTGATGCGTCCCGCATTTTTCTTTTTCCAGAAGGTGCAGCTTTTCATGGGTCGCATTTCGAAAATAGATCCTTGGCACAGACGCCGTGGGACTGTCGAGGATGAAACAGAAGTAATGACTATCGCGTCAAAGATAAGTCGCGACATCAAATCACTTTGGCAGCAGCGACCACCATTGATGGATCATGCTGTTGCAGGAAGGCTTGCCACTCTTCTGTCCCCCAGTCTAGTGGAAACCATCACAAAGACCATGCGAGTTTATCACTCCAACTACCATGCCAGTTTCATTCATTTGCATCGTGTAGCGTACAAGAGTATGTTTTTCAATCCCGTGTCCGTTTTGTAGAGTCACTAAAAAAAGGCGCTAGATCTTCCACGTACAACTGACGTTATTGATGCAATGAACGAAATCCGACAAGTCACAAAGTTGATCATTGAAAGCCCGTACGCGTCTTCACCGCCAATAACCTCCCCAATCGGCACTCCACATGTCACAAATGGAGGTGTTTCGTCACTCCCTGTGAATATGCTCTGGCCCTTGCTCATGTTAGGGGTTGAAATTGAGGATCTTGAAGAACGCACTTGGGTAGTATCATGCATTAAAGGAATGGAAAATGTCACCTCGAATGCAGCTGTGACCGCGAATGTTCTTCAAGAGGTCATTCGGCAACAGGATGAAACCAACCAGCGGGTCGATATTAGAAAAGTAATGCACGAAACCTTCAATCGTGCATTTGCAATTGTATAAGATGCAACTTCTATCTAATGATTTTATGCAATTTAATGAATATTACGACTCCAACTCAATGTGTTTAAAGTCTATTCTCTATCATTTCTATCGACTTGACCTGCTTGGTGATCCATATCCGCTTCTCGTCATCAAGGAATGGAGGATAAGGTCGGCGGCACCATGAACTTTCTTCCGCGTACCCGAGACTTTTCGCGACAACCCATTTCGTCCCATTAATGCCTCCTTTGGCAAAGCCCCATTCGCTAACAGCAACTTGAAGCTGCAGTTTTTCTGCCTCGGCAGTCTTTCCGGCATTGTGCAGGTTGTACAACTCGACGAGGGTCTATGCGAGCTGTTAGCATGGTATCCACGTTCCTTCAGTCTCTAGATCGCAAACCTTAGGATACAAGTTCGCCAACCCTGTAACTGATCCTGCACCTCCAACACTCAAACAAGGCACTAGCCAGTCACTCTGGCCTGCCAATGCAACAAATGAGGATCTGCCTTCCAGCGCTCGGCCGAATTTGGCGGCTGTTCGCGCAACCGATGCAATAGCTCCGCAAGTAAGCTTCACAGCGGCAATGTTTGGATGTTCTCCTAGGGTCTCAAGCATTTCTGAATTGACATTCAATCCTGCGGCCACTCCAGGAAAGTTGTAGATTATGATAGGAATCGGAGACGCGGTTGCAACTTCCTGGAAGAATCCAACAATTGCAGCCGCATCTAATGCGAAATGGAAGTACGAAGGCACCAGAACAAGAGCATAATCAGCTCCCGCCTCTGCCACCAATTTTGTGTCGTCAATAATCGCCTGTGTGCATCCTCCAAAAGTGCCACAAGTAACAGGTAGATCGGCTCGACCCAGTTTCTGCGCCGTAGAACGCGTCAGGCGCAATAGGTGCGATTTCTCCTCCGGTTTCAATGTGGCAGCTTCACCATTGGTACCTGCTATCACAATCCCATGAAGCCCGCTACTAACGAGAAATTCGAGATGTCGCTCTTGCAGTTCCCAATCGATTGATTGCGCGGTGTCTGCCTTAAACCATGTCAAGCAAGGAACATGAATGCCCCGGGGGTATGGCTGCTGATTAGAACCCATCTTCTGGTATTCAACTAACGACAAAATGAAAGATTTATGCTCATTGATGAGACCATAAAGCCGTAATAAATGCGTCTCGACTCTCACCCGAACTGCGATCGGGGTTTCTGTAAATGGAAACTAGCCGATGGGCCTTTTTGCCGTCGGATGGGCGCACTTCTGAGACTTGTGGAGTCTGGGGAATACGATTGGAGCTAGAAACAATCGTAGACTGCTTGAGAGCATACATAAGCATTTACATGGTCATTTCTTATTTTTTTTACCTTCCCTTCACTCCGCGGTTAGATTCACATAATCCGTCGAAGCATCATGGCGATCCAGGGACAAGCGCTCTGTATTTTGATGACTATCACCTGTGGGCTATCTTATCTCCTGTATGGATACGATCAATGGTTTATGTCGGGTGTTCTGTTCGTGCTAATTGCCCTCTTGATGGTAGTACGTTACATTGTAATTTTTATGCAGCCTAGTCGATGATTACCTTGTCACTATAGGTAACCCTTCATCGTTTATGCAGGGCCTACTTTCGAGTCTTTACACTCTTGGGTGCTTTTTTGGAAGTATTTTCAGCATTTTCTTCAGCGAAAAGCTCGGTCGAAAGAATCCAATCTTAATAGGCACTGCATTCATTCTCATAGGTGCCATAATTCAAACTTCATCTTATTCTCGTGCTCAATTCCTGGCCGGTCGAATTGTCGCAGGGCTTGGAACAGGATTAAACACTTCGCTAATTCCCGTATGGCAAGCAGAGACCTTGCCTACTCGAAAGAGAGAAAAGTTTGGTGCCTTGCAGTATGTACTTGTTTGCACCGGAGCATCAATCAGTTACTGGATGAGCTATGCCCTATCTTTCTCAAGCAATCAGCCTTTTGAATGGAGATTCGCCGGGGCAGCCCAATGTGTCTTCGCTGTCTTACTCTTCATTACTGGTAATTCAATTGGCTTTTGCTCCTATAATTTGATTATGCATAAATGCTGAGGCAAGACAGTCCCCTGGATGCCCGAGTCCCCTCGATGGCTCTTCATTCACAGTCGCGCCGATCAAGCCCTAGCAGTTATTATGAAGATTCATGGGACTGATAACACCGAGGATCCCGAAGTACAAACAGAAATAAGGTTGATCAACCAAGCCGTCGAACTGGAAGAACGCAACGGTGCTAGTCAATGAATACATCTTTTCAAAAACAGGAAAGAGACGCAGAATCTTCGACGAGTTCTTCTTGGGTGGTGGTATGTATTTTTACACGACAGCTTGTTATGAATTCATCTCATATTATGATGCAGGCTTATGTTTATGGTTATGTGGTCTGGTGTGTGCAGTATCGGCTACTATATTTCATACCTCTTTGAAACCTCGCTTGGATTGAGCCACAACCTGTCACTCCTGTTATCGGGCTTCAATGGCCTCTGGTATCTAATCTCAGCCTTTGTTCCGTTCGTGGTGATCAACCATATCGGCAAGCGTTGGTGTCTCTTGATCGGTGCATTTGGAATGGGCTGCTGTTTCCTCACCATGTCATTGACGATTCGTTCCGGTACAAAGGGAGCTTCTATTGTCTGTGTGGTCGCCTTCTTCCTATATTATTCATTTTTTGCTCTAGGATTTCTCGCTGTACCGTGGCTATATAACGCCGAAATTCTACCGCTTCACCTGCGGTCCAAAGGCAATACCATCACAACCTCATCGAACTGGATTTGGAATTTTGCCACGGATATGATGACCCCATCTGTGATGAGCCAACAAGGCTGGAAGGGCTACTTGATATTCACCGTTTTCAACTTCTGCTTCATTCCCTTCATATATCTATTCTATCCGGAAACCACCGGTCGACGACTTGAAGAGATTGACGCGATCTTTTATAAGACCAGGTCAATAGTTGCGGGAACTGAATGGGCAAAGAAAGGCAAGTTCGAGACAGATCACTTAGATCGGATCGTAGAAGGAATTGAAAACGGCAAAGGCAAAACCGTATATCTGGAATATATAAACGAGTCCGGGTAGACGCTTCCCTTGCACCTGAACCTTTTTTTAGTTTTGAACTCTGCTTTCGGGGTGCTGCTTCGAAGAATGTCATGCGGGAACTCCATAGTTTGTCTTAGTTGAACTTAATATTATTCAATAAACCGGGACAGTAATTATCAAAAGAGAGTTTGACTTATAGGGCTCAATCGCAAGACAGCCCAATCTAGCCATGGCGATTCGGAGCAAACTTAACCTTAAAGAAATAGCGAAAAGCTTGACGAGTCAAGTCAATCATAAAAAATGAGGTCTTATAATTTTAGCTATTTTTTCCAAGTCAGCAAGCATACATATTGATGCAAAAAAAGTTGATCCGACCGAGATTTAAACCAATATCCCGTGACAGGGCTGGGATGGAAGTTTAGATATAAAATAGTGGAGGGCAGGTGCGGGCTCGGGGAAACTCTTTGCCGGGCCGAGATCTCATCTGTCATTTGGTCTGGGATAACGACACATCCATGGCCACATCAAAAGCAATCTCGTTGTCGCAGTTTTTTGTGAAGTTCTGCAGTGCATGGAAAGGCACACGCGGGAAATTTGGCTTTGATCAAAAAAACGCGAAAGATGGCTGCCTCCCTCTACCTAGCAAGCTTGGTAAGAATACTTGATCCAAATCACAACTAATAAGCTAAGTGATCATGGCTAACGCCCACGCTAGGTCTTGCCGTCAGCGGCGGTGCCGACTCCATGGCCTTGGCATATCTATGCCGACAGCTAGAAAAATCGGAACTTGCAGGTCCAATCTCCGTTACCGCATTTGTGGTAGACCACTGTGCTCGTCCAGAGAGCCACCATGAAGCGCAGACTGTGGTCGGCTGGTTGACCAATATGGGTATGTGTCTTTTTTTAAAAAAAATTGAATCATCTCAATTCAAGTTATTAGTAGCTTTTGCGCCTTCCTTTTGTCCAGGAGGTAATATGCTCATTTAAATACCTATCTACCTAGGGATCAAAACAAAGGTTCTACACCTGGACTGGTCTCCATTTTCTACAGATCAAAATATTCCACATCAAGATAATACAGGATTAACGCCACTTCCGTCTGCTTTTGAAACTCATGCACGACGTCTTCGGTTTCAGGCTCTTGGTGAAGCCTGTCGAGAATGTGATATTGAGGCCTTGCTCATGGGCCATCACCGCGATGATACGGTCGAAACCACCATTTGGCGACTCTCTTCCGGAGCTCGAGGCGCCGGCCTTGCAGGTATTCCCGGCATAGCTCGAATTCCAGAATGTCATGGCCTTTTTGGAGTTTCAGAGAGCGGGTCATCGATGAAGCTTACTCGCAAGAAGAGTTATTATCCTCAAGCCCTGGTACGCCTCGATGAGAAGAATCAAGGCAGCATTCATTTTACTTCAAATGAAAATGAAAACCCCCTGGGTTCTATGTCATCGTCAGGCTCACAATCACGTCAAGTCTCCAAAGGAGTCTCCATCGCAACAGGCGGTGTCCTTCTCTGCCGGCCTCTTCTCGCTTTCCCCAAAGCTATGTTGTTAGAGACCTGCCACCAGAACAAGGTTCCATATGTCTCGGATCCAACAAACTTCGACCCTACTCTGACTCCCCGAAATGCAATACGTAGCATGCTTGCTTCTAATTCCTTGCCACAAGCTCTGCGGGCTCCTTCCATTATCTCATTAGTCCATGCAAGCCGGAGCCATCTTGAGTCAACCGCACAACTCTCAAATCAAATGCTTTCATCTCGATTCCGCATTCTCGACTTGAACCTGGAAACTGGTACAATGGTCCTGCAGATCTTGGAGGCTCCTACAGTCCCTGATCTTTTGCAAGGGCTTTCAACAGATCACACTCTCTACACCCAATGCCATGCGCTCCGCCGCCTTACTGAAATTATATGTGCCTCTCCTGGGACTTCAATTTCTCTGAATCGATTTGAGCCGTTTACATCTCGCGTGTTCGAACAACAAGATGATGGTTCAAAGATAAGCCAGGGCCAAGCCAGAAAATCTTTCACTCTTGGGGGCGTCATGTTCAACCCCCTTTCTACCATTTCCACAGGGACATGCCACACCTCTCCATCGGGTGGAAACAACATATGGCTCCTCTCGCGCCAGCCATTCTGGAAAAATAAATCTCCGGCCCTGCGTTTCGATGTTCCAGTATCAAACTTCGCGTTACCCAATTCTTCACCTGCCTCGACATCTTTTGGGACATCCACACCATGGAAGTTATGGGACGATCGATACTGGTTCCGATTCACCCTAACACTGATTAATAAGGACGCTCAAAGAAAACCCGCTGGTCAAACAGCCAACGTACCGTTTGTTATCCGACCATTTCAGAAGTCTGATATTACGAAGATTCGCAATAGCCCGAGATCCATGGCGATACAAGATGGAGAGCAGAGAGCGAAGAAGACGGCAGTCATGTTGACCCAATTACGAAAGTTGCTATCATCCGCAGCTCCGGGTTCGACCCGATATACGGTGCCGGTCCTCACTGTGGTGGAGGAGTCCGATGGCTTGAAGCAATCAGTTTGCCTCCATGGTGATCACTTATTAGCGCTTCCAACCCTTGATTTTTGCCTTGATGCTCAATCGAAACAAACGGGTACCAATGAGATGAAGTTTCCTTATGGAGAAGAAGAATACAAGGTGGCATGGGAATGGATGTACAAAATGGTTGACACCGAGGCATTACGCTTTATGCGCGCCCCAGTCGAGGCTGGATCAGCTATTGTACACAATAATAGTCTAGACAAATAAAAGGGCTGCGAACTTGATCTCCGGTGCTATGCATGACCCGCCATCTGTGCAGAGAGGACTAGAAATCAACAAGAGAAAAATAATGCAAATGAATACACAATAGAAGCTCTGGTGAGGATATGGCAGGAAAGGACAAAAGAAAAGTGTGTGGTATCACAGAAAAGAAAGATTAAGGAGAAAAAAAAGAAACAACCCCCCCCCCCAAGAAAAAGGAGGGAGAAAAAAAGGAAAGCAGCAAAAGGATAGTGAGCCGCTAAGTGGCGAAAGAAATGTTAGCTCTGATGCAAATTCACCGCAAAAGACGTATGATTATTGTTCACTGGCCCGCAGCAGAGCAACTGCTGCCGATTGGGCCCGAAGGCCTCCAACTTCTCTCTTTAATCGAAAATTCTCTTTCTTCAGGCGACCAATTTCGTCAAGAGCGTTCGTCAATTGAGACCGTAAAGCATCTTCTGTATTGCCTGTCCGAACTTCCTTGGCGATCTTACTGAGTTCCGTGTTGAAGCGATCATAGAGTGCCTCGTTTTCTGCGCTGGCCTCGCGGTAAAGTTCATCTAGTTTCTTGACGCGCTTTTCGCTCAGGATCAACGAAGATTCCAAGTCTTTCTCAAGCGCAGAAGTACGGCCGCTGTATTCCCCAGACAGCAGTTCAAATTGCTCTTCAAGTCTCTGCATTCGAATTTCAAGGGATGTGCCTACTCCTGAAGGTTGATAGGAATCTGTGGACTCCAAGTTTGGCTCCATGCTGGCTTGGTTGGTAGGCGTAAGTCTCAAATTACGCATCTCGTCACCCAATGCTCTCAATTCGTCTCGTAGACTAATTTGACTAATAGCCTGGGCTCTTTTTTCCGCTTGAACACGCTCACGAAGCTATTGAAATTTTAGTAAACGGGACTTCTCCCCACCCCGAAACAGGGGGATAATATGGGGCAATTGGTGACTAACCTTCTGCGGGCTTTGCATTCGCAACTTCTGAGGCTTTTGGGACGAGGAGGAGGACTGTGGTCGCTTGATTTCCGGTCCATTAACCGGTGCGCGTTCTCGAAGCCCTGCGCTTCGTTGTGGAATGCTGGTTGCACGGGACCTCCTTTTCGTTTCCTGGGTTGGCGAGTCTGGAATGTCGCTCTTGGTCTTGGTTGACCGCTCGGTTTGCGGCATCTTGGGATCAATATTCTCCTTTCTACTCGGTGTTGAGGGACGCATTGGCGACTTTTGCCGAATGGGTGATCCGAAACGGGCAGGCGATGTTGTTTTGCCCGGCGATGTTGCCCTGCCGGGTGACGCTAAATAGCTGCTCTGGGGTCTAGGTTGGCTAGTCGGGGTTGTGATCTCTGCTCGCGGGCGGTTGGAAGGAGTCACTGGGCGGCGCAGAGCATGACTTGGGGAAAGATGAGATGCGTCTGAAGAGGCAGTATCAGGGCGCAAGTCGGAGAGTGAGCTTCTCCGTTTTCTGCGAACCCTTACTACGCCATCATCAGAAATTCCTCGGATCGAGGATAATGACGGTGGCTGCCCATACGAGGTTCCAGGCCTCGATATTTGCTCTTCAGATGCAAATCCATTGGGATGATCGCGGGAGCCAGGCCGGAGTAACCCCAGCCGTGTGTCCACATCAATAGATTTGGAACGTATCAGAGAACCCTTTGGAGTATTCGGCTCCGAATCGCCGGGGCTTTGTCTCTTACTCAGTGTTCGCAATATTGAAGCAACCTTGCTCTCTCCCTCGATCTTCTGGCTCTCCTTATGTAGGCTAAATCCAAAGCGCTTTCGGAAAGATGAGCTATTGGAGCTCACAGAACCGGTGGGGGCATGAGAATTCTTCGTTTGATCACAAGTCAGTGTACCTTCCACCGATGCTCCGCCAGGAATGAACTCTTCGAAAAGATTATCAAAGTCGTCTACAAGCCGGTCCAAGAGTGACACGTGCTGCACCGGGTCCCCTTCTTCAGTGAGAACCTCAGCGAATGCAACGGTCAGAGCACCACGATCCCCGTCATTGCCGGAAGCATCTAGCAGCTCCGCGAGCAGTCTAATGATAGCAGCCAGGGCACGACGATTTTGGGGGCTCATGTCCGCCAAGAACTTTCGAAATTGCTCATCAAAATCACGAGGAAACATCGTATCAAACTGACCCTGTAGTTGTCTCAGGGAAACTGCATCCAGTACGGGGCCCATGCTCCTCTTCCAAGCATTTTTCATGAATGTCTCAAAGGCAACAAAGAGCGTGTCAACCGGCACTTCTGCAGCGGCCTGAAGCTTGCTAGGATCTTCTAATAGGATATTGTAGAGCTCATTTACCGGGGCACGGTCTGCGTTGTCTCTGGCGCGAAGCATGCGTCCCAGTATATTTCCACTTCTAGATTGAAGAGAAAGCACATATGCTGCAAAGGACTGTTCCAATGAACCGAGTTGACCTTCTGGGCCCCGGCTAGTCGTGCCAACAACGGAGATTTTGTTTGAAGCCTCGTCTTTCTCTTTTTCCTTGCCAGGAAAAGTTGATGGCAGAGTGTTGGAGCGCGAATGATTGCCTCTCGGAGGAGGCATCTTTGGAAATTCTCCCAGCAAAGTCGCCGAATTCGGATGTTTGATGGTGGGTACATTTTCGCGGCTACCGCCCAGGAGATTAGATATGAGTTTTGTTGGCGATGGTGGTCGAAAGCCGCGAGAAGACTTGACCTGCGTAATCAAACTGTTTGCAATATAGCGTATGATTTCAAAGTTCGAGTGTACGAGGGGTTTCATCACGCTCGGATTTCTGGGGCTATGGAGCGGTGAAAATAGAGCTTGCACTGTACAAATGAGCTGGTTAACAACTTCTTTAATCCAGTATCAAAGACGATACGAATATTGAAATGACTTACAACGCCGAGTAAGAGTGGGAACAAAGGAATCTGCTGATACAATATCTGTAGATCCCAACCCAATCACGGTATCAATGTCCATTCTGAATTGATCCCCACTGGGGCTCGATATCGACATCACCACCTCCAAACTCGTACTTTTCAACATTTGCGTGCATTCACTTTTGGATGTATCGAAAACAAGTCGAATTGGGGACGACTGTTCTTGATTAAGAGCCGTGCTTTCGCCCTCTTCGCAAACGCACGCCAGGATACTAGTGCTGGTAGTGGGCTCGGCAAGGCTGCGTAATGTCCATTTCCCCCCTCTCGTTCCTGTTCGGAAAACCGGCCTTCGATCTTTGCTTTGGTGATTTCTTCAATGAACCGACTAGCCTTTCCTTCGTACATTGCAGTCAACTCCAAGGCAAGGAATTCTGCACCTCCATCGCCACTGCTGGGGTTAGACATAGACGTGGCAGGGACAATGAACAGAATTCGACCACAAGCGGATTGCATGCAGCGGACCGTATGGAGTTCTAGCACCTGTACGATCCTGAGCTCCCCGGAGGGCAGAGAAACTGTCATATCGTTGGTTGGTGAGGCTGCATTGTCGATTTCTGTCATGAGCCCACGTGCGGTGATGCGGCTCTCGAGGGACTTTGCAAGCAGTACGAGACAGTTTTTGTAGAGAAGCGTGATCCCAGCTGCACCTCCCTGGGCCTGGGCATCCAATTTATATGGAAGGGTGACTTCGTTCACGTCCACAGCCGCGATCAATCGGCCTTCAGGGAATTTTTTGCCCGTCCATCCATCAGTGAGATCTCTCAGGCGTTGCAGACTTTGCGTATGACTAGATGGGGAGGTGTTGTCTAAGGCGCAGATATCCTTCACAATGTCCCGGGCCTTTAGCAACGGGCGCACTGCAGGATGGACCAACGGCAAACTGCTGGTCATAGTGTCAATCAGAAGACTATACCGAGGCAGCCGTTGAACCGGTTCCATTAGCAGAGACCGTAGCCGCTGTTCTCCGGTCTCGTATACTCTTCGCGAAAAACTGGAATTTTTGTCCTTCATGAACGAATTCAACGTCTGTGTGAAACCGGTATGTGCCCGCATGTAGTCTGCATACGGTTGCGAAAACTGTGGTAGCCATTCCAGTAAAGCTCTTGCGAATGCGACGGCACCAATCGAGTCTCGGGCATCTCGCGATGCGCCACGATATGAACCCGATGCGGGTAATTCAGTATCTTGACTAATATCTTCAAGAGCGTCTTTTTCTGTCTCTTCGAGGACATGACGAATGATATCGAGGAATCCAAGGTTGACGTCCAGGATCTCGTTCAGGCACGGGGGAAAGAGGGCTTCCAACGCCTTCTGGTCGGGACTAGTACTGGAAGGCCCTCTAGATTGAGCTTTCTGTCGGAATTCGTCTGCCACTTCGTGAACGAGGGAATAGAGCTTGGCGACATATCTCTCCTCCGTGTCGACTAACTCACACATCGTAAGGCGGAGGGCTTCCTTCTGGCCGCGTGTAAAGATCCTTGATTTGCTAACATTGGTGGGCTGCGAAGGCGCCCGCTTGAGTCGTGAGGTTGGCAGAAACATCGGATCACCCAAGGCCTGTATTAGGGGCGTAAAGGGGCCGTATTGGAGATCAGAGATGACATCGACATCTGACCCCGTGCTCTCGCGCCTTTGAGATTGTATGGTACCTGAAGGCAACACAACATCGATATCAGCCCAGGGGACTGTGCGCTCCTGGAAAGCGGTATAAATGTTGTGAACAATTTCAGAAGAGTCCTCAATTTTGGTCATTCGATTAGCGAGATCGGCCGCATGCACCTCATCAAACAACTTGGGCGTCTTCCCGCCGGGTCGTCCAGCCCGAGCCGAGTCTATCAACCGGCTCTTCAATGGCTCCGAGAGTCCAGCAAAATATTTTAGCATGCTGACTGCAAGCCCTCGAGCGATCGCATCACCTTGTTTCTCACGTGGAAGATGATTGACCGCCGCGTACAGTGATGCTGCGGGTGATATCGTAATTCGAGGATAGCTCTGGAACCCAGCCGGGGTGAAGATATGTGCTTGGATGCGCGAGCTGCTCACGGTGGCATTGGCTGTCGCAACCGGGCCGTAGAATACGAGGATGGAAGAGAGATAGGTATCGACGGTGTGGTAAAGACTGAGGTATTCCAGCGACAAGTCGGACACCGCAGTGCCTGCGGGCGCACTGGCGTTGGCCGCCATTGTGGAAGTCTGTCGCACTTGCCAGATATAAGTGCGCAATACAAGGAATGAACAGAGGCCGGTGCCGCACTTTCTCGGCGCGTATTATTAACTGTGCAGGTCAAGGTTAGAAGGAGCGACAGAGTCGAGGCGAAGCGCAACGTACACGAGAGTCAGCGCGGGTCGGAGGACAAGGGCCGCAGTCATCATATGGAAGGATCGTGGTCGCCACACTCTGGTTTGCCCTCCATAGAACCTATGGGAGTCGAATCGAAGGACTACCAACGAGTGGGAGGGGTATGGAGGGTCTGCAAACGACCAGGTGGAGAAAGGATGGTTTGTTTTGGCGCGCGGGGAGGGCGAGAGGGGGAGATCGGTGATACAGCGATAGCGCGATAACTGGGGACGCTTAGCGCCGTCGGAGGCTCAGCCGTGAGATCGCCTTGTTTATGTTTGTCGGGCCAACGCGGGCGTTGCTCACCCCAACCAGCTGCAAGGCTCCTCTGACAAGTCACATCGCCAATCCAGTGCATCCAGTACATCCAGTACATCCATACATCATGACACATCAATGGATAGGAATAAAGCAGCGGAACCCGCCACGCCGCCACCAACACCAACCACCTGGCACACAAGTTGTCCAGCCAAAGCACCCGAACCCGACCGTAATACTCTTGTATCATATCACCTACATCTCCCCTCTTATGCCCCAATATGCCTCGTTATCAAGGAATGGAGGATTTTCTAGCCACTTGCGAAGAGGAGATGCACCGTTCTTTCCATGAAGGTGAGGACGCCATCGTTACTTTCTCTCAGGTTGGCGAACGCACCTTCCAGAGAAACTTTCTAGACTCCGTACATAAGATCTTGAGATCCTGGAAAAGCTACGATTATGAGTCTCACACTCTTCAATTCACGATGGCTGAGTCTCCCGAACACGCTCATGCTGCAACTACATTCAGCGACATGGTTGCTCGGTGGCGGCCACAATCAACACGACGTGTTCTGCTTAGTTCAGGTGCATGCCCATTTGAGACATCGCAAGAGACCAGGACCGGCAAGCCCAAGGCAAGGAAACCTGATGGTTCCTGGCACCCTAGAACTCAATTTCCGGGACCTCCGAGTGTTGTTCTAGAGTGCGCGAAGTCTGAATCACGACGTGAACTGATGACGAGCGTTAAGTTTTGGCTCCATGAAGCCCGAAGCCAGGGTCTTGAAGTCGAGGTGGTTGTCACAATTCAAGTCAAGCCCTTGAGCGTGGACCTTGAAAAATGGAAATTCGACAGAAAAAGGGACTATCGCTGTGAAGGAAAGATGACTGTTAAGAGAGCAAACTTAACTTCCACTTCGGACTCACTTCAGGTCTCTGGGGCATCTTTCCAGCTCACCTTCCAGGAGCTCACCAGGATGAAACCGCAGAGAAATCACGATTGCTCTAACCTCTGCATAAATCGACGAGATGCAGGATCCATTGCTCAGGCGATCTGGATCTTATAAGCTTCTCGGCCCCTGGCGAAGGCGGTGAGCAGGCCCGGGGACACGCTAATCCCCAAGAGGCAAGCAACAGCCCAGCGCGAGAGACCAGCTGTTTGTTCGCCGAAGTTCACGGTGACACCACGGCATCTCGCCCGCTCGAGATGCTCGATTCCACCATGTCCGATCCTCTCCCGATCGCCATTGACCCCGTGGCGTTGGTGACCACGGAATGCATCACAGTCACCTCGTCCATGCGGAAGCACGCCCGCTGGGCGCACTCCTCCGTCTCCGCCATCCTGGGGGGCAACGGAGGGTCTCGTGTTTACGAGCGAGATACCTCGGCGCCTCCCAGCCCGCGCAAAAGTGGGCAGTCGCTCCGTTCCGAAGACGACCATGCTTTGGCCAATCGATGGGGCCTCCGGGGCAAGAAAGGGAAGAGCATGCAGGATAACCCGTTGATTTCGGCCTTCACCCGCCTGCGGAGCGATCTCAAGGGCTGCAAAGACATCAGGACCTTCGATACCCCGGCTCTTCTCCATCCGTTTCTCCAGGTCATCCGCTCCTCGTCGACCTCAGCCGCCATCACCTCTCTCGCCTTGGTCGCCATCACCAAGTTCTTCTCCTACAACATTATCAACCGAGACTCTCCTCGACTATCCATGGCAATGCAGCTCCTCTCGGCGGCCATCACACACTGCCGATTCGAAGCGAGTGACTCGGCCGCAGATGAAATCGTCCTTCTTCGAATCTTGAAATTGATGGAGGGCATGCTCTCCCGGCCAGAGGGAGGATTGCTTGGGGACGAGAGTGTTTGTGAGATGATGGAGACAGGCTTAAGCATGTGTTGCCAGGTTCGCTTGTCAGAGGTCCTACGGAGATCTGCTGAAATGTCCATGGTGAACATGTGCCAGGTCATCTTCATGCGGTTGTCTCATCTCGATCAAGAATTACCTTCGGGACAGACCCCATTCACAGAGGAGAGTGTGAAGAAGGACGCGGCGAACTTGAAGATGGACCCGTCCGTGAACGGCGATACTGTGACATCACAACACCAATCCGTGATGAGCTCAGATACGGCCGCCCCCGAACGAGACAGCACGAGCCGCGAAGGATCCTCCGAACAGGCGGGTACCGGGGTTGCTGCCACCGCCCCACCCAGCCCACACGATGATGATGCCGATGAGGAGGTTCAGCCGTATTCATTAGCCTCAATCCGAGAGCTGTTCCGAGTCTTGATCGACCTTCTGGACCCTCACAACCGGCAACATACCGATACTATGAGGGTGATGGCTCTTCGCATCATCGATGTTGCCCTCGAGGTGGCTGGTCCATCTATCGCTCGGCATCCCAGTCTAGCTGCCTTAGCCAAAGACGACCTCTGTCGCTATCTATTCCAATTGGTTCGCTCAGAACAATTGGCGATTTTAACGGGGTCTCTCAGAGTTGCTGGTACCCTGCTATCGACATGTCGGCCTGTGTTGAAGCTACAACAGGAGCTCTACCTCTCATATTTAGTAGCATGCCTTCACCCTCGCGTGGAGATTCCGCGTGAAGCTGGAATTGACCCTTCTCTATATGAGGGCGTACCGCAAGCCCCAAAATTGGTAAAACAACCATCATCGCAGACAAACAGTGGCCGATCAACACCAGTTCCCGTTAAAGATCGACAAAAGCTCGGACTTGAGGGCGGCTCACGAAAGCCCGAGGCTCGTGAGGCGATGGTGGAAAGTATCGGAGTCCTCTCCCGGATTCCTAGCTTCATGGTTGAACTTTTTGTCAACTATGATTGTGAGGTGGATCGAGCCGATCTATGTGAGGACATGATTGGACTGCTTTCTCGCAATGCGTTCCCCGACTCTGCAACTTGGAGCACCACAAATGTGCCTCCGCTGTGTCTAGATGCTCTTCTTGGTTATGTACAATTCATTTACGACCGACTGGATGATGACCCAGTACAAGGAGACTATCCGCCACAGGAGCGCCTTCGCAGTCAACGCAAAACAAAAAAAATTATCATCAAAGGAGCGCAAATGTTTAACGAGAACCCGAAGGCGGGGATTGCCTGGCTTGCAGAACATGGTGTCATTGAAGATGCGAACAATCCTGTACTGGTTGCTCGTTTCTTAAAGGGAACTGGACGACTGTCAAAGAAGGTCCTTGGAGATTTTATCTCTAAGCGAGATAATGAAGAGTTACTGGGAGCCTTCGTTGATCTTCTTGATTTCTCGGGGAGAAGCGTCGTCGAAGCACTCCGAGAGCTGCTCAGTTCATTCCGATTACCTGGTGAATCGCCTCTTATCGAGCGAATTGTTACAACCTTTGCTGAGCATTACATGGAGAAAGCTAAGCCTGAAGGAATTGCCGACAAAGACGCGCTATACATTCTGACTTATGCTATTATCATGCTGAATACGGAACTTTATAATCCTAACGTCAAGTCGCAAAACCGCATGTCGTTCCCGGCTTTTGCCAGAAACCTCCGGGGAGTTAATTCAGGCGGTGATTTTGCTGAAGATTTCCTCCAGGACATATACGATTCCATCAAGGAGAACGAGATCATTCTGCCTGATGAGCATGAGAATAAGCATGCTTTCGACTATGCTTGGAAGGAGCTCTTGCTCAAGTCTTCCTCTACCGGTGAAATGGTGGTGGGTGAGACCAATGTGTACGACGCGGAGATGTTCGAAGCGACATGGAAGCCGGTGGTCGCAACCCTTTCTTATGTTTTTATGTCCGCCTCTGACGACGCTGTGTATTCTCGCGTTGTCAATGGATTCGACCAATGTGCTCAAATCGCCGCTCGCTACGGATTGACTGAGGCATTTGATCGCATTGTCTCCTCTCTTTCGTCTATCAGTACTTTGGCAACAAGCAAACCCCCAAGCACAGCGCTCAACACAGAGGTTCAGGCTGGTAAGAAGAGTGTGATGGTGAGCGAACTGGCTGTGAAGTTTGGAAGAGATTTCAGAGCCCAATTGGCCACTGTCGTGCTATTCCGAGTATTGGCGGGTAATGAATCTACTCCAAAGCAGGGGTGGGACCAAATCATACGAATTCTCAGCAATCTGTTCATCAACTCATTAATTCCGCCATTCGACTCACAAATGACTGCCGAACTGGATATCTCCCCAATTCCGCTCCAGCCTCCGTCTCAGGTTGTCGATCGAGATGGACGGAACAACGAAACCGGACTGCTCTCTGCATTCACTTCCTATCTTTCAAGCTATGCCGCCGATGACCCACCTGAGCCTTCCGACGAGGAGCTTGACAATACTTTGTGCACGGTAGACTGTGTGACCGCATGCTCAATCCCCGAAATATTGGCTAACATGAAGTGAGTGTCTTCTGAAATTGAGAAACCGCAACTTTTTTTATTAACCACCCCCAAGAACCCTGCCTTTGTCGTCCTTGGAAAAGCTTGTGGACGCGTTGTTATCTCAACTTCCCGAGGATAACGCACCTGCTGTCATTGTTGTAAAACCGGAACGCCCTATTCCAGTATCAAGACCTTCAAGCGCCCGAGTCGACCCTGATCAGCCTAAATACGATCCCTCAATGATCTTCCTTTTAGAGTTGGCGACCATCCTCACTCTCCGTGATGAAAAGACTCTGGGAGCTCTTGGTGAGACTTTGGCGACGACGCTCCAAACATTGGTGCGCGACGCCAAGAACCTCCACCCCTTGACCGTATCTCGCATTGTGTCTTACTTGTTCAACCTGCTACGTCTGAGTCATGTATGTGCCATAAATTCCTTCCTATCTTGAATTTTTCTCGTCTAACTTATATTCAGGACCAGCATTTTATGAGAGTACCTGTCGTCCTTCATGCCATATCCGGGTACGATCAAGATATCTTGGAGACTGTTGCTGTTCCTACAGTGAAGGGGCTGGCCCGTTGCATTGCACACACCGGTCGATTAAGAAATGAGATCACAATTTCCCCCGACTTCTGGTCAATTCTTCAACGACTGCACCAACATGAGGAGGCTGCACCCCTAGTGTTTGGGTTGCTTCAAAGTATTGTGGATTCTATGCCCGACATTGTGACAGGCGACAACTATGAATTTGCTGTTGCACTTGCGAATGACTTTATCAGCGCCGGGCACATCGGCTCCATTGATGAGCGCCAGAGGGATACTCATGCCCGTCGGACAAAGGGAGTCAAGCAGTCCAAACTCAGGTAAGGTAGCTCTTCTCCTTTGAGGATGTTAAGATGCTAACAATCCCACAGCGAGAACCAGATCGTCACTCGTGGCATCAAGTCGATTGGGCTGATCTACCATTTAACTGGCCGCGTGCCTTTGCTCATCAGGCAGTCTCACCTGGAAGAGCGTGAAGGTTTGCCTCCTATATTATCCATACATGCCTCAGCAGATTTTTGACAGTTCAAATCATAGCCTGGTCTGCCTACTGGTCTCCCATTTTCGAGTCTCTACGTGGTCAGTGCACGAACCCATGTCGCGACATTCGACACCATGCCATTTCGACATTGCAACGATCTCTACTTTCCGCTGAGCTGATCTCTGGCGATGACAAGGAGTGGGCCACCATTTTCGATGAGGTGCTTTTCCCGCTGATTCTGCGCCTTCTGAAACCTGAGGTCTATCATTCTGATCCCATTGGCATGGGTGAAACTCGAGTCCAAGCTGCGACCTTGGTCTGCAAAATCTTCTTGCGCTTCCTTGATCAGCTGCCAAACCGGGAAGGCATGCTTCCTCTTTGGCTTCAGATTTTGGATATTCTCGACCGAATGATGAACAGCGGTCAGAGCGATAGCCTGGAAGAGGCAATCCCTGAAAGCTTGAAAAACATTCTTCTTGTCATGGCAGATGGTGGCTACCTGGTACCTCCGTCTCAGGATTCGAGTAAGGAAGAGATGTGGCTCGAGACTCGCAAGCGCCTTGGGCGCTTCGTGCCTGATCTTTTTGCGGAGGTTTTCCCTGACACTGTGAATGAAAAAGAAAAATCTCAGCCGGGCTCTGCTATTCCATCTCCTCCCAAGCCCGCGAGTGATGCTGGGAAAGAGAGCGAGGAAGTTGTGCCCTCGTCAAGTGTTGGTTCAGGAGATGCACCGGCAGCCGACCAAGCAGGTAGTCAACCTACACCCGAGACTGCGCCCTGATTTGAGCCCAAGCCGGTCTTGTGATCATCTAGGGTGTGCGCCCTAAATTTCATCTGCCTTTACCCTGTTGCATTTACATCTAGAAGAGCGTTGGGATTGCAGCAGCTTTGGAATTGTTCCCTTTTCGATCCTCTTGCAACTTTGCCTCATCTTACTGTGTAGTTAGAGCGTGTTTTTCACTCCTGGCACTCGGTCATAATAAAAGATAGTCTTCTATTCTCTTCCGACTACAGCCTCTGACCACAGGTCCTCGGAGACAGAAAAGGGGACCAACTCAATGTTGTCTACCTGCACATCCAATCAAGTGAACGACGTAGCTGGACCCTCTGGTCTGACTGCCGTGGGCACAACTGTAGGGCCTTATGGTCGATAATTGAGCGAAGTACAACCGCCGTATACCGGATTCAACCGGCCCAAAGAGCCTCGAAGGCAACACGAAGGCAGCGATAATCGGAGAAAACCTGCCACTTTTGAATCCTATTGGGAGCTCTGGAAAGCCCATGTTTGTTTGAATCGTGATAAGCTTGCACAACATGACCCTCCACTCTGTCTTTCCGTTCGAAATTCACAATGTCTCCAACCGGCGAGTAAAGCTTGTCCCCTTTAACCCCAACCTGCATGGCCGTACATTCTTCCGCTTATCCTCGTCTCACCCCGAGTTGTATGCACATATGCCTATGGGACCCTGGGGCTCCGAAGATGAATTTAAATCCGAGTTCTACGAAACCCCCCGGACAATATTCTGTCGTTTGCAAATCCGGGGTCGTTCGCATTTGCGATTATTGACAAATCGGGCATGTCCTCGATGGACGACCCGGACGGCGAACTCACGGGCACGATCAGTTTCGTGCGGACCTCAAAGACTCATCTGAGCACCGAGATTGGCTTTATTGTTATTTTGCCGCCCTATCAGCGCACCTATGTGGCGATGAGTGCCGTGGGGCTTGCTCTGCAATATGCTCTGGAGGCACCAGAGAACGGCGGTCTGGGATTGCGCAGGGTTCATTGGCGAACCAGCACGACAAACGTCGCGAGCGCCAAACTTGCAGAGAAGATGGGATTTGAACAGATTGGGATTGTCTCTTGGCATATGCGATTCGTCAAGGGAAAGAACAAGGGGAAGGTTGGAAATGGTAAAGACTTGCCCCCGGGAAGCGACCCTCAGGATCTATGGAGGGATACCATCGACTATAGTCTTTCGTGGGATCGGTGGGAGACCTTCGCCAGGGAAGAAGTACAGAAGCAGATGCTTTGATGGCCCTCCTCCCTATCTCTGTCCTATCTCAGTCTCCTTGAAGTACAATAAGCCCTATTTTTTCAGACTACCAAAGCCTCAACTTTTAATTTCCAGTTCCCTCAAGATCATGCTTTTCAATCCCCGACTAAGGAATGTGGCCGAGTATAACCGAACTCTAATTTTCCCAAAATGATGGTAAAAGGCCCCCATTTCACGATCGTCGCTCATTACCCGTCAATCTGACTCAGAGTGTGTTCACAAGTGGGATGCCTGAACTGCATTTATTTAGTTTTATGGATCCGCCCTGTGTCCGCGTGCGTTCTGGGGTTTGAATGAAGTTCTTGTTTTTTAAATCCTCTGCACAAACTAAGATACTACTTCTGGATATTACTCTACGGTCGAAAATGAAGCACATCCAATTTCAAGGTGGACATGGTCTTTTCCACTGACGAGCGCCCTCCCGAGCAACTGGACTGACACGCCCCGCATTCGGGGCTTAGATTACCTCGCCGCCGGTCAGATCGTTTTCGACTGGGCTGATAGCTATGACAAAAAGGTAGGCATCTCAAATTTCACAGCAAGACGTTGCCATTCGGCTAACCTGAGAAAGGACTGGGACCGACTTCGCGGTATTTTAGCGCCCAGCTTGATGGTACCTCAATCCATTCACGTCGAGCCATCCAAAGTAAATCGGCACTAACATTGCAACTGGCAGGTGGACTACAGTATTGTTGGGCTCCAGCTTTTTCCGGACATGAAAAGCGAAGATTTCATTACCCTCATGAGCTCACCACATTTCCTAGGCGATCCCCTCGTCCGCACGCAGCACTTGCTCGGCGCGGCCAAGTACGAGTACGTATCGGAGTATGAGATCGTGGCCACTCATCAAGTCCGCGCGGCCCATCAGCGCTACGTTGACCTTGAGCACACCAAAGTAGCCTATCAGGGTTACGGCAATGGTAGTGTCAAGCATTGGTACAAGAAGATTGACGGGGTCTGGAAGCTGTCTGGAATCCTCCCCGAGATGTATTGGACGGAAGGCGATTTCTCCAAGATCTTCGTCAACCCATCGGTTGCCTAATAAGCGTCGTTTTGGCGGCCACGGTATTCAAAGCTCGGAGGATGTTTCTGCTCGGCCACTGAACGAGAAAAGCAGGCTCTTTGATTTTCATATTACTCCTATTGGTTGGGCCTGATTCACAGACAAGTTTGCCCTCTTCCCGGTTCTTTATTTAGCTCAGAAAATGGGATTCACTATATGGAATGATAGAATTGTGATGTAGTGTCTCACAAAAGGCCTTCCTTAGGTCTGGTACTAGCACACAAGAAATCAAACCAGCGTAGGTGTAGAGAACATTGAGTAGAATGCGATCCGAATTGGTGGTTTATAAAACAGGAAAAGGCCTTGGCATAGGCAAAAAACGCAAGCAGTATGCAGTGCAGAGATGGTGGAAATGAATTCATTCTTGAGCACACTGAGCCCAAGTTAACAAAAGAAACAGAATTTGAGTCAGTCAGGGAAACAGAGTGCGCAGTGACACCAAGAAGAAAAAGGAAACTGAAATGAGATGCTTGGCAAGGATACTTATACGAGAAGATAAGAGAAAAAAAATCATAGGCACACAGTTAATGAAGATGAAAAGACAAGGAGCATCCGATCCAGAACAAACAAAAGATCGATCTTTGCTTATTTTTCAACGGAAATAAGCAACCTCCGCCCAGCACCCATCCTAATCGTCCATATCGTCATCAAGATCGATAGCGTCAGGATTGGCAGGGGCCGCAGGAGGTGCTTGTCCAGCCGGCGGGGGTCGATTACCTCCCTCAGGACCAGTGCTGGCAGCAACAAAGCCCACAGGAGCGCGTGCTTCACGTTCGAGAGCAGCCATGGCATCTGCACGGTCGGTGTCCTTGTCCTCATCCTGCTCACCCTCCTGGATACGTTGTTGGGAGCGGGCAATAGCTTGCGAAGCAATGAAGTTGACATCAGTGCTGCGAAAGTGTTAGTTAACAGTTACTGGGGCTAAGACAGAGAGGAAAAACATACTTGTACTGAGCCTGGACACTTCTCTTGATGCGGAGCATCTCCTTGAAAGTATCCTCATTTCCATGTTGGACCTCGAAAGCCTCCCATTTCTGCCAGAAGGGAGCATTTGTCCGGGGGTCACAGAATTGAGAAGCATGACCATAGATTGCACGGGCACGGTCAATTTCGCCAAGTCGACGTTCCATCTCAGCGAACTTGAGGCACATCTCTTTAGCCTCCTGGTCCGGCAGGGCTGCGATTGCACGCTCATAGATCGGTCTTGTCGAGGTGAGGCCGAAGTTAGAGGCGGATTTGGTGATGTAGAATTCGAACATCTCAAAGCGGTCCTCGTCAGAGACAGCACGGGTGGCACGCTCATAAATACGCATCGCATGTCGTGCAAGGCCCCGTTCCTCCTCCAAATTACCGTACATCAAGTACAGCGGCTTGGCGAACTTTGGAGGGCATTCGTCCAAGGCTTGTTCGAAGAGGTCTCGAAGACGCTCAATGCCAATCTTACGATCAACAGCCTTCGTCAAATACAAATTCCAAAGCTCGAATGCGACCGGGTAACTGAACAAATCTAGGCCACGCTCATACACCTTGAAGGAATCCTCGAAGTATTTGTTTTCCTCAAGAAGATTTGCGAAATTGACAACCGTTTGTGGCGTCGCGATACGCAGCTCGAAGATCCGTTCATAGACCTTCCTTGTATCCTCCAGCGACGAAACACTCTCGACGAGGTCGACATAAAAACTCCAGAGCTTCCAGCTTTTATGCACCCGCTGTTGCGGTGACAGACTCTCATCGAAATAATCCACCGTGGACTTCTTCGGGGCCTGCGTCGCCTTGGCCATAATGCCAACAGCTCTGTCGAAATTCTCTGCTCGAAGCTCCATCTCTGCCCACTCGCACCATGTCTCAGCAAGCTCGGCGACGGACTTGAATGGAACTTTAACAGCTTTATCAAAAATTACTCGGGCAGTCTCCAGATCTCCGCCATTCTCGTAGAGTTTGGCGTAGTTGACCCATAGTTCGGAGAATTTTCCATGAGCTTTCTTAGGGTTGATTGCCGCAATAGCAGCTGTGTAAGTACCGACGGCCTCTTGCTTGTTGTCACCCCATAGCGCTACTCTCTTTTCCCACTCAATGACATTATGCGGGTTTTGTCGCAGAAGAACATCATTGACGAGGAACGGTCGGCGATCCATCAACTGTTCGAAGCGCAACATGCGTAGATCAAGATCAAAATCGGCTTCTTCGTCAAGCTTGCCCTTCTCTGAGCGAACAGCTGCCGCTTCCATCAAGCTGCCAATGATGGACTCTTCAAACTCGACGTATGAGTCAAAAATAAGGGTGAAATCACGAACCGTCATGACAGTGGTGATGCCCTCTTCGAAAACATCCCGGGCCTTCTCGAAGTTGGCCTTCGTGATCCAGTAAGTCGCAAGACCAGCCCAGAGTTTACCTCGCTGGTCCGCAAAACGATCAATTCCACTTCGAAGAATGGCATCAACATTAATACCAACTTGTGGGCCTGTTTCGATCTTCTTGGCTTTGGAGACCAACAAATCAACCATCTCAGTCCACAGCTGGAAATTACTTTTGCCGTTCTTAGACTGGAACCGCGGGTTGTCAAGGATTTCCATGAAGACCTTCACTGCCTCTGTATACTGTCCCATCTCAATGAGCAGCTCAATGTACTCTTCCGCATTTTCTGGGTGTATTTGCATATAACGTGCCCAGATTTTGACGGCGGTTTGTCCCGACGCGGACCGGGCGAAGCCTTTGTAGAGTCTCCAGATCCGATTGTGTTGAGTAACTGGCAAGGCACGCAGGGCGCGATCGAATGTCCTCCGAGTTTGTGTTACCAATGGCTGTTGGAGAAGGAAAGTAAGGTACATCTCCCAGATGCGAGGCATCTTGTTTAGTAAAATCAGAGCTCGCTCGAAGAGAGCATTAACTTTCAAGTACTCTGCACGGTAAACGGCGGGGTTTCGGCCTTTCAGGTGCTTCGTGCGAAACTCAAGGTACTACGGAGAATTCCAGTTAGCCAAAAATCAATCCAGTGAATGCTTTGCAAGGGAGGAAGAACTCACCAGTTTCCACAGCTTGTATGATCGCGGTAATTGGCGGCAGGCACGCTCCATAATCTGTAAATTTGCTTAATTAGATATGGTATTTTGTCGGTTCATAGTGGATATGCGAAACGTACGAAGGCTTGTTCATAGAGCGTACCATGCTGTTGCTTGAATTCGATGTAGGCAAGCCATGGCTTGACACTACTGGCATCTCGCAACAAGTCTTGTTCATATACCGTATCTTGGTCATTCTGTGGAAATAATGAGAGTCAGCGCCGAATTCCAAGGAATCTTCAGAAAGCACTTACGATCAAATAGAGATCCGGCCCGGACGCAGATGTTCGATCCATCTGTGCGTGCTGCCGGTGTGATCTCGGGGGCAAAAGTGTCCCTGGCATTGCGCCACTCCTTTCGAGCGGGATCTGGTCACCAGGTTAACAATTCAGCATGGAACTATGGCGTGGACGGGTGTCGCAGTCGGCGCGTCGTACCTGTCGATGAAACTGCGACGAAGTCGTCTGTTTGTCACGTGATCAATCCCGCATCGAGTGGGCGGTGGAGCTTTATCGGCGGCGTCATATCGAAGTGGCCGTATCTGAGTTGATCGTCTACGCCCAGAATTCCAAGCTGCCGTAATGTCGGGTGCAGTAGTGAGTTCTGCATTAAAGCTCACTAGTACTCCTGCTAATTTTCGATCTATGATAGGGCCGAGAGCCAGTCTTCCCGACTCGCCAGTCGTTGGGATTGATGAAGAGCAAGCTGAAGGGGGCAGAGACCGGCCACAGCTTGCTGAAGAGGAAGAGTGAAGCTTTGACAAAGTATGAACTTTGAGTTGCCCTCAACTTGGTCATATCGACTAACATTTTGTGACTTCCATTAGGCGTTTTCGAGGTACGCTCATTCCTCTACTCAACCACGACCTCCCCACGTCGCATATCAACTAACCGTAGCCGCCAGAGATCACACGTCGCATCGATGAAGCCAAGCAGAAGATGGGCCGGGTCATGCAAATTGCCGCATTCTCTTTGGCCGAAGTGAGCTACGCTGTCGGAGGAGATATTGGGTATCAGGTTCAGGAATCGGCTAAGCAAGCTCGCTTCCGCGTGCGGGCCAAGCACGAGAACGTCTCCGGTGTCTTTCTACCCCAGTTTGAAAGCTACACACAGGATGGAGTTAATGACTTTGCCTTGACTGGTCTGGGCAAAGGTGGTCAGCAAATCCAGCGATGCCGAGAGACATACGCGCGGGCCGTGGAGACATTGGTGGAGCTGGCCAGTCTACAGGTATGGCGCTTTGAAGCATCTGGGTACAAACTTGGCCTAAACTGTTATAGACTGCATTCTTGATTCTCGACGAAGTCATCAAAGTCGTCAACCGACGAGGTAAGTCCCGGAATAATAGGGTCAATGGATGTGTTTACTAACATGTTTGTTTAGTTAACGCAATGTAAGACTGACGCCTTCTATTGGTAAAAAGAGCACTAGGGTCACTAATCCGTTTTCCTGACAGTGAGCATGTCATCATCCCTCGAACTGAAAACACTATCAAATGTACGTTCTCTCAATGTCCCCCAATTTGTGCCATTGCTAAGCAGCCACGCAGACATCAACTCGGAACTTGACGAACTCGATCGTGAGGAATTCTACCGTCTCAAGAAGGTCTCCGGCAAGAAGCAAAGAGATAACGCGGCTGCTGACGCTGAGATCCTTGCTGCTCGGCAAAAGGCCGCTGAGGAGGAAGAGAAGAATGGGACTCCTGTCCCTGAGGAGCCCGAGAGTGCTGATGTACTGGGTGAGCAAGAGGATGCTGATGTCATTTTCTAAGGTCTTTTCTTTCCTCAACTTTTTATCAGATCTGTCCTCGCATTATTTTTTGGATATTTGTACTACTTTTCTTTTTTCCTTTGATTTCAAGACCGTTCTTCACGTGGCCTGATCTCAAGGTTTTAATTTCCGGAAATATATACTTGACGCCATTGGACGCACTTACAACCAGTAACTTTCCATTGCAGGAGCAACTTCTATCACGATAAGATACTGTAGTCTCCTAGTAACAAGGAACACACATGCGAGAAGAAGACCATCCACAAACGCCAAGAACAATAAGACAGGGATATTTTGAGGTCGTGTGCACCCCGGCAACAACTACTGTCTTTGATACGTAACGCGAATCGGCTTGTTCTGCTCGCCCATCGCCATACCAGAGGTTGCCTCTTTCGCGCTGATCGCACCGGACTCGCTCTCGTACTCGACGAAGGCAATCCCCTTGCGACCCGGAACCAATCTGACTTCCTGGAATCCTTCGAACCGACTAAAGACTGCCGACAGACCTTCTTGCGTCGCGTCATCGGGCAGATCCCGCAAGAAAAGAATCTTGTTGGGCGGGAGATACTCGTCTGGCACAACGGCAGCAGTAGTACCAGAGGTAGGCTTAAGACCGGCGCCCTTGGTAGTCTTAGCCGGGCGCGCAGTATCGGCCGGAGCAGCGGGGCGCTTGAGTTTCTTCTGGGCCTCGAGGGCATCGTGAGCTTGTTTGCGCTCTATGGGAAATGAATTTGTTCGTTAGCCAATTCCGGAAGACAAAAATGGTTGGGTTCAAAAGAAAGAAAGATATCCAGCAACATACCCTTCTCCGCTAACCGCCTCCGTTTATGAGCCTCTAGCTCGTCATTTCCACTCTCACGAAGAACTGTCGCATCGCTTCTGGTCTTTGCATAGTCCAACACCATTGGTTTGTCAAAAAGATCAAACCCGTTCACTTCTTCAATGGCGCGGGTTGCGGCTTCAACGCTATCGTAGACAATAAAAGCCTGGCCCTTCGCTTTCAAATTGGTCTTCGCAACTATCTCGACCACATTTCCGAATTCTGAGAAGATCTCCTCAAGAGCCACCTTGAGCTGTTCAACCTTGATGCGCTCCTCCAAATTCCGGACCTATCAAGCCAGATGTCAGTCTTCGGCTGGCGCGGGGATCGGAGAACGAGGGTATAAGAGGGGGGACTTAGGGCGTACATAGACCCTGTGAAGCCAGGTTAGTGATCAGCGAAAGAAAGAAGCAGAGGAATTAGGGCCACTCACGTATGGTTTGGCGGAAGGCCGCCTGCAGATATGCCCGCGGTCGCCATGGTTGCGACAGTTGGAGCTCTGGCAGCTGAGCGAAGGTTCAGCTCTGAATGAGTTGCGGCACAGGTGGAATCCGGCAAGACAAAATTGGGGTTTTATGGTTTATGAAACACTTTTTTGCTGATATTTACATCAACTAGCATCATTGGTCTAGTGGTAGAATTCGTCGTTGCCATCGACGAGGCCCGTGTTCGATTCACGGATGATGCATTCTTTTTTATTGAGTGTTATATAGATTTGTTTCCCCAACACCCAGCTGGTTCCTCGCATTGGATGCTCTTTTTCCTTATCTTGTCTTTTCATATCATATCCGTTGGCCAATTTTTATTGCATTAGATGATTGAATTCGAACTGGCATATTTCTTGTGACAGAGTCAGAAGATGTAAAAGGTGATCATATAAAGTTATCTTCTAAACTAGCTAAGAAGGTGTCATAGGGTCAGGTGACCTGGCTTGGAGGGTAACATTTCCTCTTTATTAAGTATCCAGTCATTATCAACTATTTTAAGTTGGGGATAGCAGAACACCTCGCAGTTCTTCCATCTTTTCCTTTAATTGCTTTGGTTGTGCCGACCAGTCCTCATATTTGATATCATCTAAGTCGGTTATGACAAAAAGATAGTCGGCGGCCGTCGCTCGAACCTAAAATACATTAGTGATGTCTTAGGAGAGATTTCGAGAAACGAACATACCCTTGGGAACGAATGCAGCAGCAACGAAGTAAGCTTCTTCAGAGTATCTTCTCTGACAGATTCCAGTTTCGATAATGCTGCATAAACTTTGACAGCGGCTTCCAAACGAGGAATATTAGAAGATCGGAAGTGGGCCTTCTGAACCAATTTGAAGACTGCTTTAAAGATGGCATCTTGTCCGTCCGGGCAGGAGACTGCGTAGCTATCTATCAAAAACGCAAGGAGATCGATTATGGGAATAACAAAGCGATCATCTTGAAGATCTTCTTCCATTATTGCAGACAAATCCTGCAACATGATGACTAGGACTGCGTGGCGTTCGCTGGCTTCATGGGCATTGAGAAACTGAATCAGAGCGGACCGAGAGGCACGGATGAGACCATCTGTACCCGCAATTGCTGAAGTGGAAAAGCCTTTGAGTAATGGCCTCCGTAGCCATTCAATGGAATAAAGAGTGAGAATTTGGGCGAAATATTCCTGTGACGAGACATGGCTGAAATGTTGGAATTGACTATTTGCAGTTAGCGCTAATGAAGATAGAAAAACAACAGTCTATTGTTACCTTTGCATTGAAGGAAAATCATTCGGCCCAGATTCCCAGTAGCTCTGGAGACAAAGCCATGCCTGCAGTCTAACTTTGTCCAGCTTCTCAGCAGCAAGTCGACAAAGACAAGCAACCAAATTTCGGGTTGTTGAGGCGTTTAACGTTGATTTAGAGTCAGCATTCAAAAGAATTTCTGCCGCCTTGATTGCTTCGATTCGAATGTGAGATCCGATGTCGCCTCGCCTATCTGTGGTGTAATCTTTGAGAAAACCAAGCAAGCTATGTGAGATTGTGCTCGTGACAGCTATAGTATCTTTAGTCTATGCCTTTGTGTTCCGTGCTCTTGGACATAACGTACCTGTATACGGCAATACGCTCGTGGACAAGCATCTCACAGCAGATACTCGCTTTTCAATAAGTTCATCTTTTTCTGAACAACGAAGTAACTCAGCTATAATGCCCTCTTGCATATCTTCTCGCCCCTCAAGCTGTTTGAATACAGCCCCAAGGGCTAAAATATGACCACGACCACTCGGAAGTTTTGACGAAGTACGCAGATGAGAAATCCACGCCTGTACCGTTTCTTTTTGTTTTGATAGAGAGAGAAGTGGGAATACTGTAGACAGCGCTGTCGACGAAGTTTCAATGGATATATTGTCACCTCGAGACACGCAGAGTGAAAGAATTCGGAGAATGCGATCAAGCAATGTCTCAGATGGAGGTTCAAGCTGCGTCAAGGTAATGGATCGAGCAAGTGACGATATTAAACAAGCCGATGCCTCTGCTGTCAGCTCAGGGCGGGAGTTTTGTAGAGTCAGATCGCGATCTGTTGGACCTGATGGAGAACCCAAAATATCCCATAGCCTGGTTACCATTGAAGAGACTTCTTTTCCTTCGGAAGTTTCTCGGCTCTCTCGTGTGACTCTAAACTCGTTTGTGTAGGTATTAACAGTGGCAGAAATAGCCATAAAACATCCATGGCGCGATTCAACATCATTTCGCGGGATACGAGGGAGCTTGCGCAACAGCCTTTCCAATACCACTTTTATGGTCTTGAAGCTTTCCTGTACGCTCAATATGCCTATTGCGTTAGCGGCCTGCCTTCTTGATGCGACATCTTGAGATCCAATTCCCCGCCAGTACATCAGAGCCTCCACGAGTGGACTCCAATAGGTAGAATCAAGAGCGGCAGTGGACTTGGCCACGTCTGTCATCGCGCGGGAACGAAGTGCAACAGCATGGTAGTCAACAACCTGTACGAGGGAAATTCCTTCAGCGATGGTATTTGGATGACGACCAATCAATTCTTGCAAGGCAGCTGAGGCACCCCGGCGAATATTTCCAGAGGGATCAACACAAGCAGAGCAAACGAGCTCGACGGCTAATTTTTGCAGAACCCCAATTTGTGCAGTGCCGGTAATCTGAACAATTGTCTGCTGCTGCAAGGCCTGGAGTTCACTGGTTGTATATTTCCGGGAAAGTGCCCAAATACCGAAGCAGGCGGCATCCCTGACACCGGTTCCAACTGAAGTACCTGTTGATGACCTTTGCTCGAAAGCAAGACCTGAAACAAGAGACTGCAGAATATCTGGAAGTTGCTCCGTCGGCGGTGCTCGGCGAAATAGTAGGTGGGATAGTGTTAGCATTAGACCTTGCCATCTTTGGGCATCAACGGCACTCAAGTTGCGCTTGAGTGTTTGATAACCAAAATTTCGCGCCTCGAGAGGTGTCAATAGAGTACCATCGTCTTTTTCAAACAGTATGTTCTCCCCCAAGGACCCAATGACCGCTTCGATCACCTCGGTGCCCATGTCTGGTTCTAGCCTCAGGGTAATAATGCTCAATGCCTTGCTTGCAGCGAATCTCACAGGCGTCTCTTTGTCCGCTAAAGAAACCAGAAGATGATCAATGGCATCCTCTAGGATAGTAGAAAGCTGGTCATCCGTGATACTGTTATTTCCTCTATCACTCAAAGATAGCGCCATGACTGTGACATTGCGAAGAATTTTGACGACAATCTTTCTGGCTATTGCAGACGAGTAGATAGTTGCAGATACTCCAGACGTTCCTTGGGTAACACGAATAGTTTGATCAAAGATACTTCTTAGCAGCGGTGCGAGATCGTCCAGTTGGCCAGATCCAGCCAAGCGTGCAATGAAAGAGAGGATGCCAATACAAGCATAGAGACTAGGTTCCTCGGATTTTTCAATGGGCTTCAAGTTAGTAAAAGCCCAGTTTGTCAAGCTATTGAGGAGTCCAAGAGCTTGCATGTCTCCTCGTAGAGCGAGTCGGGCCAGTAGAGCGTTGGCCGCTTCCCGCTCTTTCCCTGAGACAGCGATATAGTGTAGCCCCAACGAAAGAAGAGATTTCGCCACTCCAGGGGTCTGTTCGGGAATCGCACCCAATTTGCCCAGATTA
This sequence comes from Penicillium macrosclerotiorum, assembly GCF_028827735.1. Lineage (NCBI taxonomy): Eukaryota > Fungi > Ascomycota > Eurotiomycetes > Eurotiales > Aspergillaceae > Penicillium > Penicillium macrosclerotiorum. The sequence continues at coordinate 4,857,188 of NW_026643083.1, read as the reverse complement.
TTATACGGGACTGGAATGTCGCCAGATGAAAGCGAGGACAGGTCGAATGGGGCTAGAAGCAGGTGTGAGAGCCAGACTAACATCACGTAACGCTCTTCCCACAGTAAGCTCTGCGTTACATGCCCCGATAGATATTCTGTGGGGTCTGCCGGGTTGATTGTGTCCCATTCAATAAAAGCTCGGAGCATAGAATCAAGGTATTTTGGCTCATTGTTCAAGAAGCGGCTAATGACTTTGACACCTCGTATCTTGCAGAAGGTATAGAGTAGCCTGCAGATAGCCCTTGGAAGTGGATATAATGCAGTATTTTGGCTAGTTTTCGCCACATTCGATCCATACTGGCCCCGATGCTGGGTCAGATATGCCAGGAACGCATCCACCAAAATAGGCAAAATCTTCTGCAGATGCGGATCTAGAAGCTGGGGCCATTCTTGAAAGGGTTCAAGCTTCGAAAATTGTAAGTATTGATATTTTGGTATTTAGTAATTTCAGTGCGAACGATCGGTCTGCTTACAAGAGTAACAAGCTTCTCGGTTTTGGACACTTGAGCCCATTTACGTGGGGCACGGAGAGGGGTTCCATTTTGCGACCTCCACAATAACAATGGTAAATTGGCTGAGAATTCTGATACTAAATCACTGGATTGCCGCTGGAGTTTCAAGTCTTCGTCCTCACCGGCATCCATTGTGGCTTGTCGAGATTGGCAATGGTTTTATCCTGAAGGCGCTGGGAAAAGCGTCAATAGCGGGACCGGTCATGTGACATCAGGATATCCAACAATGGCCATCGGCTCACGTATCATCTTCAACAAGAAAGTTTGAAGATTGGGATATTTGAGACTGCTTTAAATATAGCCTACCTGAATCGTAGAATAATCTACTCAGATTGGAGGCCAGGTTGTTCTATTGGATATACGATCTGGTCATGAGTAAATTCAATATACGTATACTGTTACCCTCCAAGCCGGGTCACCTGACCCGGTGGCACCTTCTTAGCTAGTTTAGAGGATAACTGAATATGATCACCTTTATATCTCCTAACTCTATCACAAATTAGTAGCAGACCCTTGCTTCCACTATCTAAGGGCGTCCTCCGGGTTTCGCTTCTATCACTTTTGCTTATCCAACCTCTAGTTTATCTCCTCAAGTCTTGAGCAGCCTTTAAACTATCCCTTTTATAACCACTGCAGTGGGGAAAAGACCGACGAAGGGTGATCTCTGATTAGAGCACATATTTCCTAGCACACAGTCTTTACAGGATATAGCTTCGCATCTCCGATAGGGAGAGAATCAACTTTCACACTCTCTTCGCTTCATCTACTTCTGCTTTCCCTTTTGGGAAGCTTCCTCCATTGTGGTGTGTGGTGGTTTGTTGGTCTATTCGCCGACCTATCTTATCCTACCTGCATTCTCAGGCTTGCCGTAGAGCGCCCTGGTTCACTATATAGGTGCTAGGTACTAATAAGCTAATCGGGCTATTCGACTAGCGCTACTAAGCTACCCTACCTATACAAGCTAACCGGCTCGCGTCTATATCTATATCTATAGAGAGATAGATATAACTATTATACTTGAATCGAATAAGTAATCCTTAGTCCTTAACCTTCTAAACTATATAGATGTCTAGGCTAAGAAGCTTCTTTATTATACTATTAAGCTCGCCTATTAGTTTACTAATTATAGGGAAGAAGCCTTCCGCTAGTCTTATAACTTTAATCTACTTACCTAGAGCTAAACTAACTATTGTGGTCCAGACGGTAGGTGGAAGTTGCATGATATTAGAAACTAGTAATAATATGGTAGATATAGCAATAAAAAGGCTCTAAATGGCGGCAAAAACCTCCGTATGTGACCAGTAGTATGCTCTGGGTCACACTATCTTAGTTCCTTAATTCTTCTATAGTTATAATATAAGGATACACCTATAACTAGGAGGAATAATTTGTAGTTATCTCCAAGTACTTTATCGACTCCAAAATAGAAGCCGTCCTAGCCCATCTCTGCGCGAAGTTCCTCCGGTATGCTATCGAAAACTCCCAAGTCCGCGATAGCGCATATGCTTCTCTCTATACTATTCTTAAAAGCCTTTCTGAAATTCACAGTACATCCGTATTAGTCGAAGAGTCAGGCGATATATACGGTCATCAATAAAGTGCCTCTAGAGTCTCTAAAGCGCTAGCAGCCTTGAGCATGGTTCATAAATTTAAGCCTAACCTAGAAGCATATAGTTCTCGAAATCTGGTAAGCAGAAGTTTTGAATTAGTATAATATTACTTAAATTAGTAGAGAATAATTAGATAGTTATTAGGATTTAGGATAATATAATACAGGAAAAGTTCTAGATATCATTAGAATAGTATTGTTACGGAGCACACCTAGGCACGTGCTTCCTACGTGGAGCCAAAAAGACCACAATTTTAATGTGCTTGCACATTGACAGCCTAGGACCCAGATACAGTAGCGCATGATAGTGTTTCCCTAATAAGTATATAATAAAGATAGTAGATAATAGCTATATTAATACAGCTAATAATAAGATAATACGTAATATATATTCATAGGTATCTACTATCACGCACTGCTAACTGGTTAACGTAAATAGTACGTATCGTACGTACCTGCTCTAATCTTCGACGATCTGTACTGGCAACCGTACCGTTGCCGAATCGCTGAGGCCGTACACGGACTCGTATCTATAGAGTAGACCGAAGAGGTCGCTCAAATGAAGAGTGCCTAGATGGGTGAAGTAGCTACGAAGTGTTCCTTCTGGTTGTGGGATGTGTCCTTATATTGAACTAAAAAAATATCACAATAGCAAGTTCGAGTGTTAATTTAGTTGACTGTATACTCAAGTAACAATGAAAATTGAACGCGAAGAACTAAGCACATGATGCGGTGATAAATGCCCTTATATACCCAGTCCTTCCTATTGTCCTGACGAGTTCCCATCCTACTGTTAGGATGGTTCCTGTCCTATTGTTGGGATGGGATGTCACGTGTGGGTTTCCCGGCACCCATCCTTGGGGTATAATCCTGGTGTTGGTACATTCGTGGCCGACTCCGGCGTTACACTTGGCGGACTTCGTCCGGTATGTATATCTGCATTTATCTCACATATTGACTGGAAGTAGGTCTAATCACCCTGATGCACAGTGACCAGAATAGAGTATCTTTCCGCTCCAGACCTAGGGCCTCGAAGGTATACCCAAATGCACGTGACCCTCCACGCTAACGCTTAGCTCCCAGGAGCTGGTTAGTCGTTAACGTTCCTTAGGAACTTGAGGCTGTATATTCCGTAACATTATTTGAAAAAGCGCGTAACCATGAAATCCCTTAGATATATCACCTATCTAATGTATCATTAAAGCATCTTTGGCTAATAGTCTTCCATCTATTCTTAGCTCACTAGATCCTTTGTCACCCACGTAAAACTTTATCCAACAATTGGCTTATCTTTGCTTATCATTGGTATTCAAAAGCGCGTAACTATAAAATCCTTTAAATAAATCACTCATATAACCATAATCAACGCATCTTCGGCTAATAGTCTTCCATATATTCTTAGTTCACTAGATCATTAATCACCCACGTAAAATTTTATCCAACACCTAGCTCATCTTTGCTTATTATTGGTATTCAAAAGCGCGTAACTATAAAATCCTCTTAATAAATCACTCATATATTTTCAACTCTCCCAGTGATAGGAGGAAATAGCAGTGATAGATATCTTTATGAAACACTAGGCTATAAGATAGATAAATATATTCACTAGTATTAGTTGAATAGTTAGCAAGTTAGAGAGTCCTCAAAGTATTTAAACTCCGATGAATCTCTTATTTAATTTTCCATTCTCGCAGCAAGCATTCTTCTAGATTTCGTCCACCAGAAAACATCTTCTTACTAAGATACCTTCATCTTAATCAGGTACCTTCATCATGCCCAACACAACAGCGAACAATGACACAGGAGCTACGCCTGTTCGCAACCAGAGCAGCACGAACACCGGCGGAGTCGATGCCGCACGGCTGGCGAGGGAGCTACAGCAGCGAGGCGGGACAGCCTCAACCACCAATGTCAAACCACCGACTCAAAAGAGGCCGAAGGGACCCACTCCGACAGGTGGAAACTAGTTCGCCTTAGGACATTCTAAGTAGGACTAGAAGGAAAGCTCAAGCATATCAATTTTCCAAGGCTACCGCTCACTATGTTCTATTTGTTCCCTATTATCTATTCCCTAGTATATAGAGAAATAGATACACTATGAAGATTCATCACCTCAAGGGAAACTTCATTCCATCTTCTTGCAGCTTCATTGAGTCTGAGAGCAGCGTAGAGAGCTTAGTCGTCACTCGGATAGCCCCCTACAAAAGCTGCGAATTGAACTGCGGTTCCCCACATCCATCGATGGATCACACGGTCAAGGCCCAGCTAATGCTAAAGGGGTCAGGTTTGCGTATAATAAAAGGCATTGGAGGCTGTGTTACGCAGTAGTATAGCGATCCGGAAATAGACATACGATTCTGATCATGAAAGGCAACCATAGCTGCGACGTTCAGAGAGGTTTTTGAGGCTTGCTTACTTTCAATAGTCTGAAGAAGTTTTTCTCCCATAGTGGATTTCAAGCTGAGAATGGCCACGTTGGAGCTTTGGAACTGTTGATGGATCACGGAGCCGACATCGATGCAGTGGATTGTGAAATGATTAACGATACGAGGTCTGAAGAGGCCGGTATATCAATTAAACCACCAAAAAGAAAGCGAGAGGGACACGAATAGATCGCAGAGAAATAATTATCAGGGTGATTTCTCCGACCTCACAGGTTATAGTTTTCTAGTAGCAAGGCAAGGATAGAGATTAAGCTGTAATTTCTCGGCCAGGGTATCAAGTGGCAGCTAAAGAGAGCACTGCTGACTTGACGTTGGGGGAGAGCCCTGCGAGTATGAAGAGAGGGTATTGTTAAAATCACCTCCTCTTCATGGTGTCACTCTGCCTTGAAATACTTGAGTTTGAAGTCTTCAGGCATCAAGCCAAGCACCTTTTCTCTGCCATGAACTCTTCCCGTTCTCCCCTCTCCTCCCAACAATATTATCACCAGTCATTTTTGAACACGCACATGCCAATTCTATTATAAATTGAGCAATCCAGATAAGAATTGAAACAGGTAGGTTCGTGCTAGAGAAACTTTACATGGTATTAATTAAACATCGGAATCCAGTATAACAGGATCCAGATGAACAAAGTGGCCCAAGAGCAAACACAGGGTCAAGATTCAAACCTCAAAGACAAAAATATTTGAAAAGAAAAAAGAACAAAAATGAAACCTGACATTGGCTGTACCATCATTAATTGGTATTCCCATCATCTGTCCTCGTCAACCTCAACCTCATTTATATCACGCCAACGGGGAACCATCACTCCTTTGTAGTGAGTAGCAAGGCAATTCATCGTCTGTCTTACATGAATGATTGCAATGGCAATTGCAAGGGAGTTCCAAACGTCCTGGTTTACCTCCCCCATATCGAAGATGCCCATGTACTTGGTTCGAGTGTTATAATCCTTGTCCTCTGACCAGGGGATAGTATTGGGGTTGGAGTCAAGCGTTATCAAGGCAACAATGGACCCACACAAGCAGAAACCGACTAAAGTTGGCCAATATTTCTGTCCGGGGCCATCATGCAGGGCCTGTTGGATTCTAGCCAGTTTTTCTAGCTTCCGAGTCACGATCGTGACAGCGGTAAGCGTCGTCTCGCCAGGTTTTTGGGCATAGATGGTATACACAGGTTTTGTTCTCCTGGTGACTTTCAAACCAGCGTCGTAGATAGCCCATCGAAAATATTTTCTAATCGCCTTTTTGATTAGAAATTGGGGTCGTACTGTTAAATATCTGCAGTCACGGACCCGCCCCGGGACTTGGAGAAGATCATGCAGTGCAGTGATAGCATAGAAGTTGGATCCCTTCTGAACCTGGAAAGTGAACCCGCATTCCTTGGAGCCGGCTTCGTCAGAGGGAAACAGAGATTCCGGGAGAGTGGTGAAATCCTTTTTCCAGGATCTGGCCATCACTGGTTTGCAACCGCGAAGTGCAAGGTCCAGATATAAGTTCTTCTCCTCTTCACCCATCTTAGAATCCTCCAGAACTTTCTCAGTTGTAGCCAAGCGTCTTGCTTTCTCTCTGGTGAGCAGGTACATGACTTCATCCCGTTCCTGCTGTCGTATTTGCCACGCTTTTGGAGTGAATTCTTCATCAATATCCGAATTGTCACTCTTCTCATCGACATACGGCTCGGCTTCTTCGCTCGCTCTTCTTCTCCTATTTCTGTTTCTCGTGCTCGATAATATGCTGGATACGGAGCCTGTAGGAGAGCTTGCTTTTGAGGAAGACTGATCGACATCCCTCTCTGGAGAGCCTAAGCCACGATCCCGATTGTCTCTAAGGGAAAGGCGCAGAGCAGTAGCGGAAAGTGTCCTCCCGCGTTTCCTGGGAGTCTCAAAATGATCAGGACCAGCCGGCATAGAAGATGTTGTCCTCTGACCTAGTAGTTCAAAAGAAGATGCAGTAATCCTTTCGTCTGAGTTGTCTGACCCAATACCAGAGGGGTCAAGATCCGCAACTAATGTCTTCGGAGATGGTTCAGATGGAATGTAGTCATAGTCCATACTTCTGATGCGTTTTATCATTGGAAGTGTGAGATCCCAGTCTTCTGGCGAGCCTGTGCGCTTGGGTGACATCGTTGCACTTAAAAAGAAGATCTTGTGAGGGAAATTTGAGACAGAGGCAGAGATCAAAATAGATGAGCTGAAAGGCAAATCCAACGCGAGAAAATTTGAAGCAAAGCCAACTTGTCAGGGGAAAAAACTGATGCCTGATCTAAGACGACAGACCATCAAAGCTGATCAGGTAGGCTGAAGGATGGATCGAGAGCATGAGTTCGTTACTGTTTGACTTTAATTGACAGGTGAGAGAGACCTCGAATATCGAGTGGGGCAGTGGCCAAGGGAGAACAAAGGAGCCCGCCTCGCGAGGGTAAAACAGATAGAGTAATTAACTTTCAAGTCCGAAAATAGGATGAGGAGTGAAAGAGAACTCGATGACAAAGAAATGGAGGACGCCGAGGTTAAACAGACCGTGGTTGGGGGATGAAAGAACCAAAGTCAGGAATCAGAAGTAAACTAGTCACACTGCTAGCCAGAACGAATATATTATGAATTAGAATAACAAGATAAACAAAAAATCTGTCACAAATTGGGTCTCAGAAAATGTACTTGTCGAGTTCGATGTAAAATCTACACCGGGAGATTGGGCAAAGGGGTGGGTATCAAGGCTCAGCAGCCGGGATTGGATTGTGTCAGATGCACTACTGTCAAAGGTAAGATATCACTGAAGAACTTGGAATCAATAGGACGGGGGTACATTATTTCATATTTGCCCACTAAACTGAGAGCAATGGTCAGCAAAGACCACAAACACCGTCCCAGGGATATAGAGCACCAGACCCTGCTCCTAATGGGCTGAGACTCCCTATGAACAGGAGAATGATAACGAAGACGAAGGAAGAGACAGAAAAAAAAAAAAAAAAAAAAAAAAAAAAAAGAAGAAATAAAATAAACCCTGAAATCCATCAAAGGCTTCCTATTCTCATCTCAAAAAGCTTTTTTTTGTTGAAAGACAACAACATCCACACATCACACACATGGCATTATCGTTCATTTGTGCTCATGCTCGGTCATAATCCTTCTACATGCCCCCCCCCCCCCCTTCCCCCCCTAAAGTGGATCTTGAGCTCTTCATAGATCCTGCCATCACTCTAAATAACCACACCGGTTGGGCATGGCATAGAGTAGTCGTGAATCGACTCGTCGGAAAAGACCAAAAAAGTCACTCGCCAGGAACAGGGAGGCGGCGAAAGTAGAAGATAGGAGAAGCAAGGAATTTAGAACGCAAAACAAGAGGGGGAAAGAAAAAGTAAAAAAAAAAAAATAACATTGAAAGCAACATCGTTGCTACATGGCTCATGTCATTCGGCAAACGAAGCAGGCTCAGCGAGGAGATCAAAATCAGCGTCTACGCCGACAGTCAACCAAACACAACTGCGATGGGTATGTTGAGCAATTTGAAGGAAAAAAAAAGCGAATAACAAAAAAAGATAGAAGCACCCCGAAAGTCCCAGAAGACATTCAATCGAGACGGTGTTGGGCCCCGTGGAACCGACAAAAATCGATGTCGGATGAAGAAGAGGGTGAGTGGCTCAAGTAGGTCACGTAGGATGCATGGTTGCAAGTCATACAACACATGATCAAGCAAAATCAGCAGTATAAGAGAAGCCACGGAATTCCTCCTGCATGGCCTGCGAGAGCACAGACTGCACAGGTGTCAGGACGGGGGTTACGCTAGTGAACTCCTGATCAAAGTTGCTGGTATCCGTGGGGCTGCTGATGGTAGGGATGAAGGGCGGGGGGACACGTTTGTGGTAGATGTCATCCCAGTTGATGTTGCGGAAGAATGCGTGAGACATCACTTCCTGGGCATCGGTGGGACCAGAGCCTAGGCGCAGCTCAGGCTCGCGGGTCAGCAGCTTCTGCAGAATGGAGACCGAGTCGCGGGGCATGTGGATGGGGTATAGAGGCTCATCGGCGAGAATGGCGTCGTAGATTTCATCCTCATCCTCACCACGGAAGGGAGACTGCTGCAGAAGCATCTGATAGATCAAAACACCAAATGCCCACCAATCCACAGCTCTGCCATACTTCTTGTCCAACAGAATCTAAAACAGAATGAGCTTCTATCTCAGTGTCTTCCAGTTCGAATACTTACCTCTGGCGCCATAAACTCAGGAGTACCACAGAATGTGCTTGTGGTGCATCCATACCACATATTCTCCTTGCACAGACCGTAATCGGCAATCTTGATGTGACCATCCAGGGTGAGAAGGATATTGTCAAGCTTCAAATCACGGTAGATGACGCCATTCTCGTGGAAGTATTTAAGAGCCAAGCAAACTTCCGCAGCATAGAACCTGTGCAAATTCAGTTAATACCGGTGTAGCTTGGGCAAGTTCATTCGACAAATGGTAGACGTACTGTGCTCTCTTCAGTCCGAACTGGCCCCGCTGGATGTGCAGCATGAGATCACCACCGCTAATGTATTCCATGACGAAGTACACGCGAGTCTCAGTCTGGAAACAAGCGTGCAGGTTCAGCAAGAAGGGGTGTCGCTCCTTGTTGGCAATCAAGAAAACACGCTTCTCAGACTTTGTGCTCTCCACCTCATCATTCTCAATGATGAACTCCTTCTTCAGCACCTTGATGGCATACAGTTTGCGGGTGCTCTTGGTCTCAGCGAGCATAACCTTTCCAAAGTTACCCTTACCAAGCACGGCCAGGAAGTTGAAATGATCCAAACCAATGCGAGGCTTTGACTGGGCCGCACTAAGATCTTCCTTCACAGCCGGCGGAGCCATTTGTTGAGGAATTGGCTGCATAGGTTGCTGGGGCGGAGGCATCTGGTATTGAGTGGGTGGAGCGGGTTTCTGCATTACCTGAGCCGGAGCCGGTTGCTGGAAGCTAGCATAGACGGAGGGGTCATAGTGAGCATGTGAAGGAGGAGGAGGTTGTTGGGCTTGCACAGGGGGACGGTTCATCTCCGCTAAATCGAGAAGGTTAGACGAATAACAACAGGCAGTTGGGCATAGAGAAAACATACGCGGTGTCTGTGGAGGGTGACGCAGGGATGTTGCGGCAGCCGCCGCTTGCTGGGCAGCAGGGGAAACGGTGGTAGGTGACTTCGGAGCTAAGGGTTGGCGCTGAGCAGCCTGTGCAGCTGTTGGTGACTGTGGAGTCATATAGGAGTTAGTCGCAGCGCTTACCGCTTCAGCTGAGGGCTGTCGGGGTAGTGCCCCATAGGGACGATCGGTGGGTTTTTGGGGGTATGAAAGGGCGGCATTGTCTTGAGGGGGCTGTGGTGGACCGCTTGGCCGTAGCGTACGGCCGCTAAGACCAGAACTGACAGAAGTAGACTTGTTGTGATTCTTTGCGCGAATGAGGGTCTCCAGGATCTGGTTCGCCGCTTCCATTGACATGCCACAGAAATCAGGGACAAGGTGTGTGCATTGGGCATGGCAAGTAAGACCACATTCTAGATGAAGGGAAATTAGTATAACTTCGGAAGACACTGGCTCAATGATCCAATTCAGTTTTCATACCAGTGCATCGTTTGGCGCTCTTCCGTCCAAAAGGAAGCAGATAACCACAGTGGCAGCACCAGTTGGCGGAAAGGTTGGAGAAGCCCTCGAAGCGGTGGGGAATCCGGTGGTTGATCTTCTCCTCGTCTGGGTCGGTTTCATAATTCGCTTTGCTGATACACTTGGTAACAACCTTGGGGTAGCATTTGCGATGACAAGTGTACTTGCAGTCCGCACACTGCATGCCCGCAGCATACTTGAGGAACTCTCCACACAGCGCACAGCGCATGATATTGTAGAATTGCTGGGTAACGAACTTGTGGCCCTGCTTCTCGTGGACTTCTTCCTTCTTTTGGCGCACGGCGCCCTGTCGGTTGAGACCAATGTCGAAGGGGCGGCGGTCCTTCAGTTGCTTGGCTATTGTCAAGAATTAGCAAACCGATCAAATTCACTAAAATTACCCTGCAAAAGTCAAGTGTCTTACCAAAGCTCATCTGTAGTTGAATTCGGCCAAATGGCTCCAAGGCAAACCATGAATCAATCATTACTGTTGGAGGCGCATTCGGGTTATCTCCCCCATATTGGCCGCCGCCTTGATGACCCATTGCCCCCGAGCCAGGACCTCCGTGGGAAGTACCTGGGGATCCGTGGTACTCAGAGCGAGGGGTGCCGGATCCATCCATCTTATCTGCGGAAACCCATCCCGAAGCATTCAGCTCAGTCTCAATCTTCTTGCGACGCATCTCCTCAGCGATATCTGAAATTCGCACCCAAAGCATGCCAATGGGGGTCGGGCGATCTCCCGACTTATCGTACACCGTGAGTTCGATCTCGTTCGCCTTATCAATGTCGATGGAGAACGATTCATCCAGCCACTTGTCATTTCGGGTTGCCTTGGTTCTCGCTTTAATTGTGTCTTCCACCTTGACAATCACAAACGTTTCCGGGCCCCGTGAGAAGCGTGAGCTAGTTGCGTGGTCAACATCTTTGACGGCATGGATTCGCATAGTCAGGAGACCAGTCAACGGTTTGCGCATATTGGGGCTGCTGAGACTTTCATCTAGAGGGAGACTGTCAGCCAAAACAGTTTCTCGCTGGGCGTGTGCGCACCATTCGGCGCTGGTGAAACTAGACATACCATCCGCCGCGGCAGATTCAATATCCACGTGGAGATCTTCATATCGCTTCAGAGCCTGCTTCAATAGCTGAATCTTCTGATTACTCTCGATGCGACGGCCTTCGGCATCCGCGCGGCTCTTGCGATCACCCTCATCCTGGTACAAGCGAACCATCTTCTCGATACCGGCTTTGTATTGTTTTTCGACGCTGAGCTTGAATTCAAGCTGGGACAGCATCAGCTGGATCTTCGGGCCCAAATACTGAGTGTCATATTTGATTAGATCTGTGAGAGAAAGTGAAACATTCTAAGTCAGCATTCCAATAGTCGGAGAAATTGTTTGGGCACAGGAATCTCTCTCCCGCCATCACGATGGGCCTATCTGCGGGGTTGGACGCACCAAGTTTAGTATAATTTGGTCGTGCCTTCGGGACCGGGGCGTAAGGGCGGGGGTCCGAATAAGGAGCGCCCGCAGGCATCGAGCCCGAGCCACCTTGAGGATAATCATGACCGTCACTTTCCCCTCCATAGTATCCGGCATGATCCTTCGGGGGCGGCGGCGGGCCGCCTGGCTGGTGACGTGAATCCTGGGGAGAGCCGCCACCTTCGCGCTCCATCTGGCGGAGCTGCAACTCTCGCATCTTCTCCTCCAAGTAGGCGATATTCTTGCGACCATCGCGGATGTTAGCGTCGACCCGCTGTTGCACAAGAGGGTTATCGGTGGACTGCCGCATGTTACTGGCGGCGGTGATGAGAGCCTTCTCCCGCTCGATCTTGCGGTAGACCGAGGCAATCAGCTCGTCACCATCCATGATGGGCGGATGGGGAGGGGGGAGGAGAGCAGATCCGGGTGCAAGAAGAGGGGGGCGGGAGGATTAAAACCAAGAGGGGTGGTGCGCCGGAGGGTCGGAGGGAGAGTGGAAGGGAGGTAGAAGAGGGAGTGGTGAGGGGGATGATAAAAGGCGGGATAAAGAGAGTCGAGGGGCGGAGAGAGTGGAGGTCCCAGGTGGTGGAGGTGGTGTTTTGGGAAAGGGTTCGCGGGGCTCTCTTGTTGACCTGACGGGAGGATACTGCCACTGTGGAAAATGCACCAGCACTGCCCGCCCGATAAGGACGAACTCGTGCTCCGTGGATCGCTTGCCGACAGGGAAACAGGTACACACGACAGACTAACAGCACCACTACGCACGACTAGTATATGGCAAACGGTCAAATTACGGTTACATACTTTCCTTAGAAGTGCGTTCATGCTTCCGTAGTACTCAGGTCACTGCCTAGTAGGAGTCCATTCAGAATTGTGGAAATCTAAAAAAGAATCATTGACTGTACTACCCACTACCTAACTACTACATCCTCTTTTGTGGGCTTTTGTCAGCTCACAGGGAGCACAAGCACCACCAGATACTCTTCTAATGGTCTTTGTATCCAGATCAGATTTCAGATTCCTAGATTCCTGGAAACCATCTTTCATAACCCCTATCTACGCTAGATTCTCCCAGACTCCTTACGTCGTTGTTTCCTCAACTCCGTCTTCCATCCTACCTCTTCTCCCATTCTGCAACAAAAGTGTCAGTGGCGAGAACTACACAAATTGAAGAGATGGGTCGTCTGAAACAACAATGGAGTCCATGATGGGCATGAGCCAAGGATGATGGGATGGATAGCAATCCAGTCGTTTCCATTTCATACTTCCAGTTGGCCCAGTTGGCTCGGTGAACCCGGTGCATCCGGTTAACCCAGTCGATCCTTTCCCTTCCCTCTCTCTCAGAAATCAAGCGTGCAAGCATGCAAGCGTCATGATCATCATCCATTGCACGATTACATACAACCTCAGCCGAGGTCTCGGAACCGTGGCGGGTCCGGCTTGTCTCAGCAGGCCAGGGGTGGTACGGGAGAGAACGGTCGTGAGACGGGGCCGTTGGGTTTTGGCGGTTCTTCGTCACGTCGTGGTATCAGGATTTCAGGATCTTGAGATCACCTTTTTTTCTTTCTTTTTTGGGGGGGGGAGGTGAGCATTAGTGTCTAGGTCACGTCCCTGCCGCCGCTTTTATGAGGCTGCCTTTCAGGCCAGACAGGCGAGGCCCCGGCGGTATATTCTAGTCCGGGCACGAGACCCAAGTCTGTCAGACCATTAAATCACGTGACCTGTATCTAGATTGAAGGCCAATGGCCGAAGTATTCAAGTATGGTTGTCGACTGGAAGTGCAGTACTTTCCACAGGAAGCATGCCACCTTGAACTTGAACCTGATTAGCATGTTATTATGGCCCGATTGAATAATGCTCACAGGGCCTGTTGTTATTTCCTCAATCGCTGTTCAGTATTGTGAAATTGGCCGAGATAACACCTATGAGCTCCAACTTTCAGGATATTCCTAATGAATATGACTGAAGTAGATAGGTAAGATTCTGCTTTATTCTACTTTGTGATACTATTTTACAAAGTATATCTATTTTACAACGTATATATTCTATTCCCTATGCCCCACAAGGCACTGTTAGTCTCCAATAGATAATACATTCAAAAGGTGAGAATGTATCTAATTTTATGCAGTTGGCAAAAAGAACACATGATCCGGCAGCTATGAGTGCTCTCATATATACGCTGATTCACTGTCGGCAGATCTTCTTTTGCAGTTTACGTCTTTGGAAGTCTCTTGATTGACTGTAGCACAATATTTTGGTGTATATTCCAAACGTCCATATTTCTCGTAAAGAAAACACTGGCGAAAACGCGTGCCCATAAGTTGTGCAAGGCATTTCAAGACGAGATATATGCTGGAGGAGGTGTAGAACCTCATAGTCAATTTGGTCAGTAGTATTTATTTACACCTCTACCAATTATCTAATAAGCAAGGTCTCCAAGATTGTGTCCAGCATGGCCCGGAATGAGCAGATGCCCATCAAAAATGACAACTATCCGTGGAACAGGACAAGGACTGTCGCCAGGCTTTGACTAATCAATATCTTGTAACCGAAAGCATTTTGTCTCTCTTTCTTTGCATTGGCCTTTCGACTGATTGTCCTTGTATTGGAGCGGGAATGTAGGCTTCGCCAATCAGCCGGGGACCGAAGAAGACGAAATTCGCACATGTGAGAGTCTGAAGCATCTTACGGTCCATTATTGGAACTGAGCAACTAATCAAACCAGATATCTGCCGAGAAGGACCTAGACAATGGAAAAGAGAAGACTTTTCGATATCTCGATCAGGCCTCTGTTCTGTTCACACTACTACAATGAGCTTTGTTGGGGCAGAGATAGGCGACTCATGCAGCAACTCTGCCTCGAGATTGAGACGTGCTCAATTGTACCTAGCAAGTAAAAAGCGGCAAGAATTGCGCCCAGAAACAGAAAACGAAGCGTCGCGAAACCCTCAGTACGTTGTGCTGGCCTGGCCTGGGCATCAGTCACCGCTACCGCTCGGCCGGCGTCGGGCGTGCGACCGTCCTCCTTGCCGCATACATGGGGCTGCTGAGTCTTCTGCTCTTCGGTTACATTGCGCACATTCTTCAACTGCAACAATGGCCTTGTCTACCTGGTTGGATACGACTCTCGTGACGAGAGCGAGCCATTCGAACAGGCTGAATACAAGAGTATATAAGTTCGTGATATCACATGGCCATGGGAGACTGGGAGGACTCGGGCGAGGACCCGAATGATGCAATAGTCCAATAGTCGGCAGATAGAGCTGTATCTTCATCATCCTGTCTAGTGAAAGTGCCTATAGCCAAGCACCGGTAAGCATGCGTACTATCTTTTAGCGTTCTTATGCATCCCGTACATTCTACTAGCCATTTCTTATTTACAGTAATTAATCACACACCATCGTCTCAAGGTAAATGGGAGAATAATCCCAAAATAATGAAAGAAAATTTGGAGTGAAATTTGAAGATACAAGCCCGATGGAAGTCACTGCGGCATGTATGCCTAATAACGCCAGACTCGGTCAAAACATCAATGCAGGCAGATCATACATGCCCAGGTATGTAGTACCCGTCTGGTCCTGGGGATTTCCACGGGCCCACTGATAAGATCGTATCCGATGGCCCACAGAGTGGTGTGACGTGGGCTAGACTGACGATATGCAGAGCTAGGAATACCCTCCCAGTACAGAAGAGGTCCTTATTCAGATCTCTTCGACACCTTTGGCAACAGAAGCCACGCGGTCGCCATCAATCCATACAATCCGATACAGATCGGGTGCAGCACCATGGTCCCCACATTCTGGGCCAGGATACCCGTGAAAAACGGCGACAAGGCACCGCCGCTGCTGCCCAGGGCACTGATGAAGCTGAGGCTGGAAATGTGCATGTCCCGCGGGAGGAGCCTTGTGAATACAATCGTCGCGCTGGGATAGACGGGGCCAAGTAGCAGGCCTAGGATGGCCACTGAGACGGCTTCACCGATCACATTGGGAATGAGCCAGGTCATCAGCTGGAAGGCGACTGCGCCGGCGACCATGGCTACGACGGCAATCTTGTGGCCGATCTTCGCGGCCGGGTAGACCAGCAGGAACCGACCGACGGTGATGCCGGCCCAGAAACCAGCGCTGACATATCCCACGCGTGAGGGATCACCGTGCCGATAGCTGATGAGGAAAGAGACAACCCAGCCGGAGGTTGAGACCTCCGCACCTTGGTAAGCGAAGATGAATAAGGCTCCCAATAAGGTGGTTCGGTTGCGGATAGCTTTTTTCAAGGCCTGAGTTCGAGTAAAATGACTTGCGTCGCCAGTAGGATGGGATATGGCGGGCTGGAGACACTCAGCAAGTGCGTCGTTCTCGAAGTTGGTGAACGCCCACGAGGCATACGCACAGTTCACCAGAGAAAACGCCAAAGGAATGATGTAGAACAGTGACCAGCGGATCCCGCTCGAGACCATGGCAGTTGCGAACAACGGGGCCACGGTGCCACCAATGCCATATGAGCCATGTAAACAGCTCAGAGCCGTTGTGGTATTTGGCAAGTTGGCACAGTATACATTGCTCAGCGCCAGGCTGAGCGCAATGCCGAAGCCAAGCAAAAGGAAACAGACCACCACGACAGGGAATGGCGGCTGACAGGTGATGATCACATAGCTGACGACCAACATGGACATGGCCAATGCGTAGCTCTTGGATCGGCCCAACTTGTGCTCGATAGCATGCGTGACTGGTGCTGCAGAGATGAAGCCCAATGCGTTGGCTACGAAGATCAACGAGACAATAGCGTACCCGATGCCATAATGCTTTTCCATATATGGGAGCAGTGCACCGGGGGCACTGTCATTCATGCCGCTGCCAAAGTTAATCAGAGAGCAGCTGAGCAATCGCCATTTGTCTCTCCATGTCGTTACAGTCCGGTCTGCCGCCCAACCCGAGGCCCCATCGGCATTTGGTGAAGACAGGCGGTTTTCCAATACACTCGGAGTCGGCGTGGGTGTTGATGCACCTGTGAATGACTGTTTCACGGGATCGGCAGCCGGGTTTGCTGAGCTCTTTTGTGGCTGAAGGTCATCCAATTTGTAATCCGCCGGCGATTGTGTCACGCCATGCCTGTCCTTGCGTATTGCCGCTGGCGGACTGGAGATCTGAGCAGAGCTCTCAATTTCGATGAACGCTCCCAGCCTCGAAGCCATTATGCATGCCTGAACCGGCTACAGACGACTAGTGAAGGAGCCTAATGGAGGCGAGTAGCTTTTGGTGCGACTTGTATATTGATCGCTCTAGGTCGGAGAATGTTTGAGGATAGACACCAGGTTCAGTGAACGCCTTATATGGGTTCCGACAGAGGAATCCATATTCCGATTGCGATGGCGGGAGTTTACCAAATTGGGCAGCGCCCCGACACCTGACGTTCGTTCAAGTTAGTGAGCACCGTGGCTTGGCTGACAGGGTGTGGGTTGGTAAGCCGGATGCGATGAGGAGCCCCGCTGATAAGAAAATTCTCCCACAATCAACGAACAAACAAGCAATCAAAGCAACTGAAGCAGTTGGCGACTCCACTCGGTCTGAACAATCGCATCCTTTGGATTTTGCCTCTTTAAACAAAACACATAGCCACGATGGCACCCCCTCGCAGAAAAGTGTTGGCGACAGCCGAGGAAACCATGTTCCCACCGGACGAGCTGGCCGCAACCCAGCAGATCGTGCGGGCAATCAAGGCCACCGGCAACAACATCTACTTGATTGAAATGGCCGATAAAACCCAGATCCTCGTGGAGCTGCCAGCACGGTTCCGGTCGACCTTCTGGATCAAACGCGGATCCTACGTCGTCATCGATACCAAAGTGCAGGAAGAGCGGGACAACAAGATTGGGGGAGAGATTATCAACATTGTTCGGGATGAGAAGGCGTGGAGAAAGGCTCCCTTTTGGTAGGAATGGATCTGGTGGCCCTGGGTTCTGAATTGCCGAGTTGATTATGATCTATTTGTTTAGGCCCAAGGAATTCGTGAAACAGCCCGTCGCCGTCGCCGACTCAGATTCAGACTCAGAAGAAGAGTCCCGAGTGGGTATGATGCCTTCCTCCGACGAGTCCGATGCATGAACGCTTTTTATTGTGGAAAGACGCAATCTCTCGGCTTCTATTGGATGGGTGCTTTTTTGCGAGTACCAGCCCCTTCTCGCTTGCTATCTATGTCCCCGAGTCCACGGAAGAGCACACCGATCACCTGCAAGGCAAGCGACAAGACTACCGTCATGGAGCTGAAGTTGGTGCTGGGATACACGTTCCATGCCCATTCCTGCAGAGCCCATACACTTAGAATGAGAATGGGATGCAGACCAGCGCGCCAGCAAAGGAACGGAGTGGTCCATGCCAAATATGCAAAGAACTGGTAATGCAACGACCTGGCGCATAACAAGCCAATGGCCAGCGCACTCAGCATTGCAGTCATTATGAATGACTTTGAGAGGCTGATTGGTGGCTGGCGGCCCTCGAGCTTGTCCTGGAGGAAGCGGAGCATATTGGTCCCTGAGGGTTTCACCCAGACAGTCAAGAAGACGGCCAGTAAAGACACATGCAAAGCCAGCAAACCCAATGAAAATTCCCTTGAAAGAAAATTCTCTTCCCCTACAAAGCGCCAATTCACCGTCCATTTGAACATAAATTGCCGCGATAGCTCGAATGCCTTGGAAATATAACCCACTGCGTTGGTCTGGAGGAAAGGGATAGCGAGCAAGACCTGTAATAGTATTGTTTCACATAAGCACTGGCTGTTGAACTCTAGAAGGGCCAGGTTTGCGTAGCTTACCTGGATCAGCACAGCCATGAATCCCAGCGCCGCTGTTTGCAGCAGCCCCAGGCTAAGCAGGGTGATGATAGCGATAGCCGGTACAAGCAGTACCAAGGTCATTTTGATTCCTACCCCAAAAGACCACACTGCGATTCCAGCAGTCCACTTCTGCTTCATGCACAAGTAAATTGCGACCCACATCGCGAAAGCTGCGATACCATCATTGAACATGCGCAACATGTAGATGCTATGAAGCCGCTTGGACAGCACCAGGAGTGGAAAGAGATAAGGAGGAGCCTGTACCTGCCTATAGCAGGCCATCACAACGATGAGTGTAGCCAGATACAAGCCGGCAAAGATGATCTGCCCAAGGAGAATGTCGCGGCCCTCATCGGTAAGGTTGTAGAGGACGGTGTAGATGTGGACGTGGGCCGCGGGGTAGACGAGGGGGCCGGTTGAGCCCTTGATCGAGGTATAATCGCGTTCACCGGATATATATAGGGAGATTTGTTGCATATACGTTGTCCAGTCAATTTCGGTGTCTGTCGTTATGGTATCGTGGTTAGCTCGGCCTGGCCTGGTCGGTTTATTTGCGACGCGACAGACTCACAGGAGATCTTCCAAATCACTAAGGCGCAAAGGAACGCGTCGGCCAGAACAAGAAGAGGCGCAATCCATTGCGTGTGCCGTGGATGTGTGAGCGCTGTACGTATGAATTTGGCCCAGGGCATGGCGGCGGCAAGGTGGATGTGGAGAGGATGTCGAAAATGGCCTGAACAGCCACTTGAGCGAAGCGGCCGAGGAACCGGGCCAAGCTTACGCGGTCATTTTTCTACACTTTAACCTCGAAGCTGTCTGAATTGATATCTTGGATTTCTGTGAAAATATCTTTTTTTATACAGTTTTATACATGAAGAGTATTTGAGCTCCGCTCGATCAGCTCCGTACACCAATCGGTCTATCCAAGCCATTCCAACACATGTAGCCCAAATGTTTCGACCTCGTAGCCAATTGCATGGTATCATTAAACAAGAGAGAAGGAAAATGAGAGGGTGCAAATAAAAGGACAGGACAAAAAAACACCTCTAGAGCACGCATGGAACACAGACATTATCGACCTCCGTCAGATCCTGTTGTCTGGGTCTGAGGTTGTTCATTGTTACGAGCATTGCGGAAGCCCAACAGCTCGCCGAGGACACCCTTTGGCTTTGGGACAGGGCATTCATGTCCAAGGTGTGCTATATTCTCTGCCTCCTCTTCCATCTGAAAGAATGTAGACACTTCTTCATCCATCGCGCCGGATGGTGTCGGAAGGCCGGGCCGGCCGAATTCTGAGTCGATGTCTGCATCTTTCCGCCTGCGGCGACGGATACGAGGTACTTGTTGCCCGTCGGCTGTAATCATCATCTGGGAATCGGCGAGGGTTCGTCGTGGAGCTGGACAAGGGAAGAGATGTGGCATGCCGACCACCACGAGGGATGCGAGAAGGGTACCGGCGAAAAGAGTGCTCGTGGACCGCGAGCGCGGATGAAGATGTGGCGGCATCGTATCGGGTGAAAGTAATTGTATAATGAATGAGATAGATGCGCAATGGACAGAGCGGGGACGTGGCCAACTGCTTTTGTCTCTTTTTTTGGGGGCTCAGGCCATCGGACGGCGGAAAGTGGGCAGGTCGCTTGGCCCGGGCTGGATGGAAGAGGCAGAAAGGCCAAGAGAGAGGCCAATTGGGTCTCCGGCGAGAGCAGTCCTCAGTTGAAATGGTCGGACAGTGTCAACAGCGAGAATCCGGGGAGGTTGGCAATCGAAATGGGGGGAGGAAGAGAGTTGCGAAGGCTCTGGTGCATCTAATCTTATCTGCCTCCCGCGTGATTGGCCACAGGCTCGGCGCGCAGAGTCGGATCGCCTTCTTCGCCCGATCGCTATCTCGCGTGTTTCTTGTCTTTCGCGATTTTGCAATGATGAGTCTGCGATTTTTGCGGGAAGGAGACTGACTTGTCTAGATCATTTTCGTTGCTCCTCCCTTTTGAGGGGATTCCCTCCCACCCACCACAACCTGCCCCCGTCTCTCTTCCACTTCCCCTCCCCCGAACCTCCATCTATCTATCCACCTTCCCTCAAAGCGGCACCATGAGTGACCTAGACCGGTATGGCATTAGCTTCTACTATGCAAGATATTCCTAATCTTGCTGACTTATTCTCTTCTGCAGGGCGATTGAGCAGCTGCGGGCCTGCCGCCTGATCCCCGAATCTCAAGTTCGTGAGCTGTGCTACAAGGCGCGCGAGCTCCTTATCGAAGAGGGCAACGTTGTGTCCGTCGATGCACCGGTTACCATTTGCGGCGATATCCATGGCCAGTTCCACGACCTGATGGAACTGTTCCGCGTGGGCGGCGACGTCCCGGACACTAACTACCTGTTTATGGGCGACTTTGTCGACCGTGGTTTCTATTCGCTTGAATCCTTCCTCCTTCTCCTGTGCCTGAAGGTGCGGTATCCAGATCGCATCACCCTGATTCGCGGCAACCACGAGTCGCGCCAAATTACAACAGTATATGGATTTTATGACGAGTGCATTCGCAAATACGGCAGCGCTAACGTCTGGCGGTACTGCTGCGAGGTGTTCGATTATCTCGCACTCGGCGCCATCGTGCTAGGCGCTAGCTCGGAGTTGGAGCCGACCGGCTCCAGCGCACCCGAGATGACACAGTCCACAATGCCAATTGATGATGGCGAGCTCGAAACAGAGGTACTGAACTCGCGTGGTGAGGTTACCATGAGCACATACCGTGCTCGTCAGCGTTCGTCATCAGACACATCGACAGACTCTCGCAACATATCTCCGCCCCGTGATATATCAGCTGCGCCAGGCATGGCGTCAACCCCGACTCGCACTGGTGCACCCGGCACAGGCGCTGGCGGGGATTCTAATGGAAGCATGACTACCAGCCGCACAGGCGCTGTGTTGTGCGTTCACGGTGGCCTGTCACCACTGATCGATTCTGTGGATAAGATCCGCTTAATTGATCGCAAACAGGAAGTTCCCCACGAGGGCGCTATGTGTGACCTTCTCTGGTCAGACCCCGACGAGATTGAAGGCTGGGGATTGAGCCCACGTGGCGCTGGCTTTCTCTTCGGTGGTGATATCGTCAAACAATTCAATCATCTCAATGGTCTTTCGCTGGTAGCTCGTGCTCACCAGCTTGTGATGGAGGGGTATAAAGAAATGTTCGACGGCGGGATCGTGACGGTGTGGTCTGCCCCGAACTATTGTTATCGCTGTGGTAATGTTGCCGCCATACTAGAGCTCGGCGAGGATGCCCGCAATGGGGGCACTGTGGCCCGTAGCAATGGAGATTATGGACGGAGCAATGGAGTCCTGGGCGCAGATAGTGTTGTTAACACTGTTGTGAGTCCCGGAAGAAGATATCGTGTTTTCGAGGCCGCGGCTCAGGATACAAGAGGTATGCCTGCGAAGAAACCCGTAGCTGATTATTTCCTGGTAAGTCCGACGAGCCATGTTCTACTTCTGTATTCCTCTGGATAAACGCCTCTAGATTACTAACTAATCTGGCAGTGATACCATCATCCATTGCATGCTTGCCTTTCTTTCGTCCATACGTTCATACGGCCCCCCTGGAACTCTTTGATCTACTCAGCATCTTGTGCCTTGGTGTTTGTTTGTCTCTTTGCTGCAACTGCAACCCTAATGATCAACTCTCATGACGGAACTATTTAGCACTTGGAATTCTGACTATTTTTTTTTTCTCTGCCCTCATTCATTTTACTTCCTCTGTGATCCGGGTTGCAATAATTTGGATCTCCAGAAATTCTGGCCAATGGGACCACAATATACAAACTCCAGCCTAAAGCCCTAAAGATCACGAGAACCCCCCAGTCTCTGGTATCATATGACATGCAAACACGAAAGAAGAAAATAGGGACAAGTAAGAATGTAAGCCTAGGTTTAACACACTAGAAGAAAGGAAGAGAAAGAAAAAGAAACAGGAATATCAAGCCAAGAGACAGGATAAATGGCTATTGTTCAATGGAGAACACCCAAAATTGAAGAAGATCATTTCCATCGATCATCATAACCAGACATGTCATTATATGCCACAGGGCCGAGATCAGACATTCTCGCCGTAACCTGGGATTGATGTTCCGCACCAGAAGCCGGACTGGTATTTGGGGCCATTGGCATCATATGGCCATGGCTACCATCATACTGGAGATGGGTAGGCGAATTTTGCATCCCAGGGCCCCATGGGCCCGCCCAGCTCTCCATGCCAAGTCCCAGGGACGCCGAGTTCCGCGACCACCAGTCTTGGCTCTCTTCGACAAGATTCTCAGGACCCTCGAAGCCAGACATCGTAGACGCATTAGACCCGGGAGTCGTGTTCTGAGGCCCGATTTGAGCACCAGGTGCATCATACCAACTGCTGGGATTGGGCGATGCAGCGGAAGAACTGGGCGACGCGAGATTTGGTACCGGATAACCGACATGTGACATCGGCCGGAGGTAGGTGGGCTCTGGTGTGACAAGATCCACGCGCTGGGGCTGCAGCCCCGACATGCCGCGTGCTGCATGCAGGGCTGGCATGGCTGTGGGCATGGACCCGGGTGCGCTTGGATATTGGGGCCCCATCGACGTTCCCATCGTGGAGACGGGGGCGTTAGCAGCCACCGGTTCTGTGGATGATGCCACGAGGGGAGCCTGGTTAGTAGCCGGCGAGAACCGGTGAGGGCTGGCGACTGATGATGGCATGTTGTTGTGCGCCGCTGGAGATCCCTCCGATATTGACGGAGAGGTTGCCTGATCCCACGATCCCCAGGAGCCCCATTTGGCATGCGTGCGCTCAAAGATGGTGCTGGCTTCAGAAGGCAGCTCAACTTGCCACTTGCTCGCAGAAATGTCGAGAATACGTAATGTCCGACGAGCACACAGCCAACCTTCAGCCATCTCTTCGAGATTCCGAAGTCCGTGCACCACATCTCTCTGGGCATTCTTTTCGGGAAGGTTGAGTAAGTGGATAGTACAGGCAGTGTGTGCAATATAGACGACTATATTAACGATCTGTTTCAGCCCGTACGTTCTTTTGTACATCCGCATTAGTTTTGAAATGGTGGAAGCGGCCTGGGTGCATATCTTTCGAGGAGAAACATGGGCGGGAAGAGGCGTGTTAGATTTGGTGTATTTCAGAAAAGGACGGTAAAGGTGAATGAGAAGAAGCTGGTGAAGCATGCTGTTTGGTATTACAGTTAGCCCCGTTGTAATCAGCATTCCCATTACCTGGCTAACTTACTGCATAACAAGAACTTGGGGAAGTTGGCCTTCTTTGGGCTCCAATTCTCGAGGAAGCTCCTTTCTCCAGGCTTCTATTCGGGTATGAACGCCACTCAATCTTTTCAATTCTGACTGTTTTTGCCGTGTCTTCTCTAATTCAGCAGGATGGTAGAAGAACACAAGAATGTCGCTGGTGATTTCACAGAGCTTGGAGATTTGTAGCGCCACGGCCCGCGTGCGTGATGGTTGTGAATTTTCGTGGCTTACACCGGAATCGGTATACGGGGACCAGAGTCCTTGTTCCTCTCGAGGTAGAACGTCGAATTTGGGAACATTGGAATTCGACGATGATAATTGAGGTTGACGTCCAAGATAATTTGACCAGGCCCTGCCACGGATTAGTATGTTCAATTGCGGGCTGGAATCTCTCAAAACACATACTTGTCAATTAAATAGCAACCCCAAAACGTAATTCGCCGCGCATCGATTTCCTCATCTGTGAGGCTGTGTGAGCCCATATGGGAGGCATCGACATTCAATCCAAGGTCAAATGCCATGCGAAAACTAAGACCACTATAAACCCAGCCTTTGCCCTCGCGTCCACATCCAGCCTCGCGGACAGACATTAGTGCAAAGGCTTGGACTGTACACAGCTTTGCGGTCTCATGTTCATCGTTCTCCAGCACCAGTCGTTTGGCCTCTTTGAAAAAGTGGTTCCCTGCCGTTGAGAGGTTTTGGGGATCATCGAAAGCTCCAGACCAGGAACTAAAATGGCAGCCGAGTGCTAGCATGGCGTTGACTAGCAAGGCCGAGCAATATGGACTCGAAATGCCCTGGATGTAGTCCCGGTAAAATAGGTCTTTAGCGAGTATCGTGAAGAATGGATAGTGCCACGTAAAATACATGGTCAGGAGATGGCTGATCAATACGTTGTCATCAGTTACTTCGGTCCATCGCCGGACAGGGCGTGTACCCCTGGCACTGCCGAGCACCGAAGAATCCTCCGGCATGGACGTAGACTCGTGCAATTCTGAGCCAGGGGGCAGGAAAATGAGATTTGAGGTGCCACCAATAAATTTCCGTGAGCCATCTAACATCAGCTCACTCATTTTACCTGCCAGCTCCGCCTCGAACTGATCGACTTCGACAAGGCGGTCATCGCGCTCAGGATTGTCTGGTGTCTCGACAACAGACAAAAGCCCTTTCTCTCGAGCAATGACTGACTGAGCGACTTCTTCGAGATCATCACAGGAACGCAGTTGGCGCACCAAGTCAAAGGCATCTTCCTCTTCGTAGTTCAATAATGCTTGGATCAAGGTTTGGAGAGTAGTATGCTTAGTTCGCAAGGTATCAGCATCTTTCTTGTAGACTCCTTTCCGGCGGTTGTCGGAGTTAGGATCATAGACACCTGACGGGGTATCAGTTAAGCTCTGCATGAGTTGACGGGGACAGACCTACATGGTGTATGATACACGGAAGAACAGGCTGCACAGCTGGGGAGGTTGCCATCACACTAGGTCCCAAATTAGCGGGGCCCCAGGCAAACTTCATAAGAGAGGATATTTTACCTTGGACTTCCTCCTACGGCAGGCAATGCAGGCGGTGCTCACGCAGCGTCTTTTGGGCGGCCCCCGTTCTGCAGCCATGGTTTGGGCCGCTGCAATAGGTGGGAATCAAGATACAAAGGGGATTCTTTCTCCGCGGACGATCATGCCGTGCTTCAGCGTCGTGTCCGCCGGTCAATGGTCCAGCTTCGAAGGGCCGTACTGTATAGTTTGTCCATTGTCCAAGCATAAGAGAAGGCACCACGATGCTTTGTAGAGAGGGCTACTGCCAACGGAAGGAGAGGGGTCTTGCGTGATGGTGTGATTACAAACCCTCAGAGATAATCCCCGCAGCCAGAGCGTTGCGTGAATGGGATGCAAGCTGAACCTTTCGATAGGCCTATATGCCTATCAACCCTTAGATCCAACCAGCGAGTCTCGAATCTATACAGTCCGCAAGCAGCACATGCGGGTAAGCGTTCACAATGGGACCCCGCGGAATGACCCACACCGGGAGGCGGAGAAGAGAGGGGGGGTTTGTAGGATGGGTTTGGGAATGCCGAGCTGGTGCTCTCGACGCTAAAAATGAATTGCGATCCAGCCGTGATGATTGGATGTAGCCAAGACGATGGAGGGTTTATCGTCGGCTTCTGGATGGCTCCTTCGAATGCATCACATATCGGCGGTTGACCATGAAGATAGCTGACTCATCCAGAGGGACGATAGACATGTCACGTGACTAGACTGAATATCACATGATGGTGGGCTGAGAGTTGATGCAGCTGTCGGTCGCGTCGACGGAAGAGACTATCTATATTTGCTGGATGTATCGCATGCGAGATTGGACGACCGGGAGGTAGCGAGGGAGAGACAAGGCCCCGGAACCCGGTACATTGCCCAAAGGGGATTCCCATGCATGATATTGAGACATACCCGCCACAAGCGAGAGGTCACCATGGGACCGTCAGAATCAATACGATGGGCCTCCTGATGTGACTCTGATGAATCTGACATTGCATCTAGATGGCGCGCGTGTTTGGCCACGACATCAACACCATTGAGATCTCCAAAAGCAAAAGCTCGACCATACGTAACTTTTGTTCGCAAACCACCCTAAAACAAAAACAAATGGATACCTCCAGCCAAGCCCCAAGCCGGAGAGTAACCAACTCGTACGGAACTACGTCCACAACCATGATGCTCGATCACACCGATGAGGGTCTCTTTCAGACGTGAACCCATTAACTATTGGTTCCTCGCTTGGGGGGATTTTTCGTGAGTGGTGTGCTTCATATCCGAAGCCTAGAGTCCCGGCTAGTCGTCCTGATACTGTGGGATTGATTCTTGTACACCGCAATTATCGACCCGCTTAGGGCTGCTCCGCCGGCCACGTCTCTTCGACTTGACCTTTTCGGTGTGCTGCAGCCACCCGCTGCCCAACCAACCCTAGTATTCTCTGTACGGAACACGTAGTCCTCCGTACATATGGAATGGTTCATCCCGACCAGGTCGCCCGACCGCTCCCGAGATAAGGAACTAATTCTCTCGATCGAAAAACATCCACGACTCGAGATGCGTGGTCTCAGAGGTGTTTCAGGCATTACACAAGCAGACACACCCGATCGATAGTTGAGTTTGGTTTCTTTTTCTCTTTTTTGTTTTTTTTCGGCGACTTTTCATGTCTTTTTGTTTCTTTGGGGACTTCGCATGCTGTGATCTTGCACCATTAAGGGATTTTTGGGTGCGAACGGCGGCTGAACTATCTGCAGGCACCACACTAAACCCAACCTTAAACGGCCCACCCAGCGGAGTCAGACAGTATCCCAACACACGACTGGGTCAACAAATTCCTTCACCGTAGGTTTTTCCACTCGAAGTAGCACTGAAAAAGGGGATCATGCCAAAAAAAAAAAAAAAAAAAAAAAAGGGACGGGAAGGTCGTGGAAATGATCCAGGATGACAGGGACTAGAGCGCTCCGAAAGGAACTATTGCCAGTCTCATCCGATAGGCCTGTCAGGAGAGGGGGCGACTTGACCTGTAACGTGTGAAGAGGCGGAAGGGGGAAGAGTCAGCGAGTGCCACAGAACCAAGGGAGGAAGAGGGAAAAGGAGATCGCAAGGCGTTCTGTGGCTCCACCGGAGGAACATTCCACCCCGACGGAAGGCCATTACAATGCTACCCTTCAACCCACTCAATCCACTCTGCCCGTCAACTAAGCCCAGACGAGGCAGGCCCATCCCGGGGGAAGAGAATGCGGGAAGTTGGCAATGGTATTGTGAGGAAGGAGGACGCAGTCCGGCGTACGGTATCGAGTATTGAGGTGGACAGTGGATGGGCCAACGCAGAGGGGCCATTAGTAATGGCAGACAGATCACCTTGTGGAAGTCACCCCCATACAAGTCACATAATCCAAATATTTCCATAATCGAATAGTCCCCTCATATAATAGCCCCCGTAGTATCCCATAATATCCCATAATATCCCATTATCTCTTAATCCCACAATGGGAGCCCGCATCCGGGAAGCCGGCATGGTACGGGCCCGTATTCATGGTACGGTGTCAGTCTTGTCCCCGCGCCCAATCATGCAGACCCCCAATCAATCAATGAATAATAATAATAATACGGAACCCTCGGCAAAGCCCTGCGTAAGCCCTGCGCCAGCCCCAGCCCAAAAATACCACCGCTTCGGTCGCCCTCCCGATTCCTTACCGTCACACGCGTACCTGCCCAATACGCTCTCTTATCATCCTCCTCCGCTGAGATCACCACTTTTCTTATCTTCCTCTGCCTGCCCTCTTAGACTTCCTCCTTCTCTCCCTCTGTCAACCGTCCTCCCTTGGCTCTCCCCCCTTCCAGTTCCCCCGCCTTCTCCAGCGACTCTCCTCCCAACCAACCGAAGTGTGACGCTCCGACTACGCCAGCCAACTACCCTCTTTGCTTTCTAACCGCCTCCAACTCCCCTCCCAAACTCAGTCCAATCCGCGCCGCTACTGGTCTCTCTCGACCAGTCGTGCCGGGAGACCAATCCGCCTCCATTCCCCCCATCAATGTATCTCGCCCAGACGCTCGACCAGAGTGCCTCCTCCGGCCAAGGCCTCGCAGCAAACCATCGGACGGGTATGACTCTATAAGATGATGGTCCCAAGAGCCTTTCTTTTCACCTCGGCCCCGCCCCAAAAGGCGATGCAGCCCTTTAGCAGCCATGATCACTCGGCTCGGCCGCCTCTCAATCAATCGGGAATCCTTCCTGCCAAACAGACCGAGAACGCCGGATCGTCCAACACACACCCCGTGGTAATCCCACCTAAACGGGGCTCCCGCACCCCGTTGCATCGGGAATCACGGCCGCGTACCCTGTCCAAAACTTCGGCCTCATCTCGTCGATCTTCCTCCTCTTCTTCTTCCAATGAGCGTCATTTACCAACCTCAGTCGCCTCCATGTTGAATGCAACGGCAATACCCGTGCCACGACGGTCGTGGTCCACTCGGCGGCCTCGGAAACTTCCCCGTGGGAACCATGTGGAGGAATTTAGTCGGATGATGCAGGAAGGCCTGAAGTCCAAAGATGATTATCTGCTAGGTGGTTCAGGCAATACACCTCTGGATATCTTGCTAAGCCCTCCGGACGAGGACCATGATCGATATTCCACTGGAAATGAATCCGAACTGGAGCCCTCTTTCTCAGCACGGTCACTCTCCAGCGACTCGATGCCTTCGCTCGAGCCCGATGTTGGGTCGCCGTGCAGCTCATCTCTTCCTCCCACACCGGCCAGCCATAAAAGCTCGGAAAGGCGACACCTTCGGTACTCGACTTCCGAGGATTGCGCCTTGAACCACCCCCTGCTTGAAACAGAGATGGATGATTTGGAGATTGTGGAGTTTGAGAACCCCGATGAACCCATTCGGCAAGCCGGCGACGAGCCTTCAAAACGGTCTGCTTCCTTTGGGACATTCCCACGCCTACGATCATCTTTTAAATCAAACCTCACTGCATCCTTACGAGCCATCAAATCCGCTGCGCAATCCGTGTCAACCTTCACAACGCCTTCGGTTCAACCTGAGGATTTTCTCACGCGGTCTCTGTTCACCATCACACCCGAAATGACCGATGATCGTCGTCCCCCACCGATGAAAGAACCGCCTTCCCCTGCACTCCGACGATATCTGAACCCGACCCCCATCTCTCCAGCAGAGATGTGTGTCTATCATGATCACCCTCGCGACAAACAGGACCCGGCAGGTTCTTGTCCTGTCTCGATTCAAATGCAGACCTATCGCCGGTCCCGTGATCGTGGCCACCGGCGCAACCATTTCCATGTCGTCCCTTCCAAGAACCGGGATCAATACTACACCTTCGATCCTGAGGTACCTCCCATGTCGCGTCAGCGAGAACCCCGCGAAAACAGCGATTTCCTTCGTATGGTTGTGCTAGAAATGAACATGCGCCGTAGCGGCAAGCTACGCGAAGATATTCCGACTCGGGCACGCATTATGCTCCCTCCGCGGAAGAGCAACCCGTATCGATTGTCAGGTGACTACGAAGACCACGACAACGACACTGTTCCATCGCGATGGGTGGGTGTCTCCGCCTAAATAATCGATCCCGTGGATATGCCACGCGAGCTGCGCCGAGCGCGGTCGTGTGTGCTATCCAGTACATATTTCTGATCTCTCTTCACCTTTTTCATTTTCCTTCATTGTTCTTTATCATACGAGCGCGGCGTTGGACTAGGATGCATGTGTCCTGGCCGACACCATTTTCTTTTGTGACATACCCCTTTCATTCTCGAGCACCGAACCTAGCGCTAGTTTCTAGATTCTCTTGTGAATCTCCTCATATCCACCACTCCTCAGAGTATAACAGTCTCCATCAAAGAATCCATCTCAAAACTAGTTTTATTTCTCTCCCGGTACTACTAGCTTAATCCCCGGTAATACTGTATACGTGATCGCGCCGTTCGAGTCCGCTGTGCCCCGCGCCGGCTGTGGTGTGATATCATCCCGCAGCCATGAGATCATCCCCGTGTGGTCAGCCTTATTCTCCGCATGAGCGATTCGCTGCCTTCATTAGAGGGTCTGTTCTTTTGTGTATAGGTCTGGTGTGTCATTTGTTCATAGAATCCGGAATGAAAAGGCAAAACACTGGGCCTGGTGGTCTGGATGGGTCGCAGGCAGGGACTGATTTGGCTATCCGGGCCCGGTCGACGTCAATCTTCCTTGACTTGGCAGCTCCATCCTGGCAGTCATCTAGCGTACTCGGTCTTTCGGGAACCGCGAAGCACATAATGTAATATACATACTGAGACACAGATTTATCCAAAAAGTCGGACAATTGTAACCTTGATCTACGCCGGAGCTTTGGAGCCGTTCTTGACCTACCCTAATATGCACCCACCTTTTTCTGTGTAACAAAAGGCTTTGAACGTAGTTTATATAATATTCACATATGTCTGGTATTTCATTCCCTACCTGAATTCGTGTTACTCCCGAGGAGCCCCAGTGCGACCGCCAAGCAATAAGGTGTGCTGATTACATTGCTCCTCAGCAGTCGAATACAGAGAGCTTACTTCCGTTACTCCATTTTTCGAGTTCACCACACATATATAAAATATTTGTGGCCATTCGAGCAGATGTATTCCGGTTTTGATAAACGTTAGCCCCTTTCAGACTGCAACGAGTCTCACTTTTCACATGTAGTCCGCCTGCCCTTCGTGAAGATTGCCGGCTTGCCATCCACCTTTTGACGACACTCTCTTCATACAGTATGGTTCGGACAGCGAGAATAGCACAGAGAAAGACGATAGCGGCAATCATATTGGATATTTGCATCGATAAGAGCCAGAAAAAAAATGGATTGAGACTCCAGCAATCAACGTATCGTAATGAGCAGCTGGGTAAGTGTATGCCCGTACGTCTTGCAAA
Organism: Penicillium macrosclerotiorum; assembly: GCF_028827735.1. Classification (NCBI taxonomy): domain Eukaryota; kingdom Fungi; phylum Ascomycota; class Eurotiomycetes; order Eurotiales; family Aspergillaceae; genus Penicillium; species Penicillium macrosclerotiorum. The sequence goes on along the minus strand of NW_026643083.1, from coordinate 4,825,929 downwards.
CTATACGTTATCAGGGTATCCAAATATGCAAATGCTCCACTAAAACGTTGCCTCACTGGAGATTGTTTAGGTCTCTATCCTGTGCTGTTACCCGTGTATTATATTCTATTCTCTTCTGCTACGTCTTATTATATTGATAAAATTGGCAGAACTTGACAGAATTCATATTCCTATGCTTGATTAGTTGGCCCTATAGGCTATCTGTGGACCTGGAATCAAATTATCAATCAATGAGTATCTGGCTGAGGAACAGAGATAGTAGTCGGATCGCTAGGATTGGTCGTCCATGAATCCTTAACAAAGCTGTTCGTGAGCACGATACAGTCTTCGTTGTGGGATCTCTTAGGCTTCGTTGCAGAGCTTCTTAACGTGTTAAATGGCGCTGCTCTGTTGGAATGGATCGAGCTGAAGTGCACTGGACCCGCGGTGCTTGACAAGGTGGAAAGGATTTGCGCAGCAGAGGCTGTAGACTTGGAAGACAAGCACAAAGTATTCCACTGTAGGATTTAATGCAAGATCAAAATGGAGCCACCGGTCTGAGTCCAAGTTGAACGAATACTCTTGATATCTAGGTTAAAATGAAGGCCTGGACTACAAAACCCAGCTTCTCACCCGATCTATTGCGCCTTCACCCTGCCACCCAAGTCGCGCGACGCTAAATTGGTGCTCGCCCATCCCTCTGTCTCTCTGGGGCCAGAGTGCCGCACGGCGATGTAAGCCAAGGGATTCAATTCCTTCTCATTATCAACCCAGTACATACGACCACAGGGTGTGGAGAACAGGGCTTCCCGTCCGCTCAGCCGTACTTAAGCCACACGCCGGCAGGTTAGTAGTTGGGTGGGTGACCACCAGCGAATCCCTGCTGTTGTATGTTTTTTGCTTCATGGTTGTTCTTGATCTGCACAGGCTTGGTTTGGTACACGCGCTATGAAAGCAAAAAAAGCTGCCAGAAACCAAATATCTTTCAAAACCTTGACGAGGCGGAAAATCACAAGCCGGACAGAAGAAATATCTCAAACACAGTCTTCTGTTTTTTGGGCATTTGCCATTTCAGGAGCCCGGGAATGTGAAATAAGGGAGAGATTATAAAGTTTGTGAATGCACTTGGGGTAGCATTGGCAATGAAGAAAGCGGCATAGTCAATACAGACTCCTTTCTCGTCGGATCCGTGTACTGTTCCCAGATTAGTGACAGCTGAGCGCCTAGTCTTCGAAATAATTTTGCAATTTCCCACGATTTACTGATAGATGATGGTTAATTTAACTCTCTGTAGGGATAAATTTTCTGTATCTGATCCTGCGATGTTTTATAACAACCTTGACACCAAAACTGCCCCTAAATGCATGGCCGAATCACTTTCTTATCGGGCCAAAGCGACCCTGTATACTCCAGTCACCTATGAGCCGTATTACGATGCCCCGGCCGTGTACCTCATGAACGAGAAAGGTCTTGCAGTGCCACTCAATTTTCAGAAATTCATGGTTTTTGCAGCTGGAGAGGGTCTGATCAGGACACAGGCCTGCGAATCAGGTCACACAGTGATGTTAATTATACCGCAAGTTGTATTTAGACTGGTTGACAAGCTTCAAAAGACGCCATGGTGACTTCCATACAACTTTAGTTTCCCCAACAACGAGAGATCATAAGCATTTCCCGGTCCGAAGTCCATTGAGTTTTGGTTTGAACTGTTTCTATACTAGATATCAGTTGACATGCTGACCCTAAGCTGGCTTTCATTATTGATGAATACCCGGGACTTCAACACACAAACTAAACAGTTATCTGTGCGAAATTGGAATTTTCCATCCTGAGTGACATCGAGGCATCTTCAGATATCCCCGTTCTTAATTCATCACGGACCCGCCACTGCTTAGCGCCCCGCACCTAGAGGAAACTAGCCAGAAGTCTAAGAGACAGCTGTTTTAACTATGAAACACCGCTTTGCAATTAACAGTCAAACCGGGGTGTTAAGCCTTTTGGCGCGTTTGCAACGCTGTTCTTCAGGATCTAATGAGCCCGTGACGAATATAGTATGTAGCGCATCTGATCAATCATGATGATCTCCTCCCCAAACTAGATGACAAATGGCTAGACTGTAACAGCTTCGACGGGGTTTATTAATGCCCCACTGGTGAATTTCGAAGAAAGCTGCCTAGAGCGTACCAAATCTGTGGTATTAATAGCTGAGATAGGAAAGTGTTATAAATAAGAGCGACAAGCCCCATGACATGTGTTGTGGACTATGCGTAGATGTGGACAATCATACTGACTATTCACATATCTCATATATTGGAATTACAATCATGAAGCTTGCGGTATTTCTATTTCTCCAAATCAGTGCTGTTGTCTCCGGCTATTTGGCTACCACGACAGTGGGTTCATCTATTCCATTTTCAGGAGACATAGAAGGCTCATATTTTTACAGCGCTATTATGATGGCCAAGAAGGTGCCTGTGGCTGCGGTAGCTCGTCTGGGGCTTTTTCCTGGCAAGTGAGTGTCATAAAATAAGTGGGTTTTATCACTCCTTTCTGCTACTAACTTGCAGTTCATAGCTTGGTATCAGTAGCGGGGTTTACACTGCCGCAGGGTCACAGGCCTTATTTGACACGGCCGGTGCATCATGGTGTGGTGGCGGCTGCGGAAAATGCTACAATCTGACCTCAACTGGCAGTCCCCCATGCAGCAGCTGTGGAACTGGCGGGGTTGAGGGTGAGAGCATTATTGTTATGGTCACCAACCTGTGCCCCTATAATGGCAATGCGCAATGGTGCCCTCAGGTGGGAAGCACGAACCAATACGGATATAGCTATCATTTTGATATCATGGCTCAGAGTGAGATATTTGGCGACAACCCCGTAGTTGAATTTGAGCCAGTGGCCTGTCCCAACGAGGCCACGTCGGACTGGGACACATGTGTCTGCTATGGGGAAACGGCGACCGATGTGACTCCCGAAGGCCTCACCTCGAGCAGTGGAACAGCCAATACAGTTTCAGCCTCATCTACCACTACACATATGACTACAAGTAAGACCACTACGACAACTACCACTGTCACGACGAATACATCCTCTGGTTCAAGTGCAACACAGACTCTCTGGGGCCAATGTGGAGGCGTTGGATGGACCGGACCAACCACCTGTGTTTCTGGTGCCTCCTGCCAAGAGCAAAATTCTTACTACTCCCAGTGCTTGGGTTAACCACAAAGCCAAGATGATGGACCAAGGTCCTTGCATCTGTCTGATCTAGCAGGTGGGCATCAAGTATATAGTATGATGGGAAAATAACCTTGATATAACGCTCTACAATACGACCCTTTTTTCTCTTACTATCAAGACGGGGCCATTTGATAAATCTCCGAGCATCATGGTGTTGCTGTTCCCTTAAACTTCTCGACCCCACCGACGAATCCTACTTGTAACCTTGACAAACCTATTCTACCCTTGCAAGTACATTATAGCGCGAAAAGGGAAATAATCGGCTTGTTGTATGCATAGGAATTCTTTGCCAGATGAACATGCAATTTTTTGATATAAGTACTCTGCTATTCCATGTCCCAAGTTGAAGTTAATGAAGATGAGAAGAGGGGATTTCAGTGCAGTCGCATATTAATGAATATGCGCAGGCTTGGCAGCTTTCCATATTTCCATCCTTGCTTGATTTTTTTGATGGACGTATATGTTGCTAGGAAAGTTTTGCCAGTATTATGGATTTCTGTTCCTTGCAGCCGTTCTGAAATGTATGAATACACAACTCATCAGAAAGAAGAATCCCAATCCCTCATCAAACTTGCTTGGGAACTTTAGACATCTTTTGCCCGCCTTATCAACCGCTAAAGTGGCAAGAGTTTTCCCACCCCCTTTCAATTTCATATAAGTTGCGTCTGAGTTAACCTCCCAAGTGTAAGCTATTGGAATCCCTTCTACTGTTAGAAGATAATGGTTTCCATCGGCCCTTTCCTGGTTCAAACTCAATGATGCCTTGGCCAAAGTCGCATGCTGGTTCTGAGGAGGCTTTATCGGATCAATTGCCTTGATTTCAACGTTGGAGGAAGACTTGATTTCGCATTGACCAGCAACTCCGCGTCTCATCGAGCCTCCTGGTATTAGGAACACAAGTATCCCAGGGCCGTTATACCGCTCTGACTCGGGAGTATTTCGATCAGTTGGCATCCAGTCCACGTTGAGTATTTCAGGGTCCTCATGATTGCTTTGGATGTTATAACGCCTCCAGTCAGAGTTTAGCTCCGAAATATGATAGCTGATAGAAGAATTTGAAGTGGAAGAATTTGTAGGGCGCGACATATTACGGAATCACTTAGCAAATTCAAGTACTTTATTTGAGTCTTTGGGGTGATTTAGAAGAATTTGAAAGCGAAATAACTAACTATTTAAATTCTTATATATAGGAGCCTTGTTCAAACTAGCCACGAAGTCAGCTGTTTCCTTTTTGTTAGATAGTTGGTTGAGTCATTTTGTTATTTCAAAGTATCAGGTATTAAGATTATTGTTAAGACAAAGTAATACAATGTAGACATCGGCATCGGTGCTCCCATGCACAAAGATAGTAAACAGCATAGGTGAAACGCGCCGCGTCGAGGATGAGGGTTTTTTTGATGTTAGATCTGATGAACCGAACGGATTTTGACTGGTCGGTTGGGGGAAGGAAAGATAAGAAGCTAGCTATTAACTACTAGTGCCTTACATCGCCCCTCAACTCACATATTTAGCTGACAGTCTTGACGTAAATCTATGGGTGTCAGTCACATGACCAACTAGTTGATGACCACAAATCAACCAATTTTGTTGGAGCATTTGGGCGTCTATGCTATATATATCACTTTCTGGGCTATATTTTGACCTATTATTAGATGTCATCTCCACATCAGTGTTTACGACTGCGCCATGATTTTTAAAAAAATCTTTATATCTCATTGCGATTATTCTTCCTGTGGAGATTTAACAAGTTTGGACGTTGGTAAACTAGAAAAGCACTCTAATTAATGAGAAGCCCCACTATCTGGACTCTTCTTTGAAAAAGCGCTTACTCAGATCACCAACTCTAGGTTGTTCGCCTATGTTCCACCCCACAGAAACAAGGGATACTGCGGTCTTCATAAAATACGTCTTTGCAAAGAAGGCCGACTGTTGAGATTAATGGGGGCTGCAACAGTAGCCGCAATACTAATAAAGGAACGACAGGCAGAAATCAGATCAAAAGGAAGTTTTTCGAATGAGTCGCCCTAAATAGACGATATCGAACGTTACGTTTCCGATGAAATACCCTGCCAAAGTTAACAATGACGAAGGAAATTAAATGCCGAATTCTCAACACCTTGCCATTTACAGAAATAGGATATATTCTAAATAATAATCTAGGTTTATGTAAAGTTTGTCGTTGGCAGTACAATGAACTAAAGAACCAGACACGCCAAATTCATCAAGTTCTTGCTTTTAATGCCACACCAAGGACGTCTTGAGAACTTGATGGCAGCGTATCTTGAACAGGAAAAGAATAGACTTGATTTCTTGGGTACGAATTCGCTTTATTTTATCATTATCTTTTTTTCACTTGCACAAACTATGTCAAGTCACTTGAGGGCATTCCCAGGTCCGCCTGAGGCTCCAAAAGAAGGCAAATGGCGGGCACCAGAGCAGGAACGACCTGATGATTACTAGGAACTAATTGGGATATAAGAGATTGAATCAAGTTACACGATTTGATGACACTCGTGGATTCATAGCATGCCGGCGAGTCCGCCTATTGCGATGGCGATATTTGGAATCCTGAACGAGTTAAAGCTACATTAGTCACCCGAATTTGGTATCATAGTATTCTGGCCACAGCATCCGAAGAAAATGAGAGGGAAATATATTTGAATATAGTTGAACTTACTTTCTTCGTCTAGCAATGTGCTATTCTTCCAACTTTCCTCTATCCAGGCTAAATTGACTAGATGTGGCAATTTCTTCCCAGTCCTAGTAGCTAAGAAGTGTCGCAATGATTTAATGTCACCTGAAGAAACTGTTTCCGCAGACACAATTATGTGAGTGATATCGGAGCTTTCCAGTGAAGGGACAAGATTGGCATTTCCGAACTGCGCCATGTTGCGTGCAAGAGTCAGGCGGATATTATTTGGCTGTGTTTCCTCGGAATTGGCCTCATCTTGAATTTTTCGTTCATATAATTTTGGCGTTGAATAGAAAAAGAAAGTAAGGCCTCGAAAGAGCCATCCACAAGGCGCTGTATAGCCTGATGCAATCATATCTTGGATATGTGCCTCAATTTTGTGAAGGGAATGCGAGTCTAGCGGGCCGTCCGATGTGGCTTTGTTATCCTGCATGCGCTGAAGAATCTGATTACGCCAATTAGCATGGACGTTGAAGATATCCGTTCAGAGATATGGCCTGCCTCGTTAAGTTCATCAATCGTCGTATCGCGAGCGTAGCTGTCACCGTACTGGTCAACATTGATGTCTATTTCTTTCCCTCGGCACTCCATTGTGAAAAACATGTGACTATCGAAAGAATCCGGGTCAGCCTTGCTTCATTCTGTTCGTTATGTCTTTAGAGGACGAACCGGGGTTCAAAAGGGAGCAGAATATCTGGGAGTCCGACATCCTTTTCCTTCTGTTTTACACAATCAACAAGCCAGGACGGCTTGACTAGGTTGACTTTTCCATTTTTTTGCAATGAAGCCACTTTAACGGTTTCTATGCTATACGTTAGCCTCATTCTTGCAATTTATAGATGACCAAACTCACTTCTTTCAGCAACACAGATGGTATCCGGTGCAGCAGTGTTTGTTTGGTAGATCTTGCCTCCATTGGCCTTCACTAACTGCTCAAGTTCGGCTTTCGAATATTTCTCTGGGAACGTTGACTCGGTCATAATGACTGGAATAGTGCTGTCAGAAGCTGTCGAAGTGAATATCCATGCATTGAATACTCACAAAAATTGAGCTTGTCAAATATTTGGCTTGATGGGCCAAAATACTGCATATTCTCTCTCTCGTCGTAGCCTGCGATGGCCAACGGCTTCTTCCCAGCCTTCTTGACCCGTTTTTGCTTTCTTGAATTATCTACCGAGAACTCCTTTTCCCGGTGTTCTTGCTCCGCATTAGACTTAAGGTCTAAGAATTCCTGAATCGACAAAGCCGTCTTCCAGTCCTTATCCTTGCGTAGCCTCTTGAAGCGGGGGAAGCGAAGCGTCAATCCCATGCGAAACTGGTCACTCACGGATACAGAGGCTGCTTTGACACAAATAACAACAGAGTCGGATGGCTTGATCCACATGTCTGGCCGTTCATGCTGGGCATTCCCACCGGCCAATTCAATGAGATTCACAGGTGGCTTTTTCGCATTCCACTCTCTCCATTTTCCATCCGTGTGATGACGGACCTCTTGGTAGTCAGCAGCAGTGAATCCACCGCCAACTTTACAGAATGACCAGCACTTCATGGGATCAGCATCTTGGCTTGAATTCCCATCATCAACCCGGAGACCACACAAAAAGCTTGCTAAAGCTCCTCCTCGATGACCGGAGCCGTAATATCCACCTATGACGATGAGATCCAGCGATTCGCCGAACTCCGTCATATAATCCGGTTTCACTTTCATCCAGTCATCGTGACGCTCATTTAGCCTGTATGGAGATCTAGGGTTCTTCAGGACCAGTCCCTCTGAAGCCTCTGCCACAACTGTTCGTAAACATTTCTCAATGTCTGCAACAGTAGTGGCTTCGTGGTATTCAAGAATCTCAAAGCGACGGTGAATGGGCCGAATGGTTTTCTGAAGTGCATTCCGGCGATCTCGAAGGGTGTACTTCGTCAAGTCACACCCATTGAGGTGAAGAATGTCAAAAATGCGGAATAAGGGCCGTGGACCGTCCGAAAATGGATTTCGTTGCTCTGCCAGGGCTGCAGTCTTAAGCGTACCGAATGGGACGGGTGCGTCCTGCTTAGGATCCCATGTAATCATTTCGCCATCAAGGATAATGCTCTGTACGCCATCCACAAAGGCATTTTTGAGATGCCTTGTCAAAGCACCGTTCTCATCGCATATTCCGTTGCCGTACAGATAAGTATATTCTTTTGCTTTCCGTGACCAGAAGCGAAACGTCCGTCCGCCTGGTATTGAGTCGTCAGAGGCCATATGGAGCTGCATACGCTCTCCATCCATTTTCTCCTCGATCCAGAAGACAGTGTCCTCCTCTGTTGGCCGCATGCGAGAGATCATCCTCTCAAACGAGTGCATTTGGAACTGGGCCAACTGAGGTTGGAAGCATTGCATCAGTGCAATGCCTCGATCCTCCGCCTCAAGTCGAATATTCGGATCATGAAGTTCCCAACATACGCGCCGCAGACTACTCGAGATATTATATAGGTTCTCTGCATCTGGATGCCAGACATGGAACATAGTGCGTTCTGTGGCTCCAACTTTCATTTGTCGTAAAATTATCCGAATTAGCCAAGTAAGCTCATCTGGATTCATACGCTGATAGAATTCTGCCAGAATGGGCAACTGCTGGTCCTCCTTGGAAGCCGCCGAGAGCTTGTCGAGTCTGTCGTTGACCTCCTCGATTGACATATCTCCAGGATCAGTCCTCATCGGCCGCTTGGACAGCACATCATAGCATCGGCCCGCGAAATCACCCGCCATGCGCGAGGCGGATATGCCGGGAAGCTTCCAATTCAGTAAATTGGAGGCATCTTCCGACTCCTTATTGATCTTCATGATCTTGACCAGCATTTTCCCAATCACTTTCTCCTTGATGCCGTACATCGGCCGATCTCTGTCCTTATCGGGGAGAATGAGCCTGAAGGCTGGGTAAATGTCGTCCCCCACTTCCTTCCGCCATCGGGAAACAAAGCGAGCGATGACATCGCGTCGGAGTTCATAAGGGTTCAAGTTTGCTGAGGTTTTCCCCTGAGGTCCAACTTTCCGGCGTGACAGACCAGGGCCAGGGCCTCTAGGCCGCTTTCTGATGTCACTTAGGGGGTTGAAGAGATCCAGGTAAAGCTCGTGGAACGGGAGCGTGGGTGCGCGGTTATGCGGCCGGTTCGGGTATCTGGTGGGTTTATTAGCCAAAATGCTCTCAAAATTGAAGAACCAGGTGTTAGCAACTTTTCATCGAGATTCTCCTCTTCGTACTGTGGAGCATAGGGCAAGATCCCATCGGAATCCATGGTTGTGAGAGTCGCAAACAGCTGGAGATTCCCCGGATGGATTTAGGCAGCGCAGGACGATAAGATAACAGACGCGCACGTGTGACATCACCTTATCATCGGGTTGGAACTACGTAGTATGTATATTCTCAAGCCACAATAGAAACAGAAGAAAATCCTTAAGATCAACATCCATTGAACGCTACTGTATATTCCAAGCCTAGGGGTATTTCCGGATATCAATCAATTTTCTCACAAAAAGATTTGATGTCAACGACCGTCCGCAGTTCTTCCACCATTGCGGCTCTGTTCTCCATCCGCATTCCGCGACGCGAGATCTGCAAGCCGAGTCAGAATAGAGATGAATCTCTTTGAGACTCCCCAGGCTGTGAGATTACCCAGAATTTCGCAGCCAACCCGCAAAATCCGCTCTGGTCCCTCTGGTGCACATATGTCCCCAACGCCAGTTACGTTTCCTCGCATCGAGTGGCCCTCGCGAACGAAAAGTTGGACCAACTCATCATCACAAGGCCGATCAAGATGAATAAAACTCGGCTCCTGTAATGATTCTGTCCGTGACGCTTGTGTATGTGGACTCGACTCATCCGGCGTATTCGCGTGGCATGATCCATATGCCCACAGGGATAACACAGCGAGGAAAGCAGCCATCGGCTCGTGAAAAGAGTTTGTGGAGTATCGCCGGACATGCCAGAGGGTGACGCCGGCATGTATCATGGATAATCGAGCTTTGTATTGATCATGTCGAATCCAGCGCCAGATATACTGCCATTCGATTGCTTGATGGCGTTTATGCCAACGAAGCTTCTCTGTTGCAAGAGATGTGGCCATAGATCGAATTTCCCGAAAAGGCGCAAGTAGGATAAGGCGCGAGGCATGCAAATGGAGGACCGTGGGGTGTTCCAGCCCAGCAGCCTTCGCGATGGTACTATTAGCCGTCCAGTGAAGAATGTCAAGGCAATCACAAGCGCTGTTGCGCCATTTAGAGTAAGATGGAATCCCTGGGAGCCATACAGACCCTGTTGGTATTGCGGTCTCACGAGATTGTTTCTTGGCTGTTGGATTCCAAAATGAAAGAGGTCGGCGAAAATAGTCACCTACTTCCCACATTCTATGGTAGAGAGCATGTATTAGAAGGATATGGCTGAATTCTCCGATTCCGGAGACTAATCTCTTCTCGATATATAAAATATGCACGGCGTCGTAAAGAGACTCGTTCGCTATAAAAGTCAGAAAGGGCTTTAAAAATAATGAGAAGAGGGGGTTGGCTACTGCTCGAGCTTTCCCATAATTGTTTCCAATCTCCTGCGGTGCTTGATTGCCAAAGTTTCTCATGGGCGGGTAATGCCGCTTGCCCATCGTCCAGCGTCAAAAGGGGTCTGTCATCAAAGTAGTACGCAAGCGTACAATCCAACAACTATTTTAGGTCAGCAAAGTGTCGGATCAATCTGTGGATACAGAAAATCTTACCCAGATACAGTAGCCAGTTCGCTTCCGAACCTCTCCTTGTATCCATTTCTTCCACATGGCCTCACTTGAGCTCCTGTTTGATTCCATTCGAGATAATCTAGTAGACGCTAATAAATTCTCTTGATTCATGAAGATGACCAACTCTTTAAAACTGCTTAGAGCAGAGAGCTTGTCTCTTTCGTTGCCATTATGAAGAAGTCCAATACAGTTGAGTAGAATGACTTGTATCAATTCTAGGGAGGCTTGACCCGGACGATGACTCTCTTTCTATTGGTCCATCAGTGTGAGTAAAAGGAAATGTCAACGAAGGAAGAAATAGTATGAGGTACCTCGACATGTATGGCCCGCCGTAAGAATTCGTGAAAGGCGGTAGTAGACTGATCTAATTCACGAATACTTGAGCTATGACACCCCAACGCCACAATTGCTAAAGTTAAAAGCCAATGGCATTTATTGGCATCGAAAGTAGGTAAATGGAGGATCGGATACACGGCCTGGAACGAGTCGAAAAAAAAAGCGATGTATTTGCTGCACTCCTCTGCCGAGGGAAAATACTCCGACTCAAAGCTTTCGAAAAAGGGATTTTCGCTGCGGCAAAGAAGAATAAAATTACAGTAAAGCTCGTTGTAGCGGTTTGATTCTATCGGCCGAACGGACTGAAGCAAGTCTTCTGGAGGAAGATTTTCGACACTGGGTTCCTGCGAGCCGGAGAATCCAAATCGGCGTATAATATTTTCATGAAGATTCTGCCCACTACCAGCAGGATTGTCCGTCGAGGCGACTGACCACAAGTTCTGTTTTTTTCGATATTTTGGAAGCCGGGCGCCGCCTCCATCAACATAATAGTCTGCTGAGCGTTTTGAGGAATCGATTGAATCAGAATGGGGCGATGACTCGCTGCCAACATGAGAATAGCGTCGTGGGCTCTCCATATCTGTTCCCAGGGAAAGGGGACCTGAAGGAGTATGAGAAGCTTTTTCAGGAATTGAAGAGCTGACTTGGTCTGTGTTTATCACTGGAGGTTGCCACGGCAGTCGAGCCGCATATGTTTCCGAGATTGCAGGCTGCGAAAACTGGGTGGGAACCTCTGACGGTGGCTGGTCGCCTGGAGTGGCAGAGAAGAACTCATTGGGGAGCCAGTTGATCGTTGACAACACTGATGGGTCAAAAAAGGAGGGATCAAACTCGAGTGTCATCTCGGAATTTCCTGTCATGTCAATATCCATATCAACGCCTGGATCAGCAATACCAGGTGGAATTTGCCTCATTGCAGGTTCCAGATTGGAGCTCGACTGGACTGATAGCATGTTTTGATTTGGTATTTCAACATATGGCTGACGATAGTCCCCGTCGGTGTACATTCCCGGCGGCAATCGTGGTATATTCGACGCCGAATTGGGCGGCATGTACAATTGAGAGTGGGAAGGCCCTACAAGAGATGCTCTTCCATCCGAGGAAGTGCTATCGGGAAGAAAGGTCTCCGTGGAGTTTGAAAAGACGTTGACCTCAGATGTCTTTGGCGACGGTTGTGAATCATCTCCGCCAGGGATTGAGAACTGACCCATCTGCGTCTGCTCGCATTGAGTCCCGTTCGGTGGAGATGACGGCGCTTCTGGGCTCGGTGGTTCTAGTTCTTGTGGTTCCAGGTTGGACCGTTCGCGCGCAGCTCCATTTCGAAACCTGGCTTTCGATCGTCTCTCGGTCGGGTATTGGCACTCGAGGGAGCGCGTGTCACACCGTCCACACGGGATGCCGCCACTGCATCGCACTCTCGCGGTTGCGCAGCTAAAGCAGGCGCGGAAAGTCTTGACTGTGATGCGATGCGTGCGATCTTTGCCACCTTCGCTTCCTGGGGTATGATGGCTCAGCTCATGGCGATGAAGCGTATCCCTGTTGTCCTCTCACACAAGTCAGCGATTGGTCTTTGTGTCCACCAAGTCTTTGGAGCGGATGCTGCGACGTACGTTCGAGAGAAATGGCGGCCACATTGCGCGCACTCGAATGGTTTTTCTTTGGTATGACTGCGAAGATGGCGCTTGAGATGCTCCGGGCGGCGAAAGGTACTGCTACAGACGGAGCATTGGACCTGACCCGTGGAGGCCTGTTCCACCCGGTCTCCACCGGCGGGAGTTCCAGCTTGTCCGCGATCAGCGTTCATGGCGGGATCTGCTGTTGTTGGAATCGCGGGCTCGCCTGCGCCTGCATTGTCAGTCTCCGAGAGCATGGCGCCTCCAGGGGATGGTGCATCAGGACCAGCGGCATTTCCGACACAACTAGTAGTTCATGGGTCAAGAATGAGGGGAAGCCGGGGGTCGCTATAAATTGTTCCACGCGGAGACGATGGGGCCGTGCCGCGATTGGCCTCTCCGATTTAAACGGGCCCGGGGCTCGGTTAATTGTGGACGGGCCTGGTCCTTCTCGGCGAGTCTGGGGAAAACAGTGATTTCCTACTCCGTACAGCGTACATCAGTCCTACGACCGAAGTCAGCTGTTAAAATAAGGGCCTGATCTTTTCTGGAAGATACTGCGGTCATGGGTTTATCAGGACTGCGGCTCGGGTTCAGCTTTTGATTCCAGCTGATTCCTCGCCACGGTGGCCTGTGGGCTGATCTTTGATCCGAGGTGGAGGGAGATGGAATGGTGGGCTATCGTGTTAGGGGCATATGGTCATGTCATATCATGCAGGGTATACGAACATGTATGTAGCTGCATGTCAGTATTCCCGACATTCTAGCTCGATGCACGGTACAAACTATCATGGAACTCCCCCTGTCTTTAGATCTAGTACTCGAGAATATGAATTATGATAGTTTAGTGAACCATACAGATGGAGTATATCACAATAATATCCATACATCCAAGTATGGCTCTGGTCTAAACTTTGGCCATGATGTTTTCCCTGCCTATGTATGTTTATCATCATTTAAGTCACAGCTAATGGATTGCTGGTGATCTAAGTAATATTCTGTCCATAAAGCATCTTGTGAAGTGGATAGGCCATGTACTTAGACCGCCCCTTAATACTGGATATGAGTTATTTTTTTTTTATAAGTTGCATAAAATCAACCACCCTAATAGCACCAATTGACGACGTCAGCCTTCCAGATTCTCATGAATCATCCTTGTTCTTATTATTTTGATTTTCTCAGGTGGCCTGTACGCCTTCCAAGATTCTTAGGGTGAAGCGTGACGCGGGCGGTGATCCACGCGCGTCCGGCCGCGGAAGAAATCAACTGGTCTCTCCAATCCATCAACTTGAAGGTCCCTCCCCTCCCCCCAGCTTAGCTCAGCGCTCCTCGCTGCAGTGCAACCACGAGAGTTTGACCTTGTCTGCTTCCTATTACCCGTGGAGCCCTAACGTTACTGCGGAGATCGATTCCATGAACGGCGAGATCGCCGCCGCGAACCAGCGGTTGGCTTCCCCGGGCCTCCGAGATGACTCCGCACGACTCGGCGCCGCCTTCGCCTTCCAACATTCCAAATCGCCCTCCAATGTGACACCCCAACCCTCGGTAGCAGCCCGAGCCGCAGTTGCTAGCACCGTAAACCGGCATGCGGAGCTTCGCCGTCAGGAAATGGAATCCGAATTTGGCCCTGAAGTGGGCTCCGTGAAAGATAAAATTGGCCTGTTTGCCGGGGCTAACCTGGCGCCTCCGGGGTCGGTATCGAGAGGACGCACCCCGCCGCCATCCCTTCCATCTGCGCCAGAACAGATTGCAGCACGGCTCGCCGCATCACGGTCTCCGGCAAGGAAGCAAGAGGCCACGGCGGCGGCCGCCGCCGCTAGGATAAGTGCTGCTCGTAGCGCAAGCAGAATGCAGCCACCCCGTGCAGAGGAACATCGAGAGATGCGCTCACCAATTCCGATCCGTCCAAGATATACCAGGCCAGAGAGTGCTTTGGAAACAATGCTTCAGGATGATCGTCTAAGCTCCAAACCAGTGCCTACCCCCGAACCGATACGTGTACGGCCCCCTGCTCCCCCATCCAGAGCCATCAGCGTTCGCAGCGCTCGAGACGTCCCTTCGAGCCCACAACCGCCACTACCACCCAGATCTGCCACCTTTCATGATACGGATCTGAGTCCCCATCCCTCCATTAGCTCTGCCTTATCTCCAAGAAGAGCTCCCGATGAGCCGAAGCCAACACTGCCTCCGCGATCTACGCCTTCTCAAGCTTCCGTACGGAAGCCTGTCCTCACCGGCACCCCGTTACTACGCCCATCTACCCCGAGCATAGCGTCGGTATCGGGACAATCGCATAACAGCAGCTCAACCACGGTGAACGAGTCGGGAGGGATGAGCGAGGAAGCACTTTCCAATGCCATTGTCGCGTCCTCCCTCGCATCGGCACGGGCATCCCCCATTGCGAAAGCGCCCCCACCCCCTCCAACTCGGCGACGAGCCCGATCGCGGTCAATCCTTCAGCTCGCGCATTCGCCGAAGAGCGATCTCTCCCGAACACCGAGCCCACCGAAGGGAATGCCACATACTCTCCGCGGCATGCCGAAAGCCGATGATGCCGATGCCAACCGGCGGCATAAAATGCATCTGCTCCATAAACACCCCCACAAGCATCATGAGGGAGATCGTAAACGGTGGCGTCAGGAAGTGACTGAAAAGGAGCGCAGGCGATACGAGGGCGTCTGGGCCTCTAACCGGGGATTGTTCATCGACCCGGGTCGTGCTCGGCGTGAACTCGCTCCCAATGGAACTGAGCGATGGCCGCCACCCTCTGAGATGGTGCTGAACCTCGTGGTGCGGGAGATCTGGTCCCGCAGCCGACTGCCGCCCGTCCTGCTGGAACAGGTATGGGATCTGGTGGATCAGCAGCAGATTGGACTTTTGACAAAGGAAGAATTTGTCGTTGGAATGTGGCTGATCGACCAGCAGCTGAAAGGCCATAAGCTGCCGACCAAAGTCCCCGAGAGCGTTTGGGACAGCGTTCGATACGTCACCGGCATTAAGCTTTCCTCCACCGGCGCGAAGAATTAGTTCGGGGACACAGGGAGAGGACGATCTGGAATTTGGAATTCGTACATACTACGACGTCCCTAGAGTATATAGTTCGTATCCTTTGTGGTCACCCCGCAGGTGTTCGCGAGGGCGACTCCGCTTCTGATGCGCGCAGGTTCGCTGGTGGGGCTCTCGCGATGAATTTGATTTTATGGTTATCTTTTGGGTAATTATCGTTATCGTGGATGGTGATCTTTGGTGATAGCGCTACTTCCCGCTTGTACTTTTTGCTTGGCTGTCGAGGGACCTGGATGCTTCGAGATACCCGAGCGATACGCGTCTGTCTCGTCTAAAGTTTATACACCTCGTTCCATCTCTGTTGATCTTCATCCTTGGAAGCATGTTCCACGTCAGTAGATGCATATTAACAAACCCGGCCGTCCCCCCTTTACCCCCTCCCGGGCTCCACTTCCACGCCAATTGACTATCCTTTCGCTGGCCCGAACAAACAATGACCAGACACAATAAGAATTCAGGCTATTCGGGCCCTCTGGGCCCTGGAACCCGCCTCGATCCTTCGTCACGGTGGGCAGGTAGACCGATCGGAGCGGGCCACAGTATCCTGGGCCACGTGACCTCAAGGCACGCTCGCTTTCCCCGAGAATCAACGCCTCGATCAACGCATCGGAGCGTGGAGTAGAACATGCCAGCCTGACCTCATAAATTCCTCGATAATGCCATGTTGGCCGTGTCTGCGTCAAATTCCTGGCGCCAGGCACGAGGTGAAGCCCCGTCGTGACAAATCGCGGGCATCCGCCCCGTCAAGCAAATCCCGAATCTCCACGGCTCGGGATTTGGATCGAGAGCGATCGAGCAATCAGCACGCCGCTTCTATATCAGAGCACTTCTTCACTCTCGCCCAGAACCATCTCTGCGTCATCCAGGGCTAATCCGAACAACCGCGACTCTAATTTTGATCGACGCGACCAAGTTGATTCACCTACAAACGCGCCAGCCTGACTCGCGAAAGGTTCAATTCTCTCTCGATAAAGCCCGACCAAGAGGGCCAGGCGGGGGACTGCGGAGTATCGCCCCATGCCATCCCGGCAGTGTGATTCGCCATGGTCGACGTTTTTCACAACGAGGCCGGGCTTGCCTCGACGGCGCCTCGGCCGGTTCGCAAGAAATTCGCCAAACCACCTGTCAAAGTAGCTTGTTTGCCTTGGTGCGTCTTTGCCCCCTCCCTTTGGCCCCGACCGAACCGTGAAGGGTTTCATGTGCTGACCCGCGTCTTCAAGTCGCGCCTCGAGAACACGATGCGGCGGCCAAGAGCCTTGTGCCAACGTATGTCTAGTCTTTTGCTCTCACGGCGTTACGGTTCACTGCCAACG
The DNA here is from genome assembly GCF_028827735.1 of Penicillium macrosclerotiorum. Lineage (NCBI taxonomy): Eukaryota > Fungi > Ascomycota > Eurotiomycetes > Eurotiales > Aspergillaceae > Penicillium > Penicillium macrosclerotiorum. Next base: position 4,808,932 of record NW_026643083.1, on the reverse strand, counting down.
CCTCTAGCGCAGCTCCTCTGGGATAATTGTGCCATTGATTTGTTACCGGAACCATCTGTGGACCTCCGGTTGCTAGCACAGATCCCGCTGCATATCCATGAGGCTAACTAGCTACTACCCTAGTGTGTCGCCAAAGGCCGAAAATGCTCGTATCTCCCCAGCAAACGAGGGGGCCCCCGCAAAAAGAAGCAAAAGGCCTCCCCATCGCCGGATGAAGAGCCGCGTCTTGATGCTGATTCTCACTATTCGGTGGATCCCTCCCCGGAGTTTGACGAGGGTATGTTTCGCTCCACAGAGATAGTTCATTATTTCCGGTATCACTCACAATGTCGCAGCTCCGGGGATGTTCAGCCAAATCGATGTTCTATCTCTGCCAGGCGCCGGATTACGACATCTGGACTTCCCCCAAGTAGCATCTGTATTCCAAGGCTACTTTCCGGGCGATGAGAATTCATCTCAGATCCATATGGAATTGATGCCGTCACCATTGACCGCCACGTCCTGCTTTGTGAGAACTTACGGCAGTGAACCGGAGATGTAAACCATATCCTTCTCTCCCTAACGTCACATTCCTTTTCTCTAATCCCTGCCCTTAGTTTGAATGCCTACTATGACTTCATCCATGCTTATTTTCCTATTCTTCCACCTCGGGCCTCACCCCCATGTCAGGACCAACCATTACACTATCCAGTGTCTAGTTCCAATCCGCCATCAGAGCCTCTCATGATTTATCGGCCTCGCTCGCCGCTGAGCCTTGCAATCTCAGCAATCCTCGCGCTAATTCCGCACCCAAATGACCCTGAGCCATCCTCTCCAGCATCGGTTCTTCAGCGCCGAAAGTACGCCCATACGTTTGCTCAACTCGCCAATTCGATCATTGAGGCGGAATGTGACCTTGAGTTATCATCAACAGATCCTGGTCAGGCTCTGTCAAGTACGCGGCCCTCCGTCAACCGCGAGAGATTCCATTCGAGGACCCCGGAGGACCTCGAGACTCTTCTTGCTCTTTTAATCTTATCTGTTTACGAATATTCGCAACGTGGGAACTTACTGAAAATGAGATACCGCGCCAGCCAAGCATTAGCACTTGCTTTGGACAAGTCGCTTCACGCATACATGAACGAAGATGAATCATCTGAAGCCCGTCGTAGAGCCTGGTGGATGACGGTACGATTTTTTGGACTCTTCCATTATCAAGCTCATATCTAACCTTTTTTTTTCTAGTATTACTGTGTCATTCAAGGTTCTATTGTGAGCACAACAGTATGTGCATATCTCATCTTCACATTATTCTAGGACAGCAGCTGACCAAATACCAGCCACCCACGATTGTCATCAATGACCCTCAATTCACGACTCCATATCCACGGTTCAGTGCAGACGCAGAGGTTGGCCTTCATTTTTCTTTCCCAGCATATGTACTGCCAATTCAGCCTGCTAAAATTTCTATCAGGGCTGGTCAATCCTGATACAAGCGCAACAAGTCTTGGTGTCAGCCACGCAGTTCATCGTCGACCTGAACAAATCCCTCTCATCCCAGTCAGGGATGCATTATATGTTTGAGCGGATGCAACAACTCGACTCTTGGACTAATTCGGTGCTCGCTCAGACCGAGCTTCTTCCTATAAGCTCGCAGGAGCCTGGCTTTGGTGACTATGATGAAACTATCACAGCTCAAAGTATACGATCCATATGCCGAATCAAGCTGTCCAGGTATGTCTCATATGCTCAATTCTTCGGCTTTAGGCTCTGAATCTAATAGTCTTCCAGTGCACAAATCAAAATTCACCGCTTTCGAGCGTTTTCCGATATCCCCATCTTCATCAAGAGGCACTGCGACCTGACAGCCGCGAATCATAGCGACCAACCCACAGACATCAGCAATAAACCAACTATCTCAGGTATAGCGATTAGCAGTGCTTCCTGTTCCTGCAGTAATCTGGACCAATTTCAGCGTGCTTCATCTTCGGAATACATGACACCACCCGACTCCTCTACTTCATCCGACATCCACCCCTACATCCCTAAGTACCCACAATACCCCTTCGCCTCCGGATTCCCATACAGCCCACAGCATTCGGCGAAAATTTGTCTCCGCGCTGCGCTTGTCATATCTAGCATGTTTGAAGGCCTCCCTTATCCACAGCCATTGTCTGAGAACGACCAACGAAGACCAGGCCGGATCTTGCCCCGTACAATGCCGTCATTCGCGTGCTGTCTGATGCAGAGCAGCTACGCAATGTTTATGCTCTTCTACAAAACCCGTGTAGCGAAGCAGTACTCACCAGAGTCAGAGAACGGTCTCGCGACCGACGCGACCGACCGACTTGTGGAAGAGTTGCGACAGGGGTTGGAGCGCATAATCGGGGCTGTGTCGAACTATTCACTTGCATTCGAGGCGTTGGATGGGATGAGAGGTGCGTTTTCTAAAAGACTTGACTTTGCGGGCCCTTGTCTTTCTGTATTGCCCAAGTTGCTAACAATCTCGCAGATGAAATCCAAGGTGCATATTCAACGGCGTTCCCTATTGCATCGGATTAGCTAGCTGAAACACGATTTTCATTATCTACTGCCTGCATTTTCTGCGAAAAAAAAGCCTACTTTCCCCTCTCCTCTACACACACCGAGACGTTCCTCACATACACGTTTAATTTCTTCTCTTCTATCCTCATGATTATACATGTATCTATCAATCCCGGAACCTGATAATAAACTTACCATATACACGAACGGTAAATACTTTTACTTACGCCAAAATATTACATTTTGATATTCAAGCACAGTGTATCAGAGAAAAAAACGTCTGACAAAAAAAACCAATACTTCAGAGGTAAAGGGGAACTTTGTATATATTTCCTCTAATCTGTCGCTAATTTGCAAACGCTAAAGCAAGATGTTATGGATATCTTATCGCACAAATTGACACTAAGGGCTAAAGCTTTGACCTGATGCCCTCGAGTCGAAATTTGACGTCCTTCAAAACCTTGCTCGACGGCTTCCAGTCATCGAATTGACGAAGTAGTTCCATCGTCTCTTCATGTAGTTCTCTGCGCACGTATTCTTCCTCGAGGAGACCACGCATAGCGAAGGGAAGGATGTATGGATTCGGAGAGACCGCCGGGCTAGAACGTTTGGTGTTCAAGCTGGCGTCTGGAACATTGGATGTTTCCAGAGTGAACTGAATGGCCATGCTGAAACAAAACATGTTAGTCTTGCTTTCTAGGTAGAAAGAATGGTCTCACAAGGTGCCACGAACTAATATACAGCTTCGTCATCGTACAGGCGAGAATGTCCATCGCCAGTGTAAAGACTACCGGCCAATGGACTGCTGAGCTCACGAATGAGACCGTGGTCGGAAATTCCAAGATTTCGAAGCTTGAGCGCGAAGCCAACAAGATGTGAAAGGCTATCGAAGTACATTAGTATCGGAAACAATGAATCAAAGACCCACGTAGCACTTACAAGCTCGGCGCATGTACCCTGCCATCTACAAACACGGAGCGGTAGATGTAAGGATGAGCTATTGGCGAAAATAGCGATGACTGATTATGAACATCAGCGAAGTATTCGATTTCCCAGCGGGAGTCTGACCTTACCTCTAGAGACACCAATTGGTCGTCAATACTTCCAACATACGAAATTCGCACGCCGAAATCAAGGGCGCATCTCAACGCAGCCTCGTAGTCCTTCGATACTTTGCTGAAGGGCAATTCAAACTCGAACAGCTCTCCAGCAGATCCGCTTATCCATCGTGATCGGTAGGCAGAGAAGGGACCCATATTCACGCCAGCCATTGCACAGATCCCCACACGGGATGCATTAACACATCCGAATGCAATTAATTTTGCAACTAGCATGATTGAGACGGGGACTCCTTGACTGTGGCATGCAACCATGATAAAATCAGCCTTGCGGATTTCTTCCATCCAATTCAATAGTAACTTCCAAAGCAAATCTACACGCTCTGCGATGCGACCTTCGCCCTCGAGCGCGATCTTTTCAATCTCACACGTGTAACCGTGGTCGGCGGTATACTTTCGAATGGCCTCAGATGCCATATTGGAGAATCGTATCGACGTGCCTGTAGGCTGCCCGAGAACGCTGCGAATCAGCGGGGCAGGGAAATACCCATGAACGCCGATGGCCAAAGCACGTCTTATGCGAGGCGGTTCTTTGACACGAGAGACATGATTATGCTCGGGACCTTTGCTGTAATGCAGCAATCGACCGAGACTCTGTAAAATAGAAGGAGACTCCTCTAAATGGTATGTCTCTTCAAACCGAGGAAGTACTTGGTTGGGCAAAATTCTCTGCAACTGCTTTGATGCGTTGACATCAGTTGAACGAGACTCAGCGGGTGGTATGGATGTTGCCTCAACCGTGGATACGGCTCCGTCTTTAGCACGGTCATCCTTTGATGGTTTCACTTTAATATTTCCTTTTTTCGTAATGGTCACATCTGCCTTTGGATCAGGCTCTAGTGATGTTGGCGGCAAGGATGTATTTGGAGAGATAGAAGCTTCTACTACTTTCGCCTCCTGTGGTTTGTCTTGAGTGGTGCTTTTGGAAGTATCTTTGGACCAGAACGACCAGCCCGAGGATTTTGTGGCCCCAATAGAAGTTTGCGACAAATCAGCCTCTTCTTCGACTCCTTCAGAGGGATCTTTGGGTGTCATATCCACAGCTTTACCTGTAGATGCATTTGTTTCCGAAGAGAGGGGCTCAGAGGCATCTGCTGCTTTGCTCTCTTCTCCCTGCTTGGTCGACGAAGCCGAACCGTACCACATCTGCAGCCACGAGCGTTTCTGAGCGGTAGATGTTATTTCTATCGTATCGGTTGCTTGTCTTTGTATCTGATCTTGGCCTTGATCTTGCAATTCTTGTGGACTTGTATCATTCGCGATTGATTGAGGATCGTCTTGCACCACAGGCTGGTTGGGCCCAACCGGGGATAAAGGAGCTGTTTCTGCCAGCTCAGGTCTAGTTATGTTGCCCTTTTCTGAGTGCCCAGGTCTATACATCCATGAAAACCATCCACCAGCCTGCTCAGCTGTAGCCACGGGTAGACTAGTCGCTTCCGCTCCAGTTGTTTCGGAAATCGATCCTTGACATTCAGTCGGTTTTTCTAGAGCTTTTGAAGTCCCTTCCCCTGGCTCTTCTTTATTTTTGGATTGAGTTTCTGTACCTGCAGGGGTGTCGATGGCATCCAAAGCTGTTGTAGAAGCTGAGCCATCCGACGCAATATTGACCCGGGTTGTAGTCACGTCAGCAGGAAGTGACCGTGTCGATGCGCCAGCTTTCTTGGTCAGTTGAAAGGACGGGTTTCGGGTCTGTTTCGGGGTGTCGAAAAGGGAGGATGAGGAATCGAGGGCGCTGGACGCTATGTTTTGGGCGACCGATATGCTCTCACGGGCAACCTCGGTAACTGGGGCCGCTTTAGAAGCTCTCGAGATCGCTGACCAAGATCCAGGATACCAACTCTAGAAGAGTTGCAAAGTAACCGATTATTAGCTCAGGTTGTTTAAGCAGGCCTCATTAACGCAGTATTTGTTATTTGACTTACAGCACGGCTTTGTGTTTGAGAGTCTGAGTGGTCTCGGGCAGCATTGCCCGGAGATGCGGGGGATGGCGAGTCCGCGCCAGAGGGACTGGGCTTAACTCTCTTGCGAGATCCCTTGACCGTCATGGAAGCGACAGTGCTATCATGAGGGAGACACCATATGCTCAAGAAGCAAAAACGACTCTGAAGGAAGCCTTGGAGAGCTTACAAGCGCCACTAACCGGGGGTCTTATCACGCACGTCACATGTTGGCCTGGCCGCTGCCCGGACTGTGTAGTTTATCGCCTTGAAAATCAGGCCACAAATGTGGCCGGGCCCAAGGCGGTGAGCGATAAGTTCGACTTTTTTTTTCTCCGGAACCGCTGGCATCAAAAGTATACAGCTTCTGTTGGCTTTTCTTCTTTGATTTCAGGGCAGGAAAGGTCTGACGAGACCGCCCATTTTTCAAGATGGCGATCCAGAAAAAGGTTTGGGTTTTCTCTATATAACCTCCTGGGCGCTGTACTGACTGCTTCAAGCACGGAAAAGGTCGTTTGGATAAATGGTATCGACTTGCGAAGGAGAAGGGCTACCGAGCCCGTGCTGCGTTCAAGTTGATTCAGTTGAACAAAAAGTACGGTTTCTTGGAGAAGAGCAAAGTTTTACTTGATCTTTGTGCTGCACCCGGTGTACGTATCCTCCTTGTGGTTTTCTTCATCTCAGAGCGTATTACTGACTATCTGAAAAGTCATGGTGTCAAGTGGCTGCGGAATGCATGCCCGCGCAGAGTATCATTGTCGGTGTCGATTTGGCTCCGATCAAGCCAATTCCTCGAGTCATCTCCTTCCAGAGCGACATTACCACCGAAAAGTGTCGCGCGACGATTCGTTCCCACCTGAAACACTGGAAAGCAGACACTGTGCTTCACGACGGTGCGCCTAACGTCGGTACTGCATGGATTCAGGATGCCTTCTCTCAGGCTGAACTGGTTTTGCAATCTTTGAAGCTGGCCACGGAGTTCTTGTGCGAGGGCGGAAATTTTGTCACCAAGGTTTTCCGTTCCAAGGATTACAATCCCTTGCTGTGGGTGTTCAAGCAGCTTTTCACATCCGTCGAAGCGACCAAGCCTCCCTCGTCGCGTAATGTGTCTGCCGAAATTTTCGTCGTCTGCCGTGGTTATAAGGCGCCGAAGCGCATCGACCCCAAGTTCCTGGACCCCAAGCACGTCTTCGCTGAGCTTTCTGCTGCCACCCCGAATTATGAAGCCAAGGTCTTCAACCCTGAGAAGAAGAAGCGCAAGAGAGAGGGTTATGAAGAGGGAGATTACACCCAATTCAAGGAAATCCCGGTCACCGAATTCATCAACACAACGGACCCTATTGCAATCCTGGGTGGATACAACAAACTCAGCTTCCAACAGCCACCAGGTGGAGATCTTGCTATGTCCACCCTAGAACGCCTCGAGGACACCACGGACGAAATTAGGACCTGCTGCGAGGATTTGAAGATTCTCGGAAAGAAGGAATTCCGTAACCTACTGAAGTGGCGCCTTAAGGTCCGGGAGGAGTTTGGACTTGTCGTGAAGAAGAAGCAGCAGAAGGATGATGAGGCGGAAGAAGTCGCTGAAATCGCCCCGATGGATGAAGAGCTCGCCATTCAAGAGGAACTCATGAAAATGAGGGAGAAGGAAACTACACGCGGAAAGAAAGAGCGACGCAAAGAAAACGAAAAGAAACGCAAGGAAATTGTCCGCATGCAAATGCACATGACCACACCCATGGATATTGGCATGGAACAAATCGGACCTGGAGGCGAGGATACCACTTTCTCTTTGAAGAAGGTGGATAGGCACGGTGCCAGAGATGCCGTTGTTAATGCCCGCGATATTCCTGTCGATAGCGACACTGAGGACGAATCTGACTCGGAAGACGAGGGCAGCGACGACGATGGCGATCGTCTCGAGGGTGAACTTGACTCAATGTACGAGCAGTACCAAGAGCGCATGGAGGATAGGGACTCTAAATTACGCGCGAAGAAGGCTCGGAAAGGCTACGAGACCGAAGAGTGGGAGGGCTTCTCCGAGGACAACAAGAGTGATGATGAGGAGGAGGATGAGGATGAGGCCCCCCAAAATGCCTCTGCAAACAATATCCCTCAGTCTGGCGCTCTGTCGAACAACGCTTCCCTTTTCTTTGATCAGGATATCTTCCAAGGTTTAGGGGAAGATGAGGAGGAGGAGGAAGACGAGGAGGAAGACGAGGAGGAAGACGAGGAGGAAGACGAGGAGGAAGACGAGGAGGAAGACGAGGAAGACGAGGAAGAAGACGAAGAGGAAGACAGTGAGACCGAGGAAGAGGATATTCCGGCCCCCACACCTAAGCAGAAGACGAAGAAAGAGAAGAAGAAGAAGGAGTCGGAATGGGTCGACTCGGATGAGGAATATGAAGAGCGAGAGGATCCCCGCAAGGCCAATGGCCAACTCGGTAAGTCTAATCTCGTTGAGGGAGCCACGCGTTGCCTTTTTTTTTCTGACGCCCGAGATCTAGATATCGATATTATTACTGCTGAAGCGATGGCCCTTGCACAGGCGATGGCTTCGGGCGAGAAGAAGTCCTCCGATGTTGTTGATGATGGTTTCAACCGCTACTCATTCCGTGACCTGGACGGTCTTCCCGAGTGGTTCCTTGATGACGAGGGCCCACACAGCAAGCTCCAGAGACCAATCACCAAAGCCGCGGCCGCTGCAATCAAAGAGAAAATGCGTGCCATCAACGCCCGTCCCATCAAGAAGGTGATGGAGGCAAAGGGTCGTAAGAAGTTCAAGGCAGCTCAGAAGCTGGAGAAACTGCGGAAGAAGTCGGCCTTGCTAGCAGATGACGAAGCGCTCAGTGAGCGTGACAAGGCCCAGGCTATATCGAAGCTAATGGGCAAGGCCACCAAAAAGAAGCCCAAGCAACAAGTCAAGCTAGTTGTTGCCAGAGGTGCTAACCGTGGTATTTCTGGGCGACCTCGCGGAGTGAAGGGCAGGTACAAGATCGTGGATTCACGTATGAAGAAGGATATTCGGGCACAAAAGAGACTGGCCAAGAAGAAGGCGTAATTATCGATTTGTTCATAGTGTATAGACAAAATATGGATGATACCCGCACGGGGCAGTGTACACAATAGTTTTCCTAGTACCCCTACAACGAAAGACATAGAAAGCCCAGGTTTGATTGTCGTTCAGCAGGTCGACATTTTATAGTTCGTACTGCGTACTGTTTCGAGGCGGGAAGATCTTGGCGGTATACGCAGTAGATGGGGACAGGATGCCCCGAGCCAAGTTATGAGTAAAAGATGTTCTCAATAAAACAATATCGATCATATACAAATTACGCAAATTATGAATTATAT